>NC_047592.1:22606185-23848857 GCF_011004845.1 Esox lucius | reverse complement strand
GTTACCTCTTGTTTATCTAGTCTTCGGTAACTTCTACAGAAGCTTCAATTCCAGTAAATTAAACCTATTGATGTGATTTTGAGATTTTGGGATTTGTCATGAAAAAATCTAATGTTGTTCTTTCGCGTCCTTTTCATGTGAATGAATGAACTACAGAAACCATTGAGGTATCAACAGATGTCACTGTTAAACTGAATAAAACCTTCAAAGAAGAATACAGAGACCCTTCAACGCAGGAATACCAACATTTTGTGAACAATTTCACTAACACTGTGAGTTTTTAACTGTATACATATAGTATATATATATATATGATCAGCACACAATTTTATATATGTATTATATACATTTTAAAGTGCTAACAATAGTGCGTTCACTTTTAACCTTTGTTTTTCAGATGATCCTAATATACAAAATGAATGTAAACAATTTTACTGGCATAAAGATCATAGACATCAGGTATGTGGACATTTCAAAATATTATATGTTATATGTTTGTGGGGAGATAATATAGTGAGAATCAAGGTCAACTGAGAATCTTTGAAGGAGCAGTTTTTTGTCATTGATAATTTAGATGAATGAGGTTTGGGCAAAGGGAGAATGACTTTAAGGCCATAGACAGATGATACATGGCTCACACTTGAGCCATGTATCATCTGAATTCTAAAACATTAATGACACAAGAATTCATATTAAACAGTGGTGAAATTTGAGCAATGGAATGGTTTGACAGAGATTTTGTAGGGTAGGAGACTACTTTCTTCCTTGTCAAAACAGTTATCACCACGACCCCCCCCCCACCCCATCTTTCTTTATGTACACAAAAGGCCTATTTATCTCAAATATTGCACACAAATCTGTCTAAATCTGTGTTAGTGAGCACTTCTCCTTTGCCAAGATAATCCATCCACCTCACAGGTGTGGCATTTCAAGATGCTGATTAGATCGCATGATTATTGCACAGGTGTGCCTTAGGCTGGCCACAATAAAAGGCCACTCTAAAATGTGCAGTTTCACTGTATTGGGGGATCTGGGGGGGTCAGAAAACCAGTCAGTATCTGGTGTGACCACCATTTGCCTCACGCAGTGCAACACATCTCCTTTGCATAGAGTTGATCAGGTTGTTGATTGTGGCCTGTTGAATGTTGGTCCACTCCTATTTTGTTGCTACTGCAGATTAACCCTTTAAGGAAAAGTCTTATTTTTTCATACAGTATGTGGAATCTCTTTTTTTAATCCCCTTTTCTTACAGAAAGGGCAGTGTTGTGGTGGAGCATGAGGTTCTACTGCGCATAGAGAATGGAAAGAACCTAAATAATGACATTACTCGATCAGAAGAACAGATCAAGGACATTCTCAGTGAGGCCAAAAACTGCACAATAGGTCAGTACCTGACAAGTCAGAAACCCATTGTTGAGTACACCATTTGCCTGATTCAAGATTTGTTTTACATATGCCATTCAGCAGGAAATTCTTCCAAAATTGTCTTAGCAGTGGATGAGCTACATTATCGTATAGATTAAACCAGTGAAAAATTAACTCATCACAAAGACTGCCTGGCTCCAATGACTTTCCACCAGAGCAACTATTGTTTGTCAAAAGCTCCTTGGTAGCAGAGTATGCATTTAGATATTGGGCTAGGTTAGCTGACCAATGAGTAGAAAAGAAATAAAAATAAAACAGTTTGTTTTAATAACTTTACAAATAAATGTTTTCAGCATTATGACACTTCTATTGCATCCACAGGTGAAGTAGGCTGTCTTGGGGTGGCCATCATTGGAGATGTTGTAGTAAAAAATTCCACATATGATAAAGAATGTGAGTATGCTATAGCATTGGGGTTATTGTTACTGTTTTAACAAAGGAATCAAGCTGGGTTCTTCAAACATTCATGAACTAATTTAATATTTTATAACCACATTCATTATTGAAGGATATAACCTATTTGCCCTTGAGCTAGCAAGGTGAAGTTTGTTTTGAGATATTTGGTGGGTATTTATTTTTTCTCATCAAATGCTATAATATAAAATGAACTACACTCACTTCATGGGATTACCTTAACTCCCTTGCCCCACTAGACCTTGAAGCACAGTGGGGAGAACAAGTATTTGATACACTGCCGATTTTGCAGGTTTTCCCACGTACAAAGCATGTAAAAGTCTGTAATTTTTATCATAGGTACTCTTCAACTGTGAGAGACAGAATCTAAAACAAAAATCCAGAAAATCACATTGTATGACTTCTAAGTAATTGATTTGCATTTTATTGCATGACATAAGTATTTGATACATCAGAAAAGCAGAACTTAATATTTGGTACAGAAGCCTTTGTTTGCAATTACAGAGATCATAAGTTTCCTGTAGTTCTTGACCAGGTTTGCACAAACTGCAGCAGGGATATTGTCCTGTAGCCCATCCCAGCCTTGTGCAGGTCTACAGTTTTATCCCTGATGTCCTTACACAGCTCTCTGGTCTTGGCCATTGTTGAGAGGTTGGAGTCTGTTTAATTGAGTGTGTGGACAGGTGTCTTTTATACAGGTAACGAGTTCAAACAGGTGCAATTAATACAGGTAATGAGTGGAGAACAGGAGGGCTTCTTAAAGAAAAACTAAAAGCTCTGTGAAAGCCGGAATTCTTACTGGTTGGTAGGTGATCAAATATTTATGTCATGCAATAAAATGCAAATGAATTATTTAAAAATCATACAATGTGATTTTCTGGATTTTTGTTTTATATTCCGTCTCTCACAGTTGAAGAGTACCTATGATAAAAATTACAGAGCTCTACATGCTTTGTAAGTAGGAAAACCTGTAAAATATGCAGTGTATTAGATTCTTGTTCCCCCCACCGTATATGCTCTTTTTAATTTAACGCTTGAATGTAAATTTAAACAATGTAAAGGGTGAAAACATTGTTAAAACTGTTTGGTCAGGCCAAGCACTGTCCATGAATTTTATAGTAGCTCCTTTTCTCCAGACACATCTCTTAACTTTATTCCAAAACACAAGTAGACTCTTGAACTGGAACTTCTGGAATGTCTCCTGCATTAACATGAATTACCTCAACATAACCTAATTACTTTTATTCCTGATATAGCGGTATGCAACAATGCTGGACTTGATAAGAACTTGAGGCCATACTACCATGCAGCTGAAATAGACGGGCAACTTGTTTGCATCTCTCCATGTGTCTTAGAACACAACAGTTCAAAAAACTGCAACGACGGCACCTGTAGAATGTCACATACCGGACCGGTCTGCAGGTAAGATGATTAAACCTGAAGAATTCTTATAGCATGACCACCTGTAGTATATGTAACAGAGTTCAAATTCATCCGTTAAGCTTACTGAACAATTTGAAAAGTCTCTACTGGGGTAGCCAGACCCAAGTTTGATATCTTGCAACATGCTGATAATTCATAGCCAAAATAAAGCCAGTCCAATGATGCCACCTTACGCTTACGTTCCCTGTCTGGCCCGACATCCCCACAGCTGTAACAAGGCCTACTGGTATCTAGACTCGGATTGTTATGGTCCTATCCGGAAGACGGACCTCTTGGCTGGATTACTGACTCTAGCAGGACTGGTCATAGCAGCAGTGGTCGTAATGGTGGTCTATGTGATCTGGCATAGACGACAAGCCCGCAGGTAGGAAAGGCGATTCTACTAAACGCAGCACCCAAAAAATAAAACAAAACACATAATCGTATGTTTGTAATTGTATTCAAAACACATACCAGTAGCTATTGGATTGTCTAGGTGCTAAGCCCTATCCTCTATGATATATGTCTTATAAGTTGTATGTTAACACCAGTATTAAGAGCTTGTGATCCACATTTCTACTCGCCCCTTCGTCACTCCAGGTTCAAAGATGTGCATACAGAACAGGTGAACGAGTGGCTGGAGGATGACTTTGAATGGCCCGACAGGACGACCAACTTGGTTGGTTCATGTAGTTCCACAGTCCTAACCGGTAAACAGTCTAAAGCTTACTGTCTGTCAGAGGCTGCTATGTGTTTTTAATGGATAATATTACATTGTTAAAAGTCTGTCTCATACGGTCTGTGGTGTATGGTATTGTTTACCTGGTTTGGGGGGACCGTTGCTGTTCCTGTCCTTGTCCACCTCGTCATACTTCTGACCTAGTCTAAAATCAAATATACTCTGGATTTAGCCAAGAGAAATTTATTTATTATTCCAATTGGACTCTTAATATCTCACCCGGCA
Organism: Esox lucius; assembly: GCF_011004845.1. NCBI lineage: Eukaryota > Metazoa > Chordata > Actinopteri > Esociformes > Esocidae > Esox > Esox lucius. The sequence continues at coordinate 23,844,632 of NC_047592.1, read as the reverse complement.
CAGCCAGAAGAGGACTGGTCACCCCTCTGAGCCTGGGTCCTCTCTAGGTTTCTTCCTAAAATTCGACCTTCTTAGGGAGTTTTTCCTAGCCACTGAAATTCAACACTACTGTTGTTTGCTCCTTGGGGTTTAAGGCCGGGTGTCTCTGTAAAGTACTTTGTGACAACTGCTGTTGAAAAAAGCGCTTTATAAATACATTTTGATTGATTGGTTTAAAGGGGAATGATTTCTAAATATAATATTTGTCGCCCATCATACAGAGCAAAATCCCAACCTACCGTATGGTGGCCGAGTTGGCACCCAGTATAGCTCTGAAGGAGAACCCTCAACTTTATCCGATAATGCAAGCCTGCCGTCTCACTCCCATGGAACACACGCTCAGGTGGGTATTTCATAGTAGCTCTGGTTGTCATCTGATACTAATGTGCCGTTAAGCACGGTAATAATATAATACATACACAATTCCTTTTCTTTAAAAAGGGGTCTGGGAACCCCTATCGTGACCACAGTTCTTGGGAGGATAGAAATGCTAATGAAGACCAACAAGCACGACCTGAACATACTACCTCTTCCTCAAGGCAGCCTTTGACACAGAGTCACCCAGACCATCAAACACAGGTGGGTCAAAATGAGGGATGATCATTTTAATCTTGGTCGTTGGTGCAACTCTAACAACTTTTAGAGTGAATTACTAGGGAGAAACTAACTGCATACTGATTTGTTTTTATCCCAACAGTTTAAAATCAGCAGACCGCAGATAAAGACTTACTCTGATGCCTAGTGGAACATCAACTGGGCAGAAAACAAATAAGACGAACATCAGGATAATACATTAAACTTGAAAAAAAGAAGAATATCTCCTCTTTGGGAACAAAGTCTCCACGAACATTGAGAGACAAAGCTTAAGAACAAAAAAAGTCATTGTACACAGCTATATGAATAAATTGAACTGACAAATACAGGAAAAAGTTAAACCAGGGCTGGGTATTGCCAGGAACACAATATTTAGGTGCTACTAAGATTTATTTTTACCCTTACAGTTCTCCAGGCAATTGGAGTTTTACAAAAAATGTCTGTTGCAGAGGGACAATAGTGTGATCAGTCATGGAATTAAGTGATGAAAACAATTGCTCCATATTTAAAATGAGTTAGAACAATGAGAAATGTCATAGTAGTTTTTTTTTGCACTTATTTACTTTTGTACTACAATTAATATAAACTGTTGGTTTTATGTACTGTAATACTGCCAAAAATATATCTGAAAAGATATCGCACTGTGGTAGCTCTAACACAAACCTTTTTCAAACATGTACAAAAAACGTATTATATTTATTTCCTTACAATTTCTGTACACTGTATGATACATTTGTTTTACTAAAATCAGTTTTAAAGGCTATATAACAGTAACACATGAATAGAACAGCCGCAAATGATCCAAAGAACAAATCACAATCAAATGAACCACAAATGAATGACAGTGAGACATTTCTGATTAAATAACTTATTATTCACTGCTGTGACCTGCACGTCTCCTTCATTCTTTTGTATTTACTAATTAACTGCTTAAGAACATATGTATTCCAAGATTTTTAGCCATGTTTATTTCTTCTCAAAAAGTGCACATGTACAAAATGGAGGCTACTGAGATGCCACCTCCTCCACCGGCTGTACCGTTCGTCGTGCCAACAGTTTCAAAGGCACCACGAAGGGGTTAAGAGGACAGAGTCCAGCCTTTTTCCAGTCAGCTTTTCTTTGTTTGGCCTTTCCCGACTTCACTGACGTGTCATTGGGCAACAGAGGTTGACCCTGGTCGTGACCGCTGGCCTGCAAAGGTGTGAATGTCTCAGATCCCACTCTTTCCTGTGTACTCCCCGGTGCCAAAGCAGCCCCATCTTCGGCACTGAAATCAGAACACCCGGCAACAAGGTTGCCAGATGCCGCCGTTGAGGCCGCATCCTGATTGGTTAAGGAGGATTCTGCTCCATCACTTCCCTGACCATCTGGCATCCCTCTAATAGACACATCCTGCTCTCCATCTACCGGACTCTTTGGTAGCGTCTCAAGTGGGGCAACCGCTGCGTCTCTGACAGCTTGATGTGGAGGCGTTGTCACAGGTGTTTCTCCTTCATCATTTCCTCCTCGGTGACCAACTGGTCTTCCTTGATCCTCTGCTTTCGTTCCTTCTTCATTCAAGGACGTGGACTTCCCAGTACAGATGCGTCCCTGGGCTGCCTTGGGAACCGGTGCTGAGAATCGTTTATGGACCTGTGTGTGACCAAAGATGAGTCATTTTGTTAATAACATCACAAACGGGAGAGTTGGCGGAAAGAAAATGTTAAAGAAAAAAATCAAATAAAGATGATGGAGAGGCTTCACTAGAAAAACGGCAAACTCCCGGACACTGACTGAGGGGACACATACCGAACTTTACATCCCAAAGCCCCTTCTCAACAAGGGCCTCAGAGTAGCACTGCTTATCTATGATTCATTGTTTTTATTCAGTGAGAAATAAAAAGCCAAACTGATCCAAGGCCAGCTGGGCAATCCAATCCTTGGAGTTTCGAATTCACATTACCTCAAGCAGGTGGTGCTGCAGTCTGGCACAGTCCAGGAGGGGGAGCTCTTCAGGAAGAGACATGAGCAGGTCCAGTACAACAGCACTTTCTGGAAGAATGGAGAAGAACAAGACTAATGTGACTAAACAGCCAATGTATATACAATACATGAATACCCCCAGGACAACACTTAGCTGATGGCTCTTAGTGGTTTCCCGCATTGAGAATCCCTCTAGTATCTTGACTCAAGCGTGTGTTTACTATCAGCGAATGGTATGCCAAGCATTCCATTCAGTTTCTTTCAATTCAGACGTAACATTGAAATTCCAATTTTAGTTAAAGCATTAGGGTACATTTAGAGTTTGATTGAGTTTCTGTATGGAATTAAATGTAAAATGCTGACCACACCCTGATAACAAGATAGCACTGAAGACTGACATCTGTAAAAATAAAAATAAATAAGAAAAATAAAAGTATAGTAACACACATCTCACACATTTAAATTCATTTTTGTAAATATGTGGGTACCAAACAAAATAAAAACAATGCCCTAACCTGAACCTGAAGAACATAACCTTTAAGCCGAAACTTGACCTAAACCTAACGCCTAACCCCAAATACCTAAACCTAAAACTAATCCCAATACTAAAACTGACCACAAATGGGAGTTTCACCCTAAATCTATCCCTTAAAGTGGTACACACAGACACACAAACAAGCACAGAGATGTCAACTCACCCATAGGAGTCAGTTTGAAACATTCACTCTGAATATGGATGGTACTCAAGAAGCGATAGATCTTCTCCAGGTCCACGATGCAGCCCAGGCCTGTGTATCGAGGAGTGTTCCCATCCGCGTGTTTGCTTCTCCTCGGACCGGCGCTGGTGTGCTGATGCGTCGGCCTGGCACCAGCGGCGGCTGGCCCACTGGAGGCAGAGGAACCAGAGGCGGCAAGTGGCAGTTGCCGCGTTGACACATCACCGGCGACTGGAGAGACCGTCACTGTTGGGTGATTGGATTGATGAGTTGAAGGGATGCTGGAAGTGTTGCCGCCATATTTCGAGATGGCGCCTGTAGGACTGTTAAGTGCCCTTGGGTGGGCTGGGGGTGTCACAGAGACAGGGGTCGGGATGGGTCTGGCAGGGATGGTCTTCAGGTTGGAGCTCTGTGGCTTGGAGATGTAGCCTTCTCGTGGAGGGTCCGAATTCTTCAGGCTGCCGGGCTCGGTGGCAGAGATGACTAGCATCTGGAGACAAGAGGGAGCGTTTGTAATTCACCGTCTTAAAAACATCTATTCTAATAGAATAGCCCATAGTCATATACAGCGCCTTCTGTTAAGCATTTGGGAGTGTAAAGCTTTTTACTTTTATTTGTTTCACTTTTATTTTTAAAAGCCAACAATTAAATAGAAGCTGAGAATCTATACTTCAACCTCATAATAACTGTTTTATTTCAAATCCTTCCATGCTATTTTAGTAAGAAGAAAGAAATGCTTTACTGTCCCAATACATACACAGTACATAATGTCACAGTCAAACTATTTGGGAGATTTAATTCCTTTTATGCTACATTCCCACCATTTCATTCACTGTCTTATACTGCTTTGTGCTCAATCATGAACTATAGAGAACATTTGTTTTTCTTGGTTGAAGAAAAAAAATATTAAAAAAATAATCGTTTTGTCAGTTCTTCACTTTCAGTAATGATGAAGGTGAGCAAGTACACCTGAAGGAACATAAAATGCATGATTTGTTTGCAGGTATTAAGAAGAATTAATAGGAGTGTAAAGGCTTTGTACTGTGTTATTTCAATACGCAGAAAAATATAGATTTATTTTATATAATCTAACTTTTTATATTCAAGTGTAATGAAGATTGAATAAATAACATTCACTTGTATGCAACGATTGTTGTAAAACAACAACTCACAGGTGCAGGAAGCAGAATAGCAAACACCTAGTGAAACTCAAGAATTTTAATATAACCTTCAACAACACCACTAATGGCATATGTACAAATAGCCGGTTCCAATTGAACTTGTCATGGTAACATTCAGCACAAATGTATTTACCCAGACCTACGGTAAGGGTTAGGGAGCGTTCTGCAAGGTGCGATTTCTGACAGAGGTTTAATCTTATTTGATAAATCTATTAAATTGTATAGCAATTCTCTTTCATTTTTATACCTAGCGAAACAATTCTAAAACGGAATTCATGCCACTTGCAGCTCTCCTCGCTCTTCCTACAATTATCTTTGTCCATTTGCATTAGGTTAATAGTTTAACCACCACATACGTTTTTCAACTTGAAGGGCACCGATAACAGGGAAATAAGGGACCAGACCATTTGGTATGTTGTCCTGCTAGTCGCTCACTGCACTGCATGCATGTGTGCTGGGTATAGTGTAATGTTCAAAGACAGTAAAACATGGCGATGTTGGAAGCGTTCCATCAGCAGACTCCCACATCAAGTAGGTCTTAATTGTGTGGCAGGGTATTTTGGATCACTGTTGTGCAGAAAGCCAGTCGGTTATTGTTTTCACAGACCAATCAACCCTAGCTGCCAAGATAAAATGCTTTAACCATAAATAAATGGCTTAAGTCTTCCACACAGTACTGCACCTGCCCTTGCCATGAAACAAACACCAATCAGCCATAACATTATGACCACCTGCCTAAAATAGTTTTGCCGCCAAACAGCCCCGACCCAGAGGCATGGACTCCACTAAACCTCTGAAGGTGTACTGTGGTATCTGGCACAAAGACGTTAACAGCAGATCCTTCAAGTCCTGTCAGTTGCGAGGAGGGGCCTCCGTGGATCTGACTTGTTTGTTCAGCACATCCCAGAGATGCTCAACTGAATTGAGATCTGGGGAATTGGGTTGTTGTGGTCCTCAAACCATTTTTGCTTTATGGCAGGGTGCATTATCCTGCTGAAAGAGGCCAATGCCATGAGAGAATACCATTGCCATGAAAGGGTGCACATGGTCAGCAACAGTACTCAGGTTGGTGGTACGTGTTAAAGTAACATCCAAATGAATGGCAGGACCCAAGGTTTCCCAGCAGAACATTGCCCAAATCATCACACTGCCTCCGCCGGCTTGCCTTCTTCCCATAGTGCATCCTGGTGCCATATGTTTTCCAGGTAAGCGACGCACACGCACCCAGCCATCCACATGATGTAAAAGAAAACATGATTCATCAGACCAGGCCACCTTCTTCCATTGTTCCGTGGTCCAGTTCAGATGCTCACCTGTCCATTGTAGGCGCTTTCGGCAGTGGACAGGGGTCAGCATGGGCACCCTGACTGGTCTGCGGCCACGCAGCCCCATACGCAACAAACTGATGCACTGTGGGTTCTGACACCTTTCTATCAGTACCAGCATTAACTTTTTCAGCAACTGGAGCTACAGTAGCTCATCTGTTGGATCAGAACACACAGGCCAGCCTTCGTTTCCCATGTGCATCAATGAGCCTTGGCCGCCCATGACCCTGTTGTAGCTTCACTGCTTTTCCTTCCTTGGACCACTTTTGATTGGTACTGATCACTGCAGACCAGGAACACCCCACAAGGGCTGCAGTTTTGGAGATGCTCTGACCAAGTTGTCCAGCCATCACAATTTGGCCCTGGTCAAAGTCGCTCAGATCCTTTACGCTTGCCCATTTTTCCTACTTCTAACACATCAGCTTTGAGGACAGAATGTTCACTTGCTACTTAATATATCCTACCCACTGACAGGTGCCATGATAATGAGATTATCAGTGTTATTCACTTCTTTCAGTGGTCATAATGTTATGGCTGATCAGTGTATAGTATGGTGTCATAACATACCTGAGCAAATGCAGAGGTGATGGGTTCCTCCAGAGCACCTGCCATATCATGGGCCAGCTCAGCCCACTGCTGGATGGGTTTCATGGCCACCTTCTGTTCAGACCTCTGGCTCTTCACCTGAATCACCACAGATCTCAGCACACGCATCATCAGACACTCCAACTGGGACTGGATCTGAGGGGCAGAGTACATGGTTTCTAAACACTGCATATGGGTTAAGGTACAGTAGCCTACAGAACAAGATAGACCCAACCTCACTTCTAAACTTTCAAACAAAAATTTGTCCAACTAAACTGGAGATGTCTACTGGTAATTTTTGCTTGTACTTATGCTAGTAGTACAGTAAAAACCTTACATACTGAACAATATACTTACTTCTTCTGTAGAGCGCTTGGGGAGTTTCGCGTGAAGAGCTTCTAGGTCTATCGCACCGTGGATCCCGGCAGTTTTCTTGCTCTGACTATTAAGACACCGCAGCAAGATCTGCTGCTCCGTCCGACTCCATCCCGTAAACGCAATTTTTGGTTTTCGCTTGGTTCCAGTGTTGTCGGTCTTCTTGCTAACAAAGCGCGTTGGTTTTATTCGCAGACGAGAGGGAGGCTTCATCCCGCAAGCTATGTGGTGAGGATTAGGTAGATTTTGAATGAGAACAGAAACATTAAAACACTAATTAACTACTAAATTATGACATAACGCACGCACAGAGTTAGGCTGTACAGTAAACAAACCAAGAAACAGTGGTGAAAGGTAGTTTCTTTCTTTTGGTAAATGACATCGAACACTAATACAATAACTACATGAAAAGTAAGCAGAACCAGTATGTCGTCTGTCAAAATACCAGAACGAAAAGTAGTACAGTATCACTACAGTAGTTACCAAGCTAGCTACAGCATCATGTTAAATACTTGACAATGTGCAAAAGTATATCTATTGACAACTACCTAGTTTTATGGCTTCTAATTCGTATATACCTGTAAATGTTCGCCTTTATCCGGAAAAAGTATGGGTTGGTAAACTAGCTAAATAGCAAACGTTCACAACACGCTTTCATATCAGCGTCATGTGCGCAACATTAAAGAACACTTCCGGGTCATGAAAATGTGGATATTTTCTAAATAAAAGAGGCCAACGTATTACTTCAAAACTGACATAAATTAAATGTATTAATTGTTTAAGAAAATGTACCTCTCAAAACATTGACAACAATTCATAATTGATCTTATTTAAGAGTAATTTCAATAAAAAGTGGGTATTAAACCTCATTCTAAGGGCAAAATTCAGACAACGCCAATTACTGAATATGAAATACATATTGCCTCATAGCTCATACACTATTGAATATTCAACAGGGAAAGAAATGTAGGAAATGTTTATTAGAGTGGATAGAGTGACTATATAAAAAATAAATAAATCAAGGTGCATATGTATTTGCAATTGTTGCTAGCATTTTACTTTACCCATTCCATTGGCCACGATGTAACTCAATGGATATGAAATACATGTTGCCCTATACAGATAAAACATATTCCATATGCCACAGTGAATGTGCTGTAGGCAATATTCAGGAGTCTGTATAAAGTGATTGAATGGTAAAAAATCAAGGGCACTATGTACTTGCAATTGTAACTGGCATTTAACTCCACCCATACCATTAGCCCCAATACAGATTACTTAAATACATATTGCCCTATGCAAAAAAGTATTGTCTCTCATCTCTCATCTTCATCCGCTTATCCGGTACCAGGTCGCAGGAGCAGCAGCTCCAGGGGACCCCAAACTTCCTTTTGCCGAGCCACATTTGCCAGCTCTGACTGGGGGATCCCGAGGCGTTCCCAGGCCAGTGTCGAAATATAATCTCTCCACCTAGTCCTGGGCTTACCCAAGACCTCGAGATACTTGAACTAATTTACTTGTTGTAATGCCTCATTCTCTACCCGGAGGATGCACTCCATCGGTTTCCTGCTGAGAACCATGGCCTCAGATTTAGAAGGTCACAGACCGATGATGCCATCAGGACCACATCATCCGCAAAAAGCAGCAATGAGATCCCCAGCCCACTGAACTGCATCCCCTCCCCACCCCGACTACGCCTCGATATTCTGTCCATGAAAGTTACAAACAAGATTGGTGACAAAACGCAGCCCTGGTGGAGGCCAACCCCCACCTGGAACAAGTCCGACTTACTACCAAGAACCCGAACACAGCTCTCACTTTGGACGTACAGGGATTGGATAGCCCTCAAAAGGGACCTCCTCACCCCATACTCCCGCAGCACCTCCCACAGTATCTCCCGGGGGACCCGGTCATACGCCTTCTCCAGATCCACAAAACACATGTAGACTGGATGGACATATTCCCAGGCCCCCTCCAGCATCCTTGCAAGAGTAAAGAGCTGGTCGACCAGGACGGAATCCGCATTGTTCCTCATCAATCTGAGGTTCGACTATCTCCCAAACCCTCCTTTCCAGTGCCTTTGAGTAGACTTTCCCAGGGAGGCTGAGAAAAGTATTGTGTTGCTGGATTTAGCGCAAAGAGCCCATATACAGCTCCAGAACAGATTAAGAGATCATCGCACCCTTTTCTTTCCTTTCTAAAAAAGTCGAAAAGGAAGGTTTTGAGTGAGGAACAGAAGAGTTAAAATTAAGAGACTGCAAATTGAACGCTTCTGTTACTTATTCAAAGCTTTCCTTTTTTTCAACCTTTTTGGAAAGGAAAGAAAAAGGTGCAGTGGTCTCTTAATTTTTTCCGGAGCAGTATAACTAATGAGCAACAGCAAATTAACAAGAATTACATCATAAGGATTCATAAATGTATTAAAAAAAGATGAAATGTTTACAAATAACAGTTTACTCCATTGCCATTTCTCAATGTGCTCCACTTCAGAACATTATTCATCCTATGTGAAGTACTATTTAAACAGCAATTCTCTTTAGTTAATATTTTTAATATGTAGATATTCCTTTTATTATCTATATCTTTACAATATACACTAAGGAAAGAGGAAGTAAAATTATTAATATCGCGTTTTACTGCCGACTTTTATTTTGAAGGCATAATCCGAAAACCGGAAGTTTTATTGTTGCTACCAAATCTCTAATGTTGCCAGCATGACGCTAATGATTTTTGCTCAATAATCTAGACAATACATAGTGCAGTGCGTTCAAAAAGGACGCACCACTCTAGAAAGCGTTATGAAAATACAACCAACCGTGTAAGTTTTTGTGTTACGTGATCCACATTAAGGCCTTGACATATTACTTACTAAATTACTTAGATAAAAAAAGAAATGTTATTGTATTGAAAATGTGTTTGTTAAAAAGAATCTGGCAGCGGTGGGATTCGAACCCACGCCCCCGAAGAGACTGGAGCCTTAATCCAGCGCCTTAGACCGCTCGGCCACGCTACCGTTGTGCAGTAAGATTCAAAAGATGTCAATATATTTATGTGATGTGCCCTTTTTGGTTATTTAAAAATAATGACATTAATTTGTGTTTCTTTAATAAAAACATGTAGGCCTCTTACTATTAATCTCACTATGTAGTACTGAAAATGTGTGTGTATTCAGAACCTGCGTGCGGATTCAGCCTATTGTGTAACCTAGATTCTAAAATATTATTTAACACTACCACCATCTACTGGTTGAAAACTGCCATAACTTTTCGACTATATTTCAGGACTGCAGTATTTTACAATAATTTTCTTTTCTGTACAATATAATTTCGTAATCTACAGGAGCGCAGGTTACTATTTCAGTAGAATATGTTAAGAAGTGAGTTAAGGTGAAGAAGCCATTTACCTAGAAGTGACTTATAAATGAGTTGCTACCAATTCGTCAGCCATATGGTGTAAAGGGTGGACCAATTAACCAGAGTAGAAAGGTTTTGCAGGGAGAGGTTAGAAATGGGTTAGCAATGTAATAAATGATGGTGGTGCTTTTTAGCCACAAGCCTAAAGACCACATTGCGATATTCAAGGATGGTCACAAATGTATATCTGGTGAATGTCTTGCTAGTCTAAACATTTTGCGATTGTTTAGGCCATGTTCATATGCTATCTGAGCAAGGTTGGCTCTTGCCTTAAGTATATTTGGGTTGCCCCCTTCTGTATGTCCATCAGTAATAAGGTCTTGATTAGTAATTACCAACTATAGTATTTCCTTGTAGAAGGTACAGGAGTGTTGTTTTGTATCACAATATTTGCTCAGTGCATTCCCCAGTGAACAGTTACAAAGGAGGCCAGGCACCCAATCCGACCTCCCTGTTCACCAGGGCAGCACTCTGCCAACGTGCAAAGCCCTCCGCATGCGACCACTGCCCAGATAACTGGGTTTTGAAAATGAATGAACTATTTAGCAAAATGCCAGAGATCTGTGTATTGAGAACCGTGTTTTGAAAATCAGCAATCATGTTACACGATGCTGTACGCTTGTATGCGATAGAGAAAAAGTAGAACTTAACCTCTTTCTTTTTTTGTTAAACACTCGTTCTCCCTCTCTTTTGGTCACTCTTTGTCTCTGAATATCTGTCTCTTGTCTCTCTCCTTCTATCTCTCCCCACCTCTCACTTTGTGTAACGTGTTCCCTGTAACCCTCTGTGTCTATATTTAGTCTTCTCAGCCTCCCAAACGGTGGATCTAAAATAACTTCAATGACACACATTAGGGCGTTGAAGTCTCTCCCTTCAGGCCGGAGATTCCTGAGGAGTATGTTAAAGCAAATCCGTTACAGACAAGGTATGAAAAAGGGATGAAGGGATTACCTCTGTAAATGACACACTGTACATGTGAATGACCAGTAAGTAGAGAATGACTTATTCAACAATATAAAGATGCAAATAAATGGACGTGATGGAGAGAATGATAGAGGGGGAAAATGGACTATAAGAAGAGAGATGGGGAGATTGAGAGGTTGGCAGCTCATTGCTTCTCAGCTTCATACTTAACCTCGATGGGGTCAAGGCTCGGGGGTGAAAGCTGACATCACCAGAGGAAGAAATAGGATATTTCAGGGAAGATAAATATGTCACAACATCTTATTAGTCGATGTTCCAAATAGCATCCTATTCCCTTTATAGCATGTTGCATTGACCAGTGCCCTTATCAGTCAAAAGTGGTGCACTATATGGAACAAACGTTGTCCTTGAGTGCCGCGGGGAGGTCGTGCTTTGGATTGAACCAAACTATGTGTGAGACCAGATGAGCTGAACTTAGTCAATCAATGAACTGATAAATTAGCTTGGTTGGCATGGTCAGGTGAGGACACAACCTTGCAGTTCCTGTGTAATTATGAACCAGACTGCAAGTGCTGCCCACCCCTGCTGCAGGAAGAGTGACATTTGGGCCAAAAGCTCCGTGTAGTCAGGCAAGCTGTGGCCCGCTCTGCCTGGCACACTAAGATGACAGCCTGCGATGAGGTGAATCACCAACACGCCCTAGACTCTTGTGACAGATCAAAACATGCAGGATTTGGTTATGAGTGCTGAAATTAGCCTGCTTTTACCCTAGAGGCTTCCCCTGAGCTATTGCTTCATGAAGATGTTGTATAGTTCATCCAAACATTCTCCCATGTAGGTGAGGGACATCATTTATTCATTGGATATGTATATTGAGCTAGTGTCCATGGTGGGCACTTTGGTTACAGTGGAAAACGCTGTCCTAGTTTAGGACAGCCTATTGGGTAACCTGGATTCAGAGCCACACTATGGGTGAATTGGGTGTTCATTAAACATCTTTGATCACTGCACAGCTACTGTACAGTGGTCACCAACTCTGGGTATAAAGGTCTATGTTTTAGATTGATATTTGTTATCAGAGACACTAAGGGCCAGTTTCACAGACCCATGTTAAGACTGGACGTAACTGTTCTAGTAATTCTGGGCTTCATATTGTAATCTTGTATCCCAAATTGGAGGTGATATGTTATATTCTTCCTAAAATTATCAACTTGATAGAATTCAACATTTTGGGGACATAGATTTTCAATATAGAGCCATCATAACAAGTATTGTGTCATGGTGCGGTGAGCAGCAGTGCCACCGTGCCGTACATTCTCAGTTTCCAACACATATGAACACATCCCGGACTGTCACATGTCTTCAATCATTCACACCACGTCCCAATTGATATCGTTTGTATGTGTTTAAATGTTTCCCCTCCGCTCCCCCACATTGTGGATCATTGTTGTTGTCATGTTTGGATGTCTTGTGTGTTGCCATTTTATGTAAGTACTGTATAGCCGTTGCTTGCATTCGTTTTGCTGCTGTAGTCAGCCCTTTTCTTTTCTTGTGTTTTTTGTGCTCGGTGTTACTTTTGTTTGAATTAAAGAATCCACACCGACTACCCTTGCCTGCACCTGGTTCCTTGCTCCCGCAACACTGCACCAATCGTTACATATTGATGGTCAAAGATTGAATTTGTATCTGCATAAACAGTTCAGATTATTAAGAATGTTAAAATATCCAATTAAATGATTTGGTAGTATAACCCATATGATAAAAAAATATTTGATTTGAATAAAATAAATATGTTTAAATTAAAACTGAGACACAATGCTTAAAAGAAAGTATTTTGGATTTTATTTTATTAATAAACATGAATTCAGAGGTCAGCAAAGCTAATACAGTAAATATTTGGATTCTGCATGGGATGAGTACAGTACCAATTGTACAAATATGTATCCATTAGTATGTTAATCAAGACGGCTGATCCTTCTTTGAGGTTTAACTACATCTTAGGTGTATTGCCACCATCTATTGGCTAGGGTAAAAACTGAAAAACTGAGAAATTCCATATTTCCCATGAATACATGCAGACCTTGCAGACCTTTGTCATTGCAGTTGTCAATTTGTTGAGGTAATCTGAAGAGATTTCACACAATGCTTCCAAAAGCATGTTCCTCAAGTTGGATTGGCTTGATTGGCACTGTTTGAGTCGCCTATTCACTATTGATGTTGCGGCTGGTGTTTTGTGGGTACTATTTAATGAAGCTGCCAGTTGAGGACCTGTGAGGCATCTGTTTCACAAACTAGACACTTTAATGTATTTGTCCTCTTGCTCAGTTGTGCACCGGGGCCTCCCACTCCTCTTTCTATTCAGGTTAAAGCCAGTTTGCGCTGATCTGTGAAGGGAGTAGTACATAGCTTTGGCAATCACAATGTGCCATAGGTACACAGAAGTGATGGTTGCTAATAATGGGCCTCTGTACATCTATGTAGATATTCCATTAAAAATCATCTGTTTCCAGCTACTATAGTCATTTACAACAATTTTCAACTATGTCTGCACTGTATTTCTTTTGATATTAGTTTAATGGACAAGAAAATAGTTTTCCTTTCATGAACAATGACATTTCTAAGTGATCCCAAACTTTTGTTTTGATTTACTGATTTACTGCATTATTGCAATTTGTCCCTTTATAATAATTCTGTATATTATTTCATATTTTTTTTAATAATATTTCTTCTTCAGCCTGAATGTTATTTATCTCTAGCATCTCAGTAACCTTTTAATGAAAATGTTGAATGAGATCAAATGTTTAATTAGAGCAACCAACTTCCTGTCCATTTGCTTTGCAGGCCTACTCCTGGTCAAGAATCACATGGACACTACCTATCTCCCTTTCCCTTCTCCCTGCCCATCATTTTATATGATAAAAACGTTATGGCCTGTTTATTAGAGTGCCATTAAGCTGTCCTGAGACCCACCTCAACGTCACACTAAAGTTTTGCGTACAAACAGAGAAGGAGTTACAAAGAAAAGGGCTTCACTAAAATAAAATTTATGAATTCTGAAGGCTAAAAATAATTGACCTAGAAAATGTATGTTAAGAATGTTAAACATAATGTAAAGACAAAACATATACTTTCTTATTTTTCATTATTATTATTTCAAAGTATGTCTATGTATGTATGTAGGTGTATACAGAATATACACTGTATGTGTATTTAAAAAAATATACCTGCATGAACAAGGACCCACAACATTGAGTGGCAATTGTGTGGCATTGAGTTAAGGGCATCCACTGGTGTATTCTTTATTTCTTTGAATAAAATGTAGTTTAAAAAAATATTTCCTCTTTATTCTCTTTCCTTTTTCTTTTTCCCCTTTCAAACAGCTGAGTGAGGTGTAGTAGCTATTGGCGGATTATGTTGTTGTCTTACCTGTTTAAGTGACTAAATGGAAAATGGAAAACTACATATAGTATTATGAAAATTCCTTTATTGTGATTTACTGTTGTCATAAAACTTGTTGAAGTGGCCTGCTCATTCTACTGGAAGGCTGAAGCACTTATTTTTGTCTGTATTCATAGTTCAGCCCTGAAATGGGAAAATTGTCTTTCTCCTATAATACTCCTGGGTCGAGGAAAGAAAACATGTCTGACCTTTCAATCAATCAGTCATATGTATTTTATAAAGCCCTTTTTACATTGGCAGTTGTCTGAAGGTGCTTATGTAGATACTTAGCCTAACACCCCAATTCCCATTTCTCAAATAAAATGTATTAATTAATCTGAGGACATCGATTGGATGGTGGACGGCTGAATTCCCCTTCCGTGGTCAGTCTGGGTTCCCAGGGTTCTTCACCGACTTGGCGACAACACGTATTACCTTAACATCGACATGTTTGTCATGGACATCGACCTGGTGCTCCAGCAGTTCCTGAGCCACCCTACAGCATCACACAAACTCCCTAAAGTATTATGTCAGGTGTGAGATATTTCTGGATCCACCCATTTGGAAACCAATGGCCAAATAATCCTTTCACATGGACATATTATATTGCTGAAGAAGAACAGTGGTTGCAAGTCAAAGCTGACTGATAGGGAGAGATGGACTCTTAGCAAGATTGTTGCTCAATTCCCCCGAAAGCACTAGTTCGGACATTTCTACAGAATTGAGCCAGCAGTGGCCCCAGTGACGTAGTTGCACTGCACAGCAGTGACTCAGACCACTGTACCTGTCTGGATAACATGTCAGCCTATATTGTCTTTGCAATACCCTCTCTAAGCATTTTCTGGAGTAAGACTCAGTCACTCTCTCATCCTTTTATTACCAATGACCAGATCATGATCAAAATACCATCATCCAAACTCAAAGGTCTCCAGGAGATCCTATTCTCCCAGCTGGAACTTATCTATGGAAAAACATGTATGTATTTGCAAAATGTGGCTTGTTTTAGCAGACCAGCCTCAAAACAAATATCCTACAGTATAATGCAACAAGCTTCACAGTATCCACATTCATAACCAGAGTCAAGAGTGAAACAGCATATAATTGGTATAATTTGAATAGATTTGTGCCCATAGTGTTCCATTGTTGTATTGTTCACAACACCCTTGTAATCATTCAGCATCAAAACTGTAGACATTACTTTTTCTGTGAAATCATGTTTTGTTCATCAAATAATGACAGAAAAGTGGCCACACTGACCAGTTATGTTGGAATTACAAAACGCCTGCCACAGTTGCCAGAGAACGTTTTTGACATTGCCCTTGGCAAAACTGAGGTAGGTAGACATTCCCTTTTTTGTGTCATCATGTTTGGTTCAACATATATGACAGAAAATACATTGTCTGTTATAACAGAATGGAAAATGGCCACCAGGAGTTTTTTTTTTTGCAATCGCTACCCTTATTTGAAAATAGGTCAATGACAAAGTGTATCAACTTTAAAGCTTTTATGAAAACTGAACATCATTTTGACATGTCACCAGAAATGTGAATGACCAAGTCTAACCCAATTTCCATCAAAACGTCCCTTTAATCTTCATCTGTACATACATTCATAGACATATAATCTTAACTAGCCCATGTTATATTTTAGGGACAGCGGAAACCAGATTACTTCCACAAAGCTCCAAAGAGATTACCGGCCTATTGCATTCCAAATGGCACCCTATTCCCTAGTGAAATACATTTGACCACAGCTTTGACCATATGATACCTTCCCACACAGTAACAGCTGTTATCCCCACTACTTCCAAGACGAGTCGCCCTCACCGCTCGACCCGTTCCCACCTAGGGCTCTGCCACAAACCACAGTGCGTTCTATGGAATTTGTGCGGATGTCGTGCAGTAGGTTACGCGCATGTACTATGTTTCCCCCCTGCCCCTATATTCAAATAATGCCAAATTAGGAACACTGCTCAGTCATTACATTACGGAAACATTGCATTTTAAAGAAATCGTGAGTCTTATAGTCGATAGCAGAAATGTGCAAATTGAATTAGCTATGAATTGGCTTTGAAAATAACTTACTGAATAATAACTCTACACTAATAAAATCTCTAGCCGCTTATTTGAAAATGTTAACCATTAACTAGCAGTGTTATCCGTAGCCTACATTTACGGTCGGATAGGCTGTAGTCTATCTTTAGGCTAATTGTTCACCTGAAGAGATGCTTTGTGTATGTACCAACTGTCTATTACAGGCACCCGAGTTCAAGATGCAAGAACTGACCAGTGTGGCTACGTCACTATATTGTTAACCTATATCCCAACTTAGACTAATGATTTTTGTAAAGGCCTATGTATTGATTGTGTTGAATTTAGTCGAAAAATGTATGTATGTTGCAACTATGAGGATTACAGTTTTAAACTAAAGCCGGCCATTTCAATTTAATTTTTTACTGTTTTGTTAACATTAACTACGCCTTCTCATTAGCGTAACTTTATTTTATGTTTCACTTTCATTGAAGGCCTACACACGTTATATTCAGTGTATATTAGCCAAATATTATAGTGTATAATAGCCATGGTTCTATTTGGCAATGTATTGGATTCAGCTTGAGAGAGAGAGAGAGAGAGAGAGAGAGAGGGAGGGGGTAAAGAGAAAGAAAAGGGGAGCCGAGAGAGTTGGGGGCTATAGGCTGATGATGGTGGGGGGACAGACAGGATAGCCTATCCTACTACGAGGGGGAGAGAAGGATTTTGTAGGAGGGGCCTAAACGGTAATCTCAATATATTGGAAGCTCGAGCCGGTGGCTGGAAGAATTTGTCTTTTATCTTGAAATTAAGCAGCAGCGGCTGTAACCATCCATCTCTGGCACCTGGCAATACACCTGCTGTTACCGTCAGCCCTCGCAACAGACCTCCGGCATCACTAACGGTAAGAGAAAAAAATCTCTGGCCAGCAGCGGCAGACATTTGGAGCACATTGGTGGCAGAACATAGTCTAGCCTATCGATCACTCACCATAACGGTATTCATCAGTGATCGATCCCTATGATTTTGTAATTTTATATAGTCATATTTAAACGAATATCTTCCTAATAAATGCTGTTTATTCCAAGGCAACCTAGCCTATTGACAATAATCAGGTAATGTGCATTGCACATGATCTTGTCTCTGTACCTAAACCTTTTTCTCATATTCGGATCCCCATCCCATTTTTATCGGCCATTTTGTGTGGCCCAATTTAAGGAATTTATCCAGTGAATAGGAAACAGCAGATATAAATGATAACGGAAATGTCTCTATAGTTTAATGAAACTGGTTCGTATGCTGCATGTGTAGCTCAATAAGGGTAAAAGAGTACAGCATTTGGAATTGTGTCAGTATTTTCTAAAAGCGATGCATAGGGATGAATGATCCCGGTAGCCCATCTAATTGAATATGGATATAATCACAGGTTCATCCAATCACCATTGAGGATGCTATCCTGAAGCTGTCATCGCCGCCATTCTCAGACGAGTATTATAAATTCAGTGTAATATGAAACAAATAAGAGAACACAAATGTTAAACAGGAAACAACTTTCGGCTCCTCTGGTGATATTAATTTTATTAGGCTATTTCCAAAGACTGTGTGAAAACTGTGTGAGTCTCATTCAGTTGGCATAAAGCCAGATAGATTGAAGGCGGATGACAGGCTATAAGGCGCAGGAGAAGCCAAGCTATGATCAATTGTTAGGCTACTTCTCGACACTGACTTTGATTATTTACTACATTAGGCATGTGTGCATGTGAATAGGCATGTAAAATGGCAGGACTGAGAGTCGCGCGCCTCCAGTGTGTAGGCTACTTTGTGCATAGCCTACAGCACGTGCTTGGGTCGAGTCGTGACAGCTAAAATTGTGAGGTTCGCTGTAAGATGGTGCATTTGTAGCGCAAAGGACGTATGAGCTATATAGCTATTACTGTATTCCAGTAAGTGTGCATAAAACAATTGTGTAGGCTATAGGCACACATTCTTATACGCATTCTATGCTTCCTATGTTTTTCTTAGCATTATGTTCTCCGTGACTCACGTGTGCTTTTAATTGCTGTTTTGTTCCTAGCTTTTTACGATATTTCTCAACATTGGGGTTGAAATCCGAGGAATGCAAAGTGTTTTGTAGATGATGGGAGCCCACTATTTAACTGCCGATAGAAAGCGCGTGCTTTGCCCTTAAGAGCGCACGGCTTTCTACACGAAGCTCATCTCTACTCCGGAATAAATAGATGCAATGCGTACTTTCTGATCTGATTCCACTTGGCAGTTTGGAATCCGGCAATGAAAGAAGGGATACGTAGGCGACTCATGATTAGACGCTTCAATAAACAGTTAAAATGGGAAGATGAAAAAGCACGACATAAAGTAGGCTGGAGCAGGTAAAGAGCATCAAACCACGCCAACTGCTCATCATTTTATCGACAGACAGATAGGTCGTTCTTTCATGCCACTGTGATTGCTGTACTGTTTTTCTCTTTTTGCCATCTCATGTTCCGGTCTCCCTTTCCCCATCTCTCCCACTTTATCTCATGTTTCTCCTCCAAAGCTCTGACTCAGACTAGTGTATTTAAGTCTCTGCAGCGTCACCAGTCCTTCCATCCAGGGCCGTTTCTAGGCATAAGCGGTCATTTAGGGCTCCCGGCCGCTAGGGGGCCTCTGACCATTAAAGAGCCCACAAATCCGATTTTGCTTAGGTCCCCCAAAAGCCTAGAGCTGGCACTGCTTCCATCCCTCTGTGTCTTTGCAAATATTATATGCCATTGTCCCTTCATATCTATACCAACTTACACTGAAAGCACAGCAAATTTTACAAGAGGAAAGATAGCAGCAATAGCATGTAGCCAGATCATTATGCAGTGTTACATTTGTAACAAGTAATTGAGAGTCACAGCGTTTTCAAAGGGCAGCATAGCCAATGGACTGAGCCCAATGGGTCCTACGTAGGGAATAGAGGGCCATTTGGGATTTGGTCCTGGGAGATCACCCAGTGAATTGGTCCCGGTGCGACAGAGGGGAAGACAAGGGGTGGAAGGGGACAGGCTTGCACCATGGTCCCGCTCGGGTTGTTTTACGTTTTCTCCCAAAGGGCCTCATATGCTGCTGAGTGAGTAAGGTACGCGGTTGGTTGGGGTGACTGCAAAGTCATCCGCTAAGAAATATGCGCACGCCCGTGTAGGAGATGTGCATTCCCAACAAGCGAACCCCTGGCCCCTGCTCTCTCTTCCCCTGTCCCTGCTAACTACGCGCATGTGCACGCGCGCGCGCGCACCCCACCCTCCCACCTTCAATTCCCATTTCCCTCCCCGTGCACGTTCACCACCCCCAACCCCTCTGCCTCCAATCCTTGTTCACCCAAAAGCAATTCAGATGAAGCTCATTGATTCAGACTCGCCGGGGTGTCATTTTAACCCCCACGCTGCTGAATACCGATCTCGCTGTTTATCGCCCTTACATCACTAGCCTCTCAACCCCCCCCCCCCCCCGCTCTCACGCACGCAGTCTCGAAGGCACGGTTGGTTGAAGTTCCCCATGCCTATAACCCAGTGACCCAAGATGAGCGCTGTATTTTTCCGCTCCCATTGGTTAGCAGGTGCGGGTGGAGCTGTTCCTAGACTCCTTCAGCAGATTGAGTTACGCTATGGCAAGAGCAGAGATCAGCGCAGACTCATGGACAGTAACCATCAGCTGTTCCCTATTGCCAGTAGGTTTCTGTGCTTGCTCACTTGTAATTCTGACATTGTGATGCAGCTCTGGGGTCCTGTACATCAGGGAAAAACAGAGGAGACTGAAAAAGGGAGAGACTACCTGTGCTTTTCCAATGAGAAAGGTTAATTTAATAATGATTCATCCCATGGCATCTTTCCTGTGCGGCTCACATCCGTGTAATTGACCTTATGGGAGACAGACTCATGTCTTCGTCATCCACAGCTCAATAGGAACCGGATATGTGGCTTTCATCATAAGACGTTTACTGACATTGACTTAATGATGATGGAAAACGCAATGTTTTTGGTTGCTGTCTCTCCCTCCTCATTTTTCCAATCTCATCCCGGTGAATGGCCTCAAATGGGCCTCAAGTGTCTATATCTCAGCCATTCTAGTATGATGTACATCTACGTATACCTTCAGCTCTGGAGTGGTGTAAATATTGATGTTCTCTAAAGGTTGCCGTGGTAATTTTTGTAATGCTCCTTAATAAATGTACATAATCAATAGGATAGAAGTGTTAGGATTTGGGAGAAAAACAAATAATGATAAGAAACAGAGGAAGAGACTGAGAAGGCATGAAAGAGAAAGAAGGGAAGGGACAGGAAGAGACAGTGTGAAGACGACAGAGAGGGACAGGAAGAGACAGTGTGAAGACGACAGAGAGGGACAGGAAGAGACAGTGTGAAGACGACAGAGAGGGACAGGAAGAGACAGTGTGAAGACGACAGAGAGGGACAGGAAGAGACAGTGTGAAGACGACAGAGAGGGACAGGGTGACTGACAGAGCAGGTGACATTGGGCCATCTAATGACATACACTCTTTTACAAAACTGTAATCAAACTGCGGGGTTCCCCTTTACCATGACCTTGAAACCCTGAATTCCAAAAAGAGGGATTAATTATACGTACCCTCTTTCATAAAAAAGTTTGACTGGGTTAATTACTCCACCCAATTTACATTAGAACAGAAAGAATCGGACAGTGCCTGTATGCAAAAATAATTACACACATTGCTCAATGTTGATGGAATGTTTTCTAGACTTTTCTTTTACTTCAAATGGAATGGCACAAGTTATTTGCTGAATAAATGATCAGAAAGGAAATGCATGTGAGAGAGTGACAAATAGAGAGAGAGAAGAGATGGAGACTATCCTTCAGCACAAGTGCTTCGATACAGAGGGAAGATAGTTTAAGTACATATTCAACCAGAAATAGATGATGTGAGGAGCGTTCTACCTTACAGTATGTTCATTAAAGGTGTGACCTGAAAAGATGTCTCTTTTAAAAGTGCAATCTGTCATTTATTATCCCTTGTGGTCCACAGGATGGAAAACACATAAGCCGACACAGGCACGCACGCACACACGCACATGCGCACAAAATTGTGTTATAGGGCTGTTTCTTTTTTTGATATTGGACCACACTAGCGTGAAATCCTGAGGTGGCTCAGTGAATACTTCTCTTTGTTTTGTTTTAGAACTCTTAACAACTTGGCCTTAGTTCCACTGGCGTCATTACAGAGATTACCAGTGTGAAGCACTGTTGAGAAAGGCCTAAAGGTCCGCTAAATCACCACAAAAACATTGTCAAGGTCACACATGGCACCCGATTCCCTTTCTAGTTCACTACTTTGGACCAAGCACTGTCCCACTGTGAGTAGTGCACTGAAGAGGGAACAGGATGCTATTGGGGACGTGAGCAACCATTTCAAATGATGACACATCTGTCGCCGTGTCACTCCAATTATATAAAGGGATAATAGACAGGCTTCTAATCTCGCTCCAATCCAACATGTTGAATATGGGACAGGGGTGTGTATGGGGGTGTTAGTGTGTGTTTTCGCCTGCGTGTGTGTTTATTCACGAGCGTAATCGATGCACCGGTGTGACAGGTGTGCTGCTTCTCCTCCTTGCTGTCCTCCTCTATTGACATCATGTGATCCAGTCGTGTCACTTCAGTTTCAAAGGCAGGGGATGAAAGTTTCAGGGCACGTGAAATCTATTCTCTTGTCTTTTTTTCAAACAGTTAAGTTGGCGGAGAACACAATGTAATTTACAGCAGCAATGACCTGGGAACAATTAGCATGAACTTAACATCAAATCAGGGAATTAGGGGACAAAATATGAAGATGTTTACATACACAGCCCTTATTTGCTGAAAGAAGGCTCTATAGCCCACCCCTTAACCCAGATGAAAAGCCATTGGCCAATTCAATCAGTGACATCACAATGTAAATAGGCTAAAAGATCCATCCCACAGAATAGGCAGAATCTTCAGGAAATTACTGGCTTTACACAAAAAAATGCCTTATCATAATTTCTGAATGTTACATCTACCTCATAGAGAGGCAACATAATCATGAAAACAGGGAAATCCCATTGTTGACAGCACTGGTCCTTGAAAACGTGGAATCTATTTCACTCCATAGACAGTATACATATTCTTGTATGAACGCACAAACACAAACCAAAATTCTCTCATGAAATTGTGAAATTTTAACATTTTCAGAATCCAACATTTGTTGTGTTTAGGGGAGTATAAATTGTTTTTGATGGTAACATTAAGGAATGGACGGAGAAATTAAAATAAAATAATTAAAGACACATTTTGATTAGGTTCATTCCATGTGGCTAAGGGTTAAGCTGTGGGAAAGGCTTAAAACACAAAAACTAAACTAAAACAAGTGACTTACTGTGACTGAACCCACAAGCCTTGGAACCGAAGCGTACAGCTTAAGGAAGGCCTAAACAACAAAACAAAAAACAAGTGCCTCAGATTAAACCGGCAAACCTCGGAGCCGGAGATCACGGCTTAATCTGAAATGCTGATGCAGTAGAAGAAACTGAAATAATGACCTTTACTCCATAAATGCACGCACACACACATATCTCAACAAAACCTCACAAAATGGGGAAAATGTTTTCAAAATCGTTGCTGGGCACAGTAATTGTACAGTGTAACCATTTAACTGACACTTATGGATGCAGGCCATTAAAGAAACGAAATACCAGGTGGTCTAGGTGGGTCTAGCAACCTATATCGCTGCCTCGGTTCCAGACGAATACACTGCCGCAGCATGGGTTGGAAACAGGCCCGGAGCTGGTTCTGCGTATCCTCTAGTCTCTTTCCCACTGTATGTCTTCAATAGAATATAAAGTATAAATATAAAAATAAATACATGTGAATATATAAATGTTTTAAATTTGATTTGTTTTCAAGGAAGATTTTTTTTTCATACTTTAAAAAAGTAGTAGTGTAAACAAATTATTATGAACAATTGTTTCACTGCATTAGTCTGTCTATTTTTCAAAATGTCTAAAACTCCTCCCGACACAGGCACTCCAGTTTTCTGCAGCTTTTACAGACGAGTGCATAGAACCCTGCATATTTGTTTTGTTTTTAAAGACTTAAAAATATGCAACAGTGTGACCTGAATGACTTATGTTCGCTAAAATTATAGCTACCAAAAATTAGATTTTGTCTGCTGCGGTTGCTGTGCAACGCAACTGGCAGCAGCCCAGTAGGAAGGCGCGGAGAAGTAATGAGTGCAATGTGAAACGGTGAAGAGGGACATCCAAAAATCCATTACCGCCGCTGCCCTTTCAGAATCCCATGTTCGCACACTGCGGTTTAAACTTCTTTCCGACCTTCATTTGGCGGTTAAGAGGCTAAAGCTTAAAAAAATACGTACCCCTAAACCTTTTTGACTACATTTTACCTAACCCTTACCCTATTCACAATAACCTGTCCTTTATGACTGCATTTGATCTAAACCCTTCATCCTAAATCAGACCAGGATGCCTTAACTGTACCCAAATGTCCTCACCTTGCGAGTTCTCCTATAGCTTTACTATTGTAGTCAGGCAAAAATGGAGTTGTTAAAATAGGAACACACAAAAAGAGACGCACAGATGCTCAGAGAAAAATGTAAGAAATGGATTCTGTGCTGCGTATATCTAGGTGCGCTGTTCACATCATGTGGTTGGACCATGTGGTTGGACCATGTTACATGGTGCGTATTTGTCCTGCCTGTTATCCTGCCCGCCAGCCAGATGTCAGACCCTCACGCAGAGACAAACCCCCTGTCCTCCCTGCGACAGGATATTGTCTTTCCTCGCTGGATGGGTTTCTTCTTACCTGTGAAGGAATTAGCTTTCTCATGTGAGATTTTATTTCAGTGAAGTTAAGAGAGGGGAAAACGAGTTAAGGGTTTATGACGGATGGCTGAGAGCTACAGTATGTGTGTGCAGACGGTCAAATGGAAGAATGAAGGAATGACACTGCAGGGAGTGAGATGGGTAATAGGGATGTGATGCTAAAGTTCATGAATGTTACTGATTCACTGGGTTTGTGTGGATCCTCCACTTATGTGTGCTTGAATGTGCATCTCCTTGTGCGCTCTCAAGGGTTCCAAATGGATTCTTTTTCCATCACTGTAGGGGAACTTCTAGGAATACACTTCAAAGTAGAACAGTTTTGGTTCTTGGCATAACCCTTTTGGTTCCAGGTAGAATTATTTTGGTTTCAAGTAGAAACATTTAGCGTTCCAACAAGGGTTTTTTCTGAGACCCAAAAGCGCTCTGCCAGAGAGGACAGTCGAAGAACCCTTATGCAACCCTTTTTTCTGGCAGTGATGGCTTCTGGGTTTGTGGGTGTGTATGTGTGAGAGACACTGTCCTGACTAACCACCACCATGCATGCATGCCAGTTTATGGAAAAGTACCAGCTGGAGAGAGGAATAGTTGGGTATGGCGGGGCGAGACAGGGTTTTCTCTTTCCCAGGCAGGCGCTTCCTATCTCACTCTCTCCCTCTCTCTCTCTCTCTCTCTCTCTCTCTCCCTCTCTCCTGACCTGCCAGCGCGGCCCAGCCTCACATCTCCAATCGACAGATTATCGGAAATGTCTGGCCCTGCTTCACTGCCTTAGCTAAAAGCCCAATTCCCCCCGGGGCCAATGAACTCTAGCGGTGCATGCATGCGTGGGACAGACAATATACACACAGGTGGAGACACACAGGGACAGAGAGACAGACACACAGGGACAGAGAGACAGGCACACAGGGACAGAGAGACAGGCACACAGGGACAGAGAGACAGGCACACAGGGCCAGAGAGACAGACACACAGGGACAGAGAGACAGGCACACAGGGACAGAGAGACAGACACACAGGGACAGAGAGACAGACACACAGGGCCAGAGAGACAGACACACAGGGACAGAGAGACAGACACACAGGGACAGAGATACAGGCACACACAGATCAGACGCGCAATCATCTCTGCACCTTTCTTAACCCAACAACCTGAGCCCTCATCTCCACTCGTCTCGCCCATTCTTTTCCCATGCCCTGAAAAAAACGTGTTTGGTTTCCGATTGAGCCGGTGTTTTCCGAGGTATTCTGGGAAGCGGGCGAGGGGGAATTACCAGAGGGATTAAAGCGGTAAGGAGTTGGCGGGGGGGGCCCGAGGGGGTACGCGCCATGGGGACAGATGCCAGTCGCCTCACTCTGTGCCACAGGCGGATTTTGCCAAATTTGCCCGTCCGTCTGTGTGGTTTGGGTGTCTGTGTTTTTCCTGACCGATCACTCTGGTCAAAACACCGGGATGTGTTTACAGTTGTGGAGCCTGATTGACGGAGACATTTTGCGGTTCACGTGTTGCAAACTGCTTACTGAGTTTGACCAATACCCACTGGATTATTTATGTTGCCCCGTTGATGTGATTGTAAAGAAATGGATGAGGTGTTGCGTAGCATGGGAACAGTGTGCATTTGTATAATAACAATTGACCTTAATGGGAAAATGTAAGATCACAAAAGATTATGTTAAGTTCATTGTGGTTTACGCAGTGTAAAGAATGTTTTTGTTTCCCCAATTTCCTTTTATGTAGAATGCATGATTTCCAGTCTATTTGTGAGACGACTTGAATGTTAAAGGAGAATCTGTAAATATGTTAAGCTCTGTGTTATTCTGTTATTCCCTCTGAACCACTTTGCTTTGTGATACCTAGCAGCTGTGGGAAAATGATGGATGTCTGTTCAACAGCATGTGTCCCTTCTGTCGAACTGGTTGTACAGTATTTCTCCTTCAGACGGAATGTTATCTATTTCTAGTATAAAGCCACTTACTGAAGGAGTTGAATGAGATCACATTCTCAATTACAGCAATGTAGAACTTCCTGTCCATTTGCTTTACAGGCCTATCCTGGTCAATAATCACATTGTCCCTCTCTCTCCCTTTCTCTTCTCAATCTCTATTGATCTCTTGCCCTCGCTCCCTCTACTCATTCTCTTTAAACCAATCTGTCTTCCTTTCCCACTCCCCTCTCTTTGCCCATTGTCTACTCTCCATCTCCCCATCTTGTCCTTTCACCTGTTTCTCTTTCTTTCTCACTGCTTTCTCCAACACTCTTTCCCCCCTTTCATTCCCCCTTTTCTCACTTTAATCGTTTCCTTTTCTTTCCCTCATCATCCCCTCTCCTTCCAAAGCTGTAAGGATGAAGATTGAGAACAGCCTGCCACGCCCCCAGCTCCCAGAGAGCCCTCCCCAGACGGGCCTCCAGTTCACAGTAGCAACGGAGGAAGACTTTGATGAGATCATGGCGATAAGCCAGGATATCTATGGGGGGCTGGACTACCTGCCGACCCGCTACGCAGCCTGGCTGTCTGAGAGCAACCGCACTGTCATACTGGCCCGGAAGCAGGGCAAAGTGGTGAGACAGGTTATAAAATGTTATAGGGTGTTTATAAGGGTTTTGATAACGTGGTGTTGAAAGCTACCAGAACCTTCATACAGGAATGTCAACAGGGTAAAGTGACGAGTTATAAAAGGTTTTATGTAAATGGAAATGTTATGGAATGTTTATAAGGGTGTTATTAAGCTATTGAAGACCAACCATATCATCACACTAAAGCTACAAATACATCAAATACACGCAAAAGGGAAAGTGATATGAGGAGTTACAAGAGTTTTATCATAGAAACAGAATTCTAAGTTAGAAAAGTGCTATGGAATTACTATATCTTAAAAATCCCTTGTGTTGTTATCACAGAATATTACCCTTGGTTTACTGGGTGAGTTGCGTGAGGACATGTTCTCATTCACAGCAACTACCTGTACCGCCCCCTCCCCCAACAGATCGCCCTGGAGTCGGTGTGTGTGATCGACGACGGCGAAACCATGTTGGTGGAAGGGTTACGTGTGGCCCCCCAGGAGAGGGGCAAGGGCGTGGCAGGGGTACTGTTACGGTTCTGTTCTCAGCTGGTCAAGACCAAGTGGCCTGAGGTGAAGGTGACCCGGCTGACCCGCGATGACCAGCTAGGGCCCAAGGATTTCCAGAAGTACCGCCTCATCACCAAACAGGTAGGTATTGGTAGATTATTATTTTGCTAATTGGTTTATTAATTGACTTCCATTGATCTAGGTTATCAGTTTATAAAAATACTACAAAACTATAAAACATTTTAGATGTGAATCAAAAATCAGTTTTACTGATCACAGAGGCACAAACCATTTATGAAAGGAAAGCTGTGCTCTTGAGGAGTCACTAAATGAGGAAAAAATGGAATGAGTGAGAGCAATACAGTGGGAATTTTGTCCAGTTTTCTCCGAATACCTGTTACTTAACAAATGAATTACAGTAATAAATCAGCTAAAATCTTATAGCATGTAATCTGTAAAGATGATTTAGACTGTATGAGGATTATAATAAAAAAAATATGTATAATAATAATAGCTATTTCCTTAGCATATACAATATTTTAATTAAATCAATCAATGTAAGATATTTAAAAACATCTTCTATAGATATTGAAATCATAAATAAATAATGAATATTGAATAACTATGTTAAATCAGAGCTGTAGACTATTCATGATCCCCTTATTAATATACATACAAGGGACACCTTTGCTGCAAACACAGGACCACTCACCCCTCACTGTGAACTATTCAACATGTGGAAGTTACGCTCTGTACCTGAAGAGTGATGCACTAGCATTTGTCTACAAGGTATTGCTCTGACTCTTTCCTACATACAGTTGCTACCAACCAAAAGCAACATCCCAATCCTACAGCCTCCCATCTCAGTCATTGCTTTTCTTCAGAAATGGGTAAAAGCTGCCTCCTTAGTCCTGGAATGAACTGAAAGGGTGTCCATGTCTGAGTTTGAAGGTCTGCTACCAGAAAATGTCTCTGACAACATTAATTTCTTCCCGGTGACCTCTTGACAGTCCCCCTTGCAAAGGAGGTTTCTAACTTAAAGGTTATTTTGCTGGTTAGATAATGGTTAAATCCAATTGTAATAAGTGAGTAAACTTTAAGTAAATAAAGTTTGCTCATGCCTACATTCTAGTAGTTTTCAACTGTCAAGAAAGTATTGTTGACCAAAATATTTTTGTCTTTATAAAATGCTTCAGTGTACTAAATTCAATTTACACCTTTTAACCAACTACACATTTCCTTTATCCTACGTTCTTTTATCGCCACTTCGGCCCTGAAGGGCATCCTGCTGGTTCGATTTAATGCCGAAGATCTCAAGCTCCGGCTCTCAGAACTGGGTCTGCGTGTGACCCCCCCCCCCCCCCTCCGAGTCTACCTCCCAGGATTCGGACACCCCACTGGTTCCTCCAGTCCTTCTGGACCTCAATGAGGTCCACCAGATGTTCATCAACTCTGGTCTGTTGTCTGATGTGCTCCCAAACTCTACCATCGTCCAGGACTGGCAGCCATTCAAGCCCCTGCCCAGCAACATGGCCATCCTTCTGAAGAAGGTAAAATAGAATATGATAAGGGTTGTATTAAGGGTTACAAATGTCCTGTAACTTTCCCCAAATTCCCAAGTCTTTCTGAAAGATTCCGGGAAACAAGAAGAACTAAATATCTGTGATTGCTCTATATAAGAGTGTATGCCAAAACTAAAATGTAAAACCCAACCAGGATTTCTACAATGTGTGGAAAAAATGGAAATGTTATCGTAAATTTGCAACCCTAATTGTGTTAATAAATGTTTTATGTATTGTTTAATTCCAATGGGTGAGGCAACTCTATGTGAATTTCAAATTTTTCAAATAAAATTAATTCATGAATTCCTTCAAGGACATCGACTGGATGGTGGATGACCGCAATGCCCCTGCTGTGGTCAGTCTGTGCACACACCCCTTCTGGGTTCCCGGAGGTCCCCACCGACTTGGCGACAACACGTATTACCTTAACATCGACATGTTTGGCAAAGACATCGACCTGGTGCTCCAACAGTTCCTGAGCCACCTGAGACGTCACACCACCTCCTTGAAGGGTTATGTCATGTGTCAGATGTTTCTAGATCCTCCCATGTGGAAACCAATGGCGGAATTTTGTCGCCAGACGCTGAAGGTAGAGCTGGTGAAGGAATACACAGAGCAGTGCGTTGTTGAGGCGGACGTTGTCTAGCTGAAAGAAGTTAAGGAGGATGAGGGAGGATGAAGAGGAAAGAAGAAGATGTAAAGAAGAAACAAGATGAAGTTGAAAAATGATGACACATTTCCAGAGACCCAACGAATTAACCAACTAACCGCATTCTCTTAAGAAGATTTAATGGAAAATGTATCCAGTGAATGGAAGGATTGGCAACCACCTCTCTAAGCAAATCCATCGAGAATTATGCCCCAGAAGATGCATTAGATTTGCAATATTTTTTTTTAACACTACCACTAACATAAATATTTTTGGAAAAAGGCAGTTAGATGCAATAGTTTTTAAAAAAATTTGTTCAATTCGTTTCTCAATTTTCTTTTTATATTTAGTCATCGCAAAAAGCAAAATTTTAAATGCAAGCTAGCGTAGGGTATCTCATGCCTTTCAATACTTCGTTTGTAAATACAAATTATAAATATGTACACATTCTGAATTGCAAATAAGTCTGCACAACTCTTGAGGCACTTTATAAAACCATATGGGCTGTTGTGCTAAAGTGCAAGCAATGACATGGACAGAAGTCAGTGAAGTTATAGAGATAACTGAAGTTATGCATCACTACTATAGAAGCGGTTGAACATCTTTCTGGACCTATTCTAACACCAAATTCCAAAATACTGTTGAACAAAACTTTTTGCCCTTCAGTGGATCTTACAGAGAATTTGCACACTCAACATTCACTCAAAATGGCTGTAACAGAACAGCTATAAAAACTTAGCTTATAAAACTAAAAACTGGCCAGTTTGCTTTTTAAAACAATGTAGTTGTCGTTTCTTTTGTAACTCAGTGTTTTTGTCGTTATGTTTTAAAGCGCTTCACCATATTGCTAATTTATTGTTACTTTTCCACATGTACTTGAATGCATCACTAGTATGTAAAGAGATAATATATTAAAAGCAGAAGCTTTCTGGAGGCTTTTTAATAGCAACATGCAATCTAAGCTTACTCTTTAGTAGATTGCTAACAATGTGAAAATGGTAGATGTGTACATTATAACACAAAGACTAATACAATTGAACTAATATCATTAAGATGGACTTACCATTAACAACACTGTTCAGTTAGATAAATATTTTCACGGTAAATGTTGCCATCCGAAATGTTATCAGATGACCTTTGTAAAGGTCAAATCCAAGTCCCTCAATGACAAAAAAATCTACAGTCTCAGCCATCTGACATGCTGTGAAACACAGCCCTCTGAAACCATTCTACAAAATTTTGTAGCCACTTTAAGACGCTTGATATCCATTCTACAAAGCTAAATAGCCACCTTAAGAAGCTTCATAAGCTTTGGCACATGGTCAGAGCACAGCAAAGCAAATGGGACTCCAGTTGTTTGCAAAGGATTCATAACCACTCCTCCATGCTCCATAGCCACTCTAAGAAGCTTTATAAGCTTTTGGCTTTTTGCTCCTGAACGTTCCCTTTAAGATGCAACACTTTTGACATGAGAAAGCACTGAACTAGTCTTCAGTGCAACAGAAACAACTCAGACAGAAACTATTTAAAACAACAAAAGAAATAAAGCCAGCCACTATGGAGTCTCCAACCTGCCCTTGTTGTAAAAGGGAACTTTTTGTAAGGTATGAAATGGACTGTGGAAGAAAATGTCTTCTGATTTGGTTTTGGTAGACTGACCCTTGTCTGGGAACCTTGTCAGTCATCTCACTATCTGTCTATATTTACGTGACTAACAGATCAACACCCACAACCATTATGAATTAAACATTGGACTTGATCAGTGGCAGTGAAGAAATTTGAATGAATAATGAAGCAAATGCCAAAACAATTTCCATATTCTTCAAAAGCAGAACAGATACAACAAAACAATACTTTTTCAAGGCTGAAGATGATTTTCTCAATTCTCTGAGAAGCACTTCCTATTTTCCTCACAGACTGAAGAAGCAAAGCTGGACATGCCCCCCTTTTTGATTCGGCAAATCTCAAGAAAGAGGAAGATGAGATGTACGCAACCTGAATCCAGTTCGGGAGAGATGAAGACAAGCAGTACACAAGCAGTCCCTCACTCCATCATTTCCATCTATAAAGTCCCCAAGCCCACATTTTCCCTAAACCCACATGAACCCCCACCACCAAATCATTTTGCAGAAATTCTCAATGATATGGGAAGGCGGAGCCTCACAAACAAGTGTAATCCCTCTCTCAAGTTTTCCCTTTCTATGAATTGAATCAAGACCAATTAAAAGCCAACCTTACCATGTAGATTATCTACAACTCAAGGCTGGTCTAAAGTAAGGGGTCCTGTTCTACTGTTGTATCCACACAGGCCATCCAATATATGTAAATGGTCTTGGAGAGTCTGTAAAGAGTATATTTACAAATATTCATGAAACTTAGGTAAAATGTAACTGACCTAACATGACAAATACTTGGTGTATTGATCATGAAATGTACATAGAAAGGTAATTGAAGTGGGAGTTAAGGAGCAAATCCGTCTTCCCGTTTAACATGTGAAAATGACCCTCCTTTCGCTCCAGTGCAGTCCACACTCAACATCTTCGTCCGCCCGTCAGCACCACAGGCAAATGCCACTGAGTTTCTAGTGTTCCTCCCTGGTCTGAGTATCTCGCCATTGTAAAAAACGGATCTTTTCAGTTCTAAAAACCATCCAAGCGTAAGTGAGAAGTGGGATTGTGCTATCTTATAATACCCCAGTGTGGTGGTAGTTCGGTGGCGGTGGTTGCGGACGTTGCATGGACACGGACAGTGTGGCATTGTATGACTGCCAATGTCCCCTGCAGAGTCCACCAACCCACTGGTCCAAAGGCTTTCCGAGACCATATGGCTAAAATGGATACCAGTAGAACGCAGGCCTGATCAGGTTATGACAGTTAGAGAGGATTTAGGATGGAGGGTACAAATCTGGGTGCACACACCATCTCTGATATGACGCACACACAGACACACACACACAACAGACACACACAACCAAATCCACACAAAATGAAATTCAACCTTCCCCGCCCCTCCACCACCACGTCCCATGCAATATATATCGCCTACCTGACCACGATGTAACCCCCCCACAACATTTTCAAATCTATGTTGTGTTTACCGGGACAAAGTTGTTGTTATACAAAACTGCCCAACAAACCCATCCAAAACAGACTATCTATACCCCTAGCCTCCAACTTCACTTGGACTGTACAATATGGTTCTATGTTAATGGTTGTCAGGTGAATTTGTGGTTTTTCTGTGTCGTTGGCTTCATCTATACATATGCTAATATATTTAACCTACATCGATTTATGCACGATATTTCAGGGAATTGTGAGATTCAGTAGGTGTATTTGGTCTGTGTACTTTGATTGTTCTTAAGGGTCTGTGGAGGTGTGTTTTTCAGGGGAAGGTCAAAGGAGAACATTTGGTTGAGATCCAAATCAATTTGATCGGCTTCAAAATCCCTTTGTTGACCATCAGACAAATCCAAACTCATTCCGGAACTAAAGTAATTCTGAGCACTCTTAAAAGATTTGGTAGCAGGTAATCTAACAACTCTGACTTATCCTTGTATAAGTAGAAGTTATCCACTGTTATAAAACATTATAAATTCTCCTTTGTCCCTCAGAGCACAAAAGCACAGCAAAGACAATGATTGGTGTTAAACCAACAGCCTTGGAAACACTGTAGACTTGGCTTGTCCTTAAGCACTGTTTATAAGTATGTGACAGACAACTTAACATGAAAATGCTACTGTATGGATATGTTCTACGCTAACAGGAGGGTTTCGTCAAACCGAGACGTTGGTTTGACTTGTGTGATTTTTTTTTTTTTTACACAATGAGGTCACTGTTACGGCCACTGTGCTGCCATTGAGACAGATCTCGGTCTGCGGATGGCAAAGTCACCACTTTGTTCAGGCAATTCACTCGCTCTCTGCTGCTGTGATAATGCCGGGGAGGGCAGTGGGGCAGTGAATGAAACAGGGGTCTGTTCGAAATGAGAGATTGAGGATTTCAAATTGAATAGATAGGATGAACGGAATACTCCATAACTCAACAACTGGTGTGTTGTGAAGTGTTGCGTTGTGCTGTGATCGTCATCGATGTTAATCAGCCACCATGGTGGGCTCAACCGGGGAAATGTCTGCGGTTAAATTCGCTTTCCTTTTTGACATGAATCTGATTCGATGATGAAGTAGATTGATTGAACATAGCAATCATGTTTCAATGACAATATTTTATAACACTCCGGTGACTGCTGGTTGCTGGTTATCATCTTGCCGTCCGTATGTGTTCTCCGATCAAGCAAATTGTTCATTTTGTCAGGACGTTTTACTTTCATTATGCTACAAGGATTTATTGTTATCCAACCTGTGTTCTTCCACCTTGCCACATTTCACCCTCATAGTAGAAAACCTTCTCAATACTTCTCAAAAAGTCTTAAAATGTTTCACCCTGACAGTCAGGAAGCAGAATAGGATATGGATCAGCGAAGTGTTACTGTTGTTCGCATTTTTTCTAAAAGACAGCATGGAAGGTGTGATGGGGATTGGTTCAAACTCAGTGAAGATGTTCAGTGTAAAACTCGTGTTGATAAAAATGTCTGACCAGCAACGTTAAGGCATTTTAGCCATGTCCTTTGTCACTGATAGTCAGAGTTGGCTAAGACGTAAACTGACCACTACCAGTGTAGCTATGCATGCTAGGGTGGAAGGAGAATGTAAAACAAACCCCTCATCCTTTATTTAGGAAATGGCTTTTCGTTTTCTTTTCTTGGTCTGGTAGCAAAGACAGATGGACAGATGACAAGATTGAGGGAGGTCATGGAGCTCAGGGGGTTGGGGGAAAGGAGAGGTCAGGGAAGGATGGAATGTACTATATGGCTGTTGTGGAAGAGGAGATGCGGGTGTAGTAACAGGATTCTTTTTTCCCCTCTTATAGCATTACCACTCTGGTAATTAAAGGCCGTATGAGGCTGGCCCGGTCACTGAAGGAAGGGTAGAGGAGGTTTGTGGACTCTATCTCAGGCATCTTGAAACGTAGTGGTGTAGCCACCTTATAACCACTTAGCAAAGCTCAATTTCACTCTGTGTTAAAAAAAAACATCAGAGACAAATGAGGACGAGACAGGGATACCAACAGAGAGTGAGAGGTGATTGACAACACTGGAAGTGGCGTCCAAACTATCTTTACCAAGTAGGATTGTTATGTGCCCATACCACATGTCCTCCAACGCTATTTTTAGAAAGCTCCTCTCATGCATATTTTAACTACGACACTGTTCCCAAAAGCTACCCTTCTTTAGGTTTTCACACCAACCGCAGTTGTCACTAAATTGATTCAGTTCATCAACCAGTGAATAGAATCCAATGGGTTAGATTCGGTCTGGAATTAAAGTCAACAGGCCATGTGTTAGCCTCTGTCACTAGAGCAATCACCAAGGAGTGATGGCCTAGATGTATATTTATGTCAGCTTATCAACCGTATCAAGCTAATCATGACCCAATCATTAGAATAGTCTTTGTCTCCACACAGGTCAGTGTCTCAACACTAGGATTGTGACAGATTGTATTTCCGGGTCACCTGTCCTTTTGACCAGGTTCTAATTTTGATGCTACCAGTACTGCTGGAAAACCAGGAAGTCGACTTTAAAAACTGCTCCCTACATGGTGTACTACTAGTAGAAGGAACGGCAGAGGGAGCAGGTCATTTGGAACACACAGTCAGTGTCCTTTCAAAACAAAAATACATAAATCTTAATTTCCCAAGGGTATAGGAGAACCAGGCACCCCCCCCCACACACACACACAGTTAATAGAATGACTCTGCACGAGCTGGAGTGGAAGACCAATTGCCTGCTGATAGTAGGATACATGATACTCCACACACACACACTGTACGCACATTTCCACGTGAACACACGCAGGAATGCCAACTCCTCTTAACTGCTTACCCCAGGACATTGAAGAGGCTACGGCACTTGTCGGCTAGAATTTCACATCGACTTTCTCTCTGTGCGCTTGTGCGTGAATGTGCGCGCATGTGTCTGTCAATGTGTCGGAGTGTCCGGTTGCGCAGGGATAGAAACAGAGACTCCTTTCAGCCAAACAGGGCAACGGTCATTGTCCCAAACCACCTGATCCCACGACTCAATGGAAAGACTGGCTGCAGCGCAAAGGTTGCTCAATTCCCTACGTAGTTCACTGCTGTTTGACCAGGACCTATAAAGTTATTAAGTAGTGCCGTACTAATGAATTAGGTCCTATCTGAGACCAAGCATCTGCTTCTAAAGCAGAAGGGAGAGAAGAGGGAAGGTTATGAGAAGGGAAGGTTTACTGACGCCTGTCTCAAGCTTGTATGCAGATAAGAAATGAGTTTTTCAGATTGTTGAAGTGGGTTTTGGAGAGACAGACGGGCACCTTGCTGACAGTTTTTTTATAGCTGCAACGGGCGGATGTAATCCCGAAGCTCTGGAATCTGGAAGGGTGGAATGTGAAACCCTCAGTGTAGATTGTTCAATGACAGCATAAGAGTCATTAATGGGTTACTTACTACATAACTTGGATTCAGAAAGTGTTGCCTCGTATAAATGTTGTTATCGGGTAGCCAGGAATGCCATAGTTGTAAACACACTAACAAACACACGTGTACCCTAATCACATACATACTGTAGTGTCAAATGTTTCATAACCCTATTTTTACATATGTTCTCAATTCATGAAAACGCCTTCCCATAATATCTTGCCCTGTCCTTGGGAAATAGCAAAATATTTTCCACCATGTTTTTCATCGTTTTTTTATTTTTTATTTTTTTATTTTTTTTTCACTCAACCCTAAAATGGTCTTAAGTCTGTGTTTAACTGAATGTTCAATTAAGACAAATGTTACTGGAAGTCAAAGAAAGAAATTCAGACTCATTGTGTGTCAAAAAAAATGTGGAACCTGGGAAAAGGAATTAAGAACAAAAGCACGAATGATAGCCCAATCGACTAGCAAATATAAAGTGTTTGTTCATCATAAATTAAACCCACCATCAAAACAAATGTTTTGAATTGACTGAAACCACAAGCCAAACTAATTGTCTAGAATCAATCCTTCTTAATTTCCTTTCTGGGGGAGGGTGAAAGAAAAAAATAACTATGAAACCTAATATGAATTTGTATAATGTAAGTACTTGACAACATTGCACCATGCCAATGCCTCTGTGAACGACTACTGTCTTTTGCATTTATGTGCGTTTATCTGTTCTTGCTGTTGATGAGAACTGCTGTAAGGAACATGAGAGTGGGGGAGACCATAGAACCAGAAAAACGGCCAACGTTACCCTTGATTTGAATGGGGGATGGTCCGTTTCTGTATTCTAACTCTATGGGTGAAACGCAACTGGACAACCATGCATTTAGCCAGTGTTGTGATAGCCAGCCGCGCTAATCATGCGTATGTGCATGTCAGGCATAATATGGCCTTGCATACTTTCATGTGTAGATTGGAAATAGCTGAAAATCCTATCTATCTGAAAGAAGTCCAAATGGACTTCCAGAAGAAGAGAGGACAGCAAATACTGCAACCGTGTACTGAAAGTGGTTCTAAATGCAATATGCATTTGAAGACTAAAACAATCACTAAACCAGTTTCCAGTTGCGTTTCCACACTCAAGTTCTAGAAGATTTTTTAATGGTGTCGGGTGGGAGGGTGGATTTCTGTGTAACACCAGACATGGTCATTCAGTGGGGTATCATTCAGTTCACTTGAAAGGTCTCAGAGCTTCCTGATCAAATGGTCCACAACAACAGTTATCCCTCAGCTCTAGCAAATCTTGAGTGACTATACTCCATTTCCCTAATTCATTCATTTTTACATCCAAAGATGTAAAGAAAAAAAATTAGTATATGATATATTTTCCCCTTTTGGGAAGATTAAGTCACCCAAACACTGATGTTTTGGGTCAGTTATAGTCAATCCAAAGTCAACTCAGAGCTTGTCCAAGGCAACACAACACAGAAACCTTATACTTGTTCAAATCAGAATCAGCTGTGATTATATTACTGAGGTCAAAACACATCTTATGTGAATTACAATACTGTTGAAAAATGAAAATCAATCAACAACAACATAGTTCACGTAGCTGTATAGAAATGAACTGATGGCAATTACTCCTGTGCCTGAAAAAAATACAGTCTCCTTCATTATAAATAATAATAGAGGTTTCGAGATTAGATATTTATGGAGATGCCTTTAAAGTAAACAGACAGCTTTTGTCAAATAGATGGCCATTGTTGTTGAAGATTTTTTTTCTTTTCAACAACAAGAAAATAACTTAAAAAGGCTAAAATACTTACACACATTCTGCCTAGTTTCACTATAGGTCCAACTAAATGACCAATGTCTGAATTAACATGGATACATGTTATATAGGCTTGGGTTAGATGAAAATGCCTGAACCTTCACCCCTGCTGGGAACCACCTAGTTCACAGGTGAAAGAGCAAAAGTTAAGGTTTCAGAGTTTTCATTTATCCCCCATTTCCTTGATATGGTTGCAGCTGTTGAGTTCCGCCTAGAGTCTCACGATTATATACAGACGCACAGAATAGTTTGAAATATTGTACGTTGAAGCTTATCACTTCTCACTTACTAAACAGTTCTAACAGGTTATAACCGATTGTCAGGTTATATGGATCATGCTAGTATTACTGGATCCTGCGAGACAGTAGAAAGGATATATAGTCTCCTCACATTGCAGTTTCAAGTCATTTTAGTGAGATCTTTTATTGGGTTCACAGCTGTTCCTCTGTCGAGGGAGTACATACAGTAATCATGCCATTCAAAGGTATGTTGATTATCTGAAAAAAAAAATCATTTTTCTTTTTTTGATTAATTTTATTAGTCTTTTTATACCCAATTGTCCCTGCTTATTCTCAAGCAGTGATTTGGAGAGAAAAACTGATTGAAAAAAACATTGTTTTTTGTATTTATTATTATTATTGATTATGATTATTGATTATGATTATTATTATTACGTTTTCAGAAGAGAAAAATTGTGAGACAATAAGAGATGCAAAACTATTTTAAATACAATAATTTTTTTAAAAACCTTTACAATCTACGAGAGGTCTATTGGACGTGTTGTTTTTCTCCACCTCGGATGCAAAATGTGTGAATGTTGAGGAGTGTTGATGGGTTTGGCACAGAGAAATGTGGCTAGGTTTACACTGAGCAAAATTACTAAGTTCAAACACACTTAAAACAGCACTTGGATAACTATTTTAGATACTAAAGATACTACTTAAGAAATATATTTTCTCTTTGTCTACGGCAGTATTTTTCTGTAATGACCAAATGTTTGAGTTAAGCATTTTCCCTTACAATGCCAAGACTAGGCTGTGTAGTCGTTTTTTGGGGAGAGGGGAGGCTTAAGGATGGGACACTTAGGCAGAAGTAAGAATTGTTGAATTACACACAAACATTCACAAAAATATATTTCAGTGTAAACCTAGCCATATACCGTTACGTACATGGAATACAATTTTTTTTACACTGTATAATCTTAAAGTGATGGCTACAAAAAGTTTAGTAGTATTTACTGATAACAGAATTTCATTTTTCATTTTGCTTGCGTTTATAGAGTATTGTTGTAGAAGTGAGTAATACTGTAAAAAAAACCTGTGTGCATTTCAGAATACTTCCATTTATCTCCAGTCTTTGGATAATAGTTTAACCAAGGATGTTTTAACATCTACAAACATTTAAACTTTATTACATGTGTAATGCAACAGTAGATATTGTGACGTATTGTTAATGGCAGGACAGCAGTAGAAACATTGTGAAGTCATTCTAACATTGTGGTGATAACAGTAAACATAAGTCCAGGCTTTTAATGTGTGTAATAGTATTTGGTAGTATTTGAGTAGTATTTCTGTAGTAGTATTTTTTTCTTATACAATTAAGAAACAATGAAAGACTAACATGACAGAACTGCTAAATGTTAGACAATGAAACACAACACTACGGACTATGACGCTTTCGGTAGTTCTTTGTCGACTGTTTCTTTATGAGTTTTTTGTTGATTCTTTTTTTTCCTCTCTCTCAACTCTCTGTTTTCGATTTTTACCTTTGTTAGGTGTTGTTAGGTAAAAAAAAGAACAACTTTTAACAAGAAAAATAACAAGTGCATGCCAGATTGTTAGGCTCTTTCTATATATTAAAAGAGCTCACTTTTTGTGTTAGTTACATACATTTACGAGGACAAAAAAAAAAAAGAAAACAAGAACAATAAAGGTGGGGTGGTGAGATGTGTGTGTTTTACAGGGAAACCAAGTGACAAACATAATTGCATAATACCGTGAGAGGGTAAGAGAGGCATTATTATGCATCACAATGAAATCAGTTTTGAAAAATCCTTATAGAATATAAATGATAAATGACATAAACAAGCATACATGCGTAGGCCTACATTCATAATTGTCTTTCTTTCCTTTTCTATCTTTCTTCCTTTTCTTTCTATCTTTCATTCATTCTACAACCCCGTTTCCAAACAAGTTGGGATACTGCCTAAAATGCTAATAAAAACAGAATGTAATGATGTGTCAATAATTGAATCCCTATATTTAATTGAAAATAGTTCAAAGACCACATATCAAATGGTGAACCAGAGAAATATTGTTTTTGGAAAAATATATGCCCATTTTGAATTTGATGCCAGCAACATGTTTTTAAAAAGTTGGGACAGGGGCATGTTTATTACTGTGTTGCATCTGCTCTGCTTTTAACAACACTGTATGCATTTGGGAACTGAGGAGACAAATTGCTGTAGTTTTGAAGGTGAAATATATTCTTGATTGATATAGGATTTCAGCTGCTCAATAGTTCGGGGTGTCCTTTGTCATATTTTTTGTTTCAAGATGCGCTAAATGTTTTCAACGGGTGACAGGTCTGGACTGTGGTTTAGCATTGTCTTGCTGAAATAAGCAAGGCCTTCTCTGAAAAAGATGTCTGGATGGCATCCTGCCCCAAATACTTTATATATTGTAAAGCATTAATGGTGCATTCACAGATGTGCAAATCACCAATGCCATGTGCACTAATGCACCCCCATACCATCACGGATGTTGGCTTTTGAACTGTGCACTGATAACATCCGGATGGTCCCTTTCATTTCCAGCTCGGAGGATGCGGTGACCATGATTCCCAAATTTTTATTTATCAGACAACAGATCACCTCACCTCAGTCATAAATTACCTCGGGCCCAGAGAACGAGGCAGCGTTTCTGGATCTTGTTAATATATGGTATTTTCTTGGTGTGGTAGAGTTTTAACTTGTGTTCAAGCTATAAACTGTGTTCACAGACAATGGTTTTCAGAAGTGTTCCTAAGCCCATGCAGTGATGTCCACTGCAGAATTGTGTCTGTTTTTAATGCAGTGCC
Source organism: Esox lucius (assembly GCF_011004845.1). Classification (NCBI taxonomy): domain Eukaryota; kingdom Metazoa; phylum Chordata; class Actinopteri; order Esociformes; family Esocidae; genus Esox; species Esox lucius. The sequence continues at coordinate 23,803,496 of NC_047592.1, read as the reverse complement.
GCCTAAGGGCCTGAAGATCATGGCCATCCATGATATTGGTTTTTGGCCTTGTCCTTTGCTTATAGCGATTTCACCGGATTCTCTGAATCTTTCAATTATACTATGTACCGTAGACGATGAGATCTCCAAAATCTTATGCTGAGATTTCACAGACTTCCCCATCTTTATTTCTGAAAAACTCATCCTCTCTGGGATGCTCTTTTTATACCCAGTCATGTAACTGACCTGTTGCCAGTTAACCTAATTAGTTGTGAGATGTACCACCAGGTAAAAATTTTGTATTACACAACATTTCTTTTGTTGCCCCATCCCAGCTTTTTTGAAACGTATTGCTGGCATCAAATTCAATGTGTGCATATATCTTTCAAGGAACAATAACATTTTTCAGTTTCAACATTTAATATGTTGTCTTTGTACTATTGTCTATTGAATATAAGGTTTAAATGGTTTACAAATCTTTGCATTCTGTTTTTATTTCCACTTTACACAGTGTCCCAATTTCTTTGGAGACGAGGTTGTATTTTCATTCACAAACACGTACAGTACCAGTAAAAAATTTTGACACTCTTGTGTAATTGTGTCCAATCTTTTGACTGGTACAGTACATAATCTTAAAAAAAAATTCTACATAAACATGTACCAGAATGGGTTGTGGTCTAAGATTCAATTTTGCGTGTACATTTGAGGGGAAAGATGCCTAACCTGCCTGTTAATAGTGTTTTCTCAACAACCCTCATAACTATGACAAGCATGCCGCTTGCAACGCCAGGTTGTAGGTTAGATTCCCATGGGGCACCAGAACAGTACAAATATATGTATTCACAATTGTGTGCAGTGCTGGAAGATGTTTGATAAATTACCTAATTTGTATCAATAATTTTAACAAAGGCCTTTATATTTCTGTGGTATAGGAAATGCTAGTTGTGCAGTTTACATGCGGGAGAGCACTGAGTAAGAAAAGGTCATAGGTCTGGTCGAAGCTATGGAAAACCTGATTGAAATGTTCTATAAAGGTGACATCTATTCAATTGGGTTTTGAGTTACACCCCCCACCCCCCAACACACACACACACAGAAGCACACAGTCACTAACACACACAGGCATTCTGGGGTTAAGGCCTTGACGAAGCCATTGTTAAACACTTTAGCCAAACTCTGGTATATATGCCTCAGGGACACAGTCCCTATTGGAAGTCAATGTTTGACGCAAAATAAGAGTTGGTCCATACACTGCAATTCAAAGGCCACAATTACCATATTGGACAAACTGGAAAATATATCAAAGGTACATATAACACCCCATAAAAGGTTGTAACGAGTTTCTGAAATCAGTATGGTTTTCTTTTAACAAACCGTACAGTGACAAAATAACCAGGGGTACGAAAAGTCATGTGTCTATGAGCAGTCATCCTAAACTTCACAAGGAAGGTCATGTCTTGGTTAGAAAAGGCAAGGACCCACATCAAGCACATTAAATCACGTCTGATAAGTCTAGGTTGTTTGCTGTTAGGTGCATTAATATTTGTATGGAAATACTGATTGTTGTTATTTGCTGTTGGGAGGGTCAGAATTTGTATGGAAATACTGACTGTAACTACAGTAACCACCTAGCTGCTTTGCATATTTAAAAGTCGGACGACTTTTGTTTAGCATAGAAACCAGAGTGGATGTGTGTGCCTATGTTGTGCTCTCTGCCCCCATGGAAATAAACCAATCTCCTCCACACTTCCCTCTCCTGGAACGAAACAAAGCTCAGAGATAATTACTGTGGGTAGATTATGGACGAACGGAGACATTTTGTGTTATGAGTTGGGGTTTTTCCAGGTCCCTGGCATGCGTGTGGATGCGCCTTGGTCACGTGTGTGGCTGCTGGTACTCTTACTAATGCCTTTGTGACATGACACATGGATTTGTCTCGCTCTCCTGCTTAACTCCTGTATATTCCTTCTCAGTATCAAAACAGATCGACACACACCTCCAAATTTTTTTTTAACACTTTTAGATGAAACAGCACCACATGAGAAAAGTGAGCACTTTAACTCCGAATGGCAACTGTAAATCCAAAGCGTTCCAAAGGATGGCTCTGCTGTGGTTGTGGGCTGATGATTTAAGAACAACAAAATGCCTGAGTGAATTTTCGATCAGATATGCCATGATTTGCTAACACTCCTACGCACCTGTCAGAAGAGGGAGAGATACGGTGAATGAGTGAAAGAAAGGCCAGAGAACAACAGAAGAAGAAAAATGCTAAAAATAGAAAGACTTTTAGAATACAAAAGATAGGGACCAAGAAAATAAAAGAGAGAGGGCAGGACAGAGGTAGCCATACTAGAATAGAGATTTATTTCTGGATACACCAAATGGTTGTCCATGACTGACATGCGGGTTAGAAGGGGATTGCTCCTCAAGTGCCAGCTGACCACTCCTGCTATAGAAAATGACCCCACGTGGCCTCTTCGTCACAGGAAATGACAGACAGTGCCCTACCACCACCCTGGACCCAGGGCTTCATCCGGGAGTATTTGTTTGGCTGAGGCGGCTGTTTTCTTCCAGCAATTAGCAACGGGTATTTAGCATTCTGTTTGAGGTTTTAATTGGGCCAGACCACATAGAAGACACTGATACACACACACACACACACACACAGAGCTGTACTCTGACTGGGACAAGAATCATGAACAATTCAGGGGTATTTGTGGCCTAATGAGAATGGGGTGGAGAAGAAAGAGAAAACGCTAGTGTTTCCAAAATATATGCTTTTTAAAATTTGTTATGTTTTAATCATTTGCTGGTTTACATTAGTATAACGATTCCTCGTGAATAGGCTGCCTTAAACACTGGGGTAGGAATCAGAATCAGACATGGGCATATAAGCTATGTAATATATGTATTTGCATTCTGAGCTGCGGGAAGATCTATAATTTTGGCCAGATTTTCTCAATTGTAGGTAACAGTAACAAAATAGTGGTTCCTCTGGCTAATTGATATTCAGCTTCATTGAACAAATACATATTGACTACCACACCACCAGGTGATCATTATTTCAATGTGTTTTACAATTTTATGATGAACCCATCTGTCACAACTCTCTATGAATTTAGACGACTGCAGCCCCTCAACTGATCAGCTTTCAGGAACTCTTTTTCTATCATATCTTATGAAATAGTACACTGTATGGTTAAGGCACGTCAACAGCAAACCATTAGTGAACCAGTGAATAAGGCACATTTGATTTTTATACAGCACTGTCGTCATTGCTCTGCTTTGTCCATCAAGAGACTCTAAAGGAATCAGTGACATAATTATACTATAACTACAGAATGCCTCAAAATATCAGCTCATCATCATTCAAGCTTCAGAGTGAGTCAAATAGATAGAATATGGTACAATTGGTTTGATAATGCCAAGAAAACTGTTCACTAACAGCTTCATTTGTTAAATGTTATATGACTGAAACATAATTATGTTTCTTAAAAGGAAGGACTGTCAATGAGGTTTACATTTCCAGACATTGTTATAAGCGTAAAGTAACAGAAATCCAATGACAACTGATTGAATTCCTGTTATAGTCTAAACTAAAGCCTACCACCATAATAGAGTGACAAGCCTATTGTAACAACCTGATCAACTCTATGCGAAGGAGATGTGTTGCACTGCGTGAGGCAAATGGTGGTCACACCAGATACCGACTAGTTTTCGGACCCCCCCGAACCCCCAAATACAGTGGCTAGCCTTTAATTGTGGCCAGCCTAAGGCACACATGTGCAATAATCATGCTGTCTAATCAGCATCTTGATATGCCATACCTGTGAGATGGATGGATTATCTCGGCAAAGGAGAAGTGCTCACTAACACAGATTTAGACAGATTTGTGAACAGTATTTGAGAGAAATTGGCCTTTTGTGTACATATAGAAAGTCTTAGATCATGATAAATGGGGGCAAAAACAAAAGTGTTGCGTTTATAATTTTGTTCAGTATGTACAGTATGTTCAGTATGTTCAGTATATACATATATATACACAGCTCCGGAAAAAATTAAGAGACCACTGCACCTTTTTATTTCCTTTCCATAAAAGGAAAGTTTTGAGTGAGGAAGAGAAGCGTTCAATTTGCAGTGGTCTCTAAATTTTAACCCTTCTCTTCCTCACTCAAAACTTTCCTTTTCAACTTTTTTGGAAAGGAAAGTAAAAGGTGCAGTGGTCTCTTAATTTTTTCCTGAGCTGTATATACAGCATCTATATAAATATAATATTGATTATATATATATATATATATATATATATATATATATATATATATATATATATATACAATTAAAACACTTACTACCCAAATAAATGGCATTAGTTCGACTTTCAGGTGCCTAAGACTTTCGCAGACTACTGTATTTCACATTTCACATCATCCCCAACATCTTGTCAATATATATCCCAAACATGTTGCAAATATCTTTTAACAATCTGTCTTCAGAAACAGAAAACAACCCCGCCTAGTGGACCCAAGGGTGGCTTTATTCATATAAATGAATATTAATGAACCACTTTGTTTATATTTCAAGCCCAAACAGTCCCTCAGCCAGCCAAATCACAGTTGAGATCTTTATCAGTCTCTCTCTCTCCTGTCACAGAGTCAAACACTGTAGGGGAGAATTGACTCACTGAGTATCTCTGAATAATCATATCAGTATAACTCTCAATAAACAAAATTTTTTGTTATATTATTTTATTATATTTATATTTTGTTTGCACGTTTTGGCGCTTTGTTTGCTTTAAGCCTATAGTAATGTGTGAGAGGTATATACTTTTATTTCAAACTAGATAGACAACTGACCAAAGCTCTGTGTGACCCTGATTCAGCCCATTGCAGTAAGAGGTTTTAATAGTACAGAGCCATTTAAACAATTACCAGGCCTTACCTTTGCTAGTTATGGGATGGAAAGTTACCAACAGGGAGTTAATAGCAATTAAAGCTAACTAAAGACCCCGGGGAAGACCTAGGACACGCTGGAGGGACTATGTCTCCCGGCTGGCCTGGGAACACCTCAGTGTCCCCCCGGAAGAGCTGGAGGAAGTGTCTGGGGAGAAGGAAGTCTGGGCACCCCTGCTTAGACTGCTGCCCCCGCGAGATGTATGTATGTATGTATGTAAAGCTAACTAACGACGCATTATTTTGTTAATTATCCAAATTTTGGTTCTGGAATGAACTATTAGCCTGCTTCATTATATACAGTGTTTAAATTAGCAACAAATTAGCTTCTGAGACCTCAATCTTCATCAGAGTAAAATCTGAATTAAGATCAGATCAGAAATTCACTTTGAATCAGACTTTTTTATTTACTTCATTCAGTTGTGTAGACAAACTGTTAAAACTGATAAAATGCTAAATTAATTTGCTGTCAAGCCACACAAGTCACATAATGTTGTAAGTAGATAGGTGATATTACACTTATGTGTCATATTATTACACAGGCCTAATTTCTCATGCATTTTAACCATAACAACTGTTGGCCACACCCAGCAGACCTTATAATTTGCGTTGGCCATGCTAAAACTGCCTTTTGCCCTTAATGGCTTCTAGCTTACTATATAAATCAATAAGAAAGTTGAATAGAACATTTGGATTGTAGATACCTCACAATATCAAATAATTTATTGCAAACAGTCTGCAGAAATGTTACATTAAATGAAATTCATCTTACAAGTTTTCCCCCTTTATTGGTGATTTTTATGTGAAAATAATTTTGAACCATCGTTAAATTTGAACCACCGTTTTCACATTTTTATTCTTTTATCAGTAATTGCACAGACTTGCGATTACAGACTTTGTAATGCCCCAGTACTTAACTTCAAATGACTTACTGGAAGTTCTTCACAAAGACCCTCACAAGATTCACGATTTTGTTATAGCCCAGAGGAGGCACATTTGATTCAATAACCAAGGGCTTGATAATTAGCTGACAATTGTAACAAGGTGTGCTATCTCTGAAATAAGTCAAATACTTAGAATGACTGGGGAGAGTATTGAATACCTTGGTGTCCACTGAAATGTTATGGTTTTCTGGACCTTCTCATAATATTTCACAGCCCCCTTCAATTACGTTTTTTTGGTGTGAGGCATCTGACTCATAAGCACAATAGCAGATAAGAAACAATATAATTCTGCCAGTGCATGTAATAACAGTAAGAGTTTTGTTTTGCTGTAAAAAACATTTTGAAAAGCATGCAAAGAACAGTTTTGGATGGAACTAGGAAAAGCATACAGCATATACAGTAGGGAGAACAAGTATTTGATACACTGCCGATTTTGCAGGTTTTCCTACTTACAAAGCATGTAGAAGTCTGCAATTTTTATCAAAAATCCAGAAAATCACATTGTATGATTTTTTAGTAATTAATTTGCATTTTATTACAATTATTGCAATTACAGAGATCAAACGTTTCCTGTAGTTCTTGACAAGGTTTGCACACACTGCAGCAGGGATTTTGACCCACTCCTCCATCCAGATCCTTCAGGTTTCAGGGCTGTCTCTGGGGAATACGGACTTTCAGCTCCCTCCAAAGGTTTTCTATTGGGTTCAGGTCTCGAGACTGGCTAGGCCACTTCAGGACCTTGAGATGCTTCTTACGGAGCCACTCCTTAGTTGCCCTGGCTGTGTTTTTTGGGTCATTGGAACACCCAGCCACGACCCATGTTCAGTGCTCTTACTGAGGGAAGGAGGTTGTTGGCCGCGATACATGGCCCCATCCATCCTCCCCTCAATACGGTGCAGTCGTCCTGTCTCCTTTGCAGAAAAGCATCCCCAAAGAATTATGTTTCCACCTCCATGCCTCACGGTTGGGATGGTGTTCTTGGAGTTGTACTCATCCTTCTTCTTCCTCCAAACACAGCGAGTGGAGTTTAGACCAAAAAGCTCTATTTTTGTCTCATCAGACCACATGACCTTCTCCCATTCCTCCTCTGGATCATCCAGATGGTCATTGGCAAACTTCAGAAAGGCCTGGACATGTGCTGGCTTGAGCAGGGGGACCTAGCGTGCGCTGGAGGATTTTAATCCATGACGGCGTAATGTGTTACTAATGGTTTTCTTTGAGACTGTGGTCCCAGCTCTCTTCAGGTCATTGACCAGGTCCTGCCGTGTAGTTCTGGGCTGATCCCTCACCTTCCTCATGATCATTGATACCCCACGAGGTGAGATCTTACATGGAGCCCCAGACCGAGGGAGATTGACTGTCATCTTTAACGTCTTCCATTTTCGAATAATTGCGCCAACAGTTGTTGCCTTCTCACCAAGGTGCTTGCCTATTGTCCTGCATGTAGCCCATCCCAGCCTTGTGCAGGTCTACAATTTTATCCCTGATGTCCTTACACAGCTCTCTGGTCTTGGCCATTGTGGAGTGGTTGGAGTCTGTTTGATTGAGTGTGTGGACAGGTAACGAGTTCAAACAGGTGCAGTTAATACAGGTAATGAGTGGAGAACAGGAGGGCTTCTTAAAGAAATACTAACAGGTCTGTGAGAGCTGGAATTCTAACTGGTTGATAAGTGATCAAATACTTATGTCATGCAATAAAATGCAAATTAATAATAAAAAAATCATACAATGTGATTTTCTGGATTTTTGTTTTAGATTCCGTCTCTCACAGTTGAAGTGTACCTATGATAGAAATTTCAGACCTCTACATGCTTTGTAAGTGGGAAAACCTGCAAAATCGGCAGTGTATGAAATACTTGTTCTCCCCACTGTGCATCATTTCTTAAAATGTTGAAGGATTATTTGGTTAATGGGTTGGACAGAGAATCTTTATTTGGGTCTCAGGCTGGAAAAAGTTAAAGAACCCCAGCTTCAGACGTGTCTGTTTTCAAGATACTGTATGTACAAAAGACACAAAGATCTGACTATTCTAAGGGGATCTAAACCATGTTGCCATAGCAACAGCACACAGGCGGATTCTCTTCTAGAATTTTACTCAGCGTGTATCTAAGGTGACGATCTCATCAGTTCACTAAGCAGCAGGAACAGTAGCATTTCCCGCTAAGACACATTTCAAATACTCAAGTGAACCTTAAATCAAGCGTACATTTTCATTAACGATGTAAAGGTCACTGAATGTACTGAAAGTCAAAGGTACAGACAGCTCCTTTTTAATCTGAACGGCTAGGCTACTCACAGCAATTGAAAAAGTACCATGACAACTGCTTCTCCTTTGTCTTTGGCTGACTGAGAATCTGGAGGCTGCACACTGCAACCTGAGTAAGTGGCCCAAAACTGACAAATAAAAGTATATCCACACCTGCATCTAGACTATGGGAAGCTAAGTTTAGTAGAATAGGCTGGTTCTTCCGGAACGTTTCTGTAAAAGCATACCTCAAATAGCAATTGGAGGAGGAACCCACTTCGCACCTCCCTCTGGCGTGTTAGCAAACACATTATCATCAGCGTCAAATCACCAGGCTCCTCCAACCACAAAATGTCTCTGAACGTGTGCAGTTGGTGAAGCCACCTCCGCACATACACACACACAGGCAGAAATACACACACGCAGGCAGAAATACACACACACAGGCAGAAATACACACACGCAGGCAGAAATACACATACGCTGGCAGAAATACACACACGCAGGCAGAAATACACATACGCTGGCAGAAATACACACACGCAGGCAGAAATACACACACACAGGCAGAAATACACACACGCATGCAGACACACACACACACACGCTGGCAGAAATACACACACGCAGGCAGAAATACACACACACAGGCAGAAATACACACACGCAGACAGAAATACACACACACAGGCAGAAATACACACACGCAGGCAGAAATACACACACGCAGGCAGAAATACACACACACAGGCAGAAATACACACACGCAGGCAGAAATACACACACACAGGCAGAAATACACACACGCAGACAGAAATACACACACACAGGCAGAAATACACACACACAGGCAGAAATACACACACCCAGGCAGAAACACACACACACACACAGGCAGAAATACACACACGCAGGCAGAAATACACACACGCAGGCAGAAATACACGCACGCAGGCAGAAATACACACACGCAGGCAGAAATACACACACGCAGGCAGAAATACACACACGCAGGCAGAAATACACTCACACAGGCAGAAATACACGCAGGCAGACAAACACACACACACACTGCCTGTGTGTGGGAGTGTGTGTCTCCCTTCACACACATGAAGGGAGACATACACACGCAGGCAGACAAACACACACGCAGGCAGACACACACACACACACAGGCAGACACACACACACGCATGCAGACATACACACACGCAGGCAGAAATACACATACGCAGGCAGAAATACACGCACGCAGGCAGAAATACACACACGCAGGCAGAAATACATACACGCAGGCAGACACACACACAGGCAGACACACACACACACAGGCAGACACACTCACACACACAGACATACACACACACGCAGGCAGACATACACACACACGCAGGCAGACAAACACACACACACAGGCAGACACACACACACAGGCAGACACACACACACATAGGCAGACACACTCACACACACACAGGCAGAAATACACACACACAGGCAGACACACACACACAGGCAGAAATACACACACGCATGCAGACATACACACACGCAGGCAGACAAACACACACACACAGGCAGACACACACACACACGCATGCAGAAATACACACACACGCATGCAGAAATACACACACGCAGGCACACACACACACACAGGCAGACATACACACACACAGGCAGACACACACACACAGGCAGAAATATACACACGCATGCAGACACACACACAGGCAGACACACACACAGGCAGACACACACACACAGGCAGACACACACACACGCAGGCAGACACACTCACACACACAGGCAGACACACACACAGGCAGACACACACACACAGGCAGACACACACACACGCAGGCAGACACACACACACACACACACGCAGGCAGACACACACACACACACAGGCAGACATACACACATGCAGGCAGACACACACACACACGCAGGCAGACACACACATGCAGGCAGACACACACACACAGGCAGACACACACACACACACGCAGGCAGACATACACACACACACAGGAAGACAGACACACACACACACAGACAGACGTATACACACACAGGCAGACACACACACACGCAGGCAGACACACACACACGCACATAACAAGCACAGTGAACAACAATGGTTTTCACTTTGAGCTGCATTCTGGATAAGAAATGTGCTATTGGCTACAAATAATGTATTCATAAATCAAGTGTACAATAAGCATATGCACTTTGACGTTTACAATATAGAGAACAGGCTATGACCCAGAATGCACCGGAAGGGAAAGCGCTGTGTAGTACGCAAAGCTTTACATATATCTATTATTCTATGTTTAACATCTTTCCATACATCAAACGTTTTATAAATAGTTCTAGAGAATGGTGTTTTTACACACATGTACACACACACACACACAGACACACACACACTCACACAAGTATTGTTATTATAATAGTGACTAAAAGAATCATTGTTTTGCAGATCAGAAAAAATATATAAACACCTCATATCCATAGTCTTGAGCAATGAAAAAGACATGCGCTACCTTTTTCTTTATATTTCATTGATTCTTATTCTCGTACTGTATGTCTTGTATTTTTCCATCCTGCACACACTCATTTACACACACACACAGATTCACACACACGCGCACACACTGTGTGAGTAATGTGTCACATGAATTTACAACCCCCTTGCTGCTGTAAACCCCGGATGTCATCGAACACCCCCCCGCGGCAAACACACACACACACACACACATACACACACCAAGGTTGGTTGATACCACCGTGTGTGTGTGTGTGTGTGTCAGGACCAGACAATATCCCAGTGGAATTTTCCTTTCCTTCTCCCTCCCCCCTCCCCCTCCCTCATCACCCTCCCCCTCCCTCTTCCAATTTGGTTACGGGGGAGGGGCGGAATGCTGATTGGACAGGGTCACAGCAAAAGGAGGGGTGTCGGGGGAGCGCATGTGTGTGCGCATGCATGTAATATGCACTGTGTGTGTACGTTGTGCACGAGGCACGCTGGCACAGTTATCCCAGCTGGCAGTGTGTCTCTGAGCCGCTGGGCTTCCATGCCAGGCACATGCCTCAGCATCACAGATGAGGAAAGGAGAGAGGGAGGAGGTGGAACAGAGGCAGGAGATCTGGAGGAGAGAGGAAGGAGGAGAGAGTGATGGAGGTGGAGGACAGAGGAAAGTAGAGAGAGTAGAGGAAGGGAGGTGAGGAGAGGGGGAGGAGAGTCCAGAGATGAGAGGTAGGATAGAGCAGAAAAGATAAGGAGAAGAGGGGGAGGAGTGACCAGAGAGGAGAGGGAGAAGAGAGGGATGAACGAGCGAGGAGAGAAGGCAGGAGGTGTAGAGCCGAGAGGGAGGAGGACAGAAAGGAGAGAGGGAGTGGGGGTGAGAGGAAAGGGGGGCAGAAGGACAAAAAGATGGCAGGGACATTCCACAGCACTGGAGGAGACGAAAAGAGGAGAGTGTTATACGACTACAGGCTTATGTAACAAGGCCCAGCAGCCTGCTGTCTCCCCATCACCCTCAATGCACCCCCCTCTCGCTTGTATTCTGGGTTTTGCCTGGTGTGACTTGGTTGCACTTGTACGGTTTGGAAACCTTAGACCCAGAACCAGCCCCGGAGTCATTAGGGGTGAGTTCTCTGATGCCGAGTTACTACACGTTACTCGACTTTAGTTGCGAATTAGAAAGCAGCAGACTGTCTATATGGACAACATTGTCATGGTGCTGCATGCCAGGATGAGTTTCAACATTGATTTACAATGGAAACCCTGATTGAAATGGTCCCATAAAGTTAGCATCGATTGATTTTACTTTTAGATCACGTACACACACACACATATTAGCACGTGTGCAGACACACACAAGCGTACACGGCAGTAGAGAACGATCGGCCCTATCTTAGAGATTCCAACACAGCTAATTATAAACACAGACAGCTAAGTAACTGCAACAGGATTGTTTACAATGCGTGCAAGACACTGTACACTCACGTCGTGCCCACTGAGGCTGCGTGCCAGTGTGTGTGCCAGTGTGCGTGCCAGTGTGCGTGCCAGTGTGCGTGCCAGTGTGCGTGCCAGTGTGTGTGCCAGTGTGCGTGCCAGTGTGCGTGCCAGTGTGTGTGCCAGTGTGTGTGCCAGTGTGTGTGCCAGTGTGTGCGTGAGTCACGACGCTGAAGCACCCTCTTCAAACATGAGATTCCTTCCCGGACTGGAGGCTTAGAACCGGGACGAACAGATGGAGGAGGTGGGGGGGTGGGGGGACATCGACATGGGAGGGCTGAAGGGATAGAAGTGGGAGGGAAGGTAGAGAGGGAGGCGAAAGGTGAACAAAGAGACGGGAGAGAGAGGAGAGCGTGGATGGAAATAGAACTGAGGTCATTGTGGGTGAATACCATCAGAGTGACATATACTAACCTTGTCCCAGTTGCGTATGCATGAAGAGCCATTAAAACACTTTGGGAAAAAGTAAGACTTGAACGGGCTGTTTGTTCAAATCAAAGAAGGAGAGAAACAAAGCCTTCCGAAGGTGTATTCAAAGGACCTTGATGAAAACGCCAAAAATCCCATAAATCTTTAGAGACAGAAATATTATTAACAGACAGTACTATTTCTGTAAAGCCTATAACAGATTCGAAATGTGGCCGTATTCAGTGTGTTATGTGAAAATCTATTCCTTTTTAGCTTATGGGTGAGGCCAAACTGATCAATGGGGAACGAGAACCAAATTAGAATGGATGACTTTGAATATTCCGGATGTGTCTGTGGTGTCTGATGAGGTAGCATATCTGTCGTTATGCGCACCCTGATGAGCAAGCACATCAACTGCAAAGCCACACCCTAAATCACTTCCAGTGTCCGAAACAATGGAAATGGAAATTTAAAAGATGGTCGCAGATAACATCACCATATGAAAACAAGCTGTTGCTCCTGACATAAACTTACAGTGAAATGCTGTTTTGAGGGGCGTATGCGCCATCATTCAGGTGACTGAAGGATGTCGCATACACACTGAGATGTGTGTATATATATATATATATAAAAACACAGATTAGGTTGCTAAATAAAATAATTATCCTTCAATGGATTATTTTCTTGTCTTGGGCACATACAGTTTTTGATTCTTCTAAAAATGTACTACTAGCATTAAACAAAGCCCATGTATATCCTATAGTCTTTAAGCCTGTGTGACCCAACACTTCATGTCCGACATCCCAGCTGGTGAAGTCATTCAAGCCTTCCTTAAAAGCATACTGCAGCACGAAGCCATTCCTTAAACCCGTCTCCCTGGTTGATCCTACCACTGAGTGTGGAGCCGGTGGAACATGTTAAGTAAACTGAGCTTTTTGGTGTCATGGTCAAGGCATATTGACTCAACCGTTAGAAAGGTCTGTCTGTTGCAAAAAGACCCTCAGGATTCCTTACACCACAATCAAACAGACATTCATGCCCTGCAGGCACACGTTTTATCTTATCTTGACTATTGCCCGGTCATATGGTCAGGTGCTGCTTAAAAATACCTTAGAAAGCTACAGCTGGTCCAAGAAAGGAATCAAGTCTTTCCCTTCACTCTGGACTATTTAGGACACTGCTTGGTTATGTAAGAAATATTAAGGCTTTCAAAATGACACATGTTTCACTGTCAGCTGACATTTAGCTGTGCACATGTAATGTAATGTGATAAACATTAAATAGACATTGGTGAACAGGGTGGTAAATGAAGGGGAAAATATAAGTTAGTGAATAGACACCAGACTGTGCTAAATAGCCTGTAGTGAATTCAGGGTAGACTGATAGTAAATAGTCTGTAATGATTAAACTTGTCACTTGACTGGTAAATATACAGTAGTAAACAGATTATATACTGTGGTGTGGCTGATAGGCTGTGGTAAATATACAGTAGTAAACAGATTATATACTGTGGTGTGGCTGATAGGCTGTGGTAAATATACAGTAGTAAACAGATTATATACTGTGGTGTGGCTGGTAGGCTGTGGTAAATATACAGTAGTAAACAGATTATATACTGTGGTGTGGCTGATAGGCTGTGGTAAATATACAGTAGTAAACAGATTATATACTGTGGTGTGGCTGATAGGCTGTGGTAAATATACAGTAGTAAACAGATTATATACTGTGGTGTGGCTGATAGGCTGTGGTAAATATACAGTAGTAAACAGATTATATACTGTGGTGTGGCTGATAGGCTGTGGTAAATATACAGTAGTAAACAGATTATATACTGTGGTGTGGCTGGTAGGCTGTGGTAAATATACAGTAGTAAACAGATTATATACTGTGGTGTGGCTGATAGGCTGTGGTAAATATACAGTAGTAAACAGATTATATACTGTGGTGTGGCTGGTAGGCTGTGGTAAATATACAGTAGTAAACAGATTATATACTGTGGTGTGGCTGATAGGCTGTGGTAAATATACTGTAGTAAACAGATTATATACTGTGGTGTGGCTGATAGGCTGTGGTAAATATACTGTAGTAAACAGATTATATACTGTGGTGTGGCTGATAGGCTGTGGTAAATATACAGTAGTAAACAGATTATATACTGTGGTGTGGCTGATAGGCTGTGGTAAATAAGCTGTAGAAATAAGTAAACAGACTGTGGTAAATAAAACCCTGCTTCCAAAAATGTTGTGATGCTGTGTAAAATGTAAATTAAAACAGAATGCAATGATGTGCAAATCATTTAAACCCCATATTCAATAGAAAATAGTACAAAGACAACATATCAAATGTTATAACTGAGGAATGTTATTGTTTCTTTGCCTACTTTGATTTTGATGTCAGCAACATGTTTGAAAAAAGCTGGAAAAGTGTAATGCCACAAAAAAACCTGGTGCAACATCTCACAACTTACCAATTAGGTTAATTGGTGACAGGTCAGTAACATGATTGGGTATAAAAAGAGCATCCCAGTGAGTTTTTCAGAAGTAACAAAAGGGAGGGGTTCACAACTCTGTGAAAGACTGTACAGGCAAATTGTGCAACAATTTAAGAATAATGTTTCTCAACATATAATTGCAAAGAGTTTGGGGATCTTATCATTTACGGTACACAATATAATTAAAAGATTCAGAGAATCCAAATAAATCTCTGCATGCAAGGGACAAGGCCGAATACCAATATTGGATGGCTGTGATCTTCTGGCCCTCAGGCGGCACTGCATTGAAAACAGACATGATTCTGTAGTGGACATCACTGCTTAGGCTCAGGAACACTTCTGAGGACCATTATCTATGAAAACTGTACGTTGCTGCAATCCCAAATGCAAGTTGTAGACTGATAAACATATTTTAGTAATTGGATGTAGTAAAGATTATGGTAAAAAAATATACTGGTAAATAGATGGTAGGAAAAAGACTCCAGTAAATATATGGTATTAAGGATTAAGATTTTAGATCCACATTGCCTACTGTCAAAAGCAGACACTTCTCTTTCTGGGGTCTGGACTTTTGGTTGTGTCCAAGCAGGTGTTTTTCTATACAACTCAGAATTCCTCCTACTACTGCCGTCAACAATTACATCATCAATAAAGACCAGTTAGCCAGTTCTAGTGGCAGCCATCCATGATTCGTCATGTTTTCTTCTTTTTTCTTTTTCTTTTCTTTTGTGCAGGTCAGTCATTAATATCAACCAAGTCAATGGTGAAGACTGTCATTATTAGCATCATATCCGCACCCCTTCTTTTTTCCCATTTCTTGCTTTTTCTACTGCATCATTTCACACTCAATCACACAAACTCACACAAAAAAGACACTAAATACAGACAGACAAACGCAATTCTATGTAAGTGGTGCGTCGTCTGGGGGATGTGAGGGTCCATGCTCCGGAAAAACCACAAAAACAATCGGCACATGGGTTGGTGCACCAGTCTCTAGTGGGACTGTAACAATGTGTGCAGTTGGAAATCCAGTGCATTTGTCTGAGTGACACTCGACAACATCCCAGGACCTGGAAAGCCCCATATGTTCTTGGTCTAGTCATTGTGCCATTTGTTCAGCACAGATCCTGTTTCTGGGTTATGTACACATGTACCCCGGGTATGTATATTGTGGATTGTGACCAGATGCACGACTGTGCCTGTCTTAGGTTTTCCCTATATCACAGCTGGGATCTTACCAGTCATTAGCTAACCAGCTCTCTCCACTGGCCACACTTCAGGTCACATATCGGGGAGGATTGGAGGATGTAATATATGTCACTTCTTCAGCAGCCTGTAACACACAGACGTTTTATCATGTGCTACAATAATAAGGTGAACTACCAACATGCCGCAGCATCCGAAGTCCCCCAGAGCACGAGCCAAAACTGCCACCGGACCACAGAAACATGGTGTGCAACAATAAAACATGTTGCCTGTTCAGACCCACTTGTACATTGAAAAGGTTTATCTTCCCAAGATTATTCACCATGTTTCACAGATGAGGTGGTGTGATTTGGCTCATGAGCAGTTCCTTTCTTTCTCCACACTTTCCTTTTACCAAAATGTACCATCATTTCGGTACAGGTTAATCTTTGTCTTTTCTGCCCATAAGACTTTGTTTCAGAACTGAAGAGGTTTTCTTATGTACTTTGTACAAACTGTAAGACTGAAGAACAGAAACCTGGTTGTTCTATTCTGGAGTCTTACCAGTGGTTTGCATCTTGTGGGAAACCCTCTGAGGTTACGCTGGTGTAGTTTTCTCTTTATGGTATTCTTTGACACACCTTTGCATACATCCTGGAAAGTCTTCTTGATCTGTTCAACAGGTAAAACATTATTTGTCTTCATGATTCAAAGCATTCATCCACTACAGGGATATTTTGTGGTTTTCTGGGACTTGGGTCATTGTCCAAATATTTATGGACTAAACGGTTGAAACACATTGGTTAAAATAGTACAATAGCGGGTTGGTGATTGCTAAATAATAAGCCCAAATGTACCTCCAGTAATAAGCTATTTATAAAGGCACTCGGAAATATTTGAAATGACCTGTTACTTCTGTCATTTCAGTGGCTGAACAATAGAATTCGTTGCAGTTATTTTTCCGCTGCTAACCCAGAAACAGAAGTGTTTTTCCAACCTATGGTTGAACATGATATGCTACTCAGATTCGATAATATAATTGCATCCATAATGATGATCCAATTGCATACATAGTGAAGTCAGACAGCGGCATGCAAAAGATTCTAACCAAACACAGACAGGGAAAAAATTATTACTATTAATACTTACTTCACTTATTAAAATGCAAATCAATTTATAACATATTTGACATGCGTTTTTACTGATTTTTTTGTTGTTATTCTGTCTGTAACCTACCATTAATGATAATTTCAGCAGGGGATCCCTCACTGTACAAGCTCCTGTTCATCACTTCCTTAAATAACTTGCAAATAATAGGAAAAAGCAAGATTCTCAGGCTATATTTTTGATGTGGGAACTAGTCTTTTCTCTAACAGGCATTTCTATAACTATTTATTGTTATTGTTAATTTTTTATGGTGGAACGAACATGCAGGACCTCAAACTGGCTAGATCTCTTAAAGAGTAGATGAATGTTACACATTCAAGTGAATGGGTAAATGTGTCCAAACTTTTGACTGGTATTATAATGGACTTATGTCTGCTTTATGTATGACGACAGGGGTCACACTTTAAAGTATGTACAGCATCATGTGATGTAGCAGATTTCTGCACGTTATTAATAATCACAGAGGTCCCACTTGAGTAAACACACGTCATGTCATTCAGAGTCATGTTTTATTGTTGTCTACACTGCATGTCAATGTTTCATCTGTCAGCTTGGTTGTTTCATGTCGTTATTTCGGTTCACAAAGGCAAACTATAATTATATATATATATAGTATTTTAGACAGTTTTTGTTCATAACAGGACAGCCAATATGTTAAGGCTTCATTTTAAGCTACTAAACATTTTGAAACTCTTTAATTGCTAACTGTGTATGATGTGTATGTGACTAGTAATTATTCATGTTGAGGTTTAAAATGCATTACAAATGCTTAAATATTTATTATTAGCATCATTAGATCCTTCTTACAAATGGCACATTATTCTTAAATGTTACCTAAAATGGCAGTCTATTTAGGACTGGCAAAGTTAAGTGATATTGTCTGAATGATCAAATATTAATGAGACAAGATCCTGAGCCAAGGATGTTAAATTGTGATATGACAAAACATTTGCCTCAGTAAATAAAAGTACTGCAATTCTATTATCATTTTAAATTGTGTTCGGGCCTCTGTAATCAACTCTTGTGTTCTGTCCTCTGCCCGTCCACTAATGTTTTTTCCTTTGCCTGTCCACTAATGTTCTGTATGTCATCTTAGAGGTTTTGTTTAGAACCTCAAGAAGGGGATCTGCTACTTTAGTTAAAGAGCATCCTAATAAAATCCTAAATCCTACAATCTTACAACCCTGTTTCCAAAGAAGTTGTGACGCTGCGTAAAATGTAACTAAAAACAGAATGCAACGACATGCAAATCATTTCAACCCCATGATGCCAGCAACGTGTTTCAAAAAAGCTGGGAGAGGGGTAACAAAAGACTGGAAAGGTTGTGTAATGGCAAACAAACGTACCCTTGTGGAATATCACAACTAATTAGGTCAATTGGAGAGAGGTCAGTTACATGATTGGGTATTAAAAGATCATTCCAGAGAGGATGGGTCTATCAGAAGTGAGGATGGGGAGGGGTTCATCGCTATGTGAAAGACTCTGCAGGCAAATATTGCAACAATTTAAGAATAATGATTCTCAATGTAAAATTGCAAAGAGTTTGGGGTTCTCTACATCTGGAGAAATCTCTATACTGAACACAATACTGAATGACTGTGATCTCCGGGCCCTCAAATGGCACTGCAACAAAAACAGACACGATTCTGTAGTGGAAATTCAGGGACACTTCCGAAAATCATTGTCTGTGAACACAGTATGTTAAAACTCTACCATGTAAAGAAGAAACCATACATTAACAAGATCCAGAACTGCCGTCACCTTCTCTGGGCCCAAGCTCCTTTCAGATGGACTGAGGAGAAATGGAAAAATGTCCTGTGGTCTGTCGAATAAAAATGTGAAATAATTTTTGGGAATCATGGATGCCGCGTCCTCTGGACTAAAAAGGAGAGGGACCATCTGGCATCTAATCAGCGCACAGTTCAAAAGCCAGCATAATAGTATGGGGGTGCATTTGTGCACATGGCATGGGTGACTTGCACATCTGTGAAGGTACCATTAATGCTCGACAATATACACAGGTTTTGGAGCAAAATATGCTGCTAAAAAAGGCATTAATTATTTCAGCAAGGCAATGCCAAAGCACATTCTACACATATTACAACAGCATGGGTCTGTAGTAAAAGAGTCTGGGTGCTAAACTGGCCTGCCTGCAGTCCAGACCTGTCCCCCATTGAAAACATGTGGTGCATTATGAAATGAAAAATATGATAAAGGAGACCCCAAACTGTTGAGCAGCTGAAATCCTATATCACTTTCTAAGCTACAACAATTGGTCTCCTCAGTTCCCAAATGCTTACAGAGTATTATTAAAAGAATAGGTGATGCAACACAGTGGTGAAAATGCCCATGTCCCAACTTTTTTGAAGCGTGTTGCTGGCATCAAATTCAAAATGGGCATGTACAGTATTTTTCCAAAAACAATAACATTTCTCAGATTCAACATTTGATATGTTGTCTTTGTACTATTTTCAAATAAATATAGGGTTAAAAGATTTGCACATCATTGCATTCTGTTTTTATTAGCATTTTATGGAGCCCCCAACTTCTTTGAAAATGGGGATATATATATGGTTGTGTTTTTTTCATGAATTTAACTAATATAATTTCAGGCCCAAGCTTAGCCTAGAAAAGAGGGCAAGGTTAGCAGTTAACGTTCAAATTTTTTCAACCATTTACTTAGCTAAGCAGCCAATGAAACCAAATCACTTACAAGCATCCAATATTTTTACAACAGTATTGATGTCACAGGAAACACTCCCATGTGTATTGCCACGCCTCCTGGGGTCTATAGTATACCACACAGTAATACACATTCAGTCAATGAGATGATTTGCCTTTTTTTGGTTACTTTGGACAATGTAGGGTTGTTTAATCCAGGATTTAAACTAGATTGGGCAAAAACATTGGCAAAAGAATCTACCAGTAATAGCCCTGTCATAAACCTGCTATAGTGCTTCAACAGTCAGAGAGAATAAAAAGAGAGGCTTTCTGAAACAAGTACCTTGAATTAAAGGCATTTAAATACAGCAAAACGTCAAGGAAGGGACAGAGAGAAGGCATTTGGGGAAAATCTAGACATTACCCACAAGCTCACAAATTAACCCTTGTGCCATGATGGTATAAAGAGAAACAGATTTAGTGCTTCAGCCTTGTCTTATAGTCAGCCATCTGTCTTGTACGAGTGTGTGTGTGATCGTGTGTGTGCCTTTGCATGCGTGTGTGTTGACAAATGGGGGAGGGGCAGAGAGAGGTCTAAAAGAGGAGGGGAGATGGACGGGGATAAATTAAACGAGTGGACGGGGAGGAGGGTGGAAAGTGCAACAAGGAAAGGGGGGGGGGAGGTTGAAATGGGAGAGGGAGAGGAGGTGTGTGGTGTGAATGAGCTCATTCATCAATAATGACTAGCCAGTCTGCATAAGGCCCTGCTTCTCAACGTCCTTTATTTTCACGTGTTTTGTGATTCCACACTGTTTTATAGTCTAGAGGCAATAACAGCAAGCGAGAGGGACAAAGAGACAGCGACAGAAAGAGAGATCAAGCATTTGGCTGCATATCGGTGACTTCACTGGGTTTTCAGATAGAGATTCATCACTGTGGGTTGTCTGGTTGCGCAGAGATATTTGTCCAGAGGCCTTGGCCTGTATTCACACAGTGAAGAGTCCCCACCCCCTCCCCACTTAATTCTTCATGATCAAAAGGCAATACTGATCCTAGGACAGCACTTCAGCACTCTGAGACACTATGTAGGAAAACACTACACCATCTTTTTCACCGCAACAAGAACAACGGAAACGAAACGTTTGCGGGAACGTAGGGCGCAACGTCGGCTCCAGAACAGACACCCGCACCTCTGTCCATCACTTCAACCGTCCACCTTGTCGTTATGTAACCTTGACACCCTGGCCTTGCAACGTGATTGGTTGCGGCGCCCTGGCCCGTAAGCTCATTAGCAGCCTGATGAACCACAAACACGCACGCACATACACGTATTCAAGCTCGCCAAAACACATTGACACAGAGTTCAATATCTGATCAATCTAAGTACCGAGAACACACAACTCATCAAGGAACTGAAGGCCAAAACAAACGTCACTCATAGTATGCAACCTGGCTAGGGTCCAAAATGGCACCCTTTTCCCTAGTAGTGCACTACACCAGCCCACATGGCTCCTGTTATAAGTAGAACACTACATAGGGTTAGGGTGCTGTCTGGAAACATTCACAGTGTATAGGAAGACCGCAGGCATCTAAATCTCTAATCTGCAGTGAGCTATGAAAAGCTATAAATACTCCATGTGAATTTGCACCGACTAGCATCACCTCTGTGGTCAAAACCTGGGTTCTGCTATTCGGGATACTTTCAAATACTATGACATGCTTGATAGACCACGCCTGGCTTGATGTATTACAGCAATACAATAAGGCAAAAATGGCAAACCCTGTCCAGGCCGTCCACAACGAACACTTAACGTACTTAAAAGGTTTAAAATACTTAATGAACCTGTGTCTGCTGTGACAAACCATAGAGAACACATGCTACTGCTGCTAGTGGTGATGCAGCCCGCTCTGCCCTCTGCTGGCAAGAGCTTTGATGTGCGGCCCCTCTTCTCATGTTTGGATATCCATGTGATTGAAATTTAATGGAGGAGTCCGGTGGGAGAAAGGAGCGGCAGCGTACACACGCTCCAACTCTCTCACACACACGCACACATTTCTGCTGCCTTTATCTCCTCATTCGGCAAAATAGCTGTTCCGTTTCCTCTTAGAACCCTATATTAAAGCTACAGTCATTAGTTCATGTTTGTTATAAGTGAACACAGCCAATTAATATTAAATTAATTAGTTATATTCTTCAAAAATCAACTGGCACGCATCATCATTTAGATGACCATGGGCGGGCGCATTTAATGAGGTCCACTCTGTATCAAGAGATGTGTAGCTGCATTGTAATGATGGTTTTCAGATTCTTTATGAGGTCCTTTCAGGCGCTCATAATTCTTTAATACCTCCTTTTTAGGCTTCATTGCTTTAGTGTGCGTGTGTGGTATCAAAGATGAAAGTGGTGGAAAAACCCATGTAACCAATTAGCATAAGTATGTAAAATAAAAAAAGTTTAAGATATGGCAAACTCAGCCCTATAGCGTTTTCACTTCACTTCCTGTTCCATTCTCTACAGAGAGTGAGATTGAGGGTAAGAAATATGAAAGGATGTTAGGCCGAAAGTGTGCGGAAGAAGGAAGCTGAGAATAGTGACTCTGAGACAGGCTCTGTGTGGAGACAGATTTACACCTCGAAAAAACAGAATGAACAAATGAAAATAAGTACAATGGAGTGAAAGCAGAGTTGGTAACCAAAAAAAATTCATAAATCGAAATAATAGCAAAACGACAGGAAGTGAGGAAAAGACAACTGAACTTTGCTTCAGAAATCAGAGAGATGAGAAAACGCTGTGTGGGCACTCTTCTGATCCTTGCCCTGCTACAAACAGGTGGGTTAACTAACTTGTCGTGGCGGACAGACTTCTTTGAAACGTAGTTCAAAAGTAAATACTGCTCTCGTGGAATAAAATGTCTTCAACACTACAGAAATGTATGGTTATACATTTTGTTTGAGGAAAAAATATGTATTTTCATTATGATCCTCAAGAAGCCAAGTGTTTGTCGCATTAGTCATGTTATACAGTACTACACCCTAGTTTAACAGTTTAAGGTAGAATAACATATACTGAGAAGAACTGCCAGAATTGCAAGGTTAATGCAAAATATGTTGATTTGTGTGCTTCTATGTAGGGATGGATAGGTTACTTTACAAATGTAATCTGTTACAGACCTGTCTGAAACTGTAAGAAATAATGTAATGTTTAGATTACCCAAAATCCATGACATATTACATTATTTCTAAATGTTTCTTGTTTTTGATGTAGACATGCTGATGTATTGTGAATCATTGTCTTGCTACACAAGACAGGTGCACTTGAGTTAATCTCATCAGCGGATGACACTTATATTCTCCTTTAGAATTCTCTGATACACAACAGAACTCAGCGGGGAATTGTTTTTATGTCCTTGGTCGCAGCAAACATTCCTGAAAACATCCCTTTTCCACCACCATGCTTGAATGTTGAGGGGGCAGTAATGTGGAATGCAGCAATTGTTTTTTCCAGACAATACATGCTCCCTTCTCATCTGTCCACTGAAAATGTACCATGGTGAATTGACATATGCTTCCAGGTATGTCATGGCAAATGTGAGTTGACTATAAGGGTCAATGACAACAATTACACAAGCAAGTCTACAACACAATGGCTGAAAACAAACAATGTTACAATTTGGAATGGCCTACTCCCTTTTTAGATCCAAACCTAAGTAAGATGTTGTGGCAAATCCTTTAAAGAGCAGTCAAGCTTAATAACCCAGCAATTCATAAATAAATGAAATAAGTATGAGCGTTTTATGTTCTTTGTTAACGTTGGTTCCCTTTATTTAAAAAACAGATTTTCATTAGGATCTGACAAGATACAAAATGATCAAAATACATAATACAAACAGTACATCTATAGGGGCCAAATATCATAAAAAATATAAATAATTAATAAGTACTACACAGCCAACTATTAATGTATTTTTCATTCGCATTAGTTTTTCATTACAGATTATAATACAATTGGCCTTCAGTGTCTTCATATTAATAATTTCCTGTCAATGCTGTTTGACATTTGGAAAAATTTATCTGATATTTTTGGTTTACTTAAAAATAACCCGAAACTAAGAACTTATTAGCCTACTCTTTTTATGAGTTCCTTGTCATGGAAGACTGCTTAAGCCTACTTCCTTTAATCATTGCAAAGAAATGCTGCAAACATTGAGCAGAAAAGAAAAGGGCTAATTGGACATATTTGGATATATATATATATATATATATATATATATATATATATATATTATATATATATATATATATTATATATATATATATATATATATATATTATATATATATATATATATATATATATACATAAAAAGATCAGTATAATACATATGCTGCATTTTTATAGACCTATGTTTTAAATTTTTGGTGAGTTGTTTAACATTATCTGAATAATTCAGCTGTTGAAGTCATTGAAGAGCACATGTTTTATCATGATGTGTCTGTTGGATTGGTGGAAATGTTTTTGAGAATTTGTGTCATTCTCAGTGGCGGTTCAATGGGCTGCAAAAAGAATGATCGATAATCAGCTGAGGCAGAGATTTTTTATTTAGAACAGGATATAAGAACTGTTGCATTTCACAGTAGATCTTCCCAGTAGATGACTGTTTCATATATAAAGTACAGATTGTAAGTAACTTGCTAATTAAATTCCAAAATCTATATTGGAAATGTAATGTCAAGGCCACAAGTTTGTTACCTCAAATATTGGAACAGAACTGTAATTAAGCATCCTATTTAAGTACCCAGTGGACGCCCATTCACTACTTGAATTTGTCTCGGAGAGCATCTTGAGACCCGCTGAAAATGTATGTGCTACGTGAACAATGGGCCTAACCTTCTCTGGTTCAGGCTAGACTTCTCAAATGCAACCTGTATTGGGTTACATATGCTTCATTTAGTCATTCTGAAGAATATGTAACAAGAATCCAAAACTACAATTAGTATGGCACGAAGAAAAGAGGGTAGTAGTGTGATTCATGTCAGTGTGTAGACATCAATGCAAGGTCATATTATATCATTGGCCTGTTGCCTATAGACGTCAACTAAGCGTTTTGCCCCAAAATCACAAAATGTAGGTGTTCAACTCTGCAACATCCCTTGCACGAACATCAACACATGCCAACATGAACACAGGTATACTTAGTGCTAACTTAGCCCGTAATACTGTACTTGTACTGTTCAGTGACAGTAAAGATGATTCTATTTTTTTGGCCACTAATCTGGGTAGGCAGACTGACTCTGCGCACCAATGTTGATCAGTGTTGGTCTTTTCCGTTCTTGAAAATCACAGATGTGTTTTGCAATATGCAAATCAAGTCATACATGCAAGATCTCATTATTTCATATAGGAAACCATGCTGAATGTGACAGAAATCCAGTCGATATCCAAGTCTGGGTTCACATAGGAATTTCCTTGTCTTGGAAAGAAAACCTTTTTTGTCCATTATAATAATGTCAAATTGATCAGGAATATAGTGTATACACTGATAATATTGTAAATTACTATTGTAGCTGGAAACTACTTATTTTTTATGGAATATCTACATAGTTGTACAGAGGCCTATTATCAGCAACCATCAGTCTTGTGTTGCAAACAAGTTCTGTTTGCTAATTCATTTGAAAGGCTAATTGATAATTAGAAAACCCTTTTGCAACTGTTGTGCTGATTAAATAAGCAATATAACTGGCCTTCTTCAGGCTAGTTCAGTGTTTGGTGCATCAGCAAGTGTAGGTTCAATTTAATGGCTCAAAATGGACAGAAATTAACTTTTAAAAGTCATCAATATATTCTTGTTCTGTGAAATGAAGGCTACTCCATGTGAGAAAAATGCCCACAAACTGAATATCTCATACAATGCTGTGTACAACTCCCTTCACAGAACAGCGCAAACTGTCTCTAACTAGAATAGAAAGAGAAGTGGGAGGCCCTGACGCACAACTTAGCAAGAGGACAAATGTCTAGTTTGAGAAACAGACACCTCACAGGTCCTCAACTGGCAGCTTCATTAAATAGTACCCACAAAACACAAGTCTCAACATCAACAGTGAAGAGGTGACTCTGGATGCTAGCTCTACGCAGAGTTGCAAAGAAGAATAAGATTGGAAAAAAGTGTTATGGACAAACAAATCAAAGTTTGAGGTTTGAGGATCACAATGAAGAACATTTTTGAGACACAGACCAAATGTAAAGATGATGGAGGAGTGCTTGACACCATCTGTCAAGCATGGTGGAGGCAATGTGATGGTCTGGGGGTGCTTTGGTGGTGGTAAAGTGGGAGATTTGTGCAGGGTACAAGGGATCTTGAAGAAGGAAGGCTATCACAACATTTTGCAAAGCTATACCATACCCTGTGCACATTGCTTGATTGGAGCCAATTTCCTCCTACAACAGGACAATGACCAAAAGCCCAGCTCCAAACTATTCAAGAATTATTTAGGGAAGAAGCAGGCAGCATTCAGAATTAGAATTCTATAATTCTAATTCTGTAAGACTATAATGGAGTGG
Organism: Esox lucius; assembly: GCF_011004845.1. Taxonomy (NCBI): domain Eukaryota; kingdom Metazoa; phylum Chordata; class Actinopteri; order Esociformes; family Esocidae; genus Esox; species Esox lucius. Next base: position 23,776,882 of record NC_047592.1, on the reverse strand, counting down.
CCAGCAAAGTCACTAGATGTCAACCCTATTGAGATTTCGTAGAAGCAGTTTGACCTTAAGTAGTGTAAGAAGTGTCCATCAAGCCAATCCAACTTGTGGATGGTGCTTCAGGAAACATGCGGTGAAATATTTTCAGATTACCCCAACAAACTGACAACTGGAATGGCTAAAGGTCTCCAAGGCTATAATTGCTGAAAATTGAGGATTCTTTGACAAAAGCTAATTTTGAAGGGCACAATTATTATTTAAACCAAAAATTATTATTTCTAACCTTGACAATGACTAAATCTCCTGATCATTTGGATATTTTTCCTATCCACACTTACTAATGTATGTTTTAATGGAAAAGAAGGAAATGTCCCAGTGACCCCAAACTTTTGAACAGTTGTGTATTTCATCTGATTACAACATATTTGCTGTATAAACATCTGAATGCGTTTGTTTTCATATTTCAGTAGTGCATGATTATACCAAAAGGTTGTTTCAGTTCAATGTCAAGTAATTTTTTTTTGCTAGTCCTCACACAACAATGAAAAAAAAATTTGACTTTCTATTTCGCACAGGCATTGTTAACTGTAGGATCTCTGTCTATCGTGTCCGAGATGGAGACCGCCTGTCTATCACCTGTCGCATTGTGGAAAAGAACAACAACGTTACCCAGATCAACTGGGAGATGATCAAAAGTTTGAACCACACCACCACCAGAGTGAAACTGGGTACCTTCCATCCTGAATACGGTACTAATATGTTTTATTTTATTGCATCACTTTTTATATAGACAGTGTGGAAATCACATTTGGGGATACATGCAAATGGGACAAAAGGGCAATTTTGGTGATTGAATCGGGGAAGACTTTTACACAGTATACTGTACTAAATAATAACAACAACAATATTGAGAATTATAGCAGTAATGATAATACAAATTCAAAAATCTTTTGATTTAAAATGATTTAGGTATCCACTTGGCCAGAGAGTACAACAAGACCGTGAAGATCCAGGGTGATGTCTTTGACCACAGTTCCACCGTGCACCTGACAGGTGACGCTATGTATGAGGACAGCCAGTTCTGCTGTATATTTCATACCTTTCCTGCAGGAAGGCTGGAGAAGTGTGCAGACAGAGGGGAGTGGGGTAAGTGGAGCCAGTGTTAGATAAGCCACCTTTTGTTTTCTCGGAAACCATACCGAAATGTTATTGTGTGACCAATAATATGCTAAAAGTGCATAGTTTTCAAGGTGTCATTGAAAGACCTAAATTACGAGGTGAAGGGAGTTAATTTAGGTCATAATATGAACTTCCCTCATCTGGTGAACACAGCCAAGTACTGGGGAAATTCTTTATTAAGCACAACACGTGCCTGGACAAAGCGCTAAGACATGGTGAATGGGCAAGACGCTACAGACCCCGCCAGATGCCTTATTGCTATTACGAACTGGTTATTCAGTTCCCTTAATAATGACAAAAATATAAATTCAAAAGGTTATGAAATAGTGGTGGGCCATATTCACTGGCATAGCATAATGATGCCGGACCGGGGTGCATGCTGTCCTTACAGCCCCCTCTCCTCGGGACAAAAAGATGCGGTATTTACGCATGTACAGCTGAGCGTGGCGTTGATAAACCTCAAAGCCGACGTCTGACTGTGATAACCACATAGAACAACATGAAATAAAAAATAATAATAATAATTATGATAGAGGCCAAGCATGGGCCCCCCACCCCCTGCGGGCCCTGGTGTGTAGCTATCGGGGGTGCAGAAGGTGCGGCTGGACTGAGGCGAAGTGGAAAACTGACCTGTGGTCTGACAAATATGAAATTATTTTTGGTAATCATGGACGCCGCATCCTCCAGACTAAAAAGGAGAGGGACCATCCGGCTTGTTATCAGTATACAGTTCAAAGCCAGCATCTGTGATGGTATGAGCACGCTGAACTGGCCTGCTTACAGTCCAGAACTGTCTCCAGTAGAAAACATTTGGCATATTATGAAACGTAAAATACGACAAATGAACCCCGAAATGTCCATGTTAACATGTTGTTCACCCATGAGTGCTGTTATTTAGGTGAACATCCATGTTAACGTGATGTTCACCCATGAGTGCTGTTATTTAGGTGAACATCCATGTTAACGTGTTGTTCACCCATGAGTGCTGTTATTTAGGTGAACATCCATGTTAACGTGTTGTTCACCCATGAGTGCTGTTATTTAGGTAAACATCCATGTTAACGTGTTGTTCACCCATGAGTGCTGTTATTTAGGTGAACATCCATGTTAACGTGTTGTTCACCCATGAGTGCTGTTATTTAGGTAAACATCCATGTTAACGTGTTGTTCACCCATGAGTGCTGTGATTTAGGTGAACATCCATGTTAACATGTTGTTGACATTTTCTATACAACTATAAAACTGTGTCATCTCTGCTCTTTTATTTATTTAACACCTTTAACGTAATTTGCTCCAACGGATTTGAGTCCAGTCAAATGATGGAGTTGAGTCAAGTCGCTATAATGTCAAAGCGCAAGGCAGATGAATGCCAACAGAGAATCTGTCTGATGCAGCAGTGTGCACAAAGTGCAAATAAATTTGTGGACACTATTTTGTTTACATTATTATATCCAAACAAGGATCTTGCCATTGTTCAGCTGACATTGCTGCTTGAACATTGCAATACAACACCAAACTTCTTGTGAATCTGAATCCTCAACCAGCTTATTTATTTAAGCTTTCATTCAATGACTCCTTATTTTATTTTTCCTTTGTTGTCATGGTAAACAGCCACACACACGTAAACAATAAAAATATTATTTCGGAACAAATTTTGTTCCACTTTCAAATCATTTTGAAACCATATAATGTAATAAATATATTTCAGTATGTTAAAATTGATACAATTATTTGATTTAAATGATATACAAGTACACAACATTTTAAAACAACTGCGTTATTTCACTCATTTAACTATTTCTACACTATGTTTTGTCCAAAAGTACAACAATTTAAGTATACTGCTTTTTAACTTTAGGTTGCCTGTTGAGTGTAAACTGTTGAATGAGCAAGTGTTAAGAACTAATTTGTTTCCATAAATGACAAGAGCTGACTTCTTACGACCTGTTGAAATAATTTTATATTGCTACTTCTCTGTACTGGCCTTTTACCTGTCACCATTACAAAGATCTTTACTTGTATGGACACACTCAGTGTTTGACCGCATGTTGTGGGTTCAAAGCACCAGTTTCAAATGCGAACACCACACATGGAATCATCTATATAAATAACAAAGGAATGTCCCACACCTGTCCATGAAACAGCTTTTGAGTCAACTGTCCAATTACTTTTGGTCTCTTGAAAAAGAGGGGGCTACATATTAAAGAGCTGTAATTCCTAAACCCTCCCTCCAATTTGGATGTACGTGTCTCACATTAAAACTGAGAGACTGCACTTTAAGGCCATATTCATTATTTAACTGTAACTTGAATCTATTTTAGTAAACAGCCAAAATAACAAAACTTGTGTCAGTGACCAATTAGTTCCTGACCTTTCTGTATATAGTTTTTGCTTTGCATGGTCAAGTTTTAACTTGTATTTGTGGATGCAGCGACGTACTGTGTTTACAGACAATGGTTTTTCGGAAGTGTTCCTGAGTCCATGCAGTTATTTCCACTACAGAAGCGTGTCTGCTTTTAATGCAGTGAGGGCCCGAAGATCACAGCCATCTAATATTGGTTTTTGGCCTTGTCCCTTGCATACAGAGATTTCTCTGGATTCTCTGAATCCTTTAATGATATTATGTACCGTAAATGATGAGATCCCCAAACTTTCAATTTTATTTAGTGATACGTTATTCTTGAATTATGGTACTATTTGCCTGCACAGTCTTTCACAGAGTAATGAACCCCTCCCTATCCTCACTTCTGACGGGCCCATCCTTTCTGGAATGATCTTTTAATACCCAATTATGTTACTGACCTGTTGCCAATTGACCTAATTAGCGGTGTGATATTCCACAAGGGTTCGTTTTTTATCATTACACAATGTTTCCAGTCTTTTGCTGCCCCAGTCCTAGCTTTTTTGAAATGTGCACATCATTGTATTCTGTTACATTTAACCCAGTGTCCCAACTTTTTTGGAAACAGGGTTGTATGTAAGCATTGGCTAAATGAGGTAAACATTTGGTTTTTCCCTCCACTTATTTGATTTATATGCTAGCTCAGCATTTATGTTTAGCATCCCATTTAAACGTTTTACCATTTTCTTTTCCAAATTTGAAAAACATTGTTGCGGTCATGAGTTTACTGAATTCCAATCAGCTTTAATTTGAGGGTATTTTCATCTATATTGGATGCACCATTTGGGAATTTCAGCATGTTTTATACTTAGTCCCCCTATTTTAGTGTTCCAATATATTTGGACAGATGGTTGATTATAATTATATGCAATAAAGTAGTCATGTGTAATATGGTTACAATTATGTTGCATGCAATGATTAGCTAAAGTCAGTAACTCACAGTTACTCAGATCTTTCAGATCTTTCAGATCCTAAAGTCAGTAACTCACACTTTCAGATCCTGCTTTTTTGGCCTACTGTCATGTCTTCAAGCATGTAAAGGAAAGCTCAGTTGGACTTGGCAAGTCAAGAAAAGTCACTTTTGGCCCTGAAACACGCTTTGGCAATGTGTTTGGGCAAAATAGAGTTTAGAGGCATTTGGTTGTATCTGAGCTGGTAAGATGTTTCTGTGCATACAATTCACCCTGATGATGCCACCAGCAGTCACATCATATAGATAAATAAAACCAGTTCTGTGGCATCTATATATGCCCAAGACATAACACTACCTCTTCGTAGATGAGGTGGTTTGTTTTGGATAATGAACAGTTCTTTTTTTCTTCACATTTTAATTATTCCATTACTCCAATACATACTAATATTAAATTCTCATCTATCCACAATGCTTTTCTCAGATGTCTACAGGTTCTTTTGCATACATTTTAGTTAACTGTAAATGGGGCAGTCTGTTGTTGTGGCTTACTAGTTATTTAAATGTTGTGGTGGAGTCTTTAAGTTATTTCGGTGGACCTTTTTGTGTAAGCTAGACTTTCACTTCCTGATCTGCTGGACTGTTGTTTAGGGTTTTATCTTCAGTGAAAGTATTCTTCAGTCATCCACCATATCACCTTTTCTTGGTCCACCAGATCTTTTGCCACTGCTAAGTTCACCATTGTATTAATTTATTTTTTGTATTGATTTTGACCAAGCTTATGTTTTGGCTATGTCTCTGATCAATTTATTTTGAATTATTAGTACCAAGCTGGCCAGCTTGACTTATTTGGTCCCTGTGTTATCAGTCACCAGCAGCAGACCGCAAACAAACCTGCCTCATAAGAAACTGCTGTTGAGTCAATGGTCCAAATACTTCTGGTAACTTACAACTGGAAATACGTACAAAATATCCAGTCTTTTCCATGTTGCACGACCATTATGGATGAAAATATCCTCAAATTGAAGCTGTTAGTCGGCACTTAAACCCATTAGTAATTTTATAACTTCAATAAGTGTTGCAATATAGAGCTGAAAAAAAATTGTCATTGCCCAAATACTTGGATTTTACTGTTTGCAGAATAACTCCATACCTTTCAACAAATCTGATTGCCGTCATAAGAAAATCTAAAGATTTGGTTTGTGAGGACTGTAGAGCAAACCAAGAGCATCCCTCACCTTGTGAACACCATAATGGACAGCCCCGGAATAATTAAGAGACTGCTGCACCTTATTCTTTCCTTTCCAAAAAAGTTTAAAAGGAAAGATTTGAGTGAGGGACAGAAGCGTTAAATTTGCAGTGGTCTCTAAATTTAACCCTTCTGTTCCTCACTCAAAACCTTTTAAAACATTTTTGGAAGGGAAAGAAAAAGGTGCGTGGTCTCTTGTTTTTTTCCGGAGCTGTATCTCTGGCTTTCACAGTGGGTCCCAATAGTCTATATCGCAAAGAATTCAGAGTGCAGACGTTTATATTGGATTGGACCCTGCGGCAACCTCCTGTCACCCTCACAGACATATCAACAGATGCAGAAAACACTATGCTAATTTGACATTAAGGTTTGAAGTCTATAGATTAACACAGTGTTTACAAGGGTCTGGGTGACCCTATACTCGCCAGCAATATGACGTGGGTCAAGAATTAAACGTGTGTTTTACATACATAACTTAACTATTTTGGTCTCTCTCTCTCTCTCTCTCTGTCTTGCTGTCTGTCTCCCTCTACAGTGGAAGCCCAGGAGTCAGAAGATGTTCATGAAAATAGGCCAGTGGTTCAGTGGGCCCTGCTGGTAGGCGGCTGCACCATCTGTTTCTTCAGTGTCTCCCTCTCTCTCTACTTCTGCTGGAAGTACTGCTGCAGACACTGCTGTGGAAGGTACCTACCTACCAGTAAACCAAACCCTCTCTTTCTCTGCCTTTAAATGCAAAAACTCACAGGTGTGATTGCTGCCAAAGGTGATTCCACCATGTTTTGACTCAGGCAGATGAGCTCTTTTAATGAAAGTATATTGGCATTTCAGCAAATGTATATTTACTTTCACTCCAACATTACAAAATATTTTTTTAAATAAGGGTAGATGTACCATAGCTCACCTAATTAATGTGCCAATTAATGTGAGCAAGGATACATTTGCCTTCAAAAAACAGGACATCTAGAACGAGTAAATTAGACTTTAGGGGTAGTATCGAGTTTCTTTGTATTCAGCTGCTCCACAAGCTCCAGCACTGACATAGACACCGTCTCCCTAACATAATGGTAATCAGACAACATGCTACATATACTATTTAAAGAAAGAAATCTGCACTATTTTAAAACTCTTCTGTAACACCAACATTGATCATGCCCATGTGGTGTTCTGTGCCGGTCTGTAGTAATTACAAGCAAGATCTAAAATTGTGCTCTTTTTGCCATTTTGTTTGCTGAGTGGAGATGTAGCCCCCTGACGCATGGATGTTCACCTAAATAACAGCACTCATGGGTAAACGACACGTTAACATGAATGTTCACCTAAATAACAGCACTCGTGGGTAAACGACACGTTAACATGGATGTTCACCTAAATAACAGCACTCATGGGTAAACGACACGTTAACATGGATGTTCACCTAAATAACAGCACTCATGGGTAAACGACACGTTAACATGGATGTTCACCTAAATAACAGCACTCATGGGTAAACGACACGTTAACATGGATGTTCACCTAAATAACAGCACTCATGGGTAAACGACACGTTAACATGGATGTTCACCTAAATAACAGCACTCATGGGTAAACGACACGTTAACATGGATGTTCACCTAAATAACAGCACTCATGGGTAAACGACACGTTAACATGGATGTTCACCTAAATAACAGTAGTCATGGGTAAACGACACGTTAACATGGATGTTCACCTAAATAACAGTACTCATGGGTAAACGACACGTTAACATGGATGTTCACCTAAATAACAGCACTCATGGGTAAACGACACGTTAACATGGATGTTCACCTAAATAACAGCACTATTAAGTAAACAACACGTTCTGTATATTGAGTGTTTATCATGCTTACACAACCCTGTTTCCAAAAAGTTGTGACGCTGCGTAAAATGTAAACATAAACAGAATGCAATGACGTGCAAATCCTTTAAACCCTATATTCAATAGAAAATAGTACAACGACAACATATCAAATGTTGAAACTGAGAAATTTTTTTGTTTCATGAAAAATATAAGCCCACTTTGAATTTGATGCCAGCAACACGTTTCCAAAAATGTGGACAGAGGCAACAAAAGACTGGAAAAGTTGGGTAATGCTAAAAATCTAAGCCTGATAGAATATCACACAACTAAGTAGGGCAATTGGCAACAGGTCAGGAACATGATTTGTATTAAATGATTATTCAAGAGAGGATGGGTCTGTCAGAAGTGAGGATAGGGAGGGGTTCACCACTCAATATATCTGTAACAGCAACTACACAAAAAAAATATTTTGGCATGTTTGCTTTAACATTGGGGCTTTGTGAAATCAACAAAACATGACTCTTAATTTTTCAGATCAAGCTTGCCTTTAATACACATTCAGAGTTAATGGTATATCTCTTAGCGTACAAAACATTTCTTTGTGCGCAAAGCTTATCAGGTGTGAAACAAAATATGACACTGATCCAGACATCTCTTAGGAGAATAGCGATGTTTTTTGTATGCATATTAGAAAATGGTCAAAAACAAACAAAACCAAATGAAATGTCTCTGCTCTGAATTTATTTATTTACTAAATTCCACAGCAAAACATAGGTTGATGGCAGAATGAATAAATAAATAAATTTGAATGCAGAAACATTATCCAAAATAATATTCTGATGTAAAATGAGTACGTTTAGAGCGTTTTTTGATGCATGCTTTCATTTTCATAATGTAATGTAGTTATGCATTGCAGTAGCCATGCCAACCTTTTCCTCATTGTTATCCAATTCTCTCTATAAAATAGTAATGTTAATAAACAAATATACTGATCACCTACCAATACAGAAATACTGAAAAAAAGACCACATGTATAAAATGGGTGAACTTCCACATTAATTGTTGTAACAATGTGAAAATTGTTAATCCCCCTTTCCAAAAACCTCTGAAGTCCTACATATTTAAAATGTATCTCAAATAACTTAACTTGTATCAGAGGATATGGTAAATAACTAAATGTCAACTGTCTTAAGGGGAAATAAAGACTTCTTTATTTTTCCAGGAGGCGGGTATTCAAGGTGGAGACTTGTCTAACAGATCAACACACAGACACAGAGGTGAATATCATCTTGCACAACAATGGAAAATTACCTCTCCACCTAGAAATGTTGAGAAGCATTGCAGGGCAATTGTGACCCAATGTCCAAAGAGAAAAATCCCTGATGTAACCAAAAATAATCCACTGCAAAATGCATTGTTCTTTTAAAACTGCAGACACCGGCCCAACGTCCGTCTCACTCCAAATGCCTTTCTAGAGTTGTAGATATAACCTGTTGGCTCCCTCTATGGCTAGTGACCTCGGTTACCATAGTGACCCAAGTTGCCACAATAACCAAACGGGCCCTAGTCACAGAGGATATCGCCATGGTTTCCTGTTGTTCACTGTGAATGACGAACATGTGGTGAGATGTTTGGCCATCGCTCAGCTGTTTCTCACAGTCTCTCTTATCCTCTCTCACACCTTCACATGCAATAGGAAGCAGAGACACACACTGGTGAATTTGTTTTGAGGTCTCTTGCATTGCTTTATTCTCACAGACAGAGGAAGCAGGGGGAGTTAGTCAGGCACAGTGTTAGCATGACATTTATTACGCTTGTTTGAAAAATAACTTTTGGTTTGGTGTTTGGTGTTTACGTGATATTTACATAATAGAGCATGATCAGGCCTAGATAACTGAGTCAATGAACTGATACAAGCAGCACTCTATATAACCTACGTACACATCATAGAGTACCTGGGTTATTATATTTATTTCAGTAAAACCCACCAAAACATTTACACTTGATTTTATACATTTACATCACATCCTTCCCACTCCTCTGTCTACAATGCAGAGGATCACAGAGGAGCAGCCCCATCACGCCCCCTTGCCTCCACCTCCTGTCACCCAGCCCCAGGGTTTCGACCCCTCAAAGCTGTATGCTAAGATTAAGCTAGACCTGCTGTATGGACGGCTGTGGAAGGCCTACAACGGGGCGACTAGGGCTTGGGGCTCCTCAACACAGCAGGACCCACAGCACCAAAGATCAAAGCAAGGGGAAGGGCCAGGGCCACAAAAGGTACACCTTTCTTTCAATAGGTTATTATTTATTGATTATCCACTGTAAATACTGCATGTATGTGTGATCCATATCTATGTGTACATGTAAAACCCACAAGGTTTTCTGGCCAGTCCCTACTAAGGAACATTTTATCTTCAGCTTAAGTGTATGAATTGGGCTTACTTTCAGATATACGCATTACTGGTTAGGTTTAGGGTTGGGTGTTAGGGCTAGGTTAGGTTTAAGCATAATAGTAAGGTTACTTTGGCTAAAGTTAGAGTTATATTGATATTAGGGTTTGGGCTAAGGCGCAGAGAACATGAATATATGAGTAAAGGTCAGGTCTCGGCTCCTGTAAAGCTAAATGAAATTATAATAATAATGAAGATACGCATCATCATAATCAGGTCTACTCCCTTCTCGGGGAACATCGGGGATCACAGATTAAAGAACCAGAAGAACCGGTTCTGAAATTAGAACCTCAATCAGCAACAGATCTAGAACATCACATGGAAGCAGAAGCAGAACAGCAACCCACTCAGGAAGGAAGCGAGAAACCAACGCATGAAACTGATCCATTCCCTATGCATGCTCCTGATCCTGGGACACAGTAAGAGGATTTGGTGTTGGACACATAAGGGAGGTTGTGTGAGTGTGTGTGTATTTGTGGTGCGTTTGCATGTGTTTGTGTGTTGGGTTGAATTATGTCTTGTTTATGTATTAAATAACCTTGACCTCTCTAGGTTAGTTACCCATCAATACAATCAAACTATACCAGCTCATTGTCCTATTGGGGAATAGACTGTGAGGGGATACATGTTCTTAAAGTAGTCAATAGAGCTGGTATAGCAAACTGTTGTATTATTGTGTTGAACAATGTAATGAATGGAAAATAATTGCAATAGAAAATCTGTTGAAATTATTGTTTGTATATCTGTGGATTTGTGGTTGCAATTTCTGTAGCCTCAATCCTTTTTAATGTAATTCCAAGAGGCAAGAGGCCTAGATTATGAAGCAATATCTGTATTTCTGTAATATGTTGCAACAATAATGTAATATGATTTTAAAAATTCATAAACTTTACTAAAAAGGATAGTTCCGGATTTTGGCAATGAAATTGTTAATTTACTTCTCCAGTCACATGAACTTATTTCTTTTAGTCGTTTATTGTAGTTTTGCTAACCAATGCTGACTAGCGTTAGCACAATGACTGAATGTCTAGCAAAAATATGCTTGCTGTTTCAATACACTTCCAGGCATTTTGTTATCACTATAAGCAATTTTGCTAATGGATAAATGCAACTAAATTCTAAACTGTATGCAGAGATAAGAAACTGGTTTCCACAATTTCATCATAATGAGTAGATAAGGGCCTAAATGCTGAAATCCTCAATGATCCCTTCAAGCATATAGTTTCATATTTTTATTTTGTACTAATATTAATCCGTTATGGGCAAAAAAGATAAATTACAATTATAACATTTCCTAGAAATCAATATACCTAGGGTCAACTATACCAGACCATTTTCCTATGTATTGTATTTAACTGAAATGTAACTGAAATTTAACTGTTTTTTGTATTTTTTTCTGCTTTTGCAAGAATCTTCCTTTACCTCAACATTTTCAGTAGGAATATATATACTTGTTATGAATGTAATACATCGTTATTCATGTACTTTCGTTGATTCCACTAATTGGAAATTGCTCTGGATACTAAATAACAAAAATGCTAATGTTGAAAATAAACTATTAAAGCGTATTGGTTATTATTACTCTAGCGAGCTTCACCCCCAAATATACCAGGTTAAACGTTTACATTTCTAAAAAATACAAAATATAGCTTTTTAAAAACTTTTCTACGAAACACATTGGACTTCAATTCCGGTCAGTGGAAAAATATTACAAAAGACTCAACACGTTACAATACTGTCCCATCTCGGATCTTATAACAAGCTATGCATGTCCCTCAACGGACGCCTAAAATGTGCCTGCTCTTAACTATGACCACTAGAGGGAGATATAAGACCACTTGATATCTTCCCAAAGCCCGGGATATGGAGAATTGCTGTTGCTACAGTTTTTCACTTTCGCAAACACACAAAAATGTGTTCTATGGACAATATACAGAAAACCATTTAGCTAAATTCCTGAAGGAATACCATTCAAACCAAACCATAACCACTTTTGCCAGTTTTCACATACACCTCTATTTTATTCAACCTTTTTTTTAAACCCTACATACAACTCTTCACATAACGATCATCATGTAGTCATGTAGAAAGCACTGCTATTCAATATATATTAAACTCAAATAATCTACATTCTAACACTAATTTACTACATACTGATTATGCTTTCCGTACTAAGCTAAAATATAATGTAATGGAAAACCATGAATTAAGAGAAGACAGCCCCTGCACAATAATGGTTAGGTGTCAGGATTACAGTAATATTATGGTTAACGGTCAGGATGAAATATTAAAGATGCATTCTGGGATTTCTGGCCACCGGTTTCAAAACAGCGCCCTGAATATTGTTTACCACCAAATCTACTTGCTTTCAAACTTGGAATTTCATAAATTTTTACTGTGTTTGTTTAGATTATGTACACATGAGTAGCATACAAAGGAAGGCCAAAATGTGAGGATTCAAAAATAAGTGTTTATTAACAAAATCATCATTAGTGTTTGTTATCCATTTGAAAAATGTTAAGGTAAAGTCTGCCCAACACTTCAACAAAAATCTAAATAAAAACAGAAATAGAGGTCGACAACTTAACTGCACTTAACTTACCCCTTTTATTAACATTTTAGCAAACTGCTTGTAATTTAATTTAAGATTTTATAGGAGAAATGAGTAAATTCCTCCCTCCAGCGTCTACAAGGCAGTGGTGTAGTGGAGGGTATACGCAGTTTTGTCAGCGGGCATAGCATATACTCACTTCTTACTGATGCCTATATATGCAATATACATAGTTTTTGTAGTCCAACCCCATTTCTAAAAAAGTAGGGATGGATATCTGATTTGCACATCATTTACACAGCGTCCCAACTTCTTTGGAAACAGGGTTGTAGACAAAGCATGCAAGAAGTAGCATACTAAAGCCAATCGCACGTTAATAATTTTTAAAACGACCAGTGAGGAATGATTGTGCACCAGGCGGACGTTAGAAATTGCTGTGATTGGCTAGTCATTCAGAACCGAATTTTACTTAATTTCAGTCAAACTTATGCTTGCCAGAATAATCCGTTTTTTTACACGAGGTAAAATTTCATTTTCGTGGGCTTAACGTTACTTCCAAAATGTATTATGAGGCAAACTCATCAAACAACATTGTCATTTGTCTAAAAGAATGAACGTAGTCGAGTAGCAGACAATTTGGACAATGAATTGGAGCGGGAGAAGAATGATTTTCCCAGCTCTGCTGTCCTCAGCCGAAGATAGTGATTCGGACGGTGAAGTAAACATTAACCACGATTTTGAAAGCAATCAGATCCACCGTGGTGCGGACTTGTACAGTATATCAGTACATTACTTGTTTTTGCTTAGATAAATCAATTTGTCAATGGTGCGGCAAACCACACCATGCTGTAAAAACACAATGGTGGTTTACATACTACGGGACTAGGTTAACCCTGAACTAAACACTACAACACTGCTACAAGGGCAATAGCAGAAACATGTTTACAAATATATTGCCTTACTGGTGAACTATACAACAACTGTCCAGCTACATGTTTTTGTTTGGGATTGCTGTTTTCAAAAACTAAGGTGTAACGATAACTGAGGAACAAATGATTGATGTATACATACGTGCCTAAGGTAGTGGTGTAGGACAGCCAGAGCTTCCTATGTTTAGCGTAGGAGCTAACGAGATAGCAGCTAACTAGCTTGGCAGTCGTGCCACACCGGAGAGTGATATATTATGGGTAGCTTACTAGTACTAGGTATAGTAGCTTGCGTGCTACTTATGAAGAGCTTATATACCTGGAGGGAAAATATGGCCAAAAGTTTTTTTAATTATTTATTTATTCTGTATTTAACCAGATGAGTTGACCTCATTTACAGTAACAACCTGGGTAGGTGACATTACATTAACTATTTACTTAACTCTTAATTATTTTTTAACCTACTCATCAACATGCATTTTGAAGTAAATCCAGATGCCCAGGTCTATGTATGAACACAGGAATATAGGCACCACCCAATGTACAAATGCATAAATCATCAGATATATTCTCACATGGAAAATAACATACTTGTTTTTTCCTGCATTGAGTACCAGTTTCAGTTCATCAAAGGCATTCTGCGTAGCTATAAAGGTTAATTGAAGCTCAATGAGGGTCTCATTTGGCTGTGGGGACAATACCATACACAATAGTGGCATCTGCAAAAATTGATTAGGCCAATTGAAGATGCAAATAGATGCCTCAGAACAAGCACATAGTGATCCACAGTATCAAAAGCCTTATATAAATCAATAAAAAGGGCAGCACAATGTTTTTTATCCATACAATACATGTCATTTGAGACCATTGTAGCAGCAGTCATGGTGTTGTCATGTGGTCTAAAGCCAAACCCGGTATGAATTCAAAATGCAATTCCTATCTAGAAAGCATCACAGCTGCAGGTTTCTCATTGTTTCCAATATGTTTGCTAGACATGTAACGATGCGGATACAGGCCCAGAGATGGTAGACAAACTCAACAAACTTCACTCAAGACCAGACTTCAAAAACACACGTCACCCGAAACAATGATCAACAAAGACACAGGAAACCGTGGAGACTAAACAGAGAAGCAAACGAGACATAGGTGGCCTGACTAAACACGACACAGGGGAAATCAATAAACATGATTTTGAAGCCTTAAGGTTTCTCTTTACATAAATAACAGAACACCAAAATTGGCAAGCATTTGAACCTAAAATAAGTGAATTGCTCGGAAGGTAGCGTTAGTGTTTTACTCACCAAAGTAATTTTTCCAAGATTTAATAAGTTAGATGTCAAATGTTCTACTAATTGACAAAGAAAATGTAGGCATCCCAGTATAACCTTTACTGTCTTCTATTATCTCATGTGTGTTTTAAAATAGGAGATACATTTTTAAATTACAATAGAAGCAAAAGGAAGATGTTGCCAAGTTGCAATGGGACTGGGTAATTAACAACTTATGTATTCAAACCAACTGACTGTTCTTGTTCTCCTTTTCTTTCTTCCTTGACCTTTCTCTTGCATCTCCTGTAGGAGTTACCTACAGCTCCCAAAATGGAAGGTTTCTGTTTTACCCTCCTGCCCTACCGGGCATTTTATATATTTATTGTGAAATAAAATTAAAATGCCAAACTGAAATTTCCTAGTTGGACATGTCTCCACCCCCTTGAGTTATTTGGAGTATGCTGCTGGTGTCTGACAACACGACGAACAAAGACATCATTGCTAGCCAGTCTGGTCGTCATGACACTGGTTATTTAGATCCATTTGATCAGAGATGCCACTACCATCCACAGACAACTTCAGATGAACGACAGGGAATGGACTTCAGGGAACAAAAACAGAAGTAAGCCTCAAAGCAGGATGGATTTAAAAGTACAGAAAAGAGCTTGCAGAGTTCTGGAAAAAAGTATTGGAAAAAGGACAGATGAGGCAAATTTTAACATGTACCAGAGTGATGCAAGAGGGATGTTTAGAGTCAGCAAGGTAGTCAGTGAGGGAGGGTGACTGATTTCTCTTCTTGTGCAAAATGTATCATCTACGTCGCATTTGCTGCGGAGATCGTCTAAAACTAATGCGATAGTCATTGTATCAATTTCAAAGTCCTGGAATACAGGGCATGAAAATCATAATGTGTCACTAATTACTTGGAGTTTACTGTATATATTATACACGCAGTGTGTACTGTTCTAAGCTGCAGTCAGATTAAAACATGTAGCCATCTTGAAGGAAGTGACTCATAATTGCCTCATCATGAGCTCAGTTCAAGAGTAACTACATAAAAATGAATAAATGACACCATTTCACTCCCTTCTTTGTAATCCTTATTTTACAGGTCAGCAGCCATGGCAGGTAGCACTGTTATACTGGGACACAGAGACAGCCAACTGGTAGGTTTGGTTCCTCCCCTCTTGGTCCATCTTCCTCTCTCCCACTCTTATTTTCTCCTTCCATCCCCATTTCTCCCTCCTTCTCTGTTTTAATCCATCCCTCAATCCACCTGCAATACCTCTTCTCTCCCCCCCAGACAGCATTGGAGCTACAACTGGACAGACATTTAGAAGATATATCCTTGAGAGAGGGAATCTTCTTGTCCTCATCCTGGTTTAACCTTAGTCTCAATTGCAATGCTTATGCAAACCCTTAGCTTCATGTGCTCAACTCATGGATGTGTGATTACCTGCTCCTCCTCATTCTGTGCTATGGAAAGATACATTTTATGACTGTGTTTCTCAATTATCAAATAGTATAGCCTAATATTGCCAAATGTTGGTTTCAATATGCAGTCATTATTTTAATTCTATTTCACTGATTGTTGTCCTTTGTTTTACTTTTGAGCAGTCAGTCTGCACTCCCCGAAGTCTTTAAACAGCGGCTTATCAATTACAGTACATTCAGCTAGATAACATCAGTAAAAAACGCTTTTCTTCAATATACCGCAAGAAAGAAGGGCATAAAACAAGTAAGCCAATTAATCTCTGCAATAGAAAGGCCTTTTCAGTTCACAGTGATTCTCTACAATTTCCGGCAAGCCTGTTCTTTGTTGAAACCAGCCCAACGTCACTCATCTGGAAACAGAGTGGTGGAAAAGTCTGTCTCAGTGTGTGACTGAGTGCTGCTCTATACAACTGCCTTTCAGAGACTAAAGCAAAGGAAAAGCATTCGCCCCTAAATGTCACCCTACTCCCTCTTTGGTGCACTTCTTTTCACTAGGGCCCATAGGGCTTTTGAGCACTTTGTGGGGACTAGGGCGCCGGTTGAGAAGCAACGATGGGTACTGGTGTGAGGGACACAATTTGAAACTGTGCCTGTGTACTACTGTAATGGAAACACTTGTACTGGTGTATCACAGCAGTGGTCCCATCTAGGACCGCCTGCCGGACGGATACAGGTCATTTCTAATTGAATTGATCGATTCAGAGACGGAGTCAGAGGGCACATGCCCTTAGTAGAAGCCTATTTCATGTATCGAACGGTGACCTCAGCTAACATTGGTAAATATGAGAAAAACCAGCTGTGGAAAGTATTTGCTGTTTGTCCTCTCAGTCTTTCATAAAACATTTTCACATCACTCTAAACCTTAATGTAGGTAAAAAAAAAAAAAAGTGAAATAACATATTTTTCTCCAAAACATGTGCCACAATTATTGGCCCTCCTACAAATTATTATGGGTAAAATCTAACTGAAGTACAGTACACTCACCTAAAGGATTATTAGGAACACCTGTTAAATTTCTCATTAATGCAATTATCTAATCAACCAATCACATGGCAGTTGCTTCAATGCATTTAGGAGTGTGGTCCTGGTCAAGACAATCTCCTGAACTCCAAACTGAATGTCAGAATGGGAAAGAAAGGTGATTTAAGCAATTTTGAGCGTGGCATGGTTGTTGGTGCCAGACTGGCCGGTCTGAGTATTTCACAATCTGCTCAGTTACTGGGATTTTCACGCACAACCATTTCTAGGGTTTACAAAGAATGGTGTGAAAAGGGAAAAACATACATTATGTGGCAGTCCTGTGGGCGAAAATGCCTTGTTGATGCTAGAGGTCAGAGGAGAATGGGCCGACTGATTCAAGCTGATAGAAGAGCAACTTTGACTGAAATAACCACTCGTTACAACCGAGGTATGCAGCAAAGCATTTGTGAAACCACAACACGCACAACCTTGAGGCGGATGGGCTACAACAGCAGAAGACCCCACCGGGTACCACTCATCTCCACTACAAGAGGCTACAATTTGCACGAGCTCACCAAAATTGGACAGTTGAAGACTGGAAGAATGTTGCCTGGTCTGATGAGTCTCGATTTCTGTTGAGACATTCAGATGGTAGAGTCAGAATTTGGCGTAAACAGAATGAGAACATGGATCCATCATGCCTTGTTACCACTGTGCAGGCTGCTGGTGGTGGTGTAATGGTGTGGGGGATGTTTTCTTGGCACACTTTAGGCCCCTTAGTGCCAATTGGGCATCGTTTAAATGCCTTCGGCCTACCTGAGCATTGTTTCTGACCATGTCCATCCCTTTATGACCACCATGTACCCATCCTCTGATGGCTACTTCCAACAGGATAATGCACCATGTCCCAAAGCTCAAATCAATTGTTTTCTTGAACATGACAATGAGTACACTGTACTGAAATGGCCCCCACAGTCACCAGATCTCAACCCAATAGAGCATCTTTGGGATGTGGTGGAACGGGAGCTTCGTGCCCTGGATGTCCACCCCACAAATCTCCATCAACTTCAAGATGCTATCCTATCAATATGGGCCAACATTTCTAAAGAATGCTTTCAGCACCTTGTTGAATCAATGCCACGTAGAATAAAGGCAGTTCTGAAGGTGAAAGGGGGTCAAACACAGTATTAGTATGGTGTTCCTAATAATCCTTTTGGTGAGTGTATATTCCCATTTTAAGTTTTTAAGTTCATCTGAGTGATTTGGAACACTTGTTAAGCCATGACTTCCTGTTTCACTGGGTCATATATAGTGGATATAAAAAATCTACACACCCCTGTTAAAATGCCAGGTTCTTGTGATGTAAAAGAATGAGACAAAGATGAATCATGTCAGAACTTTTTCCACCTTTAATGTGACCTATAACGTGAACAATTAAATTGAAAAACAAACTGAAATCTTTGAGGGGGAAAAATAAAAAACTCACAATAACCTGGTCAAATCTGTCAGATTGCGAGGACCTCTCATGTGCACAGCCCTCTTCAGATCACCCACAGATGTTCAATTGGATTCAGGTCTGGGCTCTGGCTGGGCCATTCCAAAACATTAGTCTTCTTCTGGTGAAGCCATGCTTTTGTGGATTTGGATGTGTGCTTTGGGTCGTTGTCGTACTGAAAGGTGAACTTCATCTTCAGCTTTCTAACGGATGCCTTAAGGTTTTGTGCCACAATTGCCTGGTATTTGGTACTGATCTTAATTCCCTCCCCCCTAACTAAGGTCCCGGTTCCAGCTGAAGAGAAATCTGGCATTTTAACAGGGGTGTGTATACTTTTTATGTCCACTGTAGGTAACACACAGGCCAATTTCCCATATTTACCGGTCACTATGAACAAGAAACCAGCCAAGCCTAGTTCAGCCGGCCCGCAATAGAAAGGGTTGATCGTGATTGCCCTCTTGAGATTGGAACCCGGGTCACATACGTGAAAGGCTGTTTCGTTAACCACTACTTCACAGAGCTGTACATTTGCTGTACATACTTATGTCATGCAATAACATGTAAATTAATTACTTAAAAATCATACAATGTGATTTTCTAGATTTTTGTTTTTAGATTCACAGTTGAAGAGTACCTATGATAAAATTACAGACTTCTACTTGCTTAGTAAGTGGGAAAACCTGCAAAATCAGCAGTGTATCAAATACTTGTTCTGCCCACTGAATGAACTGTTTTTGCCATGTAATCACAACGCACAGTAACATTAAGTATCAAATCGATTTTTGGGGGGCATTACAGGAAAGCATTATTTAATTTTCCAACACCAGATCACTGATTCTTTAATATTTACCCTTGCAGAAATCTGTATGAAAATACACGCCTCCCCCTTTTCATGACTCATCACCATATCTATTTATAACTGAGGCGGGTGGAGCTGAAAAGGGGGTAACTGACAGAGCATATTGGAGACCCATGAGTCCATCTCTCACACACAGACACGTTATCTCTTGCTTTCTCACACATGCGCAAGCACAGGCACAACAAACCACATTAGGCTGAACTCTACAAGGCCTTGCCAGCTGAATTCCATCCATAAACCCTAAGGCGATAAACACATCACTGTTGCTATGTGGCTTCATTAGTGTCTTCTGTGTGTATTTTCTTCTGCATGTGTGTGTTTGTATGAATATGCTTGTCTGTGTCTAAGTACTGTACATGAAGTGGCTGTCTGGTCAACACTGTTCATTATTGTTTAGTCAGTACTGAAGTAAAAGGTGATTCAGATACGATGTGTTATGTGTGTCTCACTATTGCATTGTACCTGTCTCATAACATTTTACCAAGACATATCTGGATGTTGTGCCAGTAAATTCATTGAAAGACTTTGAAGGCATAGATACTGGTAACACTACATTATATGAAAATACAATGTTTTTCTAATACAATGTATATCTTGTGATAAATGATCAGCAAGTGACTTCTTGTCTCATCATCCCTAAGAACTGCACTTAGCCTTGGTATTTTGATCATATACCGTATATGTGCCTTATTGATTATGTCTCATATTGTTCATTATAGTCATATTGTACATTAAAGGTTGGTTGGAAGCTCAGAATTCTTTAGTGCATAATCTTCTGCTTTTGTTTCTGAGGCATTGTTTTTTAAGGTGAAGCTGATTTACTGTTGTTGATGATTTGTTCTCCAGTGTTCCCAATACCCAGGTGAACCTGTTGTGGGGAGGCCACAGACAGTATGCCTCTGTTGGCTACGGGGGTCCAGTTATCTAAGCTGATGCCTCCGATGCACATTACGATTTGACTTGTGGGCTTGAATAAAGTTTTAACATGTAAACTTTATTCAAGCTTTGTGTGTGTTAATGTGTGTGTGTGGTTAGTGTTTGTCAGAATACCAAAAAAATATAATTATTGATTGTATTTTAGACTTTTTATCTATTTTGATGTTGTTACATTGTCTCTCTCTCATTTACATTATCTGAATGACTAGTGGGAGCCAAGCAATCAGAAGAAGGAAATAAAATTAAAATCCATTATTACTCATGACAGTACAGTGTAGAACATCCTTTGTTTAACCAAAGAGCTTTCATACAATTAGTCACATTAATGTTGTTCAATTTGGCGCTAGCTTGGTACCGCAGCTCTCAAGCGGCATTGTTGTTCTCCTTGAAATAGCACAGAAGAACTAGAAAGCAACAATTTTACCACACTACTTCACACTACTGCTTGCCTCTGAAGCTAATCAGCGTCAATCCTCAGTGGTCCCTGGATGGGACGCGAGATCCCAATGGAATTGGTTTTGGCAGTGATTTTGCTATTTTCCTGTGTAGGAGTGTTTTCTTCTGAATGGAACATTCAAGTGTTTTCATTCTGCGGGAAGTACAAATGACAAATATCCTGGAAGAGAATTGTTGATTCAGTGTCTTGGAAGAAAGGTGTTAACCTTGATGTCAATCCTGGCCCAATACTTATTCACCCCTTCAAACTGACTCATTTAGGTACCAAATGCATCCAGTCAAAAAATGAATGTCAGGCTCACTCAATGAAATCTAAACTGAAACAGTAATGTACAATTAGACCTATACTTTTCTACTCAATGAGTTGTAAAAGCCATGTACAAGATAATTCAGGGATGTAGGCTTAATAGTAAATAAAATATAAATAGTTCTATATGCATTTCTCTATTAAAGACTCGCTATTCCTACTTCCCTCCCGATTCCCTCCCCCGTTTTATGAATGGGATGCCGCGCTTACTAGCTCTGTCCTCCAGTGGGCAGCAGAGAGTCAGTAAAGCTTTCAGGGTGGAAGCGGTGCGTGCTGGCGCTTTCAAAGAAGCGCAGTGTGTGAGTCATAGAAATACTAGCTGCTGAGTAGAGATAATACAGCTGCCAGGATGGAGGGATGAATAGAGAGATGGATGGAGGGATGGATGGAGGTATGAATGGAGGGATGGATGGAGGTATGAATGGAGGGATGGATGGAGGGATGGATGGAGGGAGGGAGGGAGGGAGGGATGGAGGGAGGGAGGGAGGGAGGGAGGGAGGGAGGGAGGGAGGGAGGGAGGGAGGGAGGGATGGAGGGATGGAGGGAGGTCGGGATGGATGGAGGGATGAATGGAGGGATGGATGGAGGGATGAATGGAGGGATGGATGGAGGTATGGATGGAGGGAGGGAGGGAGGGATGGATGGAGGTATGAATGGAGGGATGGATGGAGGGATGAATGGAGGGTTGGATGGGAGAGGCGTAGAAGACGGTGTGGAAGGGAGGTGGGGGTGGGGAATGTTATCGACAGTGAGGAGGACGCGGGAAGTTGCAAGGTTTTAAGGTATGTCCTTCCCACACACGTAGCGGGTGTGTGTGCGCATCTGTGCAACACGTGAGATGAGAGAAGGCCAGGTTGAGTCGAGATTCTGCCTCTATCTCTGTCACCTTTTCTTGTTTCTTTCTCAACTGTTCTCGCCCTCTCATCAGGTCAGTGTTGCTCTCTATAAACACATTGCGAAGGCTGATTGTGTCTGCTGAAGTAGAGAAAAGCGCTGTTTAAACTCTGTCAATCTTGAAAAATTGAGACAAATATTTCTCAAGTATTGTTCACAAATCTGTCCTGGGCTGGTGTGGTTACACGTGGTCTGCGGTTGTGGGGCCAGTTGGATGTGCTGTCAAATTCTCTGAAACACCTTTGGCTTATGGTAGGGAAATGAACATTCAATTCACGGGCAACAACTCTGGTGGAGATTCCTGCAGTCAGCATGCCAATTGCACGCTCCCTCAAAACAATCTGTGGCATTGTGCTGTGTGATGCAACTGCACATTTTAGAGTGGCCTTTTATTGTGGGCTGCCTAAGGCACACCTGTGCAATAATCATGCTGTCTAATCAGCATCTTGAAATGCCACACCTGTGAGGTGGATGGATTATCTCGGCAAAGGAGAAGTGCTCACTAACACAGATTTAGACAGATTTGTGAACAATATTTGAGAGAAATAGGCCTTTTGTGTACATAGAGAAAGTCTTAGATCTTTGAGTTCAGCTCATGATAAATCGGGGCAAAAACAAAAGTGTTGCGTTTATAATTTTGTTCAGTGTGTAAAAGGTATTGTTATGTAGTATCGTTGTACAGAGTAATTTGCACTTTGTTATTACACTGTACTTGTGCCAACGATACAACATAACAATACTTTTTATATATATTCCACACTTTTCTGGGATTAATATTCCCTGCTAATTTCTGTTTTAGATTTTCTAGTATGTCCATAGTCAGAAGAAATGAAGAAAACAGGAAATAAACATGAAGACGCAAAGGCGTTTGTGCTACATTGGTTACTCATGTAGCAACAGGTCAGAAGTATTACTCCAGTGATGGTATTGAACCTAACATACATCGATCAGCCATAACATTATGACCACTGACTGGTGATGTCAATAACACTGATACATTGATCAGCCATAACATTACGACCACTGATTGGTGATGTCAATAACACTGATACATCGATCAGCCATAACATTATGACCACTGACTGGTGATGTCAATAACACTGATACATCGATCAGCCATAACATTATGACCACTGACTGATGATGTCAATAACACTGATACATCGATTAGCCATAACATTACGACCACTGACTGGTGATGTCAATAACACTGATACACCGATCAGCCATAACATTATGACCACTGACTGGTGATGTCAATAACACTGATACATCGATTAGCCATAACATTATGACCACTGACTGGTGATGTCAATAACACTGATACATCGATTAGCCATAACATTATGACCACTGACTGGTGATGTCAATAACACTGATAATCTCAATATCATGGGACCTTGTCGCGGGGAACCGGCGACAAGGTAATGTGTGGCCAAGGCTCATTGATGCACGTGGGGAGTGAAGGCTGGCCCGTGTGGTCTGATTCCAACAGACGAGCTACTATAGCTCAGATTGCTGAAAAGATTAATGCTGGTACTGATAGAAAGGTGTCAGAACACACAATGTATCGCAGTTAGTTGTGTATGGGGCTGCGTTGCCGCAGACCAGTCAGGGTGCCCATGCTGACCCCTTTCCACTGCCGAAAGCGCCTACAATGGGCATGTGAGCATCAGAACTGGACCACGGAGCAGTGGAAGAAGGTGGCCTGGTCTAATGAATCATGTTTCCTTTTACATCACATGGATGGCCGGGTGTGTGTAGGTCACTTACCTAGAGAACACGAGGCACCAGGATGCACTATGGGAAGAAAGCAAGCCGGCAGAGGCAGTGTGATGCTTTGGGCAATGTCCTGCTGGGAAACCCTGGGTCCTGCCATTCATGTTGATGTTACTTTGACACGTACCACCTACCTGAGTACTGTTGCTGACCATGTGCACCCTTTCATGGCAACGGCTATTCCCTGATGGCATTGGCCTCTTTCAGCAGGATAATGTGCCCTGCCACAAAGCAAAAATGGTTCAGAAATGATTTGAGGAATACAATGAGTTCAAGGTGTTGACTTGGCCCCCGATATTCCCCAGATCTGAATCCAATCGAACATCTGTGGGATGTGCTGGACAAACAGGTCCGATCCATGGAGTCCCCACCTCACAACTTACAGGACTTAAAGGATCAGTTGCTAACATCTTGGTGCCAGATACCCCAGCACACCTTCAGAGGTCTAGTGGAGTCTATGCCTCAACGGGTCAGGGCTGTTTTGGCAGCAAAAGAGGGACCTAATGGTGGTCATAATGGTCATGATGTTATGGCTGATCGGTGTATATGAGTTTGCATTAGATTTGTTTTTAAATTCAGGGAGGTTTATGATCTGAGGAAAAATGAATAATGTGGTCATCAAGTGCAACTGGATTTCCAGCTAATTTTAGCCTGGATTATTTAGGGAGCCATGTCTATTTTCGGTGCCCCTCTCAATACCAAGGCCTTAGTCCCTGAATTCTTACAGCTTTTAAAAAAATGATGGGCCAGTCAGCATTGCTTTATTTCATGTATATCTCTTACTTTCTAATCTGTCCTCCCTTTTTCTTTATCTACCTCCTTGCATTGTTATAATTTTAGGTTAGTTTCCCACCTAGCAGTTTGAGAATGACGCATCGCTTTAATGAAAAGACTGAGAGGGGTAAGACACATTCTCAGAAAATGATGATATTTATGATGATGAAGAACATAATGACACATTTCCGTTGCATCTCTCCTTATCACGCACTCACACAATCCAATGCTTCTTACTCAGACTCTCCTTTTATCTTCTCTGTCTTTTACCACACACACATAGATGCATGTGCGCACACACATGCACACACACACACACACACTTACCCCCACACATGCACCTTATCTTCTATCTGCTTTCTGTGTCAACTCACCCTCAAAAAACTGTTGAAGCTCTCTGGTACACTGAAGTGGCTATAATGCTCTACTTTACTTTAATGCACCTATATTTTTGGCTCTGTGGATGATTTGGAGTCCCAAATGTCACCCTGTGTTCCCTACTTTCGGTCAGAGCCTATAGGGCTCTAGTTGAATGTAGTGCATTGTGTAGGCAATAGTGTGCCAATTTGGGACGTGGAAGTAAGTGTATCGCTCATGTGCGTCACAGCAGAGGAAAGGTGGAGGCTGAGGAGAGGAGAAAGAAATGCAGGGAGAACAGGAGGCGGGCAAATTAGAAATTAAGAAGAGTATGCATGGAGGGCAAGCAAGGTGACTTGTGCATCAAACGAGAGATGGTTGAAAAAGAAAGGAGTGGGGGTTGCCCGAAAAAGGAGGTGACGTTTCAGGTGTGGAGGGATGGTAGGTCAGAGGTCAAATGAAGGAGAAAAGTCAGGAGAGGAGCGAAGGGGTGTCTGCCTGCGACCTGTATCTGAATTCAGCAGCAGGAGAGAAGAAACTGCTTCTGTTCAGAATCTACAGGGCCAAGGTTATACAGGGGAAAGGGTTGTCACTTGCCATATAACATTCATTTGTTGGAATTGAACAGCTGCTTCTCCATGTGTTGTCTGTTTCCAACTGACTTAGAAGCTAGAAGTTTCTGTATTTTTTTTTAAAAACTCTTTAACTACCCAAGAAATTGAAAAATGTCTTGTACTTTTGTTGCCAGGAAACATATGGCTTGTCTTCAAGTTCCTACAACCTCAAAGGAATTAAATGTGCTAGCTTGGATGATTTTTGTCGATCCCCCTATGACATTATTTCTGTTTTTTTCAGCTTTTTCAAATAATGTATTTTATTTTCTCTCACTGCTCTCGGTTTTTCATTCTCCATTAATACATTTTTTTACGACTTTAAGAGGCCTAAAATATTGATCCAATCAGCAACTATAGCTGACAATCCAATAAGCAGGTCTGTGAGAAACCCGGTTTATTGAAGTTTCCTAGCCAATTTCCTGTGGAGAAGTACAGAGACAGAGGCAGAATCCCAAATCAGCCTCTTCCCCTGGCCACTCTGCCCTCCGCCATTTGCACGGGTCCCAAAGATGAGGGAGTTAAAATATTCAGGGTCTAGGGGCTAATTAGACCCTTCAGTGGCCACTTATACTGAGCCAGCAATGCTGCTGAGTGGAATCCCATATGGCATTGCGTTCTATTTATAAAATTCTCTAGAAGTAATGAAGGAGTGCCTAATGACATGACGTGCAGTTCTGTATGTCAGATTAAGAGTTGACATGTAAAAGATAAAATACCTTCCTAATGAAAACATTTTACTGTTGCTGACGTTCACATCTGGTAAAACGACAGGTAGACTCGCTCATTTGAATGCGATGCTCATTCCAGTCACGAGTGTGTCCCGAAGCTGATGGGTTTATTGATCCCATTCGGAAGTCACACTGAGTTTTGTGATCGACACGTGACAGCAAAAGGGTCTTGCTTAAAGGGGCGTGGGGCTGGTTTTGGATTTGCCGTGAGAGAAAAATCATCCGAGAATGGAAGAAGGAGAAAGTGAGAGGGAGGGTGTGTGTGTGTGTCGGCATAGGCCTGCTCAAGTGTAGCACGAGAGAAATATTCTTCTCTATTCTCTTCGTTTATCATCTTTGTTGAGTGCTACAGAGGGCCACTCTTATCCCACTGGAAAGATACTGACATCGAATCTCTATTTGTCGTTCCCAGTCCTGTTCTCCCACAGCTCAACATTTTTGTTTTTCATTCTCCTCTACTGTGAAAACACGTCTTTGTCTCATTTTCTCTTGTTTTGTTCTGTCTTCAGTGTGTTTCTTAACACCCCCCCCATACCCTTCCCTTCCTCCATGTCAGTCTGTCACCTTCCCCCTGTTTTTCTCTGTACTTCTCGCTCTCGTCTTCTTGGTCCCGTTAATGAAGTTGGGTGCCTCCAGCCCGCTGATTCGCCCACCAGACCGTGAAACAGCCCAGACAGAGACAGAGGAAGACTTGTACAGGACCAGAGGGACTCAGCAAGGGTGTGGAGCGAGGGAGGGAGAGAAAGGCAGAGGGAGGAAGGACTGAGAGAGAGGGAAGGAGAGAGAAAGAGTGAGAGAGGGAGGGAGGGGGAGATAGAGGGAGAAAAGGATGGAGGGAGAGGAGTGAGGGCGGAGCAAGTGCAGGAGGGAGAGAGTGAGGGATGTTGAATGGAAGAGAAACGATGAGGGAATATTATGCAGAGAAAGATGATGAAAACCCAAGTCCGTGCTACTGATGCTGTGTGTGTGTTTCACTGTGTAAATTGGGACAGACATTTCCCCAAACTGTGGTGAAACCCGGAAAATTAGACTGTGAAAATGTTTCCTGTTCTCGTTCAGAAAAACATATTTGGCTTAATTGTTAGGTTCAATACAAAGCTGACAATTTGAGCATAGGATCAGAACTCGTGGTTAGGGTTAGGCTTTACGGCTTAGGTTTAAGATAAAAATTAGGTTTTGGAGTTTAAGTTCAGGGTTAGCATTAGGGTTAGGTTAGGGTTTGTGTTCGATTAGTGAGATTTAGATTCTTAAATGGACGTGTGGATGAATGTTGATTTCCCCATTTGTGTTGCTAGGTTTGATGTCTTGGATACAGTGTGAACACCCAGCACTACTACTATAGAGACCCCGCTCAGAGGTATACTTTCACATTACAGCATTAGCAGTGGGTGGACACGTCATTATTATATCTTTGTAAATACAGATGGAGCGTAGACATTACGGGTTTGATTGAATCCCAGTCTTTGTGTGCATGACAGATAGCGGAATCATTGTTCCGGTTATTCATTGGAAATTGATTGGAAATGAATCAGCGAGGAGGCTTGCCACTGTGCTGGATAGACTGTTTCTTTCCAGATTACTTTGACCACATCGCTGATCATGTGTACTGGCAACAACAATAGTTCCCGTTAAGCCAATTTCGGTCTAAATGGATGGAGCGAGGAGAGAGTAAGAGGGAAGAAAGGGACAGAGAGGGAGGGGGAGATAAAGGCTGGAGTGTGGGGGGGGGGGGTTATATAATTAAAGAAAATGGAGAGAAAATTATAAAACACATTATGGTTGGTTGTATGTAAATGGTACACGTTTCACAATCAGAAGCTTAAATGGTCCATTTTACAAATTGTTAGATTTTCGCAATTCTCCCCCAATGGGCTAGAGAAGGTGAGTCATCACTGAGACAGAAATGGTCAAGTGTCCCATTCACACAGTCACAGAGAAATGGAGACATAACATACATAACAGACATATATTCCCTCTGTCCTGTTAAAGGTCTACATGGTTATCATTTTTGTTTACTTAATAACCATGACTCAAAACGATTTGAATTTCAATTTGATAACACATTTTGGGATATGCTCATGTCCACATCTTGGCAGTATAGCAGATAAATAATAGGGGGAATTGTTGAGAAACAGTCATATTATCTGTATAGCAATGATGTATTGGGAGGTCAATGTTGCATAGATGATTTCCAGAGCAACCATGATTCTAGAGACATCATTAAGCTTTCAGATGACTAGTCATAGTGTGAGGCAGTGATTCAGTGTTTTTCAGTGACGGTGCCTCCAACTGAACTTACCTCTGCCCAGAGTAACCCTGAAGTACCCCCTCGTGTGCATTTTAACAGTAAGCATTTGACCACTGTTTTCTCAAGTAGCCCCGGTGGATAGGCCAAGCACCACTGCTTGGGAACCATTGTTTAACAGGATCAGGAGAGCAACGGCCCAGTTGTGTAGGAGTTTGTTGGATGATGTGACCACTCCTACTTGGAACTTAAGGGGGGGAAACAACCAAAAAACAAGGGTTTTGGTATAGATCTTCATATGAGCTCCCTGCCACCTACGCAGACTGTTGATCAATACATTTACCTTGGCACTTCCCTTAACAGTAAAACTAAGAGTTTGATGCCAACGTGGAACCAAAGGGAACCTGTTCTTCCTGAAGAAAGAGTAGTTCTCTGTAGGACGCAGGTGAACATAAATACTGAAGTAAAACAGGCTTGGAAATAGTATGTGAAACAAAGTAGCAGGATCACTCTTGTCAACTGACAAACTGTTCTCCCCTGTATCAGACGTGATTTACACTTAAGGTACACTCTCTTGATAGGGACAGTATCTCTAAAAAGAATAATTTCCAATGCTACCCTCAGAGAGCAAATACAGGCACCCCAAGTTTAAAACGAACAGGTCAAAACCATCCTTTATCCCTGCTGCTGTAGGCTAACTGAATAACCTGTAGCAGTATTTTGAGCTGTGCACATATCGTTGTTTTTGTTTTAATCTGTCATATTTATCATAATGTATTTTTGTTATTCAGTGAGTTACTGATGTGGATAGTAAAGTATCTACTCCAGGCTGCTTATGGAATATAATGTAGAATTGAATATGTCAGGAGAGGAAAAAATATCTAAATGTCAGAAAGATTATTTCATATCTAAAAGGTCAACAGAGGAGAGTAGAAAAAGGGTAGAATAAATGAAAATATATTTTTTCAGTGAGGTAGTAAAAAACCTTTGGTAATATAGAAATGGAAAAACATACTTTGATTGTGCACTTGTGTACCAATCCATTGGCAGATTAGGACAATAATTTGGCCCTAGCATTTTGCCCATACTTAGCCTGCATGTGCTGCCATGACCCACCTATAATCATTATGCTTAACGTGTAAGTCTGTAGAACCCAAAATAGTTTGTAAACAAATTCTACAGCTTAAAAATTTAAACTATCATTTTTAGAAATGTTGATAGCATGTACAGTCAGGCCAGAC
This sequence comes from Esox lucius, assembly GCF_011004845.1. Lineage (NCBI taxonomy): Eukaryota > Metazoa > Chordata > Actinopteri > Esociformes > Esocidae > Esox > Esox lucius. Next base: position 23,746,999 of record NC_047592.1, on the reverse strand, counting down.
ATCTACAGCTCTGTCTCTGCATTTCCTAGTGGCTACATTTCTCCAACTAAATCCCTTTAGCTTTTTACAGAAATGGGGGCAGGGAGGCCCTTTGATATTGTGAACGGTAGTTCAGATGGGTTTTGAAGGATCAGAGCCCCTGACAGGAACTGAGGTTAGGCTGAGCCTTGTGGCAGGCTCAAACGCCAGCTGTTAGCCAAGGTTGTGTTGGTCCCCCCTGCCTGCGGGGCCTGAGGATTAAGCTTGCCGGTCATGGTGCCAGAAGGCTTGATAGAGGCCAGCTGTCAGATATGGCCTGAGGTAGTAAGTTGGGCTTGTGGCTAATAAAGATCAGACGCAGGTGAGGAAATTGACATGATCGTGGCTTGTTGACCATATATGGAGATAATCCGGCTCCAGGGCCGTGTTAGTGTGTGTCCATTTTTAGACTTCCTGTTAGGCTGCATTCCAACACGGAAGTCAATGCCCATATTTGGAGGTTCCTACCGTGGATTAGATGTGTCATCCGAAGCTTAATGAAGCTCTTTGAGAAGAAACACACTCAATGTTTCTCACTCTTTCTCACTCTCAAAAAATAAAAACAAAGCTTTTCTCTTTCTTTCTGGGTCTCAGGTGAGTTCCAGCAGAAGGAAAAAGCTTCCGCAGTCTTTAAACCCCAATTACCTTCATTGGCATCAATCATTTCTTCAAGCTGTTAATGATGTTGTGAATTCAGTCAGGAAGCTAGGACAGCGTTATTGCTGCAAATGAACAGACTAGGACACAATCATGTTAAGTGCTATCTTGTACAGTGATTAGTGTGTCTGTGCGTGTGTGTATTTGGACCATCAGAAAACCATTTGCTTGCTTTAGGTTTTGGCATATAGCCGAGAGAGTTGTTGAATGTCTGATTCATCTTTTGGCTGGAGTGGGGTTGAATAGGTGAGCTAAAAGGAGGGACAATATTTTCCCTATCAAAAGCAAAAGGCGTTGCCTCTTTATTTGTCAAACCAAACTTCCTCTGTTCTTCTGATCGTGCTTACTGACTGTGATACCAAATTGATGATGCCACATGCAAACACACCCACTTCCTGACCATGGATCAGCCCAACCAAACATACATCCTGCCTTCTAAACTGTGTAGTCACAGGCTAAACAAGCAGAATTAATTAATGGACGTGCAGTCTAATAGAATGGACAGTTGCACATAGAGTTACAGTAAATGGAGAAAAACATGCAATAATTCTGGGAAGGACTGGCAGAAGGACCATCAACGGCATTATATTATAATGCATCTTATCAACTTGAGGGAGGAAAGCCTATTCCTCTTGCTATTAAGTGTCGGAGGTGTGGAAAAACTAAATGCAGATAAACAGATTGTAGAGGCACATTGTCTGGACTGTGGCTTCATTGTCAGAATCCTACAAAAAAGGGAAAAAAACTAAGCTGGCTGTGAGTACTGTTGTATTGACAAGTACGGCCAAGTTTCAACCAAAATATCAATCCGCCCCTCCCACATGATCTAACACCAAAATATCAATCCACCCCTCCCACATGATCCAACACCAAAATATCAATCCACCCCTCCCACATGATCCAACACCAAATTATCAATCCACCCCTCCCACATGATCCAACACCAAATTATCAATCCACCCCTCCCACATGATCTAACACCAAAATATCAATCCACCCCTCCCACATGATCCAACACCAAAATATCAATCCACCCCTCCCACATGATCCAACACCAAAATATCAATCCACCCCTCCCACATGATCCAACACCAAAATATCAATCCACCCCTCCCACATGATCTAACACCAAAATATCAATCCACCCCTCCCACATGATCCAACACCAAAATATCAATCCACCCCTCCCACATGATCTAACACCAAAATATCAATCCACCCCTCCCACATGATCCATCACCAAAATATCAATCCACCCCCCCCACATGATCCAACACCAAAATATCAATCCACCCCTCCCACATGATCCAACACCAAAATATCAATCCACCCCTCCCACATGATCCAACACCAAAATATCAATCCACCCCTCCCACATGATCTAACACCAAAATATCAATCCACCCCTCCCACATGATCCAACACATTTCATTTCACACATTACATTTGATCACGTTATTCCAGTATTAGCCTCTTTACACTGGCTGCCTGTTAAGACCTCAAGGATTTAGTGTTAACCTACAAAACATTACATGGACTTGCTCCTACGTATGTTTCTGAATTGCCATATATACCAATACATACGCTTAGATCACAAGATGCAGGCCTCTTTACTGTACCTGCATTTTCTAAACTAACAGCCGGAGGCAGGGCTTTCTCCCACAGAGTTTGACTACTGTGGAATGATCTGCCAGTTAAGTTGACAGATGCATACTCAGTCTCAACCTTTAAGTGTGTACTGAAGACTCATCTCTACAGCAAGGTTAATGATAAAGTACAGTCTGGCCCAGGGGTGTGAAGGGGAACAGAGAACAACAGGATATACAAGCCACCCTTGCTGTCTTTGCCTGGCGGGCACTCATCTCCACTGGGATGTTCTCTATCCAATGCCATTTGGGGGAAGAGTAACTGGCCTACTTTTGTTCCCTCTTGCCGTCCTTATGCAATGGAAGTGAATTCTGTGGGCTATACTGGGCCCTCTTTCAGAGTGGTTACAGTTTGTTGGTGTCCCTTTTGGTCGGATGCTTGGTGATGCCACACGCAAAGTGGGCGCAGTTACTTCCTGCCTGGTTGGGCCTGCCTGGGGTTTCCTTCGGATAGTTCCACAGTGTCTACAGACTCCCAGTCTCAGCCCCTAGTTTGATACTGCAATATTATTTGTCTGGGGGACTAGGGCCAGACTGTCTTCTCTTAAGTCCCAGTTGTTAAAGTTGTATTCGTTTATGTAACGGGGACACGGGTCAGTCTGAAAATATGCTGAAATATGTATACTAATGTATCCCTTTGAATCCAAGGAATGCCCTCTCCTGTTGTCCTGTTTAATCTTAGGAGGACGTGGGCCCTTGGAGTGTGCTTCAGGACTGCCTGGCCAGAATGACACAGAGCTGGGCCTGTAGACTGTGAATAGTAGACTGTGCATTAATAAATAAATTTAAAAAACTGAAAAGTATATGTAAGGTGCAGAATTCTTTCCAGTTGAGGGTTGTGTGTGTACAGTGTGTTGGGAGCTGGCTATAGTCAATTTGGTTCCACGGTCATGTTCATGAGGCTTACTGCTGTAGGAAAGAAACTGTTCTTGTGGCAGGAGTTTTTGGTCCTGATAGACCTCAACCTTCTGCCAGAGGGGAACACACTGAATAGTCAATTTCCAGGATGAGAGGGATCAGCCCCAAGCTTTGCTGCTCGCCTCCGCGTCCTGGAGGTGTGTTGGTCGTGTAGGGACAGCAGATTGCAGTCAGTCTCCCTCCCTGCAAAGCGGATGATGCTTGGCAGTGGCTGCAGCGTACCATATGGTATTGGAGGAGTTTAGGATGTACTCTATGATGGCTGTGATATACCTTCATGTGGACTCAGGGATGATGGAGGACTTAAAACAAGCTGGGATGCACCATGTCTCCCGTGAGGTGTTGAAGATAAACACAGCAGAAACCTGATCTGCACAGTGCTTAAGGGTGGATGGGGAGACACCGTCAGGCCCTGCTGCTTTCTGGGGGTTCTGTCTCTTGAATAGACTGTTAACATCCCCCTCCAGGATTGACAGTCCCATTGGGGTGGGGAAGATTGGTCTTGGTGAATGTGAATGGGTTCTGGTGGTGGGGAGTTGGTGTTGATTGCTGGACACAGGGAGAAGGTATGTTGTCAGGGCTGCCCAAATATGCAGTAGAACTCATTCAGGTCATCTGCAAGTTGCAGGTCATTAATTGAGTGGGGGGATTTAGGCTTGCAGTTGGATCGGTTGGAGTCCTCAGTCGAAAACAGCTGTTTTAGTTTCTCTCCATACAGGGGCTTGGTTTCTTTCACCGCCTTACCAAGGCTGTATTTAACTTCTCTGTACCTGTCTCTGTCCCTGCTCTTGAACGCCTCTTCCTTTTCCAAAAGCAGCCATCTAAGTTTAGCTGTGAGTCAGGGTTTGTCGTTGTAACTCACCCTGGTCCATGTTGGTACGCAGCTGTCCTCAAAGAAGCTGTATGATGTCACAGGATCAGTGTACTCATCCTGACTATTAGCAGCAGACCTAGAAATGTCCCAATCAGTGCATTCCAGACTGTTGATTCACTGCTCCACATCTTTGACCTCAGCACAAAAAGATTTGTTTTTGCCTGTATGTGGGTATTAGATGGACCATGACATGGTCTGAGAGTCTTAGAGCAGCACAGGGTACAGCGTGATAGGGATTATTGACTGTAGTGTAGCAGTGATCCAGAGTGTTTGCCTCTCTGGTCGGGATTTTAATAAACTGTTTATATTTCACGAGTTTGTGGCTTAGGTTACCTTTGTTGAAGTCGCAGAGAACAATCACTAAGGAGTCCGGGTGTGACTGCTCAGCCTAGAGAATCTGTTCGGCCAGCTGCCGTTGTGTCTCGTGCACATTGGCCTACGGTGGAATGTTAACACCGACCAGGATAAATGATGAGTGTTACAGACTGAAACTGTGTCGCTGTGTTTAAGGGTACTGCACCCCAGAACCTTTATTCATTAACCCAGGTGCCCTCCCCCAGGGACGTTAAGAGGGTTACCCCGCCAGGTTGACTTGTGCTACTCCAGAGTGCTCCTACCTGTGTATGTGGGCTGATGCAGACGTTAAGTAAAGTCAGTTAACCGTTCAAAGTGTGCGTGCATTCTTAACCATCTAAGGTTATAACACTGGCGACGAGGATTAAAACCAAGTTAGGTCGGAGAAGTTTCCGTGTAGTTTAAGCATGGCTGCTGTGGGTTCACTTAGTGAATATGTCGAGTCGGACGGTGACTGGATTGAATACGTCGAGAGACTGGAGCACTTTTTCCTGGCGAATGACATTACGGGACAGGAAAAGAAACGCTCCATCCTCCTCTGTGTGTGCGGGGCAAAGACGTATAGCCTGATACGCAACCTGGCTACGCCGGGTAGCCCAGGTGGTATTGGGTTTGAGGAGCTGGTGAAGATGGTGCAAGACCACCACAACCCGAAGCCGTCTGTAATTGTTCAGCGCTTCAAGTTTCATACTCATGTCCGCGGGCCAGGAGTATCAGTGGCTGCGTTTGTGGCGGAGCTGAGACAGTTATCGCAGCACTGTGAGTTTGAAGCGGCCCTGGAGGACATGCTGCGCGACAGGTTAGTCTGTGGCATAAGTGACGACGGCATCCAACGCCGGTTGTTGGGAGAAGCTACACTCACGTTCAAGAAGGCGTTGGAGATCGCACAAGCAATGGAAACAGCAGCCAATAATACTAAAGACATCCAACAGGCCAACGGGGGTGTGCAGCAACACGCCGTTCATCGTGTGTTCAAGGAGAAAACAGGCAAGCCAGTGAAGTCAGTTGAATGTTACCGGTGCGGAAGAGCGCATTTTGCTAATGACTGTGGCTTTAAAGACACTGCATGTCATAACTGTAAGAAAAAGGGGCACATTGCAAAGAAGTGCAGAGCTGCTTAGAATAAACAGAGAAAGGATTGGGGGAAATCTAGGCCCAATATGAACACACATCACCTGGAGAGTGAGGAGGCTGAGGAACAGGTTTCCTTTAACATGTTCAACCTCATCGACCTCAGCGAGCCCCGAGCTGAGCCCATCAGTGCAACACTGCAGTTAAATGGAAAGAAGCTGGAAATGGAGGTAGACACAGGCGCCTCAGCATCAGTGATTAGTCAAGCTACCTACCTCAAGTTGTGGCGCTCAGAGGAAGTGCCTGCACTCAAAGGGACTAATGTCAGACTGAGGACCTATACGGGTGAGTGCATTCCACTTCTTGGATCTATAGAAGTTAACATTGTGTACCAAGGGCAGAAAGCTACAGCAAGGCTGTTTGTGGTCAAGGGAGAGGGGCCAAGTTTGCTTGGTCGTGACATCTTGCGGAAAGTTCACCTGAACTGGGGGGAAATCAAGCATGTGGGTGTGATTGAAGACATCCTAGAAAAGTATGCAGATGTTTTTAAAGATGAGCTGGGCACCCTCCATGGCACAACTGTAAAACTATGTGTAGACCCCAACGCACAACCACGCTTCTTCAGACCTCGCCCAGTGCCATATGCCATGAAAGCCAAGGTGGAGGCAGAGCTGGAGAGGCTCCAGCAGCTAGGTGTCGTTGAGCCTATTGAGTTTTCAGACTGGGCAGCCCCGATTGTGCCAGTTTTGAAAGAGGATGGTAAGGTACGCATCTGTGGAGACTATAAACTGACAGCAAACCAGGCCTCACAGCTCGATACCTACCCGCTGCCACGGGTGGAGGACCTGTTTGCTACGCTGGCAGGTGGAAAGACATTCACAAAACTGGACATGAGTCATGCGTACCAGCAGCTGCTGTTGGATGAGAAATCCAAACAGTATGTCACCATCAACACCCACAAAGGGTTGTTCAAGTATAACCGCCTGGTATTTGGCGTTGCTTCCAGTCCAGCTATCTTTCAATGCACCATGGATAACGAAAATGCCAATGCTGATGCCTTTAGCTGACTCCCTCTTCCAGACACACCAAACCAAACTTTCCTTCCCCCAGAGACTGTGTTCATGTTAGACAGGCTGTCTAACACTCCAGTGACTTCAAAGCAAGTCAAAATGTGGACTGAAAGAGATCCAGTGTTATCTCAAGTTAAGAGATGGGTGATGCAGGGCTGGCCAGCAGCTGTTGAGCAAGAGGTGTTTAAGCCCTATTCCAAGCGTCAGCTAGAGCTAAGTGTCCAGGATGGCTGTCTCCTCTGGGGATCCAGAGGGATTGTTCCACCCCCAGGGCAGGCACAGGGGATCGACGAGCTGCATGACGCCCACCCTGGCGTGTCCCGGATGAAGAGCCTTGCCAGGTCATTTGTGTGGTGGCCGGGGATGGACAGTGCTCTAGAAGAAAAGGTAAAGGCACGTGCACAATGTCAAAGTAACCAAAAGATGCCAGCACCTGCCCCGCTCCACCCATGGGAGTGGCCTGGTCGTCCGTGGTCAAGGCTCCACCTGGATTTTGCGGGTCCATTTACTGGTCACATGTTCCTAGTGCTGGTAGATGCCCATTCTAAGTGGCTGGACGCACGCATCATGTCAAACATTACTGCCTCAGTCACCATAGAAAAGCTCAGGAGCATCTTTGCTACTCACGGGTTGCCAGATACTGTTGTGACAGACAATGGTCCCACTTTCACCAGTGAGTTGTTCCAGGAGTTCATAGAGAAAAATGGTATCCGACATGCCCGCACGGCTCCCTATCATCCGGCCTCCAATGGCTTAGCAGAACGAGCCGTTGAGACCCTGAAAGATGGTCTACGAAAGTTGTCAGGACATACACTGGAAACTAAGCTTTCCCGCTTCTTGTTCCAATATAGGATCACCCCCCACACAACCACAGGCGTCTCCCCAGCAGAAATGTTAATGGGGAGGAAGCCCAAATCTCATCTGGATCTGCTCCACCCAGACGTCGGAGCGAGAGTTATTCGTTCGCAGGAAGAGCAGAAAGGGAGGCGAGACCAACATACTAAAGAGAGGTTTTTTAAGCCTGGGGACTGTGTGTTTGTCAAGAACTTTGCTCAGGGACCTCCCTGGCTGCCAGGGCTCATCAGCTGCCAGACGGGACCGGTGTCCTTCACGGTGGATTTGTTGGATGGACGGCAGATCCGCAGGCACCAGGATCACCTGCGTGCTCGCCCTGGGGCTGAAGGGGAGAGTGTTACACGCAAGGACAGTGTGGACAGCCCTGAGGCTGATTTTGAGGTGCCAGTAGCACCGCAGCAAACTGATGGACTGTCTGTGCAAAGTGAGTCTGTACAGGTTGACCAGCCTGTCTGTACACCAAACTTGGCTGGGAGTACACAACCTGCTACAGGACCTGTTGGTCCCACAGTGGGACTGAGGAGATCTAAGAGGCAGCACAAGCCTCCAGATAGACTGACATGTTAAACGGTCCAAAAGCTAGGACAAAATGTTAAATGTTAAGGTATTAAAGCAAAGCATTTGGTTGACGGTTGTTTAAGATTGTTTTAAAAATATATTGCAAGACACATTTCTGTAAGTTAGAAAGAGGCCGTAAAAAAAAGAAGAAAAAAAAAGAAAAAGGACCTGATTTGCATAGTTGTATTTGTGTACATTATGTTTTCACTTAAAGGGGGAGAAGTGTTACAGACTGAAACTGTGTCGCTGTGTTTAAGGGTACTGCACCCTGGAACCTTTATTAATTAACCCAGGTGCCCCCCCCAGGGACGTTAAGAGGGTTACCCCGCCAGGTTGACTTGTGCAACTCCAGAGTGCTTCTACCTGTGTATGTGGGCTGATGCAGACGTTAAGTAAAGTCAGTTAACCGTTCAAAGTGTGCGTGCATTCTTAACCATCTAAGGTTATAATGAGAATGAGAATTCCCTGCAGTTGATAAAGAATGATTCCAGGTGAGAGAAGTTCTGTAGTATGACTGTCACATCGTTGCCCCAAGTCCGTCCAGTTTTTGGCCGAGTGATCGCACGTTGACGAGGAATATTCCAGGTAGTGGAGTCCGTAGTCCACAGCCTAGAACATCCCAGTGCCCCGGCACGCTTAGCTCTCTATCGGCCTGTCACTGCTGGACAAAGAGCAGATGTAGCTTTGACCAGAATGTCCAGTCATTTGACGGATTTTACCTTAAAATCTGGGAATAAATCCACAAGAGTAGTTTCCCGGATGTTTATGAGCATTTCTCTTGAGAAAACAATCCGAGAATTGTCACAGAACACTGATTTAACACAAAAAATAAGACCGAAAACTGCGCACCAACTGACCGAGGTGGCCATCTGCAGCGCCATGCTAGGTCATTTCTATATTTATTGACCTGCTTGACATCTGAACATGCCGAAGCATTGACACGGCCTAAGAGGTCATGTACTTTTGTAATCTTCACCCAGCACAGCTAGAAGAGGATTGGACACCCCTCAGGATCTGGTTCCACTCCAGGTTTCTCAAGTTTCGGCCCTACTATGGAGTTTTTCTATCCATTGTGCATCTCTAACGCAACTCTAATGTAGCTTGCTCTTCGGGGTTTCAGGCTGGGTATCAGTAAAAGCACTGTCTGACAACTATTGATGTAAAAAGGGCTTAATAAAAGCCTGGCCTGCGAGCGATTGTAAACATACACAGGCACACACACAGACGCACAAACACTCCTTTCAATCAGTCCTCACCAGAACCAGCAGCAAGCGCCTGGTCATCTACACAAGTTTATCCACACAGACAGAAAAATGGAGACAAGTTTTAACCCAATAATTACTGTTGCACGTATGTTAATCATTTCCAGGTTATTGTGAGTTTTTTTATTTTTCCCCCCTCAAAGATTTCTGTTTGTTTTTCAATTGAATTGTTCACTTTATAAGTCACATTAAAGGTGGAAAAAATTCTGACATGATTTATCTTTGTCTCAGTCTTTTACATCACAAGAACCTGGCATTTTAACAGGGGTGTGTAGACGTTTTATATCCACTGTATCCTCTGTTCTCACCCATATCCTTGGCTATACATACACATCCACTCCCCTTGTCATTTCTTTAGACCGATTACACTGATTCTAAGGGCTGCTTGAATGCATTGGGGAAACGAAGTTGTGTTGTCTCTTTGTTTCCTTGTTGCTCTGGAGATATTGATGCACATGTGTCAGCATGTCTGAGGTGTTAGCAGCTGTGTTGGTCCCTTTTCTCAACACCTCTTTGCCCATCACAGTTGTAGTCCACTGGAATGGCAAAATGCTGCCAGCCTGGAGAATAAAACAAAGGATTTGAAAATGTTGGTTTAACAATACAACCACTCGCCGTTCCTTGAGTCTGGCTCACAAAACAGTTGAAAAGTCCCAACATTTATTATCATTTTGATTACAACATCCACAAAGGCTCTAGTTCAAAATAAATAGACTAAAATGCAGTAAGCACACATGCGGTCTATGGAAAATGTAAAGTTTAAAACCAGCTGGTGTTATGGTTCCAATCGATGAGTGCAAAGGTGTTTTTATTAGAAGTATAAGGGACAGGCAATGCTCTTGGTAGAAAACAGGCCAAGGTCGATAACAGGTCATCACAGCCAGGTAACAGTACAGGCAGGGAATATGCTAACAACATATCCTGGGAGGTTAGGCAAGAGATCAATGTCAGGATATCAGATAGGCAAAAGTAAAGGCATGGAATAGGCAATAACGTCATCAGTGAAGATGGACAAAAACACTCAATACACATATCTCAGAACAGAATGTAGCAAATAAATAATAAAATACCTCACAAGGATGGGGTGCAATGAACTGCACGAAATAGGGTGTGCTGATGACATACAGGTGTGTGAACAGGTGATCAGAAATCTGATGATTAGGATCTGAAAAGTGAACTGCATTCAGGGGATCCATGATGTGTTCAAAAGTGTGAGCTGGAGAGTGAGCTGTGTTCAGGAGATCAGTGACGTGTTCGCGGGCGTGAGTTGGGGACAGATGTTACAAATAAAATGTAAACTACAGTGGATACTACAATAGAATGAGGTTCTCCAATTTAGAGTTTTCACTATGACAGAACACAAATTTACCAAGTAGATAATTGTTATTTCTCAAAATTCTATCTATCAAATCCCTTTAGTGGTGGGACAGCAATGTAACCCTCTGATGCACTTGTGCTAGCTTGACCCTGCTCACCCTGAGTGAGACTTGTGAGCACAGAGACAGTGATTTATGAACATGGATATTCGTTGTTATTCCACTTTAAAAGGCATCCTAAAGAACATAGTAAGCTATTTCTTTGGTTTTGAAATGTATTAATTCCATTTCATGTCCGAACCATCAAGAGCCCCCCCATACCATAATGTCATGAATTCAAGTCCCATTACAGCCCTGTGTGTGTTTGTCAGTGTGTGTGTGTGTACATATGTGTGTGTGTGTACATGTGATTTGTCTGTGTGTATATATATGTGTCCGTAGGTTTAGTATATACTGCTCCAAAAAATTCAAGGAACACGTAATCATCACAGTATAACACCTAGTCAATTAAACTTCAGGGTTTTCAATCTGTCCTGTTAGGAAACATAAGCAATTGTTAATCAATGGCACTTTTTTTAGTGCAAATGAGAGTGACAACAGGTGCACTAGAGAGGCAACAGCAAAACAACCCCCCAAAAGGGAATGGTTTTACAGGTGGTGGCCACAGACAAATACTCTCTCCTTATCTTTCCAGACTGATTCTTCTCTAGTTTTGTGTTTTGCTAGTGTCCTTGTCACTACTGGTAGCATGAGGCGGTACCTGCAGCCCATTCAGGTTGCACAGGTAGTCCAGCTCCTTCAGGATGGCACATCCATACATTCTGTGGCCGGTTTCGCGATGGTCTGGGGAGGCGTATCCTTGGAGGGTCACACAGAACTCCACGAGCTAGCCAGTGGTACCCTGACTGCTGTTAGATACCAGGATGAAATTCTCAGACCCATCATCAGACCTTACGCTGGTGCAGTGGGCCCGGGGTTCCTCCAGGTGCAGGACGATGCCTGGCCTCATGTGGCCAGAGTCTGTAGGCATTTCCTGGATGACGAAGAACCTCTGGGACGTTATGTCTCAGTGCGTCTGAATGTCCAGGAGCTCACTGATGCTCTGATCCAGGTCTAGGAGGAGATCGGAACTACTACTCATAGGCACTAAATCCATGCTCACCAAAACTGGCACATTCTCTCTCACACTGTTGTCTCTCCTCCCCATGCAAGCAACCTAGGCGTCATCCCGGACTTCTCCCTCAGCATTGAACAAAACCGACAGTCCAATCCTAATTTTTTCACTCCTCAGTAGTGCCAAGCTAAAGGCCTCCCTCTCCCGTACCGCCACTGAAACCTTAATACATGCATTCATCTCCTCCCACCTAGACTACTGCAACTCTCTTCTTTCAGGGATCAATCTCCTTCTCTCCATAAGCTACAAATGGTCCAAAACTCAGCAGCCAGACACCAAGTCCTGGCATCACATCACCCATATCTTCCGGGAACTGCACTGGATTCCGGTCCCTTATAAAATTATTCTGCTCACCTATAATGCAATCCATCAGCTTTCTCCACCCTATCTCTCTGATCTTATTCCCCATTACCAACCCTCTCGGTCACTCCGCTCTGCTACAGCTGGTCACCTCATCATCCCCCAGTCCAAGCTAAGGAGCTCTAGAGACAGGGCTTTCTCTAGGGCTGCTCCAAGGCTTTGGAACTCTCTTTCACAATCAATCCGTGACTCTGAATCAGTTACCATCTTCAACCACCACCTTAAGCCTCATCTGTTCAAACAAGGCTACCCCTAACCCCTGCCCTTTCCCTTCGTCCAGTGTCTTGTCTGAGTCCTTTTATTTACATTTGTCTGTGTACTGTACAATCGCTCTCCTAAGATGTTATATGATTGGATCTGATGTAAAGCGTCTTTGGGTCCCAGAAAAGCGCTACATAATTTCAATGTATTATTATTCTTATCTCCCTGGACACCATCCACCGTCTCATCAGGAGCATGCCCAGACGTTGTCCGGAGTGCATACAGACACATGGGGGCCATACACACTACTGAGTCACATTATGAGTTACCGTGATGAAATTCACATAAGTTGGAACAGCCTGTGATTTCAATTGTTTACTTTGATTTTCAATGTGAGTTTGAATGCAACCCTTGGTTGGTGGTTTTGGTTTCCATCGACAGATGTTGCGTCATTTTGTTCTCAACGAATTACACAATGTACAGTAAAGATTTTGAAATATATTTCGTTTATCTAATCTAAACATTGAGACCCAATGTGTGATTTAAATGTTTCCTTAATTTTTGTGTGTGCATATATACATACAGTATCTCACTAAAGTGAGTACACCCCTCACATTTTAGCAAATATTTGATTACATCTTTTCATGTGACAACATTGAAGAAATGACACTTTGCTACAATCTAAAGTAGTGAGTGTACAGTTTGTATAACAGTGTACATTTGCTGTCAAAATAATTCAACTCACAGCCATTAATGTCTAAACTGCTGGCAACAAAAGTGAGTACACCCCTAAGTGAAAATGGCCAAATTGGGCCCAAAGTGTCAATATTTTCTGTGGCCACCGTTATTTTCCAGCACTGCCTTAACCCTCTTGGGCATGGAGTTCACCAGAGCTTCACAGGTTGCCACTGGAGTCCTCTTCCACTCCTCCATGACAACATCACGGAGCTGGTGGATGTTAGAGACGATGCGCTCCTCCACCTTCCGTTTGAGGATGCCCCACAGATGCTCAATAGGGTTTAGGTCTGGAGACATGCTTGGCCAGTCCATCACCTTTACCCTCAGCTTCTTTAGCAAGGCAGTGGTCGTCTTGGAGGTGTGTTTGGGGTCGTTATCATGTTGGCCCAGTCTCCGAAAGGAGGGGATCATGCTCTGCTTCAGTATGTCATAGTACATGTTGGCATTCATGGTTCCCTCAATGAACTGTAGCTCTCCAGTGTCGGCAGCACTCATGCAGCCCCAGACCATGACACTCCCACCACCATGCTTGACTGTAGGCAAGACACACTTGTCTTTGTACTCCTCACCTGGTTGCCGCCACACATGCTTGACACCATAGGAACCAAATAAGTTTATCTTGGTCTCATCAGACCACAGGACATGGTTCCAGTAATCCATGTCCTGGGTCTGCTTGTCTTCAGCAAACAGCCATGCAGACCAATTTGATGCAGTGTGTGGTGTATGGTCTGAGCACTGACAGGCTGACCCCACACCCTATCAACCTCTGCAGCAATGCTGGCAGCACTCATACGTCTATTTCCCAAAGACAACCTCTGGATATGACGCTGAGTATGTGCATTCAACTTCTTTGGTCGACCATGACAAGGCCTGTTCTGAGTGGAACCTGTCCTGTTAAACCGTTGTATGGTCTTGGCCACCGTGCTGCAGCTCAGTTTCAGGGTCTTGGCAATTTTCTTATAGCCTAGGCCATCTTTATGTAGAGCAACATACATAAAGATCCTCAGAGAGTTCTTTGCCATGAGGTGCCATGTTGAACTTCCAGTGACCAGTATGAGGGAGTGTGAGAGCGATAACACCAAATTTAACACAACTGCTCCCCATTCACACCTGAGACCTTGTAACACTAACAAGTTAGATGACACTGGGGAGGGAAAATGGCAAATTGGGCCCAATTTGGACATTTTCACTTAGTGGTGTACTCACTTTTGTTGCCAGCGGTTTGGACACTGATGGCTGTGTTGTGTTATTTTGAGGGGAGAGAAAATGTACACTGTTATACAAGCTGTACCCTCACTACTTTACATTGTAGCAAAGTGTCATTTCTTCAGTGTTGTCACATGAAAAGATATAATCAAATATTTGCAAGTTATATATATAGATAAATATATATACACACACACACACACACGCACATGTGTGTTGTGTGTGCCTGTGTGTATCTGTTGGGCATAGCACATTGCATAGTGCCTGGCTCTCCATCTGCAGTAGTGTGTGATTCATCATCTACGAGCGTGTGTGTAACTGCGTGTGCACGTCTGTGCGTTTGGTTCTGTGTAAGGGTGTCCACGAGCGCATCTGCAAGTGTGTGTACATCACTATAATAAGTAGAAATGATCAGGCAGGTTGTAATTAAACACACAGGCGTCTTTCTCCACTATCAGTGTGAGTGTGTGCTTTTGTGTGCATGTCAGTGGGTTATCTCCTCCTCCAGGCCCGTGCTGGTGACGCACGACACAGAGCTGCAGAGCTGTGAGTCATACTGCCCCCAGGAAACCGCCAGCTACACCCCTCCTCCTCTCTCTCCCTGTCTCCTCTCTCTCTCTCCCCACTCCTCTCTCCTCCACATTCACTCTCCTTAAATCACTCCTTTAGTTTTCTTCCCTCCCTTCAATCCCTTTTTTCGCAGTCCCTCCCTCCCTCCCCTCTACTGTCTATTTTATTATGTCTGCTTTCATTGCTTGCGGTTTGCCTTTTTTTCCCTCCCCCCTGACACTCTTCATCTCCCAGTGTGAAAGCACGGCTACCTTTTTCCAGATGGATTAACTAATGTATTCCAGTGTTGTTGGATATCCCTGATCCCCGAGGCTCTTGAGATCCCTATTACTCATGCTAACGTGGGTGTCAGCTGGGCAGGCGAGCAGCAGGGTTGGGGGGGGGGGGGGATATCCCCTCTCCCACAGACTCAGCTTTACAGCTCTTCCATTACTAACACCATGTTGTCTCTCTATAGGTCGGGATTCCCCCCCCCCCCATAGCTGCCTGGGAGCTTTTTCTCAACAGGCTGGTATAGGATGTTTTGATGGTGGATTTACAAGTGGATTTCAAAATTCACATAAACTTGATTGGGGAACTGACTCACTTTTTTAATATAACACTAGAGTAGACAGAGGCTAATTGGCCACAATGCATGGCTGAGATTTAGTTAGACACTGAGAATTACTTAGAGACAGAGGTGATAAGTCTAAAGTCTCCTCTATAACTACCCAAAGCAACATTAACAAATCACTACTGGTTTATGATGCTAACATGGTTATGGATATCGACAAATCCTGGCTGCACCCAAATTACTTTATGGTGCTCAGTCAAGCTATACCCTCAGGCTATGTCTTTCATGGTTCGGAGGAGGGTCTTGCTGTTACCCATCATACAGACTTCAAGGTTAAAGTCCTTTCCATAATGAATGCCGCATATTTTGAATGTCATTTGGGCTGGCTGGTTTCAAACTCTGCAAGTTGTACTTAGGTCCCAAACCTTCCTGTGTCCATCTCAGAGCATCCGTCTGCTCCATGTAACCAACCACCCTGCTGCTTGAAGACTTCAACAAGTTCTGCCTTTGCTACCGACGTCACAGTACCATTCTAACACAACATGCACCGTTGAGCCAAAACATTATGACCCCTCACAGGTGAAGCAAATAACATTGATCATCTCCAACCAAGGGCACATGTCAAGGTCTGGGTAGATTAGATGATAAGCGAACAATCCGTTTTTGAAATGGACAGGAGTAGACCTTAGTGACTTTCACAAGGGACAAATGGGTAGGGCCAGACGACTGGATCGGAGCGTCTCTGAAACAGCAAAGCTTGCAGGTTGCTTCCGGTCAGAAGTGGTGAGTACCTACCGACAGTGGTCCGAGGAGGGGCAAACCACAAACTGGCGACAGGGTGTTCGGTGCCCAAGGCTCATCGATGCATGAGGGCAACGAAGGCTGTCCCGTCTGGTCCGAACCAGCATAAGGTCTACGGGGGCTCAAGTCACCAAAAATGTTAATGATGGTTACAGGAGGAATGTGTCACAACACATAGTGCATCACACCCTGCTGTGTATTGGGCTGTGTAGCCGCAGACCGGTCAGAGTACCTGTGATGACCCTTGTCCACCGTTGAAAGCGCCTACAATGGGCACGCAAGCGTCAGAACTGGACCTTGAAGCAGTGGAAGAAGGTCGCCTGGTCCGATGAGTTACGTTTTCTTTTACAGCACATGGACGGGTGTGTGTGCGTGTGCCATTTACCTGGGGAAGCGATGGCACCAGGATGCATTGTGGGAACACAACAAATCAGTGGAGGGAGTGGTGCTCTGTGTAATGTTCTGCTGGGAAACCCTGGGTCCAGGCATTCATGTGGTGGTCAATTTGCCACGTGTCACCTACCTAAACATCCTTGCAGACCAGGTACACCAATCTTCTGCAAGAAGACAGCCAGAAGATGCTGGGTGAAACTACCCAACTCCTTTGAGCAGCTTGTGAAACAGCTCATATGATTATGTTTTTTTCCCAAAGACAATCTTGAGACCGTTTTCATTTGGTTTTGGAGAGAGAATCCAGTCTCTGCTGGAACACAGCAAATCAGGATAATTAGAGCAATCTTGGCCAGTTTTGCCCAGTTAGGGTTCACTTCACTGAAGTCCCTTAAGATAATTTTCAATCAGTTTCAAAGTTATTTTTGGACAGTTTTGCTTGCACACAATAACTGTACTGGATTTTCAGTTTTTTAACTGGTCAAAAGCCAGTTATAGCCCTAATACATACACAGTACCAGTCAAAAGTTTGGACACACCTACTCGATCTCGGTTATTTCTTTATTTTCTCCATTCTCCACAATGTAATAAAGTCATCAAAACTATGAAATAAAATGTTAAACAAATCTAAACTGGTTTATATTATATATTCTTCAAATAAGCCACCATTTGCCTTGATGACACCTTTGCACATTCTTGGTATCATCTCGACCAGCTTCACCTGGAATGTTTCTCCAACAATCTAAAAAGAGTTCCCACAAATTCGGAGCACTTGTTAGCTGCTTTTACTTCTCTCTGCTCATCCCAAATCATATCAACTGGGTTGAGGTGGGGTGATTGTGGAGGCCAGGTCATTTGATGCAGTACCATTACTCTTGGTCAAATAGCCCTTACAAGTAAAGGTGCTTTGGGTCATTGTCCTGTTGAAAAATAAATGATAGTCCCACTAAGCGCAAACCCAATGGGACTGTGTATCGCTGTCGAATGTTGTGGTGGCCATGCTGGTTGAGTGTGCCTTGAATTCTAATGAAATCACAGACAGTGTCTCCAGAAAAAGCACCCCCAACCCATCCCACCTCGTCCTCCATGCTTCACGGTGGGAACCACGCATGCATATTGAAATTCAACACTACTGTTGTTTGCTCCTTGGGGCTTAAGGCTGGGTGTCTCTGTAAAGCACTTTGTGACAACTGCTGTTGTAAAAAGGGCTTTATAAATACATTTGATTGGCATAGAATGGCATACAGTAGCAGTCAAAGGACACACCTACTCATTCAAAGGTATTTCTTTTACAGTATAATAGTAAAGACATCCAAAACTATGAAATAACACATATGGAATCATGTAGTAACCAGAAAACTGTTCAACAGATCATAATTTATTTCATATTGTAAATTCTTCAAAGTAGCTACCCTTCGGCCTTCTGCCCAGTGGGTTTGTCTAAATCAGGGAATTTGCACAATTATTATTATTTGGCAAAGAATGATGGCTTCTTGGGATAAATAGGGTGTTATGCTGGAATACCCAGCCTGATTTCTGGCCTCTTTCTCCAGGAATAGCCTCATGTCATTGTGAGTACAAAGAGGAACAAGACCAATTCATGACTGGATAGGAACAGCAATACATACAAAATGCTGACAAACAGGTGATGGTTACATAACTTGGACACAGAGAACAAAGAAAGAAAAAGAGTGAGAGAAAGAAAGAGAAGAGAGAGTTAGGGTAAGAGGTACATTGAAACATTGTTTCTTTATGTTCCAGAGGAATACAGTAAAATACGATGTTGTTCGTGACAACAGCAACCAGGCGACGGGATAGGGCACACAGCTGTTGGCCATGAAGAGTCTGGTTCACACAGTCTGCATTCTTCACAAACGTGAGATCCATTTTACAATTCTTCTGAAACTATTTAAATTCAATTTAGAGGGGCAAAATGCAGTTTTTACATCTATTGCTAAATGTATAAACTAATCATACATAGTTATTGATTGTTGAAAAGTGTAAAAGCATAGTCACGATATTACTTGAATTTTTGTAAACCAATGAAACGTAAACAAACACTGACTGCGCCTTTTATTTGGTGGTTCCAGAACAAACCCATCGGCGTAGACAGACAGACGATGCAGGGCTCTCTCTCCGACTCCTGGTTATGTGTCTCCTTCCCCTCCCCATCCTCTGTCTTCCACCTTTTCACAAACTCCTGATTTCCCTGCATCCCTCCATCCGCTCCTCCTGAACCTGCCGCCCACGCCGTGTGCAGTGGGGAGTGAAGGTGCGTGGGAGAGACAGACTGGACCAAACAAAGCAGTAAATCACCTGCCTGCCGCAATAATAACACCACTGCTCAAACACTGGCTAGATGGGTGAATTCAACCAGACACACGTACACCGAGGAGCACGGGCACTCGCAGCGAGACACCAATAGATGGGTACGCGCAAATAGAGTTTGATGCAAATATCTGCAAAGCAAGCAGCAAAAGAAAGAGCATTCAAAGTCATTTATCTTTTATACATGTGTGCATGGGAAATTAATAGGGTGTACCAGTGAGCGTGTGCGCGTGCTTGAGTGCACGCTCTCTCACACAGACTGCATTTCTCTCTTTTCTAAATTACACTTCACTTTTCATTCATCACTTCCACTACACTGGTTCCCTCTCTCCTCTCGTCACACCCATCTGAGCACCTTTCTCATCTCATCTCTCTTTCCTTCCTCCTCCACATACAGTTAGGTCCAGAAATAATTGGACACTGACGTAAGTTTTATTTTGGCTGTTTACCAAAATATTTTCAAGTTACAGTTAAATAATGAATATGGGCTTAAAGTGCAGTCTCTCAGATTTAATGTGAGGGTAATAACATCCAAATTTGAGGGAGGGTTTAGGAATTACAGCTCTTTAATATGTAGCCCCCTCTTTTTCAAGGGACCAAAAGTAATTGGACAATTGACTCAAAAACTGTCTCATGGACAGGTGTGGGCTATTCCTTCATTATTTCTTTATCATCTAAGCAGGTAAAAATTCTGGAGTTGATTCCAGGTGAAGCATTCGCATTTGGAAGCTGTTGCTGTGAATCCACAACATGCGGTCAAAGGAGCTCTCAATTCAAATGAAACCGGCCATTCTTAGGCTGCAAAAAGACTATCCATCAGAGAGATAGCTGGAACATTAGGAGTGGCCAAATCAAGTTTGGTACATTCTGTTGGAGCAGCATTCTTTGGACAGATTAAACTAAGATCAACCTGCACCAGAATGATGGGAGGAAAAAAGTATGGAGAAGTCTTAGAACGGCTCATTATACGAAGAATACCACATGATCTGTAAAACACGGTGGAGCAGTGTGATGACATGGGCATGAATGGCTTCCAATGGCACTGGATTACTAGTGTTTATTGATGATGTAACAGAAGACAGAAGCAGCTGGATGAATTCTGAAGTGTATAGGGATATATTGTCTGCTCAGATTCAGCCAAATTCAATGAAGATGATTGGACGGTGCTTCACATTACAGATAAACAATTATCCAAAACATACTGTGAAAGCAACCAAGGAGTTTTTTAAAGCAAAGTTGTGGAATATTCTGCAATGTCAGAATCAATCACTTGATCTCAACCCGATCGAGCATGTATTTCACTTACTGAAGACAAAACTTAAATCTATCTTCCTCTTGATCAAATTCCAGAGGTTTTCAATGGAGTTCAGGTCTGGAGATTAGGCTGGCCATGACAGGGACTTGATCTGGTGGTCCTCCATCCACACCTTGATGTGGCATGTGCTGGAAAAGCCAATTCTCAGAGTTTAGGAACATTGTCAGAGCAAAAGGAAGCAGGTGTTCTTCCAGGATAACCTTGTACTTGGCTTGATTCATGAGTCCTTAACAAAGACAAATCTGCCTGATTCCAGCTTTGCTGAAGCATCCCCAGATCATCACCGATCCTCCACCAAATTTCACAGTGGGTGTGAGACACTGTGGCTTGTAGGCCTCTCCAGGTCTCCCGTCTAACCATTAGATGACCAGGTGTTGGGCAAAGCTGAAAATTTGACTCGTCAGAGAAGATGACCTTACTCCATTCCTCTATGGTCCAATCCTTATGGTCTTTTGTAAACTTCAGCCTGGCTCTTCTTTCTTTCTCATTGATGAAGGGCTTTTTTCTATCTTTGCATGACTTCAGCCCTGCCCCTAGGAGCCTATTTCGAACTGTCCTCGCCGTGCACATCACCACAGCTGCTGTTTGCCATTCTTTTTGTAGGTCACTTGATGTCATCCTAAGGTTGTTGAGTGACATTCAAATGAGTTGATGGTCATCTTGGTCAGTGGACAGTCGTTTTCGCCCTCTGCCAGTCTGTTGCTTTGTTGTCCCCAATGTCTGTTGCTTGACCTTGTCCTTATGAACCGCCGTCTTTGACATTTTCTGGATGGAAGCAACCTGACACTCACTGTATCCCTCTGCCAGTAAAGCCAGACTTGAACCCGTCTTTTCCTCACTCAAAGCTTTTCTTGTCAACTCTTTTGTCATGCAGAATAGTTATTTTTTTATTCAAATTACCTTTGAGGTACTACTTGGACTGTTTTTGCCATCCAGCTGGTCCTATTGCAAGAGGATAGTGATGACCACAGCAGTGGTTTTTATACTTTTCCTCGTTAAATTAGATTTGGTTCAAGTAATCACCTAATCAGTACTTCATTAAGTAAAATTATGTGTGCCTGTGTTGGAATTTAACAGACATTGGAATGGAATGGCTGCCATACATGTAGAGATCATTTTTTTTAAATTAGGAGTTGTCTAAATTTTTTCCAGAGCTGTATATACACACACACGCATGCACGCACACACTCACGCACGCATGCACACACTCACGCACACACACAACACAGGTTTGTATTCCTCTCCTTTCACTGTACCAACAAAAAGCACCCAGAGAAATAACCTTATATGGCGGCACAGTCACTATTCATCGTTCACATCTGTTGTCGGCATGGTTACTGGCCATCCATCAGCCATGAACATACCATTAAAGGGCTAGAGATAAACAGAGGTCAACACCATTTTCACCCCATGCTTTTATTTCTTCATTTCCCTCTTCTTTATTCTCTCTATCCCTCATTGCATCTACCTCACTTGAACTGTCTTCTTCCTTTATCTTCCAACAACTGATGTAATAAGCCTTTAGAATAAATTACATTCCGAATACCCATAAGGTCCTGAGAAAGAATCATACCGCAATTCTAAATTCTACAATAAATTCTAGAATGTTCAAAATGTTGTTTCAAAACAATAATTTCATGCAAAACAAACCAGATAGAGGTGTCCAGATGGCATAGAAGGAGAGATCAAGAGGAGGGAGTATAGTGTAAGTTAATGTTTATGTAGAGAGCATTTTAGCTGTAATTAGGATGAATAAGAAGAAAGACCCTTTGTGGTGTGTTCATGGCACTTAGCCCAGTTCTACGCAGAAGCATTATGTAAGACAGAAGAGCACATACACACACACACACACACACACACATTACCGAGTGGAGAGACCCTGAATCATGCAGTTACCACTCGGGCCTAATTAAAATAGAAGCTTTGGATTTCCATTCTAACAAGATGGACATACACACAAAGCATTGGTTAAAAACAAAAACACAATGTCGTGTGTAAGCATGTGATTTGTTAATGTTCCGTTGAACATTGTCTGTACAATGTCTGTACTTGTTGAGTTGGTGAAATAAAGGAAAGATGAAAGTTCATCGATGGCCGTGTCGCTTACTGTCCACGTAGATATTGCAAGAGTGCGTAAAAAAATCACCCCATGGTGCCAAAAAGGTTTACTGATACCTTTTTGTCAACTATAAGGCAGTTATATGTCGGTTTTCACCTGGTGACCTGCTTGACTTCGCAATACCATCGGACTAACGAGAGTGACAAAAATAAGGAAAATGAAGTAGTCCATGTTTGTGCACAGATTGCCATGTGGCCAGAGGCAGAACGCATCTTAAAATCATTCTGCAACAATGGATGAGATGACACTGAAAGTCTGACAAAAATGTTATCACCAAATGTATTTAAATATCTGAAAGAGCTAATTTTCGCTTCTGTGTGAAAGTCAGTAGAAGCCTTCATTACTGTAGGTTTGTGGATGAGCTAGCTGAAAATAGCAAATTTGAAGATTAAATCTGCATTGGACTAGTATCAGGCATCAGGAGACAAGTCACAGAAACTCCCCATGTACAGCGATCTCACCCCACAAGCAACCATACACACTGAGATAAAATGAAGTAACACAGTTTTGGTGTAGACTCTGCATTTTTAACCTATAAGTCATGATAAAAACGCCTAAAAACACTCACTTTGAAAAATCTATTGATTTTGGCTAGCTTACATGGAGAAACACCCATAAACATCCTTTCATAAGCTGATGATTGAATGATTGAACGCCAAGTCACATACAAAGCTACAGGTGAGTTATCTTCTGTGTTATTACAAATAACTAACGTTAAGTGTTGTTAGGCTACTGAATAAGAATGTCTTGACTGTTTTGTATTAAAAAAATGACTATTTGCAATATACTATAAAAATTTGAATTAATTAATCAAAGTCACTGGTAGCTGACCAGACGTTCTAAACCAAAGGCGGTTAAACAAGTTATAGAAAGTGAGCTTGGTGAATAAAGTGTGAGGGGCGTATAATGGAGAGTCAAAAACAAAACTAACAACACAGAGTACAAATGGCTAGTCTCTTCTTTTAATGGATAAAAACCCACCACACGATCTCCAACAGGACAAACACAATAACCTGTGCGGGTGAAAATATGCAACCTAAATAGACAACCCAATGACCAACTCAAAACTGGTGTGAGGGTGTGTCGGGTGCACTGCTGCCATCTGTGCCAGCCGGGGGTTATTACACCAGCGAGGTGGACCGCCGGAGAGGGCGAGAGCACGCAGCGCCACGTGGAGCAGCCGGCACATGAAGTACAAAAAAACAGCGTTGGCCTGAGATGAAATACCCTGCTGTCTCTTCGTGTGTCCAGAAGTACAGTCGCTTAAAAAAAATGTGTTTCTTCGTTTAGCCTCAAGTTCCAATTTTTTGTGCTTGAAGGAACTGGATTTTGACCTGTTTTAGATTGATTACAAATAGTCAATGAATTCATGTAAAAAATGTATTTAATATGTAAAGAGAGTATTACAATTACAGTACACATATCAAAGGCAAAAGTTCTCTGGAGATTCAAGATGTTTGCAAAGAGCAAAGATGTAGCGAGAAGGGAGGAATATGCAGGAGAGCTCCCCAAAACTCCACTCTGGTTTATATCCACTAACCCAAGGTGTGGGGGTTGGTTTACTGACCTAAGGATAACAAAACTAGTCCTGAAGAATAGACCCCTTATCAATTAGGGACACATTCCGATTTGTTCTGGGGCCATCTCATAACAGAGTGGTGTTATCTCGAGAAGCAAGCCTGCTAGGCAATATCAACAGTTGAACAGGTACGGTAATGTTAGCTAACGTAGCTAAATCATGTTTCTTAGTGGATCAATGAGTTAGAGTGTGTTTTGCTTATTCCTCTTAACTTATATCAACTGGTACGTAACGTTAGCTAAATCATGTTTCTTTATGTAACGTTATCCACAGTTTCGATAGCTAACTCTTAGCAGAAACATTGTTGTTAGCTACACTAGCTAAACCTGCACTTGTTACATATCTGTTACTGAGGTGTCTTGTGTGTGTGTCTTTGTTTATCCACAGTTATCCTTAGCTAGCCTGTGTGTCTTATGCTGCTGTAACACTTGCAAATGGACGTTTTCTAAACATCTTTTCTAAACAGTGCTTTCAGATCAAGACGTTTTTAATAGTTTTGTTCCCGGATGAGGATGACTGTAGCAGTAGTTCCACACCTCTGGCTCAGAGGGGGACTTTGCTACTGGCCACCACACAGCATCAACAGCAGGAAGTCCTTCAGCCATGACAAGTTTGCCAGAACTTGTTCACCACCTGAAGACACCTAGGAGGCTGTCCCTTATAAGCTCATTACATTTTTAAGTGTAATAACAAATTGAAACTTGGGATGAAAATGTGTTTTGCAGGGTAAAATGCTTAAAAAACCTGAATTTTTCCTAGATATGTGGGAGACCACGTGTGTATCGCCAGAGTAACGAAAATTGTTCCAGCTTGGGCCCCTACCACCCCAAGGACGCACATCTACACCACAACACCATGTGGATTGCAGCCCTGGAGGTATGTGAATTATATGTTGATCTGGTCATTTTAGCAATGTTTACTTGGTTTCACCATATTTACCTATTCACCAACTTTTATGTTAAATTTTAGGATGGAGTAAGCAAAGTACGGCACCAGAGAGGTACTCCACGGCACCAGAGAGGTACTCCACGGCACCAGAGAGGTACTCCACGGCACCAGAGAGGTACTCCACGGCACCAGAGAGGTACTCCACGGCACCAGAGAGGTACTCCACGGCACCATGTGGAGGACCATGTGGAGGACTGCTAAAAAGGTATGTGTGGGTTCATTCACTTAACCCAGATGCTTAACCTATGTTATTAAAGCATGTTGCTTTCAATTTTATTTGTCAATTTCTATTTATTTTTAAGAGCAAGAAGGCAGAGGTTGGGGTACGTTTTAGCTTTGCACATGAAGGTAAGAATTAACATTTTGGTGGACACGGCAATTTATTGAGATCTGAGGAGTGTAAAATAACCTGATATTTAGGACTGAATAATTAACTGTTTGTTTTTACTTTCAGAACATTTGGAGAACATCAAGCAGCTGGCTGAAGAGAAGGTCGAGCTGAGGGCACAGCTGGCTCTACAATCAGGTAAAAACAAGACTATAGTTACGCTACCATCTTGTCTTCATGAAACTGCATTTGTCTGAATGTGCCCTTTACTAAAATGCAACACTGTACAGCCTTTCTGAAAATAATTGTATAAGGTAAGTTAGTTATCTTTATTTCACTATTATATCTTTATTAAGACTATTTCTTTGGGTTTTTTAGCTTCTGATAAACGGCTGACTGAAGAGAATGTCGAGCTGAAAGCACAAGGCCAGCTTTAAGGATCTTTTTCTCAGGAATACTTTTCAATGTAAGTTATTTTGAAAATGGCTATTAGATTCTTGTGGTTAATTTATGACTTTTTCTCAAAATAATTTCAGACCATCCATCCATCTTCTTCCGCTTATCCGGGGCCGGGTCGTGGGGAAAGCAGTCTAAGCAGAGATGCCCAGACTTCCCTCTCCCTAGACACTTCCTCCAGCTCTTCCGGGGGACACACCGAGGCGTTCCCAGGCCAGCCGGGAGACATAGTCCCTCCAGCGTGTCCTAGGTCTTCCCCGGGGTCTCCTCCCGGTGGGACGGGACCGGAACACCTTCCCAGGAAGGCGTTCCGGAGGCATCCGAAACAGATGCCCAAGCCACCTCAGCTGACCCCTCTCGATGTGGAGGAGCAGCGGCTCTACTCTGAGCTCCTCTCGGGTGACCGAGCTTCTCACCCTATCTCTAAGGGATTGCCCGGCCACCCTGCGGAGAAAGCTCATTTCGGCCGCCTGTATCCGGGATCTTGTCCTTTCGGTCATGACCCAAAGCTCATGACCACAGGTGAGAGTAGGAACGTAGATTGACTGGTAAATCGAGAGCTTCGCCTTGCAGCTCAGCTCTTTCTTCACCACGACAGACCGATACATCGACCGCATTACTGCAGAAGCTGCACCGATCCGTCTGTCAATCTCCCGTTCCATCCTTCCCTCACTCGTGAACAAGACCCCTAGATACTTAAACTCCTCCACTTGAGGCAGGCACTCTTCACCAACCTGAAGTGGGCAAGCCACCCTTTTTCCGACTGAGGACCATGGCCTCGGATTTGGAGGTACTGATTCTCATCCCCACCGCTTCACACTCGGCTGCAAACCGTCCCAGTGCATGCTGAAGGTCCTGGTTAGAAGGGGCCAACACAACAACATCATCTGCAAAGAGCAGAGACGAAATTGTGTGGTCCCCAAACCTGACACCCTCCGGCCCCTGGCTGCACCTAGAAATTCTGTCCGTAAAAATTACGAACAGAACCGGTGACAAAGGGCAGCCCTGCCGGAGTCCAACATGCACTGGGACCTGCCGGCAATGCGGACCAAGCTCCTGCTTCGGTTGTACAGGGACCTGACAGCCCTTCGTCCGGGCCGTGGAACATTTCAGACCATTTAAGTACAATATCTGATTACTGTTTTACAGGAGCCATAAGGAAGAATGCTTCCAACTGGGATGCCACTGACGAGGCTGTCCAGAACCCGGTCACCAGCTGACTGTGCAGGTGGGAGAAGACATTGAAGACTTACAAGGGACCTGCTGTGAATATGAATGACACAGCTCCAGCACAACACCACAATGCCACAACACTTGGATTCCAGCTAATTATTGTATTTTGTTTATTTAGTACTTTTTCACATTCAAATACGGATTTTTCTATATCTGTTGCTGTCAAGATGTATATTGCACATGTTTAGATTTTTTAAATTTAATTAGGTTCATTTGCTCATGTTTATTTTGTATGCTTGCTGTATAAAGCCCAAATCACACGACAGACGAATGTCAACGGTGTCATTATTGCTCACATAATTTTGACATGGTCAGTTCACATTAGACACGCCACGACTGCAAACATTCTTTGTTTATTTAGCTATATTGACACCTTGCTAGGAACTTGTTGGAATTCATGGTGAAAAGTATTTATCATGGTTAAACAATGGTTTAGTTGGGCCTTCTAATTTTGGGCAAACAGCATTCTGGTTCCTTTTTTTAGGGTATGCGGTATTAACACATACATTTTCATTAACATAGTCCAATGTGCGATTTGTCCGTCCCTACTCTTATTTTATCCAAAGTCAAGCGCTGTGGGTAAAGGTGAGTGTCTATTTGTGATACAAATATAACTTGATGATTAGTTAGATTTCAACAGGGATAATGTTAACTAAATTGTCTTCAGTGTATTTATTTAACAACTCAACTACAGCCTATTGTACTGATTGGATTCATACATTTATACATTCTACTTGAAATGGCTACTATCAAGCTCGCTGATACATGCACACAAGCTAGCTCAAATTTACTAACTACATATTCAATCAAAAGTAAATACTAACGAGATGACCCGGGGAGTCATGATGAAAATGCATGCAAAGCAATTTCCTTACTTGGTAGGGCACCCTGAGTATTTTCTGTGTTATATATCAGCTCGTTTGAGCAAGAGATGTGCAAGTAGACGCAAGAAAAATAGACTTGGTTTCTAATTCTACGCGCACTGACGTCGTTGAGGTCTTGACATTCGTGGCCCGTCTGCCCGTCATTCATTCCCATGCATTCTGTTGTCAGAATATACACGCGCATAAGCCAGACAGCATATACACGCGCATAAGCCAGACAGCATATACACGCGCATAAGCCAGACAGCATATACACGCGCATTCGCAAGGCAGCATATACACGTGCATACGTGCATCGTGGCGCGTCCTATAAAAACAAGCGTCCCGCAGCTGGAGGTCCTCTGGACAGACGCTTGGCAAGAACAGCTCGGTGGCCACAGCGTCAAAAAGCTAGTGGGCCACCGATGGCGTGTTGGCTGACGTGTTGCTTGCTGGGTACTAGCTCTGATTGTTTCCCTGCCCAAAATTAGTTCAGGGGCTAGAGGTGCGTTCAATAAATACACTTTTGCTTGCAAATAATGGCAAATAAATTTCAGTTAGCATGTAGTAAGCTAGTGAAAGAAAGTTTGGCTTGAAATGTAATTGCACCTTCAGGATAGAGGATGTTTTTGTATGTTCACAAAATTTGAAGATTTTTTATGTAACTTTGACGTCTGGTACTCGGCCACATTAGAGCAGCCATCTCAAACTAAATGGTACACCTGTGTAAAAAGGTGTTGGTTTTGGGGTCTTTGTCTGCAGCTCCAAGATGCTTGTTTTGACAGCCCATGCTGCTTTTTTCTCTTGACAATACACAGCACATGCAGAAGTCACGATTCATGAAGCACTAGTCGTCTCGCCTTGAAAATGTTGATTCAATCAGTGTATATGTCAGCTCGCATAACACTCTGGGCTGACCAAAAAACATCCTGGGCTAGAGTCTGGTGACACCCCTGCTTGAGACCTTTCTTTTGCAGACCTATGTAGGAGAAGCAATTCTTTGATGGCACAGTCAAACGGTCCTAATAAGCCATGCCTCCGCTGTGGCTCACATCAGCACATGTACACAACGGTTCAACCACACAATTACTTACATTGTTTCAAGACCACAGACAGTAAATGCTGTCAGAGAAAAAAGTTGCGCTGTATTCAATGTTCTATCTCCAGTAAGCAACAATAACAAATACACCACAACACAAAATGTCATCTACCTGTACTTCCAGTTGCAACATCAATACCTTTGTTTTTCCCACATAAACAGCAATCTAAAGCTGAAATAATATTTTACACATTGCATTCAAAATTATCTGAACGAGATTGCAAAAAAAAAAAAGCCGTAGATGAAAACGAAAGTCCACTCACCATTACGCTTTCATATAGCTTCTCTTTTGATTTTAAATCCGAAATAAGTAATTTTTTCGATTGAGATCAAAGCCTCGGCTGACAGCCCATCCAACGACACACTCAATGCAAAAAGCTAGAAGCTCGCTAAGCAAAGCATGAGAAAACAAGATAAGGCTCGCTTTTGGCTCTGAATTAGTGACGTTTACTTAGGCCCTCTAGAGGGCCTTGATGTATCATATAATTGCCCCACCTATTACAAGACAATTTGTGATTGGTTGATTCTACTGTCATTCCTTAGTGCTGTCCTAATTGAAGGCAATGTCAATGAAGTCGGCTGATGCCTTCAATTCAAAGGCTGAGGGGCTAGCCAATGTGCATTGAGCCCAGCTACATTATTTCTACCCAGAGACTACCAAAGAAAATTCAGATTGGATATTTATTTATTTTTATATTAATCCTTCTTTTTCAAACACAAACTGGAGAAATTCAATAGAAGATCATTACTATAAAGACAAAAAAAGATTAAATCAATTAAAACAAAATTCCAAGTTATAATAGATAGAAATATTTAGTAGAGATTTGTATCTATCCGTAGGCCGGTTGAGGGCCCTGACGGTTCCCCACTGGCAAAACCCTCTTTCACTGCACAAGTGGTTGTGGTCTATATGGTGGACCAGGGGTTCCCAAACTTTTTTTCCCCACAACCCCATTTCAATACCTAAGAATTCTCGCGACCCCAACCATTTAAAGAAAATTTATATAATTGTTATTTTTTTATTTGAGGCCATGAGAGTCAATTGTTCCCCGACCCCTAGTTTGGGAACCTCTGTAGTAGACCTACTCCAAAAAGCATGCAAGGTTGCATACTTCAGCAATTCCCCTGAAATAGTAGACCATCCGGACACTTTTGGCATAGTATTTCCAGCATACTGTGGTTTGGGACATAGGCCTGCTCAGCTTCTGGCATAGTAATCTGGCATAGCCTACTATATATGCATAATATGCGATTTGGGTCAGCCATAGACACAGCAGACCCATTTTGTCTCGACAGCACCAATTTTACAACGAGTTTCCGCAAATAGAGGAAAGTCGCAGTGTATCTTTGATATCAAATCGAAAGAGCAAATAGCTCCAGCCATCCCCACATCCTTCGAAGGTAAGGGGTAAGTCGATGGGTCAAATGTATAAGATGTTAACACGTGCAAAATCAGTCCAAAAACACTGGAAACAATGCCCTTCATATCTCATGCCTCACATTGTTACATTACAGATCTATGGTACCACGTAGCCTATCCACGGGAGATTACACCAACACACTGAGACAAGATGTGTCTTCTCTCTCCAACCACGAGGGAAACATTTCAGAGGCTCTAATGCTTTACAATATGAGCTTTTCATTTGATAACAGGTCAAGGTAGAGTAAACAAATACTAAGTGCAAATTGCACACTACCAGTAGTTTGATGGCACACAGTCATTAACTCATTACCCCCTCTTTCCGCTCTCTCAGTCCTGCATCCAGCAAACTCACACACACTGCCTAAGCCCCCGTCACTGCAACCCAACACACACACACACAAACGCATGCAAACACTTACGTGCACACACGTATACACACACACCGTCCTTACGAACAGAAAAACACACACACATTCTGTTTTAACCTTGCTGTGGATCAGCAGCTCGGCTCTGCCGTGATAAGGATGGCAAAGTCCCAAATGGCAATCTGTCTAGTGCGCTACTTTTGACATTGCCTCATAGTGTTCTAGTCAAAAATAGTGCCCTATGTGGAACGCAGCCAGGATGACTCATGCCGGTACATTAACTACTCTGAGAGGCTTTCAAATGGCTCTGCTCCCCTGGCGGTTGCCGTAACACATCCAAACACACGCGTACACACACGCGCACACACACACACACACACACACACACACTCTTTTAAAGTTACTTTATTAGTCAATTCAAACAGTATGATAATAACGTTGGGTTTAAACATATTGTGGAAGTATAGTTCCTTTTTATTGATGAAAAACACACAGAGACGCTCGCACACAGGAGGGCAAGGGGCCTATTACTGTGGTTGATGTAGGTCTAATCATCAGTAGCTGCATGGTTCATTAACATCCCAATCAGTCTAGAAAGCCCAGAATCTAAGGCAATGTCAAATTAGTCACTCAGTTAAGAACAACCAGATGTAACTGACTAGGCTGCTCTCTTTTTCTTTTCATAATTCGATTGAGTAATTCAAGTTATAGTTCTCTCTGAAATAGGTTGGCAGACAGACTAACGCGTCTGTCAGAATATTTTGCTCCCTAGGATAAAGTCGCTTGAAATTGAAATGCAAATTTACTCTTGTCAGATGTTTTCGGACTTTGAATGTGGTCAGGCTTTGAAAAGTCAATATCTCAAGTGTGTTGGTGTTTTCTGAAGACTCAGCTAACGTCAATTATATAATCAGTTTCCTTATTTGTATATGGGTAATATATCTTATCATTGTCTCCTTCTCCCTTAGAGTTTATACCCTGGTTTGGTTAGAATAGGGTACAAGCAAGTGTCACATAATTCCTTCCTTTAATTAAAATAATTTGGCAGTTAATGTTCTATTATTCAAACGCGAAACCTTCGAAGAATATTGCTGTTTTGTTAAGGACCCTGTACTACATGTCCACTAGTTAGGCTACTTAAACTAACTCCAGAACGAATGTTGAAACGCAGTTCTTGTTCTGTGTTATTATGGAGGAGACATAGGCTTAACTAAATATCCATGTATTTCAAGCTGAGTGAGGGAACCCACAAACACTGCCTTCACAATTCGCGTGGGTGGCCTCGCTGTATCTTCCCGGTTCAGCGCGTCTCATCCCAAAAACTATAAGGGCTTCCCTCCCACGTCTTATTGTTACGCGGATGCACAATCCCTGGCTTATGGTTATAAATTAATTCATTTAAAACAGACAGTCTCACCTCGCACAGAGCTGGGGGTGCCGTGCTTGAATGTCATTGCGCAATGTAGATATCGATCAAGGCAAGAGGGGGGACACCACTGCTCGAATGATTTCCACCTCATTAACTTCGCGTCAAAGTTGACCGCGGCAATCATCAGTCTCCACCTTCGCGGCATGTGCGAAGAGATAGCAGCTGCTGCGCATGTCTGGCTTTCTCATTAGGCTACCTGGCGCGTGTCTTTATTTGCCTTTGCCAATTGTCGCAAATGGCGCAAGTGAAGAGACGTACTATCAGGGTTGAGTTGTTTTTACGGCCTAGAACCACCCACGCGTCATTATGGGCAATATGTTCAACCGAAGCCTGCTTGTAATTAACAGCCCTTGATATTAGGAAACCGTTTGGAGTTCGACACTCTGTCCCTGACGCAATGATGACAGATCGAGACTGTGTTCTGTGCGAAACAGACCACAAAACACCTTGAACAATTAAACACCGTTAAGAAAATGCATTTGGCTGCTTTCTTTGTATTTTCCTAAATACTGGCTATAGAAAGGTTCGTCTACTGATTAATCGATTGAATCATTCAAACCAAATGCAATAAGCCAGAGTAATAAAACCCCTTTGTACAGGCAGAAACCATTCGTACGTATTGGATACAATATTCAACTGCATTATTAGATTATCTGTTTAAATGCATTCGACATGTACTCATTATATATTTTCATATATGTAATATAATTCGAGAAGACACCTGTGGTCACAAACAAGGACTTTCTTGTGAAAATAATGAGCGAAAAATAGGCTAAATATAACAATAAAAGTCAGCCGTTAGTTCAGACATAAATGTAGGCATACAATGGGGAGAACAATTATTGGATACACTGCCGATTTTGCGGGTGTTCCCACTTACAAAGCATGTAGAGTGCTTTGTAAGTGCATTCTTCAAATGTGAGTGACGGAATCTAAAACAAAAATCCAGAAAATCACATAGTTTGATTTGTAAGTAATTAATTTGCATTTTATTGCATGACATAAGTATTTGATACATCAAAAGCAGAACTTAATATTTGGTACAGAAACCTTTGTTTGCAATTACAGAGATCATACGTTTCCTGTAGTTCTTGACCAGGTTTGCACACACTGCAGCAGGGATTTTGGCCCACTCCTCCATACAGACATTCTTCAGATCCTTCAGGTTTCGTGGCTGTTGCTGAGCAATATGGACTTTCAGCTCCCTCCAAAGATTTTCTATTGGGTTCAGGTCTGGTGACTGGCTAGGCCACTCCAGGAGCTTGAGATGCTTCCTACGGAGCCACTCCTTAGTTGCCCTGGCTGTGTGTTTCGGGTCGTTGTCATGCTGGAAGACCCAGCCACGACCCATCTTCAATGCTCTTACTGAGGGAAGGAGGTTGTTGGCCAAGATCTCGCGATACATGGCCCCATCCATCCTCCCCTCAATACGGTGCAGTCGTCCTGTCCCCTTTGCAGAAAAGCATCCCCAAAGGATTATGTTTCCACCTCCATGCTTCACGGTTGGGATGGTGTTTTCTTGGGGTTGTACTCCTCCTCCTTCTTCCTCCAAACACAGCAAGTGGAGTTTATACCAAAAAGCTCTATTTTTGTCTCATCAGACCACATGACCTTCTCCCATTCCTCCTCTGGATCATCCAGATGGTCATTGGCAAACTTCAGACAGGCTTGGACATGCGCTGGCTTGAGCAGGGGGGCCTAGCGTGCGCTGCAAGATTTGAATCCATTACGGCGTAATGTGTTACTAATGGTTTTCTTTGAGACTGTGGTCCCAGCTCTCTTCAGGTCATTGACCAGGTCCTGCCGTGTAGTTCTGGGCTGATCCCTCACCTTCCTCATGATCATTGATGCCCCACAAGGTGAGATCTTGCATGGAGCCCCAGACCAAGGGAAATTGACTATCATCTTTAACTTCTTCCATTTTCGAATAATTGCGCCAACAGTTGTTGCCTTCTCACCAAGCTGCTTGCCTATTGTCCTGTCGCCCATCCCAGCCTTGTGCAGGTCTACAGTTTTATCCCTGATGTCCTTACACAGCTCTCTGGTCTTGGCCATTGTGGAGAAGTTGGAATCTGTTTGATTGAGTGTGCGGACAGGTGTCTTTTATACAGGTAACGAGTTCAAACAGGTGCAGTTAATACAGGTAATGAGTGGAGAACAGGAGGGCTTCTTAAAGAAAAACTAACAGGTCTGTGAGAGCTGGAAATCTTACTGGTTGGTAGGTGATCAAATACTTATGTCATGCAATAAAATGCAAATTAATTATTTAAAAATCATAGAATGTGATTTTCTGGATTTTTGTTTTAGATTACGTCTCTCACAGTTGAAGTGTACCTATGATAAATATTACAGACCTCTACATGCTTAGTAAGTAGGGAAACCGGCAAAATCGGCAGTGTATCAAATACTTGTTCTCCCCAATGTACGATAAACGGTTCATTCAGGAAACATATGTAGACTGAGAGTGAAATATGTGAATGTGTGGCCAAGGATACTTAGCCTATGCCTCTTCAACATGTCATTGGTCCACCTGCCAGGATAGGTTTTTGTGAATGGAAAGCATGCACCATCCAATGAAGGAACTCCGTGTCAGAATACAGAACCAGCTGTCTGGTGCCACAATTCAAACAGGACAGCAAGACAGCATTGATCAAAAGCAGCAGACAAAAAACACATCGTACCACATTTTTTTAGCAAAATTAGACAGTGCTCGTAAAATGAAGGGGTTCTATATGTTAATTTGTTACGACAACCACTTCATCATACTGATTTAAAGAAACATCAGTCCAAATCATCATACCGCTTTAAAGAAACATCAGTCCAATAATGTTTCAATTAAGAAAATCTTAGTTTTGAAGAGTAATTTCATCCGGAATAGTCAGATATCAATAGAGGAATATTTCTCCCTGCGTCCCCCCAGGGAACCGTTACTCTCTTCCGGACAGATTAGCTAATCAAGCTTGGGAGAAAACGGTTTCCTGCAGGGAAGTGCATCCCCAACACCTGTCAGATGCAAAGGGAAAATCCGTGGGTGCAGATCATAAGCTCATGCAACTGAGTTGACAATGTACACTAAAGATACATTGCGGCGCTTTTAGTGAAAAGACTTTCAGCGAAATACAATTATAATATTGTCCAAATTTAACAGCTAAATAATAGGTTAATAGACTAATAATGTATATATTTATTTCATAAATATTAGACCTTGCATAGCTATTGTTCCCTTTACATTAATAGGGTATGCCAGAGTTCGCATGCCTATAGCTATATAATCGTTGTTGAGAATATTCGTTTTCACCCCACTTTCTAATATTAACTAGCCCATGTCCCAAAGTGTGCATTTCGTCAGTATTAGAGGAGTTGAGTCACTGTAAGGAAAAGAGGACGCTGCAAAATAACAAACCCGCGCGCTCTAATGTTGAGTGGCAGACTTTAATGAAGAACGTGTATAGCAGAATTCGCTCCATTGGCACCCGATTACCTGCTTCGTCTGTCACTGATAGAAACACATGGACTCCTGATACACGCGCGCGCGCACCCACGCACCCACACACACAGACGCATCTACTTAAATACTAACTCTATCACAACCAAATACAATAACATGGAATACTGTCACACATGCGCGCCAACACATACAAAATTGTCTCACATAGAAACACGTAGGCAACAGTGTCACACAAACACAGTGTCGCTGCACGCATTAGCGCACTGTCGATCCTTTCTGTCCCTCGCGTTGCCCACAAACTCTTCCGTGTCCAATCACCTAACTCCGCTCATTGCAGCCAGCCCCACCATCACATTCAATTCTATTTTAATTGGATTGCATTTTCCTCTCAAAACAGCAGACTTGACATTTGATGGAGGACATGGGCAATGTTTGCAAATGAACAAAGACCCGAAAGTGCGAAAGTAGGTAAATTAGTCCAACGCTGATAATCTGTGATATAAAGAATACACGCTTATTTTGCATACTGAATATGCTCATTAAGAATATGCTCATTTGAAATGCTCAACTCAGGTCTTGAAGGGGCGAAAGAAATGAATCAATTGTTAATTGCATTTACCTGGTGACTGAATCCGTCCGTGATTATAAAAACAGTGTTTTGTCCCTCCAGGACAGGAGCTGAACTAGTCCTACTAAAAGTAGTTAAAAGTGAGCCACCGCAGATCAACTGAAGGCACTGCTTTTACTCTTGCTTTTTTTTTTAGATGCATTCGGATATTTTTGGCCTCTGGTTGTAAAAGTGGCGCTGTCGAGCACAAACGGCTCTACACTATGTATTTACGGTACAGTATATGTGGATATGTGTCACATCATGAAAGTAGCCTACTTGTTTTCAAACTTTTAATGTAATGACTAAATGAGCTATGATAAGGATTATACTTATAGACCATGCACATTTGAACAACATATTACACAACATAGCCCAATAGCCCATACCAAGACGAATGGCTCCAGGCATGAGCTAGACAAAACATTTGAATGGAAGGGAACGCAGTTGGGTGAGAGCATTCCAGTGTGTGGTGAAGATTTTACTAGTGTGCAACTCCATTGAGTTATTTAGTCAAACCGGCATGGTTTACCTTGTTTTATTATTGAAGGAACTATTGAGCCAGCTACATACAAATAAAGAATTCTATGTTGTAAGGAGCCAATTTATCAAAAATACATCCACCTGGATCTCGCCTATCAGTCAGGGTCTGAATGCACAGAAATAAAACAACGCACAGAAATAAAACAGGATTAAGCTGTAGATAACTACCGCAACGTGAATTAAGCAGTAGTTATCTTCAGCTTTATCCATGTGGATAACACCTGTTATGTACATTCTATTTCAAGGCATTTAAACACTGGCCTATCAGATAACATCCAAGTTTTAGAACTAACCCAGATGTCATCTTGCAATTCAAATTGATATATAAAATACATAGCAAATTCCCTCGCACTGGCATTCCTTAAATGTATACAAACTGGACCGAAATCAGCAGTGAAAGGTTGGCGGGTGTACGTGAGACCGTAAGCGATGCATCTGCAAGCCAGGCAAGGCAGGGCTCCGCTGGAGACCTTCTGCACACTGCACTGTGGTGGCAAAATGCCCGAACACGTCACAGTAAACAGCTTTGTCTTAGACTTTAACTCACATCAAGAAACAGAGAAATAAATTCCTATGCGTTCTCATTATTACGAAAAATCATGCAATAGTTTATTCCGGTTTAGTAGTATCATGGTTGAGTAGGCTATTATTATAAATGTAACATAATTCTCGCAATGTAGCCTACTGCACGCGCTTTGAACGCATACATCACATATTCCAATTCTGTTCCCCTTTCTGGTAATAGTTTTACACAGACTTCCCATTTTACGGGGCGAAACCTCTTTTTTTCCCTCCTCTCTCTCTCTACTTCGTCTCCTTCTCGGTAATGTGTAATGTGCTTTCTCCCTCAGAGATGAACTGTTGTCTGTGTTCGGTTCCTTTCCCGGTCTCCCCCCTCCTGCAGGAGAAATACTACTTCATTCACCCCGCTTCCATTCATTCATCATGTTACTGCAGTGTGGCAGTAAGGCAGAACACTTGTAGTTCGTCCGATCGAAGAGAAAATTCTTATCAATGAAAGCTTGCCTACGTCAATGGGGGAAACGGTGACGTCGGGTCACGTGGAAAGGGAGGACGGGCGTATAAAGACGCGGCGCTGTCCGCGGTGCTGAAAATACTCACTGTAACTGACAAAGCCAGAGTAGGGGGAAACCTAAAGGGAGAAATATCCGCAAGTACTTCATAAACACGCTTTAAAATACCGACCTACATTTGCGTTAGAAAGAGATTGATGCGTAATCTAGTAAGACGCTAAATGACAAAGAGATTTGTGGAGTGAGAGCATAAAGTTTAGCTACCAGACTGCGCTGCTGGTTTTTAAACACAACTCCAGGTAAGAACGAAGTACTTTATTTTCTGTATGAAGTTATCAAATTGAATAATCTACAGTATGAAATAATTAAAATGAATAATAGGCCTGACTGAATTTGTTTTTGTAGTTTGTTTGGGTCTTCCATCTTGCTTTTTAATTGACATACTCTGTAGCTGAAAGAAATAGTACCTCAAACACCCCCCACATTTTTTTTTATCATGGAGTGAATGTATGATCACAAAGGTTAACAACAAAATATATTTTTAATGCAAATATGTTAAGGCATGATAGTTCTCAGTATGAGAAGCATATGAGAAATGGGGTGTTGATTATGAGAAAGCAGATCATGGCATTCCTTTAATGAGGTTCGCGAAAACTGTGGTAATCATGTTTAATCATGTTTACCATGATTACCGGAGATCGTGATAATTGTCTTATCATCATCATCATAAACATCATCATAGCCACGCCTCTTCCCAATCTACCATCATCTTCGCCATCACCATGGCATCACCAACTGCCAAAAATAAACCCAGGAAGCCCAAATAAAGACAAATCGTGAAAAGCATACTTCAAATGGTGCATCAAATTGCGTGAAATAGTGTTTGTGTGCGTCAAACGAACTTCGACGCAGCTTTTGAAATAGAGATAGTTGACAATCTTACATTTATTATGCATTCATTCTGTGTATGTAACTGCGAATTGTTTGGCCTTTATACTTTTAAGTATTATGGAGGTTCTGTGGTTTTACAGTTCTTGCACTTTTAATCTTGAGGCTTCAGAGAGAGCTCCCTACAGAGAAGAGTACGGCGGGATAGGGCTTCTTAAAAGCAGATTACTAATGCTTTCGCGGTAAGACTGCGCCCTGAGTATATTGGCTTTATGTAGGGGCATTAGTGGATAGAATGACGAGGGAGAAAGAGGGAGAGATGCGGTTACCGATGCTTTTTGATGACTCTACAAAGAGTATACATTATGTAGCTGGAAAATGAACTAAGTATGAATATGGGACTATCAAAATGAGACTAATAAAGTGAACAAAAGGTCCTTGCATTTCAATATTTGGAAGATTATATAGATTCTTGTTATATAGTTTACACACACAAACACATACAATGAGTGCATCTTTGAGGCCAGGACATAGTAGGTTATTTTCTAATCTCTCTTTTTCTGTCACTCTGGATTACACTGATCCATCTGGGTTATAATGAGGAGAGGTCAAACCTCAATCCCACATCCTATTCCCCTGTCCAATGGATCCCTATTCCCCATTCATGGGGACCCAGAGGAATCGGGTCCAATATAGTGCACTCTGAAGGGAATAGGGGGTCATTTTGAAGGCTACCTCAATGCGGCATTGTGCTCTTCTCGTAGGCTCATTTTTTAAATCCAGCTCTATTCTATGATTATATCTGCAAAAAATAATAATTGGGATCCGTTGGTTTGATGTTGCTGTGTCGGTAGGAGATTATCCATTTTGTGTCCCATTATTTGATCCATCTGTTAACGTTACTTGTTGCCTTTCATAGAGGGAAAACAAATCCTAAAACCTTGAGCAGTTACATTCTTTATTAATAAAGGTGTATAAATATGTTTTTTTTTTCTATTTTGATGATGTATTGGTCTCTATGATCAATGTACAACATGTTGTTGCCATGGTCACTGACAGAAATGATTATGACCAGCTATGCTCATTCAGTTCATAGGACTCTGAAGTCCTATAGATCTTTTTATTGGCTTGAAATGCTTTTTTGCCAGTTGCCACCTACCTTGCAGTTGTGTGCCTGACATACTCACATTCGACAAACACATTGACTCTGCCAGGCAGCACCAGCTCAAAGAACTCTGACAATTAACCTTTAATTCAGCTCAATGGACGCAAGAGGAAATATAAAATGCTGTGGCATGATATGCCTAATCCAACGATTAAATCCAAATAGAAACATAATATCTTGACACCTTGCAATAAATAGCCTTCATGTATTTCATGTATAAGTCCAGTGAGATGAAAATGTATGTTAAAGAAAATTGTTGTGAAAGCAATTAATGTGATGTTGTTTTTGAAGATGCGTTGTATTGGAAGATTCGTTAAGTTTTGATACTTAGGATTGTTTTTTACATGCTGAATGGAGACATTTGAGACATTTCACACAACCTTTTACATTAATAAAACTTTGCAGTACTGAAACGAAGTGGTTACTGCTAGGCCTACTTAATGCCATCTGTTGTAAAAGGAACCATCCACGGTTTCTCTTAGCTGTTTTGCAAATCCCTTATTCCTTTACTCAGGCCAATTCAATTCATTCACTTCCCTTTACAAATTCTGCGAGCTAATGACTTTCTTGGCAGTGATAACACTATACTTCAAAATGTTCACCTTAACTGAACTGTATATTCAGAATAAACTCAGAAAATCAACATGTGAAATGTGACACTACATTTAAAAAAACCATGACATTTTAGGTTCCACATCATAAAAATGATGTACATCTTCAGCCATTTGTTTTATCCTTTCTAAAATCTATTTTGTCTCTTTCTGTCACTGTTCCCATCGTTCTCCCTTTCATTTCTTTCCTTGTATCTCACTTTGTCTATATCCATCTCTCTCTCTCCCTCCCTCCCTCCCTCCCATCTCTCTCTCTCCCTCCCTCCCTCCCTCTCTCCCATCTCTCTCCCTCCCTCCCTCTCTCCCTCCCTCCCTCTCTCCCATCTCCCTCCCTCCCATCTCCCTCTCTCTCTCTCTCCCTCCCACCTCTCTCCCTCTCCCTCTCCCTCTCCCTCTCCCTCTCCCTCCCTCCCTCTGTCATTCTCTCTAGGTGCATCACAGTAATCCCCCTCCAATCCCCGGAACCCTGTCGGTCCTGTGTGGTCATGACGCAGTGCCGCTTCACCGCAAGTGCCCTTATTCTACTGGTCGTCCTGTTAGGACTCACAATAACCCTCCCACTGGCCACCTCCATTCCAGTGGCAACCGAGTCACCAGGCCTCAGTGAGAGCTCTTCCCCTCCCCCTCCTGAGCTTAAGCTGCCCGAGGGAGAGAGAGACCAGAGGGAAGGGAGGGAGGGCGGACCTCCACGGAGAGAGAGAGCAGAGGGAAGGGCGGACGAGGACGATGAGCTTTTCGGAAATATGGACCCCAAAATGTTGGCTGCCGTTCTGCTGGAAGCAATGAATAAGCCGCACATGGAGAGGATGCCCGGAACTGTGGGGGATGGGAGGAAGGAGGAGAGAGGAGAGGAAGAGAATGGGGGAGAAGTACAAGAGGACGAGGAGACGAAGGGAGAGGAGGTGAGAGCTGCACTGGATGAGGAAGGAGCGGACCGAGACAGGGATGGTCGCGAGGAACTTGAGCTGGCGATGGCAGCCGCTGCGGTGAAGGGAAAGGAGGAGCAAGAGAGGGAGGAGGAAGAGGAGAGGAAGAGAGCACAGGAGGAGGAGGACAGACTAACAGAGAAGGTGTCTAGTCGTACCACCAGCCAGATGGTTCCTGTAAAGGAGAAACAACCTCCGGCAGAAGGAGCAGTGGAGGTGGGAGTCGGTAAGGAGGTGGGGGCCAGGGAGGAGGCACAAAAGGGACCTCCAATTTCACAACAGACCCAGCAAGCAGAGGAAGAGGAGCAGCTTAGCCCAGAAGAAGTGCAGAACCTTCAATCCATGCTTGAAGAACTCCAAAACTACAATACAGCCAATAAGAGAGAGAGGGATTCACAAGCTCAGGAACAGAGAGATAGAGAGAGCAGGGGCTACAGCCAAGATGAACCTAAAGCAAAGGGATACCCACTAGCCATGTCCAAGAAGAAGCTCAAATGGCAGGAGGAGACTCAGAAAGCTCTGAGCATGCCCACCTACCGAGGAGGTAACTTCATGGACGATTTCAACAATAATCTGGATCTCCCAGTGGAAGATGAGGATGAGGTGCTGAGCCCCCAGGAAGAAGAGAGGAGAGCAAAGGAGGAACAAGAGGAGGTGAGGAGGCAAGCGGCAGAGGCGCAAAGAGCCAAAGTTGAGGAAGAGAAGTTGGCGGACATTGCCTCGGACATGCTCCTGCAATACATGGTCAAACAAGACAAAGGGAAGTATTCGGATCAGAAGAAGCCCCTGCTGTCCAACGCTGCCGAGGACAAGCGGTCAGATGAGGATGAGGTCAGCGAGGACGATGACATTGATCCTCAGACCATCGATAAATTGATTGAGATCTCCAGTAAGCTTCACCTCCCTGCGGATGACGTCGTCGACATCATCAGCGATGTAGAGAAGAAGAAGAAAAAGGACGCTCCCGAAACAATTCCCTGGCAACGATTCCAGCAACGACCTCTTGTTTCCCTGGAAACCCCAGCCGTTGACACCCAGCCTTCGGCTCCCCGTTACCCCACTCTGAAGCAGCCTCCGACAGCCATCAACCCCCTAAAAGCTTGGTTCAAGGACAAATCTTCAATCAAACCTGCGAAACAAGACCAAAACCTTTGGATCAAACCTCAGCAGATGTCTCCACGGACCTCATCTTCCTACAGTTACCCTACCTATCCCTTCTACCAACAGAAGCCCTACCAAGGCTACTACCCCATTTACTTCACCCTACCCAAGCCCAAAACCCGCTTCTATGCGAAACCTTCCGTCTCATTCAACAACCTCCTGTCCAATTCCCTGTACTATGACTTTGACTTTCCTCCCAAGAGGAGGTATCGTCCCTGGGTGCAGCCCCGCCTGAGGAATCCACCAGCGGCACTCAGGCGTAACCTGCTCTACCCCAACTACCTCCTCCCCCCACGCCACCGGACATACAACCCCCTACCCGTCCCTGTTCCCGTGCCCAAACCTCGCTCTTCTCCTCTCAGGCCTCCCATTCAGATACAGCCTCGCCACCGGCACGGCTACTATTACCAAGCGCCCGCAGCGCCTCTGGTGACCCGGGACCAAGATTATTATGGTATGGGGCAGCAGCAGCAGGACAGCAACGAAGACCTGGAGAACTACATTCAGCAGGTTGTCATGAAACCCAGGCCAAGAATGTTTCAGTGAAGGGAGAGGAAAGAGAGTAAAAGAGGTAACAGGGAGGGAGGGAGGAAGAAAAAAAAGGAGGGAACTATGGATTTCCCCCCCCCCCCATCGTTTACTTTTGGTTTTCTTTTTTCGTCTTGATCGGACTCTTTTTAATGTACAGTGTAACAGGAAGAGAAACAGAAAAATTACAGTTGCCTTTATTCTTTTTGTCTGTATCAAGTAAAAGGGAAATGATTGACGCACACATCCATTCATTCCCCCTCCCCGTAGGAAAGTGTCGTGAGAAAAGTAGGCATGTTTTCCAAAATGACAGGAGGCGGGGCACAAAACCAACCGCACATAGAACTACAGAATATACAGAACTCTTCCCTGGATCTCCCTAAGTATGTTCTATGTAGTGTCACCACGTCATTCTGGAATACTGGAACATGACGGTGCATTTTCATCATTCAGAGGACAGTAAACATTGAAGGTGATTATTAAATGGCACCCAGTTCTCTATGTAGTGTGGTAATTGGGCTTTGGTCATAAGTAGTGCGCTACATAGTGATTAGGCTGCCAAATGGAACAGACAGACATTCATGTTCACAATCTGGAAATCAAACAAGAGACTTGTAGTTGTCAACAAATACACAGATGTTCGAGTTTGGAAGCAAAGTGTGCTGTCAAAAGCGCTTCTATTTTTAAAAAACAAGCCGTCGCTATTGGATAAGAGGCCCTAATGGACACAAAGCCTTACCAATCAGTGTTTGTTTCATTGCATTTACTTTATAATTTCTGTTGTGTCATTGTAGAAAATGAAACTTGCAAAAAATATGGAATTGCACTTTTTCCAGAACTCACATATACAAGCAGTTATTCTCAAAGACTGAGAACGACTCATCGTATTGCATTGATATCATTGATGAGAATGTTCCAAACCTTACACAGATGCAGCCAGGGCTGTCACTATTTATTTATCAACTGTGTAACTTTATTTTCTGTCATTCTACCATTATTTCCTGCCACTTTGTTTTTTTAATTTTTACTCAATGTTGTTTACTTAATGACCTTTGTATTATTTGTGATGTACTTGTGATATACTTTTTTTTTTTTACTACAAAGCAGTGCTAAAATGTACACATTCATACA
Source organism: Esox lucius (assembly GCF_011004845.1). NCBI lineage: Eukaryota > Metazoa > Chordata > Actinopteri > Esociformes > Esocidae > Esox > Esox lucius. Next base: position 23,702,880 of record NC_047592.1, on the reverse strand, counting down.
TTCCAAATATTTGTAAGACAATGAGGTTTTAAAGAAAAGATACTCAAAATACTGTTTTATATTGCCTTATTACTAATTTTTCCCTCATCTTGCTAAGAACGCTTTTGACTTTGTAAAGGGAACTGAATTGAGTGAAGCCCTTGAAGAATGTAACATGGCATTGTAATCTAAATTCCATTTGATCTCAAATCCATTCAGGGGAATTATACAGAGTTCTTCATAAATTGAAACATTGTGGTCTTTTTCAGTGAAACGGAATTGAGTTGGAATGGAATCTCACTTGCTACCGATGAACTAGTGATATATACAATATGAGATGAGAATAGGGTAAAAACTAAAATTGTTTAAGGATTTTCACTCTGTGCTGCTGTAAAGAAACCAATGTGTCTGAGCTTTTGCCTTTAAAGGCAGCAAAGGACTAGGATTTGCTAAGGCGAAGGGATTTGCGAGGGGATTAATATCTAATCATTTACAAAACGTAACTCTTTCAATATTTCCTTGTAAATGAAACCATAACAAAATTCCCATTTTGTCCCCCTCATGTCTTTAACTAACCATGAGGCAGTCTCAAAGCCGAGACAGGTCATTGCTTCCCAAATGACAACCTATGATGAAGAGTGCAATTTGGAAAGCACCTGTTCAATTAAACACATCAGAGAAAATCTCTGTGTCATTTTCTCAAAATAGGCCCCCTATTGCCTGTCTAGGGTTCTTCCCTTGGCCCGTGGTCAAACTGAGTGCACTATATCAGGAATAATGTGACATTTAAAAATGTAACCTTAGGACAGTTTTAGTTCACTAAGCTGAGCTCATTGCATTTGACATTAAAGCGTGTCCACTAGATACAATTAACACTGATCAAAGGGGACAGAATCACTTCTTTAAACCTCCTTTAATACTCAATACTAAAGTGATATACATTCTGTAGGTAAGAGAGACAGACTGAAAGAGACAGAGAGCAAGAGAAAGATGGTACAGAAGATCATGAAAGGGGGAGGGTATACCTAAAACATCACTTCAACCTTTAAACAGATTAGCTTTTTGTTATTGTGTTTTTTAGAAACATATTTTATCAAGGGAGAGGGAGGGAAAAAGAAAGGGATTGAATGAAAGGGGGGAGAGAGAGACAAGACTGTCTACTGCACGTTTCTGTGTACCTGCATCTAAAATGTGTTGCTTCTCTTTGATGAACTGAACAAGCATTAAAAAACGTATAAAAAAACAAAACCTAAAAGAAGTTAAAGATAACTTTGTAGACGTACCAGAAAAAAAGCTACTTGGAGTCTTGTACAAGGATGTTATTCTGATCTGTGTGCTTTATTTCTAGATGCACCTTGTACCTATATCGTAATAAACATGTGTATTGCTGATTGTAAATAACGCATGTATCCATGACGACTAGTTTTGCTACACAGAGAGAAATCAGTAAAATAAACTATTTTTTATTATGAAACTGAAATGCCTTATGTCTACTTGCTTAACTTGCTTAACTGACCTGGAATTCCTTTACCCACTTATCACTAGCAGTAACTCCAAAAAAGACCATTATGGAAACATCACACCATGCCTGACACCCTGAGTTCTGTATCGACCAACAGGTATTGTTCAGAGACAAATCTTTAAATCTCTTCTGTCTCAGTCAGAAAGGGTGCCTTAACAAGAACTCAGATGAAATCATGCCTCATGACTACTTCTAAAACAACAGGGTTTTAGAAGTAGTTAAAACAATTCAGGTAATTTCCCCAAGTCCCAAGGTTTTCAAACCCTGATTGGAGGATTATGGATTCATAGCTTATTCCCTACGGAGTTAGTGACTCTGTAGGGAATACGTATAAGAAAACCAATTTGGGGAAAGGCATCCTTATTGTCACCCTCTCCGTGGGAGGATTGCATTTTAGCAGCCAGGTGGACTCACTTCACAATACTCACTTGGCTGTTGTTCCATTCATTTCTTCACAATAAAGACTCACTTGGCTGTTGTTCCATTCATTTCATCATAATAAAGTGCTACTTTCGCAACCTTTTGGAGACTTACAAGCCAATCAATGCCAACTAATCACTCATACATTCTACAGAGTGGAGGACTGAGGGAGAGATGGATAAAAGAGGGGGATGAGGGAGGGAAGTGTTGAAAGAGAGCAGAAGGTGGGAGGAGAGGATGAGAGGGATGAGGAAGGAACAGGGAGGATGATGGAGCGGTCTCCCGAGCTAGACGGCTTACTTCGGCGGACTTTGAGTGGCCTGTGGGCTTACCCGTCGCTCCGAGGGCAGAGCCGCGACTAATGAAAGGCAGATACAGAGAGAGAACTGAGGTGGTGTTGATTGGATGGTTTGTATTGTTAGGGGTTAATGGGTGATCAGAGGACAGGGTGATCACTGATCACTGGAGGAATGGACACACCCACCCACCCAGGTATCCAACATGGGAACAAAAAAGAGGAAAGAGAGAGAGGAAAATAGAGGGGAAGGGGAACGGAAGAATTGAAACAAAAGAGGAGCGAAGTCATGTCAGACTAGATGTACTGATAAGGTCCCGCGGTGCTCCGGTGTCATGAACCAACCGCTGTGCGTGTTTGTGTGTGTGTGTGTGCTGTGCCACAGTGTCACAGACCTAACACTGTTACTGGGGAGAATCAAACAAGCATCACTACCACGCTGAGATCCAGAGCACAGGGGGTCAGCCGCAAGCTTTGATCCCATTAATGAGTGCCCAATTTCCCTTCAGAACAGGTGGGCCCGCCAACACTGAAGCCCGCTGGGGATCAGGGAAATCTGACCAAAGAGAGTCACTCAGTCTGAGGTTACTCAGTCCTTTTGCTTGGAAAGCAAGGAGGTAACTGAAGGTCTGTTGTGTGTGTGTGAGTGTGTGTGTGCGTAAGAGAGAATGAGACTGCGAGAATAAGGAACAACTAACAACACGAAGCTACGTGGCTCTGTTTAAATAGAGTCTATATAAAGAGAGATGAAAAATAAATGAGGTGATGAACATTAAGAGAGGATAGATGAAGGTGGGAGGAATGGAGAGATAGGACAAGGAGGGGTTGGGTGGAGGGAGAGAATGACCAGGGTGAGAGAAGTTAGGGATGGAGGGATGACACACGGAGAGAAGAGGTATGGGGGGGTGAAGGTATAGGGGCGACGGGGCGGAGAGAGGGATGAAAGGAGAGGAGAGGGAAGAAGGAACAGGATGAGGAGGAGAGGAGAGGTTGATGAGTGCAACTCAGCCAGCCCACGGAGTTGGAGCAGCAGTGATTCATTGGTCATGTGACCCCCCCATCCCTACCTCCCTCCTCTCCTCCACCGGGTGACTCATCCTTCGCTCCACCATCTACATGCAGAACCACTGCAGAACCCCCAGGCAGCCAGCCCAGCCTACACACACACACACAGAGGAGACACGTCCATATTGCAGGGACACGTGCCCATATTCACTCACACACTGTCAACATAAACAAAAACACACATGTTGGGATGTCTCTTAGTGTGTACATTCACTGAAACCCCCCCAGTCACTATATCTATCAGCTCCCACATCATGTTTGCACACAGTCAACAAGCCATTGCTACACTTAACCCTACAAAATGGTACACAGATCACACACACACCTCAGAGTATGCCCCGTCCAGTTTAAAATACTATATATAGTACATTTGGTCTAAACACAGGCAGCCAGACAGCGCTGCAATATTCTGCAATGTGCCATCATCCTCCATGTTAAAAAATGTGGTCCTTCATCCTCCCTGTTAGAAGATCTGCTCCATCATCCTCCAAGTTAAAATACTTGGTCCATCATCTACCAAGAAGATCTGGTACATCATCCTCCATGTTAAATGACTTGATCCATCATCCTCCAAGTTAAAAGACTTGATCCATCATCCTCCAAGTTAAAAGATTTGGTCCATCATCTGTTAATAATGCAGATGAGAGTATTTTACTGAAATATCAGTGAGCTGCATTCGAACCCATGCTGGTACATGTGCACCCGAGGCAGTGTCTCAGACCAGTGCTGCACTGTAGGACAACATGCCAAGCACGTTAAAATTGCCACTGTTTACCATTTTATATTGCCTTGCCCGTAGTTAGCCATTTTAAATTGCCTGTTCGATTGTCTGCCATATATAATGCGACTGGCGTCCTATGTAGAACCCTATCCCTTAAAGTGCACTCCTTTTGACCACAGACCAGAGGAAAAAGTAGTGCACTCTGTAGGGAATAAGGGGACATTTGAGATGCAGTGGAAAACAGAAGGGCACAGAGTTCTAACATTCTAAGTGCACTTTGTGTCATGGTAAAAAAAAGTATTGATTGTGGCTGATGCATGACCCCAAACCACAATACCACCGGAACAGAGACACATAATGCACATACAAGCATGCCGGCCCCCACAAAAACACGCCTCACACCAAAGAAAGTTGTTTCCTCAGAAAAGCCATTAGCCAGTCACTGCAATTTAAGAAGAGGGGGAGAGAAGGGGAGAGAGGGGAAGGATGCAAGAGGGGGAAGGCAGAGGGAGGAGAAGATAGAGAAGGAAATGGAGGAAGGGAAATAGAAGCCAAGGGAGGAGGTGAGGAAAGAGGAGAAAGAGAAAGCGGGGAGAGGAGAGAGTGAAGGACAGGTTTGAGGAGAAAGGCATTTGAGGGAGGGAGGATAAAGGTAAGATGGAGTGGAGGAGGGAAGGCTTTCTATCCTCAACACATCAGCAGACACAAGCAGCTGTTTTTAGGCCTCGTTTCTGAAAGCAATATGACATCTGTGTACTGTTTGTGTTTGTACTGTACTACGGTTCCATTGTAAACCTCACAGTCCATCGCAGCCTCCTCCCTTATTAAGCCACCCACACCTTTGGAGCGGCTGCTCTCCCAGAAACACACTGTAACACTCAGTCACTAACACAAACTCTTTCTCACCCAGTCCTCTTAACCTCCCACTCTTTCTCTACACACACACCACCCCCCACCCCACCCCCTTCACGTCCTGGTCAGTAATTGTAATGTGGGCTTGCTGAAATAACACAGCATTAAAAACGCACGACGCAGAGGTTCAGAGAAGGTTCTCTGGCTGAGGGAAAGATAGATGAGGCCATGTGTGTGGAAGGACTAGGCCAGAGACTGTCCTTTATATTCGGTAAATATTGCACTATTTCATCTCATCTTCATCCGCTTATCCGGTATCGGGTCGAAATATAATCTCTCCACCTAGTCCTGGGCCTACCCCGAGGTCTCCTCCCAGCTGGACGTGCCTGGAACACCTCCCTAGGGAGACGTCCTGGGGGCATCCTTACCAGATGCCCGAACCACCTCAACTGGCTCCTTTCGACGCAAAGGAGCAGCGGCTCTACTCCGAGTTCCTCACGGATGGCTGAGCTTCTCACCCTATCCCTAAGGGAGAAGCCAGCCACCCTTCTGAGAAAACCCATTTCCGCCGCTTGTACTCACGATCTTGTTCTTTCGGTCATGATCCAGCCTTCATGACCATAGGTGAGGGTAGGAACGAAAATTGACTGGTATATTGAGAGCTTTGCCTTCCGGCTCAGCTCTCTTTTTTCGTCACAACGGTGCGGTAAAGCGAATGCAATACCGCACCCGCTGCTCCGATTCTCCGGCTCCATTGTCCCCTCACTCGCGAACAAGACCCTGAGATACTTGAACTCCTTTACTTGGGGTAACGCCTCATTCCCTACTCGGAGGAGGCACTCCATCGGTTTCCTGCTGAGCCTCAGATTTAGAGGTGCTAATCCTCATCCCAACCGCTTCGCACTCGGCTGCAAACCGGTCCAGTGAGTGCTGAAGGTCACAGACCGATGATGCCATCAGGACCACATCATCCGCAAAAAGCAGCGATGAGATCCCCAGCCCACCGAACTGCAACCCCTCCCCACCCCGACTACGCCTCGATATCCTGTCCATAAAAGTTACAAACAGGATTGGTGACAAAGCGCAGCCCTGGCAGAGGCCAACCCCCACCTGGAACGAGTCCTACTTACTACCGAGAACCCGAACACAGCTCTCTTTTTGGACGTACAGGGATTGGATAGCCCTCAGAAGGGACCTCCTCACCCCATACTCCCGCAGCACCTCCCACAGTATCTCCTGGGGGACCCAGTCATACGCCTTCTCCAGATGCACTATTTCAGAAAGCATCTAATGTTTATTTAAAGGGGAATAACAGTCACATGATCATCTACCTGAAATATCCTTCCATCTCAAAAAGCCCAACCAATTCCAGCCAATTGAACCAGTGTCAGTACATCTGCTCCCACAATGACTGGCTGGTCACGTGAACATCACTGTGATTGGGCTTTTTATATGTGGTGATATGTGCGAGATGGGGGTCATGCGACCTCAACTGAATCAGAAAATCAGCGTCTCCGGTTGAAAATGGCCTACTGTAGGTGGGCACCAAGTAATCAAACATTTCAGCTAGCAGCACCAAGTAATCAAACATTTCAGCTAGCAGCACCAAGTAACCACACATTTCAGCTAGCAGCACCAAGTAATCACACATTTCAGCTAGCAGCACCAAGTAATCACACATTTCAGCTAGCAGCACCGGAGTAATCATACATTACAAATGCAGCTGCCACCAACCTGATTGCAATGACCATGCTCCATTTCATTTGACTTTAGATATCCCTTTGGAGCTGGTTTAGACATTTCACTAACATAAATACATTTAAAAAAAACTACAAATAACAAAAAGGAAATTATTAAATGAGAATTATATGCAATATATAAAAATATGGTCACATTTACTTCGCTGAATGATGAGTGAATTACAAAAGCTTGTGAACAGACAAAAGTGAGTACAAATTTTGTGAGTACACAAAATTTCCAAATTTGGCCCAAAGTGTCAATATTTTGTGTGGCCACCATTCTTTTCCAGCACTGCCTTAACCCTCTTGGGCATGGAGTTCAGCAGTTGTCACAAAGTGCTTTTACAAAACACCCAGCCTGAAACCCCAAGAAGCAAGCAACAACAATGTTGAAGCACAGTGGCTAGGAAAAACTCCCTAAGAGGGGCCGAAATTTAGGAAGAAACCTAGAGTGGAACCATGCTCTGAGGTGTGACCAGTCCTCTTTTGGCTGTGCCGAGTGAACATTTTAAGTGTTCAAGTTTTTAAATGCATTTGGGTTGTGTCCAGAGTCTATAAAACCTAATCCTGGTCAGAAGCATGACCAGATGGACAAGGACAGGGACAACCGGGTGGAGAGGGGACTGGTTATCAGACTGGCAGTTGGAATCGTCAGGTATCGTCTTGATCTGCAACACAGCCAGGAAGAATTTGGACAGTGGCAGTAATGAATCATTAGAGCCTGGTACTTGGGAGGTGTGGGCCAAGACCTCATGTCCTCCTAAGTTTGAACAGAGTAGGAGACAAGAAAATTTAGAGAGTGCATTCCTCAGGTTTACAAGGTTTTAAAGGGGAGAATGAGAACTGACCCCGGCACATTAATATAGCAGCATAAAAAGTTGGGGCTGAGAGGATTGCATCTTCATCGCTTTAAATTTAAGACTGAATAAATTATTTGTATGTTTTGTGTAAACAAAATTGTTACATTCAAATATTTTTAGTAATGGCAGGATGTATTTGAACGTTCCCCCACAGTAAACATTTGAATTACATTATTCAATTATTTATCTTTGGAAGGGGCTTGTGCAAAGCACATCAAAGACAGCCCTAATAGCTTATTTCACAGCGAAGCCTACTGAATTTGTAAGATAGGTTTTCCTTCATGGTGATTTTTGCTAAAATGTAAATTATGCAGCAACCCGACCTGCCAATGGATTGACATTTCAGTGTTGTCTCAGTGAAGAGTTCCATGCCTTTCAATTAGCAAAGAGCACGTTTAGACTACAACTTTTCTTCACTGAAAGAAAATCTGCATAATATGTAAATGCTATTTTCTATTCACACTATATGACAAGAAACTCTTGCTGGGCCAGAGGTATGAGGTAAGGTTCAGAACATGGACTCAGTGTTTTCCCTCCTGTCCTGGAAGGCCTATTGACTCAGTGTGTTGCTTACCCAGTAACTAACACAGCTCTCCCCCTTTGTTGTTGCTGGTGATAGTTAAATGTTTGCAGTGCCTGTTTTAGTTGCTTCTCAACAACAATGTGTTGTTTTTGGCTTGCGTTTATACATACAGTATCTCACAAACGTGAGTACACCCCTCAAATTTTTGCTAATATTTGATTATATCTTTTCATGTGACAACATTGAAGAAATTACACTTTGCTACAATGTAAAGTAGTGAGTGTACAGCTTGTATAACAGTGTAAATTTGCTGTCTCCTCAAAATAACTGAACACACAGCCATTAATGTCTAAACCACTGGCAACAAAAGTGAGTACACCTCTAAGTGAAAATGTCCAAATTGGGCCCAATTAGCCATTTTGAGCTTTCTCTGCAGGGTGGCTGGGCGATCCCTTAGAGGGTGAGAAGCTCAGAGTAGAGCCGCTGCTCCTCCACATCGAGAGGGGTCAGCTGAGGTGGCTTTGGCATCTGTTTCGAACTAGAGGAAGTGTCTAGGGAGAGGGAAGTCTGGGCATCTCTGCTTAGACTGCTGCCCCCGCGACCCGGCCCCGGATAAGCGGAAGATAATGGGCATTTGGAGATATTTGCTTCAAATAAGTGAAATAATCTGCCAATGGAACAAGACAAATTACACAATATTCAAGGCATATTTTCCAAAACCAGGCAGTATTTTCTAGCTTGTTAAGAAACATTTATCTTATTTTAAGGATTGTTAAAAAATGTTTTTACTGAAAACAAGTTAAATATCCTTGATAAGACAGATATTTTTTGCAGTGTAGTAAGAATGTAATATTTAATAGCAGATGTCACTGGTAAGAAAATGATTTAGATTGATCAGTTTCCAGCAGTCAATACAGTTGGTTATGGGTATTTGTTAACACTTAGTTCAAAAGATATCTCGTTAGCTGTCATCACAAAAGCCGGCCACAGTTTGCTATCTAGGTACTTGCTGCCCTATCATGTTAGCTAGGTAGTTAGCTACAGGTGTATGTTTACTTGGGGCAAGATTATTGTCCTAGCGATTGCACATTTTAATTAGTCAGACAGATTGTCCTAAAAACAAATCTCTCCACACCGTGTTATCAATTATACGACAATGACTCGGTTTTGTAGCAAAATATTAATGTCCCCACAGTTATGATGAACAAAATCAAGATGGTTGTGAATTTTACTCACCTCTTTTCCTGATGGCCCGTGATATTATAATATTTTGCTCTATTGAAAGAGTCTCCATGCAAGGACGAGTCAGGTGCACTCAGTCAACAGACTATGTTAAAACAGATATAAACATTAAACTAGACAGAAATTTGATAGTAAAGAACTTAAATGTGATCAAATTGATGATCAACTCACCACATTGAAAGGCATTGATGTTTTCGTTGTAAACATTATGACCATGTAGGAGTTCAGAATGTGGGTCCGTCTCTGCCTGACTGGACAGTAAGTAGAGTAAGTAGCCAAAGCAATTAGTAAAAAAATTAATTATTTAATATGTAGGTACCAATCAACACTTATCTTAGTATACTGTTTATTAAACTCCATATTTAACTGCATTATTTAACGTTCTGGACAACTTTAAATATTAGTAAGAATATTTAGAACAGAAACCTTCTTATGTTCACTTTACATCAACTTGTGTTCAAGGCAGCATATACAGGTGCTGGTCAGAAAATTTGAATATCATCAAAAAGTTGATTTATTTCAGTAATTCCATTCAAAAAGTGAAACTTTATATTATATTATATCTATTCATTACACACAGACTGATATATTTCAAATGTTTATTTCTTTTAATTGTGATGACAACTAATGAAAATCCCAAATTCAGTATCTCAGAAAATTAGAATATTACTTAAGACTAATACAAAAAAAATATTTTTAGAAATGTTGGCCAACTAAAAAGTATGAACATGAAAACTATGAGCATGTACAGCACTCAATACTTAGTTGGGGCTCCTTTTGCCTGAATTACTGCAACAATGCGGCGTGGCATGGAGTTGATCAGTCTGTGGCACTGCTCAGGTGTTATGAGAGCCCAGGTTGCTCTGATAGTAGCCTTCAGCTCTTCTGCATTGTTGGGTCTGGCGTATCGCACCTTCCTCTTCACAATACCCCATAGATGTTCTATAGGGTTAAGGTCAGGCAAGTTTGCTGGCCAATTAAGAACAGGGATACCATGGTCCATAAACCAGGTACTGGTAGCTTTGGCACTGTGTGCAGATGCCAAGTCCTGTTGGAAAATGAAATCTGCATCTCCATAAAGTTGGTCAGCACCAGGAAGCATGAAGTGCTCTAAAACTTCCTGGTAGGCGGCTGCGTTGACCTTGGACCTCAGAAAACACAGTGGACCAACACCAGCAGATGCCATGGCACCCCGAACCATCACTGACTGTGGACACTTTACACTGGACTTCAAGCAACATGTAATCTGTGCATCTCCTCTCTTCCTCCAGACTCTGGGACCTTGATTTCCAAAGGAAATGCAAAATTTACTTTCATCAGAGAACATAACTCAGCAGCAGTCCAGTCCTTTTTGTCTTTAGCCCAGGCGAGACAATTCTGACGCTGTGTCTTGTTCAAGAGTGGCTTGACACAAGGAATGCGACAGCTGAAACCCATGTCTTGCATGCTTCTGTGCGTGGTGGTTCTTGAAGCACTGACTCCAGCTGCAGTCCACTCTTTGTGAATCTCCCCCACATTTTTGAAAGTGTTTTGTTTCACAATCCTCTCCAGGGTGCTGTTATCCCTATTGCTTGTACACTTTTTTCTACCACATCTTTTCCTTCCCTTCACTTCTCTATTAATGTGCTTGGACACAGAGCTCTGTGAACAGCCAGCCTCTTAAGCTATGACCCTTTGTGTCTTGCCCTCCTTGTGCAAGGTATCAATGGTCGTCTTTTGGACAGCTGTCAAGTCAGCAGTCTTCCCCATGATTGTGTTGCCTACAGAACTAGAACTAGAGACAATTTAAAGGCCTTTGTAGGTGTTTGGGTTAATTAGCTGATTAGAGTGTGGCACCAGGTGTCTTCAATATTGAACCTTTTCACAATATTCAAATTTTCTGAGATACTGAATTTGGGGTTTTCATTAGTTGTCAGTTATAATCATCAAAATGAAAAGAAATAAACACTTGAAATATATCAGTCTGTGTGTAATTAATGTATACATAATACAAGTTTCACTTTTTGAATAGAATTACTGAAATAAATCAACTTTTTGATATTCTAATTTTATGACCAGCACCTGTATAGCTCCATAGAAATGTTCACCACATATGATTGATACATGACAGGAATCTATCAGGTTTTATGTTTTCGCTTGTGTCATTTGTTATGTTGTCTTAGGTAGTACTGTAAATAAGCATACTCATTCTAATGATTCTTCCCCAGATCTTGATTTAGGTGTGGTGAACTTGAAGATGCCCTAGGCTGTAAAGGAAGAGATCTGGGTGCCATTTGAAATCTTTAATTGCATTAATTAAAGTGCAATGTTTTCTATAAAGATTGTATGGGGATATTTTAAAAATGCATCCTTTCCTGCAGTGCCCAGAAGGCCAATTTTAGGGCAAGGGTGAGGCTGGACAGTGCATGGCAAATACAGTTTGGTGCCTAGCTTGAACAGGTTTGAAGGTATTGTTTGTCTGTTTGTCAATTTTGGAAATATGTGGTCATTGACAATGAAAGTAAGAATTTTCAGTTGAGGTAGCCTAAACATGTGAAACAACATTTGTTTTGTGTCTCCAGCTTAAACAGTTCAAGAAAAATGTTAAGTTGGATAGCTATGTGAAACAAAGCTTCAAGATATATTGTTTGTGTGTTAATTAATGTGAAATGTACAATGCAAATGTATACAATACACAAGTTATTGTATACAACTATTTAGATGTCGATTTTACATGTACTTTTACCTTGTTTATTATTCAGTGTAAAAAACACTGGATTACTAAACAGAAGTATGAGATTTAACCTGAGATGTTTACATTTCTTCATTAATAAGAGGTGGAATTCAGCCATTATTAAACATAATTGGTTTTACCATATTAGTAAACACCTCTGGTTTTGGCTAGAGGTGGAAAATGAGGGAACAGAAGTATACGTTTAAGCCAGCGGTGGGTTTATTTTGAGTTGTTTTTTTTTGCGAGAGGTGGGTCTGCTGCTGGATGCTGTATCCTTGTCTAAACAGGTCCTTCAAAGGGTTGCATTGAAAAAATCTAAATGGAACTGTCCTCCAGGTTCAGAGTTGAATTTGATGGTACTAGAGATAACATTAGGTAAACAAGCGACATCCACCATCTAGATACATGTGAAGAATGAAATGGAATGAAGTAGTCTGGCATGAATTACAAAATGCTGAATAGAATTTAATTGGTTGAATAACACACAGGGTGGATGTATCCCCACAGGAACTCTGACCAGGTCAGTTTGGTTATGGTGCCATAATTTGACCAAAAGTGACCAATTCATTCTCTTAAAATAATTTGTTCAGATCAAAAACCATTGGTTAATGCTTACATTTAGATGTCATTGATTATTGTAATGCCTGGCGAGCGTCTATAAATTGGCGCAAGTCAAGTGAGATAATTGAGATTGTGGTTGCCTGTTTTGAATGAAGTCACGTTTTGTAAAGCTCCTGTATGCTGCCTCTGTCTGGTCAAATGTTACATTTGCATAACGTGTAGTGCATTATTCACCGGTTGAATACTTTCTTATGCTACTCTCCATCTTGTCACTGCCAATGTTCTCCGCCCTCACAAACTGACAAGAGTGCCGTATGCTACTTTATCTCATCCTTCCATCTTGCTTTGCAAGGCCGAGCTTCACTGCAACAGCGTCACAAAGGAACGGTGACTCATTCACTTACATGCTCCATCTCCCCCCACCCTTCTTTCTCTCCCGCCCTATCTTACAAAAACAGCTGCAGCTTTGGGTTCTCTATGTAGTTCCAACAGCATTGTCAACTTCTGCTACATTAACTTAGTTGGACTGCTTATTAAAGAACACATCCAGTGTTCAACATGAGGACAGGCCTGTCAGATGTCATGGGTTACTGGGTGACATCCAGGTCTAACAACAACAATGCAGTCACCACGCCACTGTTTTGAGTTTACATTTTTAACAATGTCTTAAGGCTATACAGTGAAAAATACAAAAAAAAATCGAGGTGAAAAAGCTTCTTTAGGTTTGAAAACATACAGCAAATGAAGTAAGTTCATTACAGATTTCACTTTGTTACATTCTCATAGAATTAGTGTGCATTTTGCAAACACACACGAACACTCATTCACCTCTCACAAACAGTGGGATCTTTTGGTATGCCTCGACCAGCTTTACACACCAGTTCCTCCCATTCTTCCGTGTAGATCCTCTAAAGCTCTGTCAGATCGGATTGGGAGAATTGGTGAACCGCGATCTTTAGGTCTCCCCAAATCTGTTCATTTTGGTCCAAGTCCAGGCTTTGGCCGGACTACTCAAACACTTTTACAGACTTGTCCCAAAGCCACTCTAGCGTTGTCTTGGCTGTGTTCTCCGGGTTGTTGTCGTGCTGAAAGACGAATATTCACACTCTGGATCAGGTTTTCAAGGAGCTGTCTGGGCGCAGTTGCATTCACCCTTCCTTCAATCCTGACCAGTGTCCCACTCCCTGTCACCAAGAACCATCCCACAACTGATGCTCCCATAAAGGCCTGTATGAAGGAGCCCTGCAGAAATGGTTGTTCTACAGGAATATTCTCCCATCTCTGCAGATAAACTCTGAAGCTCTGTTAAAATGGCCATTAGGTTCTTGATCACCTCCCTGACCAAGGCCCTTCTTGCCTGGTTACTTAGTCTGGTTGAACTCCCACCTCTATGAAGTCTTGGTGTTACCACACTTCATCCATTTCACAGTGATGGGGCCCACTGTGCCCCTGTGAACTTTCAATGCTTTGGCAATTTCTTTTTATATCCATTCACTAAGAATCTCTGGAAAGTGAAGGGGTCTGAATACTTTCTGAATGCACTGTATATGACAAAGCGTGAACTCCATAATAAGATGTATCTGCCCAGAAACAATGTTCAGATAAACAGTGACATTCAAACATTGCTCACTTGGTATCAAGAGACCCAAAAAATCTCATAGTATACCACTGCCTTGACCTTTCACTGTTGATACCAGGGAAGTTTTGTTTTAGTTTTTGTATTAGATTCACAGTTGACACATGGGCACTATCTCAGCCCTTATGGTGAAGACAAGGTCTCGGAGATAAATCTAAACTATTTTTGTTCATCCCACTGTCTAGATGAAATTGTCCCATGCTTATCTTTGGAAGTGATTTCAACTGCTGTTTTTTTTCCCCCCATTTTATGAATTTCTGGAGGATGTGGTAAGAGGAGCAATGGAATTGGCCACTAACTATTAGCCTCATAAAATCAAGAGTGCTGAAATGATCTACACACCCGGAACTTCCTGGACTGCAACTCCCCTCCCTGAAGCAACAAGATTACGATTTCCTATAAACCAGAATCTAAGGCAAAAATTGTTAAACCCTCAGAATTCTATTAACATTCAGAGACCTTTAATAACCCTACTGGTATAAAATATTTTCCCAGTCCAATAATTTGGGCCCACCTGCTCTGCTATGAAGTTATTACAGTTATAACATTTGGAAACGACTGCATACATTTGAGGACATTTCTTTCCTCCACACAGGCTTAGTACAGAGGTTGATAAACAAATCCACTCAGATCAGACTGGCGTCATCCCGAGCAGAAACTTCAGCAGGTGTCTCTTTATTATAATGTTCTGCCCAGGAGATCGACTCAGGGAGTCCCAGTGCTAAAATACCAACCAATCCGTTACCCTGATTTAACCTACATAAAGGGATGAGAAAAGGTAATGCACTTCGGCAGAAGCATTTTGCTCTGGCCATTGAGCCTTTGGCTCGGTCCCATGTACCAACACAATCTATCTTACACGTGGATTACATTCACTTGTGTATTTTAACTCCAAACTACTACTCCAGTTATGCATTACTTGGTCTATTTGTTGGAATAAGAGGGAGCTCATGCTCATAAGAAGGCAAAAAACCCTCCTGGTCAGAACTCTAGAAATGAACATTTTCCCAGACAATGCATGTACCTGGGAAACTACAGTAAAATATGATTTTCTCTTTAAAGCAAATGTTTCCCATCTGACTAACTGAAAGCAAACACGATTTTTGAGGGGTTCTAAAAACGAGTGTTTTCAAACAGATTTTGTTTTGAAAGATGGATTTGTAATTTGAAATCTGTCAGTTTTTGGCTGATTCCATTAAAAGTAAAACATACATACATACATACATCTTCTTCCGCTTCATCCGGGGCCGGGTCGCGGGGGCAGCAGTCTAAGCAGGGATGCCCAGACTTCCCTCTCCCCAGACACTTCCTCCAGCTCTTCCAGGGGGACACCGAGGCGTTCCCAGGCCAGCCGGGAGACATAGTCCCTCCAGCGTGTCCTAGGTCTTCCCCGGGGTCTCCTCCCGGTGGGACGGGACAGATGCCCAAGCCACCTCAGCTGACCCCTCTCGATGTGGAGGAGCAGCGGCTCTACTCTGAGCTCCTCCCGGGTGACCGAGCTTCTCACCCTATCTCTAAGGGAACGCCCAGCCACCCTGCGGAGAAAGCTCATTTCGGCCGCCTGTATCCGGGATCTTGTCCTTTCGGTCATGACCCAAAGCTCATGACCATAGGTGAGAGTAGGAACGTAGATTGACCGGTAAATCGAGAGCTTCGCCTTGCGGCTCAGCTCTTTCTTCACCACGACAGACCGATACATCGACCGCATTACTGCAGAAGCTGCACCGATCCGTCTGTCAATCTCCCGTTCCATCCTTCCCTCACTCGTGAACAAGACCCCTAGATACTTAAACTCCTCCACTTGAGGCAGGCACTCTCCACCAACCTGAAGTGAGCAGGCCACCCTTCTCCGACTGAGGACCATGGCCTCGGATTTGGAGGTACTGATTCTCATCCCCACCGCTTCACACTCGGCTGCAAACCGTCCCAGCGCATGCTGAAGGTCCTGGTTTGAAGAAGCCAACACGACAACATCATCCGCAAAGAGCAGAGACGAAATCGTGTGAAACACCCTCCGGCCCCTGGCTGCGCCTAGAAATTCTGTCCATAAAAATTATGAACAGAACCGGTGACAAAGGGCAGCCCTGCCGGAGTCCAACATGCACTGGGAACAAGTCTGACTTACTGCCGGCAATGCGGACCAAGCTCCTGCTTCGGTTGTACAGGGACCTGACAGCCCTTAGCAAAGGACCCAGGACCCCATATTCCCGAAGCACTCTCCACAGGATGCCGCGAGGGACACAGTCGAATGCCTTCTCCAAATCCACAAAACACATGTGGATTGGTTGGGCAAACTCCCATGAACCCTCCAACACCCCGTAGAGGGTATAGAGCTGGTCCAGTGTTCCACGGCCCGGACGAAAACCAGACTGTTCCTCCTGAATCCGAGGTTCTACTATCGGCCGTATTCTCCTCTCCAGAACCCTGGCATAGACTTTCCCGGGGAGGCTGAGAAGTGTGATCCCCCTGTAGTTGGAACACACCCTCCGGTCCCCCTTCTTAAAAAGAGGGACCACCACCCCGGTCTGCCATCCCAAAGGCACTGTCCCCGACCGCCACGCGATGTTGCACAGGCGTGTCAACCAAGACAGCCCCACAACATCCAGAGACTTGAGGTACTCAGGGCGGATCTCATCCACCCCCGGTGCCTTGCCACCGAGGAGTTTCTTGACCACCTCAGTGACTTCAGCCCGGGTGATGGACGAGTCCACCTCTGAGCCCTCATCCTCTGCTTCCTCAATGGAAGATGTGACGGCGGGATTGAGGAGATCCTCGAAGTACTCCTTCCACCGCCCAACGACATCCCCAGTTGAGGTCAACAGCTGCCCACCTCTACTGTAAACAGCGTTGGTTGGGCACTGTTTCCCTCACCTGAGGCGCCGGACGGTTTGCCAGAATCTCTTCGAGGCCAGCCGATAGTCCTTCTCCATGGCCTCACCGAACTCCTCCCAGGCCCGAGTTTTTGCCTCCACAACCACCCGGGCTGCAGTCCGCTTGGCCAGTCGGTACCCGTCAGCTGCCTCAGGAGTCCCACAAGCCAACCAGGCCTGATAGGACTCCTTCTTCAGCTTGACGGCATCCCTTACTTCCGGTGTCCACCACCGGGTTCGGGGATTGCCGCCTCGACAGGCACTGGAGACCTTACGTCCACAGCTCCGAACGGCCGCTTCGACAATGGCGGTGGAGAACATGGTCCACTCGGACTCAATATCTCCAGCCTCCCTCGGGATCCAGTCGAAGCTCTGTCGGAGGTGGGAGTTAAAGATCTCTCTGACAGGAGACTCGGCCAGACGTTCCCAGCAGACCCTTACAGTACGCTTGGGCCTGCCGAGTCTGTCCAGCTTCCTCCCCCGCCATCGGATCCAACTCACCACCAGGTGGTGATCAGTTGACAGCTCCGCCCCTCTCTTCACCCGAGTGTCCAAGACATACGGCCGCAGGTCAGATGAAACGACAACAAAGTCGATCATCGACCTGCGGCCTAGGGTGTCCTGGTGCCATGTGCACTGATGGACACCCTTATGCTTGAACATGGTGTTCGTTATGGACAAACTGTGACTAGCACAGAAGTCCAATAACTGAACACCACTCGGGTTCAGATCAGGGGGGCCGTTCCTCCCAATCACACCCCTCCAGGTGTCACTGTCGTTGCCCACGTGGGCGTTGAAGTCCCCCAGTAGAACGATAGAGTCCCCAGTTGGAGCACTTTCCAGCACCCCTCCCAGAGACTCCCAAGAAGGTCGGGTACTCTGCACTGCCGTTCGGCCCATAGGCACAAACAACAGTGAGAGCCCTATCCCCGACCCGAAGGCGCAGGGAAACGACCCTCTCGTTCACCGGGGTAAACTCCAACACATGGCGGCAGAGCTGGGGAGCTATAAGCAAACCCACACCAGCCCGCCGCCTCTCACCATGGGCAACTCCAGAGTGGTGAAGAGTCCATCCTCTCTCAAGGAGTGTGGTTCCAGAGCCCAAGCCGTGCGTAGAGGTGATTCCGACTACCTCCAGTCGGAACCTCTCGACCTCACGCACTATCTCAGGCTCCTTCCCCGCCAGCGAGGTGACGTTCCACGTCCCTAGAGCTAGTTTCTGTGTCCAGGGATCGGGTTGCCTAGGCCCCTGCCTTCGACTGCCGCCCGATCCTCTACGCACCGACCCCTTATGGTCCCTCCTGTGGGTGGTGAGCCCACGGGAAGGCGGCCCCACGTCGCTCCTTCGGGCTATGCCCGGCCGGGCCCCATGGGGAAAGGCCCGGCCACCAGGCGCTCGCGTGCGAGCCCCAACCCCGGGCCTGGCTCCAGGGTGGGGCCCCGGCTGCGCCATACCGGGCGACGTCACGGAACTCAAATAATTTTTCATCATTAAGGGGTGTTTTGAACCGCTCTTAGTCTGACCCGTCGCCTAGGACCTGTTTGCCTTGGGAGACCCTACCAGGGGCATATAGCCCCAGACAACATAGCTCCTAGGGTCACTCGGGTACTCAAACCCCTCCACCACGTTAAGGTGGCAGTTCATGGAGGAGCATTAAAAGTAAAACAAACACAAAACAATTGCAGATACATATGAAACAAAAGGGTGGCAATACACAATAGATGGCACACTACAAAAAACAATATAAGCTATACTGTCACAACTATTCTCTGAAATCACAGTGGATCCTGAACACAAAACTAGCTAGAATAAATAAAATGTAAAAACGGGCACATTTTAGCTGACAAAAAGACGTTCATAGCAAGCGACTGTCATTGTACTCGTAGAGTGAAAAAAGCCAAAATCACAACAATGCAAAAGTACTTTAAAATTGCATTTTATTTTCATTATAAAGTTACATTCACACAAATCCGTTTGATAACCTGTCTGCATCCAAAATGACACTTTCCCTATTAGAGCGCACCGCTTTGGATCAGATCCCCTTCAAAGTCAGTGTACTAGAAATGCAATATGGATGCCATAACTGGAACGAAGTTCAGCAGTTATTTATTCCATGCCACCCACCCCTCATGCTAGATCCTAAATGAATAACCACCCCCCACACACACACAGACACACAGTCCCTGAAAAAGTTATCCAAAATATCTTCTGATTCTTTGTTTTGGTTGAGATCCAATAATTCACACTAGCAAAACTGAAGCACTAACTCTTGCCCCTCTGACCATACAGCTATGTGACTTTGATTGAAGGGATATATAGGCCATGCATTCAAAGACAATGCCCCAATGACCCAATTTCCTATTTAGTGCATTACTGACAATCAGGGTCTATAGGTACTAAATAAGAAATGGGTTTCTTTGGAACAACACCTAAATGATATGCTAGTGTGGATATCGGAACGTAGCCTATGTATTGATACTTGGAGGGAAGCAATTCATTGGGAACGCACAATAGCAAGTACTATGCTAGCGCGAACCATGAGAAACTAGGTTATTAAAAGCAAAGGCTAAAGACAGATGAGAAGAAAACATTTCTGCAGTCAATTAGCAGTAGTTCATTCCTATTGGTTCCTTCCCTTTTGTTGCAAACAAACAAAAAATTGTATTCTTTGGAAAGTATGTATTTCATAGGAGTATGTCAGCCATGTTGTACAGTACTGAATTTAAAGTGAGTTGTTATAAGAATGGTAGGTCCATTATTTGAACTAAAAAATTCACATGTATATTAAATTGTTTGTTTTACCTTTTGTTTTGCATTGCAGCTCAAAAACTACCCTAAACTCTACCTTCCATTCTCTGTCTGCTGCCTTTTTCTTGCCCATGGTTAGTTTGGACTAATTTCAATCATTATCACATTGCATACTATCAGATTAAGCCCTTTAAACATAGACATTCATGTTAGCATAGAGAGAGAGCAAAAGAGTGAGAAGGAGAACAAGAGTGTTTGTGTGTGTTCCAGAATAGAATGCAGAAATATAATTTTAAATGATATGGAACTGGAATTTTGAGAAGAAACCATCTTCAGATAAACAATGGGCACTGTACACAATATGTTGTTAACTCTTTCTATCCATAGAACTGATTCTACTACAGGTTCAACTGAACTCACCAAGGCAGACAATCAATGTGGTCCCTTAAAAACAATAAAAACAGCAAACGGATTCAATTATTAATCTCATAGCATATAGCCCATATGGAAAACCTTTTAAAAGCCATTCATTTAAAAGCAACTCTACATGCGTCTCAAAATTTGTGACGCTAATAAAAAAAAAATAATAATGGTTCAAATGTTTTTGGACCCATCTCCCCTCTTCAAGGAAAGGTCCAATCAGAGCTGGGTTCAAATACCATTTCTATCAGACTAAACACTAAAAGCAGAACTTCCTAGAAGGAGGGTGCCAACAGAATTGTCTCCTTGCAGGGTAAAGCAAACTCTAGAAGTGAATGGTTTCCATGATAGAATTTGAACCCAAATTCTCGGTCACATAACGACAGTAGCTAAATCTTCTGGCCAAAAGTGGCATTGATTACACACAGTTGATTTACATAGGGCGAGGATCCACATCATAGATAATATACAACAATGTCAGACGTCAAAACTCAGCAGTACTACTCAAAGTGGGAATGTCAACGGGCACCCTATTTCACCTTTTGTTTGTATTTTCTTTTTAATATAAAGGGCACTTTCTAGCCCCAGAGTACTTCATATTGAATAGGGAGCCAATAGAGACGCAGTCCTCCCCCACACCTAAAACCCCTCGCAACAGACATATCGAACTCCTCCCGGTTGCACCTGGAACCCAAAATCCTCTCTCCATCTCTGTTAGCTGTTGGGTAAAAAGTGCAGCGATCAGAGTCCCGTGCCGTCATTATGCCAGACCCATCTCCTCGAGAACACTTCTGGGAGACTCGTCCTCCTGAAAAGGAGGAAATAAAGGATGGCTCAGAAACACAGTGACCATCAGCGTCAGATAAATCTAATTAAATAATTCATACTGAGTTTAGGTAAAGAACACTCAACCCAGACTTAATCAAATATGGACCACTCCCACAAACTAGGACATCTAACCTCAAGTCTGAATAAGAGACAGAGGTTGACAAGCATTTGTAGGGAACATATTTATCATGGAGTTGGAAAGACTAAGAACTGCAGTGTTTTAAAAATGTTTTTCTTGAAAAATTTAAATGCATTTAGGCTTAAAAATTATTTGCAATTACTAAATGTGATGGTTGGTATTAGGCTCTGGGCCAAATGATCCGACATGCTTACTTTTTCAAGATATTAACCTCTGTTGAGGTAGTAGGATTTTATATTGTGTGCATTTATTTCTTTTGAACACACTGCTTTTTAAAGGAAATGTTAATTATTGCAAATCTTGGAATAAACGCAGTGAGCTTGCTAGTTTAATTAGAGTGGAGTTTATCAGTAGCACTACCAAAAGCCGAGTTTCATCACTAGCATGTTATTCCAGGACAGGAACCTTCAGTTTACTCCAAGCATAAGCAATCAGTTTATTCCAAATAAAATGTGAATGCTACTAAAGCCTATAGGACATGAAGTTGAAAGAAAATACAGCTGAAGACTGTACCCACTTGATTCATTAAAACTGACAATTGCAACATTGGTGACCAAGGTACGATCCTTTGCACAGGCCTACACTAAAAATCTAAGGTTCTTTGAGGATCTTTATCATTGAAAGTTGGAAAAGTGTTTTTAAAGGGACCAGTATAGTATTAGCTAGTCCAGGGTGGTTTAGGATGGGAAGGATTGTACTGCAGATGTCTAAATTCGAAAGGTAATAGGTGAAATCCACCCATTACTTTAGTTAGAAAATACACAGGCATTTTTGAAGGAATATGATACTAAGGAGCGAAGTTGGAAAACAAAGTGGCCCAGAGAGTACTGAGACAGCGACTAAACCAACAGCAATGAGCAAGGTTTTGTTTTAGGAATTATAGGCATAGAAACCTGACCCATGAGCATGTATCCATTCTGAAATTGAGTGTAGGTAGTTATAAAGCCTTTAATAGACAGTGGCTTTATAAGGTATGTATTCAATATTTTTACATTACAATACAAGTTTTCCTATGAGTAACCCCTTTACCTCCTTCTTTAGGCCAACAGTTAGGAAAGCTACCTTAAATTATTAGCGGTACTAACCTGTGGGCATAAGTGCTTGTTGGTGCATTTTGTATAAGACTAATGAGCTAACGATATTTGATGTGTTGACTTCACATTTACATAAAAACAAATTGTAAGACCTCTTCTGTCTTGTTGTGCGCATCAGGTATTGTGGAAATCATGCAGAATAACTACCATGTTATTTTGGCCTGCACAATTTATGTTGTATTGTGTTCTCATTTTCTCACTGTGTTCTGTAAGAAAATAGTTCTTTTTTTTGTCTTGATGTGGCGGGAAAGATTTTGCCATAGCTGGATGCCGTTGTAAAATAAATGCAATGGATTACATACATCTAAAAGGCTGAATGTGTATGCAGTGTTTGCAGGGCCATTGCTCTCAGCTTCATGGGACATTGTTTTGAATTTCAGGAATTAATGATAAACATCCTTGTAAAATGTGTAGAATTTCAAGAAATTGTATTAAAATATTCAGATAGGAATATTTACAAGGGGGCCAATGTCGCCCATCGCTGTGCGCATTGCCACGGCACGTGACACAGCCCTGACCACACCCACCACCTAAGCCCCTTTTTGATCCAGAAAAAACCCTGGTCTAAGCAGATCACAATAAAAATGAATAGACGGACTGGCAAGAATGATTAAACGCGGAATATCACAGGCACTCTCATCAATTTTGTAATTAAATATTATTTGAAACATTGACTTAAAACATTAAATCCAGATTTAAACATTACAGCCATTTTACTTGTGTTTATGCTAGCCCAACAGTAAAAACCATACATATTGCTCATTTAACAGAAAATGTTGAAAGGAATTTCAGGAAGATGTCTTCTAATTGTATTTCGATGAACCATTTGAAGATTGTTCAAAAGGGTCAAATCAACCCCAAAGGCCAATTGGATGTTTAAAAGGGATCTTAAAATAACTTGTGGTTAACCCAAAGCATCGACGCAGAACTAAAGGATCCTCCAAGAGAGAATATCACCATATACTAGATGGGGATTGCTGCTGTACGGGGCCCTTGGCAGTGTGCAAGGTTTAATGCATATCATGTAAATATCTAAATCCTGGACAGCAACATGGTATGATTGGACTCACCTCCATGTTACTTTTCTCTCTACAGACATTGATAGGTAGCTTAGACTATATTTAGAGCCTCTATCAACTGCCTGAGACATTTGTTATTTGAGAAAAATAATGGTTAAACACTAATTGTGGTAGCATTATTTCTTCACAAGTACTGGATAAGCACGAAATGTACACAAAAAGCAACTGTGCAACAATTTCTTGTTGTTGCTTGACCTTTTTGGATTTTAGGCTATGTATTGGGAGAAGCACATTCTGATAACAGCGGATGTAAAAAGGGCTTTGTAAAAAAAGTTATTGTCTTCATTATAGCTCTACAAAAATATTTTATGTAATGAATAGCGCTGTACATTTTATTTTTATTGAGGGGTTTATGATTTTTGAGAACTCATCTGGTTTAGAAACTCCAGAAAGTTATTACATAGAACTATGTCCCCAGGTGTTCTGGAGTACATTGTAATGAAATGTAATCTATATCTGTAGGCTATGCCATATAGCCTATATGATGTTTAATAATAGGCAGATGCACCTGTAGTTAATAAACCTACATTCTAGCATAGATCTAAGCCATTATTTAGGTGTATAATGCTAATCATGAGATTATTTAAGCCTGTCACTTTAAATGAGGCATTTACTGAAATTGCAAAAAAAAAAAACACACTAGCTTCCTGAGCAGGCTCATTGACGTTTAGACAATTAGCCGACTAAGTTTGCCAAACGTAACATTGAATAGCTTCATATAATTTCTTATTTGTATATAGAAAAAAAGATTTATAATTCCCTCTGCGCTGAACAATCAACTATACACTGGACCAACATGTTGCAAAATGAATTGCCTCATTGACGACCCAAAAATCTATGAATCATACTTCCAGTAGATTGCGTGTGTGTGTGTGTGTGTGCATACCTCCTGTAATAAGTCTGCCTGTTCGATGGCCTTCAGAACACTCTTCTTCGACGTGTCCTGGATTTCCCCTCCCATCAGAAACTCATCCAGGATGAAGTAGGCCTTCTCAAAGTTAAAAATTATATCCAGCTCACAAACCTGCCACACAAACGCATTAGAATTAGGTTTATTTGGCAAGTACATTTACTGAGTGGCACCATGGATTTTAGATTGTCATTTGTGCACCCTCCCCTTACAAGGAGAACTGCACTTAGCCAAATATTATACAGTGGATAGAAAAAGTCTACACAGGTTCTTGTGATGTAAAAGAATGAGACAAAGATAAATCATGTCAGAACTTTTTCCACCTTTAATGTCACCTATACCATCAACAATTCAACTGAAAAGCAAACAAATCTTTGAGGGGGAAAAATTAAAAACTCACAATAACCTGGTTGCATAAGTGTGCACACCCTTAAACTAATACTTTGTTGAAGCACCTTATGATTTTATTTTTGGGTAGGAGTCTCCTGTGCACAGCTTTCTTCAGATCATCCCACAGATATTCAATTGGATTCAGGTCTTGTCTCCGGCTGGGCCATTCCAAAACATTAATCATCTTCTGGTGAAGCCATGCTTTTGTGGGTTTGGATGTGTGATTTGGGTCGTTGTTGTGCTCAAAGGTGAACTTCCTTTTCATCTTCATTGGTTAATTCTGGACACAGCCACATCCCCAGTTATAAGCGGGTGTGCACATTTATTTAACCAGGTTATTGTAAGGTTTTCATTTTTTATTTTTCCACCTCGAAGATATCAGGTTTTTTTCAATTGAATTGTTCACATTATAGGTCACATTAAAAGTGGAAAAAGTTCTGACATTGATTTCTTTGTCTCATTCTTTTACATCACAAAAACTTTTGTAGTCAATTAACCATTTATTTGTAGATGTGTGTGCTTAGGTTCCACCAGGTACCAAGGAACAATACCCTGGAACTTGGTTGAGTTCATATAAGATCAACCGACTACACACAATAGGTATTAGTATTATTTTCAGCATACCAAAACAGCTTTATATTGGTTTAATCTGACCGTAGCACCAGGTTCAAATACAAATGTGAAAGCTTTTTAGCAAATCAGAGGCACTTACATTTGTTTGGCTATTCTCAACAAAGGCTTTTTCTAGCAACATTTCCATATAGGCAATTGGAATGAAGGTGGAATCAAAAGGGAGATTTGGAGACCCCAAAATGCAATAAAGCTCTGTAAATGCCCAAATGTGGGCCTTGGACTATCCATGGACAGCTTCCACACTGAGCGTGGAGACAGGATACACTCATGGCTGCTACCAGGAATGTTGAGCATGCAACTAGTTCACATTCTTAATTGTTCCCTGAATAGTGGAATATTAAAGTATTCTTTCCACCCATTGTTAGACTTATCAAAGAATATTGGTCTGTTCATTTGTAAGTAATTTGCCCATTCCCAAGGTGATATGTGAGAAATAGATTTGACACAACAGAGCTACTTAAGACTAATATGTACTTACAGGTAGGATATAAATCCAGATTCAAATGTTAGATTTTATTTATGAACATATTCAACAACATATTTTAATAAATAAAACATTGTCCCTTAGCAAATGTATTAGTATTACATATTATAGTTTCTCTTATATTGTTTGTACATACACTTATGCTCAATACTTGTCTTATTTTTATTCAGCCCTCTTCGCTCATCTTTATCAAGGGTGCAAATATTTGAGATGACTGAACAAGTGGTAAAGCCAAAGGGAAAGCAAGAGAGCAACTGTTAAACAGATGAAGAGGGACGGTGAGGGACAATAACAAGCAGAGGATGTGAGTCACTGATGGACGGGAAAACCGATCCACTGTGCGGTACAGAAGACATGGGCGCGTGGAGCAATAAAGCCATTGAAAGTGCGTAGGTCAGAAAGTAGTAGATGGAAAAACAGAATTACGGACCGGGCAGAGGGAGGTGGAGCGGGCAGAGGGAGGCGGAGGGGGCCGAGGGAGGCGGAGGGGGCCGAGGGAGGCGGAGGGGGCCGAGGGAGGCGGAGGGGGCCGAGGGAGGCGGAGGGGGCCGAGGGAGGCGGAGGGGGCCGAGGGAGACGGAGAGACGGAGGGGTCCGAGGGGTCCGAGGGAGACGGAGAGACGGAGGGGTCCAAGGGAGACGGAGAGACGGAGGGTGCAGAGGGAAATATTTGGCT
Source organism: Esox lucius (assembly GCF_011004845.1). Classification (NCBI taxonomy): domain Eukaryota; kingdom Metazoa; phylum Chordata; class Actinopteri; order Esociformes; family Esocidae; genus Esox; species Esox lucius. Next base: position 23,676,480 of record NC_047592.1, on the reverse strand, counting down.
ACAGTAGTCCCTTTAGGAGGGGGAGAAGACTCACGCTGCCAAAGTATTTATCCAGAAGCTCTACGAAGCGGTGGATGACCTCCAGAGTGATTAGTTCATTATCCTGCTCCTCCACCGCACAGCAGAAATACAAACTGGCATACCTGAAAAACACACAAACATACACTGCCTTTAGCACCAGGATCATGCAGAGGTATGAATGAACCCAGGCATTTCTTTTACGGGCGAAGTTCTGGGTAATGCCTATAACTCCAGTCAGTCACTCTCCCTGGACATCCACTAACTAGTGGAAGAGAATCTCTTTTTCCCAGACCGTGGAAAATTAGCAACGATGAAGATCCAATGTCTCTGAGTGACTGACTACCCATTGTTATATAGAGTAATGGTTGGAGACGCGTCTGCCACACAGGAGACCAGGTATCAAATCTGGACTGGGACAAAACAAAATAGGATTAGTTCAGGATAAACTAAAACTAAAGTAAAACTGCTTACGGTTGTCGCAATGGACAAACTGCAACCAACATGTCTAACACCATAAATCACTTGAAGTTTTTGACTCGGTCGTGAAATGTTGCTCACTCACTCAGGAACAGCAGGTTAGAGTTAGGGCAACGGGAAAGTCTCCCAACTCCTTTCAATACTTCAATAGTAGTTAAGTGCAATTGTTAGCATAGAGGGCTGGATGTTCACTTTCTAATACCTTTTTATTTTTTCAGTTTCATCTTAAGAAACGATTGTAGTAGTAACCCTCACCTTTGTTGGATGACAACAACAACATATTTAAATACTAAGCTGTTAAGCTATTAAATTGAGTTGTGCATTATCAAGGTGTTGTAGGATGAAGTGCAAGCCCATGTGGAGCACATTGTCCATGTTGTCCCCCACTGATAAAAGCTAGCTAACAACACCGGGATTAGCTTCTCCACCAGGACATTTTTCGATATCCCTGCTTGGTGTGGGGGACACGGCCAGCACGGACAACTCCGCCTAGGTACAATACCCCTCACCGCCAAACTCCATTGAAAATAAATGCGCCGCCCCGTCCACCCCTTCCTGTCTGAAACCACCTATAGCCAACAGACCCCCCCCTCATGTCAAACGGTCTGTAGATCCCTAGACCATACTGTGTGTGTCTGTGAGAAAGACACAACCTTGAGAGCATTGGAGATGTCCATTAGTGCAATGGCTCCCTGACCTGGCCAAAAACAGGTACTGCACAAACCTCCTTTGAGAACTATTACAGAGTTGGCATCAGATATAAACCTCAGTGTATTACTCTAAAGGCTCAGATTTCCGTAATCAAATACATGGGCAGGCACCAATGTCACTTGACCGTGGCTCTGACCGACCTGCCCCTGAGTACCAAAGCCATGCCCCTGGTAATTTACAGAAGTTAGAAAGGTACAAACTGGTGTTGACCTAAAACGCTTGTAAATGTCCTGACTATGGCATAATTAAACAGAAATACTAAGGAGAGAGTAAAGTACACTGTGTTACAGCTCCAAGTGATTTGTAAAGTAAAATACCAAAAGAGAAAATGTTTAAAGCTGTCTGCAAGAGATTTTTATTCAGTAAACCATTGACAAACTTCTATCAATAACAGCCTGGAGTGGTCTGTTGTCAATGCCAGTCAACAGGACAAAGAAATAGATACGCATTTATTATAAACATGCTTTGCTATTTTGAGAAAAGATGATCCAAGCATCAAAACATATAGGGTACCTCTAAATATATCTGTTTTGCTCACTAATTAAGATGGTTTACTAATTGGATACTACACCCAATTAAAATGTTTTCTCCCTGTGCATCAAGCAACACATTAAAGTGACATTTATTTTATGCCCTTATTACTACAAAAAAATCCAGGAGTTTGTAGAGAGCCATGGCAAGCATATTAGCTAATAGCTAAAAGTTAGCTATTAGCGGGGCAACACTTTGGCCGGTAGCCAAGGAGCCTAAGTGAGCACAACTTTTTAATTGCAACAATCCCACAAAAACGACCAAGTGAAATCAATAATACAACAATGTAAATAGAAGACCTCTAATCTCATCCCCGTACCAGGCTCAATTTCCTCAAGCAGACTTGGACAGAAGAGAGCCACTTGCTGAATGAGAAACTTTCAATGTACCAAATAGATCCATCAGCACAGGCCAGCAAAAGGCTTTACTGCGGTGTAGCTTCTAATTGCCACAAAGGATTAAAAAAACACCACTCAAAAAAACGTTGGATATATTTAGTCAGTTAAAGTTTTGCCAGTAGCCAATGAAACAATAAAAGGAATCAGGCAAGTCTAGTTCGGCCGGCCGATTAGAAGGGATGAATGCCCTCAACTGGTGTTGTGATGTACTGTATATTACCCCAAAAAGCATACACGGATGCTCCACCAGAAAGTCGTAATATATCTGTATTATTATTTTTTTGGCCGTACTATAAAGTAGCTTCTGAAGGTTGTAGCCAGCAAAGTTTTTGTCTATCCTGAACAAATCCTAATGCATAATTTGCTTTGAGGCTCAAACACCGCCCCCCTGCGTGGGAGTCCACATCTCGAACCACTACACTATTTAACAAGGGGTAGTCAGTCAGTCAGTCATACAGTCAGTCAGTCACAGTCAGTCAGTCACTAAGACACATTCGCTCTTCTTGGCTTACACAGTCCGACAAAAATAGGTTTAACACGACACTTGTGTGATGAAAATGTGTTCTCTCTTACAGCTTTGATGTGTGAAAAAGGCTAGTTAACGTTGTGTCTACTGTTGGTAACGTCTGTGATGACAAGTTATTTTTTAGAAGAAGCCATGTGAGATATTGTGACATTGAAGTGCCATAAATGTTAATGAGGATAAAGTGCACATGCGTGACTTTGGCAAAAATGTCTGAGGAGGCAATAAAGCTAAAAAAGAACGAGCATTTTCAATCCTTGGCTGTTATTGCGATTCACATCTTGGTGGGTGATTAATATGATACTTTAACATTGTGAAATATAAACATTACATTACTAAAATTTGATGTCGAGTTTACAGGCATTTCAATGAACACAGGAAAGTTTTTGATTTATTGTCGAAAGGCAAGCTGGTTAAGCCGCAGTTTATGATGTCAGTCTATGCTGTGTGTTACACAACTCAAGGAAATGCAGTCTGTGAATGTCATGTTAAAAACAGTATACAGCCGTCTATAGACCTACACACTGTAACGCATTTGTGAGCTTTATCCGGTACCTCTTGTAGACAATCTTGAGGTCCCGCCACTCCAGGAAGCTGCACATCTTGGGCTTGCGAGCCAGCACCACCTGCATGAGCTCCCGGACCATCTTCTTCTTGTCCCGCTCGGCCGTGGCAGTGTACCACTTCTGGAGACGCAGCTTCCCCTGCCGACTGAACAGCAGCATGAAACGCATCTGGTCGGGGGGGGGGGGACCAGGAGGGGAGAGTTAAGCCTAATACTACAGACACGCAGTCATACAAAAGGCATTAAAGGAGAAGTTCCATATTTGTTCCGATTGGTATCAGATGGTTTCTCAACCTGTCTATGGGCCAAGAGAAACTGCAGTCAGGAAACTTGAGTCATATTAAAAGAACAATTATCACCAAATCATATTTCATCTGATGTTACTTAAAGGTGATATTGGCCATTAAAAAAAACAATCCCACACTTGATTACTTACATCAACTTCTTTTTAGTGTTTATAGGCAGCTGACATTTCTGATGGCTTGTAAAGAAAACTGAACAGTGCATTCGTTTCTTGTGGCCCATAGACTATTTACAGGGCGAGGACCCATCTAACATCACATTGAAAAGTCACTGAATTCTCCTTGAAATGCATCTACACGGGTGGAAGACCGAGTAGGGCCAGCCGGAGTATTAGATAAGGACAGGATGAACTACAGCGTACTACAACAACCAGATTAAAACGGACTGGGAGGGAGGGATGAACTTCCTACATTCCCTGCCAGAACAGCAGCGATGGGAATGAATTGAATACATACACAGAATATATTTGAGACGTATCGACTTGACAGTAACGCAGTCGTCGGCCTTAGTTGGCTATGCTGCCACAAAAACCCGGCTACTCTATTTTCCCTTCATAGCTAGTCCTCCAAGTTTTTGTTAAATAGGGAGCCAATTTTATTCCCATGACTGATGAAAACGAGTTGACATAAGAGTGAAACGTCTGAAGGCTCAAAACACCCAGTTGTAGTGCCTACCATGAAACAACTCTAGAGACGGGGAGGGAGGGGGGCGATGTGGGTGGAAAACTGAGCACACATAATAAAAGCCACCCAGAGATAGAAATCAGTGAGACCTGACAATGGGAAAAGCACACAGTTAAACATAAAACAAAAAGGCCGTAGCTAAGCTGCAAACACACACTGTCACAAATCTCAGCAAACCTGGACTGGGATTGGGGTCAAACTCTAGAAAGGGGGATTATCAGTAGGATGACAAGGACTGAGACAGAACAATATGTACACAGACGAAAAAGATGAACTTTGTATGAGGAGTGAGAGATGGATGAGGGTTGGAGGGAGGGAGAGAGAGGGCGATACTCTGAAAAGTATTCAACCCCTTGGACATCTCCGCATTGTAGTGTCACAATCTTGTTTGGAGTTTCTTTTCCACTGATCAATAAAGTCTGTTATGTCAAAGTAAAAAAAAGAAAAATAACACAATTTGCAAATAGTTCACAATGAATTACAAATATAAAACCAGAACAATTGACAGCATAAGTATTCACGCCCTTTGCTACGACACACCTGAATAAACTGTGGTGCAACCAAATGTCGTTCATTCACAAGTCATTTAAGTCACATAATTAGTTGAATGGAGTCTACCTGTGTGCAATTAAGGCATCGCTCATGGTTTCGGGTTAAATAAACCCGTCTCTCGGAGGTCCCACATTTGGTTAGTACAATTCCTAAAAAAAAACTACATTATGAAGAGAAATGTAAAGTACATCATGAAAAAGGTTGTTTGACCCCAAGTACACGGCCAAGACAATGCTGGGGTTGCTTTGGTAGACACCTTTCCAAACAGACATACGGCTGTAATTGCTGCCATAGGTGGCTACACCAAATATTGACAAAAGGCAGTAAATACTTATGCAATCAATTATTTTCTGTTCGATATCTAATTACTTCAGAGCTGTTTCTAAATTCTATTTTTTACTTTGACATTAGGGACTTCTTTTGTGGATCTGTGGCAAAATCTAATTATGTCCATTGCTATTTCATGTTGTACCACAAAATGTGGAAAGGTCCAAGGGAAGGAATACTTTTGAGAGCCATGTACTGCACATGGGTCTATGACTGCATTTCAACCCAATTAATATTGACTGGGGGGAGAAACTCTGCTCAGCATCTCCCGACGGAGTTGTCCTAGTTATTGGACACTGCTGCGTTCATGCTCTCCCTGGACCACAATCTCTGCTTTGAAATGAACGCACACTGCGTGGTGCTATGGCACTCCTGAAGGACTCTTTTGCCCACTAATGCAGCACATCTACACACAAATGTAATAAGGTAGCCAAGCCTGTTGGCATCTGCACTTATCAATAGCTATCGTCATTAACATTGCCTTTGTAACGTAGCCTAAACAGTCCGTAAAAGACACCTTCTGAAATGACTGTCGGTGCGTGTGAGAGGGAGGGGAAAAGTGTCAGTGTTAAAGACAAAAAAAGAAAGTGAACACGTGAGAAGCTGTGAAACACTTCACACAGAGGCATGTGATCAGGGAGGGTAAAGCAGAGAAGGCCATGATGTGCTTAAGAATAGACTGGATTCCTTTTGGGAGATTATTCTTAGGCTCATCTGTGTCAGATACAACGATGTGAGCAGTCCGACTCAGTTAAAGCCACCAAAGGACCTGCACTATTCCAGCCTGGGTTCAGTACTGTTTGTGCCATATTGCCAACCCAATCATCAAAGGACCAACCGTATTCTAGCCTGGCTTCAGTTCAGTTTGTGCCATCTTGCCAATCCAATTATCAAAGGAATTGCAGTACTCTCGCCTGGGCTCAGATCTGTTTGTGCAGTCTTTTCAACTGCCATGGTGATTATCACACCAAACAGAAAAAGGTCATATACAAGTTGGCAAGACAGCAGAGGAGGATCTGAGACCAAGCCAACAGTACTCAACTGAGCCAACCCTCTTCTGTGCACAGTATACTCCAAAGTAAATCCAACACAAACATTAGTACAACTTAAACAGGTCACAATTCAAACAGCAACGCTAGCAGATCACAAATATTAGTATACTAGGTCTTATGAAACACTAATGATAGCAAACTGTAGTGAAATGTTAAGTCAGGCTTAGGATATAGCAAACACAACGTTAGACTGAAAGCTACACAGTCACAGCCTGAGGGAGAGTCTGTTTGCAACATCATTCCAACTCCTTGTCATGCATTTTCACACCAAATAGGGAATTGGCATTATGGTCCAAACAGTCCCTCCTGCTAGTTAGTTAGCTGGTTACCATGATACATTAATATGCAAAGCTGAGCTAAATGCTTTTTCAGGAACCACTGGTTAAATAGCAGATTCAGAACTAGACATGTCATACAAACTCTACTCACACCAATAAATAACAACTATGCTAGCTCCACTTTACTTACAGATGACCCCACTCAGTGCCTTTTCTCTAGTATTCATCTGACAGAGAGAAGGAAAGACGGAAGGGATTCATGTAAGGTGATGAGGAGAGTATTTCCCTGTTTAGGAATGAACTGGTGAAGGGAGTATTTCCAATATTAAGTTGACAAAAGGTGAAGATTGTCAAATAGTCAACAGTTTCCCATCCGGTCCACTGTATAGATACAAAACCAGACAACAGCAATATGCAAGAGGCAGGCTAATTGACTTACTGTGATCACCATGTCAGCAACAGTGAAAGTGGAATCACTTGGCAATAGTTGAAAACCATTTTATCTATACATATTGATCATCAGTAACAAGCAGTTTCTAGGGCAGTCAAGCAGATCAGGTTGCAATTACAGCTGTTAAAACCAATGGTGTACAAACAGGAGCATGTCCAGGCAAGATCTCAAGAGTAGGTTTCACCGTCAACCTGACAAAAAAACTCCCTAACGTTAGAAACCTAGCTCGCAAGTTAGCCATTTGTCTAATCACTATTTGGATGGCTAAGAAAAATATATATATACTAAGAACGTATGATGTTAAGTGAGGTTAGATTCGAAGATAACTTGCTAGCGTTAGCAACATAACTGATAACGCCATATGTTACTAGCGAAGTTAGAAATTATAAATACAATTCGAACATGCGGCCTGTCCACATTGGTATGCTACCTGTACGTTAGCATTAGCCACTTTATGGCTAACATACAGGTGAGGAGGTACTCTGCTTCCTGAAACCATACACCTTACTGTAGCTAAAGAGGTAGCCGGATAGCTTTAGCTATTGAACTATTTTTATGACGAGATTACATACCATTTTTATCGGGTTCCCAGTGCAAATGGTCTTCGTTGATTAATTAATTAATTTTCCTTTTGGTTTTAAAACCAGCAAATGTCAACATTCCATGTCGGTTTCAGAATACTACGGCTCGAGCGGGCAACCAACCCATTCAGCCTAGTTGGTAGGAACAAGGACTGAATCCGGTGACAGACGTCAGCTGTTCCCCTCCTCAGTGAACATGCGCATTGCGCATTTTGTGGCAAGAGGTGAAGCCAGTTTTGTAGGCAAACCCACCGAGGCCACTCGTTTAATCAACTGTAGGTCTACTTCAAAAGGTTTAATAACTAAAAGTGAACATTAACTTATTTAATTTGCGTGTATGACTAAACTAAACGTTATAAATTGGATTCGGTGTGTGCGAGGATTCTATGTGGTGTCTCGCGCCAGTACAGTCAGCATGTTGGATGTTGTTGCCATGACAAACAAGACGGTCGGTAATGTGGTTCCCATGGAAACTGAATTCTTAGGTGATGGCCAACATGTGTGCATTCAGTGCCAAGATTCATTTTTCCCCCAATCGATTATGTCAATTTAGCTTGCCAGGTTTTTGTACGCTGTATTGTGGCCAATATTACATGAAAGGTGTACACGGGTATCGCTACAAAAGTAAGTAAAGTAAGGAAAGCTTGTCTCAGACTGTGGGGATGATTTCTTTTTGAAGTAAATTCATTTGAATTAGAAATCAATATTTTGACCTCCAACTTCTTAAAATAAATTATTGCTTGTTACATTGCATGTTACAGATAGATCAACAAACACTTGAAACATGACTGACCCTTTTAATATTTTTTTTTAAAAAAGCTATAATTTTAATAAATATATATTTGAAATGCTACAAAAATACAACTGTTTGAGCAAACAGACCATTACAGAGTGTAAACAAAATTGAACAGCATAATAAAAATACATAAATCCGTTCAGATCTAATTCAAAATCTCTCCCTTGAACATTTCAGTCATTCAGTCATACCATTGCTCACATTAAATAAATATAATACAAAATACATCCCACCAGAGCAATTAACAGATATCAACTTTCACATCTCATAAAAATGAAGGCATTCTCATCTTTTTGGTAATATGTGGTTATGTATGATTTTTAGGAGTAGTTATTGTTCAGGTCATATAAATTATTTCATTATTCAGGGGTGATCTCAGTAGCATGTAGATTGACAGTTACCCCTGCCAGTGGAATGATAGGAGTGTTTCATGGTCATTGTGTATCAGTTGGTTTTTCAGGGTTTCCTTACATTTGATTAGCTTTGATTGGGTTGGTTGACTTGACCCATGAACAGAACAGCACCTGGGAGGGAGAAACAGATACCATTCATATTAGAGGATGACCAAAGTAGGAAATATGTCAAAATGTCTGAGGGAGGAAGTGATCTCCATAAAAAATATAACTTCATATACAGGGACAAAAATACCTGCTATCCTTTGATTTATAAAGTGTATACATGTATAATAATACATGTATAATGTACTTGTATAATAATAGCACAGCTACTTAGATTTGTGGTGAGGTAAGACAATAAATTGTTTATGCTAATATCTTGTTTTTAACATGTAGATGGTTATGCTGGCAGAATAAGGGGACCTCACCTGTGGAGTTGTGTTGGATGAGGAAAAGAAATGGCCTGTCCAGGGTGATTTCTTCTACAGCCATACGAGAGAACATGATAGCACCTGCAATGGGCGAAGATAGAAACAACAGTCAAAACACAATTCTGTTATCTTTCTAGAGCATTCTTTCAAGCTACTGTGCTTCATGTTATGGTTCTTACGTGTTTTTTGGCTTGGTATCAGTATAAACACTTTTTAACAACTGCTAATGTATAAAGGACTTTATGAAATGTTATTGATTGATTAATAGTATCTTAATTGTCATGTTATGTACTTGTGACTGATGATCCTTTGGTCCCCTCTTCATTCAACTCTATCTTGACCTTCTGCAGAACCTTGGACACACTGAGCCTTTCCTCAGCTGGATGAAAAGAAAGGAAAGAAATATAGGGATATTTAATGATATTTTAAAAATGATTTAAAAAAACAACAATGTAGATTTGCTAAATACACACACTAGTCATGGTATAAATCAAGAAAGGAAATCTGTCACCTCCCAAATTATATACCAGTTAGAATGTATGTCAAATGAATTACTTTGTTCTGTGGAATACCAGTGTGGCTATGGGAACAGCTTTCTTAAAATTGAACTCAAACAAGCCTTAGTAGTGGAAGGTACTCACTGGTGATACGGGTAAAGTCTGCCTTAGCCAGGTTGAACATGTTCCCCAATCCCATACTGGTCAGGGGGGTTTTGAGATCCACCTCGGAGTCGAGGGTGAACCTGGGCAGGGCCAGTTGACGCTTGACACTCCTCATCTCCTCCCTCCACTGCTGCAGGCGCCGGCTGGTCAGCTCGCCGACGAGCGCGCTCACCGGCGTGTCGCGCTCAAACGGGACGACTAGCAGCATGCTCAGGGCATCGCCCTCGTAAGGAACGCTGATAACGTCGTAGTCCACACCGTCAGGGGTCACGAACTCACCTGTGGAGCGGAAGGGGGTCAAGTTGAATTGGTTTCAGGATGTGAAAACATTTGCTCATGCACGGATCTGATGTTTGGATTTGGCACCAAGTGAGAGCTTCTAAAGTTAACTTAACATCTTTATAGAGAAGAAGTATGCAGTGATCAGATATTAATAACAGAGATGGCGGACTGTTTAACTCCACATCAAAAAAGGCCTGAGGAGGTGCCCACCATATTTGAAGCGGTTTGTCTGCCTCATCATTGGAACGGTCACTGAGCTGCCGTTGGCACACTGGAACAGCCTCTCCTGTGTCATCTTGGGGTCAAAGGGCACCTTCCATAACCCCTGGAAGTGCAGAGCACTCAGCAGGACCATGCGTGTTTCGTCAGTCAGTGCATCCGATGACAGGAATGAAGGGATGTTACCTGAAGGAGTGAGAGAAAAGAGGAGGGATTGAAAGTTTGTTGGGACAATGGTGGCTCTATAGTAACTCATGTTGTTGTGTGTTATATGGCCAAAATACTATGTCCAAGGGCTGTTTTCACGTGCACAGATACAGCCATTGGCTGTGGACATATGTCCATATACCACAATACCCGGGAATGCCTTTTAACTATTAAAAACCAGATATCAAAGCAATAACAGCAGTATAACATAATATTTTAAAATAGCAGCAGTGAGGTATGGTCTCACGCAGATTCTTTGTCTATCAGCCTTCAGTGTTCGAATCATCCCGTTTATGATGCGTAACCTTTTTCCACTTTGTCCCTCCATTGAATAATTAACATTTATCCTGCAGACAGGGGACCCAATCTCCCAACATCCCAGAGAAGGACATATATTTGGTTTGCCTGCCTCCTTGCCTCTCACCTGCGGTGTGGTCGGAGACCCAGGCATTGATGATGTCCAAGGCCTGGTAGGGCTTGGAAAAGTCCAGCTGGTGAGGGAAGGCCTGGAATGCTTTCCGCAGACCTTTCCTGAAACCTTTCTCCAGGACCATCTTCCTCTCCACCATCACCCCGCTGGCCAGCTCCACTCCCTCCGTGCTAGCAATGTCCCGCTGGAGCAGGCGCTGCTGACGGGCCATCCCGTGCTCTGGAGGAAAAGGAAGTGGTTAACCGTCGGGTTTGTGGATTTAAAGTGTGAATTCAAAAGCACAACGGAGGCTGAAGATCAAGATGATATAGAGGAAGAATGAAGAGGATTCGGGAAATGACTAGAGCATTGTGTTCCGGCGTGGGTCACCAGCTAGACTACAGCACTTCCGTTTTTGTTATTGCCATGTTGGCAAGGAGTCATCGGTTGTAAACCGATGCCTTGTAGCCGTGTTTACGTTGCGAAACTCATGCAACCACATGTAGATAAAGCTTTTAAACGTGACTTGAACTACAGTCCACCCTTACCTTCTAGAGTGAAGCCCATTTTGGAATTCAGTGTTTTCAGGGTTTCGCCTGCGGCACCCAACTGAGCCATGCCCAGAACGGAGGCCACTCCGAAGGGGGAAAGGGCTAGGTTAGAGTCTCGGGTGGTCAGGGCCATCTGGGAGAAGACCTGCATTCCAAAGTCTGTCTGTTTCTCCTGGAGTTTAGAGAGGGCAGCTCCAGAGGCGTAGAGAAAGAAGCACACGAACAGAGACAGCATTCTGGGTAGAGAGGGAGGAGGAAAGGGTGAGGGAAGTTGTTGAGAGACACGCTTAGGAAATAATGTAGATGTTGGAGGGAATTCAGTGAAGTATTCAACAATACCATGTCACACTGTACAAGTAAATCCTGTTAAGGACGGAGGGAAATGTATTCAAGAACAACGATAATGAACCCAAGGTAAGAAGGGATCGATTAGGGGAATGGAAAGAGCCTGCTTCCTATCAAGGTCATAGGTTACTGCCTTTGTTACTGCTAGGTTATTTCCTAGCCTTTACACATTATTGCTGGCCCTCTTGGGTTACAGGCAGGGCCTCTTTATAAGCAATTGTGATAACTAATATAAATAGGGCTTATATAACTGATTGAAATGACTGACGTATGATTGACAAGGCTGTGTACAGGGAAATCAGGAAAGGATATCGATTTTAGATCAAATGATGGTGGGATTAAGGACTGCTGTAGAATACATTATTCCCCAAAAGGTACAGTACCATACAACTATAGATGTTGGATAAATCTAACTTCACACAATTCTTGCTCTAATAGCAATCACAACTAAGAACATTTTACAAAATAATAAAAAGGAATGATAGATTCCACAACATTCCACCAGAGAACAATTGTTTGTAAAAACAGTTCTGGACAAAGAGCAGTAAATCAGAAAAGTCTCTGTTTCTGATTAAATAACAGGGCACCAAACAGGAAACAGACTAAAACCGTGAGGGACTATAGAGCAAATCATCCAATAAAAAACATAAATTACAAAGCACTTGGCTGTGTGGTGTGCCTTTATAAATACATCCCAGACAGTGTCATATCTTGACACACTGGCCTTGGTATTAGCTCTTCCTGTGGATACAGCTGTTGGAATGAGACAAAACAAGACAAGAACCCTGAATGCCAGACTTAGTCATGCTTTGTTTAAGAGGCAGAAAATAAACAACAGCAACCCCCAGACTTAGGTAAATAACAGTTGAATAATAGTAAAAAAGAGAGGTCTTCTCAGTGTCCTTGCAGGCCATAGAATCAGACTGATGCTGTGCATTCAGCCTCCCCCAGTTAAAAACACGTATAGCCATCCAACTTTACTCACTTCTGCTCTAATTTCAGAAGTCATTTATCTTTGTTGTCCTAGTGACTAGTCAGCAACCAATACGTTTGAGACATTTAGGTTCGGGGTTAAAATGTACTCATATCACACATTGACCATGTCTGTATCCAACTTGTTGTACAGATTGGGGAACAACCTCGGAGTTACGGTCGGGACACATGCAGACGTTCAATATGTGCTTCCATGTAGTGATTTGTTACCTAATAGCATCATATGAAAAAACGCGATGAAGTTTGCCTGGGGGAAAAATACTTCCAGGGACACTAACAATTTTTGTATAATGAATAACAACAAACATCCTCATACCTTAAAGTTGTGAAGTGTTGAGAGATTCAGATGAAGATTAGCTTGATCCTGAGAAAGTAGCTGCGTGGTTACTTGAGTGTAATAGTTGTAGGTTGTAGTTGTAGTTCAGCCTTTCGCCAGGGTTAAAAGTGAAACAACCTGTGAATGGGGGTGAGCTTTCTGCAGCTAATATAGCGGAATGACTGCCCTAAGGCCCCTCCTGCTCCCCATCTAGGCCACACCCTCAGTAGCAACACTCGGTAAACACACATTGAAAGGAAGTTATTATTGACTATGAGATCATCATCCTTCAGACCGGGATGCTGCTCCCTAGCGAGAATAAAAGACACGCGCGCATGCATGCACACTCTTTCACACATACACACACGCACACGCACACGCACACGCACACTGCACACACTCACTCTTTTATACCCAGACCTTCTCCTTGCTCTCATTCTCTATTAGCCTCACGCAGCCCCTCAACACACATTTGATTCTGTTTCTTTTTTCACTCAGAGAAGGTCCAGTCTTGCTATTTACTTAGGTGAGTAGGTTCTGTCTGGCAAAATCTGACAAAAATAGCATTTCATAATTACTAAACCAATGTCACCAGTGAATAAAATATAATTTTACAGAGAGCGAGACGGAGAGAGAGTAAAAAATAAATCGAGTAAGAAAAAAAGCTCATTAAAATGTTCTGCTTAGATGGTTCCAGTAATACCTAATCACTTCCACTGTGTCAGCTCATCCATCCACACTTTTCGGTGAATTGGCCTGTCTCTTCCCTCACAGACTGATGAAACATACACTCAAACAAAATCAAACACACACACACACACAGTTCTGACACATCAAAATTCCAAATTTGGTTTTGTAGTTGCCAGCATTCCATGGCACTGGGCTCACAAAGCACTCACACTTTCCATACTAAGAGTAAGCCATAACAGGGAAAGTGAGGCAGGTAAATGTGTTCCAAATGAGGAGTGTTCCAACGTTACAAGCAAAAAGGGACAGTGACAAATCGAAAAGTAATGCAGTTCTTTTCTTCACAGACACACAGTATTTTTTACCCTTGTGGGTAAAACTATATGCCCTATTTTCCCTGTCCACGTAACATAAAATAACCTAACCCAAATGCTACAATCACAACTGTACAACAGCATTGTATGTTTAAGATTCAATTGACCCACTACAACATTTGAAACCCTGAGGCCAAAACACAATTTTTTGTTTGATTAAACCCAGATTGCTGGATGACCTCACAGAATTCTTCCTCTTTCTTTCTCCACAAACATCTTATTTTTTTCCACAGCAAACAGGAAAACAGGGTTTCTGGGGGATCAACAGAATTATGAGGCAAAAAAGACAACATGGTAATACATTGGGGCACCTTTGAGTATCATAAGCAGTTACATTGTCTTAGGCAATTCAATTATTTTCTTTAAATTAGTTTTTTTACCTACACTTGTATTGCTGTGTGTTTGTGTGTGTTTATGAGCTCATTTGTCATCGATCACCACAAACAAAGCACATAATGTGTAAGTGAACAATTTAATCTACAAATTATTCTAAATAAAATACAAATGCAAAACAGAAAATTCTTGATTTAATAAATAAGTATTCACACCCTTTATTCAGTATCTGGTAGAGGCACTTTTAGCAGCAATTACAAGAATAAGTCTATTTGAATAAGTCTCGACTTACATTTTTGCCCTTCCTTCTTTGCAAAATTGCTCAATCTTGGTCAATCTAGGCAAGGTTTGATTCAAGTTTCTTTTTGCCACTCTCCCATAAAGGTCATTTGCCATAGGACTCTTGATTGCCTACTCAGTTAATCAACTATTTTCTGTCTCATAGTAGTAAATACATTTGAACAATGTGCAGATTTTATATTTCACTTTGAGATTATGGAATTTGTTGTTGAGTAGTGGCAAAAACACCTAATTAAATTAATATAGCATTTCATATTGTAACACAATAAAATGCTAGATTGTCAGAGGGGGAGAATGCTTTTGTATCCCACTGAGGAGGAATAATTGGAACACACAAATCATTGGAACACACAAGACCTCCTTATAGTAATAACTTATTTTGGTCTTTATCTCTCTTTCACACGGGAGCACACACCCATGTTATTGTCATTCCTATTTATTTAATGTACAGTAGCTAAAATTGTCATCTCTATCTAATAGAAATTGAAGAAACCACACAGCCCCAGACCCCTTCTTTTGGGCAATTCCTTATTAGGTTGTCAGAGGAAATCTGGTTTTACTGCCCACTCCATTTTTACTTTCAGGGGGATGAGATGAGCATGGGAATGGGAACTCACTTTGGAATGGTGGTATAGTCACTCACTGCTATGTTACTATGGGCGACAGACCAGGGGAACTCTGGGAAATGCATTATGCCAAAACACATTGTGAATGAAAGACAACAACTTTTATTTAACATCAGCACTCCTCCTACAACTATTTACTCAGGCTTTCCAAGCCTATGGCTACTTAGGTCTAAAATGGTTGAAGGTTAAAGTTTTGCACTACCATAGTTTAAGGCATTTTTCCAATATCATATAGAAAGCATCTGCTGGTATGTCATGTGCCTAGTCATGGAAAGAGATGAAAGACAAAGCTATCACACGTATTTTACATCTGGCATTGAGAAATGTTTAGTACATATAAATCTGACCCATAAATGGGAAATACCCTTTTTTCTAGAAGGATGTAATATTTTACTGCCTTTGTGAGAACTTCTGGTTCCCCACATGCAGTAAAATCAGTATCACACACAGACAAAAATATAAACTCGGACAAGCATTCACAAGAAAACGCCCAAGCATTTCTAAACACAAGTATCATTTGATTTTATCATTTATACTGGAATATGGTTGGCGTCATTCTTTTAGACTAGGATCAAATTCACAACGTAGAGGTATGAGAAGTCCAAAATGTCTTGACTGCAGAAGATCAGACCAGAAAGATTAGTGCCTTTAAAACATAACCTACATAATCTACTGTCAAATCATTTTCTGAACATAACTATTAGTTATCTGTCCCCAACAGTGTTGTGGTTAGTAACACGGACTGTCATATTAGAAAACCAGGGTTTGATCTTTGCCATGGACCAATCAAATTAGGCTTTAGGATTAGTTCATGTTGCTCTTGTTTTCAGTTTACATAGCGTAGTTCACTTGACGTAGTGGTAGGCTGTTCAACTGTCTATTCTTTTTCTAAAAAAACGAACCAGCCATGGAGTGATTCAAGTCATTGTTTTCATTATAGTTACTGTATAGCTATTAGCTTGCCATCTACAGTAATCTCTTTATAATTTAAGGTGTTGAATGTAGTGTAGCGATCCAGTTATTGGTTTGGATGTTAACTAATGTAGGAAACCGGGGAGTTCCGACTATTTGGTTTGACAATGCAAGTAAACAGACACCACATCTCTACACACGTATCACATGCACCCTCACACCCGTTTACATAGTGTACACAGTCTGTCACATAGTAGACTGGATCGAATCCAGTTTGGGCAACAACATTTATCCCTTCTATTGGTGGGCTGTCAGAACTAGGCTTGTCTGGTTCAATTTCTTGTTTAGCAGTACAGCTTTCCAGTCTTTTGGTGTCCCAGGCTTTTTGAAACGTGTTGCTGGCATCAAATTCAAAGTGAGAATGTATTTTCCAAGAAACAATTACAATTATCAATTTCAACATTTGACCTGTTGTTTTTGCACTATTTTTTTAATGAAATGGGTTTTAAATTATTTGCACATCTTTGCATTATGTTTATATTTACATTTTCAACTTTTTTGGAAATGGGGTTGTAATATTATTATTTTGTAAAAACAATTGAAACCTAAGCTGAAGTGAGACAACCGAATGAATAAAAGAAAAGCAAATGAAAATGGAACCGAAAAGGTCTGTTCACGTTATCTAAAGCAAAATCTTAAATCGGAGTTTGTGAGATAGCAAAAGTCAACAAGCATGCCACTTCAAGGGCTTATTTCGAAATGAGCATGTTAGTAGTCAAGCCCAGCATGGCCTTGCATGTTTGCGCCAACCATGAGTCTGTGCGGAAATGGTCAATTTAAATAGGCTGGTTTTGAGTGATGAATGTACTTATTGGTGCTACACCAGGTGATGTCATCCCCAGAAGCCATACAGTATGCACACTCATTCTAATGTCTGAACTGGCTTTGCTTTTAATGTATGAGAAAACATCTTTGACTCAAGACAAGTTCATCCAAGTCAAGACAATGCAAGACTATTGAGCTGTGCTTATTTAGGCTAGTTGTCAAGATAAAACATACACACTTAAAGTAGCCTACACTATTATTTAACCAAAAGGAAATTTGGCAACTAATATTATTGTAACCATAATGGAAAATACTATAAACAATTAGGAAAAGACAACAGGAACCGAGAGAAGAAAAGGGCAAAGGTCTACTGACAGAGGGAAGTGTGGGAGAGAAGGATGATGGGTAATATGGAGGAATTTAGTGTGGGGGAAATACTTACTGGATGAAAAAAAGAGGGGAAGTTACAATGAAAGAGTGATGCAAGGTGGAATTATGGTGAGAGGGAGAACTGGGAACTTTGAGAAAAATAAATCAATTCAATGCTGACCCCATCTCCTTCACACATACTCAGCCTCAGACTAAAAGATGTCCACCATCAGCAACGCAGTACATGAACCGAGACTGAACAGAAATAGCATCATCATCATTGGGTTCAGACCGGGCCACTCTAGTCTGCCATCTCTTCCCACCCAGTTAGCTGTCCCGCTGTGGGGGACCCTCCAGTCCTTGGTCTGTAGTTTTGATCAGACATATTACAGGTGAATGAGCTTTCACTCTGTGCACACGAGAACTCAGTATACAATCCAGGGCTCAACGTTAAAATGTTTGGCCACTGGCCCAGTGGGGCCACTGGGTTTGAAACTTACTGGGCCAATTTTTTTTTTTACTGTCCCTCGTTCCAAAAGTTGTAATTTATCAGTGTTACAACACAGAACCAAATACTTTTGTTACTTAACATGATTAATCATTTGTGAAATGCATTCTGGATATATAAAACAAAAATGTTTCTTTCATAACATTTCTAATTATAAAAATGAATACACTAACTCATTCACCTCAGGGAACAAGGCGACCGGATGGTCCATCAGTTACTAGGTATGCGGTTGTTATGTCGTGCAATCACCCAATGTGCATCAGCATTTAAATTCCTGATACAACCAAGGACCCTGAAGATGGATTGTCAGCCACGCAATTGGCTGTCATGCTGACCAGGTGCTGTTTGCTATTGGCATGGCATGGCGGGTCGGGGATTGTTTATGAAAGTTGTCAGTGCCTTTGTAAAAAGACATTTGTCAGCTCTTGCCGGGAACTTAAGACAGACGACACCGTTCCATTGACGTCGAAACAGGTACATTATTTTTTGCACTGAGGTAAAAATGTTCGCTTTCGTTTGAGCTTGTAGTTATCCTTTAATTAAGTGATTCACCCAAGTTTTTAAATGCTTTATTGAAAAACAATACCATACAACCACGCGTCACATCACTGCTCAACTCTTGACTGGTCAACAGCGTGCAAAAGGAGCTGCAAGGTAGTTTTGTGCGAGTGCCAGATTACGAAACAACTGGAGGATGTCGAGTTTATAATGCGATTATTATTTTAAAATCTCAAATTTGGCCCGATTGGAAGAGTGACTTGCTACTTTGATCTGGACTTTTTATTGGCCCCGCGCCATCGTTATTGTCGAGCCCTGCTTTGAATCACATCTTTCGTAGCTAATAAGGTCTATCCTTTAATTAATTGGGTTAACAAAATCTCGGGTTAATATAGCCTGAAATGTTGTTATAGGTTATTTGGCTGGGCTGGCCTCCTCATTTTCCACTCTTTATGGAAGAGCCCTTGGCTAGCTGATTGTGCCCTCCCACTGCTAAGTTAGTGGGTATGCTTATTCCTTAGAGCTAAATAATGAGGAGGCTAGCTAGCTGCTTAGATGGACAGTGGGGAAGTTAGCCAGCTATATTGCCAGTAGTCCAGGAAAACTGATGTTGGAAGAGTTAAAAGGTGGGCACCTAAGAGCCCTGGGAGCTGGACCATCCTACCGTAAATGTACAACTGCTGCAATGTCATCCCTCATGTGGGAATTAATGCCAGAACCCCAGGGGCACATTATTGGCGCATTGTAGGGAATCTTAGGATCCTCTTTCAAAAAACAACCCAGATCATGGCTGTAGTCTCGGTTTAGCAAGATTTTAATTTCTGCATGCTACCCATGAAAGCCACCCAGAAATGAATTTGCAAATAGTGATTCCAAAATGATACCTTACCCAAGCATAGCATTCGTGCCAAAAAATCCCATCTACATTCTATGTAACTTAAGACTTCATATTTCTTCAGCCAATGACCAACAGAGGTTAGCTATCCAATATTCTTCCCCCACATACCAAAATGAACAACCAAAACAGAATATAACAATGTCATGGTTGTGGTAGGACACTGGCGCAGAGTCAAAATGGTGGAAGTAATCCCTGGTTTTTAATGAAACCAAAACAATAGCAGCAACCAGTGACGTAGGGCATTCAACACGAAATAAAACCAAAATGAACCACATGTGGCCACACATAGAACATAAATAGGGTCCCTAATTGGAGGCAACAATCTACACCTGCCTCCAGTTGGGGAGACCAAAAGGATCAGAGGTGGCTAAAGGCACCACCTGTCCTGACTATTGCCCCAGCCCAGTCCATAGATGGCTAGGGGCATAGCCAGGACGTGACACATCAGTTCCCAGAAGAATGGTTTGAAGAAAGAAACATCACTAGCTCCATGTCATTTTGGTGCAGTACATTGACCTTGAACTGAGCATAAAGCTAGAATTATATCACCTGGAAGACAGGGTATTCAGTCAGCCTCAAGCCCTTACTGACCTTGAAAGACGAAGGACTTACCACTTTTCCCAAGTCAGGGAATTGGTGTTACAGACAATCAAGGCGAGACAATTACATAAATTGGACTGTCAAAGACACCAGAATATCTTTCCAAGACGTGTTTATGTTAAATGGTCTCAGTCCTAACTTAAATCTGACAAAAATAATATGACAGGGTTTGACAATTATATGACAGGCTGTGCCCAACTAAATGTATGAGCAATGTACATGAGTCTCCATTCAAACTATGTATTAGAGAGAATTTGCTTGACATGTGGAGTTCCACAAGGCTCTATGCTGGGGCCTCTTTTATTCAACATTTATAGGTTACCATTAGCCAAGGTCATGTAAAGCAACAACACTGCTTGTCATAATTATGCAGATGGCACCCAAATTTATATAGCTCTCTCGCCTTTTATTGTGGCCAGCCTAGTAAGCATCTTGATATGCCACACCTGTGAGGTGGGAGGATTGTCTTGGCAAAGGAAAAGTGCTCACTAACACAGATTTAGACAGATTTATGAACAATATTTGAGATAAATAGGCCTTTTGTGTACATAGAGAAAGTCTGAAATCTTTGAGTTCAGCTCATGATAAATGGGGGCAAAAACAAAAGTGTTGCAATTATAATTTTGTTCAGTGTAGTTACTATGGTCCTATAGACTCACTTCGTCAGTGCTTGAATACATCAATGTTTGTATGTGCCAGAACATTCTTCAAAGAAATAAAGATATAACTGAAATAATTGTCATTGTGCTAAAGGCGAGAGATTGACAGTCAGTAATTATCTTGACACATTTTTCCTTAAGTCTAAAAGCCAAGCTAGAAATCTAAGCATAATCATGGATTCGGATCTCCATTTCAATATTATATTAACAAAATATAAAATCAGCCTATTATCACCTTAAAAACATAGATTTCATGTCAAGACAAGATCTAGATAAACTTTCCCACACTTCCATCTTGCAAAAGTTGGACTACTGCAATCGCCTGTTTTCAAGGCTCTCTTAAGAAAGCAGTTTGAAAATTGCTGCTCATTCAGAATGCTGCTGCTCAATCTCTAAAAAAAACTCAACACTTTAAACCAGCTCTTAGATCTCTGCACTGGCTCACTGTATCTCATAGAATTGATGTCAAAATATTGCTATTCGCTGGTTGGTTCAGGGCCAAGTCACATGTCAGATCTATTCTGTCAGTATAAACACTCCAGACCCCTCCGATCATCAGGGTCTGGTCTACTTACCGTTCCAAGAGTAAGGACAAATGTTGGTTAGACAGCGTTGTATCATTATTCTGTGCAGAGCTGGAACAAACTGCAAGAAAATCTTTATAATATTACAGTAAAAAATTATGAATAGTTCATATTACGTAGGCTATTTTGTTCATGCAAACAACGAGCTTCATGAATTGATGTTTTGTATCAACATTAACAAACTGAGTACTGTGTTCTCACAAAAAACTATGAGTTTATGTCCTGTGTCAACATGAACAAATGACACTACACACAGTTAATGCATTTAAAATCATTAATAAAGTAGGGGTTATCATTATTTAAAAAAAAGAATGTGTTTGTTTATCATTCGTTCATGTTAACTACTGCATTCGTTAATGGTAGTTCATGTACCCTTATCGGAAAGTGTTACCTAATCATATTTTAGCCATCTTAAATAGGATGTTTTTATTTTTATGCTTTGTCTTTTATGCAACATTTACTTCTAGTATGCCTTATTTGTTTTTCCTCATGTAAAGCACTTTGAATTGCCCTGTATAGGAAATGTGATATACATATAAACTTGCCTTGCCTTGTTAATGAAAAACAATAAACATTCCTTAAAATGTAATCAAGGTTGGTAGTGTAATAATCAAATAATTTTATGATTTAAAATAAAGCATCAATACTCAACCATTTATCCTTACTGTTTTATACACCGATCAGCCATAACATTATGACCACCTGCCTACTGTTGTGTGGGTCTACATTTTACCGACAAAACAGCCCTGACCTGTTGAGGCATGGATTCCACTAAAACCTCTGAAGGTGTACTGTGGTATCTGGCACCAAGACAATAGCAGCAGATCCTTTCAGTCCAATCCTATGTTATGAGGTGGGGCCTCCATGGATCGGACTTGTTTGTCCAGCACATCCCAAAGATGCTGGACTGGATTGAGATCTGGGGAATTTGGAGGCCATATCAACACCTTGAACTCGTTGTGTTCCATTCCTGAATCATTTTTGCTTTTTGGCAGGGAGTATTATCCTGCTGAAAGAGACCAATGCCATCAGGGAATTCCATGGTCTGCAACAATGCTGAATGGCAGGACCAAAGGTTTCCCAGCAGGACATTGCCCAAACCATCACACTTACTCTACCGGCTTGCCTTCTTCCCATAGTGCATCCTGGTGCCATGTGTTTTCCACGTAAGCGACGCACACGCACCCGGCCATCCACGTGATATAAAAGGAAATATGATTCATCAGACTAGGCCACCTTCTTCCATTGCTCCGTGGACCAGTTCTGATGCTCACGTGCCCGTTGTAGGTGCTTCCGGCAGTGGACAGGGGTCAGAATGGGCACTCTGACTGGTCTGCGGCTATGCAGTCCCATACGCAAAAAAACCCTGCAAATCACTGTGTTCTGACACCTTTTATCAGTACCAGCATTAACTTTTTCAGCAATTTGGTTCGGACCACACAGGTCAGCCTTCACTCCCGACGTGCATCAATGAGCCTTGGCCATGACCCTGTCACCGGTTCACCGCTTTTCCTTCCTTGGACCACTTTTGATAGGTACTGACCACTGCAGACCGGGAACACCCCACAATGGCGGCAGTATTGGAGATGCTCTGACCCAGTCATCTAGCCATCACAATTTGGCCCTTGTCAAAGCTCAGAACCTTACGAGTGCCCATTTTTCCTGCTTCCTACTCAACAACGTTGAGGAGAGAATGTTCACTTGCTGCCTAATATATCCCACCCACTGACAGGTGCCATGATATCGAGATTATCAGTGTTATTCACTTTCACCTGTCAGGGGCCATAATGTTATGGCTGATCGATGTGTTTTATTCAGTAATTAGAGGATTGTTTTATAATTTCACTTTGAGTAGGTTCTGTAGATCGATGTAAATGTTTTTATTTCATATTAAATTAAGTAATTTGGTGTGTTGAGTTTCTCTAGGGACTGTATATCTGTATGTTTAAATGTACTACAGTACATAAAGAAATTCTGAATGTATGTTGCTAAAAAGTTACCTTCTTACTACGATCATTTGGCAATAACAATATGACATATATGACATTTATATTTCTTAATTTTCTGATAATGATGGTTGATTACCCAACATACCCTACTCAAAAAGAGGAAATGAATAAGGAGAAATGGTCAAGGGGAAAATAACATTTCCTGAACACTACTTATGTTACTAAGGACATTATTACGCAGGCTCACAAGCTCGCGGTGGGGCCAGTTGGGGTCAACAAAGTATGTCTGGTACACCCCTCCACTTGGATACCATTGTCCGTTAATGACGTGGATTTTTTTCTCATCAGTCACTTCTCATTCCTCGTACACCGTAGCTCTGTCATTTGGACCTGGATCATGTTTGGAATGCAGCCAATGATGATAAAGAGTAGAGGCTGGAAGCCATTGTTTTGACAATGATAAGAATGGATGGCAGACAAAATCTAATGTATGAAGAATCCAGCAAGACACACACACTATCAAAGAAAGTACTGGGCAAATGACTGGAACATGTTTGAATGGACTTGCAACATTTAAGGAAGAGGACTAATACCAAGGCCTTAGGTTTTTCCCTGACTATAAGATCTCATCAGAAGAAAAATCTAGACACCACAGATTGAGTGGCTTTTGCCTGTGTAACAACTAATGGGGAGCATTATAAAATAAATAAACACAAATAGCACCAGGATTTACAGAAATGTTTATGCTGACTGTTTATTTACAGTATTAATTTAGTGCCCACAAACTTCCAAAACAAAAAATACCTCTGAGCAGAGATGTGGTAAAAGACCAGTTTATGAACTGAGATGTGAGACTGATTAAAATTAACCCTAAGAAAATGACTAGTTTGGCCTACATCATGATTTTCAACCCCCGGAATTCACAGTTAAAACTTAGCTGCATTTTGCTTCTGTGGTCAGTTATACAAAAGGTTTGTCAGATCTTTAAATGCGTACCAGTTTCAACATGACGTAACTCTGCCGTCTACTTCTGGAGAATCTGTTGAGACCACCCCTGTGGGTAAGCGTTTCTTCATTCACCACAACTGCCAGCTACAAATCTGGGTTTTATTTGGTTAAATGCCGGAGGGAAATGTTCTTGATGTTGCCCTCCCTACTCTGCCTGCATAAGCCTGTGTGTGGTGAGGTTTCATTGAGTGACTGGAAAAGGTTGCAGTGGTTACAACCTCAACATGTTCTGACAGGGGACTGGTACAGAATCTTACACCCACAGCGCATTCTGATAGTGTATAAACACAGGCGCACAGACACACAAACAGGAGGAAACACACCCAGACTGTTACATAACCTGTCTAGGTTAAGTCGGACACGACACACCTGGGTGGGAGCAACACTGGACCTTAAAAGTCTAGGACAGGAAATCCGATACAGTCTTGGCCCTAGGTTATGGCCACATCATACCTGTACTCACTCCTCTGCCAAACAGCCAGCTCGGCTAGACTAGCCCTGTTGAGATTCCAGAGATAAAACACCTCTGGTGTCAGCACATTTAGTTTTTTCCTGGGAAATGAAGAAATGTTTCCCCACATGCTTCTGAAATAAAAGTGGGAGTGAATAGTTCAGGGAATCTGTGTGCTTTATAGTTGCCTGAGTGAAAACTTGAAAAGTTTGGAAAATCCAGTATGTTAGATATTTCTTCATGCATATTTGTACTCTTTATTTTCCCTTTCTTTCTGTCTCTCTCTCATTCTCTTTTACTATCTCTCCATCTCTCTCACTGATTCAGGAGTGTTTTTGGGTACTGCGGGTCTGAGTCAATGTCCCCTGACTTTGTACGACCCAGCAGAACTGTTGAGTCACAGAGTGATTAGGTGTGAGTGTTTGTGTGTATGTGTGTATGTGTCACCCAAAACACATGTGTGTATGCGTGTCTTTCCATGTGTTGTGTTCGTAACACCCCTTTCCTGTCAGCACATCACACAGGGATCAGCCAGTCCTATGTCTGTATTTAGGAGGAAAACAACTGTCTGTCTGGACCATTACAATGACTTCTCCAAATACTGGGAAACAAAACATCGGACATCCAACTGGTGACCCCTTCCAGTCTTCCCATTATCCTTTGACATGACACCCCCATCATCTAATGGCAGCAGTGCCAATGACTCGCCATGTTTGAGACTGGATCTGCCAGTGAAATGATCTGCGGATAAACAATTACTCTCTCAGACAACACCGTAAGTCTGACTTCCTGTCTTTATGTTTGTCTGTGTTTATGTCTGTTTTTGTCTGTTTTAAATCCCTTGTCCATATCCAGTAGTGACAAAACAGAAACATTCTCACATCCCGTTGGCTCATTCTTCACACCTCGGTGTAAATTACGTTTCTCTGTAGAACTCTCTCACTTGCATGTTTCCACATTTCCTGGCAGGCATTCTGTCATGCAATGTTTATTTTAAAATACCCCCTTCATTGGTTATGGCAACTGAAAACCCTTTTGATCCTCTGGCTTTTTATTGGTTCTACAGTGGAAGCTTTAATTAGCTTACATTAAACAACTAATGAGAAAAAAGACTCCCTTGCTTTACCATCTGCTGAGACTTCCCACTTGCGACAATTTGGTCCCAAAAAATCTCTGTAACCATTTGAGGTTGATCTAGACAAAACAAACTCTGTAAACATTTGAGGTTGAACTGGACCAAACAAATAACGATCCCAGCTTCAGCCCAGACAACGCATCTTTTTTTTCACACTGCATGTTATTGTGCTGTGAAAACACCACACTATCCCACCCTACCAAACTGCAATTCAACTGTGACAGATAATTCCAGTCCTATTAGATCAGTCGGGGAAAATGATTGTACTAATGCTTTTACTTAAAGGAGACCTCCATTGTTCATTTACTCTGAAGTGCTGCATCTGTATTTTACATACTTTCTGAGGGCTCCCAGGGGAAGACCTTGTGATCCCTTGTGCATGTGTATGCGTGTGGGCATGATTCAGTTTAGTGTGGGTTTGGGTGTGTATCAGAACAGGCCTTGGGAGTTACCTAATATGCTGGTGAAACCGTTCACCTTTAACCTCAGAGTACACAGATTCTCTGGACCTGACTCAAACTCTCACTAAGGGCTTGACTGTACAGTATATCCCACTTCCCCCTCACTTCTATTTCTCTTTCTTTTTCTCTCTGTCTTTCTTCTCTCTCACCCTCTTTATCTCTCCCATTTTTTACACTTTCTACCTCTATTGCCTGGTCCTTTTTCTTTGTAAAGAATTTCAAAAATCCTTAGTACATTTGTTTTCTGAGTCAATAACAAACGCATGACTAAGTCTGCTTTATAACCGTATCTCCAACTCTTCTGCCTATTTCATAGTCCAAAGAGGATTCCATCTGTGCACAGTGGTGGTAGCATTGGGGGACAATATCTGGCAAAGCGAAGACACTTTCCTTTAGCAATATAAAGGCTAGTTTAGGGTTAAAACGAGGCTTGGGGTAAGGTTCAGGATTCAGAGTTAAAGATACAATACAATAGGTGTAGATTTTGGATTATGATCATGTTTTTAGGATAATGGTGAGGATGAGGGGTTTGTTTTAGGGTTAGGGGATAGGGAACATTGAAAGGATAGGGTTTGGAAAGGAATTACATTTTAAATTGAAACAATTGTGTGTGTGTGTGTGTGTGTGTACGCGTACGCGTACGCGTACGCGTGTCAATTTTGTAAACCTGAGTTCTGAGATATTTATATAAATATTATTATTTTGTTTAGCACTTGTGTAATGTAGTTTAGTGTACGACTGTCAGAAAGGGCCTTAAAGTGTCTTAGATTTTGTGTGTGCGTGTGCGTGCATGTGCGTGTGTGTTCACCAACCACTGGAATGAGGACATACTGTAGATGACCTAGAAGTTACCCTTACTTACGCACATACTCACTTACGCACATACACTTTTATGAACGGACTTATATTTTAGCCATTTTGTCAAGTCATATGTTCAAAGGAAAGTGAGTAGTTCTGGAATTGGTACACGATTACTCACTTTGTGCGTATGGGTGTTGTATTTGTGTGTGCTTGAAAGTTGCAACCAAATTTTCAGAATCTAATAATGTTTATCACTTTTTTCTGCAGTAGGTACTGATTAGGTGATTACTTGAACCAAATCTAATTTAACAAGGAAAAGTATAAAAACCCCTGCTGTGGTCATTATTATCCTCTTGCAATAGGACCAGCTGGAAAATTTGGTCCCAAAATATCTCTGTAACCATTTGAGGTTGATCTAGACAAAACAAACTCTGTAAACATTTGAGGTTGAACTGGACAAAACAAATAACGATCCCAGCTTCAGCCTAGACAACGCATCTTTTTTTTCACACTGCATGTTATTGTGCTGTGAAAACACCACACTATCCCACCCTACCAAACTGCAATTCAACTGTGACAGATAATTCCAGTCCTATTAGATCAGTCGGGGAAAATGATTGTACTAATGCTTTTACTTAAAGGAGACCTCCATTGTTCATTTAATCTGAAGTGCTGCATCTGTATTTTACATACTTTCTGAGGGCTCCCAGGGGAAGACCTTGTGATCCCTTGTGCATGTGTATGCGTGTGGGCATGATTCAGTTTAGTGTGGGTTTGGGTGTGTATCAGAACAGGCCTTGGGAGTAACCTAATATGCTGGTGAAACCGTTCACCTTTAACCTCAGAGTACACAGATTCTCTGGACCTGATTCAAACTCTCACTAAGGGCTTGACTGTACAGTATATCCCACTTCCCCCTCACTTCTATTTCTCTTTCTTTTTCTCTCTGTCTTTCTTCTCTCTCACCCTCTTTATCTCTCCCATTTTTTACACTTTCTACCTCTATTGCCTGGTTCTTTTTCTTTGTAAAGAATTTCAAAAATCCTTAGTACATTTGTTTTCTGAGTCAATAACAAACACATGACTAAGTCTGCTTTATAACCGTATCTCCAACTCTTCTGCCTATTTCATAGTCCAAAGAGGATTCCATCTGTGCACAGTGGTGGTAGCATTGGGGGACAATATCTGGCAAAGCGAAGACACTTTCCTTTAGCAATATAAAGGCTAGTTTAGGGTTAAAACTAGGCTTGGGGTAAGGTTCAGGATTCAGAGTTAAAGATACAATACAATAGGTGTAGATTTTGGATTATGATAATGTTTTTAGGATAATTGTGAGGATGAGGGGTTTGTTTTAGGGTTAGGGGATAGGGAACATTAAAATGATAGGGTTTGGAAAGGAATTACATTTTAAATTGAAACAATTGTGTGTGTGTGTACGCGTGTCAATTTTGTAAACCTGAGTTCTGAGGTATTTATATAAATATTATTATTTTGTTTAGCACTTGTGTAACATAGTTTAGTGTACGACTGTCAGAAAGTGCCTTAAAGTGTCTTAGCTTGTGTGCGTGCATGCATGTGCGTGCGTGCGTGTGCGTGCGTGTGTGTGTTCACCAACCACTGGAATGAGGACATACTGTAGATGACCTAGAAGTTACCCTTACTTACGCACATACTCACTTACGCACATACACTTTTATGAACAGACTTATATTTTAGCCGTTTTGTCAAGTCATATGTTCAAAGGAAAGTGAGTAGTTCTGGAATTGGTACACGATTACTCACTTTGTGCGTATGGGTGTTGTATTTGTGTGTGCTTGAAAGTTGCAACCAAATTTTCAGAATCTAATAATGTTAATCACTTTTTTCTGCAGTAGGTACTGATTAGGTGATTACTTGAACCAAATCTAATTGAACAAGGAAAAGTATAAAAACCACTGCTGTGGTCATTATTATCCTCTTGCAATAGGACCAGCTGGATGGCAAAAACAGTGCAAGTAGTATCTCAAAGGTAATTTGAATTTTAAAAAAACAACTATTTAGCATGTCAAAAGAGTTAAAAAGAAAAGCTTTGAGTGAGGAAAAGAAAGGTCCAATTCTGGCTTAACTGGCAGAGGGATACAGTGAGGTTGCTTCCATCCTGAAAATTTCAAAAACAGCGGTTCATAAGGTCAAGCAACAGACATTAGGGACAACAAAGCTACAGATTGGCACATGGTGAAAACGACGGTCCACTGACCAAGATAACCATCAACTCATTCGAATGTCACTCAACAACCGTAGGATGACATCAAGTGACCTACAAAAAGAATCGCAAACAACAGCTGGGGTGAAGTGCACGGCGAGGACGGTTCCAAACCAGCTCCCTTAAGGCAGGGCTGAAGTTGTACAAAGCTAGAAAAAAGCCCTTCATCAATGAGAAGCAAAGAAGAGCCAGGCTGAAGTTAGCAAAAGACCATAAGGATGGGACTGTAGAGGAATGGAGTAAGGTCATCTTCTCTGACGAGTCAAATTTTCAGCTTTGCCCAACACCTGGTCATCTAATGGTTAGACAGAGACCTGGAGAGGCTTACAAGCCACAGTGTCTCATACCCACTGTAAAATATGGTGGAGGATCTGTGATGATCTGGATATGCTTCAGCAAACCTAGAATCGGGCAGATTTGTCATTGTGAAGGGGGCGTGAATCAAGCCAAAAATAAGGTTATCCTGGAAGAACACCTGCTTCCTTCTGCTCTGACAGTGTTCCCCAACTGAGAATTGGTTTTTCCAGCAGGGCAATGCTCCATGCCACACAGCCAGGTCAATCAAGGTGTGGATGGAGGACCACCAGATCAAGATCCTGTCATGGCCAGCCCAATCTCCAGACCTGAACCCCATTGAAAACCTCTGGAATTTGATCAAGAGGAAGATGGATGGTCACAAGCCATCAAACAAAGCTACTTTAATTTTTGTGCCTAGAGTGGCATAAGGTCACCCAACAGCAATGTGACAGACTGATGGAGAGCATGCCAAGTCGCAGGAAAGCTGTGATAAAAAATCAGGGTAAATCCACAAAATATTGATTTCTGAATTCAAATTAACTTAAAACATTTGTATTTTTTTGTTGAAAAATATAAATTAATTTGTTTTCTCTGCTTTATTTGATGTCTTAAAACAATGGATATTTTTTTGGTTAGTTTGACCAGTTATTATTTTCTTCAAATAAATACTATCAATGACTATATTCTTATTTGGAATTTGAGAGAAGTGTTTATAGAATAAAACAAAACTGTTAATTTTACTTAAATACATACCAATGAATAGTAAAACCAGAGAAACTGAGAATTTTGCAGTCTAAATTTTTTCCATAAATGTGTGTGCCATTTGTAAAGAAAATGTAGTTTATTTCTTATGGGAACCATATTCAACTGTAGGTTAAAGCAGAATGGCCCAATCATAAAACAAAATGAACTGATCCCTGTTCAAAAGTCTGCATACCCTTAGTTCTTAATACTGTGTATTGCTCCATTTAGCATCAATGACAGCGTGCAGTTTTTTGTAGTTGTCAATAAGGCCCCAAATTCTTGCAGGTGGTATAGCTGCCAATTCGTCTTGGCAAAATGCCTCCAGGTCATGCAAAGTCTTTGGTCGTCCTGCATGTTTGAGATCTGAGTGGCTCAATGATATTAAGGTCTGGAGACTGTGATAGCCACTCCAGAACCTTAGGGTCATTGTCGTGCTGGAAAGTCCAAGAGTGTCCCGTGCACAGCTTTCGTGGGGAAGAATGCAAATTGTCTGCCATTACTTCCTGATAATATGCTGCATTCATCTTACCATCAATTTTCACAAGATTCCCCATGCCTTTAGAGCTCACACACTCCTAAAACATCAGTGAGCCACCACCATGCTTCACAGTGGGGATGGTATTCTTTTCACTATAGGCCTTGTTGACCCCTCTCCAAACATAGCGCTTATGGTCGCGACCATAAAGCTCTATTTTGGTCTCGTCACTCCAAATTACAGTGCGCCAGAAGCTGTGAGGCGTGTCAAGTTGTTGTCAGGCATATTATAACCAGGCTTTTTTGTGGCATTGGTGCAGTAAAGGCTTCTTCCTGGCAACTCGACCATGTAACTAATTTTTATTTAAGTATCGTCGTATTGTTCTCCTTGAAACAACCACACTGTCTTTTTCCAGAGCAGCCTGTATTTCTCCTGAGGTTACCTGTGGGTCTTTCTTTGTATCCTGAAGTTTTGGCTGAAATGTTTCTTGGTCTACCTGACTTTTTATATCCTTCTCCATCTTTATAAAGTTCCATTACCTTGTTACACTGGTCTTTTGACAGTTCTTTTCTGCTCCCCATGGCTCAGTGTCTAGCCTGCTCAGTGCATCCACATGACCGCTAACAAACCCATTGACTATTTATACAGAGACACTAATTGCAATTTAAAAAGACACAGGTGTGGGAAATTCACCTTTGATTGCCATCTTCACATGTGTGTGTCACCTTGTGTGTCTGTAACAAGGCCAAACATTCAAGGGTATGTAAACTTTTGATCAGGGCCATTTGGGTGATTTCTGTTATAATTATGATTTAAAAAGGAGCCAAACAACTATGTAATAATAAATGGCTTCATATGATCACTATCCTTAAATAAAAGTATAGTGATCAGTCATATTTTCAATGATCAGTCATATTTTCTAAATCAATGCCATAATTTCACAATTTCTGTTACTTATGAGCACTATTGTTTACACTTTGTCTCTCTTTCGGCCTCTCCCCTCTTTCTTGCTCCCTACAATTTCTCTCTCCACTCTTTCTGTATTTCTCCATCATATTATCATGAACAGTTCTGTATCATTTCAAATGAGGGTTATGTATGATGATATTTTGTGAGTTAAATTCAAAATGTAATTTTGAAATAAAATGAAATTATATGATTGTTTCCTCTGTAAACACACAAATAAAGACACTCGCTGACTCACACATGAACAAGCACACGCCTTTCATAATTTCTAAAGCAAAAGCACAAATGGGATAAGTATTTCCAGCTTGGAATTGTAACTTTAAAATGATGATGTCAACTTAGGAAACCAAGACTACTTGAATAGTATTTAACTGTTCACAGTCTGTCACAATTATTATTCATAAGGTTTTATGTACTGTAGATGATGAGATCCCAAACTCTTTGCAATTTTACATTGAGAAACATCATTCTCATGTTGTTGCACTGTTTGGCTGTGCAGTCTTTCACAGAGTGAACCCCTCCCCATCTTTACTCATCCTTTCTGGGATGCTCTTTTTATACCTAATCATGTTACTGACTTGTTGCCAATAATTGGTTGTGAGATATTCTGTCAGGTTTTTATTTTTAGCATTATACAACTTTTCCAGTCTTTTGTTGCCTCTCTCCCAGCATTTTAAAATTTGTAGCTGACCTCAAATTCAAAGTGGACATACATTTTTCAAGAAACAATAATATTTCTCAGTTTCAACATTTGATATGTTGTCTTTGTACTATTTTCTATTAAATATAGGGTTTAAATAATTTGCACATCATTATATTCTGTTTTCTTTACATTTTACACTGTCTCAACTTTCTTGGAGGAGGAGGGACCACAAAAAAAAATTTGCCTGTTTCAGTTCCATAACTAGCATGGTCTCATCATTTGGTTACCCCTAATTTGTAAAGCCATTTATGTTGTTGCTTATGATCAATGTTAGTAAAGCACAAGAATAAGGATAGTAATAAAAAAAGCTTCCTTGCCTCCATAATGAAATCTGTTCTTTACATTCAATACTTGACTGAGGGGCATTATGGGTGTTGCATGTTTGGGAGCTAGAGGAAGGAGTAGTAATTTAAGAATAGTAAACATGTAAATCCATATTACTTCACGCAACACAAATACATGTTATTTATTTTGTGACTTGATAATGGGATTCTGGAACAAATTAGGCTTGCCAAAACCAAGAACACTGCTGCCACAACTGTGATTTAGTTATACATTTTTGTTGACTTGTAATATTTGTATTTTAACTTTGACCTTATAGATTATTTTGTTAGTAAAATCACAAATCCATTTAACTCTAAATCCGAAACCCAACAAAACTGCTAATAGTCCAAGGGGGCCTAATATTAGACTGAATCCAGGCTAGTCACCCTACTGCTATAGAAGTGATTTTGTGTGTTAGTTTTTATTTAAGCAGATAAAGAGTTGTGGTGACCTATAGTGACTAAAGACATCCACAGATGCTTGTTATGTAGGCTGAAGCGTTATAAAATGGAGTCAAAGAAAAAAAATTGGGGGTTTTTGGTCAAGGTTATTCAGGTCTATTGACTCAGCGACCAAGGGATTAGTGTATTTCCCATGGACACATTTTATTTATAATTTTAATTCCAAAGGGATTTTATTGTTTATTCATGAGTCATGGTGCTAAATATAGACCAAAAGAAAAGCATGGGGTATCCCAAATATAATTGTACATGGAGTCTGTAATCATATGACAGTGACAAACACACGCATGAGCATGGACACAATCACCCACGCATGTCCTATCTTTGGGATTCTCCTAGGGTCAGAAAGACAAAACACACAGGAAATGATCTCACAACGGTTCTGGAATGAGAAGAGCATGGATACAACAGATAAGAACCACAAGTCCTGAAACCAGACCAAAAGCATCTTCATGTATGCAAGTAGAAAGACACACAGATCTGGAATTTCAACACTGTTCCTAGCAATATGTCTGGATTGATCCCAGTCAATTATACATAGTTTCACAGAATGCCTAAATCCCAGGACATCAAAACAGTATTGGTACTCCTTCCAAATATCCACTACTGTTAAGCATATTATTTTGTATTTTCTTCATTTTATGGTTATTTGTATAACTTTGTATATGTATGCAGTGACCTCTGGATTTTAGTAGTATTATCGAGTAATGTTTTTCCATATGTCTGAGCATATTATAGAATCCATTATTGTATATTTTATGAAGTGTTTTCTTTATCAAGGGTGCCAATAATGTTAGAGGTCTATTCCTGGTGATGCTATCATACACACATGTTTTTTGTGTTTAATTTTGTAGCATTTTTTATAAAAGAACACTCAATTATGCATTTCAACCTGCTGTCACTGGACCCCCCTGTCTCAGCCCCAAGGTCTTATGCTGCTATATTATTGTGCTGGGGGAGTAGGGTCAGTTCTCCTTCCCCACTAAGTTCTCCTTCTCCACTATAAATCCTTGTAGATCTAAGGAATGCATTTTCTAAATTGTCCCTGTCTCCTGTTCACCCGGCACAACCAGAAGAGGACTGGTCACCCCTCTGAGCCTGGGTCCTCTCTAGGTTTCTTCCTAAATTTCAGCCTTCTTAGGTAGTTTTTCCTAGCTACTGAAATTCAACCCTAATGTGGTATTCTCCTTGGGGTTTAAGGCTGGGTGTTTTGTAAAAGCACTTTGTGACAACTGCTGATGTAAAAAGGGATTTATAAATACATTTAATTGATTGATTGTCATTAAATCATGTGACAAATAATTTGTTATTTATATTTTTATATATATTTTTATATATATATATAAGTATTCATTCTATATGAAATGTGGGCTACCCAAAATGTTCACACATACATAATCTGTAAAAACCAATAAGACTTCTCTGCTGTTACAGTTGAAGATACTGTTTTTGGTTTTATCAAAACACAGTATGAGTCTAAAAGACTAATACACAGCAATAGTTAGAGTAACCAAAAGCATACCACAAAGATCATTGTTTTAAGTAATGTGCAATTGGAATTGTCATTTGTTGGAGATTTCATTGATTCCATACTCATTACAATCATTTTTGGAACAACATCATTGTAACGTTTTGGCCAAGCAGGACACCAGGCGCCGAGTTAAAAGACAACAGAAGTGTTTAATAATTAAACTGAGACAGGTAAGAACACAGGCAAGCAGAAACAGAGAATGGCAGGCAAGACACACACAATAACTCAACAAAGGACTGACAGAACTGGGCAAATTAAATAGGGAGCTAAGAAAGGTTAAAAACAAACCTGTGAAGAACAAAAAGGACAGGCTACATTCAAGAACAAAGGAAATGACAAAACGGAACAATACAGAACCACACGATCATAGATTGTACATGGATGTGACACATGGAAATAATGTGTTTTTTCTCCAAGGCCTCTAAATAGTGTAATAGACTACCTCTGTTGAAAAATGTGTGCATTTACAATAATCTAACTGTGACTGTAAAGCATGCACTGAATTAGTCTTTAGTTACACAAATGCACAAGGCTAGGTTTGTTCAATTCTGGGAAGTTTCGGTAAGAAACCCATGATTTGGCTTCCCAGGGGAACAGCCGTGTGGAATTGCCATTAGCGATGGCTGTACATAAAAGGGGAGAATGTGTTTTATTTTTTTTCTGTGGGATATACAAAAAATAAGTTACCAGGCGTAACTGCTGAGCCCGGCACAAGTTGGTGGGTTGGAATGGGTTCAAATACGTCCCACTGCTGTTTTACTCCCTCCCCAACACTGTTCCATTCTGTTGGGAAAATTCTTATGAGAAAAGGCATGGCTTTAAATCAAATATAAAATAACAAGGAGTGGACTGCCCCACTAAAATATAGAAACAATTCACAAAATCAGGGACTGTGTAAAATCCTCCAACCAGGATTTCAAGGAACCAAAAAATGAAAGTTTCTGGAATGTGACAACCCTAAAATTAACTTTATCCCTAATCTTTATTACAACACGGACAGAGATATCTGATGTTCTTCAAATGGAATGAGAATAGGAACAGTAATTTACCGTATTGTCAGGGTGATTATATGGGCTAGGTTCCTATTTTAGGTTTTGCTAGTATGCAACATGAACATAGTGGAAAATCCAGAATGACTAATGTTAATGCTTCAATAAAAGTGATTCTGCTTCTACAGACTGTGGTGGTCGTGTGGAAGGGGGATTTCTAGTAGCAAAATTTGATCTGGATTAGTAAGAGACCTCAAGGGAAAGTGTTTGGAAAGAATTGGAATGCGTGGAAATGTGTCGAAATATGCGGCCAGCTGGCATAGGGCATGATCTGTGGTTTTGCAAAACTATTTTAGGATGTGTGTGTTTGCATTTGTGCACGTTCACAATTCACTACACTGGTGAAGACCAAATGTCCCAACAAGGACAGTTAAACAAGGAAAACATTGGAAATGATCAACTCCCAGGTTACGCATTAGGGCTAGGTTAAGTTTAGGCATAAAGGTTAGATTATTAATCTTAAATGTATCTATTTATTTATTTGTTTATTTTTAGCTTTATTTTGACAGGAAAAACAGAGACCTGGATCTCCTTTGAGGCTGTGCCCTGTGAAGACGTTTGCATGTATTGTTAGGTACACAAACAAAATAAAAAATTAAAACATACAAAACAGACACATACATTAAAAAATAAAAAATCACAGGCAACATCTTGATCCTACATTTGATTTAGAAAATGAGCAAGGGACACCAGAGCTTTTAAGTTTATCTGGAGTTTGTTCCATAGATAAAGAGTGAAGGAACTGAAAGCAGTGGTATCCAACTCTGTGGAGATCGCCGGAGTCCTTAATGTAATCCACATCTCTGATCTGGTTTTGAAATGTATTAGTCTAGTGGAAAAGATGATTCATATGGAGGTAATTTTAAAAGAAGTGCTCGGTAAATAAACGAGAGCATATTTTGTCATGCCAACCCAGATGTTGATAGTGAATACAGTGTACAGTGTTTATTTCACCAGTGATAAACCTGAGTGCACAATGGTAAATAGCATCCAGGGGTTGTAGTTGGGTTGCCAAAGCATGCTTATAAGTTTGCATACCCTGGCAGAAAAATTGTGAAATGATGGCATTGATTTTGAAAATATGACTGATCGTGCAAAACAACTTTAATTTAAGGATAGTTATCACATACACTCACCTAAAGGATTATTAGGAGCACCATACTAATACTGTGTTTGACCCCCTTTCGCCTTCAGAACTGCCTTAATTCTACGTGGCATTGATTCAACAAGGTGATGAAAGCATTCTTTAGAAATGTTGGCCTATATTGATAGGATAGCATCTTGCAGTTGATGGAGATTTGTGGGATGCACATCCAGGGCACGAAGCTCCCGTTCCACCACATCCCAAAGATGCTCTATTGGGTTGGGATCTGGTGACTGTGGGGGCCATTTCAGTACAGTGAACTCATTGTCATGTTCAAGAAACCAATTTGAAATGATTCGAGCTTTGTGACATGGTGCATTATCCTGCTGGAAGTAGCCATCAGAGGATGGGTACATGATGGTCATAAAGGGATGGACATGGTCAGAAACAATGCTCAGGTAGGCCGTGGCATTTAAACGATGCCCAAGGGGCCTAAAGTGTGCCAAGAAAACTTCCCCCACACCATTACACCACCACAACCAGCCTGCACAGTGGTAACAAGGCATGATGGATCCATGTTCTCATTCTGTTTACGCCAAATTCTGACTCTACCTTCTGAATGTCTCAACAGAAATCGAGACTCATAAGACCAGGCAACATTCTTCCAGTCTTCAACTGTCCAATTTTGGTGAGCTCGTGCAAATTCTAGCCTCTTTTTCCTATTTGTAGTGGAGATGAGTGGTACCCGGTGGGGTCTTCTGCTGTTGTAGCCCATCCGCCTCAAGGTTGTGCGTGTTGTGGCTTCACAAATGCTTTGCTGCATACCTCGGTTGTAACGAGTGGTTATTTCAGTCAAAGTTGCTCTTCTATCAGCTTGAATCAGTCAGCCAATTCTCCTCTGACCTCTAGCATCAACAAGGCATTTTCGCCCACAGGACTGCCGCATACTGGATGTTTTTCCCTTTTCACACCATTCTTTGTAAACCCTAGAAATGGTTGTGCGTGAAAATCCCAGTAACTGAGCAGATTGTGAAATACTCAGACCGGCCCGTCTGGCACCAACAACTATGTCACGCTCAAAATTGCTTAAATCACCTTTCTTTCCCATTCTGACATTCAGTTTGGAGTTCAGGAGATTGTCTTGACCAGGACCACACCCCTAAATGCATTGACGCAACTGCCATGTGATTTGTTGATTAGATAATTGCATAAATGAGAAATTGAACAGGTGTTCCTAATAATCCTTTTGGTGAGTGTAGTTCTTTGGCTCCTTTTTAAATCATAATTCTAACAGAAATCACCCAAATGGCCCTGATCAAAAGTTTACATGCCCTTGAATGCTTGACCTTGTTACACACACACAGGTGAAAATGGCAATTAAAGGTGAATTTCCCAAACCTGTGTCTTTTTTAATTGCTATTATTGTCTATTTATACACAGACACTGAGTTTGTTAGTTCTCACGTGGATGCACTGAGCAGGCTAGATGCTGAGCCATGGCGAGCAGAAAATAACTGTCAAAAGACCTGCAAAGCAAGGTAATGGAACTTTATAAAAATGGAGAATATAAAATAAAACTATCCAAAAGCCTTGCAAATACCAGTCAGTACTGTTCAATCACTTATGAACCAGTGGAAGATTCAGGGATCTATTGATACCAAGCCATGGTCAGGAAGACCAAGAAAGATTTCAGCCTAAACTGCCAGACGAATTGTTCGGGATACAAAGAAAAAGCTTCTGGCACACTGTAATTTGGAGTGACGAGACCAAAACAGAGCTTTACGGTCACAATCATAAGCACTATGATGGTAGAGGGGTCAACAAGGCCTATAGTGAACAGAATACCATCCCCACTGTGAAGCATGGAGATGGCTCAATGATGTTTTGGGGGTGTGTGAGCTCTGAAGGCACAAGGAATCTTGTGAAAATTGATGGCAAGAAGAATGCAGCATGTTATCAGTAAATACTGGTAGACAATTTGAATTATTCTGCACAAAAGGTGCGCATGGGAAGCTCTTGGACTTTCCAGCACGACAGTGACCCTAAGCACAAGGCCAAGTTGACCCTCCAGTGGTTACAGCAGAAAATGTAAACTATTACAAAAGACTGCACACTATCATTGATGCTGAAGGGGGAAATACACAGTATTAAGAACTAAGGGTATGCAGACTTTTGAACACGGGTCAGTTCATTATTTTCTTTGTTGCCATGTTTTGTTTTATGATTGTGCCATTTTGTTATGACCTACAGTTGAATGTGAATCCCATAAGAAATAAAAGACATGTGTTTTGCCTGCTCACTCGTGGTTTCTTTACAAATGGTACATATTTCAACAATTCTCCTAGGGTATGCAAACTTTTGAGAACAACTGTAGACAATATCAGCATAATCGAAGAAGGACATAAAAGTAGCCTGAACAATTTTTTTTCTATTAACAGAGTACTGAACAGCCCAATTTCTATAAAGGAACCCTAGCTTTTTCCCCAGTTTAGTAACATGTTTTTTAAAAGAAAGCCTATCATCTAAGCATAGGTGTATTTGTATGCAGCGGCCTGTTTGATATTTCCGTATCATCCAAGCTAGTGAGTACAAATGTGTTTCTAACTAGAAAAAAAACATAACATTTGTTTTCTTTGCATTCTTTGCAAGTTTAAACTGTAAAAGAGATCTGTCGAATTTTTAAATCTGACTCCAGCATCCCTAACGCTTGATCAGCTGAATTTAGGGTTTAGGGATTATGGTTTGGTTCAGAGTTAAGGGGAAGGGAATTTCTGATATTCTTGTCCCTGCAAGGATAGAAAAACAAACGTATGCGTGTGT
The DNA here is from genome assembly GCF_011004845.1 of Esox lucius. NCBI lineage: Eukaryota > Metazoa > Chordata > Actinopteri > Esociformes > Esocidae > Esox > Esox lucius. The sequence goes on along the minus strand of NC_047592.1, from coordinate 23,636,748 downwards.
TGGTCTGTGTGAGACAGATAGAGTCAGATATAAATTACGGAGACAGGGATAGTTACAACTCACGAGTAGAATGAACGTTTTAAATTACTACACTGCCCCCATCTGGAAGAAATTTGATTTAATTTACAAGATAGTAATTAGGTCGAGGCAGTGGGGAACGAAGAATCGAGGCAGGTGCGACAGACCTGAAAGCTTCTTTAGAAAAAGCACTGATTACTTTAAAAAAAAATTTTTTTATCGTATTTAATTACTAATATGTATTGATTACATTGCAAAGAAAATGAATGTGTAATTTACGCTTTTATTGTCGTACACTATTCGCGCCACGCTGAGGCGCCGTGGCTTAGTTGGTTAAAGCGCCTGTCTAGTAAACAGGAGATCCTGGGTTCGAATCCCAGCGGTGCCTTTTGCAATTGGCTCCATATATGCTGCTATTCTATACCCTAAATAGAAACGTCTTTACTTTCTTGTAAAATTGCGCAACGTGAGTTATGTCATGGTATCCAGCGGGATTCCTCTTCGATTTTGGAGACAATGGTCTCATTATTCTCTATCACGTAGTTTTGGTGAAAATAGATCACATAAACTGAGATTACTGACTTCCACTCAAGGTTATTCAGTATATAACGAAGCGTACGTAGAATGTGGTGGATAGAAACAACATTCATGAAGTATTTTGTCTTCCGCAAAAAGCATCCAAGCACACGCTGCGAGCAGGGTTCGAACCTGCGCGGGAAGATCCCATTGGATTTCAAGTCCAACGCCTTAACCACTCGGCCATCGCAGCTGTGATATTACCCATGATGTACTGATATATCACATTATGTATATCAGTATATTTATAAATTGAAATGTATGATCCGTGTGATCTAGTTAATTTGTGTAATTGTCGTTATTATGATCGTTTGCTATCATTTTCGATAGCTGATTACAATAGCATTTAAAACGTGCCTAATAATAATGTATAAAGGAATACTTCGACAATGTATACTTAAACGTGTTTCCGATGTACAGTAGGCTACTAGTTGTAATTGCTTGTCAAAATTCCTTTCATCAAATTTATTTCAGGGTTTCCCAAAACTTTATTTGGGCCTTCTCAGTACATTTCAAATTGTTGTTTGAACCCTAAACTGGCATATGTGATTAAAATATCAACTTACTTTTATTCACTGAATAAAACGGTTTGTCATTTTTGAACAACTAAAACTAGAGTGAAACTTCCGGTAAGACCTCTTCATGTCTCTAGATGGCACTGCTGAGCTGAATTATGCATGCAAACCTTTTATATACAGTCTATGATGCAAACTAGTGTTCTTTGGTGATACAGTGGCGTTTGATATCCCCATAGTCAGAGGTCATATGTAAGATTTTTACTGTACTACTATGAGCATACAAACATAAATTACCGGAAGAATGTTCATGTTTTAAGTTAATCTTTCAAAAATGTTTTTCTTGTGCTTGTGATATTCCCCAGTTATATTTCCTCACTGGTAAGCCTATCAGTTTGCATTGACCTGTGGTCTCCTCGTAGTCACTTTAAACACTCTCAGTACTATCCCCCACCCTAAACCACCCAGAACTAGGTAATACTATTCAAGTCTCGTTCGGTATTGGAAGAAGAGACAAGTCAAGTTACTGTTAAAGTTCAGACTTGTAAACATTAGGAGCAGGATTCTACAGTGTCCCTTTAAATAAACCAAAGTTAAAGGTTTACCTTATTCATCAAAGTTTGACATATATCTGGTTCAGTGCTAGAGTTGGACTAAAGGTGCCAGTGCTTATTTTGGGTGCCTGTAACATGTATTTAGGTACATTACTAAAACAGTAACTAGAGGTCAAGCTGTACATTATTTCAGTAGTGCCTCTAGGTTCTGTTGCGGTTTCTTTTCACACATTACACACCAGTCGTGGGGGGGTATACAATGCTAGAAGAGAAATATGTATGTCTAACTTCAACAAATGTGCTCATCTCCTTATGCCTGTCATATTATGGTAATGAAAAGTAATGAAAGAAATCTTTATACAATGCATAAGAGTATTGACTGAAACTGCTCAAGGGAAAAGAGGTACAACATCTGGTTGCCATCACTGATGGGGCCCACTAAAAGTCTCATTTGTACGGTATGTGTGTGTGTGTGTGTGTGTGTGTGTGTGTGTGCAGAGTTAAGAACTCTAAACCTGCATGTGACTGTCATAAGACCCATGGTTAGACTGAGTGGACACTATACAGCACCATAAAAGGATAAAATATAGAATACACACATTTGATTGGAAGATGTACAGACTGTTTTGGGTTGGGAAGACCAATGGTAGGCTGTTAATCATTTTCTTGCCCGCCTCCTCTGAAGCTTACCACAAAAGACTGTGTTAACCATTTTCCCATTGAGAAAGCAGTAAAATGTACAGAAAGTAGCATCTTTGCAGTTTCATGATTTTGTCCACGGATCAGAAGTGGACAATATCTCACATGACACACTACCAGATAGAATTCTTACCTCCTGCATCACCATCAGGTTCGAGTCTGCAGCTGCCCATTGAAGAGGTTAACTGCAACCTTTAGGACCAGTAAACACAGCCACCAGACATTTTCCGTCCCCATACTGTGACCCTCTTCAACCCAGCATCGTACCCCACAAAGACCAACAAGACTAGCCATGTCAAGACCACTACTCACTGTAAACTTTAAATTCAATAATGTCAATACACTCCTTCTGGAAGTCATAATGCGCTCCTTTCTGCACCTGGGGGTGGTCAGCTAGTGGCAGAAGGCGCTCCTCAGCTCATCGTAGTGAGGGATGGGATGGGTTGTCTAAGATGGAGTTAATCTTTCCCCTCATCCTCGTCTCTAGCACTGCCTCCATACTGTCAAGTCATGCTCCAGTAACGACACTAGCCTTCCTGACCAGCTTCTCGAGCCTATGTTGAATCTATATTGAACTGTTGAGCTGTAAATGTGTACAAAAATGCAAGTCACTGTAAATGAATGCATAAAATCCACCCTCACTGCACTTGTGTAGTCAGAATGGGAATCAGGAAGAGTTTTATTGCCAAGTAAGTTTCACAACAAACTAGGAATTTGTTATGGTCTGTTTATTTTTATAGTTTAAATTTATTAATTAATAAATTACCAAAAATATACTAAAAGAAATACGTAAGGTGCAAGAATTGCCCAGTTGAGGGTTGTGTGTGTATGTGGGAGGGGTTATACATTTGTCCAGTTGAGGGTTGTGTGTGTATGTGGGAGGGGTTATACATTTGTCCAGTTGAGGGTTGTGTGTGTTTGTGGGAGGGGTTATAGATATGTCTATTTTATGGTTGTGTGTGTATGTGGGGAGGGGTCATAGATTTGTCTATTTGATGGTTGTGTGTGTATGTGTGTGTGTGTGTCTGTGTATGTGGGGAGGGATCATAGATTTGTCTATTTGATGGTTGTGTGTGTATGTGGGGAGCAGGCTATACTCAGTTTGCCTCCGGGTGCATGTTCATGTTCAAGCAAAAGGAGCCATCCAAACGATTGGGGAGCCATCCAGGGCAATGGGGGGGAAGGACAGCTGGGTTCCTCCTAAAGTCCACTGTCATCTCCACTGTCTTTAGGGTTTTGAGCTCCAAAATGTTCTGACTGCACCAGGATACCAGGATCTCTTGCCTGTAGGTGAACTCGTCTCCATCTGAAATAAGTCAGATGAGGGTGGTGACATCCGCAAACTTGATGAGTTTGACAGAGGGGTGACTGGAGGTGCAGCTGTTGGTATATAGTGAGAAGAATAGGGGGGACAGGACACAGCCTTGGAGGGGAGCCGGTGCTGATTGTCAGGGGGTCGGATCGGTGCTTCCCCAGCCTCACATGCTGCCTCCTGTTGGACAGGAAGGCTGTTTATTCACCTGCATGTGGACTCGGGCACTCCCATTTGAAATAGCTTATCCTGGAGCAAAGCGGGAATTATGGTGCTGAATGCAGAACTGAAGTCCACAAACAGGATTCTGGCATAGATTCCAGGGGAAACCAGATGCTGGAGGATGAAGTGAAGAGCAATGTTGACCACGTCGTCCACAGACCTGTTGGAACTGTAGGCAAACTGCAGTGGGTCTAGTAGAGGGTCAGTGAAGGTCTTGAGGTGGGACAGCACTCAAATGACTTCATAACCACAGAGGTCAGGGCAACGGATCTGTAAGCAAGCAAGCAAGTTTATTTATATAGCACAATTCATACATCGAAGCAATTCAATGTGCTTTACAAAGAAAAAGAAAAAATATTACAATACAATAACATAAAAACAAATACTCAAATGAAAACATCAGAAAAATAGAATAAGAAAATATAAAATGAATAAAATCGGGATACAAACATAGGAAGCTATAAGGCTAAACAGTGTGGTTAAGTTTAAGTGCTCAGTCATAGGCATGTGAAAAGAGAAGTGTTTTTAACCTGGATTTAAAAATGTATACGTTTGGGGCACGTCTAAGATCTTTTGGTAGTTTATTCCAGTTGTGTGCAGCATAACTGCTAAACGCAGCTTCTCCATGTTTAGTTTGGACTCTGGGCTCTACTAGCTGTCCTGTGTTCATGGATCTAAGAGCCCGGCTCGGTTTATATTCTTCAAAAATATTAGAAATGTATTCGGGTCCTAAACCATTCAGAGATTTATAAACTAAAAGCTCCACTTTCATGCAGTACCATTAAACCAAGGAAATGTCTGAGTATATGTACATTTCATTTGCGAATCAATGCAATTGTGATTCTAATTCCGCCTTCTGGAATTGCGCTGTTATCTTGTATGGCATCTGAACTAAGGAACAGTATTGGCTAGAGCCCAAAATAAGCACACTTTTTATAGACCTGTTTATGAATCCAAACCTGATTAGAACTATGAAGAAATCCTAACAGACCCATTTCTAAACAGTCCATAAAGTGACTCACATTCAATTCTTTTTTTTATTTGTTGCTACCCTTGTCCTTTCTCTTCAACATCAATCTCATCAATGTCCCTTCCTTTATCGGTAATTGCACATTAATGGTATAGAATAGTATTTCTATTTCATCACTGCCATACAGTGTTCATTCCATATCAGTTACATTGACATACTGTGTGCCATTTAGCAGACTCTGATACCCAAAGCAACATATAGTCTTAATATATATAAAAAAAATAAAAAATAAAAAAAAATATATATATATATATATATATATAAAAAACACAGCTTTATAGTATATACCATTGAATTAGGAAAGGTATCGATTCACTACAGTCAATGTAAAGCAATGGAGTTCCCAATCATCTACGTCCACTATATCTACTTATATCATATATCAAGGTGGCAAGATTGAGGTCAACTCGATGAAACAACTGTGATTAATTCAGTCTGGAGGAAAACTATAGAATTATTACATTTGAATTCTACTGGAAGAATAAAATGAATTAAAGGGGGCATATGTACAATTTGTACTGTACTACTAGCATACGTTCAAGCATAATTGACCAGAAGATATCTACAGTTATTGTTTTAAGCAAATGTTAAAAATATTTTTGTCCTACAAAATGGTTTGTAGTACCTGATATATTCACCAGTGAAATGTTCCTGACAGTCCATCTATAAGTTGGTACTGACGTGTACCTCATTTGGTAGAGGACATCAAGTCGTGCTATTGTTCAAATTCAGTAACGGCAGAATTCCACCCACTGCCTCTTTAACTGTGTGGTTAAATGCTTCTGAAATCATCAACACACAAACACAGCCGATTATGACAAAGGGCTTGGCAAAATCAAACACACATTCTGATGTCCAAACAATTTCCAACATCATTCAATATATCAGTCAATCAATTCAGGAAGTTACATTTCCATTTTTGTAATTCAGCAGACGCTCTTATCCAGAGGGACTTAAAATAAGTGCATTCTTCTTAAGTTCCATCCATCCATCCATCTTCTCCCGCTTTATCCGGGGCCGGGTCGCGGGGGCAGCAGTCTAAGCAGGGATGCCCAGACTTCCCTCTCCCCAGACACTTCCTCTAGCTCTTCCGGGGGGACACCGAGGCGTTCCCAGGCCAGCCGGGAGACATAGTCCCTCCAGCGTGTCCTAGGTCTTCCCCGGGGTCTCTTCCCGGTGGGACGGGACCGGAACACCTTCCCAGGAAGGCGTTCCGGAGGCATCCGAAAAAGATGCCCAAGCCACCTCAGCTGACCCCTCTCGATGTGGAGGAGCAGCGGCTCTACTCTGAGCTCCTCCCGGGTGACCGAGCTTCTCACCCTATCTCTAAGGGATCGCCCGGCCACCCTGCGGAGAAAGCTCATTTCGGCCGCCTGTATCCGGGATCTTGTCCTTTCGGTCATGACCCAAAGCTCATGACCATAGGTGAGAGTAGGAACGTAGATTGACTGGTAAATCGAGAGCTTCGCCTTGCGGCTCAGCTCTTTCTTCACCACGACAGACCGATACATCGACTGCATTACTGCAGAAGCTGCACCGATCCGTCTGTCAATCTCCCGTTCCATCCTTCCCTCACTCGTGAACAAGACCCCTAGATACTTAAACTCCTCCACTTGAGGCAGGCACTCTCCACCAACCTGAAGTGGGCAAGCCACCCTTTTCCGACTGAGGACCATGGCCTCAGCTTCTTAAGTTGTCTTGGAAAAACAACATCTGACAATCATAATAAATACCCTTTCCTTCACCGAAGCCATTAGATGGCAAAGTCAGTGCCAGAGAAATCAAAGTGAAGTGCATTTTCTTTTCGGGTGGTGGGGGTGGGGGGGTACACAAGTTGATTAAGATACGTGCACTGTGTGTGTCTGGGCATTCATGATATTCAGACTGCATTTTCACCTAAAAATGGTTAATGATGGTGTGCTCTTTGCCATGACATTGTTATGTCCAAACTGAACCACACCCAGTCCCTCTCCAATCTAGGATATCTTGATGTACAAAGATCACTGTTCCAAACTGAGAATGACCTTTGACACAAATCTTTTCCTTTGTGTTGCTAAGATACCATTCTTATAGTACATAATTCAGACCTGGGCTTAAATGCTATTTGAAATATGAAATATGCAATCTGCGATTGAGCTTCCTTGGCTTTATTCAATTCAAATAGACTTGATATCCTGGGAGGGAACTTAGTGTGCGGTGAGAAATACAAAAGTCAGCCAAAATATATAAAAACAACTAACTATCCCATCCAGCTTTCCCCAAGGCCGGAGCTAATAACAGTAAGTGAATTTAAAAGATTTCATATAGTTTTTGAACCCAGGTATGATTGAGATGCTGGTCAATGATGTAAACATGAGGATATACAAGGCGTTTATAACTGGCTATAAAGATTGACATAAAACCATTTCAGTTTGATATTGCTATGGTAACACACATGCCAGCTATAGTGGCTGACATACAGTATTCAGCCATTCTGATGAAAAACCATCAATGGCTAAGCACTTAGCCATTAAAGATTAAACAATATTTGAAGAGGCAATTGAGCATTAAGTAAATACTATCTAAATTTTGAAACTCAGCAGATATTCAAGATGTACCCTTTTATTAATTATTACTGAATGTACGTCCTTGACCAAAGTTAGAAATGTGGCCAATAATTATACAAAACCATCAACAACAACAAAAAAGAGCAAAAGAAAATAGAATGTGTTACTTTATTTTGTTTAAATCCCTTATCTACCTTGCATGAGTGCATGCCATAGCACATGCTTGCTTTAGACAGTTTTAGTTATAGGTGTATATGTATGTACAAGAGATAGACAGGGTGTGGATGCCCATTAGATTATGTATTAATAGTTTGTCAGGATACTCCTACGCTACCTTTTTGAATAGCTTAGATACAAGTTAAGATATGAATGTTTTTACACAAAGTATATCATTGTAAAAATGCATAACTTACCGTGTATGGGTTGTCACTTGTGTCTTGTAGTCTTAATGTCACAAGCATTTAAAATAAATGCCGTGATACCTAGTTAGCAGTGGGTACATCTTGCTGAAATTTTCTAAAATGGCTAATTAAAGGAAACTTACATATTTCAGTGTTTGGAGAAAGAAACTGTTTAAAAAAACAATAAATTAGCTGAATTTATATGGACCTAGAGTCAAAATGATAGCTGACGTTTCCTTTAGAGCATAAATAAAATGTATGAAGGCCTAAAAGATCAGGCTTTTCTAGATGAATAGTGTGGTAGATTAAACTTTTTTTAAAAGGGGGTGATGATGGACATGGTGTTTTAAAGGCAGCCAGAGAGCTTCGAAGCGGTGTTTGAACAACAGATACTTTAAGGTGGGTAGCAGTTCAGTAGATTACAGACAGCATGGAGAGAAACTAAGATTTAAAGAGAGATAAAAACAATATTGAGAGACGAGTAGCCGACTGGCATTATGATGGAGTCGCACAGAGAGAGAAATTGAGAAAATGACAAGAGCATAAACGAGACTATTGGCATAGTGGGTAATGTGCTTCCTGAGAAAGAGAGGGAGACAGGATATTAAAAGATAAAAATAAGGAGAAGCAATTGGAGATGTAACTAATCGCTTGGCAGATCCCAAAGACAAAAATAATTTATCTACATTTATTCAGATCTTTTTGCCAATCAAACAAGTCCTGAAACAAATCTGATGTAACTGATCTGAAAACCAATCAGAATTGGGCTGCCTGTGTTAACGCAGCCAGGAAGCAATGTAAAAACATAGACAAATGGACAGAGATGGAACATGACATAAATGTCTTACTGATCTTGACATTCGGCAGCACCTCTTTATGACCTCTTGTAAAACCTCTTATCAGCGGCCTTCTGGGTGAAACTGTTCTGTAGTGACGGAGCAGTGATTCCCAGTCTGAACTCAGAATGAAGTTCCCAAAAAAGCAGGCCTACCCCTCAGGAGGAGGGGTAGGCCTGGAACCCCTCTGGCTGGCATTAAAAAAATCATTACATGCCTACCACAAAAAATAAGGGTTTAGGATGTCTACAGGATTTAAATTTAGTTTTAGGTATCTACTGTGGAAATGAAACACGAAGAAGAAAATCTGAATGTTTTACAAAGCATTACACGCCAGTAATGAAGTAGACCAGTGAAAAACTGCATTGTTGACAGAACAGATTTGTGAACCAATGAAAAACGTTGTGGTAGACAGAACAGATTTGTTCTGTTGTTATCCGATTACTTGTTATTATTCTCCTGCATTTTAGTTGAACACAACAAATTCATGGAAGATTAATCGTCAGGTCTACAATAACAGGTTGTTGTCTACAGTATCTGCTTATCTGAATTGTCCTCTTGGCAAAATCTATCCGTGTATATACTACTTTTCTCCAAAAATGGCAAACTACCAAACGCACCCATGCCATATCATTGGCTGTTACTCATTCACTGCCTTGGTTGGTTGTTTTGCAATGTACAATGCAAGATCCTCCGTACCATGAGACATGGCCTGGTGATTTCCAATACAGCTGGGTTACCTTTCCTCCACCCTCCAACACTCCTCACATGCCTATCTCCTCCCCACCTGTACATTCTCCTTCCCTTTTCACCCTCTTTAACCCCCCATTCCATTGGCAGGTCTATAAAAGGGCTGTTATCCCTTGGTTTGTTCTTGTTCCCTGCTAACGCTGTGCGTTAGCCTGCTAACTTGAGTTAGCCATGGGGAAATTAAAAAGTATAGGTCTGCTCCTGTGGATATGTGGGTACAGTGCAGTGGATAGCACAGAAGGGTGAGTTAAACACAGACGTGAATATTGGTCCAGAAACAAGTGCTAAGGTTTAATTGAAAAATCCTAGTATTATGTTTGTTAATCAATGGATTTTTGGCTTTGAATTTTACTTTTTCATCATGTTATATTTTTCACTGATAAATCATTAGGTATCACTCAGACAGTGCTTTTAATATTTGACCAACAAAGTAGGAACTTCACTGTATACTTTACGTGTGTGTAATTTTCTTGGGGATTGAGGATAGGGTTTGTGAATAGTTGAATTTTTAACAGAATTTCAAGTTTCTGTCAATGGTTTGTATTCTGGTATCTATGGCTTATATGAAGTTATTGTTTTATTTTTCATATAGAATCAAATGTTTTTTTTTAAAAAACACTGTTTATTTATTTCCACTATTTTGGTAAATACATTTTCATTGTTTAGAAAAACTTTTTGTATTTTGACACAGTTTCATCGTGGCATGGTTTTGTTCAGGGATTTCTTTGAAATCTTTAATTTGATATAAATTCAGGGAGAATTATGGAGGATTAACTCCAAATTTTGTAATTTTGTAAAACAATTTGTATGTAGCATTTAGGAAATAAACGAATAATCTAATACTATGTGAAGTGCTACTGTTTAAATAGAACAAAAGATTATTATAGCAGACAGATCTTGATTCATCGTTAACTGTATTCACTTTTAATTTTTTTTTTTTTTACACAGCTACAAAAGAGAAGTGAATGATGCTGGTAAGCTTTCCATATTAATAGACAATCCTAATGTCGTACACAACGCTGATATTATCAACAACACAGAGGTTACTTTATCAGCAGCTCAGTCGGTCAAAAGGCTCAGTCAGTACCACCCAGCCATGTGATCCAGTCCCAAAGTGGCACACTCCGCTAGCCCATGTTATGCACTACTTTCAACAACAGCAAATGAACCCTAGTCAGAAGAAGTGCACTATGAGGTAAAAGGGTGCTATTTGAGACCGACGCCAGTTTTTACGATGTCCTTAAGGTGAAGGACTTTCCGCCATTTAGTCTTATCATCCTACACCTGTACATCGCCTTCCCTGTACAACTCAAAACAGTCACCACACAAACCACTTACACATCACCATAAATTCTACACACACATACATGAACCCACACCCTTCCTATAAAAACATGGCCGGCCATATAGTGACTGATTAAAGGGTTATATAAGTGCAATAATAGGAATCACTAAGCGAGCATCAACATATTCTAAATGCCTTATTGGTTATGTCAACATACTTCAACATACATTCTACACGTATTCACATTTTATGCGCAGTTGAGATTACGCCTTTGTTATTTTGTGTTCGAAGGTGTCAGAGATCGTCTTTCGTGTCCTCACACACTCTTCCTTTCCTGCCCCTCTTTCGTTCCTCTCCGTCTCACAGCTGTACTGACCTCCTGTGACTTCAACCAGGACAGCTCGCCATTCTGTCAGTTCAAGCAGGATAGCAGCACGGATTACAGTGATTGGACGAGAAATAAAGGCGCCACCCCTTCAGAAGGAACGGGGCCCGATGGTGACTACCCCAATGGAAGTGAGTAGCGTTTCCTCCTATTTAGGGAATAGGGTGAGTTTTGGGACGCCACCGCAATGTACATCAATTCTCCACACCCCGCACTTCTTATCTGATTCTGATTTGCGTAACCTCTCAGTCTTTGCCTCTCTCTCTTTAACTCTCTTTATTCTCTCTTTCTTGCTCCTTGCTCTGTCAATATATATTTAATACTCTCATTTTCTCTGTCACGCTCTCTGTCTCTCTTTCTCTCTCTCACTGTCTCTACTCTGTCTCTCCATCTCTCTCTGTCTCCGACTGCGTCTGACTCTCTCTTCCCCCAGAGGGTTACTACATCTACCATGAAGGTGACAACGTATCCAACGGGCAGAAGGCTCGTCTCCTCAGCCCCGCCCTCACATCCACCTCATCCCAGATCTGTGTCCAGTTCCGCTACTACATGTACGGCTATGACAGCAACAACTACTTGCGTGTGCTAGCCAAGCGGCCCAGCTCTGAAGAGAAAGTCTGGGAGAAAAGGGGAATACAGAGCCCTTCCTGGCTTGGAGCCTCCATCACTGTGGCCAAACCCACGGAACAGACCCTAACCGTGAGTGTGTTATTGAAAAAAGACCAACAAGATCAGCCAGTGCATCTAATCCGTACTGGCCTTGGTTTTGTTGTTCTTCCCCTCTCTGCTGAGCGTTTCATCGGTCGGCTACAACACTGGGGTTTAGTTCTGTATTCTCAATTGGAATTATGTTGCTGACACGTTAACTCTGTCAACAGATTGTATTTGAGGCACAGCGAGGAACCAGCGGGTCATGTGACACAGCCCTGGATAACATTGTCATCAGTGACGGAGCTTGTCCAGGTACGAATGTCTTCACTCAGTTTTCCAGGTTGCCCCCCCCCACCCCCCCATTTGTCTCTCCCCCTTTCCATCTCTCTAGTCATAAGTAACTGTTCTCATGAATTGACTTGCCTGATTTTAGTAAACACTTTGGAAAACCTCTCTCCTCCCAGTCTTTCTCTGTCAATACATTTTAATTGATGAATCTCATGTCTTTCTACAGCCTGTCTAACTGGTTGCGACTTTGACACCATTGGCAACCTATGTGGGTGGGATGCCAAAGTACCTGCGAATCCTGATCTTTTTGGCTGGGAGCAAAACAATGGACCAACTAACACCCCTGACACTGGTCCTAATGATGATTTCTCCACACCAGGGCGTGAGTACTACTGGGCGGTGTCAGGTCTGGTTGTGAATCCACTGTAGATGTTGGCCGACCATGTCATTTCCGGTTCCTTCTCTCTACAGTGGGCTCCTATCTGCTGATGGACTCTGAGTACACTGTCCCTGAAGAGAATGTTCAGCTGTGGAGCCCCTCCGTTGCCTCGACCGGATGTCTGGAGCTCAGCTTCCATTACTACATGTGGGGAACAGCCACCAGAATGAAGCTTGAAGTTCACGCTGTGACGGCAGGTAAAACACAAGAGCTAAGTGTGGGGTGGGGGGGGGGGGTATCTTTACGCGTTAACCAGCCTGTCTCCGGTCTAACTCTTAACATCACTTCTGCCCCCAGGAGGAAGTCTCGGAGCCCCCATCTTCTCCCTGACAGGGAACCAGGGACAGGGCTGGAAGCCTGCAGAGATCCGCTACCTTGGTTCATCTAACATACAGGTAGCAGGTATTCCTCTTCCAACAAACACACATGACGAGCTAATGTTTTCGTTGTTTAGGTGAGCGTGTGTTTCTTGTGTGTGTGTCTGTGTTTCAGTTTGTGATTGTGGGCTTTTATGGTGAGACCCCTGCGACGGACATTGCTATAGATGCTGTCTGCATCAAAGCCTGCACTGGTAAGGAACATGCTGTCCTCTGGGCTAACGCAGCGCGTGATTTAATCATTGAAATCCTGTGATTTGGAGGAAACCGACAGGCTCAAGAGTTTATCTGAACGGCTGGAATTGGAATTACATTTTGCCCATGCTTTCGTTGGTTATTTCAGCTCCAATCCCAACTACACCCAAACCGACAACATCAAGACCAACTACACCCAAACCCCCAACCCCCAAACCCACGACCCCAGAACCACCAGGTGAGAACACTAATTAAGGGTTGTGTTCTCCCAACTGGAATCAGTAACCACCTTCGGACATTTGTCCTGAATCTCCCTCATCTTCCTCTTGCTGCTTTCCATTCCCCTTCTTTTTCACGAAACCTAATTCGTAAATGTTTCCTGTCATTCATTTTTCTCCCCTTCTTGTCCCCTTCCAGTGAAGTGCCCTCCCAATGCTGAGTACATAGAGTGTGGCCCAGCCTGCATTCCCAGCTGTAAGGAACCCTCTACTAACTGCAGTGGTTCCTGTATCAGCGCTTGTTTCTGTAAGCCAGGCTTTGTGTTCAAAGGGAGACGCTGCGTCCGTACTGAAACTTGTGGTTGTCTGGAAGGAGGCGACTACTATGAGGTATGACATGATCTGGCTATATTAGTGTACGGTTTAGAATGTTTGTGATGATAAAACACCATATGAAACATACAGAATTATACAGTTCTTATTTTGGCACAAATGCGCCCCCACCCCACAAATCAGAGTCACACCAACGCCCCCAAGAGAAAATGCTGGTAGCTCCCAGAAGCTACCAGCTGGGCCAGCCCCGCACCTACAACCTGCCTCCCCTTAGGATCTCATCAGGTGAAATACTCAAGGGCTCCCAGGGAGCAGCTCGGGGCGAAGGCCAAAAGAACAGAAGAGCTGGAGAAGGTAGCAGGATGGAGAAGGAGGAAAGAAGATGGCCTGGAGATGACGGGTGCTGGAGCTGCCTTCCCATGACAGGGGCTTTAGAGTTGGAATTGTCCCTCACCACCTCCCCTCATCACTGTTAATAAAATGCCCACCAGGGCCCTAAAGACCCCCTGTTTCCGTTCCCTGTCTCTCCCTATTAAAACATACAGCATATCCAATTGAATATAGCTAGTACGATACAAGATGCAACACACTATGATAATTGAAGTGATAAATGACACACTGCGATAATAGAATATCCAATTACAGGGAAAATGACATTGCATTAGTCACATATATGTACAAAAAACTATTACTGGCACAAACTACATAAACACCGTTACCCAAATAAACCATGTTATACATCTTAGTAAGTGTTAATTATTCCTTTATTTCCCATCTCTGTTGTTGTAGCCAGGAGAGGTCATCTTTGGTGATGGCTGCTCCAAACTGTGTCGTTGTGCTGGTAACTACACCCTTGACTGTGTGGACAACTCCTGCTCTCCCACAGAGGAATGCCGCAGTGGAGCCTGTTATCCTAAAGGTGCGGTTTAGTTATCACGCTGGTAGAAACACTGAAAGGTTATCAGAATCAGTATTACTGGTTATTATTATGAGAATGCTTGGGAAACCCTTAAGGATGGTCTCAATCAGTCAGTATTATAATAGTTAAATAACTATTCACCCATAAGCAGCTAGGTATAACTTTTTAGGACCTTACAAATCTTATCCACCTCGTTGAATTTCTCCACAGCCTTAAGACATTAAACAGTTTTATCAACTGCAATTGATTCCTAGCTATCTGATTTTAATCAAATGTTCATTTGCTTTATTAGTTTATTCATTTCTTTCCCCTCAGACACTTCCACCTGTATAGTGTCTGGTGACCCTCACTACACCACCTTCGACAGAAAGAACTACAACTTCATGGGGAACTGCAGCTATCTGATATCTGAACCTTGTAATGACACGTCAGTGCCTCACTTTGAGGTGCACGCCGACAACGAGAACCGCTACAACCAGCCGACCATCTCTTACCTGAAGGCCGTGCACGTGTACGTGCGCGGGGTGAAAATCTCCATTCTCAAGGGAGGCGTCGTGCAGGTAAAATACAGTGATTGGTGGACAGACAGAGAGACTGAAATAGATGAGGATGACATTTTTGAATAAAAATACACATGAAAATATTCTCTTTTAATTCAGTGCATCTTGCCGCATAAATTACACAATGTACGTTCAAAACACAGATATAAACTGAACAAAGAAACAAGTGTTTTGAGGACCTCCCCAAAACTTCAGGAGGTTTTCATTGTCCCCTCTGACATCTTTAGGAAGTCTATTGTTTGTTTAAAATGACTAATCACTAATCTATATCAATGTTCTCCTTCTAGTTGAACAGTACCAACGTGAACATCCCCCTGACCCCAGCTCCAGGAGTGTCTGTACTACTGTCTGGTACTCTGTATACTGTAGCCATGAACTTTGGTGTCACCGTAAGATACGATGGAAATCACTACATGGACATCAAAGTCATTAAAGAGTGAGTCAGAGCTTCCCAAACCACAGAGACCTTACAGAAGTTCACAACAGCATATGCCCTAAAAAATATCCAGAAGAATACCTCACCAAACAAACAGAAAAATTACAAAATCTGTGTTTCTGTTTTCAGCTACAAGGACAAGCTTTGTGGACTGTGTGGAGACTACAATGGAAACTCCAACGATGACTTTAGGAAACCGGATGGTTCTCTGACCACCAACCCCAATGACTTTGGACACAGCTGGGTCACAGATCCCAAGTAAAGAGTCATTCTACTACAGTCATTCACATAGACATTCACACACGCTCACAAACACAACTGATACACTCTTCATCTCCCTCCAGTTGTAACAAGCCGCCCAACGTCACCACACCAGACTGTAGTTATGCAGAACAGGACCGGTATGAGAGCTCTGGATACTGTGGTATGCTACTGGACAAGAATGGACCTTTTGCTGTCTGTCACCCCAAGGTCAACCCCAATGTGAGTATTTACGCTAATGCAGGGATATGCTGTGAACAAGAATACAGTACTTAAACGTATGTTTTTGAAACATGTCTGAAATGTTTGTGTTTTGTTCTGTGTCAGAAATTCTTCAAGGACTGTGTGTTTGACCTGTGTGAACTGGGAGGTGCCAAGCCCATTCTGTGTGAAGCCATTGAGTCGTATGTCAATGAATGTCAGGACCGAGGAGTCTCCTTAGGACCATGGAGGAACAGCACCTTCTGCCGTGAGTGGAAATATGTGTTACAGATGACGATAATGACCATAATGTAAGATTAAACACCAAAGACTGTTATTATTAGCATCATTCTGTTCAATAAAACCTAGTTACTACTGAGAAATAATATACTTCAGCTATTTCAGAATCTGAAGTGGTTTTTTTCTCAAAGGTTTATAAGGCCATTATAATGCCTCAAACTCAGATGTTGATGGTCAGTCATTTAGCCAACCTAGGAATCTATGTACATCATGAATTAGAAAAGCCAGGTCAGACATCTATGAAGCAAGCTGTTTAATTGTAAAGGGAATCCTGCAAAAATTTGGAAACCAGTTACTTACTTGAAGAATAGTTCTGACTATCCCTTTACAGTGAAGTTATCAAGCCAAATGCTCCCTTACTGATATAGATGCTTTTATTGATTCACTTAAAGACCACACCTTTCACATCCTGGCATAGTTGAAGAACGTGTAGTCGGAGAAATGGCCCAGGATCCCTCTTTGGTTGATATTTTAGTTTTCAACATTTTTGACCAGTTTTATATTAGTACTAGTGCATCCCTAATATAAAAGATCCTATTAAAATAAAAGTAGATATGTTTTTTGCAACTGATGTCCTAACATCTATTCTCTCCATTTCTCCAGCTCTGAAATGCCCTGCCAACAGTCACTATGTACCATGCGCCGCCCCGTGCCAACCCACCTGTACCAAACCTCCCACGGGATGTGACAGGCCCTGTTCAGAGGGATGCGTGTGCGACTCTGGGTACATCCTCAGCGCTGGGAAGTGTGTCAAAGAAAGCTCCTGTGGCTGCAAACACTCCAATGGACAATACTATGAGGTACTGGACACTGCTATATCATCAGGATGCCAATATTCTGGTGACTTTGACATGTCTGATATGACTGTTGACTCCACACTGACACAACCCTCCCCTCCTTCCTCTAGCCTGGTGAAGAGTGGTACGTGGAGAACTGTCAAATGAAGTGTGTCTGTAACGCTCCTTTCATCAGCTGTAATCCATCTGACTGCCCCCCCATGCACGAGTGTAAGGTGCAGGGAGGAGAGCTGGACTGCTACCCAATCGGTAAGAGTCTTCTAGAAATAAGTCAAAACGGTCCCTTCAGGTCAGGAAAGTTTGGGGGGGTTGACCACATCTGTCCTGTCTACCCCAGGTTCTGAAGACTGTGTGATCTCTGGAGACCCCCACTATAACACCTTTGATGATAAGTTCTACACCTTCATGGGGACCTGCACTTATACCCTGGCCAGGGCCTGCAAGAACCACACCGGTAAACTCAAGATGATGCTGTTCTGGAGTTCTAACTGGGCTATGGCTTCTGGAGTTCTAACTGGGCTATGGGTTCTAACTGGGCTATGGGTTCTGAAGTTCTAGCACTGGATTTGTTGTGTTTTAGGTCCGTGGTTCTCTGTGGAGGGTAAGAACGAGGAGCGAGGTCTGGCTGGAGTGTCCTATCTGAAGAAACTTTATGTTACTGTCGACGGAATCACCGTCACACTGATGAAGAGCAGGAAGACTTTGGTACGTTATTCTTAAACCATCAATTCATTCTGAGTTCATTAAATAATGAGTTGACCCTAAAGAGCAGCATTTACATTCCATGGAGTTTCTTATGTTTTTAGGGAATGCATGGACCCTAGAGTTGATTATTCATTTTATACCAAGGCTTTAATTTAACCCACATGCCTCTAGCAATGTATTCAAAAGACAGTGAATATCCCTTAAAGTAAATTGCCAATATATTATCTGTCTACAGAATTTCCCTTGGTTAACTAACAAAATTGTTGCTGGGCTAACCGATATGTTCTTCCATGTAGAACAGCAAGTGAACTTACAGTGGGGCAAAAAAGTATTTAGTCAGCCACCAATTGTGCAAGTTCTCCCACTTAAAAAGATGAGAGAGGCCTGTAATTTTCATCATAGGTACACTTCAACTATGAGAGCCAAAATGAGAAAAATATCCAGAAAATCACATTGTAGGGTTTTTAATAAATGTATTGGTAAATTCCTCAGTAAAATATTTGGTCACCTACAAACAAGCAAGATTTCTGGCTCTCACAGGCCTGTAACTTCTTTTTTAAGAGGCTCCTCTGTCCTCCACCCTTTACCTGTATTAATGGCACCTGTTTGAACTTGTTATCAGTATAAAAGACACCTGTCCACAACCTCAAACAGTCACACTCCAAACTCCACTATGGCCAAGTCCAAAGAGCTGTCAAAGGACACCAGAAACAAAAAACGGTGAGCAAAAATCCCAGAACCACACGGGGGGACCTAGTGAATGACCTGCAGAGAGCTGGGACCAAAGTAACAAAGGCTACCATCAGTAACACACTACGCCACCAGGGACTCAAATCCTGCAGTGCCAGACGTGTCCCCCTGCTTAAGCCAGTACATGTCCAGGCCCGTCTGAGGTTTGCTAGAGAGCATTTGGATGATCCAGAAGAGGATTGGGAGAATTTCATAAGGTCAGATGAAACCAAAATAGAACTACTGAGTTGCATCCAAAGAACACCATACCTACTGTGAAGCATGGGGTGGAAACATCATGCTTTGGGGCTTTTTTTCTGCAAAGGGACCAGGACGACTGATCCGTGTAAAGGAAAGAATGAATGGGGCCATGTATCGTGAGATTTTGAGTGAAAACCTCTTTCCATCAGCAAGGGCATTGAAGATGAAATGTGGCTGGGTCTTTCACCATGACAATGATCCCAAACACACCGCCCGGACAACGAAGGAGTGGCTTCGTAAGAAGCATTTCAAGGTCCTGGAGTGGCCTAGCCAGTCACCAGATCTCAACCCCATAGAAAATCTTTGGAGGGAGTTGAAAGTCTGTGTTGCCCAGCGACAGCCCCAAAACATCACTGCTCTAGAGGAGATCTGCATGGAGGAATGGGCCAAAATACCAGCAACAGTGTGTGAAAACCTTGTGAAGTCATTGACAATAAAGGGTATATAACAAAGTATTGAGATTCACTTTTTTATTGACCAAATACTTATTTTCCACCATAATTTACCAAAAAATTCATTAGAAATCCTACAGTGTGATTTTCTGGATATTCTTTTCTTATTTTGTCTCTCATAGTTGAAGTGTACCTATGATGAAAATTACAGGCCTCTCTCATCTTTTTAAGTGGGAGAACTTGCACAATTGGTGGCTGACAAAATACTTTTTTGCCCCACTGTATAAAGACTCCAGGGTAGCTTGCATCTCTTCAATGATATCTTCCATAGTTTTTCACTCAAATAATAATATGGCCAAATCCCTTCAGGATCCGCCCAGATCTGGTGTGGTTCACTTAACAGACCTTAATGGTTGTAGTCATAGGGTTGTGGGTTTGATTCCCCTCCCAAAAGTAAGAGCATGTACTTAACTACTAAATACTATTTGTAAGTAACGTGTGGATCTGGACAAAAGCTACACAACTCTAACAGTACAACCCACATTTCTATAGCATGAAAACACAATGAGATCTGCAGGCAAGTAGTTTGAAACAAAGAAACAAAACTGTCAAACCCTCTTTCTTTCTCATTCTGCTTCCACAGGTGAATGGAAAGCGCGTGTCCCTCCCCAACTCCCCGTCTCCTCTCATCTCTCTATCGCTGGCGGGAGAGTACATCACCCTGCAGACTTCGTTCGGCCTCAAGGTGCGCTGGGACGGAAACCACTACGCCCAGATCTCAGTGCCAAGGTGTGTACTACTGATACAGAAAGTAATACAAATGAATGTTATTTTACACTAAGACCCGCTTTGAATCTTTGATATCCCAGGCTCCTAGATGCAGTGTGGAACAACATGAGGAACATTTTCTTTCTAAAACCCATTACATTTTCATGGTTATTTTAGCGTCTCAAGTAAACTCCTGGATATTTTGTGTGATCCTCAGAATAAATGTATTGGTTGTTGTTTATATCAGTACCTAATCCAGTTTTTTCTCTTGGTATTAGGACTTTTGTAGTATGTTCTATTTAGTAATCCACTGGTTGAATGCTTTTGGATCTTGATCTTCCACTGTGTTTTGGTGTGAATCTAATCTACTGGTTGTCTTCCTCAGCTCCTACTCTGACCAGATGTGTGGCCTGTGTGGTGGTTATGACGGTAACCCTAACAACGACTTCACCAAGCCGGACGGATCCCAGGTCACCAGCGCCAAGGACTTTGCAAACAGCTGGCAGACCAAAGATGATGAGGATGCCAAGTGAGTGGGAATTATGTGGGAATCTTGTTTTAGAAACCAAATGTTTAATCCCTGTATAATGCATGTGTGTAGGCCAGTGAAGACAAGTTCACTTATAATCTACTGATGCAATGCCATAGTATGGTAAACGCCACAATTAAGAGCAAGTAAACATTTATTCTTACTGGTGGTAGACAACAGTTTGAGATTTATCCAAGGTTCACTTAAACTGACTTTATAAACATGGTCATTATTTCTCTTACATTTCTACTAATGTGTCTTCACAGTTGTAAACCCGACATCAACCCTGACCCAGACTGTGACCCTTCACTGGAGGCGGAAGTATCCAAACCAGAGAAGTGTGGGAAATTAACTGACACCAAAGGACCTTTTAGGTGAGGGACAGAGTAACAGGAACATCAAGATACAAAACATACCTACATTCACAATGCATATTCCCCATTTTCCATAAACTGTGTATATTCAACAATATAATGTGGAATGCACTTCCATAAGAGCTTAATAGCTTGTGGGAGCATTTTCTAAAGGGGATCCAAACAGACTAAACAGCCCTAACCAACAATTTGTCCAAATGTGTGAACCTACACGTTTATAAGGCTTACATAAAGGATCTTGGGATCTATTCCAGGATTAAATCAGACTATTAAGGTATAGGGATAGGAATGTTGCATCATGTTTTGTCCTAATGGCAGGCTTAGAGAAGTGCACAAGCCCTGACATCATCATAACTTTTACCACAACATTCTTAAAATTGCTTAATGAAAGAGAAAGTTATGCATGTAACTTTTGCACTTAATTTGCCTCCTTCTCTCTCTTTTTCCTGTCTTCCTCACACATTTCACTCATCATTTTCTCTCTCTGTCATCCATCCTGCCTACAAAGGGAGTGCATTGCGCTGGTGGACCCCACACCCTTCTTCCAGAGCTGTGTGTACGACATGTGTCGTTTTGACGGCCAGCAGCAGATGCTGTGTGACCAGCTTCAGGCCTACACTGATGCCTGCCTGGGAGCAGGTGCCAAGGTCCATCCCTGGAGGAAGCCAGACTTCTGCCGTGAGTCTCAGGCACAGATAAACATCAGACATGATAAACACCAACAGAAATGCTATAAAACGTAGGGCAATTTGTTTGCAAAAAGTGTTTTGAAATAGTGTGAAACCGAATGCACTGTGATTCTTTTCTGAGGCGCCTGCCTGGGATAAGGTGCCAAGGTTTCTGTCAACAAGGAGCTAGACCTCTGATGCCAGATTCCCTATAGAAACGTGTTGGTAACTTTGGCGCTCACTGCTTTGTTGTTTGGTTACACTTCGAAATGTGACAGAAACAAAAAAGGGACTCTTTAACACAACAAGGTGGGACAACCACACAACTTGGTAATAGTTGATTTTCATACGTCAGACACTGATGTTTGAGAAAAAAGTCTTCAAATCCATCTTCTTGTCTGGAAAGCATTTGTCCAAGTTACAGCTGTGTGTCACACATCACATACTAACAAATACAATATATTTGTGTTAGTCTGAGCCAATAGGTCATTTATTCCTTCCATAGTTCTGATTCATGAAGATCTCATTATACTGACCGTCACCTTTCCCTCTCCCCAGCTCTGACCTGCCCTCCCAACAGTTCCTACTCCATGTGTGTGAGCTCCTGTCCAGAGACCTGTCTGGGTGTCAGCGGACCCCCTGGCTGCTCCGAGGGGTGTGTGGAGGGGTGTAAGTGTAACCCCGGCTTCATCCTCAGTGATGACAAGTGTGTTCCGGTTAAAGACTGTGGCTGTGTTGACACCTCGGGAGATTACCACGCTGTAAGTACTGCTCATGAGTTCACAAAGAATATGACATGGAGCACCAAGGTGTTGTAAAGGTTTAGTATTATATCACCTGAATACAATATACTGTACATGTCAAAGGTTTGGACACTAACCCATTCAATTGACTTTTGACTGATACTGTTCATTAAAAAATGCATATCTAAAATATCAGTGCACTAGCACATTAATAAACACCTTCAAAACGTGATACTGTAAACACTGTTCACATCTTCAAGTTCAATGTTTACATGTACTGTTTCTTGTATGTGTTAAGAGGTTTTGGATTGTAAGTAGGGCTCGTTTGTAAAATATACCAGTTGACATTCCTTTAGCTCCATTAGGATCTGACATGATCACTACTAACTATGAGCGTACTGACTGGTCCGAAGCAGTGTCACCTCCAGTCATCAATGCTGGAGCAATAAACACTGACATGTGTTTTTTAATTAGTGTCAATGTTAATGAGCTCATAACTACAGAACACAGATTGTAAACAACTATACCAATCAAAACGTCACCTGGGCTATCTATGGCCTTAGATGCATTGCCGTATTCTGCAAACTTGAAAGCATAATCGAGCCATTGCTAGCTGACCATAAAACCATTGTTGAGGAAACAATAATATGCCGGTTCTGACCAGTTGGTACAGGGCTTAAAGTCAATGTAATTGCTAATAGACTCTGCACCAGCGTAGTGAGGAACTTCTGCTTTTGTCTAGAAGTCGGTATTGCAGTTTCCGGTTTACTTACTAATACTCATCCACATTAGTAAACACTTAAACTCACAACAAGATGAGTGATGCTGTTGTACGAAAAAAATATATATATATATTGTACGTGACTCATTTAAGTTTCAAGGTACAAGTGGGGCATCATTTTAATCAGGAGAATGTCCTCTTTTTAATAAAATATGGCTTGCGCCATTCAATGACTTCAAACGCTAGACTAGAAATAGTCAGAAAAGGCGATTTTTTTATATACTTATATACTTGCGCCATTCAATGACTTCAAAAGGAAAGGAACACGTCGCTAACTAGCTTAGCCGATAGTCGGCCGGCACACCACAGTAAACTACTTACCCTCGTAGTTGTGCAGATACCTCGATACGTAGAGTTTGAATCCCTTGTTCCGCTTGCTTGTTGGAGCAGGGGACCAGGCATCAACAATTCGATGGACATCACTAATGCATATTTTAGGCAGGTCTTGGAGACATCTACTAAAAACTGACATTTTGGGCGATGCGGGTGATCGCCTTAAGTAAACCGGAAAATGATATGCCGACATCTGGCTAAAGTGGAAGTTCATCAATACGCTTGTGCACAGAGCCTATTCCAAGCAGTAATCGTTTATGCGTTAGGTTTGATCAAACAACCCACAATACATTTCATTTTCTCTTTATCGTTTGCAGAGAACACAACAAATATTTGCCAGGTTTTAAAACTATTTTCAAGCAGGAGATGAAATCAAGGAGTGTCTGCCCAGACACGTAACTTAACTAGCTAGCGTTAGCTTATCGTCTCGACCAAAAACATTCCTAAAATGTATCTGCACTTCTAGAAATATAAGAAACAAGAACACCAAATTATTTTCTGTTGAAGTATTGTTTCCCAGTAATCATCAATCTAGCAGTAACTTAAACATAGTTTACCTTATCTATCTAGCTAATTAGCTAAATGAGGTATGTAATGTTACCATACCTGTCCAGTAGAAAGGTAGACAACTCTGCATTACTGTTGATTCATTTTTCAAGCTTAAGCAGTCGGCCATGAAATAAATTCAAAATCCAGATATATCCTCGTTTTACTCCATGCTTTGTCTGATTCTCGCTTTGCTTTAGAATTATCTTCATCCTTGGAGCACTCAGTGTACCCAAATAAGACTTGTCATTGGCCTTCACCTCGCACATTATTTAATATCTTAAAAATGACAGCAGCACAAATAAAGAATGTAATGGCACAAACGGAGCAAAAACAATAAAGCTTTTGCGTTGGTTGGGGGG
This sequence comes from Esox lucius, assembly GCF_011004845.1. Lineage (NCBI taxonomy): Eukaryota > Metazoa > Chordata > Actinopteri > Esociformes > Esocidae > Esox > Esox lucius. The sequence continues at coordinate 23,612,453 of NC_047592.1, read as the reverse complement.
CCAACGTCATGCATGTTGATTTCCCTGTAAAAAAAAAAATAAAGTTAATAATCCATCACCATGATCTGTTTGTTTCAGGTGGGTGATAACTGGTACCTGGAGGGCTGTAAAGAGAAGTGTGTGTGTCTGGGTGAAGGTGTGATACAGTGTCAAAACACCACCTGTTCCATAACAGAAGGATGTGGCCTGCAGGGTGGAGACTATGGATGCTATCCACTGGGTATGATAGAGTAACATTTATTTTTATTGTGTGTGTATTTTTCTACTGGCCATTTGGGAAACAACATTTTTGGATGTCGAATAGACTTCACCATTTTGAACACTCCAGTCTGTGCACTTTTCTATTGTGGATGTATTTTTTCTCAGGAATATTGCTATTGGTTATTAGTGTTCCCTCAACAATTCAAACTTAATTGAAAATGAAACAATATGAACCAAAACTAAACACTACGTTGCCCTACCAACAGAAACAGGAATTTGCACAGTCCAGGGAGACCCTCACTACACCTCTTTTGATAAGAGAGTTCATCACTTCATGGGTTCCTGCTCCTACACCCTCACCAAGCCCTGCAATGAAACCTCCGGGATGCCGTACTTCACCGTGGACACCCAGAACGAGCACCGAGGCGCTAACAAAGTTGTGTCTTACGTCCGAGCCGTTGTGGTTAAGGTGTACGGAATCACCGTCGTCCTGGGTCAGGGACGCAAAATACTGGTGAGGAGCGTTTTGGATTCTCTTAACCACGAGTTCTCTACAGTGTTACAATTTCAGTTAAAAACTTTTAAATGTTGATTTAAAACGTTGATGTTCATCTCAAGATAAGAGTATAATTTACACGTTAAACTTACAGATATTTTAATTAAATATGATTTAAGAGATTCTGGCCTCGAAGAGATTCTGGCAAACCGTCCGGCGCCTCAGGAGAGGGAAACAGTGCCCTACCAACGCTGTTTACAGTAGAGGTGGGAAGCTGTTGACCTCAACTGGGGATGTCGTCGGGCGGTGGAAGGAATACTTCGAGGATCTTCTCAATCCCGCCATCACATCTTCCATTGAGGAAGCAGAGGATGAGGGCTCGGAGGTGGACTCATCCATCACCCGGGCTGAAGTCACAGAGGTAGTCAAGAAACTCCTCGGTGGCAAGGCATCGGGGGTGGATGAGATCCACCCTGAGTACCTGAAGTCTCTGGATGTTGTGGGGCTATCTTGGTTGACACGCCTGTGCAACAGTCTGGGACACTATTGTTTGTCTGCTGCTGCAACATGGTTTAAAGATTAATAAAACATGACATTTCTAAAATATATATTTTCAAATGCTGTTGTCTGATTCTATGGCTAATGTGAAACCCACCTAATCACCACTTCTTCCCATTTCCCAGGTGAACGGAACACTTCTGACACCTCCTGTGACTCTGACCAATGGGGTGAAGGTCTTTTTGAGTGGCAAGTTTGTTGTGTTGGAGACGACCTTTGGCCTGAGGGTGAGGTTTGATGGTGACCACCACGCTGACGTCACTCTGCCCTCTTCCTACAACGGACTGCTCTGTGGACTTTGTGGTAAGACATAATCAACGTCACTATTATTACACAACATGATAGAAAAGTATTGATCAGTAATCAGTTGATTGAAAGTAACCAGGCACAGCAAGCAAGTCCTCATCCTCAGTTCACATTTATCATATCCACTCTTGGGGAGAGTAGTTATGTAATATGTAAATTCATCTTGATTTAACTGAATTAGAATCTTTGGGTTCGTCAACCCAGTTGTGTGTTTGTATGCAGTGTCGGCCCTAGCCTTGTAACTGGATTTGGGGGCCCCCTCTCCCCTAGTGGTCCAGGGCTCACTATTGGTTTGGGGCAGCCTAGTTGTCAGGACCCTTAAGCAACCAGCTATGTTGCTTATACTTAGGGCCGGCCCTGACAATAACTGTTGATATGTACAGAATCAAAATCAACTGAGTTAGTCTAACGACTGTTCTTGTAGGAAACTTTAACGGCCAGCCTGGTGACGACAACATCAAACCAGACGGTAAACCAGCCGGCAACACCAATGAACTGGGAGAGAGCTGGCAGGTCCCTGACAACCGCCCGGAGTGAGTCACACACCTGAAAAACCTGACACACAAACACACATTTTCTCTGAAATGTGTTTATTTATCCAGTCTTGTCCATTGGTACTAGAAACCTAATTTCGATCACAGACTATGTTACATTTATTATGACCCATACATCAGACTGGAGTAAGGAGATATAATTTCAGTCCTCAACTGAGACATCTTTGAGGTTCATCCCTTCATTCTTTTCTTTCCTATATTATTCCCTTCATCCCTCCATCTCTTCTTTTAGCTGTACTCACGGTGGAGGAGAGGAGGATTGTGATCCTAAGGTGGAGGCAGAAGCTCAGAAACCCACCAGCTGTGGCATGATTAGTGACCCCAAAGGTGAGACACACACACAGACAAACACACAGAGAGAAACAAATATATGTATGTACGCAAAGACAAACAAACACACAGACATACACAGAAACATACATATGCTCACAGTGATTTACATGCAAATTCTATGCTAAGACATCCTCTTTTATACAAACTAAATATTTTATTTAATTAAAAATGTCATCAACCTTTCTGCATTCACTCTCAGGTATCTTCAAGCCATGCCATGCAGTGGTTCCCCCCAACATCTACCAGGAGAACTGTGTGTATGATCAATGTGCTACAGGAGGGACTGTGGCTCTGTGTCAAGCTATAGAGAGCTACGCTGACCTGTGTGCCTCAGCTGGAGTACATATCACCTGGAGGAACAACACCTTCTGTCGTAAGTCATTAATATGTACTGAAACGCACAGCCCAAATATGGATTTCCCTCAAATTCCTCAGAAATCCCAGGCCAACATAACTGTCCACTTTTCATTACATAGTGTTGATGGTTGAATACATTGCCTGAGATCCATCAGTGACATCCAGCGTTCCAATATTGTATAATACATTTGGCTAAATGACTGCTTAGACAGTGCAACTTCTCTTGGGAAGAATCAGTATAACTAAAGTGGTGTGCCACAAGGAACAGTCTTCATACTGTCATGTCTGCCTCTGCATGTCCACTCCTCAGTATCATAAAACTGTTGGGCAATAATGATTCCTTTTCTAACCAATCCATTACCTCTGTTCCCCTCCAGCACTGAAGTGCCCCCCAGGCAGCCACTACAATTCTTGTGGTAGCGCCTGTCCATCCACCTGTTCAAACCTAAGTTCCAACTCCACCTGTAACCAACCTTGTGTGGAGGGCTGTGTGTGTGACACAGGTCTCATTCTCAGTGGGGACAAGTGTGTCCCACCCAACCAGTGTGGCTGCACCGACAAGGATAACAATTACAGACCGGTAATTCTTTTTCCTGCCTTTGACTAGTTAGACTAATTTTGCTGTCGTCAGTGATTTACCCAATACCTTGTGAGTACCTTGTTTGTGTTCAATCATTGAAAGACATTTTTATTATTTTTCTCAATATAAACATTGATATGTATATCAAGCTTCATGCTGTTGGTGTAATATACTTTGAGTATATTGTGAATACGGATAAATACAGAAAGAAAAGAGCACTTGAAAGTGTTAGTAAGTCTTCGTCTTTCTTAATCTTTTTGTTTCAGGTGGGCCATAACTGGTACCTGGAGGGCTGTAAAGAGAAGTGTGTGTGTCTGGGTGGAGGTGTGATACAGTGTCACAACACCTCTTGTTCCATAACAGAAGAATGTGGCCTGCAGGGAGGAGAGTTAGGATGTTACCCACTAGGTATGATACACAATACAAACACACACACACACACACACACAAACAGGGAGGAGAGTTAGGATGTTACCCACTAGGTATGATACACAATACAAACACACACACACACACACACACACACAAACAGGGAGGAGAGTTAGGATGTTACCCACTAGGTATGATACACAATACAAACACACACACACACACACACACACACAAACAGGGAGGAGAGTTAGGATGTTACCCACTAGGAATGATACACAATACAAACACACACACACACACACACACACACACACACAAACAGGGAGGAGAGTTAGGATGTTACCCACTAGGTATGATACACAATACAAACACACACACACACACACACACAATCAGGGAGGAGAGTTAGGATGTTACCCACTAGGTATGATACACAATACAAACACACACACACACACACACAAACAGGGAGGAGAGTTAGGATGTTACCCACTAGGTATGATACACAATACAAACACACACACACACACACACACACACAAACAGGGAGGAGAGTTAGGATGTTACCCACTAGGTATGATACACAATACAAACACACACACACACACACACACACACACAAACAGGGAGGAGAGTTAGGATGTTACCCACTAGGTATGATACACAATACAAACACACACACACACACACACACACACACACACACACACACAAACAGGGAGGAGAGTTAGGATGTTACCCACTAGGTATGATACACAATACAAACACACACACACACACACACACACACAAACAGGGAGGAGAGTTAGGATGTTACCCACTAGGTATGATACACAATACAAACACACACACACACAAACAGGGTGGAGAGTTAGGATGTTACCCACTAGGTATGATACACAATACAAACACACACACACACACACACAATCAGGGAGGAGAGTTAGGATGTTACCCACTAGGTATGATACACAATACAAACACACACACACACAAACAGGGTGGAGAGTTAGGATGTTACCCACTAGGTATGATACACAATACAAACACACACACACACACACAAACAGGGTGGAGAGTTAGGATGTTACCCACTAGGTATGATACACAATACAAACACACACACACACACAAACAGGGAGGAGAGTTAGGATGTTACCCACTAGGTATGATACACAATACAAACACACACACACACAAACAGGGAGGAGAGTTAGGATGTTACCCACAAGGTATGATACACAATACAAACACACACACACACACACACACACAAACAGGGAGGAGAGTTAGGATGTTACCCACTAGGTATGATACACAATACAAACACACACACACACACACACACACACACACAAACAGGGAGGAGAGTTAGGATGTTACCCACTAGGTATGATACACAATACAAACACACACACACAAACAGGGTGGTTAATGAGAATGCCAACCACTGGTTACAGTACCGTTATAACAAAATTGTAGTGGATGCTATTTATTTTGCTGGGCATTTATTGTGGGTTAAGATCTTAAAGCATTTTTGGTTGAGAAGTGCTTTACAATTGTATGATCTCAGTTTCATGCCTAAATGTGCAAAAAGTTTTAAATGTGAAAATGTATATTATTGTAAAAGAACTACTGTAAATGAGGCTCCCTATATCATTTGAGAAGAAACCATTATGAGCTACATATATCCACACTTTCCCCCGGGAAACAAATACAACACAACCTCACCACCTAAACTCTCACCTCTAGGAACATCTACACCTCCAACTCCAGGACCAACTACACCTAAACCCCCAACTCCAGGACCAACTACACCTAAACCCCCAACTCCAGGACCAACTACACCTAAACCCCCAACTCCAGGACCAACTACACCTAAACCCCCAACTCCAGGACCAACTACACCTAAACCCCCAACTCCCAAACCCACGACCCCAGAACCACCAGGTCAGAACACAAATGCATTCTTATTCTCACAGTTGGAGTCAGAAAGCATGTTCTATGTTCATTTTAATAATAGTGTTATTTACCTAATCAGTCCTGATGTTAACGCTTTGTATCCCTACCAAGTACCGCAAACCAGCCTTATCGTCCTTTCCATTTACCGTCCTTATCTGTACATGTAAAACTCTTCCCCTAACTCTCTCATTTTTCCTGTCTTTCATAATTCTCTCCTTCTCTTCCCCTTGTAGTGAAGTGCCCTCCCAATGCTGAGTACATAGAGTGTGGCCCAGCCTGCATTCCCAGCTGTAAGGAACCCTCTACTAACTGCAGTGGTTCCTGTATCAGCGCTTGTTTCTGTAAGCCAGGCTTTGTGTTCAAAGGGAGACGCTGCGTCCGTACTGAAACTTGTGGTTGTCTGGAAGGAGGCGACTACTATGAGGTATGACATGATCTGGCTTTATTAGTCTGTGGATGTTCAAACGGATAGAACACTACAAAATGATATACAGTATGATACATTATACAATACATTCATGTATTATTATTTTTTTCTCAACATCTCATCAAACATAAGATATACACTTTAAAATACATTTTCTTTTTATATTAACCCACCAATCCAGGAACAATCCCCACCATTTGCACCAATACACATCAATAAAAATAAAATAAAAACAATCTTTAACATGTTTTAGAAAAGAAAACACAAGTATAGTATACCACTCCTCTGAAATTGATCCACCTTTCTAATTTGATCCAAAACCAGTTGCCAGATAACAAAAAATGTATAGGCACAGCCTGCTGTAGCATACCTTATTTTTTCCATGGATAGATTATACAAAAGATCAATGAGCCACATTTTAAAAGTTGGAAGGGACTTGTCTTTCCATTTAAGCAGTATCTGCCGTCGAGCTAAAAGAGTTAAGAGTCGAGCTATGAGGCTTTTGTTGTTTTGATTTAAGTAAAAATGCTGTGGCATAACGCCGAATACAGAGATCATGGCATCAGGCTCTATGTCTGTCCCCAATGTGTCGGAAATTAACTGAAATATAGACTTCCAAAAATCTTCAAGTTTTGGACAGAACCATGTGAGACAGAGTGCCTGGTTCGGCTTCACATCTATCACAGTGAGGATCTATGTCTGATTTAAATGTTGCCAGCTTTACTTTAGACCAATGCAATCTATGAACAGCTTTAAATTGAACCACTCTGTGTCTTTGACATATTGAAGATGAATGAATGTTTCTCAATATAAATTCCCATAAATCCTCAGAGATTCCTATAACCAGTTCCTCTTCCCATAATCTTTTCACGTGAGCCAGAGGTTCCATATTATGAGTATTCAATGCATTATAGATTTCACCAACGGCCCCCTTAGAGTATGGATTCACTTTTAGAACAGACTCAAGAAGTGACTCAGGCAGTAGTGAGGGAAAGTGACTAACAGAAGATGCAACAAAACTGCGAACTTGAAGATATTTAAAGAAGTGAGCGTTGGGAATTTGGAATTTAGTTTTCACTTGCTGAAAGGTTGCAAAAGTGCCATCAATGTACATATCCTTTAGTGCCCTAAGGCCATTTACAGACCAGGCACCAAAAGAATCATCTATAACAGAAGGAGTAAACATGTGATTTCTTACTATGGGAGCATAGATCATATACAGATGATAGATCATTAAGTGAAAAATGTCTTCTAAACTGTCACCATATTTTAAAGGAGTGCTTAACCACTGGATTCAAAGAGTATTTGTATATTGGATGAGGTGATGGCAATGTTAAGCAGAGCAATGCATGTAAAGTAGCAGAATGGCATGACAAATTCTCAAGGGATAGCCACATAGGCCCACCAGCATGCGAATTAAACCAATATAACACAGAACGAGCATTGGCTGCCCAATAATAGTGCCGAAAATTGGGTAATGATAGTCCTCCATGCTCTCGGTGCCGCTGCAGAACACTTTTACAGATGCATGCATTTTCCCCATTCCATATAAAAGCTGATATCAGCTTGTCTATCAGTAGGAAAAAACTATTTGGTTAAAAATATCGGGATACACTGGAACAGATATAGAAATCTAGGTAGGATATTCATCTTGACAGTGTTTATCCTGCCTCCCAGTGATAGCGGTAGTGTACCCCAACGCTCAAAATCTTGTTTTATAGTATCTATCAATGGAACAAAATTTGTTTTATAGAGGTTCTTGTAATTATTAGTAATCCATATACCTAAGTACATAAATGTATCTTTACTCAATTTAAATGGTAAGGAGTTAAATGTGATAGGTCAGGCTGCAGCGTTAATCAGCATAAGTTCACTTTTTTGCATGTTTACTTTATATCCTGATATTTTCCCAAAGCTACTAAGTAATGACAGTAGACGAGGCAGGGTCTTAAGCGGTTCAGACACATACAGGAGGGTATCGTCCGCATAGAGGGATACTTTATGTTCGGATACACCCCTCAGTATGCCTGTAATAGCATTATCGGACCGTATTGCCACTGCCAGTGGTTCAATCATCAGTGCAAATAAGGAGGGGGACAATGGGCAACCCTGCCTAGTCCCGCAGCCTAATTGGAAAAAAGATGATATGTTATTGTTTGTCCGAATTGCTGCCACAGGAGAAGAATAGAAAACATTAATCCATGAAATGAATTTGGCAACAAAGCCAAATTTCTTCAAGCTATAGAGGAGGTAGTCCCACTCCACCCGATCAAATGCTTTTTCAGCATCAAGTGACAGAAGCAACTCAGGTATATCGGGTGGAGCAGGATGATGAAGGATATTCAAAAGTCTGCGTATATTATAGAATGAATATCAATTTTTGATGAAGCCAGTCTGATCATCAGACATTATTGAAGGTATAACAGTTTCTAATCGACATGCTTAAAGTTTGGCAAATATTTTACTGTCAACGTTTAATAATGAAATGGGTCGATATGAGCTACAATCTAATTTACTTTTACCCTTTTTATGAATTAAAGAAATAACGGCTTGTCTCATGGTTTCTGGTAATGACCCTGAGATGAAAGACTCATCGTATACAGCGAGTAAGATAGGGGAAGTTCTAAAGAGAATTCTTTAAAAAAGTCGCTCGGGAAGCCATCCGGACCCGGCGATTTTCCACTTTGCATGGTGGCAATTGCTTTCAATATTTCAGCCTTTGAAAATGTTTTTTCCAAATCTGAGGCATAGTGTTCATCAAAAGTGGGCAGAGTGAATTTGCTAAAAAATGAGTCAAACAGTGCTTCATTTCTACTGGATTCAGATGTATATAATTGCGAATAATACTCCCTAAACCTATTATTAATCTCTAATGGATCAGTAAATTTTTTGTCATGTTCATCAATAATGTATTTTTTAGATATATGAAATATTGCAAAGTTTGAATATCCAATGACAGGGAAATTGTCAATGCTCTATTCAGAAATATACATGACAATCACCAACAATGCAAACAACACTTGGATGAAATCCCAAATAAACCATGTTATACATCTTAGTAAGTGTTAATTTTTCCTTTATTTCCCATCTCTGTTGTTGTAGCCAGGAGAGGTCATCTTTGGTGATGGCTGCTCCAAACTGTGTCGTTGTGCTGGTAACTACACCCTTGACTGTGTGGACAACTCCTGCTCTCCCACAGAGGAATGCCGCAGTGGAGCCTGTTATCCTAAAGGTGCGGTTTAGTTATCACGCTGGTAGAAACACTGAAAGGTTATCTGAATCAGTATTACTGGTTATTATGATGAGAATGCTTGGGAAACCCTTAAGGATGGTCTCTAGTTTGATTACTAGCTGTAAAATAGAAAGCATATTGTGTCTAAATGTATGTGTAAACACTATTTACATTAGTTCTGGTATCGCCCTGGAAAAATCAAATGCCTCAAGGAATACATTTGAATACTGATAATCAGTCTGTATTATAATAGTTAAATTACTATTCACCCATAAGCAGCTAGGACCTTTCAAATCTTATCCACCTAGTTGAATTTTCTCCACAGCCTTAAGACATTAAACAGTTTTATCAACTGCAATTGATTCCTAGCTATCTGATTTTAATCAAATGTTCATTTGCTTTATTAGTTTATTCATTTCTTTCCCCTCAGACACTTCCACCTGTATAGTGTCTGGTGACCCTCACTACACCACCTTCGACAGAAAGAACTACAACTTCATGGGGAACTGCAGCTATCTGATATCTGAACCTTGTAATGACACGTCAGTGCCTCACTTTGAGGTGCACGCCGACAACGAGAACCGCTACAACCAGCCGACCATCTCTTACCTGAAGGCCGTGCACGTGTACGTGCACGGGGTGAAAATCTCCATTCTCAAGGGAGGCGTCGTGCAGGTAAAAGACAGTGATTAGTGGACAGACAGTAATAGACTGAAATAGATGAGGATGACATTTTTGAATATGAATACACATGAAAATATTCTCTTTTAATTCAGTGCATCTTGCCGCATAAATGACACAATGTACGTTCAAAACACAGATATAAACTGAACAAAGAAACAAGTGTTTTGAGGACCTCCCCAAAACTTCAGGAGGTTTTCATTGTCCCCTCTGACATCTTTAGGAAGTCTATTGTTTGTTTAAAATGACTAATCACTAATCTATATCAATGTTCTCCTTCTAGTTGAACAGTACCAACGTGAACATCCCCCTGACCCCAGCTCCAGGAGTGTCTGTACTACTGTCTGGTACTCTGTATACTGTAGCCATGAACTTTGGTGTCACCGTAAGATACGATGGAAATCACTACATGGACATCAAAGTCATTAAAGAGTGAGTCAGAGCTTCCCAAACCACAGAGACCTTACAGAAGTTCACAACAGCATATGCCCTAAAAAATATCCAGAAGAATACCTCACCAAACAAACAGAAAAATTACAAAATCTGTGTTTCTGTTTTCAGCTACAAGGACAAGCTTTGTGGACTGTGTGGAGACTACAATGGAAACTCCAACGATGACTTTAGGAAACCGGATGGTTCTCTGACCACCAACCCCAATGACTTTGGACACAGCTGGGTCACAGATCCCAAGTAAAGAGTCATTCTACCACAGTCATTCACATAGACATTCACACACGCTCACAAACACAACTGATACACTCTTCATCTCCCTCCAGTTGTAACAAGCCGCCCAACGTCACCACACCAGACTGTAGTTATGCAGAACAGGACCGGTATGAGAGCTCTGGATACTGTGGCATGCTACTGGACAAGAATGGACCTTTTGCTGTCTGTCACCCCAAGGTCAACCCCAATGTGAGTATTTACGCTAATGCAGGGATATGCTGTGAACAAGACTACAGTACTTAAACGTATGTTTTTGAAACGTCTGAAATGCTTGTTTTTTGTTCTGTGTCAGAAATTCTTCAAGGACTGTGTGTTTGACCTGTGTGAACTGGGAGGTGCCAAGCCCATTCTGTGTGAAGCCATTGAGTCGTATGTCAATGAATGTCAGGACCGAGGAGTCTCCTTAGGACCATGGAGGAACAGCACCTTCTGCCGTGAGTGGAAAAATGTGTTACAGATGACGATAATGACCATAATGTAAGATTAAACACCAAAGACTGTTATTATTAGCATCATTCTGTTCAATAAAACCTAGTTACTACTGAGAAATAATATACTTCAGCTATTTCAGAATCTGAAGTGTTTTTTTTCTCAAAGGTTTATAAAGCCATTATAATGCCTCAAACTCAGATGTTGATGGTCAGTCATTTAGCCAACCTAGGAATCTATGTACATCATGAATTAGAAAAGCCAGGTCAGACATCTATGAAGCAAGCTGTTTAATTGTAAAGGGAATCCTGCAAAAATTTGGAAACCAGTTACTTACTTGAAGAATAGTTCTGACTATCCCTTTACAGTGAAGTTATCAAGCCAAATGCTCCCTTACTGATATAGATGCTTTTATTGATTCACTTAAAGACCACACCTTTCACATCCTGGCATAGTTGAAGAACGTGTAGTCGGAGAAATGGCCCAGGATCCCTCTTTGGTTGATATTTTAGTTTTCAACATTTTTGACCAGTTTTATATTAGTACTAGTGCATCCCTAATATAAAAGATCCTATTAAAATAAAAGTAGATATGTTTTTTAAGACTGATGTCCTAACATCTATTCTCTCCATTTCTCCAGCTCTGAAATGCCCTGCCAACAGTCACTATGTACCATGCGCCGCCCCGTGCCAACCCACCTGTTCCAAACCTCCCACGGGATGTGACAGGCCCTGTTCAGAGGGATGTGTGTGCGACTCTGGGTACATCCTCAGCGCCGGGAAGTGTGTCAAAGAAAGCTCCTGTGGCTGCAAACACTCCGATGGACAATACTATGAGGTACTGGACACTGCTATATCATCAGGATGCCAATATTCTGGTGACTTTGACATGTCTGATATGACTGTTGACTCCACACTGACACAACCCTCCCCTCCTTCCTCTAGCCTGGTGAAGAGTGGTACGTGGAGAACTGTCAAATGAAGTGTGTCTGTAACGCTCCTTTCATCAGCTGTAATCCATCTGACTGCCCCCCCATGCACGAGTGTAAGGTGCAGGGAGGAGAGCTGGACTGCTACCCAATCGGTAAGAGTCTTCTAGAAATAAGTCAAAACGGTCCCTTCAGGTCAGGAAAGTTTGGGGGGGTTGACCACATCTGTCCTGTCTACCCCAGGTTCTGAAGACTGTGTGATCTCTGGAGACCCCCACTATAACACCTTTGATGATAAGTTCTACACCTTCATGGGGACCTGCACTTATACCCTGGCCAGGGCCTGCAAGAACCACACCGGTAAACTCAAGATGATGCTGTTCTGGAGTTCTAACTGGGCTATGGGTTCTAGCTGGGCTATGGGTTCTGAAGTTCTAGCACTACATTTGTTGTGTTTTAGGTCCGTGGTTCTCTGTGGAGGGTAAGAACGAGGAGCGAGGTCTAGCTGGAGTGTCCTATCTGAAGAAACTTTATGTTACTGTCGACGGAATCACCGTCACACTGATGAAGAGCAGGAAGACTTTGGTATGTTATTCTTAAACCATCAATTCATTCTGAGTTCATTAAATAATGAGTTGACCCTAAAGAGCAGCATTTACATTCCATGGAGTTTCATATGTTTTCAGGGAATGCATGGACCCTAGAGTTGATTATTCATTTTATACCAAGGCTTTAATTTAACCCACATGCCTCTAGCAATGTATTCAAAAGACAGTGAATATCCCTTAAAGTAAATTGCCAATATATTATCTGTCTACAGAATTTCCCTTGGTTAACTAACAAAATTGCTAGCTGGGTTAACCAATATGTTCTTCCATATAGAACAGCAAGTGAACTTACAGTGGGGCAAAAAAGTATTTAGTCAGCCACCAATTGTGCAAGTTCTCCCACTTAAAAAGATGAGAAAGGCCTGTAATTTTCATCATAGGTACACTTCAAATATGAGAGACAAAATGAGAAAAACAATATCCAGAAAATCACATTGTAGGGTTTTTAATGAATTTATTGGTAAATTCCTCAGTAAAATATTTGGTCACCTACAAACAAGCAAGATTTCCGGCTCTCACAGACCTGTAACTTCTTCTTTAAGAGGTTTCTCTGTCCTCCACTTGTTACCTGTATTAATGGCACCTGTTTGAACTTGTTATCAGTATAAAAGACACCTGTCCACAACCTCAAACAGTCACACTCCAAACTCCACTATGGCCAAGAGCTGTCAAAGTACACCAGAAACAAAAGACCTGCACCAGGCTGGGAAGACTGAATCTGCAATAGATAAGCAGCTTGGTGTGAAGAAATCAACTGTGGGAGCAATTATAAGAAAATGGAAGACATACAAGACCACTGATAATCTCCCTCAATCCGGGGGATCCACGCAAGATCTCACCCTGTGGGGTCAAAATGATCACAAGAACGGTGAGCAAAAATCCCAGAACCACACGGGGGGACCTAGTGAATGACCTGCAGAGAGCTGGGACCAAAGTAACAAAGGCTACCATCAGTAACACACTACGCCACCAGGGACTCAAATCCTGCAGTGCCAGACGTGTCCCCATGCTTAAGCCAGTACATGTCCAGGCCCGTCTGAGGTTTGCTAGAGAACATTTGGATGATCCAGAAGGGGATTGGGAGAATTCCATAAGGTCAGATGAAACCAAAATAGAACTGCTGAGTTGCATCCAAAGAACACCATACCTACTGTGAAGCATGGGGTGGAAACATCATGCTTTGGGGCTGTTTTTCTGCAAAGGGACCAGGACGACTGATCCGTGTAAAGGAAAGAATGAATGGGGCCATGTATCGTGAGATTTTAAGTGAAAACCTCCTTCCATCAGCAAGGGCATTGAAGATGAAATGTGGCTGGGTCTTTCAGCATGACAATGATCCCAAACACACCGCCCGGACAACAAAGGAGTGGCTTCGTAAGAAGCATTTCAAGGTCCTGGAGTGGCCTAGCCAGTCACCTGATCTCAACCCCATCGAAAATCTTTGGAGGGAGTTGAAAGTCCATGTTGCCCAGCGACAGCCCCAAAACATCACTGCTCTAGAGGAGATCTGCATGGAGGAATGGGCCAAAATACCAGCAACAGTGTGTGAAAACCTTGTGAAGTCATTGACAATAAAGGGTATATAACAAAGTATTGAGATTCACTTTTTTATTGACCAAATACTTATCAATAATGAATTTACCAATAAATTCATTAGAAATCCTACAGTGTGATTTTCTGGATATTTTTTTCACATTTTTAAGTGGGAGAACTTGCACAATTGGTGGCTGACTAAATACTTTTTTGCCCCACTGTATAAAGACTCCAGGGTAGCTTGCATCTCTTCAATGATATCTTCCATAGTTTTTCACTCAAATAATAATATGGCCAAAGCCTTTCAGAATCCGCCCAGATCTGGTGTGGTTCACTTAACAGACCTTAATGGTTGTAGTCATAGGGTTGTGGGTTTGATTCCCCTCCCAGAAGTAAGAACATGTACTTAACTACTAAATACTATTTGTAAGTTACGTGTGGATCTGGACAAAAGTTACACAACTCTAACAGTACAACCCACATTTCTATAGCATTAAAACGCAATGAGATCTGCAGGCAAGTAGTTTGAAACAAAGAAACAAAACTGTCAAACCCTCTTTCTTTCTCATTCTGCTTCCACAGGTGAATGGAAAGCGCGTGTCCCTCCCCAACTCCCCGTCTCCTCTCATCTCTCTATCGCTGGCGGGAGAGTACATCACCCTGCAGACTTCGTTCGGCCTCAAGGTGCGCTGGGACGGAAACCACTACGCCCAGATCTCAGTGCCAAGGTGTGTACTACTGATACAGAAAGTAATACAAATGAATGTTATTTTACACTAAGACCCGCTTTGAATCTTTGATATCCCAGGCTCCTAGATGCAGTGTGGAACAACATGAGGAACATTTTCTTTCTATAACCCATTACATTTTCATGGTTATTTTAGCGTCTCAAGTAAACCCCTGGATATTTTGTGTGATCCTCAGAATAAATGTATTGGTTGTTGTTTATATCAGTACCTAATCCAGTTTTTTCTTTTGGTATTAGGACTTTTGTAGTATGTTCTATTTAGTAATCCACTGGTTGAATGCTTTTGGATCTTGATCTTCCACTGTGTTTTGGTGTGAATCTAATCTACTGGTTGTCTTCCTCAGCTCCTACTCTGACCAGATGTGTGGCCTGTGTGGTGGTTATGACGGTAACCCTAACAACGACTTCACCAAGCCGGACGGTTCCCAGGTCACCAGCGCCAAGGACTTTGCAAACAGCTGGCAGACCAAAGATGATGAGGATGCCAAGTGAGTGGGAATTATGTGGGAATCTTGTTTTAGAAACCAAATGTTTAATCCCGGTATAATGCATGTGTGTAGGCCAGTGAAGACAAGTTCACTTATAATCTACTGATGCAATGCCATAGTATGGTAAATGCCACAATTAAGAGCAAGTAAAACATTTATTCTTACTGGTGGTAGACAACAGTTTGAGATTTATCCAAGGTTCACTTAAACTGACTTTATAAACATGGTCATTATTTCTCTTACATTTCTACTAATGTGTCTTCACAGTTGTAAACCCGACATCAACCCTGACCCAGACTGTGACCCTTCACTGGAGGCGGAAGTATCCAAACCAGAGAAGTGTGGGAAATTAACTGACACCAAAGGACCTTTTAGGTGAGGGACAGAGTAACAGGAACATCAAGATACAAAACATACCTACATTCACAATGCATATTCCCCATTTTCCATAAACTGTGTATATTCAACAATATAATGTGGAATGCACTTCCATAAGAGCTTAATAGCTTGTGGGAGCATTTTCTAAAGGGGATCCAAACAGACTAAACAGCCCTAACCAACAATTTGTCCAAATGTGTGAACCTACACGTTTATAAGGCTTACATAAAGGATCTTGGGATCTATTCCAGGATTAAATCAGACTATTGAGGTATAGGGATAGGAATGTTGCATCATGTCTTGTCCTAATGGCAGGCTTAGAGAAGTGCACAAGCCCTGACATCATCATAACTTTTACCACAACATTCTTAAAATTGCTTAATGAAAGTTATGCATGTAGCTTTTGCACTTAATTTGCCTCCTTCTCTCTCTTTTTCCTGTCTTCCTCACACATTTCACTCATCATTTTCTCTCTCTGTCATCCATCCTGCCTACAAAGGGAGTGCATTGCGCTGGTGGACCCCACACCCTTCTTCCAGAGCTGTGTGTACGACATGTGTCGTTTTGACGGCCAGCAGCAGATGCTGTGTGACCAGCTTCAGGCCTACACTGATGCCTGCCTGGGAGCAGGTGCCAAGGTCCATCCCTGGAGGAAGCCAGACTTCTGCCGTGAGTCTCAGGCACAGATAAACATCAGACATGATAAACACCAACAGAAATGCTATAAAACGTGGGGCAATTTTTTTGCAAAAAGTGTTTTGAAATAGTGTGAAACCGAATGCACTGTGATTCTTTTCTGAGGCGCCTGCCTGGGATAAGGTGCCAAGGTTTCTGTCAACAAGGAGCTAGACCTCTGATGCCAGATTCCCTATAGAAACGTGTTGGTAACTTTGTCACTCAGTGAGACAGGTTCAGTCTGCTTTGTTGTTTAGTTACACTTCGAAATGTGACAGAAACAAAAAAGGGACTCTTTAACACAACAAGGTGGGACAACCACACAACTTGGTAATAGTTGATTTTCATACATCAGACACTGATGTTTGAGAAAAAAGTCTTCAAATCCATCTTCTTGTCTGGAAAGCATTTGTCCAAGTTACAGCTGTGTGTCACACATCACATACTAACAAATACAATATATTTGTGTTAGTCTGAGCCAATAGGTCATTTATTCCTTCCATAGTTCTGATTCATGAAGATCTCATTATACTGACCGTCACCTTTCCCTCTCCCCAGCTCTGACCTGCCCTCCCAACAGTTCCTACTCCATGTGTGTGAGCTCCTGTCCAGAGACCTGTCTGGGTGTCAGCGGACCCCCTGGCTGCTCCGAGGGGTGTGTGGAGGGGTGTAAGTGTAACCCCGGCTTCATCCTCAGTGATGACAAGTGTGTTCCGGTTAAAGACTGTGGCTGTGTTGACACCTCGGGAGATTACCACGCTGTAAGTACTGTTCATGAGTTCACAAAGAATATGACATGGAGCACCAAGGTGTTGTAAAGGTTTAGTATTATATCACCTTAATACAATATACTGTACATTTCAAAGGTTTGGACACTAACCCATTCAATTGACTTTTGACTGGTACTGTTCATTAAAAAATGCACATCTAAAATATCAGTGCACTAGCACATTAATAAACACCTTCAAAACGTGATACTGTAAACACTGTTCACATCTTCAAGTTCAATGTTTACATGTACTGTTTCTTGTATGTGTTAAGAGGTTTTGGATTGTAAGTAGGGCTCGTTTGTAAAATATACCAGTTGACATTCCTTTAGCTCCATTAGGATCTGACATGATCACTACTAACTATGAGCGTACTGACTGGTCCGAAGCAGTGTCACCTCCAGTCATCAATGCTGGAGCAATAAACACTGACATGTGTTTTTTAATTAGTGTCAATGTTAATGAGCTCATAACTACAGAACACAGATTGTAAACAACTATACCAATCAAAACGTCACCTGGGCTATCTATGGCCTTCGATGCATTGCCGTATTCTGCAAACTTGAAAGCATAATCGAGCCATTGCTAGCTGACCATAAAACCATTGTTGAGGAAACAATAATATGCCGGTTCTGACCAGTTGGTACAGGGCTTAAAGTCAATGTAATTGCTAATAGACTCTGCACCAGCGTAGTGAGGAACTTCTGCTTTTGTCTAGAAGTCGGTATTGCAGTTTCCGGTTTACTTACTAATACTCATCCACATTAGTAAACACTTAAACTCACAACAAGATGAGAGATGCTGTTGTACGAAAAAAAAATATATATATTGTACGTGACTCATTTAAGTTTCAAGGTACAAGTGGGGCATCATTTTAATCAGGAGAATGTCCTCTTTTTAATAAAATATGGCTTGCGCCATTCAATGACTTCAAACGCTAGACTAGAAATAGTCAGAAAAGGTGATTTTTTATATACTTAAATACTTGCGCCATTCAATGACTTCAAAAGGAAAGGAACACGTCGCTAACTAGCTTAGCCGATAGCCGGCCGGCACACCACAGTAAACTACTTACCCTCGTAGTTGTGCAGATACCTCGATACGTAGAGTTTGAATCCCTTGTTCAGCTTGCTTGTTGGAGCAGGGGACCAGGCATCAACAATTCGATGGACATCACTAATGCATATTTTAGGCAGGTCTTGGAGACATCTACTAAAAACTGACATTTTGGGCGATGCGGGTGATCGCCTTAAGTAAACCGGAAAATGATATGCCGACATCTGGCTAAAGTGGAAGTTCATCAATACGCTTGTGCACAGAGCCTATTCCAAGCAGTAATCGTTTATGCGTTAGGTTTGATCAAACAACCCACAATACATTTCATTTTCTCTTTATCGTTTGCAGAGAACACAACAAATATTTGCTAGGTTTTAAAACTATTTTCAAGCAGGAGATGAAATCAAGGAGTGTCTGCTCAGACACGTAACTTAACTAGCTAGCGTTAGCTTATCGTCTCGACCAAAAACATTCCTAAAATGTATCTGCACTTCTAGAAATATAAGAAACAAGAACACCAAATTATTTTCTGTTGAAGTATTGTTTCCCAGTAATCATCAATCTACCAGTAACTTAAACATAGTTTACCTTATCTATCTAGCTAATTAGCTAAATTAGGTATGTAATGTTACCTTACCTGTCGGGTAGAAAGGTAGACAACTCTGCATTACTGTTCATTCATTTTTCAAGCTTCAGCAGTCGACCATGAAATAAATTCAAAATCCTCGTTTTATTCCATGCTTTGTCTGATGCTCGTTTTGCCAAAAATAATCTTCATACTTGGAGCGCTCAGTGTACAGGAATCCATATAAGGCTTGTCACTGGACTTTGGCCTTCACCTCGCACACTATTTAATATCTAAAAAATGACAGCAGCATAAATGAAAAATGTAATGGCACAAACCAGCACAAATGGAGCAAAAATAATGAAGCCTATTTTGCCAAAGTTTTGTTTTGGGTGGGGGGCCAACCTCACGCATTTTGTTGATTTCCCTGTAAAAAAAAGTTAATAATCCTTCACCATGATCTGTTTGTTTCAGGTGGGTGATAACTGGTACCTGGAGGGCTGTAAAGAGAAGTGTGTGTGTCTGGGTGAAGGTGTGATACAGTGTCACAGCACCACCTGTTCCATAACAGAAGGATGTGGCCTGCAGGGTGGAGACTACGGATGCTATCCACTGGGTATGATAGAGTAACATTTATTTCATTGTGTGTGTATTTTTCTACTGGCCATTTGGGAACCAACATTTTTGTGACAAAATATCAAAGCATCGAATTGAAAGGGGCTTCACCGTTCTGAACACTCAAGTTTGTGCACTTTTATATTGTGGATATATTTTTTCTCAGGAATATTGCTATTGGTTATTAGTGTTCCCTCAACAATTCAAACTTAATTGAAAATGAAACAATATGAACCAAAACTAAACACTACGTTGCCCTACCAACAGAAACAGGAATTTGCACAGTCCAGGGAGACCCTCACTACACCTCTTTTGATAAGAGAGTTCATCACTTCATGGGTTCCTGCTCCTACACCCTCACCAAGCCCTGCAATGAAACCTCCGGGATGCCGTACTTCACCGTGGACACCCAGAACGAGCACCGAGGCGCTAACAAAGTTGTGTCTTACGTCCGAGCCGTTGTGGTTAAGGTGTACGGAATCACCGTCGTCCTGGGTCAGGGACGCAAAATACTGGTGAGGAGCGTTTTGGATTCTCTTAACCACGAGTTCTCTACAGTGTTACAATTTCAGTTAAAAACGTTAACATTGATGTTCCCAAGATAAGAGTATACTTGACACGGTAAACTATCAGATATTAAAAAAAAGTAACATTTAAGAGTGTCTGGGGTGGTACAGCAGTCTGGGACACAATTGTTTGTCTATTACTGCAACACAGTTCAAAGATATTTCAAATGCTGTTGTGTGATTCTATGGCTAATGTGAAACCCACCTAATCATCACTTCTTCCCATTTCCCAGGTGAACGGAACACTTCTGACACCTCCTGTGACTCTGACCAATGGGGTGAAGGTCTTTTTGAGTGGCAAGTTTGTTGTGTTGGAGACGACCTTTGGCCTTAGGGTGAGGTTTGATGGTGACCACCACGCTGACGTCACTCTGCCCTCTTCCTACAACGGACTGCTCTGTGGACTTTGTGGTAAGACATAATCAACGTCACTATTATTACACAACATGATAGAAAAGTATTGATCAGTAATCAGTTGATTGAAAGTAACCAGGCACAGCAAGCAAGTCCTCATCCTCAGTTCACATTTATTATATCCACTCTTGGGGAGAGTAGTTATGTAGTATGTATATTTATCTTGATTTAACTGAATTAGAATCTTTGGGTTCGTCAACCCAGTTGTGTGTTTGTATGCAGTGCCGGCCCTAGCCTTGTAACTGGATTTGGGGGCCCCCTCTCCCCTAGTGGTCCAGGGCTCACTATTGGTTTGGGGCCCCCTAGTGGTCGGGACCCTTAAGCAACCAGCTATGTTGCTTATACCTAGGGCCGGCCCTGACAATAAATGTTGAAATGTACAGAATCAAAATCAACTGAGTTACTCTAACGACTGTTCTTGTAGGAAACTTTAACGGCCAGCCCGGTGACGACAACATCAAACCAGACGGTAAACCAGCCGGCAACACCAATGAACTGGGAGAGAGCTGGCAGGTCCCTGACAACCGCCCGGAGTGAGTCACACACCTGAAACACCTGACACACAAACACACATTTTCTCTGAAATGTGTTTATTTATCCAGTCTTGTCCATTGGTACTAGAAACCTCATTTCGATCACAGACTATGTTACATTTCTTATGACCCATACGTCTGACTGGAGTAAGGAGATATAATTTCAGTCCTCAACTGAGACATCTTTGAGGTTCATCCCTTCATTCTTTTCTTTCCTTCATTATTCCCTTCATCCCTCCATCTCTTCTTTTAGCTGTACTCACGGTGGAGGAGAGGAGGATTGTGATCCTAAGGTGGAGGCAGAAGCTCAGAAACCCACCAGCTGTGGCATGATTAGTGACCCCAAAGGTGAGACACACACACAGACAAACACACAGAGAGAAACAAATATATGTATGTACGCAAAGACAAACAAACACAGACATACACAGAAACATACATATGCTCACAGTGATTTACATGCAAATTCTATGCTAAGACGTCCTCTTTTATACAAACTAAATATTTTATTAATTAAAAACTTCATCAACCTTTCTGCATTCACTCTCAGGTATCTTCAAGCCGTGCCATGCAGTGGTTCCCCCCAACATCTACCAGGAGAACTGTGTGTATGATCAATGTGCTACAGGAGGGACTGTGGCTCTGTGTCAAGCTATAGAGAGCTACGCTGACCTGTGTGCCTCAGCTGGAGTACATATCACCTGGAGGAACAACACCTTCTGTCGTAAGTCATTAATATGTACTGAAACGCACAGCCCAAATATGGATTTCCCTCAAATTCCTCAGAAATCCCAGACCAACATAACTGTCCACCTTTCATTATATAGTGTTGATGGTTGAATACATTGCCTGAGATCCATCAGTCTCATCCATTATTGTATAATACAGTTGGCTAAATGACTGCTTAGACAGTGCAACTTCTCTTGGGAAGAATCAGTATAACTAAAGTGGTGTGCCACAAGGAACAGTCTTCATACTCTGTCATGTCTGCTTCTGCATGTCCACTCCTCAGTATCATAAAACTGTTGGGCAATAATGATTCCTTTTCTAACCAATCCATTACCTCTGTTCCCCTCCAGCACTGAAGTGCCCCCCAGGCAGCCACTACAATTCTTGTGGTAGCGCCTGTCCATCCACCTGTTCAAACCTAAGTTCCAACTCCACCTGTAACCAACCTTGTGTGGAGGGCTGTGTGTGTGACACAGGTCTCATTCTCAGTGGGGACAAGTGTGTCCCACCCAACCAGTGTGGCTGCACCGACAAGGATAACAATTACAGACCGGTAATTATTTTTCCTGCCTTTGACTAGTTAGACTAATTTTGCTGTTATTAGTGATTTACCCAATACCCTGTGAGTACCTTGTTTGTGGTCAATCATTGAAAGACATTTTTATTATTTTTCTCAATATAAACATTGATATGTATATCAAGCTTCATGCTGTTGGTGTAATATACTTTGAGTATATTGTGAATACGGATAAATACAGAAAGAAAAGAGCACTTGAAAGTGTTAGTAAGTCTTTGTCTTTCTTAATCTTTTTGTTTCAGGTGGGCCATAACTGGTACCTGGAGGGCTGTAAAGAGAAGTGTGTGTGTCTGGGTGGAGGTGTGATACAGTGTCACAACACCTCTTGTTCCATGACAGAAGAATGTGGTCTGCAGGGAGGAGAGTTAGGATGTTACCCACTAGGTATGATACACAATACAAACACACACACACACACACACACACACACACACACACACACACACACAGGGAGGAGAGTTAGGATGTTACCCACTAGGTATGATACACAGTACAAACACACACACACACACACACAATCAGGGAGGAGAGTTAGGATGTTACCCACTAGGTATGATACACAATACAAACACACACACACACACAAACAGGGAGGAGAGTTAGGATGTTACCCACAAGGTATGATACACAATACAAACACACACACACACACACACAAACAGGGAGGAGAGTTAGGATGTTACCCACTAGGTATGATACACAATACAAACACACACACACACACACACACACACACACACACACACACACACACACACAGGGAGGAGAGTTAGGATGTTACCCACTAGGTATGATACACAATACAAACACACACACACAAACAGGGAGGAGAGTTAGGATGTTACCCACTAGGTATGATACACAATACAAACACACACACACAAACAGGGAGGAGAGTTAGGATGTTACCCACTAGGTATGATACACAATACAAACACACACACACACACACACACACACACACACAGGGAGGAGAGTTAGGATGTTACCCACTAGGTATGATACACAATACAAACACACACACACACAAACAGGGTGGAGAGTTAGGATGTTACCCACTAGGTATGATACACAATACAAACACACACACACACACACACACACACACAAACAGGGTGGAGAGTTAGGATGTTACCCACTAGGTATGATACACAATACAAACACACACACACAAACAGGGTGGTTAATGAGAATGCCAACCACTGGTTACAGTACCGTTATAACAAAATTGTAGTGGATGCTATTTATTTTGCTGGGCATTTATTGTGGGTTAAGATCTTAAAGCATTTTTGGTTGAGAAGTGCTTTACAATTGTATGATCTCAGTTTCATAACTAAATGTGCAACAAGTTGTGAAATGTGAAAATGTATATTATTGTAAAAGAACTACTGTAAATGAGGCTCCCTATATTATTTGAGAAGAAACCATTATGAGCTACATGTATCTACACTTTCCCCCGGGAAACAAATACAACACAACCTCACCACCTAAACTCTCACCTCTAGGAACATCTACACCCCCAACTCCAGGACCAACTACACCTAAACCCCCAACTCCCAAACCCACGACCCCAGAACCACCAGGTCAGAACACAAATGCATTCTTATTCTCACAGTTGGAGTCAGAAAGCATGTTCTATGTTCATGTTAATAATAGTGTTATTTACCTAATCAGTCCTGATGTTAACGCTTTGTATCCCTACCAAGTACCGCAAACCAGCCTTATCGTCCCCTCTTTCCTTTCCATTTACCGTCCCTATCTGTACATGTAAAACTCTTCCCCTAACTCTTTCATTTTTCCTGTCTTTCATAATTCTCTCCTTCTCTTCCCCTTGTAGTGAAGTGCCCTCCCAATGCTGAGTACATAGAGTGTGGCCCAGCCTGCATTCCCAGCTGTAAGGAACCCTCTACTAACTGCAGTGGTTCCTGTATCAGCGCTTGTTTCTGTAAGCCAGGCTTTGTGTTCAAAGGGAGACGCTGCGTCCGTACTGAAACTTGTGGTTGTCTGGAAGGAGGCGACTACTATGAGGTATGACATGATCTGGCTTTATTAGTCTGTGGATGTTCAAACGGATAGAACACTACAAAATGATATACAGTATGATACATTATATAATACATTCATGTATTTTTTAGTTATATGAAACATTAATCTAATATCCAATGACAGGGAAATTGTCAATGCTCTATTCAGAAATATACATGACAATCACCAACAATGCAAACAACACTTGGATGAAATCCCAAATAAACCATGTTATACATCTTAGTAAGTGTTAATTTTTCCTTTATTTCCCATCTCTGTTGTTGTAGCCAGGAGAGGTCATCTTTGGTGATGGCTGCTCCAAACTGTGTCGTTGTGCTGGTAACTACACCCTTGACTGTGTGGACAACTCCTGCTCTCCCACAGAGGAATGCCGCAGTGGAGCCTGTTATCCTAAAGGTGCGGTTTAGTTATCACGCTGGTAGAAACCCTGAAAGGTTATCAGAATCAGTATTACTGATTATTATGAGAATGCTTGGGAAACCCTTAAGGATGGTCTCAATCAGTCAGTATTATAATAGTTAAATAACATAAGCAGCTAGGTATAACATTTTAAGACCTTACAAATCTTATCCACCTCGTTGAATTTTCTCCACAGCCTTAAGACATTAAACAGTTTAATCAACTGCAATTGATTCCTAGCTATCTGATTTTAATCAACTGTTCATTTGCTATATTAGTTCATTCATTTCTTTCCCCTCAGACACTTCCACCTGTATAGTGTCTGGTGACCCTCACTACACCACCTTCGACAGAAAGAACTACAACTTCATGGGGAACTGCAGCTATCTGATATCTGAACCTTGTAATGACACGTCAGTGCCTCACTTTGAGGTGCAAGCCGACAACGAGAACCGCTACAACCAGCCGACCATCTCTTACCTGAAGGCCGTGCACGTGTACGTGCGCGGGGTGAAAATCTCCATTCTCAAGGGAGGCGTCGTGCAGGTAAACGACAGTGATTGGTGGACAGACAGAGAGACTGAAATAGATGAGGATGACATTTTTGAATAAAAATACACATGACAATATTCTCTTTTAATTCAGAGCATCTTGCCGCATAAATTACACAATGTACGTTCAAAACACAGATATAAACTGAACAAAGAAACAAGTGTTTTGAGGACCTCCCCAAAACTTCAGGAGGTTTTCATTGTCCCCTCTGACATCTTTAGGAAGTCTATTGTTTGTTTAAAATGTCTAATCACTAATCTATATCAATGTTCTCCTTCTAGTTGAACAGTACCAACGTGAACATCCCCCTGACCCCAGCTCCAGGAGTGTCTGTACTACTGTCTGGTACTCTATATACTGTAGCCATGAACTTTGGTGTCACCGTAAGATACGATGGAAATCACTACATGGACATCAAAGTCATTAAAGAGTGAGTCAGAGCTTCCCAAACCACAGAGACCTTACAGAAGTTCACAACAGCATATGCCCTAAAAAATATCCAGAAGAATACCTCACCAAACAAACAGAAAAATTACAAAATCTGTGTTTCTGTTTTCAGCTACAAGGACAAGCTTTGTGGACTGTGTGGAGACTACAATGGAAACTCCAACGATGACTTTAGGAAACCGGATGGTTCTCTGACCACCAACCCCAATGACTTTGGACACAGCTGGGTCACAGATCCCAAGTAAAGAGTCATTCTACCACAGTCATTCACATAGACATTCACACACGCTCACAAACACAACTGATACACTCTTCATCTCCCTCCAGTTGTAACAAGCCGCCCAACGTCACCACACCAGACTGTAGTTATGCAGAACAGGACCGGTATGAGAGCTCTGGATACTGTGGCATGCTACTGGACAAGAATGGACCTTTTGCTGTCTGTCACCCCAAGGTCAACCCCAATGTGAGTATTTACGCTAATGCAGGGATATGCTGTGAACAAGAATACAGTACTTAAACGTATGTTTTTGAAACATGTCTGAAATGCTTGTGTTTTGATCTGTGTCAGAAATTCTTCAAGGACTGTGTGTTTGACCTGTGTGAACTGGGAGGTGCCAAGCCCATTCTGTGTGAAGCCATTGAGTCGTATGTCAATGAATGTCAGGACCGAGGAGTCTCCTTAGGACCATGGAGGAACAGCACCTTCTGCCGTGAGTGGAAATATGTGTTACAGATGACGATAATGACCATAATGTAAGATTAAACACCAAAGACTGTTATTATTAGCATCATTCTGTTCAATAACACCTAGTTATTACTGAGAAATAATATACTTCAGCTATTCCAGAATCTGAAGTGTTTTTTCTCTCAAAGGTTTATAAGGCCATTATAATGCCTCAAACTAAAATTTGGAAACCAGTTACTAACTTGAAGAATAGTTCTGACTATCCCTTTACAGTGAAGTTATCAAGCCAAATGCTCCCTTACTGATATAGATGCTTTTATTGATTCACTTTTATTGACCACACCTTTCACATCCTGGCATAGTTGAAGAACGTGTAGTCGGAGAAATGGCCCAGGATCCCTCTTTGGTTGATATTTTAGTTTTCAACATTTTTGACCAGTTTTATATTAGTACTAGTGCATCCCTAATATAAAAATGAACATCTAGAAAATATCCTATTTAAATAAAAGTAGATATGTTTTGTAAGACTGATGTCCTAACATCTATTCTCTCCATTTCTCCAGCTCTGAAATGCCCTGCCAACAGTCACTATGTACCATGCGCCGCCCCGTGCCAACCCACCTGTTCCAAACCTCCCACGGGATGTGACAGGCCCTGTTCAGAGGGATGTGTGTGCGACTCTGGGTACATCCTCAGCGCCGGGAAGTGTGTCAAAGAAAGCTCCTGTGGCTGCAAACACTCCGATGGACAATACTATGAGGTACTGGACACTGCTATATCATCAGGATGCCAATATTCTGGTGACTTTGACATGTCTGATATGACTGTTGACTCCACACTGACACAACCCTCCCCTCCTTCCTCTAGCCTGGTGAAGAGTGGTACGTGGAGAACTGTCAAATGAAGTGTGTCTGTAACGCTCCTTTCATCAGCTGTAATCCATCTGACTGCCCCCCCATGCACGAGTGTAAGGTGCAGGGAGGAGAGCTGGACTGCTACCCAATCGGTAAGAGTCTTCTAGAGTCAAAACGGTCCCTTCAGGTCAGGAAAGTTTGGGGGGGTTGACCACATCTGTCCTGTCTACCCCAGGTTCTGAAGACTGTGTGATCTCTGGAGACCCCCACTATAACACCTTTGATGATAAGTTCTACACCTTCATGGGGACCTGCACTTATACCCTGGCCAGGGCCTGCAAGAACCACACCGGTAAACTCAAGATGATGCTGTTCTGGAGTTCTAACTGGGCTATGGCTTCTGGAGTTCTAACTGGGCTATGGGTTCTAACTGGGCTATGGGTTCTGAAGTTCTAGCACTGGATTTGTTGTGTTTTAGGTCCGTGGTTCTCTGTGGAGGGTAAGAACGAGGAGCGAGGTCTGGCTGGAGTGTCCTATCTGAAGAAACTTTATGTTACTGTCGACGGAATCACCGTCACACTGATGAAGAGCAGGAAGACTTTGGTACGTTATTCTTAAACCATCAATTCATTCTGAGTTCATTAATTAATGAGGTGACCCTAAAGAGCAGCATTACCATTCCATGGAGTTTCATATGTTTTTAGGGAATGCATGGACCCTAGAGTTGATTATTCATTTTATACCAAGGCTTTAATTTAACCCACATGCCTCTAGCAATGTATTCAAAAGACAGTGAATATCCCTTAAAGTAAATTGCCAATATATTATCTGTCTACAGAATTTCCCTTGGTTAACTAACAAAATTGTTGCTGGGTTAACCGATATGTTCTTCCATGTAGAACAGCAAGTGAACTTACAGTGGGGCAAAAAAGTATTTAGTCAGCCACCAATTGTGCAAGTTCTCCCACTTAAAAAGATGAGAGAGGCCTGTAATTTTCATCATAGGTACACTTCAACTATGAGAGCCAAAATGAGAAAAATATCCAGAAAATCACATTGTAGGGTTTTTAGTAAATGTATTGGTAAATTCCTCAGTAAAATATTTGGTCACCTACAAACAAGCAAGATTTCTGGCTCTCACAGGCCTGTAACTTCTTCTTTAAGAGGCTCCTCTGTCCTCCACTCGTTATCTGTATTAATGGCACCTGTTTGAACTTGTTATCAGTATAAAAGACACCTGTCCACAACCTCAAACAGTCACACTCCAAACTTCACTATGGCCAAGTCCAAAGAGCTGTCAAAGGACACCAGAAACAAAAGACCTGCACCAGGCTGGGAAGACTGAATCTGCAATAGATAAGCAGCTTGGTGTGAAGAAATCAACTGTGGGAGCAATTATAAGAAAATGGAAGACATACAAGACCACTGATAATCTCCCTCAATCCGGGGGCTCCACGCAAGATCTCACCCTGTGGGGTCAAAATGATCACAAGAATGGTGAGCAAAAATCCCAGAACCACACGGGGGGACCTAGTGAATGACCTGCAGAGAGCTGGGACCAAAGTAACAAAGGCTACCATCAGTAACACACTACGCCACCAGGGACTCAAATCCTGCAGTGCCAGACGTGTCCCCATGCTTAAGCCAGTACATGTCCAGGCCCGTCTGAGGTTTGCTAGAGAGCATTTGGATGATCCAGAAGAGGATTGGGAGAATTTCATAAGGTCAGATGAAACCAAAATAGAACTACTGAGTTGCATCCAAAGAACACCATACCTACTGTGAAGCATGGGGTGGAAACATCATGCTTTGGGGCTTTTTTTCTGCAAAGGGACCAGGACGACTGGTCCCTTTGTAAAGGAAAGAATGAATGGGGCCATGTATCGTGAGATTTTGAGTGAAAACCTCCTTCCATCAGCAAGGGCATTGAAGATGAAATGTGGCTGGGTCTTTCAGCATGACAATGATCCCAAACACACCGCCCGGACAACGAAGGAGTGGCTTCGTAAGAAGCATTTCAAGGTCCTGGAGTGGCCTAGCCAGTCACCAGATCTCAACCCCATAGAAAATCTTTGGAGGGAGTTGAAAGTCTGTGTTGCCCAGCGACAGCCCCAAAACATCACTGCTCTAGAGGAGATCTGCATGGAGGAATGGGCCAAAATACCAGCAACAGTGTGTGAAAACCTTGTGAAGTCATTGACAATAAAGGGTATATAACAAAGTATTGAGATTCACTTTTTTATTGACCAAATACTTATCAATAATGAATTTACCAATAAATTCATTAGAAATCCTACAGTGTGATTTTCTGGATATTTTTTTCTCATTTTTAAGTGGGAGAACTTGCACAATTGGTGGCTGACTAAATACTTTTTTGCCCCACTGTATAAAGACTCCAGGGTAGCTTGCATCTCTTCAATGATATCTTCCATAGTTTTTCACTCAAATAATAATATGGCCAAAGCCTTTCAGAATCCGCCCAGATCTGGTGTGGTTCACTTAACAGACCTTAATGGTTGTAGTCATAGGGTTGTGGGTTTGATTCCCCTCCCAGAAGTAAGAACATGTACTTAACTACTAAATACTATTTGTAAGTTACGTGTGGATCTGGACAAAAGTTACACAACTCTAACAGTACAACCCACATTTCTATAGCATTAAAACGCAATGAGATCTGCAGGCAAGTAGTTTGAAACAAAGAAACAAAACTGTCAAACCCTCTTTCTTTCTCATTCTGCTTCCACAGGTGAATGGAAAGCGCGTGTCCCTCCCCAACTCCCCGTCTCCTCTCATCTCTCTATCGTTGGCGGGAGAGTACATCACCCTGCAGACTTCGTTCGGCCTCAAGGTGCGCTGGGACGGAAACCACTACGCCCAGATCTCAGTGCCAAGGTGTGTACTACTGATACAGAAAGTAATACAAATGAATGTTATTTTACACTAAGACCCGCTTTGAATCTTTGATATCCCAGGCTCCTAGATGCAGTGTGGAACAACATGAGGAACATTTTCTTTCTATAACCCATTACATTTTCATGGTTATTTTAGCATCTGGAGTAAACTCCTGGATATTTTGTGTGATCCTCAGAATACATTTATTGGTTGTTGTTTATATCAGTACCTAATCCAGTTTTTTCTCTTGGTATTAGGACTTTTGTAGTATGTTCTATTTAGTAATCCACTGGTTGAATGCTTTTGGATCTTGACCTTCCACTGTGTTTTGGTGTGAATCTAATCTACTGGTTGTCTTCCTCAGCTCCTACTCTGACCAGATGTGTGGCCTGTGTGGTGGTTATGACGGTAACCCTAACAACGACTTCACCAAGCCGGACGGTTCCCAGGTCACCAGCGCCAAGGACTTTGCAAACAGCTGGCAGACCAAAGATGATGAGGATGCCAAGTGAGTGGGAATTATGTGGGAATCTTGTTTTAGAAACCAAATGTTTAATCCCGGTATAATGCATGTGTGTAGGCCAGTGAAGACAAGTTCACTTATAATCTACTGATGCAATGCCATAGTATGGTAAACGCCACAATTAAGAGCAAGTAAAACATTTATTCTTACTGGTGGTAGACAACAGTTTGAGATTTATCCAAGGTTCACTTAAACTGACTTTATAAACATGGTCATTATTTCTCTTACATTTCTACTAATGTGTCTTCACAGTTGTAAACCCGACATCAACCCTGACCCAGACTGTGACCCTTCACTGGAGGCGGAAGTATCCAAACCAGAGAAGTGTGGGAAATTAACTGACACCAAAGGACCTTTTAGGTGAGGGACAGAGTAACAGGAACATCAAGATACAAAACATACCTACATTCACAATGCATATTCCCCATTTTCCATAAACTGTGTATATTCAACAATATAATGTGGAATGCACTTCCATAAGAGCTTAATAGCTTGTGGGAGCATTTTCTAAAGGGGATCCAAACAGACTAAACAGCCCTAACCAACAATTTGTCCAAATGTGTGAACCTACACGTTTATAAGGCTTACATAAAGGATCTTGGGATCTATTCCAGGATTAAATCAGACTATTGAGGTATAGGGATAGGAATGTTGCATCATGTCTTGTCCTAATGGCAGGCTTAGAGAAGTGCACAAGCCCTGACATCATCATAACTTACCACAACATTCTTAAAATTGCTTAATGAAAGAGAAAGTTATGCATGAGCTTTTGCACTTAATTTGCCTCCTTCTTTCTCTTTTTCCTGTCTTCCTCACACATTTCACTTATCATTTTCTCTCTCTGTCATCCATCCTGCCTACAAAGGGAGTGCATTGCGCTGGTGGACCCCACACCCTTCTTCCAGAGCTGTGTGTACGACATGTGTCGTTTTGACGGCCAGCAGCAGATGCTGTGTGACCAGCTTCAGGCCTACACTGATGCCTGCCTGGGAGCAGGTGCCAAGGTCCATCCCTGGAGGAAGCCAGACTTCTGCCGTGAGTCTCAGGCACAGATAAACATCAGACATGATAAACACCAACAGAAATGCTATAAAACGTAGGGCAATTTGTTTGCAAAAAGTGTTTTGAAATAGTGTGAAACCGAATGCACTGTGATTCTTTTCTGAGGCGCCTGCCTGGGATAAGGTGCCAAGGTTTCTGTCAACAAGGAGCTAGACCTCTGATGCCAGATTCCCTATAGATACGTGTTGGTAACTTTGGCGCTCACTGCTTTGTTGTTTGGTTACACTTCGAAATGTGACAGAAACAAAAAAGGGACTCTTTAACACAACAAGGTGGGACAACCACACAACTTGGTAATAGTTGATTTTCATACGTCAGACACTGATGTTTGAGAAAAAAGTCTTCAAATCCATTTTCTTGTCTGGAAAGCATTTGTCCAAGTTACAGCTGTGTGTCACACATCACATACTAACAAATACAATATATTTGTGTTAGTCTGAGCCAATAGGTCATTTATTCCTTCCATAGTTCTGATTCATGAAGATCTCATTATACTGACCGTCACCTTTCCCTCTCCCCAGCTCTGACCTGCCCTCCCAACAGTTCCTACTCCATGTGTGTGAGCTCCTGTCCAGAGACCTGTCTGGGTGTCAGCGGACCCCCTGGCTGCTCCGAGGGGTGTGTGGAGGGGTGTAAGTGTAACCCCGGCTTCATCCTCAGTGATGACAAGTGTGTTCCGGTTAAAGACTGTGGCTGTGTTGACACCTCGGGAGATTACCACGCTGTAAGTACTGCTCATGAGTTCACAAAGAATATGACATGGAGCACCAAGGTGTTGTAAAGGTTTAGTATTATATCACCTGAATACAATATACTGTACATGTCAAAGGTTTGGACACTAACCCATTCAATTGACTTTTGCCTGATACTGTTCATTAAAAAATGCATATCTAAAATATCAGTGCACTAGCACATTAATAAACACCTTCAAAACGTGATACTGTAAACACTGTTCACATCTTCAAGTTCAATGTTTACATGTACTGTTTCTTGTATGTGTTAAGAGGTTTTGGATTGTAAGTAGGGCTCGTTTGTAAAATATACCAGTTGACATTCCTTTAGCTCCATTAGGATCTGACATGATCACTACTAACTATGAGCGTACTGACTGGTCCGAAGCAGTGTCACCTCCAGTCATCAATGCTGGAGCAATAAACACTGACATGTGTTTTTTAATTAGTGTCAATGTTAATGAGCTCATAACTACAGAACACAGATTGTAAACAACTATACCAATCAAAACGTCACCTGGGCTATCTATGGCCTTAGATGCATTGCCGTATTCTGCAAACTTGAAAGCATAATCGAGCCATTGCTAGCTGACCATAAAACCATTGTTGAGGAAACAATAATATGCCGGTTCTGACCAGTTGGTACAGGGCTTAAAGTCAATGTAATTGCTAATAGACTCTGCACCAGCGTAGTGAGGAACTTCTGCTTTTGTCTAGAAGTCGGTATTGCAGTTTCCGGTTTACTTACTAATACTCATCCACATTAGTAAACACTTAAACTCACAACAAGATGAGTGATGCTGTTGTACGAAAAAAAATATATATATATTGTACGTGACTCATTTAAGTTTCAAGGTACAAGTGGGGCATCATTTTAATCAGGAGAATGTCCTCTTTTTAATAAAATATGGCTTGCGCCATTCAATGACTTCAAACGCTAGACTAGAAATAGTCAGAAAAGGCGATTTTTTTATATACTTATATACTTGCGCCATTCAATGACTTCAAAAGGAAAGGAACACGTCGCTAACTAGCTTAGCCGATAGCCGGCCGGCACACCACAGTAAACTACTTACCCTCGTAGTTGTGCAGATACCTCGATACGTAGAGTTTGAATCCCTTGTTCAGCTTGCTTGTTGGAGCAGGGGACCAGGCATCAACAATTCGATGGACATCACTAATGCATATTTTAGGCAGGTCTTGGAGACATCTACTAAAAACTGACATTTTGGGCGATGCGGGTGATCGCCTTAAGTAAACCGGAAAATGATATGCCGACATCTGGCTAAAGTG
This sequence comes from Esox lucius, assembly GCF_011004845.1. Classification (NCBI taxonomy): domain Eukaryota; kingdom Metazoa; phylum Chordata; class Actinopteri; order Esociformes; family Esocidae; genus Esox; species Esox lucius. The sequence goes on along the minus strand of NC_047592.1, from coordinate 23,578,572 downwards.
GAAGTTCATCAATACGCTTGTGCACAGAGCCTATTCCAAGCAGTAATCGTTTATGCGTTAGGTTTGATCAAACAACCCACAATACATTTCATTTTCTCTTTATCGTTTGCAGAGAACACAACAAATATTTGCTAGGTTTTAAAACTATTTTCAAGCAGGAGATGAAATCAAGGAGTGTCTGCCCAGACACGTAACTTAACTAGCTAGCGTTAGCTTATCGTCTCGACCAAAAACATTCCTAAAATGTATCTGCACTTCTAGAAATATAAGAAACAAGAACACCAAATTATTTTCTGTTGAAGTATTGTTTCCCAGTAATCATCAATCTAGCAGTAACTTAAACATAGTTTACCTTATCTATCTAGCTAATTAGCTAAATGAGGTATGTAATGTTACCATACCTGTCCAGTAGAAAGGTAGACAACTCTGCATTACTGTTGATTCATTTTTCAAGCTTAAGCAGTCGGCCATGAAATAAATTCAAAATCCAGATATATCCTCGTTTTACTCCATGCTTTGTCTGATTCTCGCTTTGCTTTAGAATTATCTTCATCCTTGGAGCACTCAGTGTACCCAAATAAGACTTGTCATTGGCCTTCACCTCGCACATTATTTAATATCTTAAAAATGACAGCAGCACAAATAAAGAATGTAATGGCACAAACGGAGCAAAAACAATAAAGCTTTTGCGTTGGTTGGGGGGCCAACGTCATGCATGTTGATTTCCCTGTAAAAAAAAAAATAAAGTTAATAATCCATCACCATGATCTGTTTGTTTCAGGTGGGTGATAACTGGTACCTGGAGGGCTGTAAAGAGAAGTGTGTGTGTCTGGGTGAAGGTGTGATACAGTGTCAAAACACCACCTGTTCCATAACAGAAGGATGTGGCCTGCAGGGTGGAGACTATGGATGCTATCCACTGGGTATGATAGAGTAACATTTATTTCATTGTGTGTGTATTTTTCTACTGGCCATTTGGGAAACAACATTTTTGGATGTCGAATAGACTTCACCATTTTGAACACTCCAGTCTGTGCACTTTTCTATTGTGGATGTATTTTTTCTCAGGAATATTGCTATTGGTTATTAGTGTTCCCTCAACAATTCAAACTTAATTGAAAATGAAACAATATGAACCAAAACTAAACACTACGTTGCCCTACCAACAGAAACAGGAATTTGCACAGTCCAGGGAGACCCTCACTACACCTCTTTTGATAAGAGAGTTCATCACTTCATGGGTTCCTGCTCCTACACCCTCACCAAGCCCTGCAATGAAACCTCCGGGATGCCGTACTTCACCGTGGACACCCAGAACGAGCACCGAGGCGCTAACAAAGTTGTGTCTTACGTCCGAGCCGTTGTGGTTAAGGTGTACGGAATCACCGTCGTCCTGGGTCAGGGACGCAAAATACTGGTGAGGAGCGTTTTGGATTCTCTTAACCACGAGTTCTCTACAGTGTTACAATTTCAGTTAAAAACGTTTAAATGTTGATTTAAAACGTTGATGTTCATCTCAAGATAAGAGTATAATTTACACGTTAAACTTACAGATATTTTAATTAAATATGATTTAAGAGATTCTGGCCTCGAAGAGATTCTGGCAAACCGTCCGGCGCCTCAGGAGAGGGAAACAGTGCCCTACCAACGCTGTTTACAGTAGAGGTGGGAAGCTGTTGACCTCAACTGGGGATGTCGTCGGGTGGTGGAAGGAATACTTCGAGGATCTTCTCAATCCCGCCATCACATCTTCCATTGAGGAAGCAGAGGATGAGGGCTCGGAGGTGGACTCATCCATCACCCGGGCTGAAGTCACAGAGGTAGTCAAGAAACTCCTCGGTGGCAAGGCATCGGGGGTGGATGAGATCCACCCTGAGTACCTGAAGTCTCTGGATGTTGTGGGGCTATCTTGGTTGACACGCCTGTGCAACAGTCTGGGACACTATTGTTTGTCTGCTGCTGCAACACGGTTTAAAGATTAATAAAACATGACATTTCTAAAATATATATTTTCAAATGCTGTTGTGTGATTCTATGGCTAATGTGAAACCCACCTAATCACCACTTCTTCCCATTTCCCAGGTGAACGGAACACTTCTGACACCTCCTGTGACTCTGACCAATGGAGTGAAGGTCTTTTTGAGTGGCAAGTTTGTTGTGTTGGAGACGACCTTTGGCCTGAGGGTGAGGTTTGATGGTGACCACCACGCTGACGTCACTCTGCCCTCTTCCTATAACGGACTGCTCTGTGGACTTTGTGGTAAGACATAATCAACGTCACTATTATTACACAACATGATAGAAAAGTATTGATCAGTAATCAGTTGATTGAAAGTAACCTGGCACAGCAAGCAAGTCCTCATCCTCAGTTCACATTTATCATATCCACTCTTGGGGAGAGTAGTTATGTAGTATGTAAATTCATCTTGATTTAACTGAATTAGAATCTTTGGGTTCGTCAACCCAGTTGTGTGTTTGTATGCAGTGTCGGCCCTAGCCTTGTAACTGGATTTGGGGGCCCCCTCTCCCCTAGTGGTCCAGTGCTCACTATTGGTTTGGGGCCCCCTAGTTGTCAGGACCCTTAAGCAACCAGCTATGTTGCTTATACCTAGGGCCGGCCCTGACAATAACTGTTGACATGTACGGAATCAAAATCAACTGAGTTACTCTAACGGCTGTTCTTGTAGGAAACTTTAACGGCCAGCCCGGTGACGACAACATCAAACCAGACGGTAAACCAGCCAGCAACACCAATGAACTGGGAGAGAGCTGGCAGGTCCCTGACAACCGCCCGGAGTGAGTCACACACCTGAAACACCTGACACACAAACACACTTTCTCTGAAATGTGTTTATTTATCCAGTCTTGTCCATTGGTACTAGAAACCTCATTTTGATCACAGACTATGTTACATTTATTATGACCCATACATCAGACTGGAGTAAGGAGATATAATTTCAGTCCTCAACTGAGACATCTTTGAGGTTCATCCCTTCATTCTTTTCTTTCCTTCATTATTCCCTTCATCCCTCCATCTCTTCTTTTAGCTGTACTCACGGTGGAGGAGAGGAGGATTGTGATCCTAAGGTGGAGGCAGAAGCTCAGAAACCCACCAGCTGTGGCATGATTAGTGACCCCAAAGGTGAGACACACACACAGACAAACACACAGAGAGAAACAAATATATGTATGTACACAAAGACAAACAAACACACAGAGATACACAGAAACATACATATGCTCACAGTGATTTACATGCAAATTCTATGCTAAGACATCCTCTTTTATACAAACTAAATATTTTATTAATCAAAAACTTCATCAACCTTTCTGCATTCACTCTCAGGTATCTTCAAGCCGTGCCATGCAGTGGTTCCCCCCAACATCTACCAGGAGAACTGTGTGTATGATCAATGTGCTACAGGAGGGACTGTGGCTCTGTGTCAAGCTATAGAGAGCTACGCTGACCTGTGTGCCTCAGCTGGAGTACATATCACCTGGAGGAACAACACCTTCTGTCGTAAGTCATTAATATGTACTGAAACGCACAGCCCAAATATGGATTTCCCTCAAATTCCTCAGAAATCCCAGGCCAACATAACTGTCCACTTTTCATTACATAGTGTTGATGGTTGAATACATTGCCTGAGATCCATCAGTGACATCCAGCGTTCCAATATTGTATTATACAGTTGGCTAAATGACTGCTTAGACAGTGCAACTTCTCTTGGGAAGAATCAGTATAACTAAAGTGGTGTGCCACAAGGAACAGTCTTCATACTCTGTCATGTCTGCTTCTGCATGTCCACTCCTCAGTATCATAAAACTGTTGGGCAATAATGATTCCTTTTCTAACCAATCCATTACCTCTGTTCCCCTCCAGCACTGAAGTGCCCCCCAGGCAGCCACTACAATTCTTGTGGTAGCGCCTGTCCATCCACCTGTTCAAACCTAAGTTCCAACTCCACCTGTAACCAACCTTGTGTGGAGGGCTGTGTGTGTGACACAGGTCTCATTCTCAGTGGGGACAAGTGTGTCCCACCCAACCAGTGTGGCTGCACCGACAAAGATAACAATTACAGACCGGTAATTATTTTTCCTGCCTTTGACTAGTTAGACTAATTTTGCTGTTGTCAGTGATTTACCCAATACCCTGTGAGTACCTTGTTTGTGGTCAATCATTGAAAGACATTTTTATTATTTTTCTCAATATAAACATTGATATGTATATCAAGCTTCATGCTGTTGGTGTAATATACTTTGAGTATATTGTGAATACGGATAAATACAGAAAAAAAAGAGCACTTGAAAGTGTTAGTAAGTCTTCGTCTTTCTTAATCTTTTTGTTTCAGGTGGGCCATAACTGGTACCTGGAGGGCTGTAAAGAGAAGTGTGTGTGTCTGGGTGGAGGTGTGATACAGTGTCACAACACCTCTTGTTCCATAACAGAAGAATGTGGCCTGCAGGGAGGAGAGTTAGGATGTTACCCACTAGGTATGATACACAATACAAACACACACACACACACACACACACACAAACAGGGTGGAGAGTTAGGATGTTACCCACTAGGTATGATACACAATACAAACACACACACACACACACAAACAGGGTGGAGAGTTAGGATGTTACCCACTAGGGATGATACACAAATTATTTGATAGTCTATTGTTCATGATGTTACATACTCGGTACTCTGTCTTACAAACACAAGCTCATCTCACTGAAACGCAAAGAAAATTCCAGTCGTTCCTCTACCTATAGACATCCTAACCAGAATACGCATCCCAGTACTGTAAGCCCATTGGCCATTTACTGTTGCGCTTTGAATGAGTGTGACTTCATTTGTACGGATATTCTTTTGTTATTTAAACATAACAAGCATACATTCATACACTTCAACAACATGTTCAGTGTATCCTTTACAGTAAAAAGTAAACATGAACAACACTGTCTTCCATCCCTGCTTCACTTACCAACAGAAAGGGGAATTTGCACAGTCCAGGGAGACCCTCACTACACCTCTTTTGATAAGAGAGTTCATCACTTCATGGGTTCCTGCTCCTACACCCTCACCAAGCCCTGCAATGAAACCTCCGGGATGCCGTACTTCACCGTGGACACCCAGAACGAGCACCGAGGCGCTAACAAAGTTGTGTCTTACGTCCGAGCCGTTGTGGTTAAGGTGTACGGAATCACCGTCATCCTGGGAAAAGGACGCAAAATACAGGTGAGGAGCGTTAGAGGTTAGCTACACCACACCTTCAGGTAGTTTCTTCAAGATAAGTTTAGACATAACAATATGGTAGATCTAATACAGGATGGTTTAATGTTATGGTATGAGATGAGAACTAACTAATAACACATTTTTAGATTATTTTGTAAAAATTGTTTACCAATACTCAACACAGTCTATTCATTTAAAGATTGACTCTGGGGTCTTTATTAGTGTGATATTCATGATATTGTACAAATGGGATTTTTGATGTATCATAAATTGTACTTTGTGGTTTCCAATTGAGTCCAAAGAACAATGGGCTGTATCAACCATTACATGGCCTTGTAATGCTGCTGCATAATTACTTTGGCCTAATTAGACATACTAAGGATTATCTTCTTTCTCCATACCTTTTTTTACTAAGTCGTTCAAACAAGATAATAGGTCATTCAAATGAGATGCTAAGTCGTTCAAACAAGATAAACTTATTCTCTGGGCCCTACATTTCTTTTACTGCTTTGGCTTCAGGGCTTCAATAGATTCCCGTATGAAATGAGTGACATGCCAACAAATTTGATGAAATTGTAAATAATAAACTGTACCGCTTTTGACTCATGAGTACCACTTCTGGTGAAAATTATACTGCAGTCCTGGAGTCCAACTTAAAATGGCCTATGTGGTCCAGTCAAGCACAAATATTGGAGTTCATGTCCGACCTACTCCAAATATTTTCAGTATTTCCTGTTTTCCCTTCCTACCTCAGTTAATACATAAATCACCAGAAGATGTGGAAAATAATACGTAATCTAAAATGTTTTACTTCACACTGTTTTCTTCCCAGGTGAACGGAACAAGGGTGACCCCATCCGTGACTCTCGCCAACGAGGTGAAGATCTACCTGAGCGGGAAGTTTGTTGTCTTGGAGACGACCTTTGGCCTGAGGGTGAGGTATGATGGTAATCACCATGCTGACGTCACTCTGCCCTCTTCCTACAACGGACTGCTCTGTGGACTTTGTGGTAAGACATTATCAATGTTACTATTATTACTCAATGTGATAGGAACTTGATTATCTTTGATAAAAACATGTTATACAGCATCAACTAATTCAATTATCCTATGTTGTTGTAGGAAACTTTAACGGCCAGCCCGGTGACGACAACATCAAACCAGACGGTAAACCAGCCGGCAACACCAATGAACTGGGAGAGAGCTGGCAGGTCCCTGACAACCGCCCGGAGTGAGTCACACACCTGACACATATGACACACACATCTATAAACATTTGTGTTTCCTTTACATATACTTCTTCTCTTTCCTTCATTATTCCCTTCATCCCTCCATCTCTTCTTTTAGCTGTACTCACGGTGGAGGAGAGGAGGATTGTGATCCTAAGGTGGAGGCAGAAGCTCAGAAACCCACCAGCTGTGGCATGATTAGTGACCCCAACGGTGAGACACACACACAGACAAACACACAGAGAGTAACACAGAGAGAAACAAATATATGTATGTACGCAAAGACAAACAAACACACAGAGAGACATCCTCTTTTATACAAACTAAATATTTTATTAATTAAAAACTTCATCAACCTTTCTGCATTCACTCTCAGGTATCTTCAAGCCGTGCTATGCAGTGGTTCCCCCCAACATCTACCAGGAGAACTGTGTGTATGATCAATGTGCTACAGGAGGAGAGACTGTGGCTCTGTGTCAAGCTATAGAGAGCTACGCTGACCTGTGTGCCTCAGCTGGAGTACATATCACTTGGAGGAACAACACCTTCTGTCGTAAGACACACACACACATCTTCCAGTGTGTAGTCAATGCCAATTCTATGATTTGATTTCTCTCAGTCACAGTAACCTTGAAGGAGTCCACATTTACTCTCTTTTTTCCAGCTCTGAAGTGCCCCCCAGGCAGCCACTACGATTCTTGTGGTAGCGCCTGTCCATCCAGTTGCCAGAACCCTAACTTCAACTCCACCTGTAACCAACCTTGTGTGGAGGGCTGTGTGTGTGACACAGGTCTCATTCTCAGTGGGGACAAGTGTGTCCCACCCAACCAGTGTGGCTGCACCGACAAGGATAACAATTACAGACCGGTAAGAAACAGAGTTTTGTCAACAATTATGACCTAAGAATCATGTTAACAGATCTAAAATCAGGTTTGAGAATCGGTAAAAGAAATGAAATTAAACTAAACATAGTTTTTGATTAAATGTCATTAAGGCTAGCACATTTTGTTACTGTGGATGTCTGACTTAATGACTCAATACTGTGGCTGTTTGACTTAATGATTCAATTCAGTGGACAAAATAGTTACCTTTTAATTTGTCTTAACAAAACAAACTGCAACAAATTTTCGACACATCTAGTTAAAGATATGCCAAGTAGCAACGTATTTGGTTTTATGTTACTTAAAGGTGTTGGCTAGAATTTTTAAGGGTAACGGTGTTCGCTGCAATTTTTAAGGGAATTTTAGGAAATCTGAAATATTAGGAAATCTGAAATATTGGTTCATAGAACATTAAGTAAAGAAAGAAGTAAAATTCTCCTTTGTTTTTTAACATTTTATTATTATTATGGCCAGTGCTGGTTCTAGACATAAGCAGTCACTTAGGGCCCCTGACCACTGTGTGCCCGAGGCCACTATTGAGCCCTAAACCCCTAGCCACAAATCCAATTTTGCCTAGGGCCCCTAAAAGGCTTGAGCCGGCACTGATTTATGGCTTTGTTTTATGCCTCTGTCTCTGCATGTCCTAGGTGGGAGATAGTTGGTTCACACAGCTGGACTGTTCAGAGCGCTGTAAATGTAACACTGGAAACAACATCACCTGCGAACCGTGGCTTTGTAGCCCCGCCCAAAAGTGTGAAGTGGAGGAGGGAGAGTTGGGGTGTGTCTCCACAGGTAAGATCACTCCCCCTTAAAGGAGTTTTTCGGTTTCTGTTGTCCATTTTAGTACTGTCACCAAGACAGAAAATGTTTTGGTTTCTTAGAGACAGAAGCATCCCTACTGCACATGACTAATTCCAAAACTTGTTGGTCTCATTCCAGGTTTGGGTGTCTGTCACGTGGCTGGAGACCCTCACTACTACACATTTGATGGCCTCATGCACACCTTTATGGGCACTTGTACCTACACCCTGGTGGAGGTGAATATCCGTCCTATTTCTCTTCCTCTGTCTACAGTATCTCCGTCTGTCAATAACACATCACTCTTCCTGTTCACTCTCTCTCTCTCGTTCCCACTGATGTGTCTATTCTCCCTGCCTCTCGCCCGTCCCTCTCTCCGTCCGTTGACGTCTCAGGTGTGTAACTCCACCATGGTCACTCCGTTCACCATCGTGGCGAAGAACGAGGAGCGCGGCCAACCGGAGGCTTCGTATGTGCGCTCCGTCACAGTATACCTCCCCAATGCTAATGTCACACTTGAGAAGAGCCACAGGGTCCTGGTGAGTTAAAGTTCAAAGCTTTATCAGCATTTTGTTGGGGGTCAGCCGTGTCACGGCCATATCACAGCTTTGACAGAAAAGAAAGTGTGTGTGTGTGTGTGGTGGGGGGGGTCCCCTCGGTAAGTGCGCTGCAAATGACATTTGTCGGAGTGCCATCTTGAGCACAGTATTCCCTGCTTTCTTGTTGTGTTTAGTCGAATGGTAGAGTTACAGTTATGGTAAGTATTGATCAGTATTCATCTTCCAATCACCAACCAAGTTGGTAGGGCTTGGTAGTAGTGAAGGCATATATGGTCCAGTCTGTGGTGTGCTGGTAAAACAATCATTGGGCCTGATTCTTGGGCCTCGGTTTGTCCCACCTTGAAACCTTTAATGGCCAGGTGTGTTGGATAACCCGTATTTTGGTTACAGATCTCCCCTAATACCTTTACTCTCTTTCTCTTGCTGTCTCGTCTCCTTTCCTCCTTCTCTCTTTGGCTGTCCACCCTCTCCTCCTCTCCTAGCTGGATGGACGCAGGGTGCGAACTCCTCTGTCCATCCCCGTGGCCAAGGCCAAGGTGCTGAGTAGTGGTGTCTACATTCTTCTGGACACTGACTTTGGCCTGAAGGTCAAGTTCGATGGAGTCCACCATTTGGAGATCACCATTCCTGGAGAATACTTTAACAAGGTAGGACCAAGTGTGACTGCAGCAATGCTGTTGAAGGATTGAATAATGATTGTACAGCCAGTTTCGACTCAAACCTCTTTGGTTTTGTTCAGGTGTGTGGAATGTGCGGTAACTTCAACATGAACAGCTCTGACGACAAACTGAAGCCGGACGGTCAGCCCGCCAAGGACGCGATCGAACTGGGCAACAGCTGGAAGTCGGAAGGAGACTCTGACCCAGGGTCAGTCCCTCTTACATTTAACCCCTCACTGTTGACCTCACACTTTTGGCTTCCAACTAAATCTCATAGTGAGTCAGGTCGTGTGTTGCCAAACCCACGGGTGGTACTGAAACACGGCCATCTGTCTGTGTCGTTAATATTTTAGGTACATGGATCTTTAATAATGTATAAAACCATGAAGCAAGCCTGTGCTCAAATAAACCATCTTGTTTCACTAGAGTAAATCGCTCCTATTTATCCCACTCTTCACCTCTCCCACCCAACCCTCCAGTTGCTCCCCCGACACGCGTCCCGACGTCCACCCTAACTGCACGGCGGAGGAAGAGAAGCAGTTCGAGTCCTTGTGTTCTTCCATCGTCCTTGGAGACAAGTTCAAGCCCTGCCACTCTCTGCTGCCCCCCGAGGCCTTCCTGGGGAACTGCGTGTACGACATGTGCGAATACGACGGCATGCAGGCCACTCTCTGCGACAACGTGGACGCCTACGCCCAGGCCTGCAAGTCAGCCGGGGTTACCATCAAATGGAGGAACAACACATTCTGTCGTAAGCGATTACTGTCCACCATTTACACACTGAACACCAGAGGAAAGAGTGAAGCAGAGTCAGCACTTCTGTTACTGCATAATGACACGGTTTATTTTGAAAAATAGCTTTACATTACAAATTCAATCTAATCCCATGTTCTAGCGGCAGCGGTTTAAGAGAGAGGTGACAGTCTTTTACAGCTGGATGCATAGATATACAAAGGATGTTGTAAGAACATTGTACAGTATCACAGTGTTTAATAACCCTTTCTCTTTCCCCCGCCCCCCAGCCCTGCCGTGCCCCCCCAACAGCCACTACTCTGACTGCACACCCCCCTGCCCCCCCACCTGCTCGGACCTCTTCCCCATCCTCTGCCACTTGCCTTCCACTGCCTGTATTGAGGGGTGCCAGTGCGACCCTGGCTTTGTCCTCAGTGACGGGAAATGCGTTCCTCTGGCCAATTGTGGCTGTGTGGACTTGACGGACGAGTACCATGACGTGAGTACTGGCTGTTCATAGAGAGAACATAAGGGGTTATAGTCACTGTTCATGGAGAGGACATCAGGGGTTATAGTCACTGTTCATAGAGAGGACATCAGGGGTTATAATCACTGGGCTAAGAGAGGATTTGGGGATTGTAAGTGTTCACGGGCTCATTAAGTGGATATTACGGGGTTGCTGCTAGATTATAACTGTTAATATGGAGCGTAGTCAGGTTGTAACTGTTCAAACAGTGGGTAATAAAGATTGTTAAAGCTTCTAAATATTTAGAGAAAGCAAATTGAATACAAAACTACCCCAGCCCATTAACTACAACCCATGCTCAATAATACCATCCAAACCAGGGTTTCTTAAACTATGGGCCAGCACACACAATACACCCTGAGAGGTGGGTTGCCAGTCATATGAACACATAATATGCAAGCCCTAACTTGTTCTTCTAAATCTGAGTTGTTAGAGGACAACTTCTGGTGGATGAACAATTTCTCATTTGGGTCTTCAAAACGTTAAAGAAGCCCAGCCATAGGCATGTTTCATAACGTAACGTGTGTTAACGTGTGTTTCGGCGTCCGTTGCAGGTGGGAGACTCTTGGTTGACAGACCACTGTATACAGAAGTGTACCTGTAACCTGGGAGGCTCCATTTCTTGTTTGGACTTCAAATGCGATGACAAGTCGGTCTGCGCTCTGGACAAATACGGAGAGCTCTACTGCAGACCTGAGGGTACATTTCCCAAAACAAACTCTCTAAATATCCCCCCACCCCCCAAAAAATTTCTGTGTAAAAATATGAATAGGCGATGGTTAACATTTGTCTACACCCCCAACTCCCTCAAACCCTTTCTCCTCTCCCCTGCCCTCGGTGTTCCCCCCTCTCCAGAGTTTGACAAGTGCATCATCCAGGGCGACCCCCACTACCGTACGTTCGACGGGATGTCCCACCACTACCAGGGCCCGTTCACCTACGTCCTGACCCAGAGCCACTCCCTGCCCAGCACCCAGGCCTCCCTGCAGGTCAGGGGGAAGAACGTCCGTCGTGGTGGCCTCAAAAAGATCTCCTACCTGGACGAGGTGTACGTGGACGTCTATGGGGTCAGCGTCCGTTTCCTGCAGAAGAACGTGGTGCTGGTGAGTCCAGTCGTGGGGAACACCTGTGTGTGTGAGTCCAGTCCTGGGGAACAACTGTGTGTGTGTGAGTCCAGTCCTGGGGAACAACTGTGTGTGTGAGTCCAGTCCTGGGGAACACCTGTGTGTGTGAGTCCAGTCCTGGGGAACACCTGTGTGTGTGAGTCCAGTCCTGGGGAACACCTGTGTGTGTGAGTCCAGTCCTGGGGAACACCTGTGTGTGTGAGTCCAGTCCTGGGGAACACCTGTGTGTGTGAGTCCAGTCCTGGGGAACACCTGTGTGTGTGAGTCAAGTCCTGGGGAACACCTGTGTGTTTACCACGTCGCTATAATGTCATCTGTCGAGTGCTGAGCCATTTGTCATCACTTTGAATCGTTGTATTTCATCTGTCAGTCTCGTAAGATGAAATGCAATCTCTATGAAGGGTTATAACCTCTTGCGTCCTCTTTCTCAGGTGAATGGTGAGCGCGTTGCGCCTCCTTTCAGTCCTAAAGACGGCTTGAGCATCACTATGAACTCTAAGAGCGTCCAGCTGGTCACTGACTTTGGCATGACCGTCCGCTTTGACGGCAAAATCCATGGAGGTATGAAACACACACGCTGACACACGCACATAGGCACACACCTGACTTGTGCATTACGGTCCACCTCTCAACCAAAACCATGAACATAGTGCAAGTACTCAGGGAATCTTTTCCTCATTCTGTCTTTCTCCTTACTCCCAACGCCACCCCCTCCCCAACAGAGGTGATCCTACCCAGCACCTACAAGGACAGGGTGAGGGGTCTGTGTGGAAACTACGACGGGAACTCCAGGAATGAGTACACGAAACCTGACGGGGCGGTGACCCAGAAACTGGACGAGTTCGGAGACAGCTGGCGGGTGAATGACAGGCAGGGGGTGGAGCTAGCCACCTCAGACATCCCCAGCGCTGTGCAACGGTACAGGTGAGAGAGAACGGCTTCATTATTTACAGGCAAAATATTCCCCCTGATCTCATCCGTTCTTTTGTTAATGTAGTTATTTCAAGTTGATTTCTATTCTTCCTGATGTGTATGTTCTTCATTCCCAAACAAAAGGCTTTTATTTCCTTCATGCAGACAGCCTTGACTAATAAACAACTCATTTAGAACAGGCTTTTATTTGAAATAGGCATTTAATTTGTATTCACTTACGGTGACTCATAAACAATTCATTTAGACCAAGGTTTTAATTAAAACAGGCGTTTATTTGGTTTTTATACAAATTGACTCATAAACAAATTCATTTAGACCAGTCATTTATTTGGAAATCCCAGAAGTTGACTTGTAAACTTTTCATTTAGACCAGGATGTTATCATTCATTCCTGTGCCCATGCCCGACAACTAAAAAGAACAGTTTGAGAGTAGGCTTTTAATTCATGTTTAAATTATTAATTGCAGTAGTATTTACAAACACAACCAACAGAAAATAGTTGTCCTTGTCCTGTGCTCTACCTGTTTAACCTCTCTCCCTCCCGTTTCCTTTTCCTCAGACGTGAAGTGGAGAACGACCCAAATACAGGCTTCGATACGACCGGTTGTACTGACGCTGAACTGGCCGAGTTCCAAAGTACCAAACAGTGCGGGGCGCTCTCCGACCCGTCGGGGCCCTTTGCCGCGTGTCACGGGCTACTGTCACCCGTCAGCTTCCAGGAGTGAGTACAGAGTGTTTCTGTGTGCCAGTGGAAGTCTATTGTCACTGTATATAGGCTTGGGGTCCTGCCCTCACTGTATATATGCTTGGGGTCCTGCCCTCACTGTATATATGCTTGGGGTCCTGCCCTCACTGTATATATGCTTGGGGTCCTGCCCTCACTGTATATATGCTTGGGGTCCTGCCCTCACTGTATATAGGCTTGGGGTCCTGCGCTCACTGTATATATGCTTGGGGTCCTGCCCTCACTGTATATAGGCTTGGGGTCCTGCGCTCACTGTATATATGCTTGGGGTCCTGCGCTCACTGTCGGTTGTGTGTGCGATATAGGGACTGTGTTTTTGACCTGTGTGCTGACCGGGAGACCGCCTCGCTGCGTTGTTCCAGCTATGAGGTATATGCCCTGGCATGCCAGGAAGCCGGAGTCAGGTTGGGCAAGTGGAGGCAACAGCTCAACTGTGGTAAGACACACACTAACATACTACTCTAAAGATGTCATTATATACACACAGTCTATAATGTTATACGCCCACACACTACTATACAGATGTCGTTTTATACAAACAGACACACTATTATAGATGTCATTATATACACACAGTCTACAGTAGTGATGTTATACGCCCACACTACTATAGAGACACTACTTTGACACAAACGGACACGCGCACATGCAACGACCATGGAAGACATAATAAACTCACTCACAGCTGTGTTCTTGATAAAGAGCTTCCACCCCCTCTTGTTATCACTAGGAAACTGCCTGAACTTGTTCTTCCAAGTCAGTTTGGTGGCAATACTTATCTGCCCTGCTCTCGACACTCTCTTACGTATTTGTTGCTAATTCCCACTTCCCCTCATCTATTCCCTCTTGCTCGTCCTTTCTTTCCGTCCTCGCCCTCTCTTCACCCCTCCTCTCCTCCCTTTAGCCCTGACCTGCATGGCCAACAGTACCTATTCAGAATGCATGTCCCCTTGCCCCGCGTCCTGTGGGAACCTGGCCGCGCCCTCCAACTGTGACCTCACCAGCTGTGTTGAGGGATGCCAGTGTGCGCCCGGATTCGCCATGAGCACCAGCAGCTGTGTGCCCTACCCCGAGTGTGGCTGCACCTACTTGAATAGATACTACCTGGTGGGTTAAATACAGTACAGTAGAATCGAAATACAGTGAAATAAATACAGCAGAATATAAAAAATTATAATGTCATTAAATACTGCAGAATATGTGAATATAATATTGTACATTTTGGATAATTTTGTAAATCCAGTATAATACAGTAAAATACTTAAGAATACAATGTAATATTGAACAGAAATACAGTAGAATGTGGAAAGATTCTGTGGGAATCTGTCAAATACAATAACATGTGTGTATAATATATAGTAAGTGTATAGTATAGTATAGTATGTGTCTAATCACAAGTTACTTCACATACTATAAGGTCAATGTAGTGCAGCCGGTTGTTAATACAACCGACTGCACTGGATGGCACAGCGTGGCAAGTGTAACTCTGCCACTTCCTTCCTTCCCCATGCAGCTTAATGAGAACTTTGTGACAGAGGACTGCACGCTGTCCTGCGTGTGTACACCCTTGGGGGCCGTGTGTCAACCCAAAGCCTGCCCCGACACACACGTCTGCACCGTCTTCGAATTTAAACGGGACTGCTACCGAAGTGAGTGTGTGTGTGTGTGTGTGTGTGTCCGTGAATGCGAGGTTCGTGTGACCACGCAATTGTACTCCAGTATGAACAATTCTGAAACAGCAAAATAGAGGGCAAGTCTTTAATAAGAGTCACCCCTCCATCTTCCACTTCCTCAGGGAGCCCCTGTCTGTCTGATCCTTGTCAAAATGGAGGAATATGTTCTGAAGAGGGAGACTCAGTCACCTGCCAGTGTAAAGAGGGCTTTGAGGGACCATGGTGTGAGCTGGAGAAAACAGAGACCAGCAGTGGCCTTGGTATGGGATTCATGCCCGAGACGCAACTTATTCTACTTTCCAGTGCTACACTCAACTGTATTATACTTCTCTGTACTGTCATATCTCCACTACAACTACTGAGTTACTTCAGTAATATGGCCCAAACATATGGTATATGGCCAAAATACTGTGTGGTGTATGAAAAGTATTTCCAGGCAGGTGTTTTATACCAACATACCACAAACATTCTAATTCAAATTTCAATTCAGTGAAATCGGTTTCAGTGGGCAAACGTGAACTGTAGTTTGGTTCACCTGGAACGTCCCCAACCCTGTAGTGTACTGGACTGTAATGTAGCCTGTTAATCCTTGTTGAGACAATGCAGTTACACCAGTGTCATCGTCACTGTCTTCTCTGTCGTCCCATAGATGAGACAACGATCATTCTCATCGCCGTCCTGGTGCCTTTGGGCGTCATCGTCATTATACTGATCTGTGTACTGTGCTACAAATACTGCAAATCGTAAGTAGTCCACCACAACCCCAGAAACAGAAAACCATCTCAATCCTAGATAAAATTGACAATGACACAACATTGTTTTTTAAATAATCTTGATTATGACTGTTTACTATCTGATCAAAAAAAAAAGTTTGAAAAACTTAACAGGATCTGTAATTCTACAGTGTGAACAAATAGTAACTCTAAAAACTGTTTTATAGGAGAAGAAAGTCATACGACTCCGACAGCTCAAATTCAAGTAAGTGAATGTTTTGGTCTCACTTAACCTATTTACATAGATTTCTAACCTTCTTAGCCAACATTATTCAAGTGCCAATCTCATTAGCTACCATTACACTCATAGGCACATTGCATTGAGTACAGGGAGCAGAACATGAGTCAAAAAGAGTGTCGACCGGGCTATTATATCATCGCTCAAAACATTAGACCAAAGCGTTCAGATGGGCAGGATTTACTAAACAGATTGAATGAGTAGGACGTCTGTTTTGAGGTTTCCCCAAACAGGTCAGTGATACCGTAATGGGTTGAGTGGAGAGAATATGGAAGCATCAAATTATTTCTAGTTGATTATTTTGACACAGAATATGGGAAAACAACTGCCCCACCAGTTCAGCTGATATATTACGGAGGCAAGTGAACCTTCAGTTGCTGTGCCATTTATCTCTAATCGCAACGATACTTCACTAACTGTTATCACCTTAACCCTTGTTTCTCAACCTTAACTAAGAGCTCAGTTCAATCAAACCTGCATTGCAGTATTTAAGAAGTAAAGTTTTTTCAATGGTCGAGCGAACAGAGTCTGGGCACAGGATTAATCTCATAAATAAAGAAACTGTGTAAACATTCCTTTGGTGGGATTGAATGGATCCAAGCCCAAAAACGCAATTAATTTAAACCCATATGCCTATACATACATTTTTATTCTCCCTGTGTAATGTTTAAATATTCTACTATGCGATGGCGGGGTTTGTCAAATCAATCCTTGCACTTTTAAGTCGTGGCATAAGTTCAGATTCTCATGAAGGCGTTCTTCCACTCAGAGCATGATATCTTTTCTAAAACAAAACCTTTGATCCCCTTGGTGTCCTGACAAGCAGAAACTCCTGGGCCTAACAGTACTGGTCAAACAACAAATGAATAATAAAACTGGGCTCCCTTCACTTTCTTCTCGTACCTCATCACTCCGTCTTTATCCTACTTTCCCTCCCTTGTTTCTAATTTTGTTTGTTTAATTTCAACCAGGTATCCAGTATCACATGCATCTCCAAGGCGACCACAAATACGACAACCTGGATATGAAAACAAGCCACAATGCCACTCCCATGTAGACAGGGGAAAAAGAGAGAATTCAACAGTTTCAAGTTTACTGGAGGATGGATGTACATACACACACCACACAGTCACAAATACACACAGAATAGATCACAGTCTGTAATGTGAACAGTTGTCTCGTTTGTTTTTGTTGAATTTCTGAATATCTGAATATCTTTATAGTCAATATTATCTAGCTGCGTTAACTTATTCATGCTATCATTGTTTTAATTTGAGAATGTATGAGCTGTCGTTATGAATGATCCAGGGACCTGAGGTGTAATTCGTTGAATTTAATTAATTAAATGATGCTGCTGCAAGCATAACATCACTTGTCATGTGGGTTTCATGTACAGTCTACAAACATGTTTGTCTTAACGGTCCGACAGAAACACACAGGCCAGTGACCCTCACTGGCACAGTATGTGGGATAATACAATTGTGAAACAATCAACAGCTGTACATGTATTTATGTCTCCAAAGACACAGGAAGATTAAAAAAGAAAAGCAAATAAAGTGCAAAAAGCAATGACTGTTAAAAATAAGTCCCAAATGTA
This sequence comes from Esox lucius, assembly GCF_011004845.1. Taxonomy (NCBI): domain Eukaryota; kingdom Metazoa; phylum Chordata; class Actinopteri; order Esociformes; family Esocidae; genus Esox; species Esox lucius. Next base: position 23,560,875 of record NC_047592.1, on the reverse strand, counting down.
CATAAACAATCTTATTGTGAGCTACTTTGGTCCAAGTAGTAATAATATTTTAAAATGAAAGAGGAAAGGGATGGAAATGTTTCGAATGCTCGATCCCAGAATACCTCTTTCAGAAAGTGATATGAACATATCATTAACATAAACAATAGTACAAATTGGTCACGCAGAATGCCTGGTGTAGTTGTGTCTAGACACATGATAGGGTAAAACATGGGCATAGGGAAAAACTGTCTAAGTACTAACTGTCTAAGAGAGTGTCTAAAATATTCAAATCAGACACATTTTGTCCAACTATTTGGAATGTCCTCAGCTTCACATTGTCATGTCACACCAGGTCTTCAGACCCACAAGCCGTCTACACTGATGAATAAAACATACTATTAAAGACTCATTCAGAAACATACAACAAATCAGGAAAGGAAAAGTGCACGCACATACAAACACAAGCACCATTGTTCAATGTTCTTCATGGAAATGTAAACAGTTCAAAACAAAAAAAACTAGCTCCCGTGACTGACATTCCTTCTAAATAATCTACTATTCTGGATTGTTGCCAAATACTAAATCCCTACAAAGTTTGAATTGTGAATGAATAGCATATGATCAACACAGCTGTTGACATCGGTCAACAGCCATGTAAAGCTCCATCCAAAATGGCACACTAAACACTATTTAGTGCTCTACTTTGAAACGATGACTATTAGCAGGGAATGGGGTGAACAACCTTATGAAGACAATCATTTTTTTCCTGTCATGGAGTGTGGAATATAACAGCATACATCTACATACAGTCTATTTACTCAGGAGTGTATTAATAAGTGTATGAGCACTTTAAGACATTAAAGCTGCAGAAAACGCAGATAGTAAATAAAAAGACAAGGATAAACTTATGACAATAAATACATTTAGCCTGAACCAAAAACCTCTCTGGTAGACCACTTAACGAAAAAAATACAGTGTAAAGACTGTGTGTCTCCAATAAAATACAACACTCTCAAACATTGAGTGATGACACTTGGTAAGCGTAAGCAGAATAACTTCAACCTCTTATCAGATATGTCAGCGCTGTCTTGACAGTTGCTGTGGCAATGGCCATCTGACCGGTCGAGACAGCACAATCAGATCTTAGACCAGGCTAAGTTGAATACTGTGGGTGCTTTCACAATAGTAGTTACTTGGCACGAACAGATCTGAGACCAAACTGGAGAAACATAATTAATACACGTTTTACATATATCACGTGTCACAAAAGTTTAGAAACTGGTTGGACTGAGCCTTGAATAGAAGACCATGCGTCACAGGTATGTGAAAATACATGTTTCCCTATTCTGATAAGCAATTCATATTATCAGTATGGCACCTCAGGGCTTTGTGGTATATGGTCAACATACCACAGGTAAGGGCTGGATCTTAGCCAAGGTTTACTGGCCATGAACCAAACCAGCTTGTGCCTTAGTGCCAGTATTTACTGAAGTAAGCACAATAAATAGTCTGCCTGACCTCAGCCGGTTTAAAACCGATTATTTACATGTTTAATTACAGCATTACACAAGGACTAAACCCACTTTCAATAGTACATAAAAAGTACTATTTAAAGTCAAATAAAAATGCTCAGATAAACACATGAAACGATGTTGCCGAAAGCAACTTGTCTTGAAATGATACGGTTCACATGCAGCAGGTCAGTCTGGTGTCAGTCTGGTGTCAGTCTGGTGTCAGTCTGGTGTCAGTCTGGTGTCAGTCTGGTGTCAGTCTGGTGTCAGTCTGGTGTCAGTCTGGTGTCAGTCTGGTGTCAGTCTGGTGTCAGTCTGGTGTCAGTCTGGTGTCAGTCTGGTCTGTTTGTCAGTCACAGGCTGTTGTTCATGCATGCTTTTTTTGTGGGATGCTGGAAATATTTAACGCGAGGGACGTCATTCTCCTACCATCTGTCCCTCCATGCATCCCACATTTCCCTCCTCCATCTCTCTGTGTCCATCATGTCTCCTGATCCCTTCCGCTTTCCAGAACCAGCACCTTACACTCTCTCTTGGCGATCTTGTCCAGTGAGAGTACGGGCCGCTCGGGGGGGAGGTAGAGAGGTCGACCCACTGGCGATCCCACGGGAGGGGTGATGGCCCGGCGCTCCATCACGCTGCCTGTCCTGGAACACACAAGCGCAGAGAAACCCAGATGGGAATGGTTAAGAGAAAGGTCAGAGGGTCAGAAAGACGTCAGTTTGTGACTGAGACAACTTTTTACATGTGTGTGTTAGGGATTCAGCGGTACCCGGTATGTTATCGAGCCGTTCGGTACGCCCCCTACCGTTCAACACACACAGGAATCGTGGAGTTACCATATGCCGGTCATTTTCCTATAGTTTCCATAACATGCTTATTGCGCTGTAGATTAATCGCACATTGTAGATTCAGACCCACAGAACAAGAGGCGTAGCTTGTGAACAGATAAGGCAGGGAACTGCTTGGGGCCCCAGGCTGTTAGGGGGCTCCTGAGGGCTGACAAACTGCACTCCACAACACTGTCTCAAAATGTGGCAACAGCAGTGACCACAAATCCCTCCCCCTTAAAACAGCAATGGATGATTTGCAATGACTCAGTATGAAACCTCCCTACAGTACATGTGCCCAGACAGTATCTACAGGTTTCACCAAGTTAAATGTATGACTTTATTTAATGCCACTACAAATTCAATTTAAGACAAATTTCATAACACCCCATGCAAAAAATACATAAGGACACCAATTCGACTGAAGTACACACTGTTGTTAAAGCAGTATGCCTACTGCTAACAATAACGTTACTGACTGTACTTTGCAGGACTGTCGTCAGTGATATGACCAAACAATACTGAGAAATGCTTTTTTGGAGGCTTTTTGCAGCGCTTTTGTTATTTATTTATATATTTTGTTATATGGGATTACACAAATGTAATAAATGTGCCAAGTTTGAAAGATTTCTTGCAAAAAACACAGTGGGTTTCGTTTCCTTTCCCTTCAACAGATTTCAACCATTAAGCAAAGTTGCTGTTGTCCAACAACTTCTGATTTAATTTGCACTTTCCCATGGTACCTGCGGGAAGTTTAAAAGCCGATGTCCACTACGTAGCTAGTTAAATTACCTAGCTTGGTACTAGCTAGCTATCTACCTCATGAACAACCGTGTTAGGAGGTAAGCAGCGAATCGTCATGTGTCTTGCTAACAATCTGACTGAAATCGTGGTCTCTCACCCTGAGCGACCAGAGCTAACAGAACTTGATAGACTTTTTTAAGACCTTCAAAAATATGGAATACGTTTTTTTTAAGACCTTCAAAAATATGGAATACGTTTTTTTATCAACTTTTTAAGGACCTGCAAACATCCTGGCCCCATGAAGAGAGGGGAAACTAAAAACAAATACAGTGAGGGAAAATATTATTTGATCCCCTGCTGATTTTGTATGTTTGCCCACTGACAAAGAAATTATCAGTATATAATGGTACGTTTATTTGAACAGTGAGAGACAGAATAACAACAATAAAAATCCAGAAAAACGCATGTCAAAAATGTTATACAGTGGGTATAAAAAGTATACACACCCCTGTTAAAATGCCAGGTTCTTGTGATGTAAAAGAAAGAGACAAAGATAAATCATGTCAGAACTTTTTCCACCCTTAAAGTGACATATAACGTGAACAATTCAATTAAAAAACAAACTGAAATCTTTGGGGGGGGGGAAATAAAAAATAAACTCTCAATAACCTGGTTGCATAAGTGTGAACACCCTTAAACTAACACTTTGTTGAAGCACCTTTTGATTTTAGTACAACACTCTTTTTGGGTAGGAGTCTATTAGCATGGCACATCTTGACGTGACAATATTTGCCCACACTTCTTTGCAAAAGTGCTCCAAATCTGTCAGATTGCGAGGACATCTCCTGTGCACAGCCCTATTCAGACCACCCCACAGATGTTCAATTGGATTCAGGTCTGGGCTCTGGCTGGGCCATTCCAAAACGTTAATCTTCTTCTGCTGAAGCCATGCTTTTGTGGATTTGGATGTGTGCTTTGGGTCATTGTCATGCTGAATGGTGAACTTCCTCTTCATCAGCTTTCCAACGGATGCCTGAAGGTTCTGTGCCAAGATTGCCTGGTATTTGGAACTGTTCATAATTCCTTCCACCCTGACTAAGGCCCCTGTTCCAGCTGAAGAAAAACTGCCCCAAAGCATGATGCTGCCACCACCATGCTTAACTGTGGGTATGGGTGTTCTTTGCGTGATGTGCAGTGTTGTTTTTGTGCCAAACATACCTTTCGGAATTATGGCCAAAAAGTTCAACCTTGGTTTCATCAGACCATAACACATTTTCCCACATGCTTTTGGGGGACTTGATGTTTGTTTTTACAAACTTCAGCCAGGCTTGGATGTTTTTCTTTGTAAGAAAAGGGTTCAGTCTTGCCACCCTACCCCATAGCCCATTCATATGAAGAATACGGGAGATTGTTGTCACATGTAGCACACAGCCAGTACTTGCCAGAAATTGCTGCAGTTCCTTTAATGTTGCTGTAGGCCTTTTGGAAGCCTACCTGACTAGTTTTCTTCTAGTCTTTTCATACATTTTGGAGGGACCAGTTCTTGGTAATGTCTCTGTTGTGCCATATTTTCTCCACTTGATGATGACGGTCTTCACTGTGTTCCATGGTATATCTAATGCTTTGGAAATTATTTTGTACCCTTCTCCTGACTGACATCTTTCAACAATGAGATCCCTCTGATGCTTTGGAAGCTCTCTGCAGACCATGGCTTTTGCTCTGAGAAAATCCAACTAGAACAGCTGAACTTTATTTGTGATTAATCAGTCACTTTAAATGATGGCAGGTGTGTAATGACTTCTATTTAACATGAGTTTGAATGTGAGTGGTTGATTCTGAACACAACACTTCCACCCAGTTCTCCTCTGAATCATTCAGATGTTCATTGGCAAACTTCCGATGGGCCTGTACATGTGCTTCCTTGAGCAAGGGGACCTTGCGGGTACTGCAGGATTTCAGTCCTTCGCGGCGTAGTGTGTTACAAATTTTGTATTGGTGACTATAGTCTCAGCTGCCTTGAGATCATTGACAAGAGACTCTGGTGTAGTTCTGGGCTGATTCCTCACCGTTCTCATGATCAGTGCAACTCCACGAGGTGAGATCTAGCATGGAGCCCCAGACCGAGGGAGATTGACAGTTCTTTTGTGTTTCTTCCATTTGCAAATAATCGCACCGTTTTCACCTTCTCACCAAGCTGCTTGGTGATGGTCTTGTAGCCCATTCCAGCCTTGTGTAGGTGTACAATCTTGTCGCTGACATCCTTGGACAGCTCTTTGGTCTTGGAGAGTTTGGAATCTGACTGATTGATTGCTTCTGTGGACAGGTGTGTTTTATACAAGATAACAAGCTTAGATTAGGAGCACTCCCTTTAAGAGTGTGCTCCTAATCTCAACTCGTTACCTGTATAAAAGACACCTGGGATCCAGAAATCTTTCAGATTGAGAGGGGGTCAAACACCTATTTCACTCATTAAAATTCAAATCAATTTATAAAATGTGTTTATCTGGATTTCTTTGTTCTTATTCTGTCTCCTACTGTTCAAATAACCCTACCATAAAAATTATAGACTGAATTTTTTGACAGTGGGCAAACGTACAAAATCAGCAGGGGATCAAATAAATGTTTTCCCTCACTGTATTCTCTCAATGTCGAGTGCTAGCAAGACCGAGAGAAGCAAATTTGAAGAGGCACCGCCATCTTTTCAAATACACTGGTTGGGAACATTTAGGATTCAGATTTCAAAAAGATGTTGAGGGTAAGAAGACCATAAGCAATGTACAGTCTGCAACCATTGCTTTGCCAGTGTTGGCTACTCAAGTGGAAAAACTTCTAACATGATGATGTCATTCATACCGAAACAGTACCGTTACCGTGACCCAAAAACCGTGATCAGTCCCGACCCGTGGGCCCACTGTACCGCTGCATCTCTAGTGTGTGTGTGTCTGGGGGTAAATGCACCTCATAAGATGGGACCTGGAGGGCTGTTGGTGGGAGAAAGACTGTGAGCGTCCCAGACTTTGTCTGTCCAGCAGGTCTCTGACAGCCGGGCTGGAGGGGGAGTTCTTCCTGGACAGGGAGAGGGACATGGAAAGAGCTTCAGCCGGGGCGGTGGAACAGGATGCCGTGAACTGGAGCTTCAGCTTCATGTGCTGGCTTAACTAAAGAGGAACGGAGAAGAAGCTGTTTTTAGTTTTGAAACCTTTTAACTCATATAATAATCCAAACACCCTATTGATCTTTCTTTGGCTCTACATTGCTCCGATACGATCAGCGCGCAAACTCTGCCGTGCTGGTACCTCGAAGAGTCCTGCTTTCAGAATCTGGAAGGCGACGGTGAAGGAGAGGGTGGATCCTTTCCGGCACTGGCCCAGGTTGTTGAGGGGGGTGTGGCACACTATGGAAGTCACTGAGGGGTCCTCCTGACGACCACGGCCTGGGGGGGACGTTACCGGGCATTACGTTTCATTTAACCCGAAACCAATATACATTCCCTCCCTAGAAACTGGACGCGTTATCTGTGGGCTAAAATGCTGTTTTATTCTGCTGCTATTATGTCCTTCCGTGCAACAATAAGCATCAGTTTTTCTATATAAAAATCTGCTGGCAAAAGAAAAAAAAGACAGCTGGACTGATTGAACAATATTATGTGGTAAATGGACCGTGAATGGTTGAATTTGCAAGAACTCCTTTTGTAATGCAGTTATAAGTACATTTCTAAGCAATGATTTAACGGTTGTATGTGTGTGAATAGTGTGGTGACAGTTCAAATACGCAAGGAATTGGTGATATGCACTCAGAAATTGCAAAATCCTGACAGGGCTGAATATAAACAGGCTAAATTGATTCTATCTTTCTGGTTTGTAGTGGCTTGTGTTTTTAAGAATCATCCCGGACTGTAAACAGGATTCCCAAACCTCTTCAGTCAACACTCTTCTCTCTCTCTCATTTATCCGTCCCTCCCTCTCATTTTCTCCTTATATTCGAAAGCCTTTTTCTTTTAACAAAGACATATTAAGTTCCTTGTGAATGCCCTTCCCCCTGATAGTCTCTCTTCGCCTCTCTTTCAGAGTTTTAATTACAATCACATATTAGGTCATTGTTCACTCTCCCTCTCTCTTTCAGTCTCTTCCTTGCTCTCGCTGAGGTGTTTTGCAATCCCATGGATCAGCTATGTCTTCCACACACCCAGGTCCCTTCCATGACATACAATTGGGATCTTATATCACTCCAACAGCTTAGTTGATTTCACTCCCTTACTTTCACCCAGAGTGTTGTCTGGCCAACTTCTACTTAACTCTAAAATAATGACAAAAGAATTTAGCAAGTACAGCACAAGGTGGTGTTGAAATCTTGCAACGTAGTCCAAACTCTCCGGACTGGGTGGACTTCATGCAAACAATCCTATCTGACTTCATTATCATCTACCACACCCAATCTGGCAGTCTCCAATTTCCCTCTGGGCTGTGTCTGACAACATATCCCTCCCTAATGGTCACATTAACTGGCCCTACATTTCCAGTTCGGCCTCCTCTGTTTCTGCATATGACCGAGTCAACACACTCTGGGATGAATCCACTCTCCTCTTCGGCTGTCACTGGACCCATCATCGCTTTTGGCTCACAAAACGTCCTTTATGTATTTTCCTAATACATATGCATGTAAGATGAGATTACATAAGCATGTACACTGGGGGCCAAACGATTGGAATAATGTACAGATTTTGCTATTTCGGAATGAAATTGGTACTTTTATTCACCAAAGTGGAATTCAACTGAACAAAGTATAGTCGAGACATTATGGATGTAAAGAAACAGCCCCATCACTATTGGACATTTTTTTTTTTTGATCAAATCTAGACAGGCCCCATTTCCAGCAACCATCACTCCAATACCTTATCCTTGAGTAATCATGCTGAATTTCTAATTTGGTACTTGAAAGTCACTTCCCAAATAAAACACAGCTGAAAGCTATTTGGTTTATTAAATGAAGATTAACATTTTCTTTTTGTTTGTTGTGCATGTCTTAGGTCAAGAATGGGAAAAAAGAAACAGCTTTCTCTAAAACCTGTCAGTCAATCATTGTTTTGAGGAATGAAAGTTGTACAATGCCTGTAAAAAACTAAAGATTTCATCCAAAGGTGTACATTACAGTCTTCAAAGACAAAGGACAACTGACCCAAACAAGGTCAGAAAGAGATGTGGAAGGCCCAGATGTACAACTAAACAAGAGGATAAGTACATCAGAGTCTCTAGTTTGAGAAATAGATGCCTCACATGTCCTCAGCTGACAGCTTCATTGAACTCTACCCGCTCAACATCAGTTTATAAACCACAGTGAAGAGAAGACTCAGAGGAACAGGCCCTATGGGAAGAATTGCAAAGAAAAAGCCACTTTTGAAACAGAAAAACTAAAAGAAAAGTTAGAGTGGGCAATGAAACACAGACAATGGACAACAGATAATTGGAAAAGAGCGTAATGGACCACTGAATCGAAGTTTGAAGTGGTTGGCTCAAACAGGACAGTGTCGTCTGAGACGAAAGATGAATGAAAAGATGTTGAGATAAGGAATGCTTAACACCATCAGTCAAGCATGGTGGAGGAAATGTAATGGTATGGCAGTGCTTTGGTGCTGGAAAAGTTTATAGAGATTTATACAGAGTTTAAGGAACCCTAAACAAGGAAGGATATCATTCCATTCTCCAACGCCTTGCCATCCCCCGTGGTCAGATATGAATAAGGGCAAATATCATGATGCAGTAGGATAGTGATTCTAAACACACTCCTAATTTATGTGAACTGTTTGGGATGAAGCAGTCCTCAGGAGTACTGATGGTGATGGACTGGCTGGCCCGGTCGCCTGATCTTAACCCCACTGAGGTTTTGTGGGACCAGCTAGACTGTAAGGCGCGTGAGAAGTGCCTGACAAGCCAACCACATCTATGGCAAGTGCTGCAGGAAGAGTGGGGTGAAATGTCACCTGAGTTTCTGGACAAACTGACCACTAGAACGCCAAGGATCTGCTAAGCTGTCATTGCTGCACGTGGAACTCTTTGTTTGTTTTTTCAAATTGTAATAGTAATTTTTCAAGTTATAAATGTTCTGACTATACATTGTGATCAGTTGAATGCCACTTTGGTGAATAAAAGTACCAATTTCTTTCCATAAGCGCAAAATCTGTACATTATTCCCAACCTTTGGCCTGCAGAGTATATACTATATATTACAGGCTTGTTTAAAACGCAGTGTAAATAAATCACTATGTTTGCTTAACCCAGCTCTTTGTATATCATTCATCTCCTGCTTCAGCTCTCCCCATTTCCGGCCATAATTATTACTATTATTATAATTATCTCCCCTCTTCTCTTTCCTGTTCCTCTCTCATCCCATTTCACCTTCAGGCGTCCAGACTAGTCGTACAGCCAGGAAGTCTTGCAGGTTGTTCAGGAGGGTGTATTTGACCCGGAAGTTCTCCTGAGGACGCACAGCGCTGGGACAGGAAGCTGTCATCACCAGCCGGGGGCGGTCCAGTCTCACGCTGGGCAGCTGATAGTGGGTGGAGATGTACCTGGGGCGGTGGAAAGTTAACAAGCTCCAATCAGTGGCCTGTCAGTAGAACACTGGGCAGTTTCCTCGTTCCTTCTATCTCATCTCTCCATCACTCATCGTCAGTCTGAATGTGGGAGTGCCCTCTCCGGATCATTCTGTGTAATAAAATGTTTTAGTAATAAAGTAACAAAATAAGTAACTGACACTGGAATTGCAACATTTTCAGTGATTTGGAAGGAATTTCTCCATTCTGATGTTTTCATACTGGACCAAACTAGGACCAACCTAACAGTGAACTTGTAGAGTATCTGTTGCATAATTAGAGCTGCATCAACATAACACTATAAACAGTTGTAGAAATCAATAGTGTTAGATCTCTAGAGTTATCCTGGTTTTTAAATAAACAATCAGTTTAATGTAAAATAGTGTAAAAGGACATAAGACAATTATTAAGGAACAGGTGAAATGAATGTAAAAGGAGAAGGAAAAACTGTTAGATATTAGGGAAAAGTCAGACTAAAGTGGACTGGAAAGCCTTCGGAAGATGAGGCCAGTAGATATAGTAGTGATTACTATAAGTGATTACGTACCTGGTAAAGGGAAGTTTAGGGGTGGACCACTGCAGAACAGCTACCAAGGGGACCTCTAGACCCTGAAGCAGAAAACCAAACACATTTACATTCCTCCAATGATCCCACGCCCCATGTACATAAGGAAACATTCAGCAGATGGTTTGTGAACATCTAAGAGAAATGAGGTGATCTCAAACGTTGGATGTCATGGTGCCTGAGATGACTGTTAGCGGCAGACTCCACAGAGACACTGTAATTAGGTACCGTTTTTCCTCTCATTTGACCTCTGTTTTCTCTCTCTCCCTCCATTCCATTCCTCTCTCCTCTGCTCTCACCTCATTGCTTTCATCCTCTGGCTGGTCTCTGAGCTGCAACTGAAACAGGAAGTTCTGCTCCTCCAGGGCAGACAGCATGCTGGGAAGGTGGGAGGAGCTACTGTTCATTCTGTTGAAGGATGTCATGGCAACCTCCGCTGATTGGTGGCTGAAGACAGGAAGTAATGAACAACTTTTTATATTCTGGGCAACATTTATTTTAAAAAAAACACTGAAAACAAACAATACATATTTTAAATTATTAGAAGTGGGCCTTTTAATTTTCCAAACCAGTGCTCACACCATTTGTTCCAAATGCAGCAGTTTAGACCACTAGACCACCATCGTATAACATTTTGGAATAAAATATAGAATGTTTTAACACTTATAATTGGTATTAGTTGGTAGTTGTTGGTATTAAGCTGTAGGCTAATCTGATCTTTAATCTATGGTTAAAGTAACTGTCCACTGAGAATAAAAAGTAACTGATATACTGTTAAATCATACCCATTAAGGTTGCTGACTTGCCAAAGCAAGAAAAAAAATACACCCCAATCTTCTGTTGGAGAAAACAAAAAACACAGCTCAAACTTCTGTCAAACTAGAGAAGGATGAGCTAGCCAATCAGCAGTCTAGTCCATTCTGTGGCTGGGGTATGCCCACACACTTCCTACACAGAAAAGCTGCTTTTTCAAATGTTTGTTGATAAACATTTGGAAGGAAAATAATTTCACGCTGACGTTATGTAATCATAGGTCATATCTCATAGAAACACTAGGAAAGAATCTGGAAACTCTGCTCAGTCACGTTAATGGGGCGTAATAGACATTGTCCACCAGAGGGAAAAGCCACCCGGCACTGATTCTAAGTCAGTTTCTGCTTCACCTTTTATGGTTACAGGTAGGACTGGGGATCTATATATCTGATTTCTGGACCTGTACTAACCAGACATTGTCCACTAGGAGCACCGAGCCATCAGGCATCATGGGAAGGTAGGATGCGTTGAAGTTGGGAAGGATCCTGACGTCCCTAACACAAACCTCTTCTTGGGAACTGGAGTTTAATACTGCAGGGAGAGGGGAGGAAGGAAGACAGAGACATGAAAAGATTATGAGTTGTAGACGTTTGATGGTGATGTCATGTCACCATTGTCTTAAAAACAATAGTCACTTCCATTCAGAGGCTATTGTACACCACTACGGTTACATAAACAAAGGAATGTCAACTAATGTCATAAACATGTACAGAATATGTCATAAACTATACAGTACATCCAGTTATTTGAGCCAATAAATTAACTATTAATATAGTTTTTAAGTTGTATTTCTCATAAGGACCCATAAAGTACAGACCAACTAAATGTTTACTTGCCGGTTCCCTTATGACAGTGCAGCAGCAATTGAAATAATAGAGTAGATGAATGAAGGTTAAATAATATGAAAAAAGGACATCATACTAAAAAAGGTGGAAGTTGTGAATGAAGATATTTAGGCGTGAATCAAGCGGAGGAGTGGGCATGTTATTTCACAAGCATGTGATGACTGTTGACCGTGTAATGGAGTACTTGGACACACAGTTAGGTCTGGAAATAATTGGATACTGACATAAGAATCTGTTATTTTGTCTGTTTACCAAAATATATTCAAGTTACAGTTAAATAATGAATATGGGTTCAAGTACAGTCTCTCAGGTTAAATTTGAGGGTGTTCACATCTAAACTGGAGGAAGGGTTCAGGATTTACAGCTCTTTAATATGTAGCCCCCTCTTTTTCAAGGGACCAAAAGTAATTGGACAATTGACTCAAAAGCTGTTTCATGGACAGGTGTGTGCTATTCCTTCATTATTTCTTTATCTATTAAGCAGGTAAAAGGTCTGGAGTTGATTCCAGGTGTGGCTTTCACATTTGGAAGCTGTTGCTGTGAACCCACAACATGTGGTCAAAGGAGCTCTCAATGCAGGTGAAACAGGCCATCTTGAGAGATAGCAGGAACATTAGGAGTGGCCAAATCAACAGTTTGGTACATTCTGATAAAATGAGAACACACTGGTGAACACAAAAAGTCCTAGACATCCATGGAAGACAACAGTGGTGGATGATCATAGGATCCATTCCATGGTAAAGACAAAGCCCCTTCACAACATCCAGCCAAGTGAAGAACACTCTCCAGAAGGTAGGCATATCATTATCCAAGTCTACCATAAAGAGAAGACTTCACAACAGCAAATATAGAGGATTCACCACAAGGTGCAAACCATTCATAAGCCTTAAGAATAGAAAGGCCAGATTAGACTTTATCAAAAAAACCTATAAAAAAGCCAGGCCAGTTCTGGAACAGCATTCTTTGGACAGGTGAAACTAAGATCAACCTGTACCTGAATGATGGGAAGGAAAATGTATGGAGAAGGCTTGGAACGGCTTATGGTCTAAAGCATACCACATCATCTGTAGTGTGATGGCATGGGCATGCATGGCTTCCAATGGCACTGGGTCACTAGGGTTTATTGATGATGTGACAGAAGACAGAAGCAGCCGGATGAATTCTGAAGTGTATAGGGATATTGTCTGCTCAGATTCAGCCAAATTCTGCGAAGATGATTGGACGGCGCCTCACATTACAGATAAACAATGACCCAAAACATACTGCGAAAGCAACCCATGCATTTCATTTGCTGAAGACAAAACTTAACGCAGAAAGACCCATGAACAAACAACAACTGAGTAAACAACAACTGCAATAAAGGCCTGGCAAAGCATCACAAAGGGGGAAACCCAATGTTTGGTGATGTCCCTGCCTTCCAGACCTCAAGAAGTCATTGCCTGCAAAGGATTCTCGACAAAGTATTATAAATTAGAATTGTATTTATGATTGCGTTAATTTGTCCAATTACATTTGAGCCCCTAGGGGACTGTGTATGAAAATGGTTGCAATTCCTAAACATTTCATACAATATTTTGTTAAATCCCTTGAATTAAAACTGAAAGTCTGCACTTCAATTGCATCTTGGTTGTTCAGTGTCAGTGTCCCAATGATTCCGGACCTAACTGTATTTCCTGGCTATCTATTAAGGCGAGTCTAGGATATTTGTCATTATGTTATTTCCCTGTGCTCTTTGAACCATGGGTGGAGTGCTGTTACTGTCCAGAGGCCTTATTTATAAAGCATCTGAAAGGTGGAATGCTGATCTAGAGTCAATCTACTTCATGGAAATAAGATCTAAGAACGTAATACCTACATAGATTGGGTCTATGGGATTGTAACTGCTAGCTGACAGACTTTGTTTTTGAAAGGATTCAACCTGCACCTGGCATCGCTCCATTGGGGCATTACCCAGAAGCCACTGCTGCCACTATCACTAGGTCAGACACTGTACTACTGGAAAGTCACTAATTATCCTTCTGAGTTACTAGGGTTTTTTTACACAGGGTTTTTACTGCGCTTAGCCCTGTATGGACAAACAAGGAAGTGGACTTCTGTGGCTAAACCCCTTTCTTAAAAGGCTAAGGCTCTTCATTAAAACGGCTAATCCTGGTTTCAATCTTTACTTTGCACACCGAGGCTGAGGAGCTATTGACTCTACTTCAAAGTAGCTTCATCCGACGCGTACATTCTTAGCCCCTACCGCTTACCACAGTTACGGGGACCAAAGACGTTCCATGTCAGGTGATTAGGAAATACTCCTGTTCCTGGCCATGAGCAGGTGTAGATAGGTTATATAGGTTGTATTTAAGCAATAAGAGGATGTGTGGTGTATGGGCAATATATCACAGCTAAGAGGTTCTTAGGCATGACATTGCCAAGTGCCTGGACAGCCCCCAGCCATATATATATATATATATATGCAATATACCCTAAAACACCAGAGATGCCTTAATGATATTATAAACGGGTTACCAACACAATAAGTAAAGTAAAAAGTTGCAGTCATGTAAAAAAGAAAGTACACCCACTGGAACATTTTTTTTACATATTTGAACTCATGGATATCTGAAGTTCCAACCACATAAAGATATGTACCATATGTATCAAATTACAAAATAAATAAATCTACTTTGAAACCATTCATGCAATTAAAATCAACAGAAATGCAATTTCCTTATGTGGAAAGTTAGTACACCCCTACTGTAACTTTCAATTGGTGCACCTTTGATAGTAAAGTCCACCGGAACAGGTACAAATTATTAGAAAATCCTAACTTTGAACTGTCTTCTTTAAAAATTTGAAGCATGGTCTGGTTTGGTCTTAACCAAATGGCTGGTGGTAACACAAAATGACAAGATACATATTGGAGGCCGCTCAGAAGAAAGATTATTGATGCCCATGAGTATTGGAGGGGTTTCAGAAACATTTCCAAGCAATTCGAATTACATCATTCCAATGTCTGATGTGTCATCTAGAAAATTTCTGACCACTGGCAACCTTCATAGGAAATTTCATCCCACCAAATTCAGCCCAAGAGCTGACCGAATGACACAAATCTGGGGTAACGTCAAGGGATTTACAGGGCTCTCTTGCCACAATCAATGTTGAAATGAAAGAGTAAACTCAAAAAGAGACTGCACAAACATTGCCTCCATAGAAGGTCAGGAAGGAAGAAACCTATCAAGACACAACTGACATTTGCCAGACAACACTTGATGAAAAAAGCTGGAAGAATGTGCTCTGGACAAGTTTATCAAAGGTGGAGTTGTTTTACTACAATGCCAGATGCCATGTTTGGCAAACACGAAAACTACATTTGCACTACATTTGAGAATGTGAGGCCAACTGTCAAAAAGCTGAACCAAACATGGATTTTACAACAGGATAGTGATCTAAAATACACAAGCAAAGCTACAAAGAAAAAGAAGAATCTGAATCCTTGTTGATTTACAAGATCAACAAGGAATCTCTGTGATTTGTGATACATTGCAATGTGTCGTTCATAAAACAATTAGCCCTGATATATTGTCCATATACCAGACACCCCTGTGCCTTATTGCTCACTTATAACAAAGCTTTCAGCCAATCAGCATTCAGGATTTGTGCCACCTGGTTTATAATTAAATAAGGGAAACTGTAATTGCACATGGATATGGGTAACTCTTCTGCATCAGTGTAAATAAACAAAGTTCACTAAATATAACACAGTTAAGCCCCTCCTTTTCCCCACACCTTAGAGTGGTTGTTAAAATGTCAGGCTCATACCTACAAAATAACAGTGTGTAAAAGTAGAAGTTTTCACTCACCTTTGAGGAAAGTTAGGTGCTTCCCGGAGACGGTCATCTGCTGACATTTCACCGCCGGGGGAGGGAGTACACTTAACGTGGTGCTGACTGGACCAGGGGAGAGAGACGATACAAACAGCAATTATATTTACTGTTGTGTATTTTGTTTATCATCATGTATTACGCATTGTTTTTGCTCAGCATATACTCATCTGTATTCCTCAGAATGAATTGAGATTAATTTTGTATTTTTCAATCTAAAACAACCATTGTCCTTGTCAATCCCCACCCAGTTTCTGTGTGTTTGTGTTGGTGTGTGCCCAACTGCTTGCCAGGAGAAAAAGTGATTGCAACAGCTCTGTGCTAAAACATGATGGAAATAATCTCTACAGACTGACAAAATAAGGATTTCTGATTCCATGGTCAAACTTTTTGTGTGTATTAGGTAGATGCAATCTTTACACACAGAGACCTCATGTGTTGGGTTATATTCTAAATAAAAATTTTAATTGCTGCAGGTAATTCAGTAGTTGAATTGGCCACACTACACAGGAAGTATAATTTGAATAAAAGGAAGAATTAAATTACATGAATTGCCTTTAGTGCAAATAATTCCAATTATTTTGTTTTTCCACAAATCACCTTAGTAATGTGTTTTAAGAATGTACGCTTATCACTACCACTAAGGTGAAAACCTTTTGGTTTTAATTACCAAAAAATGTATATATTCAGAAAAATACTGTTATAGCCATCTTTGACAAAACAAACTAAAAAGCCTATTGGAAATGGCATAACTGGCATATCATTTTTATCAAAGATTTGATTAAATAGATGGTTTTGTGTTTCCCTCCAGTTAACTAATTAGAATTATCATTCATGTTTTTCATTTGGGTTATGCATTTCAGATCATTAGTTAGAATTATCATGTGTTTTTCATTTATGTTTTCCTCTTCAGTTCATTAGTTAGAACTATCATTCGTGTTTTTATTCATGTTTTCAATTGTGCTTGCTTGTGGGTGGGTAGGCGGGCGACATGTAATTATGCGAGTATGTGTACCTTGGGCTTTGAAGGAGTTGAGGTCTTGTCTGAACGTGTGTGTGGGACTCCTCAACTGTAAAATGGTTAGGTAGCCATGTTCCTTGATCTCTGCTTTCTCCTCCTCCTGCTTCCACACTGTCACTACGATCTGACACAAGCAGGAACAGAGTGGTAATAGTACAGAATAAATGGTTATGAAGAACAATGGTCTCCCTTTTCTCTATCTTTCACATGCACACACATACATGCCCGTGCACACAGGAAAGCCATGAGCGTGTTGAACTCACCTTGACCTTGAGTGTGTTCACGGGGAGTTTGTCCAGTGAGACGGTCAGAGGGAAGATTACCTCATCGCTCAGTACCACTGGTTCATCCATGGGAGACTAAGAGAGACAGATATACTTGAACAATGAAAAATAAAAAGGAAAGTAGAGGGTGTCTGTGTTTGTGTGTGTGTATGTGTTTATGACTACTAAAGATGCCTGCATGGTTTGTAAAACAAGGATAATTTGACCTTGTGGAGACATTTAGCCAGTTTACATGAGGGAAAAGGGTTATTTTAGGCTTAGGAGTTTAGTTGACAGTAAAAGTTACAATGAAAGTGTGCCAGTGAGATGTGGAGAACTAAAGAGAGAGCAAGAGAGCTGTAAGAGTGAGAGAGAAAAAGAGAAAGAAAGGTTTATGTAAACAACAGAGAAGCATGGATGGACTAACAACATTAAGTTATATGCATATTTGCACAGAAGATTATCCACATGGGAGTAATTCCACTTTCTATGACACTAGTATGGTCAGATGTAATAGAAGACAGATCTGTAACCAAGGATAAGACAAATAGGAGTGCAAGTACAACCAAATTGAATCTCTATTTGCTCAATGATGACAATAGTGGTAGGGTGTTACCTTGAATGGACAGCACCTCAAGTTCATTAGATGGCCTGAGGTTGAAGTGGCAGGTATTCTTGTATTCTATGCCAAATAGTCTGACTAAATTACTGGGTAATACGTGTATTTTCTCCTGGACTGGATAACAGATGTGTGAGCAGATATTCCTACACAAGGTTTCTTTCTCTTGCTCTCTATTTCTCTGCCTCCATGTCAACATTGGACGAAATGGAAAAAAGCGTTAGAGGACATGAAAAAACCTGAGGCATCTACTTATATCATCACATTGACCATAGTTAGACCACATCTGTGTTCCTTTCCACAATAACAGGCTGTCTGTTAGACTGAACTGGGTTCAAATAGTACTTGACATCACTCACATAATTCCCAGCGTTTGGTTTAGTGTGCATGGAGTTTAGGTTAAGGCTGACTGGAGTTTTTAAAACTTCCATTGCAAAACAAATGAAACATGCTTGGCTATTTGGAATTATTCAAACAGTAGCTTATTTGAAAAAAGTGGATGCTGTCAGCATTTTGGCTTGTTGCAACTGTTTTCGGAAGTCGAAAAAAGGTCTGTTTTTTGTGGTTTTGAAGTAGGTTACTTATAGCTGCTTGAGCGCTGCACTTTACTGCTAATATGTCTGCACTTCCTTTTTAACACAGCAGGTGTACACGTAGTCTCACAACACGTTGTCAGTTTCGTTAGTCCGAACATTGTTACAAATTTCCCTCAAAATATGAAATATTACCTGTACCGGTGCGCGCCGATACTGCCTCCCATCACTCCCCGTGTTATTATGTATGAGAAGCGGTTTGCATTCTCTGAAACCTCGGTTCTTAGATTCCTTCCTGACAGTGTGGGCTGTACCCGCAGCAAAGTCAACCTCGTCCGGATCCTCGTCCACACCGTCGTCGCTGTAGCTTCTCTGGAACTCGTGAGGGTGAAGTTGGGAACGATGTCGACTCTCGCCAGGACAGACACTTGCTACAGCGGAGAGGGACCTTACCAGCTCCTTCCAAGTCCGGGTACTACTGTCACTGGACTCGCTTCTCTTTGTCCCGCCTGAGCCCGTTGCTCCATCTCTGGACCGCAGGACCAGCAAGAACTGTACCGTTTCGCCGAGGTAGAGGTGACTGCGTCGGGGGAGAGTTCGGTATTTTGACGGATCGGACAGGTCCGCGATGGGAACCGCAGGAAAATACATAAAATACTCGCACTGCGATTCTATCAGAACCATGGCTAGCTACAACAGCTAGCTTAGCTTAATACAGGCAAGAAAGCAAATATTCTAGCTATTCAACCCTCACGGAGTGAAGAATATCCGTGTGTGACCAGTGTCAGTAGCCGACCTATTAAAAAAAGAAATGCTCAGTAATGAACATTTAAAATTGATTAATTGCGTCCATCACCAGACGGTGAACCTGCGGGGGATGCTGTCTGTGCACTCCAGTACAACTAGTTGACCACAGAGACAAAGCGCTTAAGATTTAAACTAGGCATGAGCATTCAACTGCCGATAAATTCTGTTAAGAGGCCCATATCTCTTATCATTCAGGTACGCCCAAATGTAATGATCTAATTGTTTAACCCTACGTGTTGTAGCTGCAATAAATGAAGTAACACCGTATCAGTTGAAACCCCCTTTAATCCTATTGTAAAACATAATAATGTGATCAATTTGCAACAATTGCAAGAGATTGCAATTTTTATTTCAATAGATAAGACACTCAAAGCCACTAGGATACACATGTTTTTGGCAGTAAAGATTTACTTTTATTTCATACAATTGAAAACAAACTGAAACCAATGAATGAATGCACACCAATTACAAGTTTCAAACCAAGTATAAACAACTTCAAGTAACAAAGAGATAGTGATACAATAAATATTACTTACGGTGTCTGCACAAGCACAGCTCCCAAGTATAATATAAGTCTATAATTTCCCCCAAGTCTCTATTCCCTCATTTTACCCTAGGACATATTTCTGTTGTTTATCCAAACAATTTCATTCAATCATGTTATCCATTCTATTTCTAATACTCTTTGGTGGAGGGACAATTTAAGTTCCATTTCATTGCTTAAAGACCATATTACCCACTTTCAAGAATGATCCACATTTATTTTTTATGGCAATGAGAAAAAAAAGGAAAAGAAAATGTTTCATGATTCCAGGTGAGTGTGCTTTGACTCAACATGAGACGAGAATAATTTATTTTAGCAGTGCGTGGTACCATTCATTCTCACATTGACATAATATATATAACATGGTTCCCATCAGGTGAGAATAGTGTAACAAGTCAATAGTGGAGAGGTCCTCAGAAAGGTACCACTGTCACAGTACCATAGCAATCCAGACAAGTGACAGGAATGCCTTGAAACCAGCCTTTGAGGCAGCCTTCAAAAATTATAATGAATCAAATCCATCCACAGTCGGTTAAATATCAGTCAGACTTTTTGAGGAACAAAATTTAACTTTCCTACAGTATTCTCAATAGGTACATTTGTACACTGGGCTACACCACTGCTTTTCTTGTGCTGAGTGTGTGTTGGTGAATTCCAGACGTTCTTTTCATGTGTTAATACTTCACAAGCGCATGGTAACTTAGGTCTTGTACCATTACATTTGTGTGTTTTATTTTCTAAGGCAAACAAATATTTTAATCGAAATGGTTGTCATTCCTGGATTTTACAGTGAATCGAATGTTTGCATCAGATTTTATAGCATGATTTGTAATAGCGTTTTCTTGAACATTCAACGTCTCCCTTTTCTCCTAAAACCATCATAAACCAAGAAGTAAAAAAAAAAATGAATAGAAGGATGAACAATTTAAATACAGTCGCAAAATGGGCTCAATGTTAAGACATCTGCCATAATCATAATTCATTTCAATGTAAGACATAAAGGCAGATAGATGCAGCCAAATCAATTGTAACTACCAAGTTCCCTAAGCATTTTCAAAACACTTGATAAAAATGAGAAAATTACCTTTCAGTTATGGATGTTTTAAGTGAATGTCTTGAATAAATCTTTACAACTCGCAATATGACATCAAACCAACAGTGTAGTGTAATTAAGAAGCAATAATTCAATGACTGCCACCCCTCACAACAGAAAGGCATAACAAAATTCACCTTTTAAAAACAACTCTAAGAGTATAGTGTCATTGTATGTATGTGTCATTGTGACTGGGAAAAACAATAGTTTCAGGTTTATGAACAATGAATTCACCGACTATGTTAAACATGCTCACAAACCAACCCAATTGTTCCCTCTAAAAGTTGCAGCCGAGTTCTGGGTCATGTTCAGTAGGTATGAAAATAGAACCCTATATCAAACAGAAATCACTGTTTTTAATTGGACAAATTCCAGCAGTACCTCTCCTTTTTCAATTTTCTTTCAGTAATTTTGTTAAGAACTGGGACAATAAACCAAAAGAAAAAAAGATCACAAAAAAGATCACAAATACCTTTGTGTGTTTTATACTGATTCTTTACAGCTAGCAGCTTTTTATTCAGTGGCATTGCTCTAGCCTGTTCCCAGATCAGGTGGTGCTTTACTTAAGTGTCTATTGAGTTTGAGTGCTGGGGTATATTTATTCCACCAAACAAATCATTTTAGTTGTGAAATGTTTTGCAAAAGAGAAAACATTTACTTTGCATACACTCTGCAATAAGACATAGAAGCGGTTGAGTTTACTGTTTAAATATGTTCTTTGCAAACAATCAGCTTAGTGTTGGTCAAAACACATGCATCGACATATTCTTCTTTCAGCCACTTATAATTTTTTCATTAAGACACGACTGGATGAGTTCTGTTTAAGAGTGTTTTTAAGTGTGTTAGTCGAAATGTTGTATTTTTTCCGAAACTTTCCCCCCCAATCTGAACAAACTGACAAATGTTCTACATAACGTTGAGCCACCAAAATCTTTAATTTGACCTAAGATCCCCAGACCTAGGAAGGTTTAAAAGGTAAAACACCTTCACACATACGATCCCATGCTAGTGTTACACCTACAGAGCAGTAGGCAATGTCTCTTTCTAGATTGGGCTAAATGGTCACCCGACACCACTAGCACTGGCAGGCCGAGACGTGCGAGAGTTAAATTTCAAGTTAGCTTCTATGATAAAGTATAGCATGTTAGTTGCATGTTAAATGCCCACATACAAGTGTGATGGCGATGCGTGTAATGTGTGCATGACAAGACAAGCTGCAGAATTCATGGCTCAAGTCGAATGCTCACATTGGAAAATACTGTGTAAGCAGTATTACTGGACCTGTGGGAAGCCGGACTGAAAAAGCAACACTAAACGATTCCGAGACATGCTATCCGTTTCCCCACAGTGTTTCAGCTCGGATATAACAAATTTCTGCTGTACGCTTTGATCCTTATCAAAGTACCATGTGTTTGAACTGAAGAGTTTAGTCTATCGCTCTCCTAACAACCATCTGGGAAAAATCACAGTTAGGCCTGTTGTGAGATTTGCAGCTCTCCATGGCTGGCCTCATATCACTGGAGAGTGGTGTTGCTCTAAATTGGAGGACTGGCTCATTTTAATAGCTGGATTTGAGTGAATGGAACGGATCGTGTTTTACATCACTGCTTTCCGGGCATTCCAGACACTATTCCCCACAATCACCTCCTCATGTGGGCTACAGTTTCTATACTTGGACACTGCAGTCACAGGGTAATGTCTCATTCCTGGTCTAGGTACCGTAGGCTGCATTCAAAACGTGTAACTTACATTGGGTGGGAAAAATTGTCAGTTTGTAGCTTCGGCTGGCTGCCTCTCTGGCTACTGTCATTTCATTCACCTTTTAGCATTCAAGAAAAGTAAAAGAAAATAAAATAAGTAAGTGATCGTGCAGGAGAATATTTAGAATGCAGGACCACCCACTGTAACCTTCTCAATCAGAAAAGCTCAATTTTGTACAACAGTTGGTGGCACTGAATGAAATGAAGCTCTGCGTCAAGTGGCATTTGAAAACGTCCAGAGGAACATGACATAAGCAGTCCCTAATCTAGTCATGAAGCTCATAAGAGCCAGAAGAACAAGAATGTACAATAAAGTGGAAGTGCAGCCGGGCTGGACGGGGAATGAGTCTTTTCACTTCTTTAGTCTTGTCAGTTATACTCACTAGTGGATGAGTCAGAAATCCTCAACAACTTCTCTAATCAGAGTATGCAAGATGGAAAACTATCTCACTCCTCCTCCTCCTCTCATAACTCCTCCTCCTCTTCTTATTCCTCCTCTGCCACCTCCTCCTAGCAATGTTTGGTTATTACTAGTACTACGAGACAACAGACTTCCGTCCCAGTCCCTCTCCTCCTCCCCTGTCCTCCCTACTCCCCCCCTCCCCCCCACCGCCAGCTCCCCTGTCCTGAGTTGCGAGGAGTCTTTCCTCACATGCCCCCCCCCAGCTGGGTTAGCCGCTGCCTGGGGTGCAGACCTGGGGAACTGCTTGTTATCCAGCAGGTCTTTATACTGGATCTCCGGCCGGATCATCCGTAGACAGGCCTGGCGGGTGGCGTTTCCCAGCCCAGGCTGGAGCTCATACCCCAGGATCTTCACCAAGCCGCTCTGGAAGGGACGGATGGTCTTGTCCCGAATGCGGGCAGCCTCAACGGGTCTCCCACCGTCCCTCAGGCAGACCCGGGCCATTACCTCTCGTCGGGTCCGAAGGAGGGTCACCTCCTGTTCCATCCTGGTTCTCCCAAAGCGGTCCACTTCTTCCCAGAAGGAGCGGTTGAAGGCCTGGTAGAGGTGCCAGTCCAAGGCGTTCCAGTCGCGGAGCTTTAGACGCTGGGCGTCCGTGAGAGACAGGGTGGGGGGCTGGGGAGCTGCCGCTTTGCCCACCCAGGAGCTGCCACCGCTGGGCTTTTGCTGACGAGCGTTGAGGCTGAAGGAGACGACGGCGTCCAGAGGCCAGCAGAGGGCGTGTCGAAGCAAGACCTGTGTTCATAAAGTGTGGATAAGTGGGCTGGTCTAGAAACAGGGTCACCTTGTCAAAGAAATCATATTCGTTGTACTGAAAAGGCAAAACTTCATAATGTGTCAGAATGCTGATATAGGATCTGGTAATCTAATCACTATGTTAGAAATTATCCTAGAACCAGGCCAGACCAGGTCTGGGCTTAATCATATTCCTGGTATGTTAAAGGAACAACTGATCCTAGATCAGCACCCTGCTCTGAGATAGGAAACCTACCAGTGCAAGAAAGTATAAAAATATATGCCCTCAGTAAGTCCTTCTGAACAGAAATTACTTTATATTACATACTTGTTTTGAATGTCCCCAGAGCCTGTTTTTAGGAAGGGGTTTCAAAGTGAGAGTACTAAACTAGGATCAGATCCAAACTAAACTAAAATGTATAAACTTTGTCTAAAAGATGTTATTATTGTTATCATAGTATATACCATTGACTGGTCAAAGTACTCAGAGACTAGGATGAGTTTGAATGCGTGTCGAATGGACTCCTCGCCGCGCCGGGCCAGCTGGGTCGAAAAGTTGGCATTGTGGTCGAGGCCGAAGTCAAACCAGAGCAGGTTGCGTGCATAGTGGTTGTTACGGAGACGAGGGTCGTAGTATTTCCTGGGGTTGTCCGCAAAGTCACCCAGGCCTATAAGATTAGATTACAGTTACTTTTAAATTTGTTTAAGATTATATGAAATAACACCAAGAAAACATTATTGTCCTAAATGAGGCAATTCATTTTTGGAAACAGCGTCGATGTATATAAAGTACAGATTTTCAGGAGACACATTAAACTCCTAAACTAAATGTATACTCAAGAAGTTTCTTTTAAGACTTGGACTAGACTTAAAGTGTGTCTAGGATTTCAGCCCACAAAGAATCAGAGCTGATAGATTGGCTTCAGGATTTACCTTTAGCCTTTTTAAAAGCAGGGGCGACAGATTTGTAGTAGGCATAGGACGACTCAGCCAGCGCTACGGGGTCACGCACGATAGAGAAGTAGAATGTGTCCGCCGGCATTACCTTCTCAACCTGGAGGACGGTGGACAATAGGTCAGTGTTGGAATGTATAGAGAACGATTGACGCCGTTGTCAAACTGTTTAGATTTTACTGAATCTTGTCAACAGTAACAGAGAAAACAAAAATGAAACCAATCTACACTACTGAGTTATAGCCTCTGGCCATTCAATGTTTCAGTCTTTGACTTCTGGCTGCTCCTGTTGTCTGTCAATTCATTCAACCGTGCCCACAAATCACTGTCAGCTAAGAACCAAAAAGATGCAGGGAAATTCCTCAATCTGTTTGAAAAGCTCACCTAAAACTCACTCTCTGTCATATTAAACAACAGAAATGAGTCAACAAAACATATGGAAACCTTCCAAACCTACAAAAGCATCAGTTCCATGCAAATAATGAATCAATGTTATGTTAATGCACAAGAACATTAAAAGGAATCCCCTTTGATTCTCCTCCCTTGAGTTCTGTTCTGCTTTAGTTGGTTCTCTACTGTTTGGAATCTGCTATAAATAATAGTCCAACATGTAAATATTGAACACAAACACATTCAAAAACATTTAAACACATACATTTGGGGTTGGAGTCAACAATCAAATTCACCTCATGTCCTGTCCTGTGTGTGTTGACTTCTTTACTAACACAAATCCTTTAAACGTAATCCAACTTGACCAATGGGGACATTGTGACATACCTCTGGTTTGTAGAACCTCATGTGGTTTCCCATGATGCCGTACTCTATCACGTGGGGGCCCCTGTAACCTTTGACCCTGTGAGCATTGAAGGGGAGTGGGTAGCCGAACTGGTAACCCATAGGCAGGGCAAAGTGCAGATCACTCTCCTAGACAAAGAAACAAAACCTCTACATAAGGTTTACTGTATTTTCCTTTTGGTCACAGATCAATGCTCTTTAACAGTATGGAAATGTCTCTGGAAGCCGAGACGAGCTTACCTCTCCATATCGGTACAGCATGTTAAGGACTGTGCTGCTGGCTGTTTTGTGGGTCTTTAGGAACATGACATGGGTATGGGGCCGACAGGAGCCCAAAGAAGGGCCCTGGCCGTCGGGCGAAAACAGTGACCGCGACCTGTCCTGCTGGAGGCTGTACAAGACAAAGGATGATAAAATTAGGGAATGAAGTATGGGGGTTGTGGTTTATGGCCAATATACCATGGCTATGAGGTGTCCTTGGGCACAACATGTTGTGAAGTGCCTGGATACAGCCCTTGCAATATGAGCAGTAAAGCAGTAAATTAATGTGATGTAATACCTTTGGTATAACTCATATACCGCAGCTTTTAACCAGTCAGCATTCAGGATTCAAACCACCAGGTTAATTTAAATATGAATAAAATCAACATGGTATCGATACTAAAATCATTGGACCACTTTAAAGAGATTTCTCTTTTTCTTTTCATACACAAATAAACACTAACCAAATAAATGGCTTTCACTTTCAGGTGCTTATACGATTTTCACAGAAAACACATCGTAAGTTGCTGATGGGCCGAGTGGATACATGGCGGAAACAATTATGTCCGCAGTTTGGAATTGCTTAAAACTTAAAACAGCCACTAGTAGTAAAACTAGTAGTTGCAAATGTTGGAAAGCAAGTGTTTCAAGGAATGACAGTGGAGAAGCTTAGTATTGCCAGCTAAAACTAGCTAATTTGGCTAACGATGACTGATGATAGCTAACTCCAGCTAGTTTACACCAGGCTAACTGAAAATACATCTGTTCTTATTAATAGTGGGGAGAACAAGTATTTGATACACTGCCGATTTTGCCGGTTTTCCCACTTACAAAGCATGTAGAAGTCTGTAATTCTTATCATAGGTACTCTTCAACTGTGAGAGACGGAATCTAAAACAAAAATCCAGTAAATCACATTGTATGATTTTTAAGTAATTAATTTGCATTTTATTGCATGACATAGGTACATCAGAAAAGCAGAACTTAATATTTGGTACAGAAACCTTTGTTTGCAATTACAGAAATCATACGTTTCCTGTAGTTCTTGACCAGGTTTGCACACACTGCAGCAGGGATTTTGGCGCACTCCTCCATCCAGATCCTTCAGGTTTCAGGGCTGTCACTGGGCAATACGGACTTTAAGCTCCCTCAGGTCTGGAGACTGGCTAGGCCACTCTGGGACCTTGAGATTCTTCTTACGGAGCCACTCATTAGTTGCCCTGGCTGTGTGTTTCGGGTCGTTGTCATGCTGGAAGACCCAGCCACGACCCATCTTCAATGCTCTTACTAAGGGGAGGAGGTTGTTGGCCAAGATCTCGCGATACATGGCCCCATCCATCCTCCCCTCAATACGGTGCAGTCGTCCTGTCCCCTTTGCAGAAAAGCATCCCCAAAGAATTATGTTTCCACCTCCATGCTTCACGGTTGGGATGGTGTTCTTGGGGTTGTACTCCTCCTCCTTCTTCTTCCTCCAAACACGGCGAGTGGAGTTTAGACCAAAAAGCTCTATTTTTGTCTCATCAGACCACATGACCTTCTCCCATTCCTCCTCTGGATCATCCAGATGGTCATTGGCAAACTTCAGACGGGCCTGGACATGCGCTGGCTTGAGCAGGGGGACCTAGCGTGCGCTGCAGGATTTGAATCCATTACGGCGTAATGTGTTACTAATGGTTTTCTTTGAGACTGTGGTCCCAGCTCTCTTCAGGTCATTGACCAGGTCCTGCCGTGTAGTTCTGGGCTGATCCCTCACTTTCCTTATGATCATTGATGCCACACGAGGTGATATCTTGCATGGAGCCCCAGACCAAGGGAGATTGACTGTCATCTTTAACTTCTTCCATTTTCGAATAATTGCGCCAACAGTTGTTGCCTTCTCACCAAGCTGCTTGCCTATTGTCCTGTAGCCCACCCCAGTCTTGTGCAGGTTTACAATTTTATCCCTGATGTCCTTACACAGCTCTCTGGTCTTGGCCATTGTGGAGTGGTTGGAGTCTGTTTGATTGAGTGTGTGGACAGGTGTCTTTTATATAGGTAACAAGAAAAACTAACAGGTCTGTGAGAGCCGGAATTCTTACTGGTTGGTAGGTGATCAAATACTTATGTCATGCAATAAAATGCTAATTAATTATTTAAAAATCATACAATGTGATTTTCTTGATTTCAACTTCAACACTTCAACACACTTCAACACACTTCAACTTCTCAGTTGAAGTGTACCTATGATAAAAAATTACAGACCTCTACATGCTTTGTAAGTAGGAAAACCTGCAAAATCGGCAGTATATCAAATACTTGTTCTCCCCACTGTATCAAGCCTACCTGTTTGGTGTTGTAAAGCCTTGCCTTTTATTTTATTTTTCAAAGTACCACTTTGATCAAGCTGTGATTGGATGTCAACAAGTTAAACGAGCCAATTCACATGGCATTTTATGATTTTAACCATATACCAATAAGAAAATGCTTGTATAAACTGTATAAAAGGCCTAGGCCAGTAGTTTTAATTGCAATTACTTATTTGTCCTATACATATCCACTTTCCCATTCTACATTAACAAGCTTCCACAAATTTGTAGTGTGTTTGAAAATATTGTAATAAGTTTTGATATTGTTAAAATGGTGTAAGTTTTATAATCTTAAATATTGAGAAAGTTGTTAATAAAACATTGTAGGACAAATTATGGCAATCATTGGCACATCTACAAAATAATGTCAATATCAGATTGGTACAAGGTATCAGCAGATACTGGCAGTTTAGAAACGGTATCAACAGTGCATCCCTGAATAACGCTATTGATAGGGATTTTTATTTGTATTTAAATATCCTTGTAATATTCTGTGTAAGATCAGGCAAATCTTTTCTACAAACATGGTGAATTATCAGCACTGGACAGTTTCTGTGTAATGACAGCATTCGCCACAACCAAACGAAAATCAATTTTGGTTTGCTGGGAAGTCATGTAGCAGAAGCTTTCCATTTGGAATGGCAGTCCGTAATTTAATGAAAGCTTTAGATTTATAAAATGTTTCAGTAAAGGCCTACACAAGTGCTTAACAAACAGCAAGACATTAAACAAGTTTTCCTTTTAGCAGCAATGGACAATCTGTAGATATGGATAAGAGAGCAAGACAAAGAATGTAACAGCACAGAGAAAAAGTACTCCCTGAAGTTGTGTGTTAGTGTGTAGCCAACATTAGAGTCCCAGTATCCAGCACCAAGGCCCCTTAAACTTTTGTTTATTTGGATCCCCATTAGTTCCTACTAAAGCAGCAGCTTCTTTTCCTTTAAGGTGTATCCCAATTCGTCTATTCACATTTTTTTTCATGGTATGAGAAAATTATATTCCTATTATCAAAGCCGAAATGCACAATGTATTCTACTTGGCTCAGGGCCCTACACACACAAAACAAACATGTTTTATCAAGAGGTTTGACAACAACGTTTATTTGGCTGGTAAAGTTTTTTTCAAAGGTTCAATAAAGAACTGTGAAGAAGGGCTTGAAAGGGGCACAGTGGTCTCAGGCACTCAACTGCAGTCTTTGAACTGCGTCCTTGCAGCTTATGTTCTTATCCAGGTCACGGCATTACTGACTGTGTCTGGGATTCAAACAAATAGAGGTGAAAAATTGGCTCTGCAACATCCAGATTGGCAGCATTGTCTGACAAGTTTTCTTTGTCTTATCAGGCTTTTGCAACTCCTTGTGGTAAGTCAGCTGGCTGCAAGCTTGACTATGGCTATTAGCCTAAGGAGTGCTCTATCCCAAGTGTGTCGGTTAAGACCTATTTCGTGTTTTAACAAGCAGTGTGAAGACAAACAGAGCATAGTAAGATGTTTGAAAGACATATCCACATGTCTTATAAGCCCGCTTTGAGTAGCTGTGACTAGGACCCATATTGAACACAAAAAAATGTAAGTGATAAAATGTCCCATGTGGTATGCTTTTAACAGAAAGTACTCCATTTAACCCAAGAGGGTTCAAGATTACAATTCCTTGAAATCCTTGTGTGTTGTGTTAATTGACAGGTTTAGTCAGGTATGGTTTGCGGATGACAGAATGGATGAATTATTTAACCATTCTTAATTTGTACAATTCATTGACTGGAATCCATCACTGTCCAGTCATATGGTGTAACACAACATTTAAACTGGAATGACAGTCACTCACACAAAGAGCAGTGAGCAAACATACAATAATCTAATGAACCAATAATTAATCCAAACAACTATTTTCTTAACAGTAATGAATCATTGAATGGCTAAATAGGTTTGCTCAGTGTTATCTAGTCACATAGAATCACAAGCCTTTCTAAAGAAACTGATGAATCGTTTAGTGTTTCCCTATGTTGATTTAGCAACACCAGGTCTCTGCTGGGAAATGGTGGCTGCCACTCAGCTCCAATGAAAAACGTATGATGTACTGTGATGATTACAAGAAAGACCCATTGAAACAGCTAAATATTGTCTTTGCGTTCAAGAGGCAGGCCTTTGAAATGTCCATAACCACGATAACCCTGCCACCATTAATGGAAAAAACACTGCCTTTTTATTTTAGTATGTATTAGCAACCCCAAAAAATGGTATCTTAAAAAACACAATTGGTCATTTTAAAGTAGTTATAATTAGTTAATATATTTACCGCATTACTGATTCAAGGGAATCAATAAAATCACATATTTCTCCAAATCACGAAATATACTTTATATTTGCAAAGGATTGTACAAAAGACTGGGAATTTACATGCTGCTTCTTTGCTTCTATTAGTTAGTTTAAAAAGATAACGATTTAGTAAAAAGACATTAGGACTGTCCTCAACTAAGATTTGTTTTTATCAACTGAGATTCCATGCATCTCTCAACCAGTACTAATGTAAATCATCAATTTCCTTTCTTGATAAAAAAGACACACCCTATAAGTTTTAATACATTCATCGAAATCCAAACAGAACCTGCAGTGGCCATCTCAGTTCAATTCCATTGACATAAGCATAAAAAATAAACAGGTTTCTCTAAGCAAAATATATTGGCATAAAAGAATGTAGTTTTCCCATAGTTTAAAAGAAATATACACTGATGAGCCAAAACATTATGACCACTCACGGGTGAAGCAAATAACGTTGATCACCTCCAAACAAGAGCACATGTCAAGATCTGGGTAGATCAGATGGTAAGTGAAGAATCAGTTCTCATAGTCAATGTGTTGGATGCAGGAGAAATGGGCAGGAGTAAAGACTTGTTTTGGCCAGACGACTGGGTCAGAGCATCTCTAAAATGGCAAGGCTTGTGAGGTGGTCCTGGTCTACAGTGGTGAATACCTAAAGACAGTGGTTTGAGGAGGGGCAAACCACAATTCAGCGACAAGGTGTTAGGCGCCCAAGGCTCATCGATGCACAAGGGCAACAAAGGCTGTCCTGTCTGGTCCAAATCGACAAGACTACTGAGGCACAAGTCACAGAAAATGTTAATGATGGTTATGGGAGGGATGTGTCACAACACACAGTGCATCGCATCCAGGTGCATATGGGGCTGCATAGCTGCTAGGGGTGTTACGATATGCAAAAGTCATGGTTCGGTACGTACTGAAAATTATATGTCACGGTTCGGTACGATTTCGGTACAGGGAAAAAAGACACGCAAAACATAACATTGCTTTTAATTTATCATGAAGTTATAAACTTTGCCCATTGCCACTGAATTCAAAGCTGCACTAGGCAGGATGTTTTTCAGTTAAAAAAACAACTACAGCATTTTACAATTACTCACCTATCAGAAAGCGGTTCTGCAACAATGCCCGATAGAGAACGAAGTGCCAAATAATATGAAAAATAGAATTACCTGTTACAGAAAAAGAGCTAACTCAGAGTTAAATGTTATAGTTATTCTTGATAACGTTATCTTGGGGTTCTTGGCTGCTAGCTATTTTTGAGCTAGTCTAAGTCTTCTTTCACTTTTTCGTAGTGTACTTTCACCGTTTTTGTAGTGTATGCTGTAGTAGACAAGGGAGGAACTGACAGTTTGTCATCCTAGTCTATAGCTGCCATTATAGTTTATTACAGTAAGCTCCCTATGGCGTACTTATGCTATATATATCATCCAGGTAAAATGCATGTTCCAGGTAAAATGCGCCTCGGGACGAAAGCCCACTTCACAGAAGGCAATTGGCTGGAACAGAATTGGCTGAAAAGTATTGCGATACTCGTGTGCAATTTCAAAAACACTGACGCGATTTTCAGCTCCAAAAAAGATGAATGATACGCGTTTCACGCGAGTCAACGGGCATGCATCGTACGTCCTTAATTGTTTTTCTTGCGGGTGCTGTAGGTATTTTTGTAGATTACTTAAATACCTAGACTAAATTTGTTTAAATACTATGTTAGTTTGAGGTAACACAGCAACTGCTAGCGAAGGCGTCTACTTCAAGTTAGCGAGTGGCACCATATTGTCCCACATACACAACAGCATTATTAAAAGTATCGGCTTCAATGTCAGTGCCTACAAACTTAATATGGAAGAAAATATGGAAGAAATGTGCATTGCAAACGCCATTAAATGAGCAGTTAAACGAATAGATCGACACAGGATGCACCTTCAAATTGGTACTAAGTGTAAAATAGAGAACACTGAACTTAAACTCAGGTTTTATTCAGTTTAACAGCACTACTTAGGCTATTATCTCTATTTTTAAGTGAGATTATCTACACTGTTTAAACACTTTTGAAAATCGCAAATCATTACTGTAATTGCAATGTTTGTCAAGAAATTGTGATTCAATATTTTATCCAAATCTTGCATTCCTAGTCCGATGAAACTAAAATGTAGCTATTTTATGCAACCAGGTTATTGTGAAATCAAAGATTTCAGTTTGTTTTTCAATTGAATTTTTCACGTTATAGGTCACATTAAAGGTGGAAAGGTTCTCACTTATCTTTGATTTATATTTGTCTCACTCTTTTACATCACAAAAACCTGGCATTTTATCAGGGGTGTGTAGACTTTTTATATCCACTGTAAAAAACAAAAAATTCATTAAGTCTTTGGAAGTATTTTTTGCACCTCCTATCTTGACAACTCCTATCTCTGTTTTGTGGATTATTTAAAATGTTCAGACATTTCAATTATTTTACACAGAAAAGTACACTTCTATATTAGTATTAAGCTGCTGGTTGTTCCAGGAGTTGTAATGAATCACAGAAAATACATTTTGAAACCTTCAGGCAAAATGATGTTAAATCCTAGATTTACAACTTTGGTAGAGACAAAAAGATTGAGCAATGTGCTCAACACTGGCGGCAAACGGGGTTAAGATGGCAAATAATCAAATGCATATATTCATGTTCACCATAAAAACACTTTTTAGAAGTGATCGAATTCTAGAGTAGACGTGATTTGAAACACATCAGTGTGATTAAGCTTTAGTGAGAGAAAACACTAAAAAAGTAAAGTCATTCTGCAATAAGTACAGCTGAAAGTGAATCCATTGTAATCAAGCATTTTAAATGTAAGCCTTATAAGCCTGCAAGACAATAGTAATCTAGATTAACCAGTAGCTTGTACGCGCCCACATAGGGAAAATGAAGCATCACTAAACAAACACATACTGATCTCACATTTGTTTGTGCTATCTTGCTCCAATGCTCAATGTCAACCAGAAGCTGGCAAACTACAGACTTGACTAATCTGGGCTCAGGGTAGGTTAAGGTGTAGAACCAGACCTTTTGTTGAAGATGACCCCAAGCAGCTGTCCAGCAAATGCAATAGCCACAAACACCAGCAGGGCCTTCCAGAGCCACATGGGCCCCACCCGAAAGCACCCCAACCGCATCCTCCTGAAAGGAAAAGGGGGGGCGTTATTATTGTGGTTGACATCTCCTGTGTGTGTGTGAGAGAATGAGTCACCGCGTAAATATATCACATCAAATTAATATGAGGGTTAGGCTCAGAGCAACTTAGGGCCCTGTCACATCCTCCTAAATTGGGGAGGGAGAAAGAGAAGACGAGAGAAAGAGCAAGGGAGGGAAAACAGGGAGAAGTGAAAGAGAGACAGACAGACAGAGACAGAGCGAGGTATAAAGCAAGGGAGGCTGAGCTACATGGGGCACAAAGAGAAGACCTTAGGGTTATGATGACCAGTGAAAAGCACCAGTGTCAGTCAGCATGTACAGAAGACACACAGGATGGGTCGTCCTCTGAGGTCAGCAAGCACAGTGTGTAAACAGAGCAAGGAATTACATACCACAAGTCTACAGATTCATATATTACATACCACAAGTCTACAGATTCATATATTACATACCACAAGTCTACAGATTCATTTATTACATACCACAACTCTACTCTATTTGACACGAGAACAGTTCTCCCACTATTGCAAAAGTAGGCTAACTACGTTTAAAATCAGGGTATCATGTGTCAGACGTCTTAAAGTATCACCCATCAACATTAGCAGGAACTGCTTGAGTGCAAGGCCATAATTACAATACATCCCCCCCAATATTCAGATATGCTCAAAATGTCCCCCCCAATATATTGATGTATAAATTATAAATAAAATAAAAATGTGCTATGCTACGACAGGCAAAAATAATAATGTTATTACTACTGGTTCTAGTTTTGCGGTTTACTGCAGTTCTGCGTGTAGTTTGTTCAAGTGTTGTTGCCGTACCACAGCAGAAGCCTTCGGTCGATTGCTGTTTGTAGGTACAATCTATGAGAAACACTGTATTCTCTTATTACTTTCAAATGTATTATAAAGTGGAAAACTAAAATGTAATATGAATGTTATGTATATCTTCCTGTCGATTGTGATAATTTTAATTGTTAGTAATCCATTCCTGAACATCATGGCAAGAAACTTGTTTACTGATATTTCTTTCTTGTTCACTCTGGTGCGTTCAGAGTAAAGAAAGAGAGGGAGAGATGTTATGAGGATGCCAACAGGGCAGGGAGAGCAGGTGACATGGAGGTGAGTGAGAAAAGGAGCGAATATTGATGACCGACCTGATATTGCCATGTTAATGTTGGCACAGGTACCACTAAGGTTAGGTTTAGGCACAGGTACCACTAAGGTTAGGTTTAGGCACAGGTACCACTAAGGTTAGGTTTAGGCACAGGTGTCTCTGAGATTAGGGGTTAGATCAAAGGAAGGGGGGTGGGGGAATATTCTGTCTTTGGACTGGGGTAACCAACTAACTATAGGTCAGTTGCAATGATGGTCCTGGAGAAACATTAATTATGATGTTTTTGGAACAATACCAACACAGTCATATCAGATTGTCTGAATATTGTATAAACATTTAAAACATGTTTGAATGTTTTTCTTGGGGGACCACAGACCCCAGGCTGATTTGGTCGCCCCCAATGTTGACTCCTTGGCTACCGCCTTGCTTGAGTGTTACTGTAATGATTTCACTGCACGAACAATGTCGTCATGGACAGAATCGTTGGTTCGCATACGTTTTGCATGGAGAATTTAAACAAATTAAATACTCTTCCTGTTACCAAAATAATTTGCATTGTCCTGCGAGATAGCATGATACAATTGTAGCCTACAATGTTTAGGCAAAGTAGCCAAATAACCAACCGCACCTTTTCTGCTCTGCATTGATTTATCGCTATAATACAACAATAATAAAACGAAGATTTGGGGGCGTGTAACCTACTTTACGGAAATGTTCTCAGATGTTTAATCAAGCAAAGGCTGATTAAATGTTCGGGCGTATATGTTGCGAAGACGCAATAACACCAATAAGATCAAAACAGCGCTGACTGAAAATGTATCTTACTATCCAGAACATAGCATTCACAGGCAGAGACAAAGCAATTCTCACACAACCCAAGATAATAAGTAGCGAAAGGAAGGCAAGAGAATTCCTACGTAAAGTTTGGGAGAAGCAAGCATACAAATTCCATAAGGTAATGTTCAATTAAAACCAGGCCGTAGAAAAAGACATAATCGACCGAACGATGAGGCCTTTGTTAGGTCGCCCCTTTTAAGAGCTATGCAGAGTGTCAAAACAACCGTTGTCTGTCGCTATCAATCTCAGCTTCTGCTTATATCAGAAAGACCCAGTCCCCGGCGCTGATTCAAACGCAACACGTCCTGGTCCCGACTGTTCTTACCTTGCTCTCCGTTTGAAAACCATGATAGAACCGGGCTGGTATCGGTGTCCGTGGTGTGGTGCAGCGCTTGGCGACAGCAGCAGCCACCGTGCATCTCGGAGGCTCGAGCCTTGACCGTACCTTTACCGAAAAATCCAACGACGAAGGTGACTATAATCAAGCCACTGCGAGATAGTCGGACGAGTACTACTGTCTTCTATATAAAGCGGAGATTTGCTTCACGATTGTAGGTTGATAAGTGACGCCCTCTTTGTGTTGCTGGTCAAGCGGCATTCGTTTTTATTATTTATCCCGTCTCCTTGTTTGCTGGCTGCTCCTTCAGGGATCCGGACAGAATACAACATATTTGGACAGAAGGAGGGGTTGGTTTTGTGTGTGTAGCCTCTGTGCACTGCAGGGGGAGTCAGTACGAGATGAGAGGAGACACAAACACAGACTGCTGTGTCTTGAGAGTCGGTCGCGCTCTGACGTCATGAATCTAGGCTCGGTTCGTTGCTCTGATGATGCTGACAGAATGCATCCAGGCGCAGAGCAGAGACCCGACAGAACGCGGGGCTGACCCTGTCTGAACTTCACTTGAGGTGACAGGATAAACACTACCACCACCTGATACTCAAACGGATACTCAACTGCATTAGAATACCGGTAATATAACCCAAACAGCTTACTATAGTGTCTGTTTTTGGGGGGAACGGGACGCTTTTTGGAATCAGAGGTGCCATGATACTCTGTGGAAAATACATTTGCACAAATTAGATCCCTCATCCAATTAATATATCGGATAAATAAAAAAAAAACTAAACAATATTCAATTTCCGGAGACTCTTCTTGGGACATGGCTGCGTTCAATATTTTGGCGATATGGATCTTGAACTAAAACCTGCACCGAAAGATCAGTAGACGTTGAAAAACGGGGAGGGGTTGTGGGTTAAGTAAGGCTTTCAGCACGACCCCTCCCTACTAAAACGTCACTACATGGGCGGATTCGTTGTACATGGCTAATGTGCGCATCTGTCGATACATGAAATCTCCACCAACCCGGGGCACCGTCCCCTTGTACAGCAAACTCATGCATTCGTCAACATAAACTTCACCACACCCGCCAAATAGAAGCAGTATACGAAAAGTCTGTTTCAGAACATACATGGTTCATGAATAATATGCACATATATACTATAAAATCTATCATCTACCTATGTCATCTATATACAGTACCAGTCAAAAGTTTGTAAACACAGAGACTACTCATACCAGGGCATATCTTTAGGTTTGCTATTTTCAACATTGTAGAATAATACTGAAGACCACAAAACTATGAAATAACACATATGTAATCATATAGTAACTGAAAAAGTGTTAAACAAATGAAATACATTTGTTTACATTAACGTTTAAAAGTTTGGGGCCACATAGTCATTTCTTTGTTTTCCATGACAACATACAATAAATTAATTTGAATAGGAAATATAGCAAATGTATAGGAAATATAGGCACTGACAAGGTTACAAATATTTGTAACTGAAGTAATGTGTCCTTCAAACTTTGCTTTCATCAAATAATCCTCCATTAGCAGCAATTACAGCCTTGCAGACCTTTGGCATTCTTGTTGTTTTTTGGGTAATCTGAAGAGATTTCACCCCATGCATCCTGAAGCACCTCCCACAAGTTGGATTGGCTTGATGGGCACTTCTTACTTACCATACGATCAAGCTGCTCCCACAACAGCTCAGTTGGGATGAGATCCAGTGAATGTGCTGGCCACTCCATTATAGACAGAATACCAGCTGACTGCTTCTTCCCTAAATAGTTCATGCATAGTTTGGAGCTGTGCTTTGTGTCATTGTCCTGTTGTAGGAGGAAAATGGCTCCAATCAAGCGCCATAAACGCAAAAATGGAGTGATAGCCTTCTTTCCTCAAGATCCCTTTTACCCTGTACAAATCTCCCACTTCACCACCACCGTAGCACCTCTAGAACATCCTCCAACATCTTTTCATTTGGTCTGTGTCTCACAAATGTTCTTCTTTGTGATCCGTAAAAAGTCTGTCCATAACACTTTTTTCCAATCTTCTGTCCAGTGTCTGTGTTCTCTTACTCGTCTTAATCTTGTTTGTTTTTACTGGCCAGTCTGAGATATGGCTTTTTCTTTGCAACTCTGCCTAGAAGGCCAGCATCCCGGAGTTGCCTCTTCTGAGGCTGGTGACTCCAATGGACTTTTCCTCTGCAGCAGAACGATTTTCCTGTCCTCCAGCGGTCCTCATGAGAGCCGGTTTCATCATCAGCCCTTGATGGTTTATGAGACTCCACTTGAAGAAACTTTCAAGCTATTGACATTTTCCAGACTGACTGACATTAATGTCTGCCAATTCTCTTAGCTTATTTTAGCTGTTCTCGTCTTAACATTAACCTCTACAGTGGCTAGTTGGAACAATCTACAATACAAAAAGTATTTTTATCTGCTTAACACTTTTTTGGTTAGTACATAACTCCGTATTTGTTATTTCAAAGTTTTGATGTCTTCCCTATTATTCTACAATATGGAAAATAATAAGTCTAAAGAAACATTTTACTGGAACTATATGTCAATTTAGTTTCCACAGACATTGTTCATTCTTTATTGTATAGGAAAGTGGAGAAACACAGAGGAAGTGTTCCTTGCTGAAAGAGTGGTGGGCATCCATGCTGCTGCAGTACCCATGCCCTGGAGGCTGCGCCAGACCGCCACCGTCGACAGTATTTATCATCCATTATTAATAAATCATCTATTACTGCAGCGGTTACCAACCAAGACCAATCCACAAGGGGGTACTTGGGAAGAACCGTGAGAGCACAGGCTTACAGGTAAAATGAACATGAGAGGGTAGTACAGGGGTACACTGTACTGAGCCAAACGCAAGCGGTGGTACAGTAACCCATAACCAGATAACCATATGCTGCATTCAGTGCATTCTGTGTTATGTTAGACAAAGAAATCGTATGCATTAGTAAGTGCACAAAATGCACAGCATAATAATTACATTATTCAGACGCTGAATCATATTTAGTCCTTCAATCCATTCAGTACAATGTACAAATATCTTTTAATATGCACATTGGATCTTTTATGCACATGACATTGAAGTCAAGAGGTCTCTGTTACTAAATTTGAACACTAAACAACCAAATTACGCCCTGCACAACCTGGTCATAACTTAGTATATGTAAATATGCAACAGTTGAATTCATATAATATGCAATGTTATGTTTGTGTACATTACAATGCACTGTAAAAACACAGTATGTCATGAATTTGCAAAAATGTATCATGTTACTACACATTCACAAAAATGTATGATATATTACAAATGTAAGGTTAGGGTTAGGCATCACAGTACTGGGATTAAGATTTGGGTTAAGGCTCCAAAACAAAAAAGGTTTGGTTAGGGTTATGGTTAGTTATCAGGCACTGATAAGATTAGAAACAACAATATCAAGTAAAATTGCCTCTCCGTAGATTAAAACTGCAACCATTGAAAGGAAGGTTCTTGGTGTTTGCACTTTTACTCTAAATGTCCTTACCACTGCCTCCAGCAGCCGGTCTGTACCCTAACATATTTTACTAATTTGTCTGTGAAAGATTTACGTATACTTTCTTCAATAACCCCCTGAGACCAGCCCATCCTGCACCGTGGACTACGTTGACTAGAGCCCTATGGGCCAGAAGTAGTGCACTACGTTGACTAGAGCCCTATGGGCCAGAAGTAGTGCACTATGTTGACTAGAGCCCTATGGGCCAGAAGTAGTGCACTACGTTGACTAGAGCCCTATGGGCCAGAAGTAGTGCACTATGTTGACTAGAGCCCTATGGGCCAGAAGTAGTGCACTACACAAGAAGTACAGGCGCATTTGGGACTCCCAGCAAGCATTAGCAGTAGAGCGTGAACTAGCCTCTAATTAGCAACTGCTGAGTTCAACAGGACGCAGTGGAGTGTGATAATGGATGAGAAGGCTAGAGCAGGACGTTATCGCCCTCCGTGAAGCCTGTTTATTCTCTCACTGTGGCAGGCGTCTGTCTAACAAGGCCTAGGGTGAATCCTTCAGAGCGATGCACATGCTAGTATATACTGAATAGAGAAGACATTTTTAGTAAAGGCTGTACCTGTCCCGGCTGACCTGGGGTGTAATGTTAAGAGCTATTGTACACAGCAGTGCAGTTGCAGAGAGTGAATTCTGTGCTTGCACTTACTGTGCTGACTGAGAGTCAATGGAGTCAGTCAGAAGATCATGCTCCTCCACTAAAGATCCATCATTGGATCAACGCTATCCTACAACACCGTTAAGCTTACATATGCCCCGCAGAGTCATATAATTATGCTCATGCCTCTTTTAGCTCTAAACTAATTAGCTGCAATCAAAACTCATCATCTCTCTGAATCTAGATACAGTGGATATAAAAAGTCTACACTGTTAAAATGCCTGGTTCTTGTGGTGTAAAAGAATGAGACAAAGATGAATCATGTCAGAACTTTTTCCACCTTCAATGTGACCTATAACATGAACAATTCAATTGAAAAACAAACTGAAATCTTTGAGGGGGAAAAATAAAAACTCACAATAACCTGGTTGCATAAGTGTGCACACCATTAAACTAATACTTTGTTGAAGGACCTTTAGATTTTATAACAGCACTCTTACAGCACAGTCCTTTTGGGTAGGAGTCATGGAACATCTTGACGTGACAATATTTGCCCACTCTTCTTTGCAATATTTGCCCACTCTTCAGATCACCCCACAGATGTTCAATTGGATTCAGGTCTGGGCTCTGGCTGGGCCATTTCAAAAACATTAATCTTCTTCTGGTGAAGCCACGCTTTTGTGGATTTGGATGTGTGCTTTGTGTCATTGTCGTGCTGAAAGGTGAACTTCCTCTTCAGCTTCAGCTTTCTAATGGACACCTGAAGGTTTTGTGCTAAAATTGCCTGGTATTTGGAACTGTTCATAATTCCCTCCACCCTGACTAAGGCCCAGGTTCCAGCTGAAGAAAAACTGCCCTAAAGCATGTTGCTGTGAGTATGGGGTTCTTTGGGTGATGTGCAGTGTTGTTTTTGCGCCAAACATACCTTTTGGAATTATGGCCAAACATTTCAACCTTGGTTTCATCAGACCATAACACATTTTCCCACGTGCTTTTGGGGGACTTGATGTTTGTTTTTGCAAAATGTTTGGATGTTTTTCTTTCTAAGAAAAGGCATCAGTCTTGCCACCCTACCCCATACCCCATTTATATGAAGAATACAGGAGATTGTTGTCACATGTAGCACACAGCCAGTGGTTCCTTTAATGTTGCTGTAGGCCTCTTGGAAGCCTCAGAGACCAGTTTTCTTCTTGTCTTTTCATCAATTTTGGAGGGACGTCCAGTTCTTGGTAATGTCTCTGTTGTGCCATATTTTCTCCACTTGATGATGACTGTCTTCACTGTGTTCCATGGTATATCTATGCTTTGGAAATTATTTTGTACCCTTCTCTGGACTGATATCTTTCAACAATGTTTAATTTCAATTGAGTTATTCACATTATAGGTCACGTTAAAAGTGGAAAAAGTTCTGACATGATTTATCCTTTTCTCATTCTTTTACATCACAAAAACCTGGCATTTTAACAGCAGTGTGTAGACTTTTTTGGTCCACTGTATACCAACAGAAACTATATAGGTTGTTCAGAACCGTCCACACTATGTAGGTTAACCCAGTGGCAGTGCTTAGCTTTCTTTACAATGGGTGCAAACATAAGCCATGGAGGGCCCCCACCACCACCTCCACCACCTCATCGCCACCTGAGTCTTGCCACCTGATTTCCCAACTAAAAGACAGGCAGATAATATATGTAATACTATTCTCCCAAAAATGCACGTATGTTTCATGTACCATGATGAACAGAAGCTTGACAGCTTGACAGATACCAAAAACTATATTTAAAATAATTGTGTACATTTCAGATTATAAAAAGGCATTTTTCAGGGAAATCACATGCATGAGTAAAGTAAAGCAGCAATGGAAGTAATTATACTTTGAAAGTTGTTGCTAACAATTCTTAAAGGTGGCCCCACTTTAGTTGATTACTTACAAATCCTCTGTCTGTATAAAAGCAGTGTTGGAACAGTCTGTGTTAATACACCCTATTAAGCCTTATTAGGACAGTATTGTACTGTTGGAAGCAGTATATTGCTATCATAATGGCAAGAAAAAGGCAATTAAGAAAGACAGACAGACCATTAAAACCCACAAAAGTGTAGGTCTTTCATTTAGAGATATTGCAAAGAAAGCCAAGGAGTCAGTGACTACAGTTTCCTACACTATCAAAAAGCATTTGTAAACTAGAGGAAACTCTTGACAGAAAGAGGTATGGCCGACCCAAAGCCATAAAATATTCAGAAGAAAAGTCAACAGCTTGTGTGATAGGTGGCTAACAGGACTACAGCTTCAAGCACAGCTAAACACTGGTCGAAGTAATCAAGTTTCAGATTAAACTGTGAAGAGCAGACATCAAGCTGCATGTTTGACAGATCGAGTGGCAGTAAGAAAGCTATAGCTCAGATTGCAAAATAAGAAAAAGATGCATGCCAGTGCCATGAAGCACTCCTGGTGGACTACTGAAGACTGGAAGGTCTAAAGGACCGATTCATCAAAATCTTAAAATATTTGGTTCATCAGTTCATCACGCAGGGTTTTTGTATGCCGTCAAGTAGGTGAAAGGATGATTCTTTAGTGTGTGACTGTCAAACATGGAGGAAGTGTAATGGTCTGGGGCTCGTTTGCTTGATCTAGAGTAGGTGACTTGCATAGGGTGGCATCCCGAACCAAAACGGCTATCACAGCAATACCCTCTATTGCATGCTTAGTTGATCAGGGGTTCATCCCACAACAATATTTGTCTGAACAATATTTGATTTCAATTGCAGAAAGAATGCCATGAACTGTTATATTTGCAAAAGGTGGCTACTTTGACGAGTCAAACATTTAGATAAAACTGTGTTAAAATGATTCCATGATATCCTTTCTTCTACAATTGTTTATTTGTTCAATGCTTTAATGTCAGAGTACATTAAGACATTAAAGTGTGTGAATTTCAATAAAAAATTTCAAAATTGAGGTGTTCTCAAACTTTTGACGGATAGTGTAAACGTTTGATGGATATAGAATAGCTGATTTGCAAAGACTGACCTTTAATGCATCTGTAGTAATGGGAGAAAGGATTATACAGAATACACAGACGTTGACATGGGATGAAAAAGGTATTTTTCCAAGTATTGTCATAGACCCCCTCCTCTCCTTGTCCACTGTTAAGCTACAGTATAACACACATCTTGATTGATCTATTAGGTGGGCAGACATTTATAACTTTTCAAGGTATAGTCCAATAGCTGATGTTTAGACTACAACATGGTTAGAACCTGTTCTCAATAGGCGTACCGCAGCCGGGACACCAAAACCTTTATGCCACAAAGTGTGCGAAGTGTTGAATTTTTTTTTTTTTGTTATAGGCATTTTATATATGTGCAGAAAGCTTAGAATCTCGTTAATCTAACTGCAGTATACAATTTAACGTACCTATTACAGCGACTAACTCCTATGCAAGTGTTTGAGTATAGTCAACATCCACACAACAGGCACCAGGGTCGCTGGTGTGGAATCTGAGCATTAACAGTTACAATGTGAATGTGCGTTTCATTGTAGGTGAATGTACCTTGATAATGAGAACAACAGAAACCTCTCTGTTTAGATTATCTCTCTGTAGGTTGCGCTCTACTAACCCCAGGAATGCTTACATTGACTATTTGGCATGGGGGTTACTGTCTTGGAAACCTGATCTTTGCTAGGTAGACACACCCTTCAATGTATATATCAGATTGGAACCAACATTAGTGAGAAGTGATTGAGTGAGATGAGATTGAGGTTGTGTAAGGAAGACCAGGTCCGTAACCTCATGAACAAGACTTTCTAATGCTGCAATAAATAATATGATTTCTCTCTCCCTTGACAAACAGGTATGCTAATTATTACAACCACTATATGAAACGGCTGATTTCTAACACTGGTTTTGGATCTGATGGTACATTTTGTAATTAGAATGAGCCATCTTCTTCTGATTTTTTATCTTGATGGTCCCAGAGATATAGCAAAGCATTGTTTTGTATGATAAAATCCGTTTTTATAATCGAAAACGATCCACCTCAAACGACTAACAATGGATTTGAAACTCACTAGGTTGAGAGCACAAGAGCCACACTTTACGGCAATTGTTGAACGATCACCGTCAGACGCACACACAGGACACACCAACCGTGCGCTCCACCCCCACAAATCTTCAACCAAACTTGACTATTGCGTAAGACGCATAGCTGTCACTGCTCTCGAAACTATACTCTGCATTTAAAGTTTAAATGGCTACTCCTAAGTGGAAAAGCAACATAGGAGACCAATTTGGACTAGATCTTTTGAAGAAATCATGGACGGTGAGTCAAGCAACTTGGTGAGTACAATAAGATAGATTACCCCCGACATAGAGTATATAAGCATTAGCATATTAGTCTATGTTAGGCTATGTTATGCTATGTTAGGCTATGTCATATAGTTTCTGAGCGTCTTACTAACAATTGGGTCACGTCATTATAGTAGATTTCAGTTCATAATGTCCTAATATGTAACTAATTGTATATGTAATTTGGCTATGACATGTTTTGGCTGTTTCTTATGGCCTATTCATCCCCAAATATCTCCCTGAATAACCAACAGTGATTCAGGAGGTCCCTCTGGCTTTTGACTCCCACTGTGACGCCATCATCTGACTGGCCATTTCAGAGATTTCCCAGAAGTCGATAAGTCTCCCCCTTCTTTCTCCTATTCCCTTCTACTCTTTTCCTTTCTATTCCTGCCAACTGTTTGCTTACTATCTATGTGTGTAAGGAGGAATAGATACCAGATATGATCTAAC
This sequence comes from Esox lucius, assembly GCF_011004845.1. Classification (NCBI taxonomy): domain Eukaryota; kingdom Metazoa; phylum Chordata; class Actinopteri; order Esociformes; family Esocidae; genus Esox; species Esox lucius. The sequence goes on along the minus strand of NC_047592.1, from coordinate 23,516,193 downwards.
ATCATATGTGGTGATCTAACATATGATGCAAAAACCACATATGTAAGATCACCACATATGATGCAAACACCACACATGTTAGATCATTGGATCTGCTTGCTTGTCACGCCTCCTGTTAGTACCTTTAGGAAGGGAAGCAAATTTTCCATCATGTATAACATTCCTGGGAGTGTGTAACCCTTATTTTAATCACATTTGCACTGTTGTTTGTTCTGGGTAAGTATGAACTTGAAAATTCATAATGTGTCCAAAGTGTCCAATTTGGCCCAAAGTGGCCAATCTGTAAAGGATACTTTGGCCTTGCTTTACACATGAGTAAGTAGATCACTGAATTTTATATAAAATGGCCATGAAACTTTACCCAGATCCTGCCGACATCTATTGAATGAAGTGGAAAGTTCCTCCAGGTTCATAATCCATGTTTGGCCTTCCTCACTGCAATTCAAACATGAGGAGGAATTTAGTTTATTATACAAAAAACGCCTGTTTTTGGTTTGTTTTATATATGTTTCTACTATATTCAGGTCATGAGTTACAAGCATTTAGATTTGGGTATACCATTTTAGGCGGAAATTGACTTTTGCCTTAACCCTGAGAGGTTAGAGTGAAGCTAGGTCAGAGGCCTGCACACCCAGTAGCTTCCCTGGTGAACTGCAACATTACATTGAAAAAATAAAGTGGCTACAGGCCTTTTTACATGATTACATATTTTCTGAAATGTATCAAAGAACTGATATGCCAATATCTTATTTTATAGTATCAACTTGTGAACACCTGATCTTCAAGGGAGCCCCTCCCCTCCACAAAATGAAGATAATGTGACCAGATTAAATTTCTGAAGTGAAAACCTGGGACACATCCATTCTTCTAAGCCTACTTCTACTAATTCCATATTCACTTACAGTTTGGAGCCAATATTTTCGCTGTAACCATAACGTTGTGTAATGCTTTCTGGCCATGGTTCCGGTTATTCATGCAGTGGTTACAATGCATCATTTGTGGAACTTTCTCATAGAAAGAGATGCCAGTACAGCACTGCAGCCAGTTACCACCCAAATCGAGCACTGACAGTACATGCCTAATGATTGGCCTGAAACCTTTACTCCTTAGTTACCACATACATAGACAAACTAGCAGATAGAAACAGAAACACTGTCCTTCTCCCTCTCCCACACAGTCTCTGTCTCTCGCTTTCTCCTATTAACAAACACACACCCCTCCCCTCCCACAAACACATGCACACACTGCAAAAGATTATTGAATTTGCAATGAATAGAGCAGGCCCAATTCCCTTCTTCACACGACAGGCAATCTTATTTGTTTTTCAGCGTACATTTCACTCTACACATTGTGTAACAGTTGCAACCTGATGAAAGGGCTCTTGTGTTACTGATTAGATACGGATTAAAGGATACATTTCAGGGTGAATCAAATGGATAGCGAGGCCATCTAAAAGGTTAACTTTAATAAGATGCATTTCAATCAGCAGGAAGGCCGACCTGGGGTCTGATTTCCTTCTGGTGCTGTTCAGTAATCGTATACTGGTGCTATGTCAGCAACATGTACCCATTCCCTTCTGTATCTGCACTAGCTGCTGCCCAGACCATTAGTCTTTTCATCTTGTAATTTACAAATACAGGGCTGTAGGGATGGGTTCTCACTTACTACAGGGGAATATCTTAGTAAGCACATTTTATCTGAGAGAGAGACTTAACAACAAATATAAAACCAGAAGCAAATTAGAAGCAATGTCAGGAAGAAATAAGAAGAGAATTCCAGAATCCTCCCAAGTTACAGAAAACATGGGCATTTTTGGAAAGAGAGAAAACTGTTATATGTGTGTGTTTGGTCCACTACAATAACACAACCTCTCTCCATTTCAGAGCATACATTGACTCCCTGCCACTTTGTGATAGCATTACACTATTTCCTCAAGTGATCCATTGGCATGCCTGTGAGACAGGGTACTAGGGTTCAGTTGGACAAGGTACTGTCATACAGGGTTCATTTGTTTCATAGAGTTCATTTGGAGCCATTATTTAGACCACAGCCCAGATCCTTGTGATTCCTCAGGCCTGCACTCTGTTATGAAAAGCCAATAGTGGAAAATACTATAATATAATAATAGTACAATATTGGACCTGACAGTGTAATAGCATTTTTATAGTTAAATGGAAAAATAGCAGTTGTAGACTTACAATGAATCAACAGCCCAAGGCACATTTCAAACAACCCAAATGCATTGACTCACCATTGACCCTGGATGTCTCATAGACTGAATGAGTGATAGCAGAGACATGAACAAGTCTCGGCTGAGTCTGCATCTTTGCTTGCGTATGTGTAATGAACTAGTTCACACTGTCAACAGGTTTTACTCACAGCGACTTACTAGTTAAGGTCGATGGACAGTGTCTGAGCCATCCTCTAATAGGGCATCAGTGGAAGCTTAGGGGTTCAAGCAGTATTTAAATGTTTTCCTTTTATACAGGAGCATTCCTTGAAACAATTATGTTTATTTTCAAAACTGTGTATTCAAGACACATAACTGTGTTCGCATGACAGTAAATGTTTTCAAAAGAAATTCAATACAAATACAAAATTATATTATAAAAGGCACACTAGAAATACATTACAAACTATCGCAAAGTAAAACTTTGTCCAAGCAGACAAGACAGAAAGTTAGTCCCATAGATCAACAGACTTTCTTTGTAGTCACCAAGTCACTAGGTTTTTTTAATGTTCAAATCAGAATTGGGCAGAATTCAGTATAAATCCAATTCCTGCTACGGAATACAAAGGCTGGTCTGCTCCAAGGCTTGTAGATGTAAGGGAGGGTGTGAGTGGTTCAAAACATAATGCTTCAGCAGTGAAGACTTGGCCAAGTATTCTCTAAGGATGGAAACAATGAGCTGTTGTTCTGTAAAAACACCAACACAGCATTTTAATTTTGTATAAATTGGTGACAATTGTATTAAACGTTTAATACAGTGGGTCTACAATAAGCAAAGCACAAAGGCAAAAACAATTGCAGCTTTTAAAATGTATTTAAAGAACCAGTCCAGACGTTTTAATTCCAATAAACAACCAATAAACTGTGATCAAAGGGTATCAGCCAATTGTAATGTGAATCTTTCAATAATGTGCGTACAGCCTCTCATGAACTACCCTTGTCCCTGAAACCGAGGAAATCCGCCAGTGAAAACTCAGGAGATATTTGAGACACAAACACAATAGTACGTCTACATGCCAAAAAAGCTATATCATGCAACACCCAAATTCTTTTCACCATCAAGTAGTAATTAAGGCCTAGTCCACACTGTCACCTCCCGTAGTACTCCCAGTTACTAGGTTCACCAACAGTCCTGTGATGCTCTATCACCCTAGTGTCCCCTATTTGGACAGTTCCCCACAGCCCACGAACCCTGCACACAGGTGTGCCAGTTCTCACAGGTGTTTGTGTTTTGGTAAGTATGATTGTTATTTCTGTCCTTGCATTTCTTTGGTTCATCGAGCAGTATTGTTTTGCAGTCAGCTGTGTGCTTCAGGTCAACGTAAGCACTACAGTCTAGTTAGTTAGTTAGTTAGTTAGTTAGTTAGTTAGTTCTTAGTCTTCTAGCCTGATTATGTATTAGGTGGTGTCTGTTACTTATTCCCTAATAGTGTATTAGGTGAGTTCTGTTTTCCAGCCTTTTTTGTTTGTAACATTCAGTGTTGTTAGGGTGCTTTAGCCTCATCCTGTTTTGCCATTTCTTTTGGCTAGGTTGTTGTTTTGGCCCCTGCCCTCTGTAGCCTTTTGTTCAGCCTGTGTGATCAATACACCACCTAGACCTGAGACTGTGTCTTGAGTCGGTTCCTTCTGCACCCACTATGACACACATACACGTGTACCTTTTAAAACAGGTTTTTCTATGGGTTTTGACCCTTCGTCCACACGCAAACTGCGTTTTAGGTCAAAGAAAACTGACCTTTTGAAAAACACCATCCAGGGTGACTATATTCAGAAACTCTGTCTTCAGTGTTGACATGTAAACAGGGAAAACTGGGTTGTTGGCTTGTAACATCTGAGTTTGCACCGTTATCTCCTTTGTTTCCATGAGGCGATTTTGTACAATGGTGAACGTAGCCAAAATAGTGCTGGTTTTAATCTTGCTTACAGGACTTTTTACATGTTGACACAAATGTACAGTTACTCTCCCACTATATAGAGGAACCAGGGTGTCAGAATGCGCTACAGAGATCATTGCTACATCCAACATTGTTGTTAGCCTACCGGAACCGGTAGTAACTTTTTTCAGGATTCTGATTGGCCAACATGGTTTAAGGTTAGGTTTATCGTCACCTGTTGGTATGGCATGCTCTTGACTGTGTTTGAAAGCGTGTTTTCATGTGGACAGAGATTTTTTTAAACATTGTTTGTATGGATGCAATTTTTTTTTAAGAATGAAAGAGACAAAAACCTGTTTCAAAAAGTATGTTTGGACTAAGGTCTAAGATAAACTAATGTAAATTGCTTTTACAGTCTACAACAATAACGACAAGCCATTTACTGGTAACTAGCCAGCTAGCTGCCTGTTGCTGATTTCCAAAGATGGTGCAGCAACTGACATGGGTGGTAAACAGATGAGGACAAATAAAGTACACGGGAGCTCAGTTGGTGGAGCAGGGCACTTGGAATTCCACAGGTCATGGGTTTGATTCCCACGGCGGACCAGATTAGAATAGCATGCAGTCACTACTGTAAGTTGCTCTGGAAAAGGGTGTCAGCTAAATAACTGAAAATGTAAAAGGAAGTTTAAACAAATCAGATTTATGGACACATTAATGATGAGGAAAGCCATATGTAATTGTGGATGATGAAAAATGTATCAGTGATTCAGATTCAAGTCATGTGATTAAATTTTCTAATCCTATTCAATGTATAGACCAATAATTTAGATTTTTTTTTTACTTATATGATACTAACTACATCTGCTGTAGCTCAAATGTTAATGACATTCTATATATATATATATATATATATATATATATATATATATATATATCACAATTTTCACTGCACAAACCCTTTAAGAAATTCATTATTGTTATTCTGCTATATGTACTTTGAACAACAGTTCCAAAAAATGCTTGTACAGGTTTGAGACCAATTGCTGTGAAACTTACTTGGCAATTAAACTCTTTCTGATTCGGATTCCAAAACCTTTCAAATGACTTCAAAAGTTATTCTGATCTATACCTGGGGTGTGAAATCAACCAGAATCTTTGCATTATTTAACATTTATGAAAAATTCCGTTAGTTCCATTTGGGCCAGGCAAGCTCAAACAAGTGCAGATTTCTTCAGTCTTTCAAACAGTACATGAACCCATCTGATGGGACTTAGGGAAGGAAGACGCTCGGTCCTGAGGCTGGAGATATATTTAGCTTTAAAGCCACTAATCGTTTAACTGCAGCCGGTCCTTGGCGGGGCATGGTCCTCAGGCTTTAAGCCCTAGCACACCAGCTGCTCAACAATGCTTCACAAACAGCACCCTATTCCCAAAATAGTACACTACCCCTGACTAGGGGCTGTAGAGCTCTGGTGAAAAGGAGCACACCAATAGGGTTCCATTTGGGATGCAACCAAGACATCCCTCCCTCCTCCTTTCCTGCTGTCTGCATTGTTTAGGATCTCTCCCTATCTGTCATTGATTGTCTTTGTGATAAGAGTCATGAGACCTGTTGTTGGACAGGCTTGAATGGGTGCTGTAAGATAAGTATATAGTCCATTGTTCCTTGATTAGAGTTCTTAAGCTTTCTAAAGGTGGCAACAGTCCTCAGGAACTTGTCGTCCTTTACAATGCTGCACTCAGATCACATGATCACACATTGAAATTGCCAAGGTCCTTCACACTGTTAAACAAAATCTATCAGCCTTTGTCTAGAAGTGACCTCAACCTGCCTTGGACATATCAGCACTAATCCGAATCCCAATCAAAATGAGGTTCCACCGTGCAACAGGTTGTTTCAGGAGGGGGACACACTGCAATTGTCCCACCTGGCTATCTTAAGGCAAATACACTGACAACGAGTAGATCTGTTGCTGCTAAATGACAAACATGTCATTATCCCATGGCCCAGTTTTCTATACGCATGAATATTTCACTGTTTGGGGGCCTAGGACTTTCTATTATTCAGCTGTGTTTGTGTTGACTGGAGTGTAGTCTGCGGGCTAAGACGAGACTCCGAGGAGCAGTCCAGTAGGAGGGGAGGATGATAGAGAGAGAGACAGAATGAGAAAAAGAGACCAAAAGAGAGAGAGACTTCTGTCATTCTATTTTAAACAAGCGTTCTAGTTCCATGTAAAAGGAATACGCCGAAGCGTTACAGAGGGTTTGGAAGAGAGACAGAGAGAGACCAAAAGACAACCTTCCCGTCGAAATACATTCTAAACCCAAGCTGTCGTTCCATCTCCAACAGTAAACCGATGCGGAGCTGTCACAGGTGACCCAATCTAAGCGTTTCAGGGATTCACACCCCGACATGCACAGTGTTCCCCGCTGAAGGGCTAAATGTCGGAATGTAGCCTTTAAATTTCAATCACGCTGCAACAGCGAACTTAAGCACTAAGGATTAAAGTACAGCCCCTCATCACCTTATCATCAGAAAGCTCTTGATGACTTTAATGTGTTGTATTAGTCTAGGGGCAGCAGGGGCTATGATGTGTTCGGATCCAAAACCCATGTGTCAGTGCTGAAGTCTCCATATCTTTCCTACCACAGAGCTGAAGTAGTCTGCACTGGAACCAGGGGAGTCGTAGTGGAGAGATGGTCATGGGTATAATATTGTACATACAGCTAAACACTAAAGTGACATCCCAGAGGGCACCATATTGTATATATACAGTGCTTTTAGTCTTTTCATTCTCTATGTTGATCCAGGCAAAGCATAGCAGCACACCCACTCACGGACACTTAATGGAGATGTTTATTCTAGGAAGTACACGCTTATATCTGGTCCATAATATTGATATTTATGGCTATAGAAATAATATTCATCCACTCATTGACTTGAATGTCATTATATGTCTATGGCCGTAACAGGAGTAACATCAGAGCGCTGTTGAAAGCCGCTGGTGGGCTGTGCCACAGCCATTGATTAGACTGTGTAGTGGGCCCACACCCCAATATGAACATTACGTAATGCAAAGCACATGACATAGTCCCTCGTGAGCTAATCAAATGCAGTCAGATACCTCACAAAGATATTGATGCTTTTTCCTGTTAGCAAATGTCAACACTGTGGCGTGCAGCCTCAACGTGATCATTTGACAAGTTTATAGACGAGTTTATATTTTTGGCGCAATAGCCTTCTTCTGTGTGTTTATCAAGGTTTAATAAACTAGTAAAAACATTGCTATTGTGAAAGGACTGCAATTTCCATTAAGACAGTTCACACTTCAACTTAGTTCCATACAGGCCTATGCTGGCCTATGCACTGAAAGGCAGTTATTTTGTTTAAACGGCAAAAATTAAATCAGTACTCCAAGAGGAAGGATCCCAGATAATGTTTTATCCATCCTTGTCTGCCAGGACACGGAGGAAGAACTGAGTTGTATTTTAATCTTTCAATCCTATCCCAGGAAGGCTGAATGTAAACATGCACAAAAATTCTCACTTAGGAATGTGACTGAGGCCTTCACCAGCAACCACAACAACACGCATACCTAGTTACACTGAGCCCATAGGATCAGCCTAAACTAGATTATCCCCAGCTGACAAAATGCCCATCCATAGGCAGTCAAATGCCCAGGAGTTTATCAAGACCCACAGGCCCCTTATGGGGTAGCCTAACCAATGACTGATCGATTCACAAGTGTTCATTGTTCATCTAATGTGTTTTAATCAGCAGACTCATGAGAGACAGTATGAGCCTAAAGAACCATATTGATCATGAGTAAATCCGACAACACAGGACAAGAAGGCCAGCTCACCAGTTAGGCAGGATTAGATGGCTGACCAGGGTGGCATTTTCTAAGCTAAACTGAAAACCCCAGCCACAAATAAAATCCCACATAACTCAATGAAAAAAACAATGAAAATGTCTCTCACTCAGGGGCATATAGGCTATTTAGGAGAGCAATGCCCATTTTCCAAAGGGCAGAGGTGCTTAATATTTAGCTTGCCTGTGCCTTTTCCAGAGTGTTGTTGAAGAGATGCAGTGCTGTGGCCCTCTAACCACATCCCGTAACACAAATCAAACTAATCATGTAGTAAATTGTAGTTTTATTTAGTCTAATCTCTTTTGGCCTACAGACAAAATGTGAAAAGGGTCATGAGAAACACACGAGAAACAGTTTCGTAAAAACTGGAACGGTCTGAATAAAACTGACAATATGAAGTATTTCAGTGAGTTTTGCTCCGTTGGCAAACCCTAAACATCAGCCTGTTCAGGTGTTGTGGCGATAGGATGAGGGCAGACCATTTTCTTTGCCTCATCTAGGGAGGCAGAAAAGCTAGGACCATGTCAGCAAATAGGAAGATTGATGTTGTTTATTTATCACAACTAGGTTATTTGTGCGCAAAGTAGCTCACCCTCTAAAGGTTGTGGTTATGTAAACTTTTCATCCCAAAAAGTATTATTAGAAGGTGATTTTACATGTTGCTCTTGTAGCTAAAAGGTCAGATCAACTAGCTAATGGCTACATTGTAAATAAGAACACTTAACTGATTGTTTCATTAGCAGTTAGTGGACCTCAAATGGACCGACATTTTAGCTCATTTGTTCAGATTTGAATACTCAATCAACTTTGCTCGAAATGAGCAGAGTTTATTGTTGAGTAGCATTAGTGAGAGGTAGGTTTACTCAAAACCACACACATTATTATCATATATCCCAGAATGCTTTATTGAAAGTGGATTGTCTGAATCATTTTTTTCAGGACCTGTTTTATATACACTTGGATTGGTTGATGAATGTAATGCTATAGAACAAACATACATTTTCTAAACAGATCCTATCTGTTAGATATTTTTGTACCCCATTACTGAGCTGTTCCAGTTTATATGATCTCATTAATCCCTACACTGGAAGTAATTCTGAATGGAGGTTGCCAGCGATTGATGAATATTCTCACGGTCTCAAAGTGAGGAATTACTCATCACTTTGCATGCCTAGATATGTTTTCAGACTAGATGTGGCAGGTAAACCAGGAGTTTCAGACCAATGTTTTCGGGTGTATGGCTGCAAATAAATTATTATACATGTAATGAAGGCATATAGTAATTAACACTATAATTTACACTGGAAAATATGCATGAAGTATAATACATTCTTAAGCTAAATTGCATGTTCACTCACTGAATCTAAAACTGTAAACAGTGAACGTTACAAAGAATGTAGCTATGAGGCTCAATTATGTCGAATGTTAAACAGACTCACAATCCTTCAGCAGCTGGTAGTCTACGTAGCTTTACAATCTATGCGATGTTCTACCTATTTTCGACTTCAATGTCATTTTGCTGAACTAACTAACTAAAAATCCCATAACTTCAGTATGTTTTTTCTTTTCCTATTGCTTTAGCCTTAAGATGTTAGTCTACAAATATGTGTAAGGGGTTTAATCAAGATTGTTCCAAATAAAAAAATGTATGTCTCACCTGATACGTGGAATACGAGGGGTTTCTTCTATACAGCCAACCGTTTCTACTTAAGAAATCTTCCTGGACAAACTAGCTAACGGAGAGTAGCCTAACGCTAACTCATCTCCAGTCCAGCGAGTTCGAGCTCAGCACTTCCAAGCTGCAAAAAATAGTTTCAAATGTACTCAGTCACATGCTAAAGTTCGCTAATCATGTAGCCTATCTGAAAATCCATTCCAATAGATGTTAACCCGCCAGCATCCTCTTGTTGAATCCTGAAGTCCTCAATCACCTACAGCCTACTTGCTCGAACAATCAATTCTTTCCGCTATTCTCCTCTTATCCAGTCCCTCCCTCACAATATCCCAGACCAGTCTGCCTCTCGTGCCTACCTTTAAAAGCTAGCTCCTATCTACTTCAACAGCACCCACATAACGCTGCGTGTGTGTGTGTGTGTGTGTGTGTGTGTGTGTGTGTGTGTGTGTGTGTGTGTGTGTGTGTGTGTGTGTGTGTGTGTGTGTGTGTGTGTGTGTGTGTGTGTGTGTGTGTGTGTGTGTTTGTGTTGGGGGGGGGGGTGTAATCGCAAACTCGCGTGGTGGTTTTTCAAGAGGCAAATTATTTAAGAGAAGGTGGAGGAGGTGAATGTGGGACTTTTTACTCATCTACAACTTTTGGAATAAGTTATACATTTTTATTTACAATTCAGTAGTGTAAACAAATATTTACACTGAGGTCATTTAGCAGACGCTGTTATCTATAGATAATCACAGTGATTAAATAAAATAAATATAATCATTAATTATATACGTTTTATTCTAATATGCTCGTGTTTTGGCAATCGTTTTTATAAAGCCTGATAAAAAAGTTTTTTAAATCACGTTATTAGACAAAATAATTAAACTTAACACCATAGAAGCTTGTCTGGTGTTCTAGTCTGTCCCTTTTCCTTTTTCTCTCCAACCCCCATCTGTTCACAAGCATAACAATATTCCCGCAGAAAACAAACGTTCCATTCATACATTACACTCTCTTCTCGCGCAGCCGGCAGAGGAGAATGTATCTGGAGCATTTTGGTGGGATCCAGTGATCACAAGCCCTTCACGAGAAAAAAGACTTTCTGGTGTGTTGTGACGGATAAAACGGAGTAGTTTAGACAGCTGACCAGTCTGTTGGTGAAAGAGAGTGGTTTAAGGTTTCACCATTTTTTAAGAGCTTATGTAATTCAGGCAACTTTACTAAGTAAAGATGTCTGAAAGAAGCCTTTGGGTTGTTACACCAGCAGAACCATTCCAAAAGTTGCTTGAGGGATCACTTGTTTACACTTAAAAGCAGAACCATGTTGTGATCAGAGGTGGAACATATGGAACCATTTTAATAATATATTGTACAGATGGCAGCTGATCAGACTGGAAGCATGGCTTTCATATATTAACATATTTGTAAATATTAATGCATTACATTTTCCTGAATATAGTACTATTGATATTCATGTTTCTGATTTCCTTTAGTAATAAACTGGTAACTATTTCAACTCTTGGATTTGTATAAACTCTTGATACCCCTCTATCAGTCTTATTGATGCTTTAAAAATGTCTGTGTTCAACCTTAACATGTGATGACAAAAAAAGAACAGATTGAACAGACTAAAATTGATCAAGTAACTTCAACAACCCTTCAACTAATAGAAGTTGCATGTTAAATTGAAGGGTTCTTTGAGTCACTTCTAATTTTCATGTGTAATCGATTGGTTTACTCAGAATTAACAAGAAATGTATTCTCCCACTGCTGCTATTGTTATTGTTGCAAAGAATTTGCTAAGTGCCTCTTTTTCACGGTCATACGATGATTGTGATCATCATCATAATGCCTGTGTGTAGGGCTTGTGTGTGTGTGTGCGTGCACATGTGTGGGGCTGTGTGTGCATGTGTGCACGTGTGTAGGTCTGTGTGTGACAGCTGAAAGTGGCCCTCTGAGTTTGTAGACCATTACTGAGTCAGGCAGGGGCCTCCCTAGCTAAACCCAGCTAAACAGCAGCAGCATTTCACATACGATTCTCATTCACCCCTCCCCACTCCGCCCTGTCCACCTCCCTCTTCTTCTGTATCTGGTTCCATTGCTCTCTCTCTGTGCCTCCCTCTCTCTCTGCGCCTCCCTCTCTCTCTGCGCCTCCCTCTCTCTCTGCGCCTCCCTCTCTCTCTGTGCCTCCCTCTCTCTCTGCGCCTCCCTCTCTCTCTGTGCCTCCCTCTCTCTCTGTGCCTCCCTCTCTCTCTGCGCCTCCGTCTCTCTCTGTGCCTCCCTCTCTCTCTGTGCCTCCCTCTCTCTCTGTGCCTCCCTCTCTCTCTCCCTGCCTCTCTCAGTCGAATCTTTCCTTCTCCACCCTCTCCCTAGCATAGTATTTCTTTGCACGTACTAACCTACTGTACTCTAAGGGAAGCTTTCAAATGTCAGTGTGCGATGCAGTGCGCCGCAGGCCAGCTAACTTGTGTCCCTGTGATATCAACGATGCATGAAAAAGCTACATTTACGGGTCAAATACTACAGAGCACAGGTCCAAAAATCTCTGTACATGTCCTGTACAATTCACACTTGTGGGGTCCGTAAATATGCAGATACACATCCACCCACAATGGTAGTTTGTTACAGGAGATGTAAGAGATTTGTAAAGGTATCCGTAAATGTGTACTCCTTTGCATTTGTAATTTAAAAGTGATTTATTACTAAGTCTAACAAGAAAGGCAAAAATTCCCTTGCGCACGTATAATTCCAGACTCCATCTGTTAGCACCAAATGCTAGTGAGCTCACCAAGATTCTAAACAGGGAGTTACAGTCAGTGTCAGAATTTGAGATGAACCCCGAAAATATGACCTTGAATACATTGTTTCAAAGGATTGCTAGGCCTAACATTGTATGTACAATTGTCATAGTCATGTCAAATTGACAAGTTTGTTTTGAAAAAGGGGAGAATTGCTTTACTTCTGTTTTTTCACCACAACAGTAAATGGTACAAGTCATTCACAGACCTGTGTTATATCGTCTCTGGTTGTGTAGTCTTGTGTGGAAAGAAAGAACTTGCTGGGTCACCTAAACAGAACAACCTGTATTGCCATCAACTTCATGCTCATACTGTAACAACAATCAGCGACATGCATACTCATTTTTCATGGTTGAGGGTTCACAAGAGATTGCTTTCAGTTTTTATATTAAATATTTCTGTAATAAAAAGTACAAATTGTTGACAATCAAATCACACACTTCGGGTAACAGAATATACCCTGCAAGAAATATCACTAGAGATCCCTTCAGATATCAGAACATACCCTACAAGAAATATCACTAGAGGTCCTTTCACAGTCCCCAAGTCTAAAAGGAATTTGCAGCAACACACACTATTGTTGCTATTTAGTTGTAATTTATAGAATTTTGTAGACGTTCTATTTTATTTAGATCAGAGATCTATCTATGCGTTGAAAAAAAAAAGTTTTAAAAAAGCGAGCTTCTTTTAGCCAGAGAAGAATCTCTAACCTTTTAGCAAATATCAAACATGGTGGAAATTGCATTGAAAAACAGACCACCTGGGTTGCCGAAAATGCAATTTGCAATGTAACAGTGCCATCTAGTGGTCTTAAATGGCTTCTCAATAGGCACTACTGGGTAAAAAAATAAATAATTCATGATAGCCACTATGATTTCAACTACGTGAATTTGGTTAAAGTTTACAATGGCGACTAGTCAACAAGAGCTACTTGTCCATTGACGAACAAGTAAGTCAAAACAGTTCCTGACAGCGGTGGGATTCGAACCCACGCCCCCGAAGAGACTGGAGCCTTAATCCAGCGCCTTAGACCGCTCGGCCACGCTATCGTCTGAAAGTGCGATCTGCTGAGATTCGTCTAATTGCTGAACTGCGAACTTCTAGACTACGTGTACTATCGTCCTTTTTTAAACTGATAATTTATTTTAGGAACGTACTTTGCTTTATATGATTTGTTATTCAAACAAGATCACACTTAATTTTCGCTGTTTGCAGGGGATTATAAAGAAACACATTTAGGCTATAACTGCTTTAAATGTTTTATTACTTTTTGATACAATACAACGCTTCAACTGTCTGACCGTCAACATAATTTTTATTTAGCTGTTTCAATATGAAATAACATAGCAACTTATTTTAATATACAAGGATGAAGACATTCCCAAAACAGTTGAGTTTTAATTAATAAACATAGGTCAGAATCAATACCAAATATGTTGTATCATTTGGCCGAACTATTTAATGAATGATCCGTGACAAATTCAACAAAATGTTAACTATTTGTGTAGTTAACAACATAGGAAGAAAATACTATAAAAATGTTTAAAAAACTGTGAAGTACCTATTCTGCTTACTATTGCCTAGCTTCAAACGCAAATACAGTTGCTATTCTATCTTATTGGTAGTTGGGAAAGATTGGATAGTTTCTCTACAAAACAGGTTTCTCTTCAAAAAAGGCATGTGTATAACCTCTATGGACCCTACACCCTCCGTGGGTTTGTATATGTTCCTAGCTCGATTTTTTTTGTTGATGAGAAACAACATTCAATGTAATTAACTTTTCTGCTATCACACCTTTCACAACTAAAGATTGGACAGAATAGCTACAGTAGTTGCTGTCAAAGCTAACTATTGCCCAACCTCATAGAAATCCTTATGTCTAGCTAAAAGGTTTGAATGATCAAATATTTAAAAAAGAAAATTGGGCCATTTATTTTTGGAGCTATGGAAAATTCTGAGTACTCTTGAGCCATGTTCCTAAGAATATGGGGTGGCCCCCAGTCGCACTATAACGTTTTTAACTTAACATGAGTGAAATTGCAGATACATATGCACCTCCTCTGCTTCTCTTAAAAACAACATAATTCGGCGATCACATGAACTGGGATTAATGAAGCATAAAACAGCATTAAGGTATTTACCTCAGCATTCACCTGGATGGAAACAACCCCAGACTTTTTTCTTGTCATCCCTGGGTGTCAGGCAAAAAGGATTGTGTGCACTGTAGTGAGTATGTCGGAGTGTGTGTGTGTGTGTTGGTTGAAGAGTCGGCGATAGTGAGTGGTTGTGTCTATTCCCTGAGGTCTTCACCAAGGCCTCCACATTGAAGGGTCAGCCCCAGGAGGGAAGACAGGGGGCTGGGATCCAGGGTACGACACCCCTGGCTGGGTGAGATTGGAGGGGGTAGTGGGGGAAGTAGGAGGAGAGGGGAAGCCCAAAGCCTGTTGCCGTGCTCTACCATCTCTACCAGAATGCACCTGGCCGTGGGGAGCGCTGAGTTGGGGACTTCCTGCGTGCGGGGGCGATGGCTTTGAGGGGTGATGCATTTGTAAACGCCGAGGCCGGAACGAGGTGGCTCCACCTCCGGATGGCAGAGAAGGCGGGGACTGGGGAGGGGAGAAAGTTCCGGATCCAGACATTGGACTACCCCCGTTGCTACTGCCACCACCAACACTCCCGCTGTTGCCGTTGCTAACACCCATGGCCCTAGCCGGGGTCCCATCGATGACACTGCCACCAGGGCTCCCAGCACCCCCCTCGGGGCTGATGTGGGGGAGAGATTTGAGAAGGTGATTGAGAAGGCGAGCCCCCAGGGGTTTGTCCATGCCTGGGCAGCTCAGCAGCAGATTGTGGACCTCGTGCATACACTGGATGTAACCGCTGCTGTAACGTTGCCGGGACTCGAACCCTGAATTAGAACCAGGAGGGGAACCTAAAAAGATACCCAAAACACAAGGGGGATGCAGAGAGTCAGGTTGCAATGATATCTCACTAGCGTTGCAGGCCAACCATGCATAATTAGTGTATTGTCTGATGAAAACGTTCTAAATTCATGTTTGATTTTTTTCTTTCTGCACACACATTGACAGCAGAAACTCCCTTCAGTTCAGGCTGCATGCTTACAACTATGGGACCAACAACATGTTTTGAAAATATTATCTGTAGTTAAACAACTAGGTTAGTTATTGGAAAAATATTGTAAATATTTATATTTACTGAAGTTACTTGACACAGGCTGTCAAATACTTATGTTATCATGCACTAATTATTAAGCAGTAAGCTGAGTGAACACAAGTTATATTTCTCAATAAGATTATCATATACAAGATATAAAATAAATTAGATAAACTCTTGAAAGGCATGACCTGGGTAGAGAAGTAGTTTTTCATCCCAATTCACTGACTTTCTTTGAATCCTAGTTTGTCATGAGCTGTCAATCATTTGACTGATTTGACCCAACATGAGTTCATTGATATGTAGAGGGAAGGACCCCTACTGGGCAACATTAGTCAATGATTGAAGAACGCACGATAATCCCGCCCATTACGGGAGGTCCCAGAGGCTTCCAAATTCATTGCTGTTTGAATTTAAAACAGGCTCTGAAATAACTTTGTGTTCTGGTAGAACTTGGAACCCTTTCTTCATGAACTGGCAAGTGGACTACGATCTTCCAAGGTGACAGCAGTTGTGTGTGTGTTTACCAGGCACTTACCTGACCCGTGACTCTTCTGCAGACCCTCCATATGTTGGACTGTAACTTCCAGGACATCAGCCTTCTCCAGTTTAGATTGCTATGGGAGCAGAGAGAGAGAGGCATCAGAAAAAAGGAAATGCCTGATCTGAAGAACATTAGAAGAACAAAAGTTGTAATGTGTGGGTGTGTGTGGGTGCGTGTGCATACTTACATCAAGGTTGTAAGCATCTACCATGATCCCTTTCAGTTGTTCCAGACTACAGTTGATGCGCTCTCGCCTCCTCTTCTCAATGAGAGGCTTCCGCAGCTTTCAATCAAATCAAGAGTCCAATCAATGCATTTGTTGTTATATTAAAGAACTGATGCCTTGATGGGTGTTTAAACATAGTTTCGCAGTGGATCAAAATTCTGTTCAGCTGCGATTGGAAATTACTTTAATGGATGTAAATTGTCGTTGTGATATCATGAAGCATGAGGGGAAACGTCTGATTTTACAAAGTGTGCCACAGACCATTTAGACTTGATACAACAACATAAGCCACCCCACCCCCCACCTGTTGATCCAGAGCCTGCAAACTCAACCAACTCTCTGCACACTGAATCAATCAATGCATGCATCTGATCCTCTGTAGTAGTTCAGATCACGGGTTGTTTACACCATGCGTAAACGCAATAAAACACGAATGCTCAATACCTTTACAACCCTTTCCGAGAACAGCATTTGCTTCATGTTTTTCACAGTTTAATAAACGAGGCATACTGTATGCCGACACAATTTACTCAAATAGATGTTTTGCCAATCTGCGACAATATTTGCACGCCTACCTTCCGTTCTTCTTTTGCGTTGAAATTCCTCTCCGGCCTATTGCCTCCGTGTCCCATCTTGGAGGTTGTGTTCTTTTAGCTGCAATGTGCAAGCACCAGCTATCAGATCAACCGTCTTCTTTTCTAGAGCTACACTCCCTCAAAATATTTTGTTTGCACTGTTGTGGTGTCTACTATACGAATTGATTATGAGCGAGAAAGGGTCCTAGTAGAAGCTGTAAAGTCCACTACTCAGATCTATATATGGCCTTTACGCACCACAGCTTCGCGACCCCCATACCTCCACCCACTAGTATTACCATGACAATGTGTGGGTGCTCTCTCCCCCGAACTTTCCCACAGCCCTGCCGTGGGCACGTTTCATGGCACAAGGTCCGATTCTCTCCGCTGTTGTCAAGCGGGAGAATGGGGAGGGGAGGAGCAGGGCGCGCTGAGTGCCGGGGAGACTTGAAGAGTACGGACAGGATCCGGAGTTCAAAAAGGTGATGGTCAAATAAATAGATGACTGGAGTAGAACGTTATTAATCGGACGGTGTTTAGAAATTAGTCTAAATGGTGGCTACATAACATTACTCGTTGGGTGCTACTTACACTTTGTTATCTTAATACGATTTACATGATGACAGTCGCAGTTGTTAAATGAATCCCCCGAACATTTCACCATAATTACTACTTAGATAATTGAATCCAATAATTAAAATGTGTTTTTAACAAGAAAATAGACCGTTGAGAAAATGTAGCGTTAATTCAACATGAATAACATTAAGGCCTAATAAAAAACGGCACGGATGAAAGTCTCCACAGCACCCCTTCAGACTTCTCAGGAACACAAAAGGAAGTCGAACGGGGTGGAAAAAGTAGCACAACAATAGCAGCAGCTAAAATAGATCTCCCCGCAACCTTTCTTTTCAGTATCACAAAGGAGGAATCCTCAACCCATTATCTCCATCCCTCCTCCCTGTCACCACTATTTTCTAATCTCCCCCCTCCCCTCCTCTTGCACTTCTTTACCAGCCTCTCTCCGACACACTCCAGTGGAGCGCGTTAGTTTCCCTCTTTCTTTTCCACCGTATAGTCCGGCCGTAATGACCCCCAGTTAGAAGAAGAATGGTCCGGGCGCAATAGCTTTAATGGCTTTCTTAAGACCTTACACACCCCCCCCACCCCCACCCCACACACACCTTATAGTACTTCACCTGATCTTTTTTATGTGCTGGGGGAGAGAATGGCGTGACGTCTGTAATTTAGGTTTAGGCGATTAGATTCCACTATATTGTCAGTGAACAAGTACAAGCACAGTACAATGAAACGCAGTTAGCATCTAACCAGAAGTGCAAATAGAATATGTATATTACAAGTGGAATGTATGGATGTGCAAAAAAGGCTAATGCAGTACAAATGGCAATACTAAATGTGCAATTGAGGCAAACAGAGGAGGGCAGAACATGTACAAGTATTAATTATAGTGTATGTTACAAGTGGGATGAATAGTTGTGTGGGTACAAATTCTATATGGCTTTCTGGATGTACAATCGAGGCATATTGAAGGAGTAAGGTAGCATGTGCAACAGGATGCAGAGATAGCAGCAATGAGGTTCTCAGGGTAGACATGCATACGTAACAACTGAAAAATGCAAGCATGATGGCATTTCTGAGTGTGCATTGAAGATAAGTTGAAGGTGCGAGGTGACATCTGAAACTGAAATGCATGGATAGCAGCAGTGAGGTTCCAGATGTAGAAACGTACTTGTAACAACTGAAAACCTAATATCAGACTATGGTTAGTATGCTCAGTATGGTTACTATGGTTACTATGGTTAGTAAGGTTACTATGGTTAGTATGCTCAGTATGGTTACTATGGTTACTATGGTTAGTAAGGTTACTATGGTTAGTATGGTAAGTATGGTTAGTAAAGTTACTATGGTTACTATGGTTACTATGGTTAGTATGGTTAGTTCAGCAGGGTTACAGTAGATGGGAAGAAACTGTTCCTGAGCCAATTGGTGTGGGAACGATGAGACCTGTACCACCTGCCTGATGGTAGGAGGGCAAATAGTGTGTGGTGTGTGTGTAAAGGGTCTCTGATGATGCCACGCGCCCTGAGAAGACACCACTTCCTCTGGAAGTCTGCAATGGCAGGAAGCTGGGCACCAGTGATGTGCTGGGTGGTTTCACCACCCGTTGCAGGGACTTCTGGTCGACTACAGAGCAACTGCTAAACCACACTTTGGCACAGTTAGTCAGAATGCTCTCGATTGTGCAGCGGTGAAAAGGATCTTGGAGGACAGGCCTTCTTCAGGCACTGCTCCACCTTGGAGGTGTTGAGGGTCCCGGAGAGGTCCGCAGAGATGTGAACACCCAGGAATGTAGGTGTACAGTAGGCTATTGACAATTATGTATTGTTACTGTCACATATTTGGTTCAGAAATAATTAAACTTTGCTCATCTGATAAATCTTTAACTGTTCTATGTTTATTTATGACCTTTTCTCATGGGGGTCCTGAGTATGTTTTAAAATGGAGTTGAGTATTGCGAACATATAGGCCTTCATCATAGTACAGTAGAAGTAGACCTAAGTGTCTATTTACATTATCGAGAATTACCAGGACGACATTCCTCTGCTGCCTACATAACATAATATGTAGATACACCTTTCTATTCGCATTCGCAACATAAACGTACCCGGCTGACATTGCTTGGCAATAGTCACAACACACACCATGACATGGACGAGAACTTAGCAGATAGTGGAACTCCACCCCAACAAATGAAAACAAAGGTTGAATGTTTTAAAGAAAATGTGTGCGCTCTCTAAAAGCAAAATGTTTAAATGCTTGAATAAAAGATTGAATAAACAGTTTACATAGTGAAAAAGGTCAAAATGGCTGGAACTATGCTGACCATGGTCAAGTGTAGAACGCTGACTAACTGAAATCCCTCTAATAGACTCACAGTCATATATTTAGCCGCAGTTATGTTAGCAATTTATGGTATGGGTCTGGATTCCAAAAGTACAATGTGTTGATATGTCTTTTAATGAAGATTTATAGCCAGAGGAATTTAATGTGTGGTGCGAATGTGCCCACACCCTTTGAATCAGTGTTACACCAACGCCCCCAAGTGAGAAAGCTGGAATTTTCCAGGGGCCAGCTCCGGCCCTATACACCTGCCTCTGATTGGGTCTCTGGCTGCATGGTAAAGAGCGGGTTTCCTTCATTAAACACTCATTCCTCCATTGATGGCCATTCATTTATTTTCTGCCATTCTGCAGCCAAAGGTATGCATTGAATCAAAGAAAAAACATTAAAATGCTTGAACAGTCAATGGGTGGAATGGAGTTTCAAGATAAAAGAAAGGCCTGAATGGTGGCTGAGTAAAATTTGGCCTCATTGATTCCCTGTCATTTTTTGTCCCATTCAATTAACTCAAGCCACTTCCAGGAAGAGGTAAGACTAGTTCAGACACATAGGTTGTTCCACATAATTGTGTTCCCAAACGATTGTGTTGTATGCAAAAGGTTTTTAATTTATTTAACAGAGAAAAATCGAAAATAAAACATTTTAGTCACAACTCCAATATTCCAATGTGTCCTGTGTTCTTTCATTAATCCTATGGTCCAGTGGTCCTATGGTCCAGTAATCCTATGGTCCAGTAATCCTATGGTCAAGTAATCCTATGGTCCAGTGGTCCTATGGTGGAAAAACTGTGTGCTTTCTTACCTCTTCTCCCTCTCATTCCCTGACACACCTTAAATTACCATGTATCCAAAGTGATCACATGACAGTCAGTTACACAAATTATTTATCAAAACAAAAATAACAATACATTTAAACACAATTGTATAATATTTTAGTAGTCATAAAAATGAGTAGAAAAACAACACAAAACAATCCAAACAACCAAACTACAATGAAAACTATAAATGGCTCCAACATACCAGCCCCTAATTGTGAAAGTCAATAATGAGAAATTACAAATTAATTACAAATTAACTGCCTACATAACAATTCTAGATAAAAACACATTTAGCCATCTTCAATGTCTTCTCGTGCAAACTTGATGCTCTGGGTGGAAGTTTGTAACGATCTGCAATTCAGTCAATAACTGTCTCTCAGTGTAAGATGGCAGGTTGCTGGCAGAGCTCCCTAACAGAGCAGGCATGATGTCTGCTGCGTCCTCTTCATCTGCCTCAAGGATGAGACACAGCTTGGTGATGGGTCTATCCATAGACATAAGTAGTTACTGTTTTTTGGCCATTTTGCATCTTCACCTTAACTGGAACTACGGCCAGAGCACACTCCATGTGACCAGCCCCAGTTGTCTTATGTGGGCTCAACGACACCAAAGCTGTACTTAAAGGTGGGGTGCTGCAGGCATCATTGGAGCCATCCTTATCATTGTGCGAAATACTTGGATGTTTTAATTTGCAGGTTTCACAAATCATACATTTGTTACATGTACAACTCATATGCCCTTTACAAAGACATCCAAAACCAAGTCCCTTGGCCTTCAGAAACATAACTCTGTCTGTATTGGGTGTTACCCTAATCCTTTAGCAATTTTTCAAGGCATGAGCTCCATTACAGAATATGCAATCCTTTACAACGTTATTTACGTGATTTAAAGCTTTTCCATCTTCAGCTTTTAAAGGTGTACATCCATTAGCCTTTTCCATAAATGGGTTATCAGCATATCTGCATATCTGCAGCATATCTGCTGTCTGTGTAGATATTAACAGACTGATGTTGGGCTAGAATATAGGCTCTAGTGAGCACAAACAGTTCAGCTGCTTGAGCAGGTTTGAGGGTATCCATAAAAAAGCATTATCAGTGTGTGTGTCTGAGAGGTCAGGTCGTGGCTTACTGTCTTCTTCCACTATGGCAGCACAGTCGTGAGGGTCACCGTCATCATCTGTAGGCATAAGAGTAGCAGGATTCAGAACAGTGCATCTCTTTAGCGTAACATTGTCAGGAGAATGTTTTGGTAGTGCAGTAACCTAGCAGGGTGAAAATGTGCTGTCTTAGCCTGTGAAATGAGAGAATGAACAACACGTGGAACATGAAAAGTGAGAGGGCACATGGCAACAATGTCTGCAGTACAGCCTCAGTAGTTGCGGCAATTGCCCGTAGGCAGCAGACCAGAGCCAGAGAGACTAGATCCAATCGCTTGGAGTAGTACGCCACCGGCCGCTGCTTCCCACCGCTGTCCTGGGTCAAAACAGAAGACATGAACCCATTTTTTTCACAGACAAAGAGGTTAAACAGCTTAGCATCACCTGGTAAACCTAAACAGGGAGAGGTAGACAGAGAGTGTTTGAGATGATCCAGGGAAATCAGTCCATCAGTGGTCCAAACAGTTTTGTCCTTCATGGCCATTTTGTGGATTAGATCAGACAAAGGCGGTTTGATTTCAGCAAAGTCTGGAAGCCAGGCTCTGCAGTAGCCGGCCACACCCGAAAGGCTCATCATTTGGACTTTGGATATTGGTTTGGGGAGTTCCAGCACTGCTTTAACACGTTCTGGACCCAAAGATCTACCGTTAGGCGTGATGTCATGGCCTAGGTACCTAACAGATTGTTGGACAAGTTGCAATTTTGTTTTGCAAATTTTGTGGCCATTCTCAGCTAAGAATTCCAACAATGCTCGGGTATCAGTTTCGCAATCCTTCTGAGTCTCAGAGCACAAGAATAAATCATCAACATATTGTATGAGCTTACTGCCAGCTGGAGGTACGAACCCTTGCAAATTATGAGCAAGCACTGCAAAGAAGACAGCCAGAGATTCTGCGTACCCTTGAGGGAGGACGGACCAGGTCCATTGCTTCCCTGGGAAGTTAAAAGCAAACCAAAATGGAGATTCCTTTGCAACAGGAATACTGACAAATACGTTAGCTAAATCGATAACGGAAAACCAATTTGCTGTGCGTGGAACATCAGATAAGTGACAGGGAAAACACCAAGCTCCAGGCTACTCAGCTCATGTATTATCAGGGACAAGGTCAGCAATTCGGCAGAAAGGGGGGAGGAACTGGTGGTTTTCAGAAGAGAGGAAGAAATCAAAAGAGTATTGAGGTATATATGATCACTTTTATAGAAGGTGCCCTAAACCGGAGAGACAGGAAGTTGTGGGTGGCGGATGGCAGACGGGACTACCACACAATGTCACACTCAATAAACCTAAGGATGACTGAAGTGTAGCAGAGACAGCTGACAAATCTTCATGGAAGCATTTCCTTAAGAGATTTACCAAGTCCAAAGAGACCCTTTGTGTTACCCTTCTGATCGAAGTTAAGTACCTAAGCTTTCTAGTAGATACTGATGCTGTTCGATCAATCAAATGTATTTATAAAGCCTTTTTTACATCAGCAGATGTCACAAAGTGCTTTTACAAAACACCCGGCCTTAAACCCCAAGGAGCAAACAACAGTAGTGTTGAATTTCAGTGGCTAGGAAAAACTCCCTAAGAAGGCCAAGATTTAAGAAGAAACCTAAAAAGGACCCAGGCTCAGAGGGGTGACCATACCTCTTCTGGCTGTGCCGGGTGAATGTATTAAGCGTACAAATTGTAATAATTAATAAATGCATGTGTCTGGTACTCCTCAGGTGTGGGCCAGGACCTCAGGTCCTCCTAAGTTTAAAACATTCATTGTTTTGAAAATGCATTCCTTAGATCTACAGGGATTTATAATGGAGAAGGAGAACTGACTCTACTCCCCCAGCACAATAATATAGCAGCGTAAGACCTTGGGGCTGAGACAGGGGGGTCCGGCGACACTGTGGCCCTATCTGGGGGAGGCCTCAGACAGGGCCCAACAGGTAGGAAATCAATCCACCCACATTGCCAAGCATCAACCAAAGGGACACCCATCTACAGCAACCTCCCTGAACAACCTGGTCTCAGAATGATTACGTAGACTATTTTACAGAAATTTTAGACTGGGGATTTCGTAAGATATATTATGTGCAGTAAAATAACGTTAGAGTCGGAATGAAACAAAAAAATGAGAAACTGTGGTTCAAACCAGCAACCTTCCACATCATACACAGGCATGCTACCCACTGCTCCACTGGGGATCCAGTAACCAGTCCTGGCGAGTGGTGTTGTCACAACATATGTTTGAAGTGTTTGAAGTGATTTTCTTTGTAATCTTAACCCAAACCATAACCCTAACCTTAACCCTGGTGCTGTGAGATCTAACCTTAAACCTAACCCCAGAGCTGTGATGCCTAACGTCAACGTAACATTGACGATAAAATGCTTTTATAACATATACTAGTGACCTTGCTACTGCTGTTACTCATACTACATACCCATGTCTAATGTGGGGCAGTGGTGACTGCCTTGTAATTCAAATGTTGCCGGTTTGAAACACACCTTACATTTTGTCCAAAAATCGTCTTTCATAGCATTCGTAAAATATCATACGTTTGTCTGGCGTTCATATTCTATTTTATGTTTTAATAGTGGTCGTAACATTTCATACGTTGTAATAGCGTTCGTAAGATATGTTACGTTTAAATAATTTCTTAATGTATCATACGTTTTGGTGGCGCATTGTAATGTAACCTAACGTAACGTCACATATCATACGTAATCGGGTGCCATGGATTTTCGTAAAATAGTCTATGTAGGTTCCTGAGACCAGGTTGCCCTGAATGAGGGCAGAGTATAGACTCTGTGCACCAGCGTAGTGACGAACTTCCACTTTTGTCTAGAAGTCGGTATTGCAGTTTCCGGTTTACTTACTAATACTCATCCTCATTAGTAAACACCTAAACTCCCAACAAGATGAGTGATGCTGTTTTACAGAAGAAAAAATATATATAAGTACGTGACTCATTTAAGTTTCAAGGTACAAGTGGGGCATCATTTTAATCAGGAGAATGTCCTCTTTGTAATAAAATATGGCCTGCGCCATTCAATGACTACAAACGCTAGACTAGAAATAGTCAGAAAAGGCAATTTTTTATATACTTCCACGTAACGCAGTTTTAAGCACAATTAATACCATATAGGACCAGATGTTTACTTCCTATGCCAGTTGTTATTTTTCAGTTTTGTTGTGAAATGAGGTTACAGTAGTAAAATAAAAGAGGAGACCTGTTTTGGTGCTTTTTTGAGGCTATGGAATTTTAAGCTTCATTCAGGTTAGAAGAGGCTGAAAGAAGGTTTGTTTCAATTCACTTGCTTTGGGGATACGCTAGCGTTCCAGCTCAGCCAGCGTTCTTTTGCCGTTTTTGAGGCTAGGGTGAATTTTTAATGCGTTCTATTGTCCTGCCTAATACTACACTAAAAAGGAACACGTCGCTAACTAGCTTAGCCGATAGCCGGCCGGCACACCACAGTAAACTACTTACCCTCGTAGTTGTGCAGATACCTCGATACGTAGAGTTTGAATCCCTTTTTCCGCTTGCTTGTTGGAGCAGGGGACAAGGCATCAACAATTCAATGGACATCACTAATGTTTATTTTAGGCAGGTCTTGGAGACATCTACTAAAAACTGAAATAGTGGGCGACGCGGGTGATCACCTTAAGTAAACCGGAAAATGATATGCCGACATCTGGCTAAAGCGGAAGTTCGTCCATACACTTGTGCACAGAGCCTATTTCCAGCAGAGTACAGCCCAATTGCACAAGTGCACAATAGAGAGACAACAACAAGCCTGGAAAGAGGGCATCCCAGTGGCGATGAGAGCCCACCTGGCAAGACAGCAAGGGTGGACAGTATCAAGCCTTTCTGGTCACCTTCACACCCCTGGGCCAGACTACACTTAATCATAGACTGTGCTCTAGAGATGAGTCTTTAGCTGACACTTGAAAGTTTGCACTGAGTTTGCATTTCTAACCTTAATTGGCCAATCATTCCACAGTAGTGGAGCTCTAAGAGAAAAGGCCCTGCCTCCGGCTGTTTGTTTAGAAATTCTAGGTACATTTAAAAGGCCTGCATCTTGCGATTTAAGGTTACGTGTAGGTATGTATGGCTGGATCATTTCAGCGAGGTATGTAGTAGCAAGTCCATGTATTGATTTATAGGTTAACAATAAAATCTTAAAATCAGCCCTAACCCTAACAGGCAGCCAGCGTAAAGAGGCTATAGTACTGGAGTAAAGTGTTACATTTTTTTTGTTCTAGTTAGGATTCTAGCAGCCGTGTGCAGCACTAATTGAAGTTTATTTATTGATTTGTCAGGGTAACCGGAAAGAAGAGCATTGCAGTAATCTAATCTAGAAGTAACAAAAGCATGGATTCGTTTTTATGCATCAGTTTTTAATAGAAAGTTTCTGATTTTTGCAATGTTTCGAAGATGAAAATAAGCAGGTCTTGATAAATATTTTATATGTTCATCAAAGGATAGGTCAGGGTCAAGGGTAACGCAGAGGTTTCTTACAGTTTTTTGGGATACGACCATGCAGATCTGCTAACAACGCTCTTTGTCTCTTTAATCCTAAA
Organism: Esox lucius; assembly: GCF_011004845.1. Taxonomy (NCBI): domain Eukaryota; kingdom Metazoa; phylum Chordata; class Actinopteri; order Esociformes; family Esocidae; genus Esox; species Esox lucius. The sequence goes on along the minus strand of NC_047592.1, from coordinate 23,489,792 downwards.
ATGAGCATTTCTGTTTTTCTTGAGTTTAAAAGCAAGAAGTTCTCTGTCATCCACTTCCTAATATCTTAAACGCATGCTTCCAAAGTAGCAAATTTTTGGGCTTCTCCATGCTTCATTTAAATATAGAACTGTGTCATCAGCATAACAGTGAAAATGTCTCCAGATTAAAACACCCAGAGGCAGCATATATAGTGAGAACAATAATGGGCCCAGAACTAAGCTTTGAGGATCACCAAAACATACCTTTGATTTGTCAGAGGATATGCCATCCACACATACAAACTAATATCTTTCAGATAAATAAGGCCAGAACATTTCCACATAACCCAACGTGGGTTTCCAGTCTCTCTAAGCCATTTTTTGTGAGTTTGGTACACACCCGGAGGAAAGGGAGCAATTTATTATGCTCAACATTGGCTGACCTAGCACAAGAAGTCGCTCCTTAAGTAATTTTGTTGGAATCGGGTCTAGCTGACAATTTGTGGGTTTAGAACTTATTACAAAGCATCCCCATTGACACTTGGTCAGGGAGGTTCAGGACATTCTCAGGACAACTGAGATTTTGGGGACTATTACTATTTAAGGAGGAGTCAGTTATTCGTTTTTTAATGGTGATGATCTTTTCATCAAAGTAGTTCATGTATTCATTACAGCTAAAATGAAGACCCACTTCACTTGTTGAGCGTTGCTTTTATGTAAACTTTGCAACTGTATCGAAGGGACATTTTTGATTGTTTTTGTTCACCTCAATCAGGTTGGAGAAATAAGCTGATCGAGCAGAGTGCTTTTCGGTATTGTAGTGTACTGTCTATCCAGGCTAGTCTAAATACTTCCAACTTGGTGGAGCGCCAATTTTCTGGAGGCTTGCTTAAGTGCTCTAGTATTGTCTGTGTACCAGGGAGCAAGTTTCTTGTTGCGTATTTCTTTTGTTTTTAGTGGTGCAACTATATCTAAAGTATTTCACAGTGTTGAGTTTAGATCCTCGATTTGATCGTTTGTGGATTTATTTACTCTGTCATTGATCTATTTGTAGATTGAGAATTTATAGTACAGCTTTTGAAACTCATTGTTTGCGAAGCAAGTGGATTTCTTATTTTAACGGTAGCTATGTAAAACGATTTATCAGCCTGGTTAACTTTCATGAGTAAAACTTCAAAAGAATCAAAACCAGTGATGTGTTTGAGAGTAAATTAATATTTACTGTCATAAATATTAGCAACACCCCCTCCTTTTCGGGACGCACGAGGGATATGATTACTAGTATAACCAGGAGGAGAGGCCTCATTTAGGGCAATGAAATCATCAAGCTTTAGCCACGTTTCACACAAGCCAATAACATGTAGTTTATGATCAGAGATTAATTAATTTACTGCAACTGCCTTTAGAGCAAGGGGTCTAACGTTTAGGAGTCCCATTTTGAGATGCGAGGTAATACAGTCATTGCATGTTATCATTTTCCCATGTCAAATTAAACTGTGCACATTGTAGGTGCTTCTGGTGTAGAGGTGATTGAGTCTTTAACTATGCCTTTATCTGTAGATAGTATTCCAAATCGGCACCAATTCATTTTATTTACATTTTGTCCCTCCAATTTGGTTGGCAGAGACCTCATGTGTAAATGGGGCATGAAAGTTAACTGTGGACTGGATGGTCTTGTGATTACACAGCCACAGGAGGACTGTCAGAGATTGATGCTGTCTGACATTCAGGCAGGTCCATATTGGCATTATGCATGGGATTTATGACCAGATGTAGACCTTACATGCCTTGGTGAAATCTACTCCATTGTGCGCTCTTTCTGGGAATAAAATGGTTCGGTCATGCCTGAAGCGGGATTGCATTGTACTTCTCATTTCTCCCCAGTGGTTAGGGACTTAAACTATGAGAAGAAATGGCTAGTCAAACCAGGGTCTGAGACTGTGATATGCAGGAATGTGTATATAGGACCAGATCACCGTGTATTAGTGGTCCAGTTAACAAGCCAACCAATCATTGTTTAACTTTACTGATAGGATACCCCACATTTCAACAGCGAAGTCAGATCAGGTTAACCTGGAGGATGCTGGCCCCTGGCTGGAAACTGTGCTGGGCGTGAATGATTGGATTACCATGAAATATGGTTCTGAATTCTAGCCCACATTGCATGTTTGGTGTGTTCCATTCTATTGGGCTGCCCTACCCCAGCGGGGTGTTCATCGTGTAGACAGATCTATGCCTCTATTGCAGATGGTCTCTTTGCCAGTTGTTGATTTCATGCTGCTTGAGGGCCTTCCTGATACACTGTTGGCTAAAGATAAGTTTGATATTGAAGGCATCAGTCTATTTAGTATGAAACTTTGAGCACTAATCAGTTAATATTTTAGGGTTTCCAGGGGTGATTGGCTGCATAGATGGCACTCATACGCCTATCACAGCTCCTTCAGTAAATGGAGATTATGTGAACAGGAAGTCTTTCCACAGCTTTAATGTGCAGATAGGCCAACAAAGAATTGTACCGCTACAAGAAAATCAGTGTGAAAGTTGGTGTCTATGATGAATGGGTTGGTGTCACTGAGCTGACACTACATTGGCAAAAGGATGAATGTACATGTATCATTATTTTGAATGACTAACCTTATGTAGGCACTTGTTTCCTGGGGGGTGGTTGGGTCTGATGGGCTTCCCCCAGAGATGCTTTCAGCAATAATTTGCCCACTTTTTTGCCTGAGTTCATCTCTAAAGCCTCTGTGAGTGGTGGTGGTTGACCCCCACCTGTTTTTACTGAAGGCATCTCTACAGCCTCTGTTGGTCCAATTTCAATATGTCCAGTAAACACACATTTGGAGACTTGAATGCATAAAGGCATTTAGGTATTACTTTTGAATAGACAATATTAAATACTGGCAGTGAAATGGCTGAAATGTTTTTTGCTTAGAAAATGTAACTTACTATTTAAATATATCACATGTTGAATGTAGCCACTGAAGAATGTTTGGTAGGGGAGACTAAACAACATCATAATTGCTTGTACTGAAATGATAATTTTCCTGTTTGAATTTTTTTTTATTTCATCTTCAGTTGCTGCTAAGTATGTTTTGTGCCTGTTGGGTTGCACTTGCATAAATATTACACCCACACACACACATACACACCCCCCCCCCCCACACACACACACACACACACATACATTATATAAATGCTTATTGAGTGGAACACTCGAGATGTAATCTTTCTTTTTTTCATGAATTGACTCTGCATTTTCTGCCACGCCAGCTCACTCTTTTGCTGCTGCTAATGTATTGCTTATTTCCTTGAATATACTCATATTCTGCATGTGCATTCATTAATATATCTAACTCCACTGGAGAGAAGTACTGGGTCCGAGGCCTTTTTTTCCTGTTGCCAGGATGAATCACGTTCTCTGCGTCTCATTGATGAGGGCTTTTTATCTCCTCGTGCACGTACTTTACTCAGGGTTTACTTAACTCAGAGTTGACTGAATTAATTATCACCACCTGGTCTCAAACCATCAACTCTGAGTTGGACAGCTCCGAGTCAGTCAACCCAGAGTAGAGGTTTGAATGTTAACCCTACTTTCTGAAATACCCCCAATAATGGCAATTTGTTGAGTTTAGTTATGATTATGATTACATTTGCTAATTATTATTTTTGGATGGGGATGCGTGGTTGCCTATAGCATTGCACATTTTTATTTTATTAATATTTTTTATATAAATAAATATATTGGGGGGAGGCATTTTGAGCATATTTGAATATTCGGGGCGATGTACCCCCCAGATATATATTATAATTATGGCCTTGACATCAGCTATGCAAGACTGAATTGGCCAGTGAACTTTCATATCAAATGAAAAAGATATGAAGGTAACAAGTCGAGCAAATATAACACCTTCCACCAAAAGCTAGCCAGCTATTGATGTAACCTAGCAACGAATAGGCTGTTACTTCCTGTCTGATATCCAAATTTACTACAGTATATTTGCAACTTTATGAAACAAGAACAGCAAGCTGTGTGAATTGTCCCTAGGACAGTTTGTTTGATAGCCTAGTAGACCCAAAGATGCTGGACTGTTACATGTTACATGTCCAGATTAGGAATGAGCAAACTAAGTTCTTTGAGCCAAATCTAGCTAGCAAGCCGATTTGCCTGCTTCAAACACATTACTGTGCCACCCATCAACCAATCTCTACCATTCTATCAGGACAAATTACAAATGGCCTATAGTGATAACCTACCAAATTATAAAACATTTTAGAGTCTCATCTTCTCATCTTCATCTGCTTATCGGTATCGGGTCGTGGGGGCAGCAGCTCCAGCAGGGGACCCCAAACGTCCCTTTCCCGAGCCACATTCGCCAGCTTGTTAAAGATTTACAAACCAAAAATTACTGAATTTCATGATATTTCAATGTACAGCTCTGGAAAAAATTAAGAGACCACTCTTAATTTTACTTAAATCAGCATCTCTACATACAAGTGCTGGTCATACTATTAGAATATCAACAAAAAGTTGATTTATTTCAGTAATTCCATTCAAAAAGGGAAACTTGTATAATGTATACATTCATTCCACACAGACTGATATATTTCAAGTGTTTATTTTTTTATATTTTGATGATTATAACTGACTAATGAAAACCCCAAATTCAGTATCTCAGAAAATTTGAACATTGTGAAAAGGTTCAATATTGAAGACACCTGGTGCCACACTCTAATCAGCTAATTAACCCAAAACACCTTCAAAGGCCTTTAAATGGTCTCTCAGTCTAGTTCTGTAGGCAACACAATCATGGGGAAGACTGCTGACTTGACAGCTGTCCAAAAAACGACCATTGACACCTTGCACAAGGAGGGCAAGACACAAAAGGTCATAGCTAAAGAGGCTGGCTGTTCACAGAGCTCTGTGTCCAAGCACATTAAATAGAAAGGCGAAGGGTAGGAAAAGATTTGGTGGAAAAAAGTGTACAAGCAATAGGGATAACCACACCCTGGGGAGGATTGTGAAACAAAACCCATTCAAAAATGTGGGGGAGATTCACAAACAGTGGACTGCAGCTGGAGTCAGTGCTTCAAGAACCACCACGCACAAACGTATACAAGACATGGGTTTCAGCTGTCGCATTCCTTGTGTCAAGCCACTCTTGAACAAGACACAGCGTCAGAAGCGTCTCGCCGGGCTAAGGACAAAAAAGACTGGACTGCTGCTGAGTTATGTTCTCTGATGAAAGTAAATTTTGCATTTCCTTTGGAAATCAAGGTCCCAGAGTCTGGAGGAAGAGAGGAGATGCACAGAATCCACGTTGCTTAAAGTCCAGTGTAAAGTTTCCACAGTCAGGGATGGTTCGGGGTGCCATGTCATCTGCTGGTGTTGGTCCACTGTGTTTTCTGAGGTCCAAGGTCAACGCAGTTTTAGAGCACTTCATGCTTCCTGCTGCTGACCAACTTTATGGAGATGCAGATTTCATTTTCCAACAGGACTTGGCATCTGCACACAGTGCCAAAGCTACCAGTACCTGGTTTAAGGACCATGGTATCCCTGTTCTTAATTGGCCAGCAAACTTGCCTGACCTTAACCCTATAGAACATCTATGGGGTATTGTGAAAAGGAAGATGCGATACGCCAGACCCAACAATGCAGAAAAGCTGAAGGCCACTATCAGAGCAACCTGGGCTCTCATAACACCTGAGCAGTGCCACAGACTGATCGACTCCATGCCACGCCGCATTGTTGCAGTAATTCAGGCAAAAGGAGCTCCGACAAAGTATTGAGTGCTGTACATGCTCATACTTTTCAAGTTCAAACTTTTCAGTTGGCCAACATTTCTAAAAATAAATTCTAATATTCCTAAATAAGATTCTAATTTTCAGAGATACTAAATTTGGGATTTTCATTAGTTGTCAGTTATAATCATCACAATTAAAAGAAATAAACATTTGAAATATATCAGTCTGTGTGTAATGAATGAATATAATATACAAGTTTAACTTTTTGAATGGAATTACTGAAATAAAACAACTTTTTGATGATATTCTAATTTTATGACCAGCACCTGTATATGTGTGCCATTCCATTCCAGTGTCTGTGAAGTTCCAACACAGGCACACCTCATTTTACTTAATGAGGTACTGACTAGGTGATTACTTTAACCAAATCTAATTTAACGAGGAAAAGTATAAAAACCACTGCTGTAGTCATCACTATCCTCTTGCAATAGGACCAGCTGGATGGCAAAAACAGTGCAAGTAGTACCTCAAAGGAAATTTGAATAAAAAAATAACTATTCTGCATGACAAAAGATTTGAAAAGAAAAGCTTTGAGTGAGGAAAAGAACGCTTCAATTCTGGCTTTACTGGCAGAGGGATACAGTGAGTGTCTGGTTGCTTCCATCCTAAACATTTCAAAGACGGGGGTTCATAAGAACAAGGTCAAGCAAATGACATTGGGGAAAACAAAGCTACTGGTAGAGGGCAAAAACAACTGTCCACTGACCGAGATGACCGTCAACTCATTTGAATGTCACTCAACAACCGTAGGATGACATCAAGTGACCTACAAAAAGAATGGCAAACAACAGCTGGGGTGAAGTGCATGGCGAGGACGGTTCGAAACAGGCTCCTAGGGGCAGGGCTGAAGTTGTGCAAAGCTAGAAAAAAGCCCTTCATCAATGAGAAGCAAAGAAGAGCCAGGCAGAAGTTTGCAAAAGAACATAAGGATTGGACCGTAGAGGAATGGAATAAGGTAATCTCTGACAAGTCAGATTTTCAGCGTTGCCCAACACCTGGTCGTCTAATGGTTAGACGGAGACCTGGAGAGGCCTACAAGCCACAGTGTCTCGCACCCACTGTGAAATTTGGTGGAGGATCGGTGATGATCTGGGGATGCTTCAGCAAAGCTAGAATCGGGCAGATTTGTCTTTGTGAAAGACACATGAATCAAGCCAAGTACAAGGTTATCCTGGAAGAACACCTGCTTCCTTCTGCTCTGACAATGTTCCTCAATTGAGAATTGGTTTCTCCAGCAGGACAATGCTACATGCCACACAGCCAGGTCAATCAAGGTGTGGATGGGGGACTACCAGATCAAGACCGTGTCATGGCCAACCCAATATCCAGACCTGAACCCCATTGAAAACCTCTGGATTTGATCAAGAGGAAAATGGATGGTCACAAGCCATTAAACAAATCCAAGCTACTTGAATTTTTGTGCCAGGAGTGGCATAAAGTCACCCAACAGCAACGTGACAGACTGGTGGAGAGTATGTCAAGACGCATGAAAGCTGAGATTAAAAATCAGGGTTATTCCACCAAATATTGATTTCTGAACTCTTCCTAATTTAAAACATCAGTATTTTGTGGTTGAAAAATTACAATGAATTTGTTTTCTTTGCATTATTTGAAGTCTTAAAACAATGCATATTTTTTGGGTTATTTTGACCTGTTGCTACAAATAAATACTCTAAATGACAATATTTTATTTGGGAGTAATGTTGTCAGTAGTTCATAGAATAAAACAAATATGTTCATTTTACTCAAACACATACCTATGAATAGTAAAACCAGAAAAACTGATAATCTTGCAGTGGTCTATATATACTTTTTTCCAGAGCTGTATATACTGCATATATATTGCAATTTAAGAGAGAAGACATTTCAAAGAGAAACAAAAAAGAACAGTCAAACACATACAATCTACACACAACCAAAAACTTGGTTTACTGTTAGTGTTAAAATATATACACCGATCAGTGATAACATTATGACCACTAACTGGTGAAGTTAATAAAACTGATTATCTCGTTATCATGGCACCTGTCAGTGGGTGGGATAGATTAGGCAGCAAGTGAACATTCTGTCCTCAAAGTTGATGTGTTAGAAACAGGGTCATTGATGCACGTGGGGAGTGAAGGCTTGCCCGTGTAATCCCATCCAAGAGACGAGCTATTGTAGCTCAAATTGCTGAAAAAGTGAATGCTGGTACTGATAGAAAGGTGTCAGAACACACAATGCATTGCATTTTGTTGCGTATGGGGCTGCATAGCCAAAGACCAGTCAGGGTGCCCATGCTGACCCCTGTCCACTGCCGAAAGCGCTTACAATGGGCATGTGAGCATCAGAACTGGACCACAGAGCAGTGGAAGAAGGTGGCCTGGTCTGATGAATCACGTTTTCTTTTACATTACGTGGATGGCTGGGTGCGTGTGCGACGCTTCCTGGAGAACACATGGCACCAGGATGCACTATGGGAAGAAGGCAATCCGGTGGAGGCAGTGTGATGCTTTGGGCAATGTTCTGCTGGGAAACCTTGGGTCCTGCCATTTATGTGGATGTTATGTTGACACATACCACCTACCTGAGCATTGTTGCAGTCCATGGAATTCCCTGATGGCATTGGTCTCTTTCAGGAGGATAATACTCCCTGCCACAAAGCAAAAATGGTTCAGGAATGGTTTGAGGAACACAACAATTAATATGGCCTACAAATTCCCCAGATCTCAATCCAATTGAGCATCTGTGGGATGTGCTGGACAAACAGGTCCTATCCATGGCAGCTCCACCTCGCATCTTACAGGACTTAAAGAATATGCTCCTAACGTCTTGGTGCCAGATACCACAGCACACCTTCAGAGGTCTAGTGGAGTCCATGCCTCGATGGGTCAGGGCTGTTTTGGTGGCCAAAGTGGGACCTACACAATATTACTCAGGTGGTCATAATGTTATGGTTGATTCAGCATATACACTCACCTAAAGGATTATTAGGAACACCTGTTCAATTTCTCATTAAAGCAATTATCTAATCAACCAATCACATGGCAGTTGCTTCAATGCATTTAGGGGTGTGGTCCTGGTCAAGACAATCTCCTGAACTTCAAACTGAATGTCAGAATGGGAAAGAAAGGTGATTTAAGCAATTTTGAGCGTGGCATGGTTGTTGGTGCCAGACGAGCCGGTCTGAGTATTTCACAATCTGCTCAGTTACTGGGATTTTCACGCACAACCATTTCTAGGGTTTACAAAGAATGGTGTGAAAAGGGAAAAACATCCAGTATGCGGCAGTCCTGTGGGCGAAAATGCCTTGTTGATGCTAGAGGTCAGAGGAGAATGGGCCGACTGATTAAAGCTGATAGAAGAGCAACTTTGACTGAAATAACCACTCGTTATAACCGAGGTATGCAGCAAAGCATTTGTGAAGCCACAACACGCACAACCTTGAGGCGGATGGGCTACAACAGCAGAGTACCGGGTACCACTCATCTCCACTACAAATAGGAAAAAGAGGCTACAATTTGCACAAGCTCACCAAAATTGGACAGTTGAAGACTGGAAGAATGTTGCCTGGTCTGATGAGTCTCGATTTCTGTTGTGACATTCAGATGGTAGAGTCAGAATTTGGCGTAAACAGAATGAGAACATGGATCCATCATGCCTTGTTACCACTGTGCAGGCTGGTGATGGTGGCGTAATGGTGTGGGGGATGTTTTCTTGGCACACTTTAGGCCCCTTAGTGCCAATTGGGCATGGTTTAAATGCCACGGCCTACCTGAGCATTGTTTCTGACCATGTCCATCCCTTTATGACCACCTTGTACCCATCTTCTGATGGCTACTTCCAGCAGGATAATGCACCATGTCACAAAGCTCGAATCATTTCAAATTGGTTTCTTGAACATGACAATGAGTTCACTGTACTAAAATGGCCCCCACATTCACCAGATCTCAACCCAATCGAGCATCTTTGGGATGTGGTGGAACTGGAGCTTCGTGCCCTGGATGTGCATCCCACAAATCTCCATCAACTGCAAGATGCTATCCTATCAATATGGGCCAACATTTCTAAAGAATACTTTCAGTACCTTGTTGAATCAATGCCACGTAGAATTAAGGCAGTTTTGAAGGCGAAAGGGGGTCAAACACAGTATTAGTATGGTGTTCCTAATAATCCTTTGGGTGAGTGTATATATACAGTGGTGCAAAAAAGTATTTAGTCAGCCACCAATTGTGCAAGTTCTCCAACTTAAAAAGATGAGAGAGGCCTATAATTTTCATCATAGGTACACTTCAACTATAAGAGACAAAATGAGAAAAAAATATCCAGAAAATCACATTGTAGGATTTGTAATAGATTTATTGGTAAATTATGGTGGAAAATAAGTATTTGGTCAATAACAAAAGTTAATCTCAATACTTTGTTATATACCCTTTGTTGGCAATGACAGAGGTCAAAGTTTTCACAAGGTTTTCACACACTGTTGCTGGTATTTTGGCCCATTCTTCCATGCAGATCTCCTCTAGAGCAGTGATGTTTTGGGGCTCCCACAGTTGATTTCTTCACACCAAGCTGCTTACCTATTGCAGATTCAGTCTTCCCAGAAATCTTGCTTGTTTGTAGGTGACCAAATACTTATTTTATGAGGAATTTACCAATGAATTCATTAAAAATCCTACAATGTGATTTTCTGGATTTTTTCTCCTCATTTTGTCATTACATTGCAACCTTCTACCTCTTGATCTATGAAAGACCCAGACACATGTCTATGTCTGTCACTGACTGAAACAAATTGTTGGCAAATCCCTTTGAGATCAATGAGGTCCAGTTGTTCCACAATGGACATGGCACACTGCAGTGTGGTTTAGGTACATTTGTGACAATTCTACAACTGTACAGTGCTGTGGCTACTTACGCTCTGGATTTGGTGAAGAATGTCCTTATATCAATATATCTTTTAGCTGCCATTCTGTTGCTAATCTAAAACACATTGCAAGAAATTAGCTTTAGCGAAATTTGGTTTGACATCTCATCTCATCTTCAACCGCATTTGACAATGTATTAGCAAAACCTTCTCTAGTTTTTCAAGGCCACTAGAAGAATCGCTGTCACTCGTGGTCTCAAGTGAAATATTTTTTTTCACACCTAGTACAGAACCCATCTCATCATCTTGTATTTCCTGTCACTAACTTGCACAGAAATGTGGTTTCCATTGCTTAGGCTCATACTAGCTAACAATGACTGTTTGGTGGCCTACACATCTTACACCATCACTACCAGTGTCATTTCTCACCTTGCACATCAACCCACAACATATATAAAGGAAATGTCAAGAAGTTACCAAAATTGGTTTACAAAAGGCAATGATCCAGCAGGAATTAATATATCCCCAGACACCATTTGGGGAAACCTAATGCTGCATCATTTAGTCTCAAGTGTTCCTGGAAAGGTCTTTACTGTTAGTAATGAGATCCTGCAGATGAGGTGTCTTCGGATTACAGTATTTGAACAAGCTGAATGGTATGTCAGTTAAATGAATACGTCACTATCGTTCAAAGTATACATTTTAGCTGCATTTAATAACCAATTTACAACACATACAAGTGGAGCTGCTGAGCCAAAACAGGAACCAAACATTGTGTCATGTACACTGCATGCACAATTATTAGGCAAATCAAGATTTATTTTACTGTTGAACAAACACAATGCTCTCAGTCAATCCAAAATATAATTGAACCTCAAACCTGAATGTTTAGCAAAGGAAAAATGTGTTTTCATCTTTCTCAGGGGAATACATAAGTGTGTACAATTATTAGGCAACTAAATTAGACATGGCCTTCTTGACCGTGGCCATGTCTCTGAGCACTTGACACCATTTCCTGGTAGCTTGACGTTTAATTGACCTTCTCAAGTCTTTTGGAGTTAATTTGGGTCTTTTCTTCTCCATGCGTTTTTTGCACCCCGGTTGACTATTTGCAACAAAACGTTTGAGTGTCTGGTGGTCACGCCTCGATAGTTTAGCTATTTCAAGAGTTTTGGATCCATCTGAAAGGCATTTGACAATTTATGACTTTTCAGTTAAATCTCTTTTTTGGCCCATTACACCTGAGGTCATGAAGCTGCCTAATAATTCTGCACACCTTGATATAAGGTGTTATTCACTGTTGCCACACCCTCCCTCATTACACAAATACATATCACCTGAAAATGATTCAGTCCAATGAGTATTTAAGTTAATATGGTTTGGAATTTGAAAATGTGCATAGAAATTATAATATAATCAGAATACTCACTTGTCTAATAATTGTTCATGCAGTGTATATGTTCCTTATATGTACCACATGTCATCAAAACCATTTGTTCTGAAACTTGAAATTTCATGGCTATATAAGTTATGACAGTGATTCTACTTATAGATTATGCAAATAATAAAACATTTGATTCCAGCTGAAAAAGAAAAAGAAAGTAAAATATAATCTTTAAGTGTTGACTGCAGCCTTGGATCCTCGGTTGTTTCCCGTAGAGCTGGTCTGACTGTTGAGTGGGAACATCCTCCTGAACACATCCAAATCAACCTTATTTCTGAACGTCTCCTTGGTGAAGTAATAAGCCAGTGGGTCCAACATGGCATTAAGACACGCCACCATCAGGCTTCAAGTACAACAATTACAACATTAATTACGATAATAGAAGTTAATTAAAAAGAAAATGTAACGTATATAAAGAAAAGAGCATATAAAAATGATAAAAATCTAAACACAAGGACAATAAATGTACTAAAGACATACTAGTAGATAAACCTACCTATAGCGGAATGTCAATAGCAGGGGGCAAGACTCTGCCTCTCCGTGGACATAGAGGACTGTCAGAGTCACATGGTAGGGCAGGAAACAGGTGAGGAATATCAACAGGCTTATTGCAATCATCCTCTGGATCTTCCCTGAGTCGATGAGGTCCGTCTGGGCCACAGAGCTCCTGGTGATGGCCCGGTTCAATGCCCAGGAACAGGCAAACATAACCACCAAGGGGACTCCGAAGCCCACGATTAAAATCGAGGCGACCACCAAGGGCTGTTTGGCATAAAGTGGAAATTTCCCAAAACAGTTTCCCTCCAATTGTGCATTTCTAAAGAAAGAAACAAAGAGCAAGAGAAAGAAAGGGCCATAGAAACTGAAACAAGATTAGGGCTGATATGGTATTGTTCAGCCGTAAGTTCAAACCTCAAGTAAACATGATCAGGAAAAACTCAGAGCCCTACTTATTTTCTACATACTTTTTTCTTAAAAGGTAACCTGGGAGGCTAGCGCCGATAGTGAGCACCCAAACTCCAAGGCAGACCAGCGGGGCTTTCTTACGTCCCTCTCGGACCCGGGATGACATGGGGAAACACACAGCCATGCAGCGGTCAAAACATATGCAGGTGAGGAGAAAGATGCTGCCATACATGTTGATCAGCAAAAACTGTGCCACGCCTGGGAACAATGATGAAGAAGATGAAAGATGAAGAACAACAAAATAGTACTGACTTGATTCATTGAAATGAAACTGCCCAACGAAGATAGCAGCACATAGCCAGCCTTTACCGTCACACAGGATCTGCGGTAGATCTTTGAAGCCCAGATGATGGTAGATCCTCAGAGGTAGAGTGAGGACCAGGAGGAGGTCTGCGATGGCCAGGTGGGTCATGTAGACTGTAGTGTGAGACCGAGACTTGGAGCAGCAGAAGATTACCAGGGCTATGAGGTCAAAAGGAAAGCATAAATTCCAAAGTTCCCTAGATCAGTCCTTATACTCTAGGGCCTTGATACATAACACCACATGTTTCTTTTGATGTAATAATCACTTCATGCAAGAGAGGTTGGTTGCTGAGGTCCAATGACTTGCCGGTGTGGCAGAGTTAGGTCATGTCATTTAATTACCCTTAGTTCCCTTTGTGTTTGGGCTAACTGTGCCATTTTGTAAGCCAGAAAATGGTCATTTGTTGTCTTTTTGCTGAGGTAGAGTATCAGAAGAGACAAATGAGTGCTACAAATGAGTGGTGTAAATCAATTAAAAGGAAAGAGCCAGGGCAACATGCTGGTAGACATATGTTCACAGGTGGACCTCCAGATTCATTTGTCTATATCGCTGAATGCATCAATGGCGGTTGTCTTGTCATATAAACAATTGCCATGAACAAACGTTTGGAGCTACAAACTTTAAGTTACCCAATTCACATCAGGAACACACTGATATGTGGAAATTATTTTGCTCCACAATGCCCACATGCCAATCTAGAAAAATAAAGGTGAGCAAAGTAAGCTTTTGAAAAATGGAAAATTATGCTAAAATAGCCACAAACAAAGTAAGGTAAGTAAACAGTGCATAACACATTTCTGCTTTTATGCACAATAATATTAAAGGCATTTTAATAATTTCATTTTAATAATTAATTTGTTTTCAATGCATTGGATCTCCAGGTTAAGGAACACAGTACATTTATTAAATGTGTACTATTCTAATCACTCACGGTTTGCTCTAAGCTACATGTGCTATATTAAGGTAATTTACGCTACCATTTAAAAGTTTGGGGTTACTTAGAAATGTACTTGTTTTCAAAAGAAAAGAAAATGCTTTGTTGATAAAAAAAAAAAAATAACATCAAATTGATCAGAAAAACAGTGTAGACACTGTTAATTATGTAAATGACTATTGTACTGGAAATGTGATTTTTAATGGAATATCTAGATAAGCGTACAGAAACACATTATCAGCTATACCATGCATCTGCAGCTGGGAAATGTAAAATTTTACATAAATACTTAATGATCGGGCCTCGGAATGATTCAACAGTCTAGTAATGGTTACCTATATCAACATGGTATTCTCTATTCTGACCTTAGCTCAAGTCTATCATTTTAAAAGGCTAATTGATCATTAGAAAACACTTTTGCAATTATGTTAGCACAGGTGAAAACTGTTGTGCTGATTAAAGAAGCAATAAAACTGTCTTTCTTTAGACTAGTTCAGGATCTGGAACATCAGCGTTTGTGGGCTCAATTACAAGTTTAAAAGGGCCAGAAACCAAGAACTTTCTTCTGAAACTCATCACTCTATTCTTGTTCTGAGAAATGAAGGGTGTTGCAAAGAAAAAGCCATATCTCAGAATGGCCAATAAAAAGAAAAGATTAAGATAATACGGACACTGGGCAGCGGAAGATTAGAAAAATGTGTTATGGACAGACAAATCTAAGTTTGAGGAGTTCGGTTTAGAAAGAAGAAAATTAATGAGACACAGACCAAATGAAAAGATGCTGGAGGAGTGCTTGACGCCATCTGTCAAGCATGGTGGAGGCAATGTGATGGTCTGGGGGTGCTTTGGTGTTGGAAAAGTGGGAGATTTGTACAGGGTAAAAGGGCCATGCCACACCCTGTGGATGGCGCTTGATTGGAACCAGTTTCCTCCTACAGCAGGACAATGACCCAAAGCACAGCTCCAAACTATGCAAGAACTATTTAGGGAAGAAACTATAATGAAGCGGCCAGCACAGTCATCGGATCTCAACCGAATTGAGCTGTTATGGGATCAGCTTAACAGTATGGTATGTAAGAAGTGCCCATCAAGCCAATCCAACTTGTGGGAGGTGCTTCACAAAGCATGGGGTCAAATCTCTTCAGATTACCTCAACAAATTGAAAACTAGAATTGTGAAAGGTCAACAAGGCTGTAATTGCTGCAGATGGAGGATTCCTCAGTGAAAACCAAGTTTGAAAGACACAGTTATTATTTCAATTTAAAATAATTATTTCTTACCTTGTCAATGACTCTATTTCCTAATAATTTGGTTATATTTCCTATTCAAACATATATCATGTAAGTTTTCATGAAAAACAAGGACATTTCAAAGTAACCCCTAACTTTTGAACAGTAGTGTAGGTAGACTTAATTGTCTAACTCATTCATTTTAATTAAGTGACTAACAATTCACTTCAGGTACATACATGGACAAACTGCCACAGCACCATGAACTGTGGCTCACTGAGTCATATCATTGGTCCAGTAACATAAGGGACTGGATGCAGGTTTAAAAGAAACACTCCTCAGATCAACCACAACTGAATAGAGAGATTTTCTTTTCTTTGCAGAGTTACAAATGTTAAAACAATAGTACTGTTTTATTGTAGGCTGCATACAGATGTGCTCAAAAGTCTGCATTCCCTTGGAAAATAGGTAATATATGTACCATTTGTAAAGAAAACATGAGTGAGCAGGCAAAACACATTTTATTTCTTATGGGATTCACATTAGGTCATAACAGAATGGCACAATCTTAAAACAAAACATGACAACAAAGAGAAAAACTAACTGACCCCAGTTCAAAAGTCTGCGTACCCTTAGTTCTTAATACTGTGTATTTCCCCCTTTAGCATCAATGACAGCGTGTAGTCTTTTGTAATAGTTGTCTATGAGGCCCTGAATTCTTGCAGGTGGTATAGCTGCCCATTCGTCTTGGCAAAATTCGTCTTAAATGAACCACACGTTTGATATCTCCAGAGTGGCTTGATGATATTAAGGTCAGGAGACTGTGATGGCCACTCCAGAATCTTCTCCTTTTTGTGCTGTAACCACTGGAGGGTCAACTTGGCCTTGTGCTTAGGGTCATTGTCGTGCTGGAAAGTCCAAGAGCGTCCCATGCACCGCTTATGTGCAGATGAATGCAGTATGTTTTCAGAAAATGCTGGCAGACAATTTCCATTCATCTGCACAAATTCTTCTTGCCATCAATTTTCACCATCAATTTTCACAAGATTCCCTGTGCCTTAAGGGCTCACACACCCCCATAACTTCAGTGAGTCAACACCATGCTTCACAGTGGGGATGGTATTCTGTTCACTATAGGCCGTGTGGACCCCTCTCCAAACATACCGCCTACGGTTGTGACCATAAAGCTCTATTTTGGTCTTGTCACTCCAAATTACAGTGTGCCAGAAGCTGTGAGCCGTGTCAAGGTGTTGTCGGGCATATTGTAACCAGGCTTTTTTGTGGCATGAGCGCAGTAAAGGCTTCTTTCTGGCAACTTTTTCTTCAAGTATCTTCGTATTGTGCTCCTTGAAACAACCACACTGTCTTTTACCAGAGCACCCTATATTTATCCTGAGGTTTCCTGTGGGTTTTTCTTTGCATCCCGAACAATTCTTCTGGGAGTTTTGGCAGAAATCTTTCATGGTCTACCTGACCTTGGCTTGGTATCAAGAGATCCCTGAATTTTCCACTTGTTAATAAGTGATTGAACAGTACTGACTGCTTTTGCAAGGCTTTGGATATCTTTTTCAATACTTTTCCATCTTTATAAAGTTCCATTACCTTGCTATGCATGTCTTTTGACAGTTATTTATTTTTTTATTATCTAGCCTGCTCAGTGCATCCATGTGAGAGCTAACAAAGTCATTGATTATTTATATACAGACACTAATTGCAATTTAAAAAGCCACAGATGTTGGAAATTCACCTTTAATTGCCATTTCCACCTGTGTGTGTCACCTTGTGTGTCTGTAACAAGGCCAAACATTCAAGGATATGTAAACTTTTGATCGGGGCCATTTGGCTGATTTCTGTTATCATTATGATTTAAAAAGGAGCCAAACAACTATGTGATAATAAATGGCTTCATATGATCCCTATCATTAAATAAAAAACTATTTTGTTTTGCATGATCAGTCATATTTTCAAAATCAATGCCCAAATTTCACAATTTATGCCAGGGTATGCAAACTTATGAGCACAATTGTATATTGCCAATGCATTTTTGCAGTCACTCCCATTACTACTGCAAAATGTTGCCTTCAAACAGCCTATAATTTGTAGATTTAACCAAAACTTAAAGGGCATTATGAAGAACTATTGCATTGTAATTCAAGAAAATGTCCATAATATACCACAAGGGAAAAAAGTATTTGACCACCTGCTGATTTTGTACGTTTGCCCACAGACAAAGAAATGAGTCTATACTTTTAATGGTAGCTTTAAGTGAACAGTGAGAGACTGAATAACAACAACAAAAATCCAGAATAACGCATTTCACAAATGTTATACATTTATTTGCATTTTAATAAGTCAAATAAGTATTTGATCCCCACTCAATCATAAAGATTTCTGGCTCCCAGGTGTATTTTATACAGGTAACAAGCTGAAATTAGGAGCACACTCTAAATGGAGTGCTCCTAATCTCAGCTTGTTAGCTGTCCACAGAATCAATCAATCAATCAGATTCCAAACTCTCCACCATGGCCAAGACCAAAGAGCTGTACAAGGATGTCAGGGACAAGATTGTAGACCAACACAAGGCTGGAATGGGCTACAAGACGATCGCCAAGCAGCTTGGTGAGAAGGTGACAACAGTTTGTGCAATTATTCGCAAATGGAAGAAACACAAAAGAACTGTCAATCTCCCTCGGTCTGGGGCTCCATGCTAGATCTCACCATGTGGATTTGCAATGATCATGAGAACGGTGAGGAATCAGACCAGAACTACATGGGAGGATCTTGTCAATGATCTCAAGGCAGCTGGGACCATAGTCACCAAGAAAACAATTGGAAACTCACTATGCTGTGAAGGACTGAAATCATGCAGCACCCACAAGGTCCCCCTGCTCAAGAAAGCACATGTACAGGCCCGTCTGAAGTTTGCCAATGAACATTTAAATGATTGGGAGGAGAACTGAGTGAAAGAGTTGTGGTCAGATGAGACCAAAATCAAGCTCTTTGGCATCAACTCAATGCTGCCTATGACCCCCAGAATACCATCCCCACCGTCAAACATGGAGGTGGAAACATTATGCTTTGGTGCTGTTTTTCTGATAAGGGGACAGGACAACTTCACCGCATCAAAGGGATGATGGATGAGCCATGTACCTTCAAATCTTGGGTGAGAACCTCCTTCCCTCAGCCAGGGCATTGAAAATGGGTCGTGGATGGGTATTCCAGCATGACAATGACCCAAAACACACAGCCAAGGCAACAAAGGAGTGGCACTAGAAGAAGCACATTAAGATCCTGGAGTGGCCTAGCCAGTCTCCAGACCTTAATACCATAGAAAATCTGTGGAGGGAGCTGAAGGTTCTAGTTGCCAAACATCAGCCTCGAAACCTTAATGACTTGGAGAAAATCTGCAAAGAGGAGTGGGACAAAATCCCTCCTGAGATGTGTGCAAACCTGGTGGCCAACTAGAAGAAACGTCTGACCTCTGTGATTGCCAACAAGGGTTTTGCCACCAAGTACTAAATTATGTTTTAAATAGGGGTTGAATACTTATTTCACTCATTAAAACGCAAATCAATTTGTAAAATTTTTCTGGATTTCTTTGTTATTATTCTGTCTCCCACTGTTCAAATAAACCAACCATTAAAATTATAGACTTATAATATATTTGTCAGTGGGCAAATGTAGAAAATCACCAGGGGATCAAATACTTTTTTCCCTCACTGTATCTGCAGTAATAGCAGAATGTTTTCACTCGCCAGAAATTATTTTGGGTGCAAAAAAAGTAATCCTGAAATGTAGAATTTCTGTTGAAGGCTTCTGTTGGCCAGGAAATAACCTGCACCCTCCCTCTCTTCCATCTATGTTACTACGATGCGTGGCTATCTCTCCTCTAATGAAAAAACGATGGACGTGGGCTAGTGAAATCTCTCAGAGTACAGAAACAGTACACCCCAGGGTCCAGAAACAGTACACCCCAGGGTACAGAAACAGTACACCCCAGGGTACAGAAACAGTACACACCAGGGTACAGAAACAGTACACCCCAGGGTATAGAAACAGTACACCCCAGGGTACAGAAACAGTACACCCCAGGGTATAGAAACAGTACACCCCATGGTACAGAAACAGTACATCCCAGGGTACAGAAACAGTACACCCCAGGGTACAGAAACAGTACACCCCAGGGTACAGAAACAGTACACCCCAGGGTATAGAAACAGTACACCCCAGGGTACAGAAACAGTACATCCCAGGGTACAGAAACAGTACACCCCAGGGTACAGAAACAGTACACCCCAGGGTACAGAAACAGTACACCCCAGGGTACAGAAACACACATATTTCAACCTCGGCAATAACAGATTCAGCACAGATTTTCAGTATTGTACCCGTGGTGTTAAGGAGGAGTCCAACAGTGAAGACGGTGGCATAGACCCCCACGAAAATCAGGTCATGTTGAGTGCAGTTACTGGTGGTGTTCATGGTCCCGTCCACCTCGTCTGTTCCAGAGAGGGAAAAGTAGACTGGGAAAAACAGAACGGCAAACATGTTGGATGTTAATGGTCATGGCTGGTTGGTTCGTTGTGTTCACTCACTGACAATTGGAAAATTAGGTGAAATAGAAAGAGGGAGATTAAATAGATTTATCCAAAGTACCTCTACCTGTGTTATGCCCTGTCCTTTAACATTGACCAACTACTTAATTGAGTAAAGTTTACTCTCTATTTATTACTGGCTTGTGTTGTTGTCCAGCATTGGCTATCGTAGGATGAATGACACCAACGCTTATGTCTCTCAATAAGTTCAAGATTTCTAAAATGTAAAGATGTGTTGGTGTGTTGGTTGAATGTGCGTGAGGAGGAAGAGGTCACAACCAAGAAAAGCTGCGCTTTCACCCCACAGAGAAGTCTGCCGTGCTATCTCTCTTCCTTTTCTGTCTCAATGTTTTTCTCTCCGTTATCACATCTCTATCTTCATCTTTCTGTTTTATAAGCGGAATATGTCAGCCTTTCACCAAAAGTTGTGAAAGAGCCAGTGTAAATTTAGCCTGTCTCCGTTGTATCCCCAGGCCACACTAGACAAAGACCTTGTTCCAAATGGCATTCTATTCCCTTCGTAGTGCATTATCTGGAACAAAATGTATGAATTATAAGGAAAAGAATGCCATTTGGGACAAACCTGCTTTCACTGTTGTTGTCTTGTATACAAATCAAGTATTTCAATAGTGAATATTCACTGGGGTTTTAGTCTAAAGGCCTAAATGTTTCTGTTGTCAGCAACCTCACCTTTACCCTATCATGTAGTATATTAAGCCATGATGATGAAATAAGGACGCTGGAACAGCAACAATGCAGAAGGAAGTTAACCCCCCCACAGAATCCACCTGACAGTTATAGTTCTTGTCTTCACTAAAGAGGAACCTTGAGAATTTATCTTTTTGTTTGTTTAAATTCTTTCTAAAGTCAAAGCTCAATTGCTTTTTCAGAGAATCATGGGTGAATTTCCTCTGCAGTAAATGCATCTGCAGCTATACTGCTATGTAAATTACTGAACTGTTGAGAAATGTTGAGTAACCCTGTTGATATGCATGATATGGACCTAGTACGTATGTTTTCATGATTTTGTTTTCATGACATCAAAATTCAGTGTTTGATACATCTGCTTTGAAATCGTATGTAACAAAGGCAGACACAGGACAGCAGCATATTAGCACAAAAACAAGCATAGATACATTTTTAATTATTTAAGTTGTTCTAAAGAATAATTGATGATCGCAAGCACACACTGTGGTGTGAATATTACGTTAGTGCACTACGTTCCTAAACTGAATTGCACGGAGTGGAACTCACCTGATTGTTGATTCTGAGTAGATTTTGAATGCTAAGGAGTAAAGAGATCCCTTGGTTGTTCTCTTCTCACCTCCCTGAACCACATAAAAGGCCTGTGTCTTGTTCTCTGTTCTTTTCAGGAAATACGAATCATCCATCCGCAAAGCAGCCCACTTTCTCAGCCTCTCTTCTCGTTTTCTCTATCCATCTCTCTGTCTGTCGTATTTCGTGTCACTATATCCATATCTGTTTTACTTGGCAGGCCTCTCCGAGTTTACTGACAGTGTTCCTTTTCTAAGTATATAAGGAGAAAACACTCATTGCTTTCACAAATACACACACAGCCTCACTGTTACAGTTTCAATAAAGGCCTGACCACTGTCAGAAAAAGCAACTAACTTTTACGTGACTTGAAAGTGAAGGAGATCTTTGACGTTAATTCACTTGAAAATGTACGCTGCTGATCGACAGATTTGGCATTCAGAATCAATAAATCGTTATAATCCCTTGAATACCGTAATGTGTAATTAAGAATATGCTATCTGTATTACATGTTTTCTTTTGTTTGAACGTGTAATTATTTAGTGTACATTTTAAATATTAAAACGGAATTAAAATCCGTTATTTTAAGAGAGGACGAGATCATTCTAAAAGATCGCATTTCTACAGTAGACCTCGTGGCGCAACGGTAGCGCGTCTGACTCCAGATCAGAAGGTTGCGTGTTCAAATCACGTCGGGGTCAGTGCTTTCTGGTGCAAACGTTTTTCTATGTCGATTTACTTAAGTGTATTACTGTAACATTGTAATAAATCATGTGTTTTTGTTCAATCTGTGAGCGTATTTACAAATAAAGTACCTTTATTAGAAAATTTACCAGAAATGTCAGAAAATAAAGAAAAAACATGATTACTATATTTTTCCATCATGTATTAAAAAAATAAAACAACAACATATCTATATAATTTAATTAAAATAATACAAATATAACATTTACAAAAAATGCATAATGTCATATCAATAAAGATAACTGCTGAGTATATTATTAAACTCACTTGGGTATTTTAAACAGTCTACTAGCTAAGCCATTTTATGAATAACCGTTCTTGAATAACCGTTCTTGAATAACCATTCATTCCTCTTGACAATTTCTTTTCTTGTCATCATCAAGTGGTCCTGGTAGAAAAATGGTCACAGTCTACAGTCATCATGTATCATCATGCTTCCTAGAGGCAGGAAATAAAGTTCAAAGGTTAGGTGAACACCAATCCAACATCTTTGTCTTTCCTGATCCCCTTGTTTGAACAACCCCCTGCCCTGCTATCTCACCTCCTTGCCTCCACATGTACCACAAAGGCACCCAAACAGTCCATTGACCATCTGTATTGCGCAAAGCACCAGCTCCAGACTTGCAGCCACCACCAATGTGGCGAACAATCCTAAATTAAACTGAACAACATCTTCAGGCTCCAGACATGTCTTCCACAGATCTGAGTTACCCAGGTAACTCCCGTTGCTGCAATAAAAGAGAATAACTTAATTTCTGTAGATCTTTTGTCAGAATAGTCGTAATAGTATACATTGTCCTTGTTAAAGTCATGTTTGACCTGAAAGGCACTAACTTAAAAAAAAAAGCACTTATAGACACAAATGAACCAAATAAAAGTAAGTAAAATAAGCATACTTGTTTAGGAAGGGTCTCCCCCACACTAGAACAGAAGTTGTATCTGCATAAAGGCACACAGGTCCATTGGCCAGGCCCAGGGCCGAAGTAGCCAGGCTATAAAGAGCTCCAACCACACCTGCCGCAGCGAACCCAATTGACAGGAACATCTAAAGGGAAGTAATATCACAGGTCAGAAGGGAAATGAGTATATGGTTCATTTGGTCTTGCTTGTGTATTTACTACTTAAATTACAGTCAGACTGGACAAGCCATATATGATCAATACAAACCAGGGCTGCATTATTCTGTAGTAAATAATTTTTAAAAAATCTCTAGGTTTCTGCAAACTTGGTTTAAATACAGAGTGAATAATTAAAAGATGCAAATCAGAGCTTAAGAGCCAGTAGCATGTTTATCTTGTAATTTAATGCTTTTGACAAAATAATTTTTCAAACCGTTGTCAGTTTAGACAAACCATAATATAAATGTTTGCCATTGACCACAGGCACCCGGCGAATAAATTCCTGTCAAACTGTCAAATCCCCCCACTCTTGTGTTGTATATACTGTATGGGCTTAAAGTAGGTGGAAATTGTATTAAACAGCAGATATAAATAGAGTCAGAAGAACTGGTCTTCTAATGGTTGAGTTCTGGGTTGGGGGAGGAGTGGTCTGAACCGGACCCGTTGACTTACCCCACAGCGGTTGGCACAGCAACCGTTACTGCTGGTCAAGTGGATATGGATGGCTGGAACAAGGCACTGGAGAAGGAGAGGGAGGAAGAGAGAGAAAGCAACAGGTAAAAAGCGAGGGAGGATAGTGTGAGTGAGGGGGCGCAGGAGAGGAGAGTTGTATAAATAAAACACATCAAAATAATTTCCTCGCAACTGTTTTGGTGTGGAATATTGCAGACAGGTTATATACTGTAACAGCAAAATCAGGTGAATTTCATTTAGCGAAGCATAAACTGTCGATCACAGCAAAGTTGTATCTGTCGTTTTCCATAGAATCTGTCTGACTGATTGGGGTGAATTTAATTTAGTGAAGCAATGTGCTATTTCTCTTTCAAATTGGACACATTTCAATAAATAAAAAATATATTTTCATTGGGCTGGTTTGATATGGAACTGAACTCTATGCTAGTCTTCAAATCAGAAAACGTCCAAAAAATTCTATTCACCATAAGTCCTCCGCCGATGAGGCCACCCATGTATTTGACCTCATCAGTGATCCGGGCTCCGTTTCCTTCTCCATCCGTTTTGGTGTACTCCGTACTCCAGCCGGGGAAGAACGCCATGATGTTACAGATGATTGAGACTCCCGCTAGGACGTAGAGCGAGATCGCGATGACCTTGGAGCACTTTCCAGTACACATCTTACCGGTCCCTTCAACGTCAATGGAGAACAAATGACCCTATTGGGTTTCCCAGTGAAAGGGGATACGGTTGACCTTTGCGTTCTCTCTACAGCACCCCGCCCCTCAATGAGAAGAAAATGCCAGGGTCTACTCCTGCACTGACCAACTTGATTCACTATGACTCTGGACGCTGATGTGAAGCTACTTAAATCCTTATGTAGTTTCAAGGGTGGAGGTCAGCTTGTTACGCCAGGGGAGGGTTTGGTTTGATGATATGACTAAACGATGCACCGCCCCCTCATGGACTCCACAACCTATTGACTGCATCGCTGTACCACCTGTAGTCAGTATCTTTGGGTTGGGAGAGTCCCTCAATTGGATGTAGGCTTATCTCAGGCAGAGTTCGACAACGTCCTTCTTTCCATACTTCTTGGGTTGGCGCTTGACACGTTCACGGTCATAAATGACGATAGAGCCCCTGATAAAAGTGGTTGGGGTGGATACGGTTGTATATGCCTGATAAAAATTTACTTGCTAATAGTCAAAGGCCCTTTGTTCTACTGATCGTAGATGAGAAAGATATTGTTGATATCTATGGCTCTGAGGAACCTATACACAACAAGGCATGACAATGAAACAAGGCATGACAATGAAAACGTCTGTTGTTGTTTAATGCTTGAAGATTTGTGATTAAGGTGTAAACTGTTCCAAGGTTATAATACATCTAATTAAAGTAAATTTTGAAGCACCCATCAAAATCACTTTGAACAAAATCTGTCCAACTAGCTTTATTTCTACCTTGTCAATGTAATGCTCCTAATATTCAATTTTTACTTGTCTCTAGAGTGACACATCACTGTTAGCAATTCAGTATTTTGTAACATACACTCAAAAACTCATAAACATACTTAGTTTATCTGACCTAATAGGACATACATTTGGCTAATGAATGGGTCACTTATACTTTAAGATGTATTCCATTGGCTTAATGTTCAAACTTTATCTCCAGGTTAGCTAATGCATTATCTGTGTTTTCATCAGAACACTATGGTGGATCACCATGGCTACCGATAAGAGATAATCTAGTGACACAGTTCGGGGAATCAATTTGGTTACGCCCGCATGCAGGTTGTTCTGCAAATTGAGATGTTTTTAAAGCCTGATATTTTACAGCACATAAAATTACCTGTAAAGGATTTGGGGATGCTTTTTAAAGCATGGCACCAAAGTCCCATTGTTTCATTAACATCAGCTTTTTTCAGCTGAGGTACATAAATATAACCCTAACATTTAGCTCACTGTCTTTTAGAATCAAAATTATTTTAGTAAGTATTTTTGCCAATGTTTCTAAAAAGAACATTCAACATGTAATGGACAAACTGTAGTGTAAAGGCAGGTGAGCTGTTAGATAACATGCTAACAATGTTATTCATACACTGACTTGCTAGAAATGTTTTACTAATTCACATTTTTCATTATTCCTTGTTGTCTATTCCCCAGTCACACAGTATTTGATAACTGATGCCAAAGGAAACCATTAACCCTGTTGTAGTCCACCCAACCCTGCCACTGTATTTGGCACCTAAAAGGAGTTTTTTCTAGTTATTTTTTTTTGTTGACCTGTTGATGTACCAAAATGGGTTTTAATGAAATTAAACACAGGGTGTGCATAATGGATGTAGGTGTAGCCAAAACAGCACACTACATGCGCTAGAACTCTACAGGCCCCGGTCAAACGAGGTGCCCTACAGTAGAATTAGGGTGCCAGTTGGGATGAAACATCCCAGGTGAACCCTGGACTCTAACTCCCACTGCACGGCTGTTCTCCAGGCAAGGTGACCATAAATCTCTGAGACAACCATATCAGACAAACACACACAAGCAAATGAGGGCCATAAAACCAAGGCCCATTGCATCCTATAATAGCACGGACCATATCGTTTTTTTCCATTTCACTTCTAAGAATAGCGTCTTGAATCATGTGGGTGAAAAAACCAGGAGGAAAACGTCTTTATTTAATAATTCGTTTTATTCCTGTGGCACTGTAAAATGGCAGGTCTTTATTTGGATGTAACAGGCCGCTGAGTAGCCTATCTAAGGTAAAACATGATGAAACCACGTTAGTAGTTCACATACGAGTATGAGCCACCGCTATATGAGTACATGTGACGTGATGTCCCCACAAATGTAAAACCTGAAAAATAGGTCCACACAACATTTTGGTCGTAACTTCTAGGTAAATTGCAACTTCTGGATTAGGTTTAGTGAAATACAAAAAGTTGTGGATTGAAGAATTATGCCTCACAGCTCCAGATTTCAATCTCAGCTTTGATGATCTTGGTGTGATTGTGAGGCATGACCCAGCCGGCCAATGGGCTGATGGCAGTGGAAGACTTATCTCTCACTTAGGGACTCCCCCAGGCAAGATACCAGCCTCCCTGCTATCCCACACCCAACGGAAAGGGGGCTCATTAAAGTGTTTCTCCATAACAGATTAAAATAATTATAAAAGGAGCCCCAACTAAGTATTGAGTGCTGTAAATGCTCATACTTTTCATTTTCATACTTTTCATATTTTCATACTTTCATACTCAGTTGGCCAACATTTCTAAAAATATTTTTTTTGTTTTGGTCTTAAGTAATATTCTAATTTTTTGAGATACTGAATTTGGGGTTTTCATTAGTTGTCAGTTATAATCATCGAAATTAAAAGAAATAAACACTCTAAATATATCAGTCTGTGTGGAATGAATGTATACATTATACAAGTTTCACTTTTTGAATGGAATTACTTACATAATTCAACTTTTTGATGATTTTCAAATTTTATGACCAGCACCTGTGTATATATACAGTATCTCACAAAAGTGAGTACACCCCTCACATTTTTGTAAATATTTGATTATATATTTTCATGTGACACTTTGATACAATGTAAAGTAGTGAGTGTACAGCTTGTATAACAGTGTAAATTTGCTGTCCCCTCAAAATAACTCACTTAGGGGTGTACTCACAAAAGTGAGTTCTACAAGCTGTACACTCACTACTTTACATTGTAGCAAAGTGTCATTTCTTCAGTGTTGTCACATGAAAAGACAATCAAATATTTGCAAAAATGTGAGGGGTGTACTCACTTTTGTGAGATAATGTGTATGTGTATATATATACATTATATATACACTCACCTAAAGGATTATTAGGAACACCTGTTCAATTTCTCATTAATGCAATTATCTAATCAACCAATCACATGGCAGTTGCTTCAATGCATTTAGAGGTGTGGTCCTGGTCAAGACAATCTCATGAACTCCAAACTGAATGTCAGAATGGGAAAGAAAGGTGATTTAAGCAATTTTGAGGGTGGCATGGTTGTTGGTGACAATCTGCTCAGTTACTGGGATTTTCACGCACAACCATGTCTAGGGTTTACAAAGAATGGTGTGAAAAGGGAAAACATCCAGTATGCAGCAGTCCTGTGGGCAAAAATGCCTCGTTGATGCTAGAGGTCAGAGGAGAATGGGCCGACTGATTCAAGCTGATAGAAGAGCAACTTTGACTGAAATAACTACTCGTTACAACCGAGGTATTCAGCAAAGAATTTGTGAACCCACAACACGCACAACCTTGAGGTGGATGGGCTACAACAGCAGAAGACCCTACCGGGTACCACTCATCTCCACTACAAATAGGGAAAAGAGGCTACAATTTGCACGAGCTCACCAAAATTGGACAGTTGAAGACTGGAAGCATGTTGCCTGGTCTGATGAGTCTCGATTTCTGTTGAGAAACAGAATGAGAACATGGATCCATCATGCCTTGTTACCACTGTGCAGGCTGGTGGTGGTGGTGTAATGGTGTGGGTGATGTTTTCTTGGCACACTTCAGGCCCCTTAGTGCCAATTGGGCATGGTTTAAATGCCACGGCCTACCTGAGCATTGTTTCTGACCATGTCCATCCCTCTATGACCACCATGTACCCATCCTCTGATGGCTACTTCCAGCAGAATAATGCACCATGTCACAAAGCTCGAATCATTTCAAATTGGTTTCTTGAACATGACAATGAGTTCACTGTACTAAAATGGCCCCCACAGTCACCAGATCTCAACCCAATAGAGCATCTTTGGGATGTGGTGGAACAGGAGCTTCGTGTCCTAGAGGTGCATCCCACAAATCTCCATCAACTGCCAGATGCTATCCTATCAATATGGGCCAACATTTCTAAAGAATGCTTTCAGCACCGTGTAGAATCAATACCACGTAGAATTAAGGCAGGTCTGAAGGCGAAAGGGGGTCAAACACAGTATTAGTATGGTGTTCCTAATAATCCTTTAGGTGAGTGTATATATACACTGGATGTTTTTCCATTTTCACACCATTCTTTGTAAACCCTAGAAATGGTTGTGTGTGAAAATCACAGTAACTGAGCAGATTGTGAAATACTCAGACCGGCCCGTCTGGCACCAACAACCATGCCACGCTCAAAATTGCTTAAATCACCTTTCTTTCCCATTCTGACATTCAGTTTGGAGTTCAGGAGATTGTCTTGACCAGGACCACACCCCTAAATGCATTGAAGCAACTGCCATGTGATTGGTTGATTAGATAATTGCATTAATGAGAAATTGAACAGGTGTTCCTAATAATCCTTTAGATGAGTGTGTATATATATATATATATATATATATACATACATACATACATACATACACACACACACACAAAAACACTCTCACACACACACACAGATACATATATACAGATACCACAGCACACCTTCAGGGGTCTTCAGGAGTCCACGCCTTGGAAGGTGAACACTGTTTTGGCAGCAAACAGAGGACCAACAGCATATTAGGCAGGAGGTCATAATGTTTTGAACCAGCTTACATTCTATGTACAAATTAGATTAGACAGACATTCTACACAAG
This sequence comes from Esox lucius, assembly GCF_011004845.1. NCBI lineage: Eukaryota > Metazoa > Chordata > Actinopteri > Esociformes > Esocidae > Esox > Esox lucius. The sequence goes on along the minus strand of NC_047592.1, from coordinate 23,460,513 downwards.
ACTTAGTATGGTAAGATTACAATCCAACGTCTGAATCCATTACATCACAAAAATCTTCGGCAAGAGAGAAACATGACATGGCGTCATGTTGGTTTACCATCTACTTCTGCACACTAAACTAATTTGCAGAAGTGGCATTTCCTCATAATGATGCATTAAGTAGATACAGAGAAAGACAAAAAAAAAATTACGTTTATTATTGAGTGTTGACTGAAGGACAGATAGACACAGCATAACCCTGTGTCTGAAAATGACAGCCAATCCCCTATCGGCCCTGGTGAAAAGTAGTGCACTATAAGGGGAACAGGGTGTTGTAAAAGAACCAATAAAACAGGTTTCAGTATGACAAGGATGCCAATAAGGTTTTATGGCTGCTGTTGCATAAACTGAGTTTCTCCATATCAACCAGCCTGTGCCTGGTACAGGTCCTGCCGTGCATGCACGCACCCACGCACGCACGCACACACTCACCACAGTAAAACAACCTGGATCATTCTGCTTTCTCACACAAAGCCTTGTATTTCTATACTTATCGAGTCTAGAAATCCAAAAATCAATGTAACCGAAACACAACACTACACCCAACATTAACTTGAATCCTAACCGTAAACACCAATTTTAACACTAACTGCAATTTTTATTTTGGCCTTGAAATGGAAATTGACCTTGTTGATACAGGCAAAAGGTCTAAACAATGGCAGATTTTTCATGTTTTACTATACTTGTGAAAACTTCTGATCCTAATTGGATCTGTGAAACGAAACACACAAACGCTTGAACAAAGCAAAAGGTATATCATGATAAACATTCATGAATACAACCAGCAAATATAGCCATCAGCATTCTGACACTTTCCTCTTGAACATGAAAATGTAGCAACATATTATTTTTCCATCATCCTGAATGTCATGTAATTACATGGTAGACATGGATCCACACAGTTGTTTTTCTTGCAGGATGATTTTGAGGGTCAGAAGTGATTCAGCGTGATCAGGGGTCAGTCACTGAAACACAGACATGCCTCTTGTGTGTGTGGTTGTGTGTGTGTGTGTGTGTGTGGGTGTCCGTGCTGCGTGTCTGTATCCAGAAAAAGACAGGTGACGGGTGATACAGAATATTATCCCCAAAAAACGAACAACTGTTCCATCTGTCCCGGACAGTCCACTGCAACCCAGAAGAGACTGGTTCTTTCTCTATCTGCCACACCCTTTCATTTGGGTCTGTTGCCACAGCTAGACAATATGTCCCAATACACAAGGCATGCAGATGCTGATCAGATGTCCACGGTATCAGTCGGCTCAGAACGCCAATGCACCTCTTCCCGGTGGACTCGGAATGGCAATCCATGTCCTGGAATGATGACATCAGAGGTACGTAGCGCCAGCTGCCGGCTGGCCTCCTGCACAACAGGGTTCTCACTTAGATCCCTCCAGCTGTCGTCGTCGGCGCATCGCTCAAATAGGTCTCCGGCAACCAGCACCGTGCCCATTGTAGTTCCCTTCACCAGAACGCTCACGTCTCGTCCTGTGTGGCCAGGAGTGGGTACTACTGACACCTGGTGGAGAGATGGAGGTATTGCAGAAATGTTTAGAGCGCAGTCTCCAATTGATGCTCATTTCATTGCTTGAGATATGGATAGGAAACAGTTGAATCGGAGTGTAACACACAGACACAGTTAAACAACGAATGATATAATATTCTAAAGGCTGAACCCGGGACTCTAGTACTCGCACACAGGCATGTTCTCTTGCTGGATCTAAAATACTCGCTTATGAAGGAAAAACCCGCCCTGAGGGTGACATTGACTTTGGATTACAAGTCCGTTTTTCTCACGAATTACGCGGCAAACGGTATTTAAATGAGCAGTAGGTTTGTGCATTGAAATATATTTATGTATTTAGCGTGGATTGTTTAACTGCCATTATTAAATGTGCATGGTTTTCAGAGCGTTTGTATTCAGATGGTGTAGAGATTATAGTCGATTTGAGATTTTCTTTTTTGAGAAATTCCCCATGCAATAGGATTCTCCCCACTCCCCGTAAACGTTATTTTAAATATAGGCTAGTGTTTTAGGCTGAATATTAAAATCAACTGACGTATGAACTGCGATTTATTTGGGCTACATTATAATTAGAGGTTATTTATATGTCTAGGATTCAGACTTATTCAAATGGTGAATTTTACCAAAAAGAAATAATAAAAGCAAACGTGAGTCAGTCAAGCTACTTTCTAATATCAGAATATAACTAGATAATTGGCTAAATAGACATAATGTTTGAAAGATTTTAGTCAAGCATATTGGTTGTAGGTAAACAAACACTAACCTGTACATAATTGGACGTCTGGGGGGTACTCCATCAAGGAAGATAAAGGAAAATCCAGGTTTATTTTGATAAATCTGGTTAATTTAAGTGGGATTTCCGTTCCATTAATCTGTTTTATAGGAGACCCTGCTCAGTAACTAAGGTAATTTATATCTGAATTAAGCTGCTTCCTCGCAGGCTACATGTCAAGCTTAATTTAGCTATGTTTCAAAGAATGTCCAACAGGCGGAAACAGAATCGCCAAAAAACATCCCGTGTATTTCTCGCTCGCATCACTTTTGTCCTGTCCGTGTTGTGACCAAGCATGAATTATGGTGTCTAAACATTTGTTGAATTATGGTGTCTCCACAAATATGGTGTCTTAACATTAGGCTACATTTTGTCGCGCATTAACATCACGCTAAGTTTGAGTATTTTGCTTGACACCAGAGGCGTCATAGGATCACAGTACATTCGGGGCTTAGACGACAGCCGAACCTGAAGCCGAACCTTACACTGCCAAAGCAATTTCATTTCAGGGCACAACAACGTTCGACATTTGAGTGAGGAACAGAAGGGTTAAAATTAAGAGACCTCGGCAAATTGAACGCTTCTTTTCCTCAAACAAAACATTCCTTTTCAACTTTTTTGAGCTGTAAGTTAGCCTAATAATTTTGATTGATCATAAATCTGATATAATCTAGCCTAATAATATGGCCAGGCTAGTGCTCTGAATGTTCATTAATAAAAAAAATTATACAATAATCAATTATGACTTACGCATTCAATCTGTCAGTCATTTTTTGCAAAGCTATCTCCTTCGCCTTGTCAATTGCGGCAGTATTGCCCTTTTTAGTGATAACTCATTTAAATTCTTGATAAAGTCCCATCAGCAGGGTTTGTTGTTGAGAAGACCACCGCACTGCTTTTTTTTGCGACATATCTTCATTTCGATGATCGCTTGTTCTGGGCTGCTTATGTACTCCGTGCGCGTGCACAATGTAAACTTGTTCAAGCCTGGTTTTAGTTAAAGTTGTCAAGAAACGGCCGAATTGGGTTAATGGAACGGCTTGAGCCTTAAGTGGAAGTTGGGGTTTAAGTGGAATACGTTGGGTTGACCAAAATAACGTTTTGGACTTACATGTTCATCAATGGGATATGGTCGCCCCTCAGCCAGCCTGTTTGGAAGGTACCTATCCCCCACACTGATGTCACATCCCACAACTACAGTTGCCCCTGGAAACAGCCCTAGATTTCCCACATGATCAGAGTGTCCGTGGGTGCCCACAACCACGCTGACATCGCCAGGTTCCAAACCTTTGTCCCTGAGACTTTTCACCAGGAAGTCCCTGTCCCACGGTCCTCCGGTGTCTACTAGAATAGTTTTAGGTCCAGTTAGAAGAGAAATAGTTCCGTCGGCTCGAAAAGACCCGTCAGGTTGGGGAATACAGTAGCCTACTTTGAGCACCGACAGTCTGTACGGTTGCCCCTCAATATCGAGTTCCTTGTCCGAAAACTCGCTTCTTTTGACTTTACATGCGTCTGATTTCCCTTTACATTCCATCTCTTCTCGCTCAAAAATGTGATTAGTACAGTGTCACAAAAAGCACATTGTTTTATTTTTATTAGTACACTATCACAAATGTACGTTGACAGTATTTACTTATTAACCTTGCCCAAACTAGCCAAAAGAAGTTAACAACACATGCTCTTGTTTATGGTTTTACGTCCAGATGGACAAACGTGACGATTTAGCAGCAAACCTAAAGGTGCCTACACCGCCACCTACTGTGTGGGAGCGTTCACAACTTCTATATTCTATTTAATTTTCTAATCTAATACTGTATTTCTAAAACATTTACAGGGTATGCACAGCCGTGTCACTTGAGTTCAATAAAAAATTATCCGGAAGTATCATTAAGATGTTTTTTTTTTTTCAATCATACTTGTCAAATAAGTATGTTAAAAACACCTTTTGCTGAAGCCGGAATCGCTCCTCGAAACACTTGCTGAATGGAATGCGTGTGGTAATAACGTTATACATATTCATTTTCCTTTGTTCTTACTTACAATCCTCCCATCACACAACACCACACAAGGTCAATCCCTGTCCTAGGCACGTTCCAATTTATCCCAAGGGTGTTTAATGAGGTCAGGACTCTGGGCAGGCCAGTCAAGTCTTCTGCACCAGTGTTGTAAAACTATTCCTGTATGGAATTTACTTTCTGTACAGGGGCATTGTCACACTGAAAGAGGAAATGGCCTTCCTTAAACTGCTCCTACAAAGTTGGAAGAATCATCATTTCTCAGCATTAAGATTTCCTTACACTTGAACATAAGGGCTAAGGCTGAATCCTGAGAAACAGCCCAAGAAAAGTGATTCCTCCTGCACCAAACTTAACAGTTGGCACTATGTATTTGGGAAGTTATTGTTCTCGTGGCATCAGCTACATTTGACACCCTGACATTGTGGAAAGGCAGCATGCTATGACAGTCCAAAGTTGAAAGATCTTCAGTACGTGCCATTCTACTGCCAATGTTTGTCTATGGCGATTGCATGACTGTGATTTAATTCACATTACAGCAATGGGTGTGGATGAAATAGCCAACTCCACTAATTTGAATGTGTTTCCAGATACTTTTGGCTAATAGAAAATATTGTCCACATACTTTCCTCTCACAATAGAAAATAGTTTTCCCAAATTAAAGTAACATATGCATGTTGACATATTGGAATGAAAAAATGCTGCAGCATGTCAATTACCCACAAGGCACTGTGGAGCTGGAGTGGACCTGGAGTGGAGTTTGCATAATTTGGTTACAGAGCACAAAGCAGTTTATACAGTTTGTCAAATTACCAACATAGCCTGTGACTTGTTGTTGAAATCTTCACTGCTTCTTCTCAGATCGCTTATTTCCAAACTTACAATAATAGCAAATGATGATGTGCTGTTTGGTAAATTACGTTGTATTTATGTACGGAGCAAATATGCAGCTAGCATGGAAAGATTTTTAGCAGAGCAGGAAAATGATCATTTGCATTAACAAACTCAAAAATTAATTTATCACAAGGGCCATAAACAACGTAATGCTACACAACTCAAGAAAGATCTCAAACAAATTGTGGCGATGTAATATCTTTTGAGAACACAAGTTAAACAATCTAAAAGTTTAGGAATAGCGCTTGAAATTACTATGACTAGCTGATGCATACTCTAGCTTCATTAACTGGCTGGCAGGCACTATGGTAGCTAGCTACCAGTTCATTAGCTGGCTCGGTTCTGCTGTGACCTTATGCTAGTGTTTGACCCGGGCCAGGTGTCGTGGCATCCTGGTCTCCGTACTGACCTAGGAGCTGGGGCAGTGACACCACTACAGAATAAGTCGGTTTGTTTAAATGTGTCTTTATATCCAACTCTATGATTCAACTCTAATTCTCAGACCCACCTTTTTTGTGCTAAACAATTCTACTCCATACTGCTCATTGCTTACATCAACTTTCCTGTCACTGTCAAGTGTGTGTGATGGGGATCGGTGGAACCGAGGTAAAGTTGGTTTTATATTCAGAGATTCAACAGACATTCAAAAGGCATTCAACAGAGATTCAACAGACATTTGAAGCACACATTTAAACGTTAAAAACTAATTGCATTCCTCACTGATAACTAAGACTGATTTATCAAAATATTCTATATTAGGTTGGATAACTTTCACAAGCCTTTATTTGATCAAACAATCAAACATGGATTTCTTGCACATTCTCTAACATTGAAAAACTCTATTATATTGTAATAACCTTTCGAATAATTTTCATAGAAACTTCATTCCATGTTCAAAATATTCTACCCTAGACAACTTTTACAACCTTTAAATTGATCGAAAAAGTCCACTAAGATTTTCAACACATATTCAAACATTGAAAATTACTGTTATATCGCAATAACGTCTTCAAAAAGTATCATATAAACTTAATTCCAAGTTCACAATATTCTACACTAGGGTGGACAACTTTTACGCAATCACAATTACAAACTTGGAATTAAGTTTCTATGAATCTTTTTGAAAAAGTTATGGCGATATAATTGTAATTTGCAATGTTTGAAAATGTGTATCAAATGTCTCATCTCATCTTCATCCGCTTATCTGGTATCGGGTCGCGGGGCAGCAGCTCCAGCAGGGGACCCCAAACTTCCCTTTCCCGAGCCACATTTGCCAGCTCTGATTGGAGGATCCCGAGGTGTTCCCAGGCCAGTGTCGAAATATAATCTCTCCACCTAGTCCTGGGCCTACCCCGAGGTCTCCTCCCAGCTGGACGTGCCTGGAACACCTCTCTAGGGAGACGTCCTGGGGGCATCCTTACCAGATGCCCGAACCACCTCAACTGGCTCCTTTCGACGCAAAGGAGCAGCGGCTCTACTCCAAGTTCCTCACGGATGGCGGAGCTTCTCACCTTATCCCTAAGGGAGAAGCCAGCCACCCTTCTTTCGGTCAAGACCCAGCCTTCATGACCAGAGGTGAGGGTAGGAACGAAAATTGACCGGTATATCGAGAGCTTTGCCTTCCGGCTCAGCTCTCTTTTCGTCACAACGGGGCGGTAAAGCGAATGCAATACCTCCCCCGCTGCTCCGATTCTCCGGCCAATCTCCCGCTCCATTGTCCCCTCACTCGCGAACAAGACCCTGAGATACTTGAACTCCTTTCTTGGGGTAACGCCTCATTCCCTACCTGGAGGAGGCACTCCATCGGTTTCCTGCTGAGAAGCATAGCCTCAGATTTAGAGGTGCTAATCCTCATCCCAACCACTTCGCACTCTGCGAACCGGTCCAGTGAGGGCTGAGTCACAGACTGTTGATGCCATCAGGACCACATCATCCGCAAAAAGCAGCGATGAGATCCCCAGCCCACCGAACTGCAACCCCTCCCCTCCCCACCCCGACTACGCCTCGATATCCTGTCCATAAAAGTTACAAACAGGATTGGTGACAAAACGCAGCCCTGGCGGAGGCCAACCCCCACCTGGAACGAGTCCGACTTACTACCAAGAACCCGAACACAGCTCTCACTTTGGACGTACAGGGATTGGATAGCCCTCAGAAGGGACCTCCTCACCCCATACTCCCGCAGCACCTCCCACAGTATCGCCCAGGGGACCCGGTCATACACCTTCTCCAGATCCACAAAACACATGTAGACTGGATGGGCATATTCCCAGGCCCCCTCCAGGATCCTTGCAAGAGTAAAGAGCAGGACGGAATCCGCATTGTTCCTCTTCAATCTGAGGTTCGACTATCTGCCGAACCCTCCTTTCCAGTACCTTTTAGACTTTCCCAGGGAGGCTGAGAAGTGTGATACCCCTGTAATTGGTACCCACCCTCTGGTGCCCCTTTATGAACAGGGGAACCACCACCCCGGTCCGCCACTCCTTAGGCACTTTCCCCGACTCCCACACAATGTTGAGGAGGCGTGTATAAAATGTAAGTGTACTATTTCAATCAATTTAATCAGGTTGTAAACAATTACTTGGAATAAAGTTTCTATGAATCTTTTTGAAAAAGTTGCAATAAAACTGTGTTCCGAATTTGCTAAATTTCAAAGATTCTAGTTGTGAATTCTGGATCAAATCAAAGGTTGTACAAGTTGTCCACCCTAGGGTAGAATATTTTGATCTTGTAATGAAGTTTATATGATGACATTTTAAAAAGTGATTGCGATATATCAGTCCTTTTAAACTTTTTTTATTTTTATATAAAATGTATTTACATCATTTTGATAAATTAAAGGGTTGTAAAAGTTGTCCAGCCTACTGCAGAATGTTTTGAACTTGGAATTAAGTTTCTGTGATTCTTTTTGAAAAAGTTATTGCGATATAATAGCGTTTTTCAATGTCAGAGAATGTGCATAAAATCTGTGTTTGATTGTTTGATCAAATAAAGGCTTGTGAATGTTATCCAACATAATATAGAATGTTTTGACGAGTCAGTTAGAGTTATCAGTGAAGAATGCAGTAGTTTTTAACATTTAAATGTTTCCTTCGAATGTCTGTTGAATCTCTGTTGAATCTCTGTTGAATCTCTGAATATAAAACCAACTTTACCTCAGTATGTGGACTGGGAGTAGGATCTGCCATGGGAAGAATGGACAAATAGACTGGGGTTGGAGGGAGTCGGAGATTGTTCGTTGGCGACATCTGCCAGAGGAAAGTGTTCTTTGTATTTGCCAAACAAATGTTTTCAAACTTTGCACCATGTTTTAGTATCTGTCTGGACTATATTACAGTACTGTATATCCCAATTGGGGGTTATAAACTTAGCTTCCAGTTAAATGTTTGACGACATTCTTTGGTCAAAGTCCAAACAATACTAAACAACACTTTTGAAGAGTTACACAAAAGCAAGGGAAGGCTATTGTTCACATACAGGTAAGTACATTTTCACTTTTTAAGAGATACAGTTGTGTTGTCATATATACACGCTATAATATAGATTTTTATTAATATGATAAAGAATCAAGCTGACCTACGTGTCAAACATCGTCTAAAACCAACATGTTGAACAATTTGAAATCCAAAGATATTTCTTCATTTAATAAATTGCCCTTACACATACATTTCAGATATTGAGCAATATTGTGTGAAAGACAAAATTGTGTCAAAACAAAACATGAAAGAGTATTAAAGTGCTACGGCGTTACTGCATTATTCCAATGGTATTATAGCTTTACAAGGCTGGCTATTTTGTCAAGGCTGGCTATGTAGTCTTGCATCGTTCTACTGTTGTCTTACTTGTAAAATAGAATACCTTTGTCTGTCTGACTGTCCATTTATCTGTCTGACTGTCCATTTATCTGTCTGACTGTCCATCTGTCTGTCTATCTGTCTGTCCATCTGTCTGTCTGTCTGTGTCGTTGTCCAGACAGCAACCTAACAACCTCACTGGGTCTAACTAGTCCTCTCAAGTGAATGAGAGAGAGCCTTGCCAGTGGATGATGGTGGACACTGGTGTCAAACACTTTAACACCCTCCGTAAAAAACAGGTGAATTAGTATCAAATGACACCCTATGACCCTTTTTTTGTCGTTTCTAACATTTTGTTAATCTGTCTGTACCCATGCAGGACAAGCGTCTGGAGACAGTGGAGGTGACACACTCAGAACCATGGAATAAACCCACTTTGAGCAACAACAATGTGGGTTTTAATCAGGAATATAATGGTCTTTATTGTACACAAGATTTTTATGATGTCTCTGTGAAACCTTATTGATCAGTGCATTACATTATCCATGTTTCATTGCGGTTCAGGAGGGCCAATCGGAAACATGGGCCCATTCAGGACCATGGACCAAACCACTGAGCAGCTCTAAGGTACAGCTACATGTGAATTCCGTGTTATAGTAACCGTGTCCCCTTTTGTGCACAGCCTGGAATGACAACCACTAAAAGAACAGAACAGTATTTCAGAAATGTTGTCTTGTAAATATATTACATCCAGAGAGGCATTGCAGTTATCATCCTTCAATACTTCATTCTATGCTAAAAGCAATGTTTCTTAAATTAGCTTGATATTGTAGTACATTTATTTTTTTCTGCCTACAGTCAGGGCATGCTGCTTTGAGGCAGCTGAAATAAGCTCAGCTGTTACCATGTAGCATTTGGCACTTGGATGCTTAGGAAAGGTAAAGCCAGATGACTGGTTGGGTAAACAAAGCCAGTTAGGCATTGCATATAATACCAGAAATTTCTCACAACTTCCTTATTGGCTATTGATTGGACCAATGTGGCTCAGAGTTCCACCACACCTTGTGTGCGCTTAGGGCAGATGTCACTGAGAACAACGGTAGACTACTTGGTTTGTGTGTGTGTTTTCTAACAGCATGGCCTAGAACAGATGCAGACGTACCAGGAGTGCCTGAAGCTCATCAGGCAGCTAGCTGAGGATGTCAAGAACATCAGTCAGGTGTGATCATCACCATTTGTAGCTCCAACCTCCGAAACTCAGACCTCTGTCACGCAGACCTCCCAACAACATCAATGCATGGTTTTCACAAAACATTCAATCACACAATCTGTCCAAACTCAAATTTCAACACAACGATCAAGACCTAACCTGCGCATCATTTTCCTTATTGCTTGCAGCTTGCCAGAAGAAGGGGGGTGATGGATGGTGGAGGTCCCATTGCGCCTCTGAGCCTGGAGAGCAGCAAGAGTCTCATTTTCGTGTGGGCGGAGGAGCTCAATCAGCTAGCACCTGTGAGCAGGCTACCAGAATACTATTTCCCCTCTAGTTTTCGAACCAATCTGTGATTTATTGGGATGTAAATTACATTTCTTGACCATATGGATGTCCTGGTATAGTATATCACAGATAATCTTTTTTTTTTTATCAAACTGTATTGTCACAGCTCCAGAAGACCTCCGCATCAGCAACCCATGTTCAAAGCATGAGAGTTAGGAGGGATCTGGATGGAGGGAAAGACAGAGAAAGGAAAAACAGAAGTTTGGAGAGAGAGAATCAGTTGGTTATAGAATGGGCAAAGGAGCTGAAAAGTGTCTCAGAGGTGTGTGTGTCTGTCAAATAGTTGTGTGTGTCTGTCGAATAGTTGTGTGTGTCTGTAGAATAGTTGTGTGTGTCTGTAGAATAGTTGTGTGTGTCTGTAGAATAGTTGTGTGTGTCTGTAGAATAAATGTGTGTGTCTGTAGAATAGTTGTGTGTGTGTGTGTGTGTGTGTGTGAATAGGTGTGTGTATCTGTCGAATACTTGTGTGTGTGTGTAGAATAGGTGTATGTGTCTGTAGAATAGTTGTGTGTGTGTAGAATAGTTGTGTGTGTCTGTAGAATAGGTGTGTGTGTCTGTAGAATAGTTGTGTGTGTCTGTAGAATAGTTGTGTGTGTGTGTGTGTGTGTGTGTGTGTGTGTAGAATAGGTGTGTGTGTCTGTAGAATAGTTGTGTGTGTGTCTGTATAATAGTTGTGTGTGTCTGTAGAATAGTTGTGTGTGTGTGTGTGTGTAGAATAGTTGTGTGCATCTGTAGAATAGATGTGTGTGTCTGTATAATAGTTGTGTGTGTCTGTAGAATAGTTGTGTGTGTGTGTGTGTGTAGAATAGTTGTGTGTGTCTGTAGAATAGATGTGTGTGTCTGTAGAATAGTTGTGTGTGTGTGTGTAGAATAGTTGTGTGTGTCTGTAGAATAGATGTGTGTGTCTGTAGAATAGTTGTGTGTGTGTGTGTAGAATAGTTGTGTGTGTGTGTGTGTGTGTGTGTGTAGAATAGGTGTGTGTGTGTCTGTAGAATAGTTGTGTGTGTGTCTGTAGAATAGTTGTGTGTGTCTGTAGAATAGTTGTGTGTGTGTGTGTGTAGAATAGTTGTGTGTGTCTGTAGAATAGATGTGTGTGTCTGTAGAATAGTTGTGTGTAGAATAGTTGTGTGTGTGTGTAGAATAGTTGTGGGTGTGTGTGTGTGTGTGTGTGTGTGTAGAATAGGTGTGTGTGTCTGTAGAATAAGTGTGTGGGTATCAAAAAAAGAACACCACACTAAAACAATATAATCATGACCACAAAAGGAAGTGGTTACATTATAGCTGTTCTCTCTTCTGTCACCCCACTGGTGTAGCCTGTTAGCCCCACCCCCTTACACTGTGAGTAATGTGTCCTGGCTAAGGCAGGGTAATGTGGCTGTCTCACCTAGCTGTCTTAAAATCGCTGCCCTAACTGTCAGTCCATCTGGATAGGCTGAAATGGAAATGTCAAATCCCTTTATTCGTATGTGTTGGTTCTCAGATTAGTGGGCTCTCAGATAAGGACATCAACCGGCTGCTTTGTCCTGGGGCGATTAAGGAGCCCAGGCTGGCCAGTGTTCTGCCATTGCTGGAGTTCTTTGCCTGGTCCCTCCTGTCGCAGGACAATGAGGTGCAAGAGAATTGTCTTTCTCTCTCAGTATGTTTCTCAATTTCACTCTGTCAGTATGTTTCACTCTCAGTCTGGTTCTTAGACATTTAAAAATCTGTCTTTCATGTCAGGAGGACGTTTTGAAGCTGTGGTTGTCGACCAAACAGAGAGCATTGAGTAAGTGCTCAGATGTTGAATTGCCCTTGCTGGTTTCGTTGTCTCTCTCTAATTCTCTCCCTTCTTCTGATTGCTCATAGGAAAGCCAAAATACATTCCTATTTCAGTATGGAATTGGATTTGCAGTGCTTCGGGTAAGAAGAAAGAATTGACAATGTTTCATAATTACACCAAGTTCATGCATGCACAACTACTTCTGATTTTCATTTTTCAATCAGTGTCAGATGATTGAATCAACAGACATAATGATTTTGAAAGGGGGAAAGAAAACCCCAGGTCACTGGTAACCTCTCATGCCAGTCACTGCTCCCCATCCATCCCTCCCTCCATGTCCACAGATTCAGTGAGCCTGGACCCTTTCAGCAGCCACCCCTGGCTGGCCATCTCAGATGACAACCGCCAGGTTTGGGAGGGTCCCCAGAGGACAGACACCGTAAACCATCCCCAACGCTTCGACAGATGGTCCTGTGTTCTAGGAAGTCCGGTAGGGATGGGTGATGAATCCGTTATTGAAACCGTCAGTATTTCAGAAATAAAACCAAGGAAGAAATGTTCTTTCCTTACCAGACAGTTTAAGTAAAAAATGACACTTAGCATTGCTTATCCTTATCTGCAGCTTTTCTTCCCCACCTTAAGTATATTTCCAGCATGCACTTATCTTACTACATTTGGTAGAAAAAACAAAAAATATCTATTATTGTATATATTATATAATGTAATAATATTATCTAATATTGCCCTAGCAAGCCTCAAAATAACTGTGTTGAACTATTTATGGCTCTACCAGACCATCAGCACAGGAAGGCATTATTGGGAGGTGGAGTTATCAGCCGAAGGCGGCTGGAGACTGGGGGTGACGGATGTGAACGCACCACGAAAAGGATTGTTCTCCATGACCCCAGCAAACGGCTTCTGGACCTTGTGGAAAGGCACCCAGAATATTATTTGGGCCTGCGGAAAACCCCAGACCAAGATTACTGTCCGTGCCCTTCTACGCATTGTCGGGGTGTATCTGGACTTTGAGGAGGGACAGGTTTCCTTCTATGATGTAGAAAACAGGGTTCACATCTATACGTTCTCTGACAAGTTTAAGGGGAGAGTGGTTCCTGTATTCGGGTGTCATGATGGGGACACAAAGATCAGCATCCGGTATTAGATGATGTTGTTACCCCCATTGTTGTTAGACAAAGCTGCTGTGTGATGATTGATGTGTTTTTATCAGACAGACAATGCAAATACAAAATGTATTGTATCAAATGACTGATAAGCAGTTTTCTTTTTCCAATTACCCTTTTGTGAAAGAATACTGAAACTTAATAAAGAGAAAAGTAAAACGTACTGTTTCTTTTTTGTACTGTAAGCCACATACATTTGACCATAAGGATAAAATATAAAATATAGCAACTTCAAAAGTGACAGCAACAGCGACTACGTCGATAAGGAACCGGAACCATTGGCATTGCTTTATGTTTCTGTTTAGCGTGGGGGAAGCGGTATTAAGGGCACACTTCTACGTCACGCCACAACTCCACAATGGCGACCCCTGTGATGATGGAAGGTCCAAAGACTTCTGTGTTGGACCCCCTGAAAGGGCTCCTTTTGACCTATTTCATGCCAGAATCATGTTACGATGAGTTTTTTCTTAATTTTAATTTTTTGGACGGTAAGTGTAATGTTTTTGCTAACGGGAATTTATCGTTGAATGAAGAGCTAGCTAGCTTTTCAAGACGATTGTAGTTATTTTCTTGTTATCTTGCAATTAAGAAGTCGTATTATTTTTGAGGACAGTATGTAATTAAATATTTTACACCGATCACATTTAGGAATCTAACCCGCTAAAAAGACAACAGGAACTAGTTTAGAGGTGTGCGCTATCCACAGGGCATCACATGATTGGTTGTATCAAATTCCTCTCTGATTGAAGTTCCTCGTTGGTTATCGCCACTGCTCATCAATCAGTATTTGTTCCTCAATAACTTCAAAATCACTGAACAAAATAAACGCAACACTTTTTTTTTTTGTCCCCATTTATCATGAGCTGAACTCAAAGATCTAATACTTTCTCTATGTACACAAAAGGCCTATTTCTCTCAAATATTGTTCACAAATCAGTCTAAATCTGTGTTAGTGAGCACTTTTCCTTTGCCGAGATAATCCATCCACCTCACAGGTGCGGCATATCAAGATGCTGATTAGACAGCATGATTATTGCACAGGTGTGCCTTGGGCTGGCCACAATAAAAGGCAACTCTAAAATGTGCAGTTTCACTGTATTGGGGGGATCTGAAAACCAGTCAGTATCTGGTGTGACCACCATTTGCCTTACGCAATGCAACACAACTCATTTGCATAGAGTTGATCAGGTTGTAGATTGTGGTCTGTGGAATCCACTCCTCTTAAATGGCTGTGTGAAGTTGCTGGATATTGGCAGGACCTGGAACACGGTTGTATACGCCGATCCAGAGCATGATGACCATGCAAGAACTGGGAAGTTTTCAGCTTCCAGGAATTGTGTACAGATCCTTGCAACATGGGGCCATGCATTATCATGCTGCAACATGAGGTGATGGTCAAGGATGAATGGCACAACAATGGGCCTCAGGATCTCGTCACGGTATCTCTTACAGTGAAACCTGGGATTCATCCGTGAAGAGAACACCTCTCCAAAGTGCCAGACGCCATCGAATGTGAGAATTTGCCCACTCAAGTCGGTTACGACGACGAACTGCAGTCAGGTCGAGACCCCGATGAGGATGACGAGCATGCAGATGAGCTTCCCTGAGACAGTTTCTGACAGTTTGTGTAGAAATTCTTTGGTTATGCAAACCGATTGTTGCAGCAGCTGTCCAGGTGGCTGGTCTCAGACAATCTTGGAGGTGAAGATGCTGGATGTGGAGGTCCTGGGCTGGTGTG
The DNA here is from genome assembly GCF_011004845.1 of Esox lucius. NCBI lineage: Eukaryota > Metazoa > Chordata > Actinopteri > Esociformes > Esocidae > Esox > Esox lucius. Next base: position 23,445,241 of record NC_047592.1, on the reverse strand, counting down.
GTTACACGTGGTCTGCAGTTGTGAGGCCGGTAGGATGTACTGCCAAATTCTCTGAAATGCCTTTGGAGACGGCTTAAGGTAGAGAAATTAACATTCAATTCACAGGCAACAGCTCTGGTGGAAATTCCTGCAGTCAGCATGCCAATTGCACACTCCCTCAAAACTTGAGACATCTGTGGCATTGTGCTGTGTGATAGAACTGCAAATTTTAGTGGCCTTTTATTGTGGCCAGCCTAAGGCACACCTGTACAATAATCATGCTGTTTAATCAGCATCTTGATATGCCACACTTGTGAGGTGGATAGATTATCTCGGCAAAGAAGTGCTCACTAACACAAATTTAGACAGATTGGTGAACAATACTTTAGAGAAATAGGCCTTTTGTGTACATAGAGAAAGTGTTAGGTCTTTGAGTTCTGCTCATGATAAATGGGGGCAAAAACAAAAGTGTTGAGTTTATAATTATGTTAAGTGTAGGAGGACATTGCCCATTCTCATTGACAGGACTAGTTCAATGATTGGTTGTTTGTGTTCGTAGTTCCGTGTCTGAAGATTGTGCTCAGCAAAGGACTGGGCATTGGAATCATCCTAGGGTCTGTGATGGGTAAGTCTAAGATTACCTTACTGTAGGTCTCTCTCTCCCTCCATTCCTTCTCTCTATCCCTCCTTTCCTCCATTCCTTCTCTCTCTCCCATCTCCATTGCTTTTCTGACTGTCTTCTTTTCTCACACCATTTGTGCCTATGCTAAGCAACTCCCCCTATGTCTGTCACATAACTGTGGATGGTGGGACATTCAATATAGTTTGAAAACATATAGATAATGCGTAGAATAACCCCCCCCCCCCCCACACACACTTACAGTGAAGCTGCCCCAGATTCTGAAGCTGATGGGGGCTAAGAGTGCAGAGGGTCTCAGCTTCAACTCGGTCCTGCTGGAGCTACTGGCTATCACAGGAACCATGGCCTATAGTATCGCTAACAGCTTTCCCTTCAGGTACTAACAACACACACACTCCCTGGAGATCGAGCGACAGTATTGGGATGTTATGACATTTATATATATTGTTTAGCAGATGCTTTTTTTTTTTGCACTCACCACCACCGTCCAATGACATCCAGGTACTGGTAAAGACTTGCTGTGTGTCTCCTCCTCAGTTCCTGGGGTGAAGCCCTGTTCCTCATGCTGCAGACGGTGACCATCGGGTTCCTCATTATGCATTATGGAGGCAGCACCGCCAAAGGCAAGAGACACGCAAACACCCAGCTGACGCCAATATACGGGCCGTAGTCGTTGCTGAGGCAGTTGGAGAATATCCTCAGTGGCGTATGTGTGCAACCTGTGTTTACAATGAAAATCATAGCAAGGTGGCGAATGCTGTGTCCCGCACGCACCCAGATGATGGACGCCATTTTGTACATTGACGCAGTGATCGATGCGTAACACTGAACGCCACAATGTACGGCATTAGAGTTGGCGAACGATTAGACGCGTTCGCAAGCCGACAGGCGTCCAGGCCGGGTTAAACCAGGACTATATTCCTGCGCGGTTGGTCTCACGCTCTACCTGAATTGGCGCTCCATGTGTGTTAACCCCGTTTCCAGTACGGTTTATGTAGTCTGTCCACGGGAGGTTAACTTCTGTCTGCCCCCTTCGCCCCACAGGTGTGCTGTTCCTGGGGGTCTACTCTGGTCTGGTGGCTCTTCTGCTTTCCCCAGTCACTCCCATGGCTGTAGTCATGGCCATGCAGGCCTTCAACATGCCTGCCATCATCATCGGCAGGGTACGTGGAACATGAATATGTACGTATCTCATTGCAACCAGTGGAATCTGATGTTTAGGCGGCAGTTTAGAGCCTCGGGCTGGTAACCGAAAGGCACCTGAAATCAGCACAGACGCCGTTCTTTCAGTCATGTCCTGGCTATTTGGTAAACGTTGGTGATTTTGGTAATGACATTGTTAATACATTCCTTCACATCTATTTAGGAACTAAGCAAGGGCATATAAGCGATCAGATTTAAATGCGTCTTTCCATCCTTAATGCAGCAGCCAATCGGAGCCTCTCTTGTTACAGTGCCCCTTCACATTGCTCTCCTTAAGTTATTCTGCCAATGTGTGGGTCGTTCGCCATATCCGTTGAATAGTAAGGAAAAATGAGCGATGAGATGAGCGATAATATTATCAGTCGTACCAAGTGAGTTCAGTGGCCTACAGTCTGTTTTGAGGAATTTCAGGCAAGTTATCTTGATTATATATTTTCTTTGTATAACCCAGCCCGGGCTGACATGATGGAACATCTCTCTTTCGGTCCCTGAGCGAAACAGTTTGACCTACTTGCTCCTGTCGGTCAAGCTGGATAAGAGCGCGTGTAAATTCACCTTAGCATTTGGTTAAATTGCTTGCATGTGTACTGTCTCCTTTAGAGGATCTCAACGCAGGGACCCTTAAACCTGTATTTAATGACCCTCGTGGGCTGAGGGAGAGACTGACAGTCCAAGAGAGTCCAAACATACAATCTTACCTAGAGTTATTACCTCAGATTCTAAATGCAAGAGTAACCCATCCTGAGCGGTGTGTTGCGTTGTGTGGTGACATGGCTTTGAATCCCGGTGGCTAATCGTATCCCTTTCTGCCGTTGCAGCTGATCCAGGTGTTGACAAACTACCACAACGGACACACGGGTCAGCTGTCTGCCATCACTGTGCTGATGCTGTTCGCCGGGTCCCTGGCCCGGATATTCACCTCCATACAGGTAAAGACGGGTGTGAGCCAGAGCCGGCGTGTTTAGAGCCGTGTTTTTCCGATCGTCCCCTCACCGCGGCCTTTGCTTCTTTCTCGCTGTCGGACAGGAAACTGGTGACTCCCTGATGGCCCTGACCTACGTCATATCCTCGTCGTGTAACGGCCTCATCGCCGCCCAGCTCATCTACTATTGGAACTGCCGCCCGGCGCTCAAAAAGAAGACGGAGTAGGCGGACTGACCAGCGGACCCGGAGACAGACAGACAGACAGACAGAGAGAAAGGTAGACAGGTGAATAGAAAGACAGACTGGTGGACATTGAGCTAGTTGGAAGACCTAAAATAGACTTAATAGACTGTAATTTGAGACAGACAGTGATGGAGGTAATATGACGTCTGTCTAATTTAGTAGCCTATTAATGTGTAACGCACTACTTTTGACCAGAGGCATTCCCTCGGGGGAACCGCAGCACCTCATTCCCCCTTTGCCCCAGTACTCTTTTAGTGCACTTTATTGAGTAACAGGGTGCCACTTTTTTCCCCAAGCATTGAAAGGTGTTTCAGGCTGTCTTTAGGTGTTTATTTTCACTGGTTTTATTGAAGAGATGAAATATTGGGGGTAGAAAAAGAGTTGAGGGCCGCGGGCTAAATTCAGACCCGGGGCTCGGTTCTGAACAGATATGCCGCATTCCCCAAGGGACCACAGGGCGACGTTTGAGATGTACCTCATACAAACATTCCCACAATCCTCTGCTGTTGCCTTGCCTTGCCCCGGACCAAATTGACAGTCTACTCTCGGAGCTACGCTAGCGAGCTTCCGCTATTTAGTAATAATGTGGCCCTTTTCCAGTTTGAGCAGTTCACAGAGAAATGTTTGGTTATGTATCCATGTTTGAGCTCAGGGAAGGCCAAGCTTCTAAGTCGTTGCGTTTCAGCTGAATCTTGACCTAAGACACCAATTCTACTAGAAAGTGCTAACACACTGCAACCTGCTGTTTAATCATTCTCTGAAATCATTATACCTCCCCAACAACACATTGGATTGTTCCTGTTATATAATATCAGTGGTTCCCGGAACATGATTTAGAATGATAAACATTTTGAACACAACCAGGAAATTGTTTTCTGGCTGTAATGAAGAGTAATCAAGTAGTTAAATGTAAATTCTGTCTGTATGTTTAAGGTAAATGTTTAATTTTCTTTCAAGTTTGATAACGGAACTTTCTAAACTATAGGTACAGTGAAATTGTCCCTAGATGCTGATTTGGGGTCAGTTTAGCATTTACCTACTAATGGCTAAGGTTAGGATTGGGGAGGGGAAACTGATCCCGGACCTGTACCCAGAGGAAACCTCACCCCTAGGTAAATTAACCTAACTGTTAGTGTTGATCCAACCTGAAGTTGCCCATTTTTCCATGGTATTATTTTTGTTAAAATGAGTTTGTTCTCAATATTTCAGATGAAAGGTGGCCACATGAATGTGGGGTCAGTTATATTAGTGATGATAAAACAGAATGTGTCTGTTGTTTTTGTTCCTGTTGCTCTGTGGAGGGCGTGGCTGTGGGGTAATGGGAAGATGGTTATTTTTATTCAAAATCTGAAAATGGAAATAAAATGTTTTGATTTCATTGGGCTGCCCTCAAGGTTCTTTCATTGTCACTCATTGCCATCATTTGGAGAGTTTAGTAGTTTTTATACTTGAGCTATAATCACAGACCTGGTTTAGAGCGCTGTTTAGTCTGATTAGCTAGATCTGCAAACACAAATAGCTCACAGTTAGGTCAGTGGTTCTCAAACCCCGCCATTCCAGGAACTATTTGATGTATTCCAGAGCTAGAATAGCTTAATCACTTGTCAGCTAACTGGATCTGGAGAGCTTCAGCGTTACAACCTCATTGAGATGAGGTGTGTGCTTCACTTTCAGGCCACCAGAGGGAGACAATCTTCCAGTCTGTTGTAATCACACGTTTTCAGTTCTAAGCGGAGGTATACTCTATCTGTAATAAATAACTTCTCTAAGCCCCTGCTTAGTTTTCCACTATGTAATCACTGTGTAATATATCATTTTAGACTCTGCTTTTATCCTCCAGTAACGTTTGTGGAATTGGCTTAGTAATTATTTAATTTTACCCTCCTTTGAGATGTCATCCTTACTCTCACGCCCTGTTTTACATAACATTATTTTTTACTACGTCTGTCCATCAATCGTTGATTTCTTTTGTTTTCACTCTTTTGTTTTCACCCCCCCGTGTGTGTGTCGTTTCAACGGCACCCTGCCACTGCATCTCGCTGACATCATCAACACCCCCGGCGACCAAGAATGTCCCAGAACTCCAAGTGAATTTAGTAAATCAAATGTTTTTTTTTTAATCACAACTTAAAACAAAATGTTAGCTCCAAACTCTGAAAGTATATTCAACTTGACAGAAATGTTGTGCTGGAGATACATGCGTTATTTTTTATTTTTTTTGTCCAATTGGAATTAATGGTAAATTGTGCATTCTGTCATTTTGGAGTCGCTTTAATTGCAAATGAATACTGAATGTGTTTCGAGATGCTTTCTGGATGCCACCACAATTATGTGTAATCATGTCTTGAATAATGACTGAGTTATAAGATGACTACATTATTTGCATTATTCTATCCGATACAACATGATCTGGGACATAACTATGGGACAAAATACTAAACTTTTGTATACATGAAAATTACTACTAAGAATTATTTAATACACGTGAATTAGTCTAAATTCTTTTGATTCCCTAGAATGGGGATCCATTTTAGGGAACCAAAATTTATTTGGATGGAAATACCATTAAAGCTGACGGTCTGAACTTTAACTTCATGGGAATTGTAGCAGTGCAAAACAAGTTCCACGATCCAAATACTTTTCAGACATCGCTGCCTCGCTGTTTTCGTTCAGTTTTGTCTTATCAGTTTGCCTCATGCTTTGTGTATCACTCAGTCACTAACTCTCTGACCTTTGTTCTGTCTTTCTATGACAGGAATGAAGGGGGGGGGGCTAACCACATAAGAGGGAACCCGAGAGCCGAGAATATTTTTTTCTTCTTCGGGAAACGGAGAGAAAGATGCTGGTCAGAGAAGGAAGAGGTGTATAGCAGATCCTGGAGGGTGATCGACAGAGGCGGTTAAGACTGAGAGTTTGGAGGAAAAAAAAGTTATCTTTCATTGAAAGACAAGAGGGCCCCGGGCTGCGTATCTGATGGGGACTGTGCAACCGAATGGCGGAGCAGGCGATCACCTGTGAGATACATTCATCTTGGGAGGTCTGACTGTGCTTGAAATGGCCAGTTTCGTTCCACTGCGCTTGAGACTTGTCTGCAATTCACACGCACACGCGCACACATGCCACACACACATATACCAAACACAAACACTCACATCGCTCCTTTAATCAGCCAAAACATGCTCTCTTAATCTTTTTAATGTGTGGGTGCCAATGCTTATCTACCTGCTGATCACTAGGCCTGCATTTCCTATCTCCCCCTATCTGGTCCATCTGTGGAACACCCCTGCTCTTTCATAACCTGGCGGAAAATGCCATTGCCCCACCTCAGCGGGGGTGTTTTAATGAATGTCTCAGCTGCCTGACAAGGGTGACAGCCCATCTCCTCCAGTGGTTCTGTTACAAGTGTTTAATATTCCCACACACAATGAGGATTGTTTTACTATCTTCGTGAGGACCACCAATTGAGTACCATGAGAAAAGTAACCTTAAAACGAACCCGTTCCCTATCCTAAAACCCTTAACCTAACCATAACCTCAACTTTGTAAGCTGTAACGGGCCATATGTCTTCAATTTGCTAGATTTTACAGTTTTTTTCTATACTTGTGAGGAAAAACTAGTTCACCTACACACAAAGAACACACACTCATCTAAGACAGTCATTCTTTCCCTCATTTCTCTCGTTCACTCTCATTTTCTCTCCCTCGCTTGTCTAGCTCAGGGTGTGTCTCTGCTTGCTCATTAGGGCTACCTGTCACTCCCTCACTCAGAGGTTGGCAAATAGTTCCTCTATTAGCGGCATTATTGTGTAGTCTAATATCGCCCATCTGTCATAGCTGCACAGCTGGCTTGGTCTTTATGCATGTGCGTGAGCCAGGTCTATGTGAACATCATGGGACCTGAGGACCCCACATAGGTATTAAAAACAGACATATAGGCCCCACATATTTGGGGGGCTGGTCCCGATTATAGTGTTAGAATTGGGGTTACCGAAAAAAAGAAAAAATTGGCGTTACTTGTAGTTTCAGTCATTACAAGTTAAATGAAGTTCGACATTGAAGTTAGGTTAGGTTAAGTTTTGGTTAGGGTTAGGTTAGGGTTAGGGTTAGGTTAAGTTTAGGCATATAAGTTATGACGTCAAGGTAATGATTAAGGATAGGGAACATGGTTTTCTGGGTCAGAGTCAGGTATCCGATGTGTAATCTTATCACTTCACCTCCAGTTCTGACAAAAATCTGAATTACCTTTGTGTGACTGAACACCTCTCCTGTTGTCTTAAGGTTAATAGGACCCCACATCATGGCAGGGTGTTTGCAAACACTGAAAAACATCTGACTATCAAAACATACATAAGATGAATGAGTCAAATAAAAAATCAAACATGATTTGGTGATTCAGTTGGTATTTGTGTGTTTTGTTTGATTCCAAGCGATATCTCAAACCACACACATAACAGGTGGGTTTTTTGCATGGTGGTTGCTACCAGATTTCGTCACGTTCATATCTACGGTTTTATATTTACATGCAAAACAAAAAGATGTTTGCGGGTGGCTAATCATTCATCTCATTCTTCTTGGCTATGAGTGTGAAGCCATTTGAAGTTCCGATGGTGCTGCTGGAGAAGTTTCAATACAAGTCGGAGCCAGACGTATAGTCTTGCATTATCGTTCATGAGTTCTACAAATTAGCTAAAGTGCTGCTAAACAACCAGCAATAAACACCATTTGCGGTAGGCTTGCAGATAGGCCTGAAACACACACACACACACATTCTCTTTCTCTCTCAAATACACACTCAGACACATACAATGTCTCAGACAGACACAAACTATCAAAAACACACACACTCTCAAACACACATTCTCTCAAACACGCAAACCCGCTATCAGCAGAGATCTGGGCCTGGCAATGAAGGGTGGCTTCTTTGACAGGAACTGTTGAGAGACATGGAGAGGGAGTGAACATGCGCACATTCACACAACTCCCTACTGCAGGTCCCCGTGTTTACACATCCTGCTTGTCTGGATGCATGCATGCATGTAAGTATGTGAAATACAGTAAACTCCAGAGGTATTTTGACGGTGACACTGTTTTATGGCCTTGAAATATTACAATGGCTATGGGGTTAAAGTGCAGACTCATTTCATTTGACTGTATTTTCATCCATGTTGACAACAGACTACAAATGCAGACACGTTTTGGACGTAGTCTAACACAATTTGGACAGTTGGTTTCACAGCTGATTCTTATTAGGCAGGTGTGTTTGCAGCATTATTACTTTCACAAGACATCTGTCAATGTTTACTCTTGATTCTAGACTTTGCATTTGCATTTGGAGTCTGTTGCTGATATCTGATAACATCAGGACAAAAGAACTGTCAATGCAAGACCAGCTGCTAATATGAGGCAGACACATCAGAATACATAGATCAGAAACAATACACAACTTACAATACAAAACAAACTGTTTGGTACATTAAGAAGAAGAAAGAAATCCACTTGTAAGTTCAGCAGTGACCTAGTAGACCTCTACAGTGGATGACAAAGTAATGCTCACCATCATGAAGAAGAACAAAACAACTGTCTGACAGTTCAAGGCCATTTCCTAGGATGTAGGTGTGGATGTGTCAGCCACTACCCACCACAGAAGAAAAAATTGGACTACAAAGTGCAAAAACATTAGTTAACCTCATAAACAGGATGGCCTAAAAAAAAGCCTGTGGCGTTCCTGAATAAGCTATTGCGAAGGGATGAGACAAAGACTAAAATGTTTTATAATATGTTTTATAACATTTATAATAAAAACATCTGTGAAATATGCAAGACAGATTGTTGTGTTTTGAGCATGTAAGGTTGCCACTGGAACTAGACCGCAGCTGGATGGTAGTGTGGAAACGTATTGTGTGCTCACATACAACCTAATGCCTCTAAACTCTTTAAACTGTGCTTTTTCAGGCAGCAGAACAAGGACATGATACACAAATGCCGAAGCTACGAAGGAGTTTTTCAGGACCAAAGAGTGAAAAGTTATTGATTGGCCTAGTCAGTCACCCAATCTGAAGGCAAAAATGACCAGAAACAAGAACTGAAGACATATGCAGTACAAACCGGGCAGAGCCTCATCAGGGAAGCTCTTGTGATGTATATTGGTCGCACATTTCAGGCAATTATTGCAGGTAAAGGATATACAACCAAGTACAAAATCTTACTACTTTATTGTATGTAATGCTAATCTGACCAAATATTATTATTACCATAAAATGGGAGGACGGTTCTTAACGTGCTGTAATTTCTAAATAGTTGATACAATATAGATGAACATACCTTCAAATTAAAGCAGACTGGCTGCCCATACTTTTGGAGTTCACTATGTTTTACTTAATTATCCTTTTTATATATTTAAATATTAACTTTAAATCCCTGAATTATAAAAAGCTAAATAATACGATAGCATTACAAAGATATTACAATGCATACCCCCTTTTTACTTGACATTACAAAACTACAATATAGAATCCAATCTGTTCTTATGGGTAAAAGACAGTTATTATCAAAACCTTGGGCAGCCTGTCTATACCAGGCTATGGTTCTGTAGACTGAGCAAGGGCTGAGTGACGTGACGTTAATTCTGATTGGGTTGGTGGCATGGGCATCATGCTAAGTAACAAATTTGGTCAGATATGCAGTAAAAAGAGAAAAAGTCCCATAATGCATCATCAAATATCAGACAAATAATCAGACGGTACTCCTTGGGGCTTAGGGGTTATGTAAAACATACCCATGGACAGAGTGTTGGAATAAGGGATAGTGTTTGGTTTAGGCATTACAATAGGGCTGGATTGGTTTTTTACAGACATTAGGGTTGTGTTAAATGTTAGGTTATGGTAAGGGTTAGGTTAGGTTAGGTTAGGGGCTAGGATACATGGATATCTGGTTTTCTAGGCTAGATAGAAAAACAATATTGTGTGTGTGTGTGTGTGTGTGCGCGCACATGTATTATGGTGCTTGAAAGAACCAGACATCTTCACATGTACATTAACTGGTGGTATATTACAAACTTTTTGCCAGTTCCCACTTGTAAACAGAAATGCTTAAGGTTAGGGTTGGTTGAGGTTAGGGTTCTTCCCCCAAAGAACCGGAAAAGAAACGTGTTTATGTGTGTATCTGCATGTCACTTACATCCACCGATGGTGATGACACGGCATTTGGGCCAATTATGTTGTCATGTAGGTGTGTAGAAACATGCCGGCTACTACACCGGTGTGGGCCAAACACTTCAATTAGCCTTCTTTACAGTAGACCTACCCAAACCCCAGAACAAGTTAACTACATGTCCTGACAAGACAAAACCTTCAGAGGAAATTTAAAAAAAAAAAAATCTGGAATTGATTATTTAAATGTAGATACAATGGGAAAAACAAAATGCTATCGGAATGGATTGTCGAAGATTTCGTATTTTAAACGATATGTTTTTAGCTATAGTTTTGCCAGAGTCTAGCCCCCACTATAGCTCATGTGCGCCTGAACCACCCCAATGTAGCTACTGGATATAACATCACTCAGCAGGCCTTCATGCTAATAGCTTTGCCGCTAATAGACCTACTGGACAGACAAGTACTCATAAAACAGTCATAACACAGAATAGAATCGCACACACCGTGAACAGGCTTCCCTGGTAGCCTCCCCCTCCTTCCCCTCCTTAAGACACCCTGCGTGACTCGGGCTGCTCAGCTGCGAGTGTGTTTATAGTAAGTCAAAAAATGCTGGGGATCCGGAGTTCAGTGACATGACTTTGCGGCCAACCGTGTTTTGTGTGTGTGCGTGTGTGTGTGCGAGAGAGAGAGAGAGAGTGAGAGAGAGCGAGAGAAAGAGAGAGAAGATTCAGTGAGAGAGCGGGCGCTTGCACGTTTCTGTCATGGCAGAGGACCGCAGAGGCACTGTGCCAGAAACAGACACCCACTCGCTCACCTGCGAGCAAACAACGTAACGAGCAGGTCTTTCAACAACCTTTTCTGAAAGGAGTGGTTGGTTGGTACTAGTCAGTCACAGACAGACGTTGATGCCCAGTGTTCTTTATAGGTTTCGGGGCATGCGATTCTTTAGTAAACCCCCAGCTGGGTCTCTTACCTACCGCAGTTTTTAGTCATCCATTCAAAATAGTTTTTAAACTGACCCTTTTTAAGTTGTTAATGTGTCTACCTGGTTGTGTGTACTTTAAACTGTGTTGCCCCATTTCCAGTCACATTTCTGTCCAAGTAACTTAATGCGTAAAACTTGCGGTTAGGATAAATTATAGGCCACATAAAAGATGCAAACACATAGACGTAATGACTTGTGCAATTCCAATTGGCTTTGTTAACTTTTACATACAGCACGACTTTTCTGTGATGCTCCACGTCCCATGTGTGCGCAGTGCGCATTGTATGCGGGCGGGGTTGAAGTAAGGAAGTGCGAAGAAGTGCTGTTTGCTCTGCCAATGCTCTGCGTGCGAGAGAGGAGTGGTTCTTAGGCTTCCCAAGGAATGCAGGTAAATAATACGCACACGGAGTTTCCATGACGACTTCTGATGTGGTTAGGTTTCCAGCAGCAGAGTTTAAGGTATAGAAATAGGTTTTCTCTTTTTGTGTTTAGATAATCCCCAATCTCCTCCTTTGAGTGCTCATTGATAAAATAAGAGACTCAATTAGGCCAGTTGGTGCGCGTTCAGTAGCTGAAAGCAGAATAGGTTACACTGCCCAACACACAAGCTACAGCACAATGAGTTGATGAGACGCTTCAGACAGTATGAAACATGTCTGCTCGCCCATTGACAAAATACGAGGAAATTTAGTTTAAGCTTGTGGGTAAGAAATGTCTCAGCATTTGACAAGCCAAATGTCAACTTGCACTTAACGAACTGAGTGTATTGTGACCACCCGACTGACCTGAGTCATAGAGGAGACCTTCTCTCTCGTTGGCCCCTGATGACCACTTCTTTTTAAACGTCATACCGGCATCTCCCACGCACTTGTTCAGCCCCGTCTCACCAAATCCATGACAACCACTTGTTGAAGCCTCACTGCCCGTTGCTAAGAGATTGAATGTATTCTACCAGAAAATCCTGCTACCCCCTCCACCCGAACGACCTCACAAAACTCAACCACCCTGAATGCTCAGGGCGCACAGACTGGCCCTCGTCGAACTTCCGCCATGCAGTGGAATAACAAACTTTATAAGGGCCGTTAACAAATTGCACAGGCCTCTATAGATAGGTTATGTCAAAAGTAGACCTATAAACCACTATTATAAAATTAAGAAGGCCTCTTGCCACACAGTTAAGCAATTTGACAACATGTAAACAACATGTTCTCTTCTTTCCGTCCTCACAACGTTCCAATGAATGTGCTTCTCTTCCTTGCAACCTTATGTAGGAACAGACCAAGCGGTTCAATATCCAACTGCTTGGACCAAATTATTATTCCGATGGGTGCGTGTGGTTAGGCTATGGGCCGGGCTAGAGTAGTGTGGGCCAATTTACGCGCTTTCTTGGCTGGTTTCACAGTGCTGAGTTGCCAGGGAAACGGTGTTGGTAGAGTTACTTGGATCCTGAATGTCAGTTTGTCAGAGGGAAAGAGAGAGCTTTGGTGCTTTACCCCCTCTACCTCACTCCTTCCAACCCCACAGCCTCACTCCACTCATCTCCTCCCCAAACTCTCCCATCCTCCCCTCCCCTCTACCCTGCGATTAGCCTGCGCAGACCCTCCTATTTCCATGAGAATGGCAACGGGCGGTGAAAGGGTTAAGCCTGAGCCAGAGAAGAAGGGGCGACGAAGCCCCCGAATGCAACGCTAATTTTCTGCTCTGCGGGGGAGCGAGAGAAAGGGAACAAAGCTCTCCGGGGGAGCCGCCGAAGACTCCGCGGCTTTACTATGTGCACCTGCGAGCTCAAAAGCTACGGACAATGTGCCTCCGAAACGGGCAATTACGAGCAGGCCAGCCACCCGCTTTCTCTCCGGAGAAGGGAGGGAGGGAATGGGGGTGAGCAAGAGGGGGAAAAGTGAATTTTAATAGACGGGGAGACGAGAAGAAAGTAAATGATCGACCCTAAATCATCTCCCCCACCCCAACCCCCTCGCGGTTCTCCTCCACCCCGGACGCCTCTGTCCTTCTATCTTTCTAACTTTTTGTCCTCCTCCCTCCAAAGTTTTATTTTAAGCATCCAAGCATAACGGTGTCCACCTGTGGTGCCACTGTGTAAACGGAGACCCGGCTCGTTTTGATTGAGCGCCTGATGTCAGGCCAATGATTATTTTCTTTAATGATCGCGGACAAATGAGGTCACAGAAACAGCTGACCGGCAGTGGAATGAAGAATAGGAACAATTCCAAATGCTTTGTAAAACATTAGCAGTCAACGACTTTCATAATAAAAGCTTTAAACGTATGTTGGCTTGCTTTAACTATTCAATAAAATTCTCAAACTTTTAAGAAGCCTAATTTCAAATAGATAATTGCTTAACCTATTTGCCATATATATTCTACAAATGATTCCCATTAATCAACCACTCAACTGTGTAATCTGTGTATTATGCATTATGCAAACAGTCTGGCACAATTGAAGTCTATTCTGTCAGGAATTTCTCGTGTAATGGCAGGCATTTCTTTTTGTGAATAGGCTATATTACAATAGCGTCTATTTCCAAATATCCAACAATATATTGTTAAGGTGATGAAAACGTTTTATTAATATTTTTGTCATCCATGTCACATGAACATGAACTTTTTTTTAAATAAAACACAGACTCTTATTATAAGAGACATTAAGGACAAATACACTTTTCAACTTGATGTTAGATCTTCACACAGACAGAAATCTAATTGCCAAATAAAATGTAATCCATGGTTCAGTTTTCTTTAAAGGGATATTGCACCAATATTGAAAATATTGTTCTTACCTTGTTAGTCTAGGGACAAGGTATGAGAGCAAGCAATACTTTGGTTTAATTTCCTTGGCAGTTTCCAAATGTAGCATTTTTGACACAATACCCATCCAAGTACTGGCATCACAAATTACCCAAAAATAATGGACTAATCTTAAAAGCATTTAGATGATTTGAACTTTGAAGAATTCAGTACCAAGATATTGTACATAAAAATCCCATTAAATTCCAGGTAACAATATACTACTTATGTTAAATCTGTCATTTTGATGACCGTAATTAATTTCAGGTATTTTCAGATTTGAAAAAAATAAATAAAAAAACAGCACAACCACTTGAATAGGTTTTGTGCTACAAATGCAAAACACTAACCTGCTATAAACTCTTGTCCATAGACTGCGTTCAGGGTAAGGAAACCATGTCATTTTAATTTTGGCATACAAGCCCTTTAAACTACTGCTCACTTGACACCCTAGCAAAAAGTATGCAACTCTGAAAGGTATACTATTTGTACATTAAATGTTAATTAAAAAACAGTAATGAGTGCATATGTTTCCCTAGGCCCACAATCCTATCGTTGCACCATTCTGTAATGAAGTTACACAGGACTTCAGTGATATGTAAAGGTGATTTTGATTATACTTTAAAGGGGATTTGGCCATGAAAATAAAAAGCAGCAAAACATGCTCTCACTTGACTCGTAGCTAGCGGTTAATGAAGTTGTCTCTGAAGACAACTGAAGCATGGATTAGTTTCTTGGCCCATAGACTATTTTCAAAGTAAAGAACATCAAGTGGAAAAATGAAATCCTCATTTAAAAATATAGTTTATTTACACACTATGCACATTGAAAATTGCAAGATTTCATCTGACACTATACAACCAGCATTATTGACATTCCTAAAATTTAGCAAAAAGTACAATAAAACAGTTAGGTTATACACACTTGGATTGCAATGTAAACATTTGTGTTTAATTACTTTCATATAACTTACAGTATTTAATCCCCACTGCCTAATACAGATATTAGTAGGGACTTCTTCCCTTGTTGAAGCAAGTAGTGGATTGCAAAATATTAGGAGTGTCAGAACAAGTTTCCCCACAGAATTAGAACAATTGTGATTTTGCAGTTCTAAATTCTACAGTTCAAACAAATCCAGTCCACAATTTCACCCACTTTCAATGTAAAAGAAAAAACTAAATAAATTGAAACTTTTAGCAGCACTTGTTGACTATTCATATTTGGGTTCAAACCCATCGTCTAAAATTAAATGGGCGACTTTAGAACTGGAAGCCAACTCTGGTCAGTAATTGAAAAAGAACTACACATGGAAAATGGAATCTGGTAGAAATACCAAGCAACTAACAGTTTGAATGTGAAACAGAAGTTGGGGTTTATCGTAAAATAATGCTTTCTGTATCTACCATGAGTTGCCCAGACAGTGTATTACAACAGTGCTTGGTTGTGGTTGGAGAAGTAGAAATCCATACAAGATGTTGCAGAGCTAGAGAACTTGATTCAAGTGTATCATGTAAAAATAACTTGTTTCAGTTCAAGTAAACAATTACATTAAATGCAGCATTTGTATAAAATGTCACTCTTAAGAGTATTCTGTGAACAACTGAAGTTAAAACCAAGAGTACAAGTGGGATTTGAACAGTAATTATCAGGGAAATTGGGAAAATGCCAAATAACGTAACTCCAAATGAAATTTTACAGAGTTCAAATCAAAATAGCTGACTAACGCACAATTCTCAATATCTAAAAACGCAATGCAGCAGCAAACGGGAAGGGCGCAGGTTTGACAAAACCATGATGTTACGTTAAACTTACAAACTAAAATGTAAATGCGATTTGGACATACAGGAAGAGTCGCTACTAGACACCAGTTAATCATCTCATACTGGTTTGCATTGGATCCAACTGACTCAAGATTGTCCAACAGACTATGTCTTCCTATGGGTCTGGCTTTAAAAAATATCTTTTTTAAACTACAAAAATAAAAACAAGAGCACTTATTCACAAAGGCACCTAGAGGCCACATGTTTGTATAAAGTTCACTCTTCATTCAAGTTAAGTCTGTGCATTTTCCCCTCTCCAAAGTGCGCTGCACTAGCAGGCTGTTATTCGATTTGAGATGTTCCATTCCGTGAGAGGCCACAAAACCAGTTCTGGGATCTGAATCCTCTGTATCCTTGAGGACGGGTCATGTAACTGGCTTGTCACCGGCCCTGGGAGGATCTTGATTGGCTGACCCGGTTCCCAGTGTTGCGTTTCTGTGGTGGGGCCCCTCTATTGTCAGGGTGGTTGCATGCCAAATGACAACCTACTCCACTTCTAGTGCACTACTTTGAGCAGAGCACCGTAAGGGTCTGGTCAAAAATTGACTACATGGGAGAAATAGGGTGCCATTTAGGCCGGGTATCTTCCTGGTTGGTTTGGTTTAGGTCGTGATGGTGATTACCCATCAACCTGAGGGGCAGATGCGACTGTGCCAGTAGGACAATACAGCAGAATGAATACAATGGGAACATTGTGAACATTTGAGTCACATGTTTGTTTTTTTTACTTCCCCGTGACATACATGGGGGCTTGTGAATGGGAGCCTGTAATGTCAAGTTCAGTTTGTTAAAGACAGGAGGGGGGGGGGGGGTCATATGTACACGACACTGGCACCGTAAAGGCTACTGTATGTACAAGCACCGCCGTCCTTCATAACCAGAGGTTCATTGACGAGGGACACCCCTCCACCGGGCAATCGGAAGGGGGGGGGGGGTGCGACAGAACGAACGGTCTGGGGACAGAACAGACGTAGGGCTGGGGGGCAGGCCTTAATTCTAGGCAAAAACATAGGAGGTAGAAACAAAAAAAATAAAAACGTTAGACACTGCTCCCCCCCCAATGCTGTAATACGGGGGGTGGGGGGGCTGTAGTGTCCGGGGTTTGACATGACTGGCGCGTCCTTGGTGTCACACTGAGTCGGCACGCCACCCCCCCCGCGAGTCCAGCGTCTCTCGCCATCCGTTCTCAGATATGAGTGAGGGGCACCGTACCGCCTAGGTAGTGCTGCTGGACGCTGTAGCCACCCCTCTGGGAGGCCGGGTCACTGTTATCCCCCCCAGGGATGTACATGCTGATCATGTCCCTCAGGTCCCCTTGGAGTGGCCCACGGTGGTGGTGGTGGTGGTTAGGGCCACCGGTCGGCGAGTGAGACACCGGCTCCGGCTTCACCATAGACATCACCTGGCTGGCCTGCTGGGGGCTGCTGCTGTAGGACATGGGGCTGGGGAAGAGAGAAACAGAGAGAGAGCGCTGCGATGAGCGACTGAACCATCCGGATCTCACGGAGACGCCAAGTCCACCTCCGAGCACAATGTGCCGAGAAGACCCCAATGGTTCTACACAAACGTGCCGGTTCCTTACGTTTCTGATCTATTTAGCGACACGGAACCACAACAATTAACGAATAGTTTGGTTCATAAACTACAGCGATGTCTGATGTTGGGGGATAGCAGAGAAAGTTTGATTCACATTGATTCCAACATCCTTTCCTCCCGCATTCCAGCCATGGAAGAGAGGCTCACTACAGCGGAGGGATGTGACCAACAGTGAGTCACGGAGCGGGGTGGCCCCTGGAACCCACCCTCTGTTCACAGCCGGTATGGGCCGGAAAGCGGGGGACAGGGCACGTCTAGGCTAGTTGGGCCACCAACACGACTACTGCATTGTGATGTGAACAGCAGATAGCAGTAAGGATTGGGTGAACTGCTTCAGTGACATGGAGACATTGAATTATTTTGTGATCAGAAGCGTGACCAAGCCACAGTAGGGGAATCTTAATATTATGAAAATGTTTTGGTTTTGAAACCAAAAATCATTGGCTTTTCCCTGGAAGAGGCCGGCATGGGAGACGGCATAGAAACAGACTAAAGGATTGTGGGTGAAGGACCACACACAGCTTTTCCCACTCTTCCCATCACATTCACTACAACCCATATGCCTGAAAACAAGTAAACAACCTATACTAAAGCAGTGTGAATTTACGCTTTGAAACTGTAGGTCATTGTGTTGTAAATGTGATCTAAAAATCTGAGACTTACCTAATAAAAGAAAGTTATAAAATGGAAACTAAAACTAATATTAAACTGTTTAATTATTTGAAGTTCCAGACACAAGGGACAAATGCCATTAATTTAAAGTAACAATAACAGGACTAAGCGGGCTAATTTAGAAAGAAAATGCTGAAAGCTCCTTTGAGAGTGAGATTACTATTAGAGTAGATGTTAATAAGCATCAACTGGAAGTTCTGCCAATTGACAAAGAGAGAACTGATTTAATGTTCAAGTCTCTTAGTAATTCAAATAGTGATTTTTTTTTAATGTTCAGTGTATTAAGCAATTGTGAGAACAAAAAACATGAAAATACAAAGTATGACATAGGAGGGAAAAAAGTTCAGCCTCCGCTAAATGGGTTAGGGTGCGGAGTTACTGCGTGGGTTATAATCAATCTAAATTTCTGACAGACAGGCCGATCCAGTTCAGCAATAAACAGATGACCTATAAGTTGACCTATAATATTAGAAATAAATATTTACAGATAACTACCACACTTCAGTAAGTGTTAGCAAGTAATTCAGCTTTTGAACACCCCCCCCCCCCCCCCCCCCCAGCTCATTATCCAAACTGCCTACATATTTAAATAAAAACGAAAAAGTCAGCCTACATTTTGATATACACTGAAAGGGCATGATGCTTCCTGGGCCTGGGCTGGTTGCATACTCCATGAACTGAAATAAAATGCATTGAAAACGCAGAGGTCATGTCAAACAGTGTGTTTCATGTTAGGCATTAAAAATGATTGTGTCCATTGTACATGCTATATCCCAATTTCGTGATTGGGGTCTTCAATTATTATTATTTTTTTATAAAATACCCCTGAGGTAACCTAAAACTTAAGTAGTGATTAGAGAAACATGTATTCCTACAGCAGCCACTGGTTTAAGTAAGAAACGTGGGTGGTTATAACAAATTGCTCAAATGTTCTCAAAAACGAGAAAACTTAAGGCAGTTGATTCACAGACAACTGTGAATCAACACAATGTTCAGATAAACATTGTGTATACTTTCAAGTAGCATAGGTGACTTGCTTGAAATAAGCAAGGCAACTTTCTAATACAAGTTTAGAAATAGGCCCGTTTTTTTAAATGTGCACCTACTCAAATTCAGCTATGAAATATCCAAATGACATGAAGTTTCATTATCAAAAACAGATTCACATAAAACACGTGGAATGGAACTTCAAACTAATCACCTGTACGTATTTGCGCCGTTCATATACGTCTGTGCTGCAGTCATGGCTTGTGGGTACTGGAGCGCGGACAGGTCGTAGCGATGCAGTTGCTGAGTGTATCCGAGGGCCTCGCTCTGCATCCCGGCGTAACCTCCAGCTGGGCCCCACCCGTAGCTTTCCATCCGGGGGCTCCCCCCTTGGCCCTGTGCGGCAGCCGCGGCCAGGAGGTTACCCGCAGAGAGAGGGTACTTTCCCATCTGGTTGTCCTTCTTGAGCAGGGGCTTGGTCTTGCGGCGTGGCTTGTACTTGTAGTCGGGATAATCCTTCATGTGCACTGCCCTGAGGCGCTTGGCTTCGTCAATGAACGGCCGCTTCTCTGCGTCAGTCAGTAGTTTCCACTCTGCGCCCAGCCGCTTACTGATTTCAGAGTTGTGCATCTTGGGGTTCTCCTGTGCCATCTTGCGACGCTGGCCCCTGGACCAGACCATAAAGGCGTTCATTGGCCTTTTCACCTTGTCCATGGGGTCAACGCCAGGAGGGCACACGGATTTTGACCCTGGATGAGAGTTGCCTATGTTGCCGGTTACGGGAGACATGCCCTGGGTGGTTTGGTGCGACTGCTGTTGCCCGGAGGGCTTCAGCTCGTGTTCCATCATGCTATACATGGTCGTATGGAACTTTAACGTTTTAGTTCCAAATTAAAGTAATCAGATAAACTAAGAAAATACTGTAAACAGCCAAAGCCCCAGTCGCCTGTTACCTGGCGACGATTGGCCTGGAGGATTCGCTTTTCTATAGAGACAAGTAGGCCCTAGAAGAACGCAGCAAGTGTTCTAAATTAACTAATTACAACACTGAAGAAGACACCCGATTTGAGCCACCGTGGAACCACGGGGATTAAATTAAGAGTATGTGTAAAGCGGTCATTACCTCAACCAAGCCGGAGAAAAGTAAACTAAAAAGTTAAACGAATTGTTTCAGCTGTGTGTTTTTTTTTTTTAATCCTTCTTCCATTCAGTATCTCTCTCGGCGAAGAGTTGCAGTAGACCACTTGTAGCGCTTCGAATCTCTCCAACTGAAGTGACCTGCGTGAGTACAAAAAAGTTCTTCCCTTTCACTCGTGCGGGTCTTCAGAGATAATTGTATTCCAAGAGTCCCAACCAATCCCCGAGCGCTGTGGGCTTCCTCGGTGCGCGCGCTCATTTGCATCTCTATAGGCGGGGTGCGGCGCGAGCTGCTTGTGCTATAGCACCAAGCACTTGTTGATGACCGATAGAAAGTGTGTGAGGGACGGGGTGCTTTTCAATGAAAAAGCTAATAATCCCGATACACCCATTTTAAAAGTGTGAAGTTAGCTCCAATCATTTATAATAAAGAGTTTTCAAATCATGGCATTTTCGGTTTGGCACACAGTGCACACATGGATGCGTGAGCGTAGAATCGGTGTACTTCCTCTGCTCCAGTCATTACGTATAAAACGGACTAAATATAGCCTAGGCTTAATAATCAAAGGAATATATTTTAACATATTTTATCGACTTCTGTATATTTGTGATCAATAAAAGTACGTTTAGGATATTGGCTACCAAATAAATCAACGGTTTGTTTTGTCTGTGAGTTTGCTCGTTTACTAGACGTCTGAGCTGGTTGAAATGATTGTTATCCTATAAAGACGTGCTAGGCTTCTATACATGGTATTGATACGCTTACAATGGCGCACAGAATTACGGTGGGGTTCCATGAGAATGAGGAAAGGGTCTGTTGGTTCGGCCAAGTAAAAGCTTTTCTTATGCTGTAGTTCCAATGGAATAGGTCTTTGTTAAGGCCAATGTTTCCCAAACCAGGGCATGCTGCCTATCTACCCAGTACTTCATCCTTTCTTTCATGCCATTCTTTAGAAAGGAAAGGATACAGACCTATCAACAATAAAGTGATGTCTAGCCTTTAGTTGTGTTCTCCCTAAGCTCCATCAAAAAGGTCAAATAAGGATAAATAATTTGGGTAGGCTATACAGTGCTTGTATCTGACCAGTTTATACAATTCACTTTTAATGTAATATTTTTTGATACTTTCAAACAGCTTTATGTGATGTCAGGTCCCTGTGAAGGCTGTGATCTGCAGACTTCAGTTACTCTCAAGGGTTTCTAGCATTAAACACCATTGACCCATTGGAAAAGCCAGGTCAAGACCAAACCTCAACTTTTTTGGAGGCATTAAGTAACATTTGGATAGTGGGGCCCCCACCTGTTGGCAAAACATTTGACTGTTTCCCCTCTTGAGGATATAGAGAAAAAATATATTTCCTACACATTTCCATGGAATAGAAAACATTTTGAAAGCAAATTTACTGCAGCTATAAATTTACTACCGTGGCACAGAGAGAACATTTTGCAATGTACATTTCATTCATTTGTAATAATTTTAGACCAGGTCAGAAGAACAAGTTTTACGTGTATTTATTTGTATTGATTGTCTTAAATGTTTTTCTCCCTTCCCAAATTTGTGAAGTCCAATTCCAGAATATGTCAGTGGCTCAGAGCTAAAACTTTACAACAGGTTGAGGAGAGTTAAAGGTCCTTGCCGAGAGCAGAGAGAAAAGCAGGGAAAAAACATTTGCAGCTAATTATGCGACACCCCGGCCCTGACTGAGCAGTATTGAGGATCAATAGATGAGACGGTTTCTGTGAGAGCCACTTGTACATATGTAAAATACCTGCTTGTTTGTGTGTGCCCCCAATCCAAAACCGTTTCTGTTAGAATAGGTGACACCAAACTAACAGATGTTGAAGCTCTCTCACTCTCTTCTTTTCTCTTTTTTAAATTGTAATTATCTCTGTGTTTCGGGTCTATCGGTGCGTCTACGAGAGTTTAAGTGTGTGTGCCTGAAGTTCTGGTACGTCTAAGTGTTAGAGCGAGTGTTAGAGCGAGTGTTAGTTGTGAAGAGTGTGTATGTGTACATTCTGTATAGGGCAATGTTTGCATGTGTGCTGATGACTTCGGCTCTTGGTGTGAAAACACAAGCTTTAACATTATAAAGGCTGTGGGTGCAGCATATGTTATTGAATGTGTATATGTTATTTGTATGGTAATTTTCTGTTTGTGTATTTTATGGTCTACGGAGTGCAGGTGTAGTGTGTTTCATATGATGTGTCTTGGTGTGTTGTTTTTGTGAGCCCCCAAGGTGAAACAGTTTTTGTGTCACCTTACTGCTCATAAATCTGTTTCTGTCTTTTTTTTCTCCCTTTTTCTCTATATTTGTGGAAGAGTTCATGTGCTCAAAGGACAGGTGTGTCCAGATAGTGATTGTAAAAGCATTCACTATCTGTTTTCCATTCTTGTTAGTTGTGAATTTGATGGAGGTGTTTGTTCAGGTATGTATGTTTGTGTGAGCTTATGAAAGTTTTTTTTTTACAAGTGTGTGAAAGAGTACAAAATGTATGTGTACATTTTGAA
The DNA here is from genome assembly GCF_011004845.1 of Esox lucius. Lineage (NCBI taxonomy): Eukaryota > Metazoa > Chordata > Actinopteri > Esociformes > Esocidae > Esox > Esox lucius. The sequence goes on along the minus strand of NC_047592.1, from coordinate 23,422,594 downwards.
TGCTGAGTGTGTGTTATTAGGAGTTTAGACCTCTAGATTGCAGGTGGTATGTGAGTGTGACAGTCTGCGTGGGTTCTGTATGTTGTGGCCAGGTGTGTGTATGAGCATGTGTGTGTGTGTTATGTGTGTGTGTGTGTGTGTTGTTTGGTGAAGCCAGGTGTTGGTCTCCTCTGTTCGTGACTGACAGTAACGCCCAGACGCCAATCAAACCAGGGATTGTGGGGCTCCATTCTGCCGTTTCCGTTTCCAAGACAACCCCCTTTGGAATCTCTTCCAACACCCCCCCCCCCCCACTTTCTCCTCTTCTCTCTTCCATTCGCTCTTTTTCTCACTCACTCTCTCTTTTGTTTTGTTTTGCCCAGTCTGTTTTTTTCTTGTTTTTTTTTTTCTCACAAAAACAACTTGCCAACTCTGGACCACTGTCTCAGTCACACACACACACACTCTCATACCGCCTCTTTTTCCTCTCATACACATATACAGAGACACACACATTTTCTCTCCGTTCACACTCACACACGCACACCACCCACCACCCACCACTTTGCCTATAGGCCACTCTTTGTCAATGGTAAAATCCTGTTTTTGAGGCCTTGAAAAGTTTAAGTCCGCAGTAGCAAGTTGCAACAAGGTTTTCCATTCCTTCTGCTTGACAAAAGCCCAGCCACTCACACCATTGTCCCGGGGCTTGGCTCGATATAATAAATGCACTGGTGCCGGAGCACCTGTGCTATTGTACTGTATGTTTACTAATGGAGCTGGCTAATCACTTAAATGTGGGGTTCATTGGCATTTGTATGCATATTGGTGCCCTAGGATATGACTAGAGACTACACATTCTATATATTGTCTGTGACCTTGGTTATCTGTGAGCTCAAATGCTGATCTAAAATCAGTTGGATCACATTTCCTGGTGATTTCTGTCACAATTGTTTGTTCAATTAATGGGATTTTGTAAATGAGGCCTTTTATCTACTTCCTCAGTCAGAACACTTTTAGGTATCAACATATTTATTTGGTATATTATTTTAAACACGATTTAGGTTGTTTGTGGTTTGTTATTTGGGCTTTGGTTTAGACTTATAAGCCTAAAGTACCCATTTCTTTAATGATTTTAATGATTTTGAACTCTATTGAAACTCGTGTCTGTACTTGCAACAGTCTACATGCCCGTGTAACAACAATCTTTCTGTCCTCTGTAGATGATTATTAACCAACTTAAAATAAAAACTTTAAAAAAAATAAAAAGAATTAAAAACAAAGCGGGTGTATAATATCACGTTTGCAATAAAGTTTGCAATCAATCTGTCCTTTCGTTGGTGTGACCGTTTAAGGTCATTACATATGATTTTCTTTACTCCCCTGCTTCTCTCTATTCTCTCTCTCTCGCCCCCGGCGTGTGGAGACACATCTGCCGCCCTCAAAGCAGGTGTTGATGGGCGATACCTGCTGCCGATGTCCGCTGTCGCCTACTGTGGATGACAGTAAACGGTAGCCTGCCGCACTGCTGTGCCCTCCTCGATTACAGTTTGCCAGATTTGCATTGGTGACAAATTACCAGCATCTTTATACACAACAATACGCGGGGATAGAATAAAGAACGTGTTTAGCCAATGTGGGGTGTCGAATCTAGCACGTCATTACTAATACGTTAACCCCGAGGGAGAGGGGTGTGAGAAGTTTTCGCACCTCGGATAATGCTCGATGCGGGTGAATTGCAGGGGATTAAAATAAATAAATATCGCTTTACTGGAGGCTGATACTCACTTGTCAGCAGCCCATGATTTTATTGTTATGTTGTTTTGGAGAAGAGGCCTACGTCTTTTTTAACTTGGCTGCAGCTTGTTAAAAACGCTAACGTTACCCTGTTAGGATGTAATGGAGTAATGGATACAGGCTCTTACATTGCCTAGTTTATTAGGACATCGTGAATAAGCTACTAACACATTTCTCATGAAACTTAATTCAGAAGGAATCATTCTCACAAGGTCCTTTAGATGTACCCAACCCCTGAGAATATATTTATATTTATCTTTTCGATTTACTAATATCAACATAATCTATAAGATAATATTTTCCCTTGTCACCCTTGACTGAAGTGGATGTCAGTCACACAGTGTTAATGTACGTTAAGAATGGCGTCAGAGTCACTGAATCCCACTCAGGGCAGGGTATATCTAAGCCCCTTAAGGCTTATCATCGCAGTCACTCGCACCAGACCAAATAATGTGGATCCAAATGCTATGGAAATCACCTCTAATAACACTGAGTTTGATGGAAAGAAGTGGAAATGAGAGTGAACAGGAATTAAGTGGGATGAAATCAACTACGAATTGAAAAGAGGAAAAAAAGATAGATTAGCGAGAGGCCGAAAAATAATGACCGAACGATACGGAGGGGAGAATGAGGATGGAGGGAGAGAGTTGATGGAGTGAAGTAGGAAAGGGAGGTGAAGGCAGGATGGAGAGAGAGCTGGTGGAAGAAAAGTAGGGAGATCGGTTTTAGGTGGTGGCGGAGAAGATGGAGGGATGGAAAAGAGGGATGGTTTGTTCCTCCGTCTTCACTGACAGGCCCATTGAATGGGCCTCTATTCTCGCTCTCCCCTCCCTCTCCCTCCTCTCTTCTCATGCTAATGGTGCCTTCAGTCTCCGAGCCATCCGTCACAGCCCAGAAAGACCTTGGCAGGCCCTTTACGAGCCTCCCACTCGCATAATCCTCTGGCCCACAATCGAGCGGCCAGCGGGGGCAGTGGGGGTGGGGTGGGGGGAGTTTTTGGGGGAGGGTTACGGCGGGGCAGACCTGAAGTAGTGAAAGTGGTTGGAAGGTAGGGGCCACCTACACTGTGGTTGAGTGAACACGTATAATAACATACAGAAACGTAACATGTTGTGATGAAATGGTAGACACTTTGTGGGGCTTGTGTGAGCGTAGTGGTGTGTTGAGGTATGTTAGCTCATGATGATGCTAAAATTGAGGTTGTGTAAGGTGAGAGAGATGTCGGTAAATAAAATGATGCAGTCCGTAATTTCACAATTTGGCCACTGGTTGTAATAGTGGCGCTCTCGAGACAAAAATAGTCCCCAAAAATGGTGTACTAGGTATAAGGACCTCTTTGTGCCATGTGTCATCAGAACAATTAACTTTCAAATTAGGAATTTTATGGCTGAGGTATGATATTGATTCTGCATATACACAATGCAAATAAATAACATATTACACATCTAGCCCAAAATCAGAGAGTAAAAAAAAAAATTTTGTTAATTAACAATGAGTGGGATATTAACTGAAAAGGCAGGAAGGGAAAATACTTTGTTGTCTAGATTATTTAATAAATAATCTAAACAACAGTGAGTTTTAAGTGATGTGGACACTGTCTGACATGTCAGAAAATGACATCTGGTGGCCAAAAGCAAAAACTACACCACTTCATTTAGACTTCATAGCATTTCTTTTAGATTAAAAGTATCCTTTCAAAAAACTTTAAAAAAGGGTTATTAGTGTATCCTTCACATTGAAATTGTGAGCGAACCCCTATTAGTTCTTCAAGATTTTTTTTTCCAAAAGGTATTATAACAAATTAAAAAGTGTTCCTTTAAGGGCCATTTCTAGAACACAGCCCACAACCACAAATGATTCTTGACGGATTTTCCCAAATGCTTATACAGGATCCTCATAGTTTGAATGTGATAAACCCCTTAAAGATTCTCCAAGAACCTTTTCTATTTGGACTGTAATGTACAGGAGGTGGTTTATGGCCAAGATACCATGGCTAAGAGCTGATCTTAAGCACAACACGTAGCAGAGCACCTTAACACAGTGCAAATGTACTGTATATAGGCAAATATACCACAAACTCAACAGATGCTTTAATGCTATTATAAACCTGTTGCCAACTGATTTAGACCATTAAATCATCAGCTTTCAGGATTTGAAGCACCCAGTTTCTTATTTGAAACAACTGGACACAAGTCAGCCAAAATCATAGCTACTCAGTCAGTACACCCCTCACATTTTAGCAAATATTTGGTTATATCTTTTCATGTGAAAACATTGAAGAAATGACACATTGCTACAATGTGAAGTAGTGAGTGTACAGCTTGTATAACAGTGTGCAGAATAGGGCCCAATTTGCCATTTTCCTTCCCCGGGGTCATGTGACTTGTTAGTGTTTTACAAGTGCTCAGACCATACGCCGCACACTGCATCAAAATGGTCTGCATGGTTGTCCTTAGGAGACTAAGGACATGTATTACTGGAACCATGTTCTGTGGTCATGCAAAAATGTGAGGGGTGCACTCACTTTTGTGAGATACTGTAAATATATCTATATACTATAGCTTCAGTTGAAATAGGCCTTGATATAAAGTGGATTCGCAATTAAGTACAGGGGTCAAAATAAACCTACACACAACAAACTACAAATGGTCATATCTCTACTCCATCAGATCAAATGATATCCCAAGTGCGGGTGTAAATAATCATGTCTACCATCTAACAAAACAACTTGGCTGACTGACTTCTTTATGTATAGAACTATGCAGGCTACATTTCTTTTGTAATAAATGCATTATGGGAATGATAAGCAACTACATCGGCAACATTCTTCCAACAGGACAATAAATTGTTTAATCTGATCATAACATCGAACATGTCCTTGAAAGTATGATTTCTGATTATTTCAAAATGGTTTTAATATGGAAATGTTTCGTCACCAACCACACTTGGAACCAAGTGTTGTACACGTTATTCATATATTTACTCAGTCCTGAAGGGCCAAAATACATCTCACAACTGTCTTTCCTGTTTTGCTTCTTCCTGATAGTTCTAACTGGTAGGCACTCACCTGGTGTTCCAGATCTAAACCAGTCCTTAATTTGAAGAATAAAAAAAGAAGTGTTTTGGCTGTGTAGGATGGCCTGTTGTACATGTACAGAGACTACTGAGGCTAGGTTTACACGAGCAGCCCAGCCTAATTGCTGGAAAATAGTGGATCTGATGGGTCATTTGACAAATTAGTGGGAAAATATCAGATTTAGACTGCCTTTGTAAAGAGCGTACTGTGTCAACGTAAGCCCTAGTTGAACCAGAACCGATGTAAGCCTAACTTGAACCAGATCCAAATTTAATATAACTCTATTTGTTAAGTTCCAGTGGTATCCACATGTCAGGGAAAGGTAGCAAAAATGCCCTATACTGGCTATTCTTCCCCTATGGGCTTTTATACATTTTGTAGTCTCACAATGTGGGAATGAAATTTATTAAATTGGGATTTACTGTAACTGATCCACACAAAATATTACCATATATCAATGTTGGAAATAACATATTTTAAATATTTTATTTAATTAGATACAGAAACAGAGAAGTCTTTGTTGCATTTTCACCCGCTTCATTACGATTCACTTAAATAAGCTGTGGTGCAGCCAATAGCCTTCAGATGTCACCTAATGAGTTAATTACTGATCTCAGATAAAAATCCACCTGTTTCTGAAAGGCCCAAAACAATAACAAAGATAAAGCCAAACAAACACACCCTGAAAGCAAAGCTTTCAAAACAAGACTAAAAGTTTTGGAAAAGCACCAAGTCAGGGTTGGACTATAAAAAATGTTTTTCCGAAAATATTTAGACTCCTTAACTTTTTCAGTGCTTTGTAATGTTAAAGTCTTATACTAAAATGTATTAAATATATTAATATATAAATATATTTAATCATTTGAGGTATAATTTGGGTATATACCCCAAATTGACAAAGTCAACAGTTTTTTAAATAAATGTTTGCAGTCTATTACAGAAATATCACAGACCCTTTGCTATGACATTCAAAAGCTCAGATGCAACCTGTTTCCCTTATTCATCCTTGAGATGTTTCTAGAACTTGACTGGAGTCCATCTGTGGTCAATTCCATTGAATGGGTCAAGTCACACCCAACATACTCATATGCTAAATTAAGTAATATAATTTAAAAATATGCAGACAATGATCCACTGGGATTTGCGTCAGAAATATCTTTACTAAAAAGTTCATTTTTAGTAGATATTTGGTGGCGCATATGAGTGTGCTCAATTTTCCTTTCAATTGATTGGATATGATTTGGGAAGGAACATGTCTATATACTAGGTCCCACAGTTGACAGTGCAAGAACCCAATGACAGAGCTCCAGAGTTCCTATATGGAGAGGGGAGAACCTTCCAGAAAAGACAACTCTCCAGCACACACCAACTTGGCCTTTATGATAGAGCAGCCAGATGAAAGTCACTCCTCAGTAAAAGGCACAACAACTTGCTTGGAGTTTGTCAAAAGGGACCAAAATGACCAAATGAGTCTGATGAAAGCAAGATTAAACTGCCCAGAATGGCAAGCGTCCCATCCATCACCTGGCCAATACATTTTTCAATGGCAGGGACAGGTCATGTTCTCAGGATCAAGGGACAAAATTAACAGTGCAAAGTATCCTTGATAAAAATCGGCTCCTGAGAGCTCTGGGCCTGAGAATGGGGTGAAGGTTCCCCTTTCAACAGGATGGTGACTACGCACACAGCCAAGACTGGTAACTTCAGGACAATTTCCTTGAGTGGCCAAGCCAGAGCCCGGACTCGAACCTGATTGAATTTCTATGGAGACCTGAAAAAGGCCATGCATCAACGTTACCGATCCAACCTGACAGCCTAAGCCAATCTGCAGATAATGGGGGAAAAAAACCCCAAATGCAGTTACCATCATGCCCAAGACTGGACTCACTGCCAAACATGCTTCAAGGAAGCAGTGAATACTTTTTTGCAAAAATGTCTAAAAACTGTCAGAACATGGAACAACTGTCTGAATAGGTGAACTGTTTGGAAAGAATGGACCAGAATTGCAACCAAAAGACCTGCGGCTGTAAAGGCCACCAAACATGGTTCCATTCAATATTACTTGGGGGGTAATATTATTTATTGGGGTTGGAGGGGAGCATGAATGTAAAAGCATGAAAATCCTTGGGGATGAGTACTTCTACAATCCACGGTCTCACATTCAAAGCAGTGCTCAGGCTAGTAACAGCCCTCCATTTTTAGCCAAGTAGTGAATTTCAGTAGTTTCAGAAATTGGGCAACCTGACAGTTAACACTTGTCACCCCCTAGTGACCATTTAAGTATAGCAATTTATAACATTCTAAAGAAATCTTGATTAGCTTATTTTTAGAAGCACCCAAGTACTAAGTTCAGCTAAGAACATTTCCAAACGTTTGTGACACATTTACAATGCTTAATAAACGGCAGTACCAGTTTTTGTAACCCACCATCACCACCAATCAAGTTGAATGTCATTTTCACAGCAGGTCCTGAAAAACTTCCCAAATGTGTGTAAGGACATGAATGCAACTTGAACAACCATGGTTTACTTGTTAAAAAGGAGAAATGCCTTTATTTTATTTAAGACCATTAAAATAAATACTATACAGAACCCAATGTAGAAAAGTTGATACACGGCCTCTGTCTTGAAAAAAGTTAACAATTCATCACATCCTTTAATAAATTCATTTAAAAAATAGCACTGACCAACCAATAAACTCCCACAATCCCTCTAACCCATCCCTCCCTCCCAAATGACAGGCAATTTTTTAAACTGTGAAAAAAAAATAAAAAAAGACAGACATAATATTATAGTATCTCTATATACTCAATCATTTGTAGTTTGGTCCTTTATGTGTAAAGACCCCTCCAACAGAGTTGTTTGGTGAGGTAGGTTACAAAAGAGACACCACCCTTGCAAATTGGATATTTCTGCAAAGAAAGATCAAAGAAAACAAGACCTAGCCTTTGAAATCCCCATAGCAGGGTTCATGACAGTTTGAAACAAGGCATGGAGAGCAATATCCTCCACATCCTATTCTGCCTTGAGCCGTTTTGCCCTGCACCCCAATAACAGGCAGGACTGACTAAAATAAATGCTACCTCACAACTTGGACTATACAAGATAAAGCTGAAGTATAAACAAGAGAATAGCACAGCAGAGTTCAGATAAAGATCAAGGGGAAAACATGTCATAGTCATTCATGATCACGTGTTTACTATACATTTTTTTATTTGTTGAAGATGGGTGACGCCCCTTTAAACTCCACCTCAAGAGGTTAGATACCAATTTCTGTTTGATACATGGTTGTAGTCTTATGTAAGTACGGTCCAGGTAGACATTTATGTATGAACATCTCAAAACCAAAAAAGGTCCATTGTTTCAGTCACACTTAATGAGCAACACCCACTGACTGAAGCTCAAACCACAAATGTAAAGTGTCCCAACAGCTCCCTATTGTCTAAGGTGCCATACAGAGTATGGGGTGCGGAATAAGATGCAGCCAGTTTGCCAAAAACACCAAGTCACTTCCCACCCACACTCACAAATGCCACTAAGTTGCATGGATTGGGGGGGATAAGTATGGAGATTATAAACCAACCATACTAGGAAATGCTGGTACTGAGTCAAATTAAACAGAATGACCACACTACCCATAATGGAAAGACGCACCCCAAAACCCACCCTTAAGGGGTAGTCTTCCTAACAATCAAGCATTCGCTCTAAACTCCGCTCCAACTAACAGTCACCAACATGTAAAGGAGTTGAGCTGGACATGCCAAGAAGCTTCTATTGGTTTTTTACTTTGGAAAGACCAAGGTGGTGTGGTGGGGTCAGATAGGACTAAAGACAAATGGGCTAAACTTCAGACTCATAATGGTCTGAGGACAAGACAGGACCCCCACAATTAAGAGCATAAAATCATTTGTATTGGGTTAGACCACCAGTAGATCAGGGACAGGTATCACAAGCGAAATGGAATTGGATCACAGGTCAAGAGGTGGAGAGATTGAAAAGGATCACAAGGTGGGAAGGGGGACAGGATTGAATGAATCCTTATTAGAAGGGACATTTGAAGCTGATGGGGCATGGAAAGGGTATGGGGGGGTAAGGGACTGGGGCAGAATGGAGTCTTCTAGAATATGGAGCTCTAGATGAGGTCAGCCACATTCATGGGCATCTCCTCAACAGTGGTGTTGTAGAACGTCTCGATGTCCCTCAACGTACGCTTGTCCTCCTCAGTCACCATGTTGATGGCAACACCCTTTCGGCCAAAACGACCCCCCCGACCAATCCTGAAAGAGCAGAGGAGAAGTTAGATCAGTCCATTCAGTTGAAAAGAAACATTTGAAAGAAACAAGGCTCCTCCTTTAAATCAATGATTTAGCTACTCAAAGCACAAAAATGTAAGCCCTTAAGAGTAAACATTTTAAGTTAATCTAAATGTTCACAGTGAATGAACCACAAACAAGATAAAGCTGTATTCAGCCATAGTGAACTCTGATCATGAGTTCCGGAGCCCTGGAGTTTCAGAACACACCAGCCCACAGAACGCCGACGGGTGGAACTAGAACTCAGGGTGTTCCAGATTCAGTTGACACGCATGGATTTCATCATTATACAGCTGAGCATGTGGAAAAGCACTGCATGGACAGATGCCCCCTCATTCTAATGCAACATACTGGGAGTTTAGTATTACCTGTGAATGTAGTTCTCCCTGTTGGTGGGCAGGTCATAGTTGATGACCAGGGACACCTGCTGGACATCAATACCTCTGGCCTTAGGGACAACAGATGGAACCAGTTAAAGGACAAAGGTGTTAACATAACAGCATATTGTAGCACTACACATTAAAATGTGTTATTGGCATGACTAAAAATGCATTGACAGTGAAATTAAGAATTCAATTTAAAGGTTGTCCACAGGTAACAGACAAGGCATGAGATAAGCTGTGGTCTGTCACTAAGGATGGCCAGCCATTAATCCACAGCTTTGAATCTTCCAAAAGGAGGGCTAGCCTAGCCACATGACTTTGACATATCCAACTGGAATACTCTGATAGTCAGTACATTAATGCAGCCATGTCAAATACTGCTGTGATGACTCAACCTTCCCTCTAGAGGGAGGCTGGTTTTCCTGTATACCAGTCACAACAGTAAGGCTATGCCCAAAAACCTATACTTTGGCTGTAAATAAACCGTGAACCGGCCAATAATATCAAAACCTTGGCAGATGGCACTGCATATATAACAAGGTGGTTTTGACTTGTGTATTCTGACTAGATGATCTGGTTCTGAGGCTTTCAACAAGTATGAACACTGCCTAACCACCAATTGGCAGAGGAACTCTTGGTTCAACCAGGGATCGCAGGGTGTGGTAATGACAGTGCAGCTTAACAGCCTCCCAAACATAATCGCTCCCCAATTGTTGATATATGTTGAGTGTTTACGGGCCACAAACTAGAGTGGAGGCCTGAAGTGGCATTGACGCAAGACGATCATGTCACAAGGATAAGGATCATAGACATTGAATCATTAAGGTTAAAGGGCAATCAAGTGTTTCAAGCGAACCATACTTTGAACTTAGAACCCCCCTAGATCAGTCCTTCGTCTTCAGTTGAACTCTTGAGCAATATCATGATACCATCATGACTAGGGAGTGGCATCAAAGGAATCACTTACTGTTTAAAGTAATGTTGGCACTATATGGTGCAATACCTCTACTAGTGCCAAAGTTAGAGCGGAAGGCCTGTTCGGTGCTACTAGACAGGGAAACAGGCGAGTCACGTTAAAAGGGGATTGTAAACTGCTTTTAGGTCGTGAGGAGGAACAGAGAGTCCAGTCACTGTGGAGAGCAGATTGTAGATTCTCTACCAAAGACCTTCAACCCTGACCAGCACAGAAGCTGGGAGGAGAGTTATCTCTGGCCCCATAACACAATGTCAGGGGGTCTCTTACCAGCAGGTCAGTGGTGATGAGGACTCTACTGGAGCCCGACCGGAACTCTCTCATGATCAGGTCTCTCTCCTTCTGGTCCATGTCTCCATGCTAGCAGACAAGCAAGAAAAGACACACTTATCTTTCAGGGGGAATAGGCAACTGTCAAAAGACTACTTCAAATTCAGGAGTAAAAACAAACAAAATTAAAGCTGCAAGCAGCATTTATCGGGGTTCAAGCTGTTAAGGCCTTTAAGCACCCAAACATCAAAAGACATTACGTTTTATTTAGCAAGCATTTAACCACTGAAATAAATGGAAAAGTCCATTCACAGCCAATACAGGCATTGTAGCATTGGAAATGTAAGTTTTTCAAAGCTTTTTGACAGTTATAGTTGCACCTATTGTCTGATCTCCACAAAACTCTGCATGCTTCTTCACTATGTTATGACATGCTCATCTATTTTTGTGAAGTTTGGGGTTTTTCTATGGGATTTATTGGCTTTTGAGTGTATTTTGTCCTGCCACTTGAATAAATTATCCTGTTACAGCCAGGCAAATGGAAAAAAAATCGATAATTATTGATCTAGAGAGTCCAGCGAATCATCGTAGACCGAATTGGTTCAGAAAGGCCGAAAGTCCAGGTACTAGTTCGCGAAAGTAGGTTTTTAACATATTCGCAAATATTAAATGAACAGTTTGATTGACAGTAGTGGTTCTTGAGGCAAAGTTTTCCAGCATGAGGAGATCTATCAAGTGATATGCATTTTTTGACGAAATTTGTAACACGTGATTAGAGAGCCTTAAAACTCGTTAGCGCCAACTAGTGGCCGATATCTTTCAAAATTCTTACAGACCTCTAGGACCTTGTGCCAAACATGCCCACCAAGTTTCGTTCTGATCAGAGTATGTCAACCTGGTTTAATAGGTGCTCAAATCTCATTGGCCAATGGCGGCCATGTTTTTTGAGATACGCCAATATCCTCTTAGGCATACATGGCCCCTTGGGCAAAGACACTGCATACCAAATTTCAAGTAATTTGGACAAACGGTCAGGTGTCTATACGTTTTTTGTATTATTTTTCGTATTATAGCGCCACCATGTGGCCAATCGACAGTTTTTTTTTTTTACTGTGACCTCAGACTGACTTCTAACACATGTATACCAAGGTTGGTGAAGTTTACTTAACTACTTCTTGAGTTATAGCCTTTTTAGTAAAATAGGCTCCTCCCACAACTTTAATTTTGCGCCCCCTAGCGACCATGAATCGAAATTAACTTTTTTTTTGATAATTATTGATTTTCAGACTCCATAGAACATTTCTACACTGGTTTGGTTCCGATCGGGCGAAAATCCAGGGACTAGTTCGCAGAAGTAGGTTTTTGACAAAATTCAAAATGGCGGAAAATCTATCATGGCGGAAATGAAATCGGAGATATACGTTTTGTTCGTCTTGAGCCAAGGATTACAGGGATATAAAACACTTGAGTCTACGACATACGGTCTAGGAGTTCTGACCACTTTCACGCTTTAGGTCGCTATAGCGCCACCTATGGGCCAATCGGGCTCATATTTTGATAACCTCCTCGATTTTTGTACTACCATATGCCAAAGTTTCAAAGCTCCAGCTCTTACGGTTTGGGCTGCACGATGCGTTTTACGGCAGAAGAATAATAAAAATCTGTACAATAACAATAGGGTTTCAGCACTTCGTGCTTGAACCCCTAATAAGCTTCCACTGCCAACAAACATTTGCAGGTTTTGAGTTTGCCGTTAGCCTGATGTTGTGGACTATTGAATCATCTGCCAACAATCTGATATTAATAGAAGAGGCTACAAAGCCTGTTGGGTGACTTGGAGCCCTTGTTTCTTGCTGTACAAATTGTTCGTGATCATCATGAGTTGAACCCTTTGCTTTGTCACATTTGACAGTATGCAAACATTAAGTATTCCATCTGTGCCCATAGCATGAACCAGCCTATTCCTCACTGAACAGAGCTGACTGGGATGAACATGGACTTGATTTATCTGCCCCTGCCAGATATAAGAATCAGTGCCATTAGAGGACACTGCCTTGCCCAGTTGACAGGGGGGATACACCACTGAAGTTCCTGACCTCAACATATTGGTTTCCATAGATCTATGATAGATTCTGGCTACAGACATAACATGTGGATTAAATGCATTGACATCTCACCAGAGCAGAGACAGTGAAGTCCCTGGCGTGCATCTTCTCAGTGAGCCAGTCTACCTTCCTCCTGGTGTTGATGAAGATGACAGCCTGGGTGATGGTCAGGGTCTCGTACAAGTCACATAGGGTGTCCAGTTTCCACTCCTAACATGGGAGACAGACATACAATTGAATACAGACTCATTCTGGCACAGGGGTAATTTGATTTGAATAGGTGGACAGGTGCTTTTCCATTGTGGAATGAGGGCCCTCTACCCAAAACAAGTTACTTTGAATCTAAACCAGACCTAATTTAGTTCCACAGGCTGTTTTAGGTCAGCTTATTTTCTAAAGGGCCCTAAAGGTTGTGGGCATCTGTTTTGACACCTGACCACCACAAGCTGTTTGTGAAGTAGAGGGGTATGTTTTCAGCTTGACAGTCAGATCATGCCCACAGAGCCCCGAGGCCCCAGTAAAACCTGGATGACAGAACGCCAACCAGCAACCAGGAGCCCAAGGGTGGTCTGGGATCAGTTGACACGCATGAGTTTCATCATAAAACAACCCGCACTTACCAGCAAACATACAGAAAACCACTTAAGTGCACTAATAGTTCCAAGAGAAACAAGAGTTCATTACACAGAATATTTCAAGAGGTGAGCCGTCCCTGTAAATATTATCCCTAAATGAGCAAACTAATAATGACTGCAGGCACATGAGACAGCCAGCTCGGCCAACCCCAAAGGCATCAACCTCTCAGGGCCACGGACCCGGGCTGTGCCCCAAAAGGAGGCCCTCACCTCCTTCTCCACGTTGATGTAGAACTGACGGATGCCCTCCAGGGTCAGCTCCTCCTTCTTGACCAGGATGCGGATCGGCTCACGCATGAACTTCTTGGTGACCTCCAGCACATCTTGGGGCATGGTGGCAGACAGCAGCACCACCTGGATGGGGTTAGAGGTTGTTAAGGATCGGAGTGGGTGTTACTTCCATAAGGTAACTTATGAGACCATGTGCAGGGTACATACAGGAAGTAATTAACTACAGAGGTGCCACTGGGGCAGATACACATTCACAGCAGGGGTGTTTACGGGGGGGTGGGGGGCATGGGAAGGAGTTGACAGCACCGTCAGGGTGGGTGTGAAATTATTGTAAACTGCTTTTAGGTCGTGAGGAGGGACAGAGAGCCCAGTCACTGTGGAGAGCAGATTGTAGATTCTCTACCAAAGACCTTCAACCCTGACCAGCACAGAAGCTGGGAGGAGAGTTATCTCTGGCCCCAGAACAGGACGCCAGGGGGGCAGTTTGACTTCATGCCTCTACAACTACAGGCCTAACGCTGTCCAGGATGAAACCCATTAGTTACATGAAAGGGAATCCAGTTGAAATATTGCCTATAGAAATAACATGCACAGAAAGCCAATGTCAAAACTTGTTAAACCACCTTTTCTAGAGAACGTCTGACAGAGTGGGTGCTATCACATTCCATACCTGTGTACTAGTGGGAAGCTTCTGGAAGATCTCATAAATCTGGTCCTTGAACCCTCGGCTCAACATCTCATCGGCCTCGTCGAGCACAAACATCTTTATGTTCTTGGAGGCTGATGGAGGGTGCAATGATTCCATTAGAACCGATTCAAAATGGCCCTAGAAAAGACACTTCTCTTTTTCTAGTAGCTTGACTAAAATGTGATTGAGCAATTTAAAAAAAAAAAAACACTAATGCAAAGATGTCCTTCCAAACTAAAAAGTACTGGTTTAACCAGTTACCACTGAAATGTCACTACAATAATAAATTAAAAGGTAAACGGTCCAATATCATAAAACGCTGTATTCAGCCAGTGTGAAATCTGATCATGAGTTCCAGAGCCCTGGGGTTCAGAACACCAGCCAACAGAACGTTGACAGGCAGAACTCAAACACCCAGGGGGGGCCGGAGTCAGCTGACACGCATGGATTTCATCACTATACAGCTCTCAGACATCAAGTCAACCTCCAAGCCACTACCTACCTAGATATTTGCGGTTTAACATGTCAAAGACACGACCGGGGGTCCCCACTACTATGTGGGGGGCCTCAGCCTGAAGCTTGGTGACCTCATTACGGACGTTGGTCCCACCGATACAGGCGTGGCAGGAGGCACCCATGTAGTCGCCGAGGGCCAAGATGACCTTCTGGATCTGTTGGGGGAGGAGACATTCACATTAGATAAAGGGGTACTGGTTTATGAACTGGGTGACTGGAATGACTGATAGGACGAGTTAAATCCCCACCAAACTAAACTGAATCTAATGTTGGCAAGTTTAACTTGACAGTTTGAGGGGGAAATGAATTCCACTAGAGGAAAGAAAATCTGTATACTGGTTAGAGCTTTTATAGATCTGTGCCCATAGCATGAACCAGCCTATTCCTCACTGAACAGAGCTGACTGGGATGAACATGGACTTGATTTATCTGCCCCTGCCAGATATAAGAATCAGTGCCATTAGAGGACACCGCCTTGCCCAGTTGACAGGGGGGGGGGGGGGGTAAGATGACATTCATAACAGGCCACACCCTGTGACATCCCTCAAGGTTCCTAAAAAGGACAGTGGACATTCCTCAAGGTCAACAAAAGGACACGGGCCAACATTTGAAGACCGATTTCTGGAGCAGTTCATGAATATAACTAGTGTTTTGCAACCTTATGTAAATGCCCATGACAGGTACTGATAACTGACAAACCAAACAGGGAAAACAGTATAGGTCAAGTCAGTTTCCTGCATACAAGTTTGGCTCATTCTGAGAGGACTGCAGAGTCATCCTGTTTGAGACGACACGTTATGCACTCCAAATACAAAACCCAACCGGTTCAGTGTGTATTCCAAATAAGATTACTTCTGTTAAGTACCCAGATGGGATGTGTACACCCCAGCCCTGTAGCTACCTGCTGAGCCAGCTCTCTGGTGGGGGCCAGGACCAGGGCCTGGGTGCCCTTCAGCTCAATGTCAATCTGCTGCAGGATGGAGATGGCGAAGGTGGCGGTCTTCCCAGTACCAGACTGAGCCTGTGCAATCACATCGTAACCTGGGGGTAGGCGAGAGGTAATGACTACATCAGACCTAGGAAAACTTGTAGTTGTACAGTCAATTGAGTTCAGACACTTTCTGATGGGGTTGTCAATGTTTAACAGAGCCTTAGTCCATAGCACAGGAAGACAAAACTGAAGTTGCTCTCCAAACAACAAAGAACCAAAATGCAACAGATGTTTATTTCATCTGTGCCCATAGCATGAACCAGCCTATTCCTCACTGAACAGAGCTGACTGGGATGAACATGGACTTGATTTATCTGCCCCTGCCAGATATAAGAATCAGTGCCATTAGAGGACACCGCCTTGCCCAGTTGACAGGGGGGATATGGGCAGAAGAGGAATGTCAAGCAACCCCCCAAACCCAAAACAGGCAAGTGTTAGATGGCATCAATTTTGAGGTGTCTGAGTACTCACCCTTGATACAAGGGAGGATGGCCCTCTGCTGGATGGCAGAAGGTTTCTCAAAACCATAAGCATAGATTCCCCTGAGTAGCTTTTCACCCAAGTTCATCTCATCAAAACTGTCCACGATCTCATTCCAGTTGCTCTGTAGGGAGACAGTACAAGAGACATTTCACAAGACAATCTAATAGATCCAACTTAAAACTGAGTGCGCTGCATCTCTGACTTGTGTGGTACATATAAACAGTCTGGCAACATTCGAAAATACTATAGCTGCAATGAAGTGGGCATTCAGTTTAATACATGTTAACATCTGCTACCACCTCTTAGAAGCCATTCTATTATTCTTGACAGGCTTCATAGCGGCAATTAGGCTCCTTGTGGATTTGTGGTCTATGGGCAATAAACCACAGTTAAGGGCCATAAGGAATTAAGCCTTCAGCTGTGCTATTTAGGCCATATTGAACACCGCCTCCAGCCTTTTACATTAGTTTAGCTGACACTTGAGCAAAGTACTGTAGATTACCTATGGCATCTATAATACTTATACAACAGCCAAAACAGCTTTTTCTTAAAGGGGCACTATAGAATCCTGCCTCTAAACAAGACTTCGGTACAGTATTGGCTAGCCCAGGGTGGTATAGGGTGGGAAGAACAGAAGTGCAAGATTTTAGTGAGTATAAGGAGATTACAAGTAAAACTCTTGCCGGTCTGTTTAGAAGTTAATGAATACACCAGCACAAATGTAAGAATTTTTACATTAATTGTATTCTCCTCACAAACTGCAGATGTCTACAGGTCAATTTTGCATACTTTAATGCTAGTAGTACAGTATAACTTACAGGCTGCCCCTTCAAAGACAGCATGTAGCCAAGAAACATCTTGACAATTATAATTTATCAAAACCAAACTACTGAATAAATACCTACTCATCCAATTATTAAGGCAGGTGTCATGCCACATTGATCCATCTATGAAACACCTACTGTATTTAACCAGGGTAACAAGTAATGCACAGCCAAAGGCAGATGGCACAGCAATACACACCTCAATGATCCCATCTGGCTCCATGCCCTCTGGGCCATTGTCTCTGGGAGGTCTGAAAGATCAAGGTAGAGAAAGCATTAGCAAATTCCATGAGTGATAAAACTAGGTACCTCAGCATCTTGTATTAATTCAAGTACGAAACTGTGATAAATCGTTAACGACGGGTTAGTTGGCGACATTATTCATGTATACTTTTAAAAAGGCTTAACCCAAATCAGGTAGACGTTTAAGCACGTAAACTATTGCTTAACAGTAGAATTACACAATGGACATTGTGTTCTGTAGAACAGAAGGGCGGGCGGCATATTCCTAAGAATAAAGAAGCCCCATGGTCGACACCGCCATTTCTTTTTCAGACATTTCAAGATGGTCGTTTCCCACGGCCTAAATGCTGTCGATTTTTAGTTAGCCATCTAGTAGCACGCGAAAAAGATTTAACCTTAAAAATACACGTTTCGTAACAGTGAAATCGCAAGATGCAAAAATCTAAATACAATAGATTACTCTTCTACTGAAAAGTATGAAAACGTCGAATCCGATGGATAACTGGCGTATATGGGATGTGTATTATATACGTGTCAAATTAGCGTTAGCTTACTAGCCAGCCAACTAGGCCCAACCATGTTGAACCTTTTCTGTATGGCTTGTCGACTTCAATGTTATCACATACTTATAAATTTTTTTAAAACACTACCCGTTTCTGGAGTGATTGTTGGTCGAGTTTTAACAAAACGCGGGAATTAATTCTAAATACTATCGTAAGGCCCGCCATTGTCTCGCCGGAACCGTTAACTTCCAACGACCATGTGCGTGACAATTTATCCTATGTACTTATACTCTGGTTGTTGTTCCCGACTAAGTTCGTCAAACTTTTATCTAACAAACCAATGTAGCGCCATATTTGTTTTAAAGCGTGGTCTAGTAATATTCTCTTTAAAAATATTAGCCGCATTTCATTAAGGCCTAACGTTAGCTTAGGCCCTGGTCAGAAAAAAATTCGTCACTCACGTGCTTGCCGAGAAGCCGGCACCGATTCACTATATAGATTAGCAATTTAAGCTAACGCGTTGGGCAGACTTCCGAACTAGGAAGCTAACTTATTTTCACAACAGGTATTCACCGAAATATACACAGTTGCATATTCTCGAATAGTCAATGCTGACAATCGACGTTCAAGTATTAATATTTTTTTAATTAAAAATATCGGGTCAAAGGGACCTTTAAACGGGTTAGGTAAGCTACCTACTGTTAGCATATAGGCTAGCCTACTATCGAACCAATAAAAGGTTTAATAATATACATATTTAAGAATAGATAGTATTTTCTAAAATACCTGATTAACAAAATATAATTTTCTCAATTGACATTTAAAAATGCATAAATATTGCGCAATACATTTCCTGCAATGTGCGTTCCTTACCTATCTTCATATTCAGCCGACATTATCACAAAGGAAGAAAATGTGGCAGAAACCTTATATATACGGCAACGTAATACACAAACTAGGGATTTCATTGATGTAGCGCCCTGTCAATCAACGTTGACTCCACCCATTATGAGATATTATTGGCTAACTCAAACGTCACAAAAAAAGTGACGGACAGTGTATTCGCTTCTATTTGCTCTCAAACAGGCGAAATATAATGGATAACCCACCCTTTGCATGTAGCTATTGGGTTAAAATAGACGTCGGGTTGGTTTTTATTGGGTAATTCTTTGGAAATTAGCGTTTCCGGATTCTGATACCCCTCTCCATTCTAGAATGAGAATTTAAAATACGAAACTAAAACATTTAATGTACTCTACATGCATGCTATGGCCAATTCTTTACTCACGGCATCTTCATTCGCAAATTAATGTAATAATTTAGGGAGTGGCTCCTCCTAGTCCTGAAGATCACCATAAATGCGCAATTTCTCGAATTATCTCGCGAGAATTCTGGAATTGAGTAATTTTTCTCAAGATCAAATCGTATTAAAGACAAGGTCGAATACAGATTTATGATGGATAGTTAGATAGTGACAATGAAACACCACAATTATTGACACATCCGGCTTTAGTTGACAGTTTTACCTGACCTACAAAACAGTTCGGGGGTATATAAAACGTGTGACACACACACTGGTTATATTCAGGGCCATTGCCAGGAATCCTGGGCCCCCTGAAAAGATATATGCCTAGGCCTCCTCACTTATACATGACACTGATATTATTATGATCAGTGGGTCCTCCAAGCCATGGACCTAATATCATATCCCCCATATAAAACTCCCGAATTGTGCTCTGAAATTATGCACTTAACACTAATTTCCTAGCTATCTTAGAAACACTCTAAGAAGGTTCTTGGAGGGTTCTTCAGGGGTTTTCACCTTGAAACTGTGAGGTACCCTCTACACATTTTTCTAATAACTGTTTAAAGGTGTTCTTCAAATAAACCCTTTTTAAACAGTTCCCCAAAGAACCATTTGAAGAACATTTTGGGGTAGATTTTGGATATGGATGTGTGGCTCTATATGGTTCTTTGATTATTAAATATAAATTGTACCTTACAATACCCTTTGACAGTTTTCCTTGAAGAACTTAGTTTCAAAATAATGGATGATCCAAGGACCTTTTTAGAGAATAGGAATGACATGAAACAGCATTTATTTGTTATTTTTGCACAATCATATTTTTTCAACATTCCTACACTCTAAATAGAAAAAGTTATTGGTGGGTTCTTTAGGGGTTCTTCACATTGAAAGTATAGGAAACCTTTATAAGTTCTTCCAAGAACCCTTTTAAGAACCGTTTAGGGTTCATTTTACAGCAGATATGGTTGTTCATATGGGTCTTCGAGTAGCAAGTATGAATTGCTCTAAAATATGCCACAAGCCCACCAACATGGGCCCCCACTCCATCCTGTAACAATGCTAAGACACAGGCAAGAATCCTGCTTGTAGACTTCAGCTCAGCGCTCAACACGATCACAGCAGAACCTCAACAAAGACAAGCTCTTCAAGCTGAATGTTTCCAGCTGCGTATGTCATTGGATCATTGACTTTCTGTCAGACCAGTCAACACATTCAAACATTTTTATCTCTCAGCACTGAATGGATGCATGCCTGCACCCCTTCTCTACCCATTCTATGCTGGGGACTGCACCTTTTCCAATGCATCTGCCAAACTAGTTAATTTTGCAGATGACCCTATTCTGGTTTGTCTCATACCTGATGGTGATGAGTCCATGTTTATTTGTATGCTCTTCTTTCCAGAAGTGAGTTCTGCAGATAACTAATTGAGTAGAATATACTTACTACTTAATTGTGTTGGTCTGCATTAACTGTATTCATTCTGAAGACCATCTGCTAAATGACAACAATAAAAAAATAAACAATAGTGATAGCTGACTTATTCAAGTTGCTAAGGACCATCATATTTTACAGCTTCAGGTAGGAAAAATCAGCCACAAGGCGCACCGACTGATGTCTCAGCCTTATTTGGTTCTCCGTCTGCCAAGCTGCAGAGCAACAAGACTCACAGTCAAAATCAACGGTTTTCAGGCGCCACCTGCCCTTCATTTAGGTCCTATATAACTCAAGGGCAGGACCATTGACAACCCCATTAACCCCAGGAACCCAGTGTTCCAGAGACGGTCCTCCAGCTGGTGGGTGATACATGTACATGGCCAAAATATTTTTCCACCAGAATTTTGTTTTCCCCTAGTTCTGTGGCACTCAGCAACCGGCTCTCTGTTCCCCTGACTAACAAGATGATGCTTACTACCTCATGCCACCCCCAACCCAATGGCTGCACAATATTTCACACTAACTTTTGCTCATCTCCAGGCTTAGATATACTGTACTACACAAACTGTAAATGTGTTCATCAAGTGAAAAATCCAGGTAGCATATATCCCAATATATGGTGTCTAACTACTATATAATCCTTATGGTGACTGTGTAGGCCAGTTCTGTTTCTATATGTAGTTTAATACTACATCACAATCACGCAGATTCAAATTTTATTATGAGAGTTTAGCGACTAAAAGAAGAGATTCTGCGAAAATATTAACCATACAACAGAGCTGAACTTTGGGTTCACTTCCTACTTGTCTGGTTGACAGAATTACAAGACTAAAGTCTTACTCCACACATGCTGAGATCAGTCTTCAATCAAAGCTATCCAGAAAAAATAAACAAAAATGGAACACGCTTTTTTCACTCCATTTACAACAGCTAGGGAATCCATTTTCAACATCAGGAGTATGACAGATATTAAAACATTTCATTCATCTGTTCCTTGCCATGTACTTGTTTATTCTGATAAACCATAAATGCGTTTTAAAATATATAAAACAGTCAATTATGTTCCATCAAAGTTCTGCAAAAAAAAAAAAAAGCACATGACATCTATCAACAATGTGTATTTTAGTTACAAAAAGAAAAGGAAATATGTAAAAAAATAATACATAACGTGAACCCCAAATAATAACCTAATGCCTATATAGTGCACTTCTTTAAAACCAGGGCATAGTGGAATTTGGGATACACTATTTTTAGCTGATGTGGTCCAACCAACATGACTACAACATGACTTGGTAAGATATTTTTATTTTAATAAAAATATGAAACATAATCATCACTGCCCTCCAAAAACACCAACGGTAAGCTTAGCAACACTTTTTTTACTGACAGAGAAGAAAAAGCAAGAACATAAAAAGTGAAAAATAACTTTTTCAGCATTTCAGTTTAGGGTGGTCGAGTCAATGAGGTGTCAAGTCTATTTTTTTTTTTTTTTTATATTTGCTTTGTTTTAGTATTCGAAATGGCACCCGATTACTGGCATAGTGTACTTAATCTGACCAGGGTCAAAGTAGCGTACTATACAGTGAACGGGGTGCATGTGGCTTGGCTTTAGACATGGCCTCTGTCGACACAAGAAAAAAAAAAAAGGGAAACATGAAATAAAAACAAGGTAAAAGGGACAGAGAAGAAGAACAGAATAAGAGGGAAGAAACACAGGAGAAGTAGTTTTAGTAGTAAAGTAGTAAAGTCTCTGGATATCGTCGTCGTCAAGAGAAAAAAAAATGTTCCTTCGAAAAGTTCTTATTTTTTGTTTTTCTCCTTTCTCTCACTAGCTCATTCAAAATGGCTCGCTGGAACCATCCTGTTGCCTCCACGTTAGAATCCGCCGCTTCCTCGCTAAAAATCTTCAGAGGGCGTGGCATCAGGGCGAGAGCTTGCAGTGACACAGTTCTTTGTACATGAGTCTCCTCAGTTTGGGCATGTCCTGCTGACCAAAATTGAACTGCTGACCAAGGGCCAGAGTCTTGCAGTACTGAAAAAAACACAGAAAGATTAAAAACCAGGCTTCCCCATAGTGATGCACATAAGGACGCCTGGCAAAAAAACTGGCCCACTTAGCCGTTAGGGCACAGTTATCGTAATAAACCTATCCAATACCAGATCTTAGTCTCAGTAGAAGCTCTGGCTTGATTTGAAATTCAGCTCATACATGTGTAAGTAGAAGGATTGCTACAAACTGCAGCTCTGGACAGAAGTATGGAAATCTAGGATTACTGTCAAACCCACCTGAAGAACAAATGCTCCGCAGTCGCTGTCGTTGTTCTGGCGGCCCACATTCTAAAGGAAACACACAGTAAATCCCCTCAATGTACTGCCACTGTCAAACACCACATGTACATTATTTTAAAATTACCAAATTTTCTAATTCTGATTTATAGTCTGACAAAAACTTCTCACAATTAAAGTCAAACCGACTCACCATTTTGAAAAATCCTTTCCAACCTTTAAGGAAATCTCTCTGGTCTTTCTTGACAGCTTCAGCTTGCAGGTACTTTGCAATATGCTGTGTAGGGGGTAAACCAAAGACGAGGGAATTTCAAAGATGACCAAATAAATTTACAGAAATACCATTCTGAGCAAGGTGAAACAGATCAACCCTTCCACAGAAATAAAAACATTTCAAACACATTTCCTTCTTGGACAGCCATCAACTAGGGAGTATTCATTCCTCCCAACCAAATGTTTTAGTCGCAAATGATTTTTTCAACAGTGATTAATGGATTGTAAAAACTCTGCGAGATTTCATACTCTAGCAAAATAAACACATACCCCAGAAAGGTTTCCCCCCCGTTTTCTAAAACATTCTGTTTG
Organism: Esox lucius; assembly: GCF_011004845.1. Taxonomy (NCBI): domain Eukaryota; kingdom Metazoa; phylum Chordata; class Actinopteri; order Esociformes; family Esocidae; genus Esox; species Esox lucius. The sequence continues at coordinate 23,398,974 of NC_047592.1, read as the reverse complement.
CCAGAACGAGTGAACTCACCCAGGTCACCCTTCGGACTCCCAGTTCAGCAAAAAATAAACAGTGAACATGACGGCCTCACCTTTGGGCAGCGTCGGTTGAGTGTGCGCTGGGAGTCAAAGTAGGTGATGGCTCTGCGGGGGATGTCCACGCTGACCAGGGACCAGTGGACCTCCAGGTGGATGGGGATCAACAGCAGATCCTTCTGGAAGATGTTCACCTGGGAGGGAAGAGGAAACATCCCGGAGCAAGTGGGTTAAAGGTCTTCGCACAACGCAACAACAATTGTAAAAAATGTTCACCTTTCATAGTACAAAGTGTGTCCACATTTCAACTAGTTCTCCATGTTGCATTAACGTCACAATTCAACATTCTGGTAACACTGAAAATGGATAATGAAGATACACAATACATCGTATACAAATATTCACACCAGGTCAAATTTGTTACTTACATTCTTTGTCCATCTTTTGACTCCATCATAGCCTTTCGTCCTCAACTTGTCATAGAAGAAACTGTTGAAGAAGTGAACCTGGGAGACAGGAAGGAATGCTGATGCCGCTAGTAGGGACGTACATACACCTTTCATTCACGTACAGTTAAACACATGGCTCGATATACGATACAGGAAGTCTAGGAAATGGCTGTTTTTTAATAGAAACTACATGGGCGTACAGAGGCCCATTATCAGCAACCATCACTCCTGTGTTCCAATGGCACGTTGTGTTTGCAAATCCAGGCTGATCATTTGAAAAGGCTCATTGATCATTATTTACCCTTTTGCAATTATGTTAGCGGAAAACAGTTGTGCTGATTAAAGGCCTTCTTTAGACTAGTTGAGTATCCATAGCATCAGCAATCGATGACAGGCTAAAAATTTGCCAGAAACAAACAACTCTCTTCAGAACCTCGTCAGTTTATTCTTTTTCTGAGAAATGAAGGCTATTTAATGCGTGAAATTTCCAAGAAACTGAAGATCTCGTACTACGCTGTGTACTACTCCCTTCACAGTCAGCTGGTATTCTGTCTTTAATAGAGGGGCCAGTACAGCCACCGGATCTCAACCCTGTTGAGCTGTTGTGGAGGCAGCGTCACTATGGTACGAAAGAAGTTACCATCAAGCCAATCCAACTAGTGGGAGGTGCTTCAGGAAGCATGGGGTGAAATCTATTCAGATTACCTCAACAAACTGTCCACTCGAATGCCAACGTCTGTAACGATATAATTGCGGCAAATGGAGGATTCTTGGACGAAGTTTGAAGGACACAATTATTATTCATTATTTCTAACCATGTCAATGACTATATTTCCTATTCAAGCTAATTTCATCTATGTTTTCAAAGAAAACAAGGACATTTCTAAGCGACCTCAAATCTTTGAGGGGTATTGTATATGTGCGCTAACCACTGTGGGTGTGGGTGCGTTCAGAGACCCAAAAGTTAAAAGGTTTTGCCCATTTAAAAAAATTGACATTTTATCCTGATCTACCACAAAATTACACTGTCTAGGATGCCAAACACCGGCCTTAGGTGACGCAAGTGAAAGTGATTGCTGCCTTTGATAATGACATTACAGCTTTAGTCTGCTTATGTAAAAATGGCTGAATGCACGGTCTGGTCCTTGCCAAAACATCACAACGATTTATTTCATTGAGCCCATTACCAAACAATCAGCAGAAATCTGTCCACTCCGGAAGCACACACAATACCGCTAGTAAAATGGTTTTGAACAGCACATTTGGTAACACTGACCAATACATTTACATCGGCCATTCAACTAATAAAGCCTCCATCGCTAAGGCCACGGTTCATGCAGTTCAATGCTGAAGGTCCCATTCAGATACGAATATTAGTTTAAGGATTGATCCTTGTTGGCACGAGCAACTCCGCTCTGTTTGCAGTAATCTGTAACCAATCTTTCTATTAACGACCGGCATTCACATTTACCTGGTTAGTTTGATAGGCCAATGAAGGACACATTTACCTGGTTAGTTTGATAGGCCAATGAAGGACACATTTACCTGGTTAGTTTGATAGGCCAATGAAGGACACATTTACCTGGTTAGTTTGATAGGCCAATGAGCATCAATGAATTGCTACATCGCCAGATGTTACAGACATTCTTGTATGTTGAAAATATATATTTTTTGTCAACAGAAAGAAAATGGTTTTGTTTGGAAGTAGGATATTGTGGTGGAGATTTTAAAAACCAAAAACATTCCTACCTTCTCTGGCACAGAGTCCATCACAAGGTCTCCATACATGTTCATGACCTGAAGAGACAGTATCAACATCTTTTATATGACTTTGGATTTATTTCTTATATGAACTGATCCTCACAGGCACACAAAACAAATGTACATAAGTCATGCATTAAATATCAATGGATAGTATACTATAAAAAATTTAAGATTCAGGCGACACACAAAGTTGAAATCTGATATTGTTGAAAACAAAGCCCTACACTGAACCATTCAGCTATTTGTTAGGTTTTGTTTTAAGAATGTATTAAGCCTTTTAACTATTTGAGGGGCTTTATCCCATTAAGTCCCACCTGGTCGTTGAGCCAGTTCTGTCCATACAGCGTGCTGAGGTCATCCATGGTGAGAACGTGACGTTTGTAGTTCACACGGAAGCCTCGCACCATGGCTGTGCCAGACGACCTCTGGTAGGATTGGATTAGATGTTGCACCACGGCTTTCCTGGTAGAAATGGACACGAGATGAGGAATGTTTCAATTCAAGGTGTTTTGCTGCCTTATCTATTTTGGGGGGGGAACTAGATGGAAGTGCAGTAATGAACACCATTCACCATCTCATCAGGAGCATGCCCAGACGTTGTCGGGAGTGTATACAGGCACGTGGGGCCACACACTACTGAGTCACATTATGAGTTGCCGTGATAAAATGTACACAAGTTGGAACAGCCTGGGATTTCAACTGTTGACTTTGATTTTCGGTGTGGGATTGAATCCAGCCCTCAATGGGTTGGCGGTTTTGGTTTCCATTGACCGTTATGTCATTTTGTCCTCAGTGAATGACACAATGTACAGTCATTTTTTTAATGTTTAATATATTTTGCTCACCGAGACCCGATGTGTGGTTAAGCGCTCCCTCATTCTTTTAAGCAGCATTAAAATGTCTGAGTGAGACTTGTACAAGGTGCATCAGAAGCACATGTGAAGTCAGTGACAAATAAAATAATCAATCAGATAAAGATTCTTTTCCCTGCTGAATTGCTAAACAAACCGCACAAAAAGTATTAAAAAGTCAAAAATATTTAGAAACATTCCAATGATGTCAGTAATTAGAGTTGTGCTTTAAAAGGATGTCTGACTGCTCACCGGAACAGAGTTAGAGTTTATTTAAAATCCTCCGACCATCCACGGCCAATAACCCCAGCCTTTTTATGGTTAATGTTTAAATGGCATCTTACATTAGGCAGACCTCGAGGATATCAGGTTGTATAAATATTCAGCCACGTTGTCTTTGGTGCCGTGCTCCTTTCTCTGCCTTTGTGCCCTTACAGAGTAAAGGACTGTGTTTCAGTGTCATGAATGTGTGCCTGCACTTTTAGGGGTAATGTTGCGCACGTTTACTTGGTATGTTGAACTCATCAAATGTTTTACTTGTAAACTAATTGAAAGCAGTTTAAATTCTGTTAAAGTCTATAACCTGAGTACACATTACTGCCCTGCCACTGAGAGGGCACTGTTCCTTTGTGTTCCACACATGGCTCAAGTCAAACAAATGAACCAGACAGAATATAGAACAAAAATGTATTGAATAAAAAAAATTTAAGTATTCAGATCCCTCCACATTCTGGACATTTTGTTCTGTAATATTATATTTATAATTGAGTAAATACACCAATGAGCCATAACATTATGACCACCTGTCTAATATTATGTAGGTCCCACTTTTGCAACAAAAACCGCCCTGTCCCGTCAAGGCATGGACTCCACTAGACCTCTGAAGGTGTGCTGTGGTATCTGGCACCAAAACGTTAGCAGCAGGTCCTTTAAGTCCTGTAAGTTGTGAGGTGGTGCGTCCATGGATCGGACCTGTTTGTCCAGCACATCCCACAGATGCTAAATTGGATTGAGATCTGAGGAATCTGGAGGGCAAGTCAATACCTTGAACTCGTTGTGTTCCATAAAACATTCCTGAACCATTTTTGCTTTGTGGCAGGGCGCATTATCCTGCTGAAAGGAGTCAATGCCATCAGGGAATACCATTGCCATCAAATGGTCTGCAACAATGCTTAGGCAGGTGGTACGTGTGAATGGCAGGACCCAAGGTTTCCCAGGAGAACATTGCCCAAAGCATCACACTGCCTCCGCTGACTTGGCTTTTTCCCCATAGTTCATCCTAGTGCCATGTGTTCTCCAGGTAAGCGACACACACACACCCGGCTATACATCCACAAGATGTGAAAGGAAATGTGATTCATCAGACTAGGCCACCTTCTTCCATTACTCCATGGTCCAGTTCTGATGCTCACATGCCCATTGTGGGCGCTTTTGGCAGTGGTACAGGAGTCAACATGGGCACCCTGACTGGTCTGCGGCTACGCAGCCCCATACACAACAAACTGTGATGCACTGTGTGTTCTGACACCTTTCTATCAGTACCAGCATGAACATTTTCAGCAATTTGAACTACAGTAACTCGTCTGTTGGATCGGACCACATGGGCCAGTCTTCACTCCCCACATGCATCAATGAGCCTTGTCCATGACTGTCACCTGTTCACCGCTTTTCCTTCCTTGGACCACTTTTGATTGGTACTGACCACTGCAGACTAGGAACACCCCACAAGGGCTGCAGTTTTGGAGATGCTCTGACCCAGTCGTCTAGCCATCACAATTTGGCCCTTGTCAAAGTCGCTCAGAACCTTACGCTAGCCCATTTTTCCGGCTTTTAACACATCAACTATGAGGACAGAATGTTCACTTGCTGCCTAATATATCCCACCCACTGATAGATGCCATGATATCGAGATTATCAGTGTTATTCACTTCACCCGTCAGTGGTCATAATGTTATGGCTCATCGGTGTATATCTTTTGTCATCAATCTGCACCAGTACTCATCATTACAAAGTAGTAAAGTTTTTTTGGAAATATGTGACAATTTATTGACAACGATTTTATTTTTACCGAAATCTCATGGCCCAGTCAAAAGTATGGAAACACCAACTCATACATCTGTAATGTAGTAGTCCATATTATGCCAATAACGGCTCAAATAAGTAAAGAGAAACAGTTCCAAACACCAGGCAATTTTGGCACAAAATTCAGGCATCCATTAGAAAGCTGAAGATGAAGTTCACCTTTCAGCACGACAATGACCCAAAGCACACATCCAAATCCACAAAAGCATGGCTTCACCAGAAGAAGATTAATGTTTTGGAATGTCCCAGCCAGAGCCCGGACCTGAATCCAATTGAACATCTGTGGGATGATCTGAAGAGGGCTGGGCACAGGAAATGTCCTCACAATCTGACAGATTTGGAGCACTTTTGCGAAGAAGAGTGGGCAAATATTGCCACGTCAAGATGTGCCATGCTACTAAACTCCTACCCAAAAAGACGGAGTGCCGTAATAAAATCTAAAGGTTCTTCAACAAAGTATTCGTTGAAAAGTGTGCACACTTATGCAACCAGGTTAATGTGGGTTTTTAATGTTTCCCCCTTAAAGATTTCAGTTTGTTTTTCATTTGAATTGTTCACGTTATAGGTCACATTAAAGGTGGAAAAAGTTCTGACATGATTTATCTTTGAATCATTCTTTCACATCAAAAAAACCTGGCATTTTAACAAGGGTGTGTAGACTTTTTATATCAACTGTAAGTTCATTAGAGTTACCAGCCTGAGAAATCGTCAATTAACTGTACCTCAGATTCAGCCGTTTAGAGGGGACTACATGAATCAGGCCTTCATGGTCAAACTGATGCAAAGAAACTACTACTGAGGGCCACCAAAAAGAACAGACTTTCTTGGGTCAAGAAACAAAATAAATGGACATTAGATTGGTGGAAACCTGTTCTTTGGTCTGAGAAGTCAATTTGAGAAGTTTGGTTCAAACCTCTGTTGTTGTAAGACAGAATGAGTGAATGCTTGGTCTCCATGTGTGGTTCAAACCTCTGTTGTTGTAAGACAGAATGAGTGAATGCTTGGTCTCCATGTGTGGTTCCCACTGGGAAGCGTGGAGGTGTGGTGGTGCTGTACTGGTGTCTGTCAGGCATTTATTTAGAATTCAAGGCACACTCAACCAGCATGGCCATCCCAGCATTTTGCATCGATATGCTATGCCAACAGCTTTGTGCTCACTGGGATCATCATTTGTTTTTCTACAGGAAACTGAACGAAAAAACACACCTACAGTCTGTGTAAGGGCTATTTGACAGAAAGGAGAGCGATTGGTACTGCATCAGATGACCTGACCTTCACCATTACCCAACCTCAACCCAATTAAGATACTTAGAGATGACCTGGACCGCACAGTGAAGGAAAAGTAGGCAACAATTCCTCAGCATATGTGGGAACTCCTTCCAGACTGTTGGAAGATAATTAAAGGTGACTAACCCATGAAACTTGTTGAAAGAATGCCAGGAGAGTGCAAAATGTTCATCAGGGAACAGTGTGGCTTCTCTGAAGAATCTAAAATATATATCTCTTATGATTTGTTGAACACTTAGTTATTAAGTGTTATTTCCACGTGTTATTTTATCGTTTTGATGTATTCACTATTATTCTACAATGTCGGAAATAGTAAAAAAATAAATACCCTTGAATGAATAGGCGTCCAGACGTTTGACTGGTACTGTAGCTATTCAGATCCTTTGCCATGACACTCCAAATTGAGCTGATGCAATTGTGTCCTTTGTTCACCCTTGAGATGTGTCTAGAACTTGCAATCCACCTTTGTGCAAATTCAATTAATAGGACATGATTTACTAAGTCACACCTGTCTATATAAGATCCAACAAATCAGAGTGCATCCAATACCAAAATCCAACCCATGAAGTCCGAGGAACTCTCCCAGAGAGCTTTGAGACTTGTTAAAGGCTATTAAAAAAACGCTACAGCATATCAAGTACCCAGGAGCACAGTTGCTTCCATCATTGTGAAATGGAAGACATTAGGAAATACCAAGACTCGTCCTAGAGGTGGTCGCTGGGCCAAACTAACCAGTTAAGGAGGGTCTTCATTATGAAAATAACTAGGAACCCAATGGCCACTAAGAGATTCAGATGTTTTTTGTAGAGATGGTACAACTTGGCAGAAGGACAACCAACACTGCAGCGCTCCATCAATAAAGCCTTACGATAGAGTGGCAAAACTGTGAATGTCCTCGTGGCCCAGCCAAAGCCCAGACTTGAACCCCACTGAACATCTTTGGGGGACCTACAGTTCACAGATGGTCCCCATCCCCACTTGAGAAGACCTGCAGGGCAGAATGGCATAAACGGCCCAAATCCAGTTGTCCAAAGCCAGTAAAGGCATCCCAAAGAAATCTCAGAAACAGACCTAACGCTTTCACCCACAGCATACGTGTCAAACTTTTTCCATGGAGGGCAGTATCTGCTGGTTTTTGCTCTTACCTTGTACTTGATTAATTCACTGGCGAGAAGCTCCCCCTCACCTGTTTGTTTAGGTCTTAATTCGACAAGTTGAAAGGACCAAAAAAATCCCTTCCTGGAATGAGTATGGCATTTTTTTTTTTGATAGGGAAATACATATAGATGAAGCAAGAAATATCAAAGTGTAGCATATTTCAAGGCAAGACATCTTTCAGTAGTAAATCCACCATGCCTGTAACAATATTTATTTTGATCCCATTCCCCAGACCCTTAGATTGTAGCATGTGTGTTTCAGACAAACCTGTGAGGCTGTGAGAAGTTGTCGTTGAAGATGCCCTGCAGTTTCTCCACCACGTCGTCAGCGTTGATAGGGATCAGACTGCCATACTTCTGCAGGGACTCGTCTAAGATCCCTGAAGTGACGGGAAAAATGATGGAGGATGCTGGGCAAGCAATATAGAATCACAGCATATGGAGGATTTTATGACTACATTACTCAGGACAAACGCTGCACTGGCAGGAACTGAATGACTGTTAAAGTTCAGAGTGGAGACAAAACTCTTTTACAACGTGCATTCTCCCAAATGTACCTAACATTTTCTACAACAGACTCACTTTGCTAAACCAATTATTTTCTCCATATCTAATAATCACAGGGTATTTGCCTCAAATATTTGCTTAACTTTTGTGGCGGCAGACAACCCAGTGTTTAGTGTTGAGCCAGTAACCAAAACGCCAGTTCAAATCCCTGAGCCGACAAAGTGGCATGTTTTCCCCTCGAGCAAGGATATTTCTAACTCTAGTTACTCCTGTCCGGTGCCCTGAATAAGAGCATCTGCTTAATGACCAGAACGTAGACTTTAAATTTACGGCAATCAATAGAATAATTTAATCAAGAAACATTTTCCAGAAGAATATGGTTGACATGTTTACCATGCACACAGCTGATGTGTTCCTCAGTGAGGGCGACCTCCAAAGGTTTCTCTCTGACGCTGAAGTAGGAGGAGGCATCTAGCTCCCTCTTGCCTTTATCCCCCGTACCTCCCATGTGACTAGACTGGTATTCTCCAGAGTAACCATTCAGCCAGTTGTCTGCAGGGATAACAATGGTTGAATGTTTTATTAGATTATAGTTGTGGTACAACTTGCATTGTTAAATATTTTTAATAACAGACATTTGGTAAACCGAAGACAATTGGTTAACTCCTTTGTTCAAATGCCTATTCTTTTCTTATTAACAAAAATGTAATACGGCTGGGTCTTCAGTTTTTGCCAAATGCCATCCAGGCATCTCACCTCTTTCCGACCCATTCAACCGCTCATTGTCTGATGGCGGGCTGCTGTTTAAGCCTGGGTCCGATCCCTTCCTCTGCCGGTTGGCGTAGAGGCTGTATTGGCGCCACCTCCTTGCCCTCCGATGCCCCAGGGTGCCAACCCACAGGGCCCTCTGACGCCAGGTCTTCCAATGCTGAGTAAGGCGGAACCGCAGGCCGGCATGGGAGCGGAGCTTTCGCCAGCGCTTTAGCCTGCGCTGCCGGAGCCCGTTGAGCCTGGACTGGACAGGGGCGCTCGTAACGTCCCCAGCTTCAGGTTTGGCCAGGCTGTTGTCCTGGTCCTCGCCATCCAGTGATGCTTGCAGCTGGTGATGATTCTGCTCTTGTAAGGATGCAGTGGGGACCATGTGTGGGACCTCCCATTCAACCTCTGCCTCTTCATCTTCCTCCTCGTCCCAACCCTCTGCCTCAAAATCACCATCCTCTTCCTCCTCATCCACGTTGTTTTCCCCCTTCCTCTCATCCTCTCTCTCTTCCCGTTCCATCTCCTCCATGTACTCGGCCTCCCAGGCCGCCCTTTCTTTCTGGCCCAGTTTAAGGTGCATAGGGCTGGGCATCTGGTGGGTGGAGGTGGGGTCCATCCCTAGGTGACCGCCAGAGATCCCGACACCTCCAGTGTCCTCCGGGCCCACGGCCAGACCCAGGTCCCCCTGCCAGCGGTTCTGTGCTAGGCTGCTACCGCTATCCCTCATGGTCCACGGGCACCCCACGACCTGCGCCAGCTCGTTGCCTGGGGGTGGGACAAGGGGAGATATGAGAGCAATGCCACTTCAAATTTTTTCAGTTGGTAACCCACTATCATAATCAGCACATCAGTGACATGCACAGCAAATATTTTTCATCCAAACCTAAATTGGAATAATACGTTTGATTAACTCATATTCGTTTGCTTTTCACTGAGTTCCTATTGCTGAAAAGCAAAGGTCGCAGGTATAAACAAAATGTAAATTGATGCCTAATGGGCCTTGTGAAAGCATACATTTTGGTAGTCATTAGGCTATAACTTGTAATATTTAGACGGCGAACTAACTAGGAACCTATATTCGGGAAACCTGGGAATGTCAGGAGAAAATAGAACTGACTGCGCTAATTAGTAGTGTTTTATACAACCCTTCAAAAAGCTAAAAAGTATAATATGCCACCATTTTTTATTCAACATTAGACGTTGAAAACGACAACAAACGTTGGCAAGGTGGCTAACTAGCGAAGCAGTTGATCACTGGCGTGTGCAGTTAGCCATCATCAGCTAACGTTAAAGAAATGAGCTAGCGATGAAATTGTTAGTTTAGCTAAAAATGACTTTTTACTTGACACTTAAAATGTTGCATTGAATGCATATTGTATATTTAATTAATGTTTTAACAATAAGGTGAAAAACATTTTCAACTGACCCCTAGCAAGGCTTTAGATATCTAGCTAAACTAGTTAGCTACGTCGCAAGCTAACGTTAGCTAACTAGCTAGCAACCCATACAAACAAAATACAGCCGGTCGGCCTATTGTATTTGTGTCAAGTAAAATACTACCCCGTACTCACCGTTAAACTGCAGTTCTGTGAAATTGGGTTTCTTATATACAGTTCAACTTTTGCGCCGTGTTTTAAATAATATTTGGGACCAAAACAGATGCCACTTTCTTTGCTAAACCTCATTCAATGAAGCAGACAGGTGTAGTCAGAAATACGTGTAGTAAAAGCAATCGTCACCCACCCCCCAGCTAACTTTGATCCCTTCCCGGACTTCCGGTTTCAAGAAAATAACATCGTGTTTAAGAGAGATACAATTGCCGTCATACGATACGGAAAATAATAACACACATTTATTAAAATCAATGATCGATAGTTTATAAGGGGTGTAAAAGAAGTAGCAGTCTAGCAACGCCAATTTTGCTAACAACCCTCTCGAGTGACAACACACGAAGTCCGTCGCACTGCATAAGCGTCATTCATAACAAGTTCAGTTGACAGTGAGCGGGGCAGAGTACAGGTAGGGGTTGCACATACAGTAGTCTTTTTTGTATAGTTTAGCTGAGAATGAATGTTACGGACTATATAAATACAGACGCTTTACATAATATTATTTTTTAGCAAGTTCATGCAGTGAAACATTAACTAGCTTTGAGTGTTCGTGCATTGAGCTGTTTTATTTATGAACGATTTTTGTTTGTTTCTCTGTGAAAACAAAATGTTAGGTCAATCTGGGCTCGATGTTAGTGACAATCAATTTCATGAAAATGACACTTAACTACTGGAAGAGAAAATTTATTGTTTTCAATTATGTAATGCATGGTCTCGTCATATTGTGACCCTTGCTCTTTTACTGTTTCTGATTTAATGGAAGGGACTTTTGAAGGGCACAAACTGTCTACCTCAGATGAATATGAACTAGTAGCTAGCTATTGTTCTTGTTCATTTCTAATAGCAGTCTACTTCAAAATATTGGAACATTTAAATGGGAATTGCTGACATGAATACAAATCATTACTAATCAATTTTCCTTTTATATTCCTCTTGGGAAGAGTGAAGTGCCAACCAGGGTCCCCAACTACAATCAAAGTGACAAGATGAAGCATGGTCTGCCTGACTTCCCGTGTGGACCTCTGGATATATACAGGAAGAAAGCCTCCTTTAACTGGAAAGACATGGTCATTTTCCTTGAGGGAGAGGATGAATTAGCATTAAAGGTAGGCTTTGAAATGGGCATTTAACATTAATGCTAGCCTTTTTCTATGTATTTTAAAAGATAAAAGTTAAAAACATAATAAAATGCTCTGGGGCTAAAATGAAAACCTGATACCACTTGACTATATTTTCTCTTGCAATTCCACAGCAACACGTGTTCCGGACATTGGAGAATGACCCTGTTTTCGCCCGTCAGCCCGGCGAGGACCTGACGACAGAGAAGATGCGAGAGGTCACCTTCAGGCGGTGCAAACAGCTGTTCCGTTATAACTTCTTGACACACGATGACGTCATGGCGAACCCGTGGAGGATGGTGGTGCTCAACGACTGCCTGGGAATGTACGATGTGTCCCTGTCCGCCAAGTACTTCCTCAACAAAGGGGTGAGCCTGGGTGGATGGAGTCTGGGAGAAGAACCATCTGGGCATGAATGACAAACCGGTTTTGATTTTGTTCGCCAATCGGCTGGGTGCATACAAGTGTATCTAATGGCTCTATAAGACCTGAACATTAGTCATGAGTACATTAACATATGTAGGTTGTAGGATTGTTTTAACGTTATGAATGCATCTTAAAATATTCGTAACCATGTCCTCTTACAGATGTTTGGTGGGACAGTCGCCAACACCGGATCCCAAAGAAACAGACAGTTTGTGCAGGATGTAGAGGACATGATGGTAAAACCGTCATCAGCATGCACAGACATCTTGCGTTTAAATGTATTGCAAGCCGTGTAAACCTTTGAAACCTAACTGTGGTTTCAAAATCCTTTACAGTGACAGGTTATTGTTTGTCAGTGTGCTGTGCAAATTCACTGCTTGCTCTGAATACCTCCGAATAACTATATACAGCTTCATGCTAGACTATTGGAACAAATCCAAAAACTTGTAACAACAACTCTCCCGCAATGTTTTCCTATGTTTTCATTGTTTAAATTTGAAGTCTCTGTTTCCCTACTTGAACTGCAATGGCTGAACCTGTTTTTTTTTTGTTCTTTATTTTGTCCACAGACATTTGGATGCTTTGCATTGACTGAGCTGAGTCATGGCAGCAATACCAGAGCTATGAGGACCACAGCCAAGTACGATCCCAGCACACAGGTGAGTGGAACAAAGGTCACCGCGAGGCCTCCGATTAGAGTCCACGAATTATGCTTCCCGAAGAATTGCAAGAAATTACCAAGCTTTCAGGGTATTCCTGTTCAAATCGGAAGTTTAGCATTTTTTGGATTATGCTTTGGAGGCACACATTTTTGTAAAGCTTTGACAAACCAATTAACTGGAATTCATAAAATCAACTAGTTATAACAATAATTCAAAACTGTGACCCATTGTCATCATTGAATTCATGTATTTTTAATTCACGTGTAGTTTCTGTACAAATAATGTGTCTGCTTTGAATTCATGGTGACTTGGTTTTAGTTAACATGGTCCTCAACACCACTCTTAACCACTTGATTAATAATCTTGAAGATTATTAATAATCATCAAGATTATTAATCAAGTGGTTAAGAGTGGTGTTGAGGACCATGTTAACTAAAACCAAGTCACCATGAATTCAAAGCAGACACATTATTTGTCTGTCATTGAGGAGCCGAACTGGGGACAGTAAAGACATTTTTAGACATATGATTTGTAGATATTCAACAGTTTTCATTTTACATCATGCTGTTCATATAAATCATTTATTGTAATTTACCAGTTTCTCTACAGTTTCTGTACCAGGAAAAGGGAATATGTTACATGGGGAAATCCTGGTATATATTGGTATCGCGGTTCCCCCATTTATACCCTACTTCTTGCTCCATTACCTCCGCATTGTACTATTATTTACATGTTTCAAAGATACCTTTTGGTTGTATTTTGACACTTTACTGAGACAGTTATTACGGGATCGAGGGGATAGAAATGTGTGGGAGACAGGATGAAGGCTTAGAGTGGGGTTTGATTTCCTGGTCTCCACTGGGGGGAAGCCAGAAGTGTTAATGTTTGACCATCGGCATTGCGCAGAGCAGCATTTTATTCTCTATGGAATGTTTCAGATTTGAAAATAATCAATTGGACACATTCCGACTCTTAATATGAATTGTAAATGACAGTTGGTTCTCAATTGGTTTACTTCCATTTAAGCCGCGTGCTTGTACAATTGTACTGTATGTGTATGGCTACCAGTGAGTCCTCAGTAAAACCATACTCAAGTGATCTATCGCACTGTTCCAGGAGTTTGTGATCAATTCCCCTGATTTTGAAGCTGCTAAGTTCTGGGTGGGTAACCTGGGGAAGACGGCTACACACGCGGTGGTGTTTGCCCGGCTCTACACCCCCGACGGCGCCTGTCACGGTCTGCACTCCTTCATAGTACAGGTACAGAGAGCTGATTTCAAAATAAATAAAACAAACTATACATTTTAAATTGTAAAATTTTTCTACTGCCTTTGCTGCAAACATTTTTGATCCAGAGCTTGGTGTCACTGTGGAATCAGCCAATGATGATTAATAAACAAATACGTATTGTAGGTCAGAGATCCCAAAACTCTGCTGGCAATGCCTGGAGTGATGGTAGGAGATATGGGCAAGAAGCTTGGCCAGAATGGACTGGATAATGGGTAGGTTCAATACCATTTTATAATTTTTCATCATAGCATAAAAACGAGCAGCAGAAATATGACCATATACTATTAAGAAGGGGCCCGGCCCCCTAATTGTGCTGTGGTCAAACTAATCGCATCGCAGTACAGCTTTGTCTCTGGGTTTGAATCCTGGTTGCGGCATATCGCACAATGCCTGAGAGGCCAGCAAAGGGCAGCACAAAGTGGTTGGTGCTGCCCTGGATCGACGGGTGATCAAATTATTGTTATTTCATTTTCGATGTGAACATTGGTGGTGACACCCTGTACGACCAGCAGGGGGCGATCAAATCTCACTTTAAATCAGAATGTCCACCATGTTCTGTGGACAGATATTTCTGTTGAAAATGGGCCCATGTACATTTTTACTGTTCTGCTAGCAAGAATAGAAGCACGAGAGACCAGGAGATGTTTGTAGTTAATGTTTTAAGCTAATGTTTCAAATATTTTTTTCCACAACCTTTTTTCTCCATTGAAACTTTCTCGCTGGTGCGTCTATCAGTTTGTATTGACTTGTAGTCTCCTAATACTTGGTTTGGACACTTGTTGTTCTATCCACTCATCCTAAAGCACAAAGGACAAGATCATGTTATTCCTTTATGTTCAGTAGGAGAAGAGAAGGAGGAGGAGGCAAGTTGTGTTATTATGTAGATTCAGTCTTGTAATGTTCTGAAATGTTCTCCCAGGTTGAGACAGTAAAAGAACACACTAACCATGATTCTAAGATGGCCTCTGCCTTGTTGCGTTTGTCTTTGTGTCAGGTTTGCTGTGTTTAACAATGTCCGAATCCCACGGGAAAATATGCTGAATAAGACTGGTGATGTCAGCCCTGAGGGACTCTACATCACACCTTTTAAGGTGAGGAAAAACACATGCATGCATGCAGGAAACACACACACTCTTTCACCCACCTCCTCTCAGAAAGGGACAAGTCAGAAATCAATTTTTACAATACTGAAATACTACCTCTATTTTTTCGGCTTTAATGACCCACAAGAAGTTCTTTGTGAAAAGGAGGACATGTTCTGGGGTTAAGGGGCTCGCTCAAGGACCCAATGTTAGAAGAGTGCCTTGAAGATATGAAATTCAGCAGCCTTCAGTTGCGAGATCAAATAAATGTTTTCAGCAAACAATGACAATGAACAAACATCAACTCAGTTCTGGTCCATCTCAGAACATAGTAGTTAAATAATTGTGTGTGTCGCTGTGCAGTTCTAGCCAGGATTCCAGCTTCAACCCACAGAACGCGGCTCTACTCAGTCGTGATGGTGGCGGTATGTCAAATGAAAACGTGAAAATAAACAATCGGGTTCTAGTCTTCAGACCGCCACGCCTGATCTCACGGGAAGAATCTCGTCTCTGTTTTTGTTCCAAACAAACATGGATGGGTTTGACCCATTAAAAGAAAAGACGGGGTATCTGGGAACACCACTGCATGCACGCGCACTTAGTTTGCACGCATGGTTGGGTTAGACAAACCCCTAAAAAATACCCTCTGGGTTCTCTAGAATAATGGAAACTTCTGGAGGCTTTTGAGAGAACGAGTCATGTTGGAGGGGGGATGCCTTAGTCATTCTGATGTTGGGATCCGAACCCCAGCAAGGATTGTGTTCATTCTTGCGTACGGTGAAACACGTTGTAATCCATACATTAACATTTTTATGATTATTTTCAAAATAAATATATATTTAAGCAGTCTGGAAATATTTTTGGCGAAAGAGCAGTTGGCTGGAATGGAACCTATGATGCAGCGGAACCAGAGTCTCCTTCCATTCCTGTTGTCTTCCATTTGGTGTCTAATGAACATGGTTCTAATCAAAATGGGTGCTTCCTACTGCCATTTAATGTGGAACAAGGAGTCTACAAGAAGAGGTGGTGAGGAAGTGGTGAGTTAATGTTTGGAAAATCTTTACCCAAGATCAATGTGAAGTGTTTGTCTGTCTTCAGAGGAACTACACAAACAGCATTATCAAAACTTAATGACTGGGAGTCAACAGGAATGAATTTGTACACATGGACTTGGAGAGCGTGACCTAATCAGATGTAGGTCAAAATTACTTCTAGAATTACCAGATTTTAAAAACAGTAATTACTGACTAATGAAATGTGTAACTGCTGGAAAAAACAACTCAAAAAGCAGGAGAAGCGCCCTAAAGGCTTCACTGCTACGACTGAGACGAAAGGGGAAGGGGCGTATGATCTAGTTAAATCCAGAGCGCCAACCCAACTGTAAACCATCAGGAGCTAATAATACCAAGCTGCGATTGGCTAAGAGGCGAAAGTAGTCTGAAGTGAAACCCAGCTGGGGATGTGAGAAGCTGCGTTCCCTCACTTAAATGTCTCCCTTGAATGTCGAGGTCTGGTGTTAGAACAGGAGTCCTCCTAGGTCAAACAACCTGGCCTGGTTTTGTGGGCAGAGGTGAGCCCAATTATCACCAATGGGTGAATCCAATTGTAGTCAATGGACTACCCAACCACTCATAATACTGATGTTCTTGTGAAGAATTGTACAAGTTAATTCTTGCCATGTTGCTAAAAGTGTATTTAAAGAATCCTCCAAAATTAACTTTGCAAGGTGTTAAAATGATCTTAAATAAAGTAAAGATGTGTGAAACCGGATCTTCCCACTTTTGTTCTCTCTGCCCTCCATTTGCCCCATCCAGGACCCTAACAAGCGTTTCGGGGCGTCCCTCGGTGCCCTGTCCAGTGGCCGAGTCTCCATCACGAGAATGGCTGTGGTCAACCTGAAGCTAGCCTTAACCGTAGCCATCCGTTTCTCAGCCACCCGACGCCAGTTTGGACCCAAAGAGGATGAGGAGATTCCGGTGTTGGAGTACCAACTCCAGGTACCGTACTGAACAGTCACCCTTTATGTGGTACATGGTGTTGTCGGTGGACATGAATAATCCCTGGAGTTCTTCGAGTTATTCCAGGAACATTCTGGAAAAGATAGGTTCCCCCTGAAAAAGTATTCTGTGTAAGGTTGAATCCATTTTCTGCTGTTCTCCACCGTTGTCCGGTTGCAGCAATGGCGGCTGATCCCGTACCTGTCGGCCTTGTACGCCCTGGACCACTTCTCCAAATCCATCTTCGTCAACTTTGTGGAGTTCCAGCTGGGGATGATGACGAAGGACAGCAGTGAGAGGCAGGTGAGGACGGAAGAAATCCAGGGAGGGAGGGGGAAAAAGGGACGGGCGAACCCTAGATGGAGACGGAGAGACGCCATCATGGTTAGTTCCGGAAAAATGTGTTTCCTATTATTGTCCTACAGGCGGAGCTGGGAAGAGAGATCCACGCCATCTCCTGCGCCAGTAAACCACTGGGGTCCTGGACGGCTCAGAAGGGGATTCAGGAGTGTCGCGAGGCCTGTGGAGGACATGGATACCTGGCTAGTAAGTCACACACAACCCTGTCCTCAGCCGGAGCCATCTCAGTCGCCTAATAACGACACTGGACGATGTCTCCGTTGTAGTGAATCGTCTGGGCATCATCCGGGACGACAACGACCCCAACTGCACTTACGAGGGGGACAACAATGTCCTCCTACAGCAGACCAGCAACTACCTCCTCAGCCAGCTGCACGCCAAACAACGCGGTTAGTAGAACCTGTGAAATCCCATAAAACCTGGTTGCCGCCCCTAATTTGTTTGCTTTTTAAAGGAAGTTGTTGATAATGCATGAGTTAGTAGATTATTTGTCTCACCATTGGATGTGCATTTTTTTGATTGAGCTTGTAAGCGGCTTATGAATCCAAAGAGCTGTATAAAAACAACATATGAATGTCGTATTGAAACATCTTTACAAAGGAGTGAGAATTGGGTTGACACAAATTCCTTATGAACAGTTTACTAATGTCTTATGAACGCCTTATGAAGCCTTATTTGATGGTTTTAGATGGAGTGAGGATTGCGTCACCACTAGAGTCCGTGAACTTCCTTGACGACTTTGACAGCATTCTGAAGACCAGGTTCACTGCAGCGTCTGTGGAGCAGTGCATGGACTCCAAGGGTACGAACACAAAACTCCATTCACTTATTTATGTTTCATGGAACATTACCCTGACTTCATTTTTGAAATCATTATTGTTGGAAGGTCAGAAATAGCCTTTCTTCCTTGCAGGGGCCCCCGAAAGTCAACTCTTGTTGTTTTACAGGCCTTCTTGGGATTTGTAGTCTCTACCGTACTAAAACGTGAACACGTTCGCACACACGTCTTTACAGAGTCAAACAAGCCTTTCTCTAGTCAATACTCTTCTCTATCTTAAGATTGTCTGTGGCTCGTCAGTTATATAACATGCCTGGTGTTATAGTACCGGAGAGCTCTTTACTGGAATGTTCTTTGTCATGATGCCAGAGGTAACAGCCAGTCTCCAGCTGTCACACCTGGTAGACGGTAAGCAAATCCACCCTGACCCTCCGAGGGACCCCTGCTGGAGCACACTGGCCCTGGATGGGCCTGTTTTAAAGTCCTCGCAAAATACCCGTCTTTTAGTGTTAAGCTGTACGAAATAAAAAGTCTGTCTTTTAAAGCTACATAAGACAATGTTATAAGAATATGCTGAATAAAGCGGATGAATGTGCACGCGCACACACGACCACACACACACACACACACACACACAGGCTCTAGGCGGGGAATTCCCTGCAGTGCTCTGCATGCTGTTGTGGTTGTGAATGAATGCCCTTCCAAGGTGAAGCCATCCAGACAGCCTCCGTCTCAGAAGAGGGAACAGATGATGTGAACCCTGGCTAAAGTGTCTCCTCCTTATGCCAAACACACACACACACACACACACACACTCACACACAAGCCTTCTTTCCCCCATCTGCAAAACATCTGGTCAATTTACTGACATCATACCACAGAGGGGGACTGAGCCTGCTGGTCGTCTAGCTACTCAGGTCAGCTCTGCTTGCTCATTGGCCGAATCGAACAGAGGAAGAAAGGGAGAAAGGCTGACATTTTCTGTCGCGGATTGGCCATGGTCTGTGGCCATCCAACTGTTTGTATTGTCACAGTGAAGGCCAAGCACACGTGTCTGGGTAATGAGGAGAAAGGGGTGGAGTGGTAGAATCTGCCTGTTGTACGAGGTGGAAGAATAGCATTCCAGGGCAGGTGTGCACTTTGGTTGACTTCAACTGGGCCGATTGCTACCACATGCTGGAAACTTACTGTCACCGTTGCTATAGAGACCGTCATCCTTTCCTGCTATGACGGGATGCCAAACCGGTCCCGAGTTTCTAATGTAGCTGACGCGACACCAGGCCCCACCACTGCTGAGCCTGTTGATGAGGTTTCTCTTCCTCGACACTTTGATTGTCGTCTGTTGTTATTCTTTTCCTCCTCCGTCATTTGCCCTCTTCAAGGTTTCTTGGTAACTACATTCTAAAAAGAAAAGGTTATTGGAGTGTCCTTTCCTTTTAAACTTTAGGGAACCCCTGTAAGTTCTTCCTAGAACGATGTCAAGGAAATAGTCATACTTGTTACTCAAAGGACCATGGGAACAACCTACCCACTCAAAATTCCATCCCCAAAGGTTCTTCAAATGGTTGTTTGAGAAGCAATTTAAAAGGGGTTCTTGGAAGAACTTGTATGGTTCCCCCACAGTTTCAATGTGAAGAACCATTAAGGACCTTCCAAGAACCTTTACTTTTTAGAGTGTAGCTTTATCTGAACGCTAACTCAAGAAAATAGTGAAGTTCCTGTATATCTTGCTGTTATTCTTTCCTTATCGGAGCCTTCCATGTCATACTATGCTGGGGGTGTGTCTGTTTCTTACAACCGTAAATCTTCTCATATCCACTTAATTATTGTTCCTGGATCCTATGTTTGTCGTTACTCATGATCATATTACACACTCCCTGTCGTGACTTGGCCCTAAAATCTGTTAAAACAACACTCTTGTGCGCACAGACCTGCACTTGCTCAAACCCGTCATTAAACTAGCTAAATAATACTGTTATCAGAGCCACTTGCTCCGTTATGTGTGAAAGCCTAGCAGTTTGCACATTAAACTATTATCCAAAATGACTAACATTAATTATTGATTACGTATGTTTAGTGCCAACTGTATTCTACACATTAATACAAGGTTGGGGAAGGGATGAATGTGCCAACATCCCCACCTGTTTAACTTCACATCCCAAGGCAGCACCCTGTTATGGGCAAGCTCCCAGATCACTGCCCTGGGATGTTGGAATTTGCTCTTTAGGCCCTGGGACTGAGTGCCCCCTACTGGCCCTCTAACACAACTCCCAGCAGCATAAGGACCTCCCACCCAGAGGTCGACAAGGATCTGCCCTGGTTAACGAGACGTCAGGGTGGTGACATACTGGATGTGTTCGCGGTTGGTGTGTGATTTCTACACTCTGAGGTGTAATCTGTATCCGGGTTTCTCTTCTCACCCCAGTGCCGTTGGCAGCGTATAAGTGGCTGGTGTGTTTCCTATTGAGGGAAAGCCAGAGGAGACTGGCCCAGGAGAAGGCCTCTGGAAAGGCTGACTTTGAGGCACGCAACAACAGCCAGGTGAATAGTATGCACAAAGACACACACACACAGATCAGATAAAACACTGAACTGCTTGTCCTTTTCACAATCATCATCTCTGTTGTCATGTAAAACATACACAGTTGTCTTTTCAGTTTCTCAAAAGTCTACACAAGTGGGATCCTACATCTCCTTTGCAGGCACGTCTATCAAAGTAGTGCTTCTAGCAGTTCTTGGGATTGTGCAGTTGCAGATCAGCAGGCCCTAAAAATAACCATGAAGTCTGCTGATGTAATATTCTTAACATAATATTCATGGTAGTGACATGATGAAAATACCTCAACTCTCAAACCTTCCATGAATGGAAACTGTCAAATTCCAGTTTGTACTTCGCAGTGACCCAACAGACACCAAACAACAAGACCCCATTGCACTGCTCTGAGAATGAGATAATGGTGCTAGTACACAAATAACATTGAACAGGTGGCTTAAAGCTATGTTAGCTTAAGACTGTAAAAATACTGCTACAGCCGTGTGTAAGAATGTCAACATAAACACACCCTCAATGAGCTTTACCAAGTTTGATCATTTTTAGCTTTCCTCTGTCACGTGTGGTTATGAACTGAGAGTTAGAGTTTGAGAGAGACAGAGAGGACTGGGAGAGAGACAGAGAGGACTGGGAGAGAGACAGAGAGGACTGGGAGAGAGACAGAGAGGACTGGGAGAGAGACAGAGAGGACTGGGAGAGAGACAGAGAGGACTGGGAGAGAGACAGAGAGGACTGGGAGAGAGACAGAGAGGACTGGGAGAGAGACAGAGAGGACTGGGAGAGAGACAGAGAGGACTGGGAGAGAGACAGAGAGGACTGGGAGAGAGACAGAGAGGACTGGGAGAGAGACAGAGAGGACTGGGAGAGAGACAGAGAGGACTGGGAGAGAGACAGAGAGGACTGGGAGAGAGACAGAGAGGACTGGGAGAGAGACAGAGAGGACTGGGAGAGAGACAGAGAGGACTGGGAGAGAGACAGAGAGGACTGGGAGAGAGACAGAGAGGACTGGGAGAGAGACAGAGAGGACTGTGAGAGAGACAGAGAGGACTGGGAGAGAGACAGAGAGGACTGGGAGAGAGACAGAGAGGACTGGGAGAGAGACAGAGAGGACTGGGAGAGAGACAGAGAGGACTGGGAGAGAGACAGAGAGGACTGGGAGAGAGACAGAGAGGCCTGGGAGGGAGACAGAGAGGACTGGGAGAGAGACAGAGAGGCCTGGGAGAGAGACAGAGAGGACTGGGAGAGAGACAGAGAGGACTGGGAGGGAGACAGAGAGGACTGGGAGAGAGACAGAGAGGACTGGGAGAGAGACAGAGAGGCCTGGGAGGGAGACAGAGGCTGAAAGAGAGAGATCAACAGAGAGAGACAAAGACCTAGAGCAGGGGTTTTCAAATATTACCCTACGGGGGCTGGAGCCTGCTGGTTTTCTGTTCTACCTCATCATTAATTGGACCTCTCCTGGTGTCATAAGTCTGATTAAGCCTGAGTGGAACTGGCTTCAAGGGCCCGATTTGAATACCCCTGACCTAGAGGATGTTGAATACCCCTGACCTAGAGGATGTTGAATACCCCTGACCTAGAGGATGTTGAATACCCCTGACCTAGAGGATGTTGAATACCCCTGACCTAGAGGATGTTGAATACCCCTGACCTAGAGGATGTTGAATACCCCTGACCTAGAGGATGTTGAATACCCCTGACCTAGAGGATGTTGAATACCCCTGACCTAGAGGATGTTGAATACCCCTGACCTAGAGGATGTTGAATACCCCTGACCTAGAGGATGTTGAATACCCCTGACCTAGAGGATGTTGAATACCCCTGACCTAGAGGATGTTGAATACCCCTGACCTAGAGGATGTTGAATACCCCTGACCTAGAGGATGTTGAATACCCCTGACCTAGAGGATGTTGAATACCCCTGACCTAGAGGATGTTGAATACCCCTGACCTAGAGGATGTTGAATACCCCTGACCCATCTAGGCTGTGAATCTGTCTCTTCTTTTCTCCCATCTTCTCTCTCCCTGATGGGTGTGTTAGTTGCATTGGCAGCTTTCCCAGGCCAGTTGGCTCAGAGTGAAGTCTGAAGTATTGTCCTCACCCGGTATCCGCTCAGCTCATGACAGCTTTCTCCTTAACTCACGCTCTCCTAATAACAGATGTGTTTAGAACTGATAAATCAGATCCACCGCAGCCTGTTTTAATTGCCTGATAAAGCCACTCCTTTCCTCATGTCTGCCTGTGACACACTTCCTTCACAGAAACCCGCTGCTGCTAATCACCACGATCCGTCTGTCAACATCATTCTCTGCAACAATTCAGACGGCGAAGTACCTAATGACATACTCTCTCCAAAAAGGCTTCTTTGTGTGTAGAAATTGTGTTACATAGTACTGGTCACTTCAAATAACTTATTTATTTAAAAAAATTTTAAGAGCAATTCACCTTTGTTTGCAGTCCCCTAGTGGCTCTACTAGAAAAACACATTTGAACTCTGCTAGAGTGACCAGCACATCTTTAATCTGTGGTCTATTTTATTTGCCTAGCTTTATGCACTCATTGTTTTGAATCGTTTCCGCTGTCTGTTACTTCACCACAATGTTGTCAGATAAGGTAGCCAAATGGAAGGTACAGCCAGACATTTATATAATACCCAGACCTGGGTTCAGTAAGTACAGGCTATATTTTATTTACATTCCTTTTAGCTTTTGCTTTAGCCTGCCCAAAGTTTGCTTCATTTGCTGTGTTTGTACTTCAGGAACCATTTTATTGGTGCCATTATGCAAAACAAGCTTGGGCAAGTGGAGATCAATCATTTGAAAGGGAACAAGTACTGTTTTTATCTGGATCTGTTTTGAAAGGACCTCCAGAGAGGGGTTGGGTTCAGAGCTATCTAATGCCCAGGCTAGGAGCTATGGCACTGGGCCGGGATACAGGGACCTCCACAGAGGGGAAGAGGGAAGTTCAAAGGCGTGGGAGAGGATCTGTGTTCTTTTTGCTAACATGGCACAGGAAGGATGGACATTGTCCAGTCAGGGCCAGATAGGAGGGGAGGCACCGACACAATTCAATACCAGGGCTGAGAATAGGGTGAAAATAACTAGTTTGCTCACGCATGCTTATTCATACTCTTGTGGTGTCTGGATATTGGATTCCAGTAACTCTTATCTATCAATCAATCAATCAAATTTATTTATAAAGCCCTTTTTACAACAGCAGTTGTCACAAAGTGCTTTTACAGAGACACCCGGCCTTAAACCCCAAGGTGCAAACAATAGTAGTGTCGAATTTCAGTGGCTAGGAAATTTTAGGAAGAAACCTAGAGAGGACCCAGGCTCAGAGGGGTGACCAGTCCTCTTCTGGCTGTGCTGAGTGAGATATTAGGAGTCCAATTGGAATAATAAATAAATGTATCTGGGCTAAATCCAGAGTCTATTTAAATTTAGACTATGTCAGAAGCATGACCAGATCGACAAGGACAGGGACAGCAACAGGCCCCCCAAACCAGGTACTCTGCAGGTGTGGACGAGGACCTCATGTCCTCCTAAAGTTTAAAACGGGAGAAGACTGGGAAAATTTAGAAAATGCATTCATCATATAAACAACTTTTTATAGTGGGGAAGGAGAACTGACCCAATCCCCCAGCACAATAGTATAGCAGCGTAAGACCTAGGAACTGAGAACTGAGACAGGGGGGTCCGGCGACACTGTGGCCCTACCCGTGGGAGCAGTGGGGAGGATGAGGTGGGGGTGCAACTGCTTCTTATCTCTCCCAGTTCAGTTTTGGTTAATTTTCAAAGGCTTCATTGCCATGGGAAACATTTGTTTATATCGCCAAAGCTAATGTAAAATGAGAAAGATTTTATAAATAACAAGGGATGAGCAACATTCAAAGTAAACACTGAAGGTTCAAGAGGATAAAGGCAGTAACATTTTTATTACAAGTCATGTACAATGCTGTTATTAAGTGCATTTAGTTAAGAGTGGGATGTTCCCAGCCTGGTCTCTTTGTGAGCTTAGTCTTTATCTCTATCTCTCTTTATCGCCCAATATCTCTTTTTATCTCCCTCTATCTCTATCTCTTTATCTCACTCTATTTCTGTATCACCCTCTTTCTCAATCTCTCTTTATCTCCCTCTATCTCTATCTCTCTTTATCTCCCTCTATCTCTCTTTATCTCCCTCTATCTCTCTTTATCTCCCTCTATCTCTATCTCTCTTTATCTCCCTCTATCTCTCTTTATCTCCCTCTATCTCTTTTTATCTCCCTCTATCTCTATCTCTCTATCTCCATACAGGTGTTCTACTGCCGCTCCCTGTCCGTCGTCTACATAGAACACACTGTGTTGCAGAGGTTCCACGACAAGACCCGCGACGGCGACACTCCGCCTGGTCTCAGACCTGTTCTTAGACAGCTCTGCGCCCTCTATGGCCTGTGGTCCCTCAACAACCACATGGCCACACTGTACCAGGGTCAGTTCACGGTCACCTTCTAAATCCCCTCCAGTTGCACCCAAAAACCCTGTCAGAATAGGAGGTCTGGGAACAGACTTTAATTTTTAGATGGCAGTAAATATGTTGACGTTGGAGCGGTTTGACCCGATTTGTCAAGCGGGACTCTCTTGCTCTGAGACACTTGATAGAAACTGGCCCTGGTGCGAATCTCCGAAGTACTCTGTCCTTAGAAGAGTTGAGTTCATTAGATTACTTATTATTATAGTTATATAATTATAGTCTGTGTGTGCTTTTCCCCAGGTGGTTATTTCTCTGGCTGGGAGCCTGCTGATTGGATCCAGCGAGCCATCCTGACCCTCTGCGCCCAGGTCAGATCTCACAAACCAGCACTTGCGAAGGCATGAATGACACTGATAGTGTGTATGCGCACTTAGTTAACTCAGACAAATTATGTCGACATAAATAACCCCTTAAATGTTATGTGAAGGGATGATTTATCCCCATGTTTGGTTAGGAGGAATGAGCCGGACGAGCT
This sequence comes from Esox lucius, assembly GCF_011004845.1. Classification (NCBI taxonomy): domain Eukaryota; kingdom Metazoa; phylum Chordata; class Actinopteri; order Esociformes; family Esocidae; genus Esox; species Esox lucius. Next base: position 23,373,230 of record NC_047592.1, on the reverse strand, counting down.
CTCAGCGGAGGGGTTCCTTCGGAGTGCAATTCATGGCGCTGTTTATCTCTGTTTATACTCATCCGCCTCCCCCACCATTCCCCCCTCTTATCCCTCTCTCCTTCTCTCCCCCTAACAGCTGAAGGATGAGGCTGTAGCGCTGGTGGACGTCGTCGCCCCTCCCGATTTCATCCTCAACTCGCCAATCGGCAAGGCCGACGGGGAGGTAAGCGAAGTCGGACGACATCTATGCGCATGAAATGGGAACGGCGTCGGGGTCGTGGGCGGCGCATGTCTCGTCCTCACGCGACCTTGATCCGGTAGTTTAAAAGAACGTTCCAGAAGGCCCCCCTCCCTACGAAGATAACAATGTATAGTCCGAAATAAGCAGTGGGGAGGACGAGGTGGGGGTGCAACGGCTTTTTAACTCATTACACTATGCATACACTCTGGTCCGCGTCTAAGTTAACAGGCTAGACACTCTTGTGTAGGCACCGTCCCCTTACTCAGCCACTGAAACCTCCCAGCTTTTCAGCGCTCCTTTGTTCAGATTCTGAATGACATAAGGCTTAACAGTACTCCTCTGTTGATTAGTGTACGTACTCCTGTCCATTTGATTAACGCTGCCAACGTGTTCATCCATAAACTCAGACGGTCCTCAAGTGTTGGGAGGGTGTCTGGAGAAGCACAACCTCTGAGACACACACACACACAGTTTGATATCCTGGTCCAAACCACAAAAGGTTTCAATCAACCAATCCTGTGTTGTTTTTTACCTACTTTTAAAGGATGGGTGGGAACACTTTTTTTTTTTACTGGAATACAGAGAGGGAGAGGACTTTTTCCAGTAAACACAATGACTTAAACCCATAAACACTTAGGCCCAAGTGTGTCAGCCAGCAGTAACAAGTGAGGGGGAAGGAAAGTGTGTGTTTGTGTGTGTTTATGCATGGGGACGATGTGTCGGCCAGGGCTTTGCTTTACTTACGAAGGAGGTTGTGTTATCGCTGTTTTGTTAGGAGTCTAGCTTTCGAAAGCTCAGTCTTTCTTTGAAGACTCTCAACTGCTTTAGCTGGAAGACTGTACAAACACAAACCCTCCTGTGGAGAGTTACATTAATAATAGTCCTGGAACCGGAGGAGAAACATCCTGTCCAGGCCGGACTTCATAGTAGATTCAAACTAACCAACTGTAAGCCTGTTGATCATTAATCTACATATTTATCCCTGCTGGGATTTCTTTTTTTAGATACGCTAATAGTGGCTAGTAAAGCAACAGAACAGTGGCAGAAGCCACTTTTATAGTGTAAATGAATGTCTCATAGACAGTCTACGTAAACAGGAGTGGTGTTGTAGATTTGTCTGGAAACAGAGTTTAGCGTGAGACAACCAGAAGCATTAGCTCTTGAGTTTTACATTAATCGCAATTTTGCAAGTGTTAACTTTTTCCCGAACTGAGGATGGGGAGACGACCTTTGGCCCATACACCTGCTGTAAGTGATGAAGAGGGGACAGGGGAGTTAATAGCATTGCTTTAAAAGTACGTTTCACAGCAGATGTTTAGTTCTTGCTGAAGAATAGACCAACTCCGGTCTCGAAGCAGTGGCATTTCCTTGTGACCTCACGAACGTGTGAGGCTGTCCCTCTCTGCTCCCTGTCGTAGAATGTGTGTCCCTGTGTGTCCCTGTGTGTCCCTGTGTGTCCCTGTGTGTCCCTGTGTGTCCCTGTGTGTCCCGAGTGTGTCCCTGTGTGTCCCGAGTGTGTCCCTGTGTGTCCCTGTGTGTCCCTGTGTGTCCCTGTGTGTCCCGAGTGTGTCCCTGTGTGTCCCGAGTGTGTCCCTGTGTGTCCCTGTGTGTCCCTGTGTGTTCCTGTGTGTCCCTGTGTGTCCCTGTGTGTCCCTGTGTGTCCCGAGTGTGTCCCTGTGTGTCCCTGTGTGTCCCTGTGTGTCCCTGTGTGTCCCTGTGTGTCCCTGTGTGTCCCTGTGTGTCCCGAGTGTGTCCCTGTGTGTCCCTGTGTGTCCCTGTGTGTCCCTGTGTGTCCCTGTGTGTCCCGAGTGTGTCCCTGTGTGTCCCTGTGTGTCCCTGTGTGTCCCTGAGTGTCCCTGTGTGTCCCTGTGTGTCCCTGTGTGTCCCTGTGTGTCCCTGTGTGTCCCTGAGTGTTCCTGTGTGTCCCTGTGTGTCCCTGTGTGTCCCTGTGTGTCCCTGAGTGTTCCTGTGTGTCCCTGTGTGTTCCTGTGTGTCCCTGTGTGTCCCTGTGTGTCCCTGTGTGTCCCTGTGTGTTCCGAGTGTGTCCCTGTGTGTCCCTGTGTGTCCCTGTGTGTTCCTGTGTGTCCCTGTGTGTTCCTGTGTGTCCCTGTGTGTCCCTGTGTGTTCCGAGTGTGTCCCTGTGTGTCCCTGTGTGTCCCTGTGTGTTCCTGTGTGTCCCTGTGTGTCCCTGTGTGTCCCTGTGTGTCCCTGTGTGTTCCGAGTGTGTCCCTGTGTGTCCCTGTGTGTCCCTGTGTGTCCCTGTGTGTTCCGAGTGTGTCCCTGTGTGTCCCTGTGTGTCCCTGTGTGTCCCTGTGTGTCCCTGTGTGTTCCGAGTGTGTCCCTGTGTGTCCCTGTGTGTCCCTGTGTGTCCCTGTGTGTTCCGAGTGTGTCCCTGTGTGTTCCTGTGTGTCCCTGTGTGTTCCGAGTGTGTCCCTGTGTGTTCCTGTGTGTCCCTGAGTGTTCCGAGTGTGTCCCTGTGTGTTCCGAGTGTGTCCCTGTGTGTCCCGAGTGTGTCCCTGTGTGTCCCTGTGTGTCCCTGAGTGTTCCGAGTGTTCCGAGTGTGTCCCTGTGTGTCCCTGAGTGTTCCGAGTGTGTCCCTGTGTGTCCCTGTGTGTCCCTGTGTGTCCCTGTGTGTTCCGAGTGTGTGTGGTGCCAATGAAATCCACAGCTCGAATATTTCATTTTAAAGTAAGGCACATTTATCGGATTTATATATTTCTTTCATTGTGTCGACATTTAGCTTAACGCAATCCAGACCCAAAAATGTCCCGAATTGTAGATCACCGCAGCAACAGCCAAACCCATATCAAATGTGAGAAAAGCCGTACAAACTAATGTTATAGAGGTGAGGTCAGTGCTGTAGTGTCTGTCAACACCCTATCGCCTATATAGTGCACTCCTTTTGACTGGAGCCCTGTGCACTTTAGAAGACAGGGTGTCATTTAGGACTTAAAAATAATGACAATAACATAAGTCATGCAGGGTCCAAATGCACAGGATTTGCAGAGGCGGTACTGCGCAGAGATTAAAACAGGCTGTAACAGGGAGAGACAGGGAACGGACAGAGAGGGCGTGTTAAGGGCCCTGAAGGGCACTTTATTAACTAGAACAGAAGAGTGAGAGGAGGAGGTGATGGAGAAATCCAACTCAGAAGACAGACCGCTTTTATTGGGGAGGCGACTTTGCCTCTGGGGCAAACGACCGCCAGCACCCTCCATCTGCTGGCCAACTTCCTCTACTCCTACTCCCTCGTCCAGCCTGGCCTGGTTCCACTTTCTCTTTGCTTTTGTCCTCCTTTGCAATCTGCTCCTGGGGAGCCTTTAAAAACACCCCCTGATGAGGTCCCAATCAGAGGCAGGTGTGTAGGGTTGCGGCTGGCCCTGCCGGCTGCCCCTGGAAGACTCCGGAAGATACCGGAAATCTCTGTCGGGGGCGCTGGTGTAACGCTGATCCATGGGGAGCGGGCGCGTTCGCGCCACAAAGCGCACAGGGGAATTCCATACATCCATACCTAAGAAGCAGAGGAAATCAAACTCCAAATCAAATTCATCCACAACATAAGTAATAATGAATAATTGATTAGATGGAAGAATCCAGAGATGTGCTAGTGGTCAGGGGTGAGATGGTGTTCATAACATATTCATAAACATAGTTTATTCTGCACCGTGACCACATGCACATCACACTATACATTAATTACTCATAAGAAAGGTACAGTGCCCTCCGTAAATATTGGGACAGTGAATATTTTCTTTTGCTTTTCAAGGGTATTTTTGTACATTGTAGTTTCATCATTTAAAAATGTGAATACAGACGGTAGTCCTCCTGTTTTTGAAAGTAACCTAGTTTTCAAATTAAGCAGTTATGTTTACCATCTGATGACATAATTTGCATGCACTGACAGTCTTAAGTCTACGACCCACTGACCTAACCGGATGCTCTGTTAATGTTCAGCCGAACCTGTACTGCAGCCGTCATCAGTTCTTTGTTCTGAGAACCTCATGCCTTATATCTCACCTTCAGGAAATAAAAGTCAGGTTCAGTTGGTTTTAAATCTGGAGATTCACTGGGCGGGTCCTTTTTTTTAGGACCGTAAAACAAATTGCCTAGTTGCAATGGCGGTATGTTCGGGGTCATTCTCTTGTCTCATCTGTTATTGATACATGTTTCCAGAACTCTAAAGGCTCTTTGAGATAACTGTTTTCAATTGTTACTTGTTGGCCACTATTGCCATCTTGTTTTTTAAGCTAAACGGTGATTTGCACCTTGCAGTGAAGTCCTCTGTAGCTGTGAAGTCCTCTGTAGCTGTGAAGTCCTCTGTAGCGGTGAAGTCCTCTGTAGCGGTGAAGTCCTCTGTAGCGGTGAAGTCCGCTGTAGCGGTGAAGTCCGCTGTAGCGGTGAAGTCCGCTGTAGCGGTGAAGTCCGCTGTAGCGGTGAAGTCCGCTGTAGCGGTGAAGTCCGCTGTAGCGGTGAAGTCCGCTGTAGCGGTGAAGTCCGCTGTAGCGGTGAAGTCCGCTGTAGCGGTGAAGTCCGCTGTAGCGGTGAAGTCCTCTGTAGCGGTGAAGTCCTCTGTAGCTGTGAAGTCCTCTGTAGCTGTGAAGTCCTCTGTAGCTGTGAAGTCCTCTGTAGCTGTGAAGTCCTCTGTCGATGTTAGTGGCTGACACATACTAGTATATTTTCTGGAGACTGTTCCTGATTTTTCAGACAGTTGTTTGGGGTTTCTGGTCAGCCTTCATCCACTTCATTGACTACAGATGGTTATACACTTACCAATCTCTCTTGTAATGTTTTTTTAGTCTTTGTTTTCATCTTTAAGAACTCAGGTTAAAATTGATATAGTTTGCCTTATTATTTCATTAGAAGTAATTACTGAAAACATTTATACATCCATGCATCCAGTCTGTGAATTGTGTTTCAGGTGAGAGAAAAAGGAACAATACAAGGTGAAACCTTCTACATGTAACTTCAAGGATTTAATCGAAGAGTTTAATGCTAATAAAACATCTTATCTCAATTGTCATGCGTGGATAACAGTAAGAATGACTTTGTTATGGGCCACTAGACGGTGGTGAGGCACAGGCAATTTTCTGAGGGATATTTGCTGTAACCTCTAATTCCCTCATATTACGTATCTGACAAACCAGACTTAATAAGTCAAACCAACCACAAAAACCCACAAGCATGCTAGCAAAGCATTTTGTTTATAGCTAAACTGGGTTAATGCCGATTCTGGAAAGGGGTTCTTTTGATGTAATGAACAGGCGTTTCTGAGAAGAGCTGGTTGAGTAATGGAGACTAGAGACAATATAGGTTTATAGTTGAGAAGCCACATGTATACAGTGTACACAAACACATATCATAGTAACTACACTTTCTGTTCTTCTGTGTTCTAGCTTTATAAGAACTTGTGGTCCACGGTGATGCAGGGGCACAAGGTTCTAGAGCGTCCGTCCTGGTGGGCAGAGTTCACCTCTAATAAGCCTGTGGTAGGTTCCCTCCGAGCCAACCTGTAAGGATTCTAGACGGACAAGGCCCTGGCTTCCTGATTCTGACACCTGGATCATCAAGTAAAAAATGTATACATTAGATCACTTTATGACAGGAACTTTGTTCCAAGAGATTTCTGTAAATTCTCCTATGATGTACTAATAAGAATCAAGATTGCCTTTTGACATTCATAATCATCTTAAAGGAAATATGACCATCAGTTACTTTGCCTTGTAGCTAAAGGATTTCTTAACTATATTTTATTTGAGGTCATTGGGGAGAACTTGTTAGCCCTAGAAAGCTACCTGATTCTGCAACATTATACATATAGCGCTACATTTGTCAGTGTTCAATGTAAGCTTGAGGGATCAGGAAGCTGTGCAAGGCTTTGAAACTGCATATGAAGTTAGATTTCTTATATATATATCAGTACATAATTGGTACTCCTTTACCATGATGATTCAATTAATCATTGATGCCAACTAACTTCAGAAACTGTAAATTCTGGATAACTTTCTATATATTTTTGATTATTAACTATATATTTTGGTAGTTAATTAATGTATGATATAGTGCTTATTTTGATTGCTATGATGCTATGGTTGTTTAATGTATATATTTGTGTGTATGATGCCACACATGTATAACACTGTAAAATTAAAAATATGGACAGATTTTGCTAAGACATTTGGTTTGGATTGGAATGTTTTTTTCAGTAAAGCACATACAGTATTTATGAATGTTATGTTCTCAGCTCATGTAAACAGGCTAACATAAGATAGACAGGGAGACCAATAGGGGAAATGCTAACTTCTAAATGGTATTTGGAGGAAGAAAGTATATTAAGCTGAGGGTACACTATGTACTGTGAGTAAATGGATGGTGTGTTTTTGGAAAGTACGTACCATCTACTGTGAGGTGCGAGGGAAGCGATTCTTTAGAAGGAGAGGCAGACACGAAAACAACAAAACGAAGAATCAACTGTTTGTCTTCTTGTAATAGGTCTGGCAAACAGACACAATAACCTGTGATGTGCCGATGAAAACCAGGAACCAAAATGGACAACATAATGACTAACAAGAAACAGGTGTGTGCACGCGCACATTCATCCGCTTGATTCAGCATATTCTTATAACGTTGGCTTATCTTGCTTTAAAAGGCGTTCATTTCGTACAATTAATGGCTAAGCGATAGTATAACACAAAATATATATATTTTGCGAGGACTTTAAATTTAAAGGTACACTGTGTGGAATCCTGCCTCTAACGTTTACAAGACAGAATTTAAACATTAACCCTTCCCTTACCGAACAAGATTGGAGTAGTACTAGCTTTGTGATTTAGGGTGTGGGGATAGTACTGAGTTTGAGGAGACCACATCAATACAAAGGACCAGTGAGTTTAAATGAGGAACATCATCATTTTGTGGAGAAAACATTTTTAATTACCTTAATATATTGACAACACATCTAATTTATGCTTGTATTTTGCTAGTAGTATGTACATACACCGATCAGACATAACGTTATGACCACCTGTCTAATATTGTGTATGTCCCTCTTTTGCCACAAAAACCGCCCTGTCCCATTGAGGCATGGACTCCACTAGACCTCTGAAGGTGTGTTGTGGTATCTGGCACCAAAACGTTAGCAGCAGATCCTTTAAGTCCTTTAAGTTGTGAGGTGGGGCCTCCATGGATCGGACCTATTTGTCCAGCACATCCCACAGATCCTTGATTGGATTGAGATCTGGAGAATTTGGAGGCCAAGTCAACACCTTGAACTCATTGTTGTGTTCCTCAAACCGTTCTTTGAACCATTTTTGCTTAGTGGCAGGGCACATTATCCTGCTGAAAGAGGCCAATGCCATCAGGGAATACTGTTGCCATGAAAGGGTGCACATGGTCTGCAACAATGCTCAGGTAGGTGGTACGTGTCAAAGTAACATCCACATGAATGGAAGGACCCAAGGTTTCCCAGCAGAAAGCATCACACTCCACCTCCGCTGGCTTGCCTTCTTCCCATAGTGCATCCTGGTGCCATCTGTTCTCCAGGTAAGCGACGCACACACACCCAGCCATCCACGTGATGTTAAAAACATGGTGGTCCAGTTCTGATGCTCACATGCCCATAGTAGGTGCTTTCAGCAGTAGACAGGGGTCAGCATGGGCACCCTGACTGGTCTGCGGCTACGCAGCCCCATACACAACAAACTGTGATGCACTGTGTGTTCTGACACCTTTCTTTCAGTACCAGCATTAACTTTTACAGCAATTTGAGCTACAGTAGTTCGTATGTTGGATCGGACCACACAGGGCCAGCCTTTCGCTCCCCATGTGCATCAATGAGCCTTGGCCACGCATGACCAAGGCTCCCTCCAAAAACTGATGCAAAAAACCGAATCTATGCTTTCGTTACTTCTAGACTAGATTACTGCAATGCTCTTCCTTCCGGTTACCCAGACAAATCAATAAATAAACTTCAATTAGTGCTGCACACGGCTGCTAGAATCCTAACTAGAACAAAAAAAAATTAACACAGTGTCGCTGGACCCCCCCTGTCTCAGTTCTCAGTTCCTAGGTCTTACGCTGCTATACTATTGTGCTGGGGGATTGGGTCAGTTCTCCTTCCCCACTATAAAAAGTTGTTGATATGATGAATGCATTTTCTAAATTTTCCCAGTCTTCTCCCGTTTTAAACTTTAGGAGGACATGAGGTCCTCGCCCACACCTGCAGAGAACCTGGTTTGGGGGGCCTGTTGCTGTCCCTGTCCTAGTCCATCTGGTCATGCTTCTATTCCAACTGGACTCTTAATATCTCACCCGGCACAGCCAGAAGAGGACTGGTCACCCCTCTGAGCCTGGGTCCTCTCTAGGTTTCTTCCTAAATTTCGGCCTTCTTAGGGAGTTTTTCCTAGCCACTGAAATTTCGAGACAACTGTTGTTTGCTCCTTGGGTGTTTCTGTAAAAGCACTTTGTGACAACTACTGTTGCAAAAAGGGCTTTACAAATAAATGTGATTGATTGATTGACCCTGTCGCTGGTTCATCATTCTTCCTCCCTTGGACCACTTTTGATAGGTACTGACCACTGCAGACCGGGAACACCCCACAAGTGCTGCAGTTTTTGGAGATGCTCTGACCCAATAGTCTAGCCATCACAGTTTGGCCCTTGTCAAATTCGCTCAGATCCTTACACTTGCTTATTTTTCCTGCTTCTAACACATCAACTTTGAGGACAGAATGTTCACTTGTTGCCTAATATATCCCACCCAATGACAGGTGCCATGATAAAGAAATTATCAGTGTTATTCCCTTCACCTGTCAGTGGTCATAATGTTATGACTGAGCGGTGTATGGCCCCCTTTAAAAGTTACATCTTAGTTAAGAAAATAGTTATTTTACCCACTGATAGAACAGTCTTCCAGCCAAATTGATAGGATTTTCATAATATTTGCTTCTGCGAGTGGATTACCTCTTTAATGCTCATTCCAATAAAAATCAGATTACATCCTTAAACTCTAAATATTTCCTGATGTTGTTTTCTTAAACCTAGAAATGGCTTTGGGCTAAAGCATCTAAAATTAGATCTCTATTTGGGGGACTGGTAAATATTCATCCATCAAATAACAGAGCCATTCTTTTAAAAACACACCATTTTAGCTAAACATGTTTTAATGTCCTTTTGATACAGTTTAGTATTTTTTGTAGTTGTACAAACACAGACTCATGCACACAATTGCATGTCATCTGGGAAACACATTTTCATCATACAGTACACCACTTGTACTCCTACTTCCAATACAAATAGGTGGACAGATTTTGTCCTAAATTCTAGTTTGTCTGTGCACAGGTCAGTGTGTTGTAACTACTTTAGTATCAGGAAGAATTTCTCCTACATGGTTCTTTAAAGGGTTTGAGGGTTGATGGATGTGTGTTCAGAAGCTTGGTGTCATGCCATGAAAGTTATCTGGTTGACTAATAGAACGCCATTCAGAAATAAGTTTGTGTAAACACCTTTTACTTACGTCGCTAATACAAACATTCTCTGTGAGAATAATTTTTTTCCCCTTAGAAATCTGTCAAGAGTTAGATCATTCTTTAGCGAGGACCTGATTTCTGTTGAAAGTCACAACAAAATTCAAATTTATTTGAACATTGACATTGTCAATCATTTATGGTCATCATATGGTGCTGCACCTTATAAACCAGCTCAAACGAGGTGCAACATTCTTTGTACCTGCAGTACATTTTATAATCTGATAGTTTGCACCTCCCAAAATGTCAGTTGTCTTCCAGTTCATACCTTTTCATAATTAATAGTAAACCAATCAAGCCACCTCTGACAAAAACAACTGGTTGATCCAAGATGGCTGACTTGTTGAAATGTATTATTTCCTGTTTTAGGACATGACAAATTAATTAGAAGTGCGTGGCAGTGCACTTGCTTGTTTCTGTTTGGTTGTGTTCTTGTTACTACAAACGTCAAGGTTTGACCATTGCTTCAGATTTTCCGCCTACTTGAGGTTGGGTTGTTTCAGACAGACGTTTTTTCTCTCCTGTCCCCCTCCTTTGCTTCCATGTCTGTACAATCCTTCCTTTCTCTGTCCCGTTTCCTCATCAACTTCTGCTCCATAATTCTTTCAGTCCATCCCTCTGTCTTTCCCTCCCTTATATATGTCTGCTTTGCCGTTAATCTCCTTATTTTCCTCCATATATTTTGTTTTCTTTATTTGTATCATCTCTTTCACTCCACCCCCCCACCCCCCCTTTGTTCAGTTTGCTCCTACATCACTCAATCTTTTTTTCCTTTCCCGTCTCTCTGTCTCACCCTACACATTCACTGACCTCTCTGGGTTACATTCCAGGCATTCATTCCAGAACCCCAGGAGATTCTAGGAGGCCAATTTCTAACTTATTGTTTTTGGGAGGAACAACTTAATTCCAATGAATCACCGTATCTCTATCCAAATTGCCAGGTCAGGAAAAAGTGTCATATTACTGTATATATTACTGTATTGTCTGTAATATATGCCGTAATATATATATTAATATTTACAGAAGTTCAGCTTGAAGACAAGTATTAACTTAAATCATACTGAGCATTCATTGGCCAAGACATGAATTTCTTCCTTTATAGTTATATTCATGGTATAATGGCTGAACTGGTGGTCTCTTTGGAAGGGTTTAAAGCTCATGGCTTCAATGGAAAATAAATAAATTGCAGACCAAATATATTTGTGTACTTAGCAGATGAGACTTTTGAGGTAGATTCATATGCTGACTGACAGGCAGACAGAAAGAGAGAGAATGAAAGAGGAAGGAAAAAAACCATTTCACTTGAGGTTGCTTCACGCATGTGAATAAAAACTGTTGAGTTTGGAAAACTAACCATAATAAACATTTTTTGTGATGCGTGTCCAAATGATCTAAATATACATGCCACAAGGGATTTGTCCAGACTCTGATCATACATCAGTGTGGCCTAAATTACATAGAATATGACTTGCATTGATTATACATCAGTTTGGCCTAAATTACATAGAATTTGACTTGCATTGCCAAAATCGATAATCTCACATTTGTACTGAAAGGAAAGATTGGACCGAAGCTGAATGTCTGAAAAATAAAGAACTTATGTTTAGCTAATTGAAGTCCTCTCTGCTATTCATTTTTACCACAGTATTGGCTCTTAAAGCATAACCTATTACCACGCTACTGCAACAGAGATTATTCTTTCACCTACTCACCCTTACCTAAAGTATTCACCTTTCGTGAAATTTTCAGATTTTTTTGGATGAAGCAATTATCTGATTCCCTCTGTGCTTTTTGGCACATTTGCTTTCAACAGTAACACCATGAACCTGGAGCAATGGACTGAGACTAGTCCACTAGGTAGCTGACTAAGGGCTTATTTAAATTAGAGATACATTTTTCTTAGTTTGTATGATTTCCATAGCGTTTGGGTTTACACTGCCATGTTTGAGATGTATCATGTAGAATTGTGGGCATCAGTCGTGGGGAAATTGAGCGATACTTCAAAGAATCGTTATACATTTTCGACACAACTGTCTTCACACTTGCAAACCTCCGGGGGTGCTCAAACAAAAATGTGGCGCATGCTACCTCAGAAGATGGTGTCTCGAACTATCAAAATCTGCAAGTTTATACAACAAAATGATCTGTGGTCTCAAGTCTTTAATATGTCTCGGAAAATGTATCATAATGTTAATACATAAGAGTGCATAATATCTTTTTTTTATGTAGACTTTCTAAATTTCTAAAATATTCTATGAAGATGTCTAATGCATTTCATTGTAAATAATGTCATGTAGAATATACATGGCTTTTAATTGTACATATTAAGGGGCAACACACATCCGTTTTGACTTTTGATCTGTTTGATCAAAGTTCAAAAATATTCACAAGTGTGTACGCATTGGGTTGTCTAGATACCATTTATGTTCACATTTGATTGACAAGAGGTTTGGTCAGCCGTTGTGATTAACATGAGCAAGGGTGCTCTCCTATGTTCACGTCTAAACAAAGGATTGTTGTGGGTGTTTTTATACTTAGGTTTCATAGGAAAATTCAAAATGAAATGAGATGGTTTGGCTCAGTACAGGATTTCCCTTTTGATTGCCTGAAACAGGCAGAGTTCTCGCTTTGAGGAATTTCATTAAATTTGTGTGTGGTGTAGTGTGATGACAGCCAGGTGGATGTACAGTTAGGTCCATAAATAATTGGACACTGACAAAGGTTTTGCTATTTTGGCTGTTTACCAAAACATATTCAAGTTACAGTTAAATAATGAACATTTTCTTAAAGTGCAGTCTCTCAGCTTTAATTTGAGTGTATTCACATGCAAACCGGAGAAAGGGTTTAGGAATTACAGCTCTCTAATATGTAGCCCCCTCTTTTTCAAGGGACCAAAAGTAATTGGACAATTGACTCAAAAGCTATTTAATGTGCAGGTGTGGGCAATTCCTTTTTTATTTCTTCATCAATTAAGCAGGTAACTCTGGAGTTGATTCCTGGTGTGGTATTCACATTTGGAAGCCAACGGTGGTGAAGACAACAGTGGTGGATGATCGTAGGAGCCATTCCATGGAAAAGAAAAACCCCTCCACAACTTCTGGCTAAGTGAAGAACACTCTAGGAGGTAGGCATATCTTTATCCAAGTCTACCATAAAGAGAAGACTTCAAGATAACAAATACAGAGGGTTCACCACAAGGTGCAAACCATTCATAAGCCTCAAGAATACAAAGGCCAGATTTTGCTAGAAAACATCTAAAAAAGCCAGCCCAGATCTGGAACAGCATTCCTTGGACAGGGAAAGCTAAGATCAACCTGTACCAGAATGATGGGAAGAAAAAAGATTTGGAATGGCTCATGATTTGAAGCATTCCACATCATCTATAAAACAAGGTGGAGGCAGTGTGATGGTATAGGCATGCATGGCTTCCAGTGGCACTGGGTCACTAATGTTTATTGATGATGTGACAGAAGACAGGATGTGTATAGGGATATTGTCTGCTCAGATTCAACCAAATTCTGCAAATTTGAATGGACGGCTCTTCACTTGCCAGATGGACAATGACTCAAAACATACTGCGAAAGCAACCCAGAAGTTTTTTAAGGCAAAGTAGTGGAATATTCTACAATGGCCGAGTCAATCACCTGATCTCAACCCAATCGAGCATGCATTTCACTTGCTGAAGACAAAACTTAAGGCAGAAAGACTCACGAATAAACAACAACTGAAGACAGCTGCAGTAAAGACCTGGCAAAGCATCACAAAGGAGGAAACCCAACATTTGGTGATGTCCGTGCGTTCCAGACTTCAATCAGTCATTTCCTGTAAAGGATTCTCGACAAAGTATTAAAAATGAACATTTTATTAATGATTGTGTTAAGTTACATTTGTGCCCCTGAAATATGGGAACTGTATATGAAAGTGGTTTCAATTCCTAAATGTTTCATACAATATTTTTATTCAACTCCTTAAATGAAAGCTTAAAGTCTTCACTTCAATTGCATCTCAGTTGTTTCTTGTCAAATCCATTGTGGTGGCATGCAGAGGCAAAATTATGAAAATCTTGTCAGTGTCCAAATATTTCCAGACCTAACTATATAAAGTACTGTCAGCCAACTAGCAGGCATTTGGGTTTGGGCCTGTAACCAGGCAGCACGATAATTTCTGATCCGTTAATATGTGAAGGGATCGGCTGGCTGACAACCATCTTCTCAACAGTTCATATGTGAAGGGATCGGCTGGCTGACAACCATCTTCTCAACAGTTCATATGTGAAGGGATCGGCTGGCTGACAACCATCTTCTCAACAGTTAATATATGAAGGGATTGGCTGGCTGACAACCATCTTCTCAACAGTTAATATATGAAGGGATTGGCTGGCTGACAACCATCTTCTCAACAGTTAAAATGTGAAGGGATCGGCTGGCTGACAACATCTTCCAGGAGCTGTGGTCCTGTGGTAATGCTCCCGGCCCCATGCACATGTGACTCCCTAACCAGGGACCAGGGTTCAATCCTTCACCACAATGTCTCCTTGCCTCTGGCTCACTTTGATTCTCAGTCTTGATAAAGAGTAAATAAAAATGTGATGAGTGTCCTCCCTTCTCTTTAACAAAAAAAGACAGTGTTTATGTGAAATTCTACCTGTCCTGTAATTACTTCTCCATGTTAAAGTTGACTGGAGGTCCCACAAAGGGCAATGGTTCGGGGATGCTGGCATAGATGTCAGAGGGGTTGCCACCCTGAGTTTCCAGTTGACTCATTCATCCTCACTTCCCACCATTTGACTCTCCTGACACCTGCCTCTCGACATTGGGAGGGGACAAAAATGGTGCAAACATTTTGTTTTAAAGGGAAATATTTAGAAATATAAAATGTTCGTTTTTAAATTCAGGCTGACAAAGATGAGACTAAGATGGCTGTGCTTCCACACGCAATCAGGGTAAACCACACACACACACACACACACACACCCACACACACACACACACACACACACCCACCCACACACACACTTAGTATTACGAAAGAGAACCAAGCCAAGACCAGCTGCATCGGAAGATGCCAGAGTTCTTCATGTGGGAAGGAGCTGCAGCCTTTACTCCCTCTCCCAATTCCAATATGAGCAAGTTTCCATTTTACCATAAGCATTCAAATTATAATTTTATACCAATTTTCCATTAGAGTAAAAAAAAACATGACAATGTAAGTATGCAAAGTGCGGATTGTGAAATGAGAAGTGTAGTAATACATGTATTAGTTTTGTCTGTGGTTTCGCATGCCAAAGTTAACAGCATGGTCCTCATCTGATTATATTATGTTTCTTGTCATACTTTTTCAACATAGTGAATGTTCTCAGTATGTGGAGGAAGCACTTTGTAAGCTTTCTCCTCCTATTATGATTCAGTTTGAATCATAGTTTGAGTATTCTACATCTAACTCTTAAGGTCATACAATTTAGACCACGGTTTTAAAGTTATGCTCAACAAAGTGACCACATGTCCTTTGTTTTGCTTTCATGTAGAGGGCCACTCCTGGGCGAGAGGGGATTTGTTGAGACGCTTACTTAACTGACCAAACCGAATGTCCAGAAAGATCTTCAATGAAAAAATGTTTGTTTACTCAGTCGTAATTGTTTGAAATCAAAATAAATGAAATAAAACAAGTTGAGGGCCCAGGTTCCAACGAACATGTGAGTGCTGAAAAATCACACAAACAAATAAGCTAGCCAGTCTTGTCCTTTAGTCTGTCAACAAGCAAGGTCCAAAGCTGTTGCTCCCCCTCCTCTTCAGGCCACCATGCTCTCCATTAAATGGCATTGCACCACCTGTAATCAGCCAAACACACAACACTCCCACAATAAAAGGAACACACACACACCAACAACAAAAGGAAAACACAAACGCACACCAAGGAGAAAGTGGCTCCTACATCACCGGCCCTTAATTATGTTTGGAGAACCCAAAAAAATATTTACATTTAACAAAGGAGCGTGCATATCCACCCACCATCATCATAATGGTATTGAGCATGGTGCACGTCTTTCCCTGGTGTTCCCAACAGCTTCTTCTTTTCAGCCCAAACAACATTACTCTCACTCTTCACCCTCTGGTAACAAGCAGATCTTTGTGATTGGCCTTTCGATCGTGTTTGAGCACCTGTCTTACATTTCTGGTGAACCCCTCCCACGCCCCTCCATGTTGGGATGAAAACTCCACTGTATGTTCTGTTCCGAAAGAGCTCTTCGAATAGTGCCTCGCCTCAGAGCAGACCATGCTTCTTTAAGCTGTTTCTCAGCGCCCACCAAATGAGTGCCATTGTTCTGCCTCATGTATTTAACTTGCCCCCTTCTACAACTGAAACGTCTTAAAGCATTGGTACATGAGTCCGTATGGAGGGAGCTGGCCACTTCAATATGCACTGCCCTGCTAGTCATGCAAGTGAAAAATCACTCCGTGTCTCCTTTAGAAACGTACGCCCTCTTTTAACCATAACAGGCCCAAAATAGTCTATTAGTGAATGGAGGTGGGTCTGGCTTGAGCCTTTCATGTGGCAAGTCAGAATTTTTTTTTGCTCTCCAACTTTGGCTCTGTACCATCTGCGCACAATACACTTTGAGGTTATTTTCCTGACTGCTGAGTTTGCCTTGACGATACAATATCTTTTCCGGAGTTCAGAGAGGATGTGATTCCTTCCTCCATGCCCAGTGATAGCATGTGCATTAGCATGAGTTTGGAGATATGGATGTCCTTTGGGAGTATGATGGGAGACTTTTCTCTTCCGGCAGGGCTGTCCAGTTCAGACGCCCTCCCACTCTCATCACACCAACTATCAGAACTGGGTCGTGTCTGTAAATGCTACTCCCTTTTGTACTCTGGGTGTCACCTTTTGCAACATTGCCATTTCCTCTTGAAAATACTGCTTTTGGACTTGTGAAATGATGGAGATCTCTGCTGTTTTTAGATCTTCCAGTGATATGGCCTGACCGCCTAATGTGCTCTTAACGTCTTTCATGACCTTGTCTATATTGTTGACCATGTTCCTAGTGATCCTATTAGACTGTAATTCCTTCCTTTTGTGTGCCAACTGTCTTGAGGTTTCCTTTAGTTTCAGAAACCACGCTGCTGTAAATTTCTACTTGGCCCAGCTTGAGAAGTATGCAATCCGTTTGTTTGTAACAGTTACACTGTTGACACAAACGGTGCTGACAGTACGACATAATTTGACCTCTAGGTCGTCATATGATATTCTATTGAAGCCACTGTCCTATCACCTTCTGGCCCCCATAATAAGCTTGGTCTGTGAAGACATCTATTGTTCTTCATGAATTTGTCTGCCCTTTCTCCCCTAGAAGCATCATCTGCAGGGATGGATTTCGTGTCCATGTAACTCCACCAGGCCAACTCTGTGGGCTCTGATAGTTGTGACCCTGTTTGCAACAAACACGTGAAAGCGTGTGTGGTCATTGGCTATGTACTTTAGCACAGACTGTCAGACCAAAACATTGAGCTTTTCAGTTGTGGCTCTAACTCAGATTTAATCACTATCTAATTTTGTAGCCAGCAGCTGCAAGTTCCAATCTTGGATTTTCTTTTTTTAAGGAGACACTCTTGCTTTCCCCATTCCTTTCTTTACTCTATTTGTCCCAAGTAGCTTACTGTTCCAGTGGTGTAGTTATGCTTGTACAGGAGCACTAAAACGTTTAGGTTTCATACATCGCGGGACCATAAAGTCAGTGATCTGTCTGAGGTCTGTTGCCCATTTATCCATTGCTCACAGAATTCCTTCAGTTCAGAATCATCCCTTCTCATGTTCCTTCTGCCCAGCTCTTGTAGTATCGGTTTAGCTGTTAGAATAAAGGGAGCTGAACACCCAAGAGGGTTGTAAATAGAGCTCACCTTAGATACCTTAGCATCCCTGTCCTTGTGAGTGTCTCTGAATTCTTTGGGACATTAAATGTAAAGTTGTCACCTTCTATACACCACTGCATTCTGAGTGCTCTCTGTTGGAAGCTTGTCTCTGTCAAGATTCAGCTCTTTAATTTCCTGTCTTCTTTCTTCATTGGGAATGAAAGATGGCACCTGACGACTATTAGTAACCCCTTCAGAGAGATGAAAGCCTCCTCTATGACAAGCTGCTGTGACGTCCATATCCGTTGTACTCAGCGCTTCACATTCACTGTTTGGCTCACCAACCACTGTGGCTGGTGGTTTTCCAAAGTTACTAGCCACTCTGCATTTTCACTAGCCACCATATATATATATATTGGCTAGTGAAAATTAGGCACACTTGTAAAAGACGACTATTAAATCGGCCCTCACTCATCAGCTATATAATTAATAGCATTCAATATTATTGTTGTCTATTTTCGTTGTTATGCTATATTCTTGTTAATATAGACTTGCATAAAAACGAAACAGAGCTGTATATATTGTCACGTAATTCTTGTCACGTAATTCCTTCCTCCATCCTTGCCTTGACACCCCATCGTTAATCTCCCCCTCTCTCGACTTCCTTCAGCTGTAGGAAATCAGGAAATCAGGAAATCACCTACATAGAATTTATGCAAATTCAGTCGCTGAAAGTGTTCCCTATCATCCTCTGCCGTCCTTCTGATTGCGAAGCCTGCAAACTGGGGGAGGATGTAGCCCCGAAGAGATGCATGGTCACCTCATAATCACTAGGAGGTAGTGTGAGCTCACATTCAGGCCACCACTGGAATCTGAGAAAGTCGGTATCACTTTGAGACACCTTTATTTGAAGTAACATGGGAGTAATGTCAGCTATCAGTCCAATTGGCTCCTGGCAGAATCAGATGTGCACACATGTGAGGCTGCTGGTGAAGTCAGGACCTTTAAGCAGTTTTGCATTCTGCTCCACAATCGAAGACTACTCTGTTTTCCCTTCTTAGGGTGATAAACCCCATGGTGAGGTAAATACCAGCCCTTTCCACCAGTTCGCATCAGCTGTTCCTCTGACACTGCCTCAACAGATCCTTTGTCGATAAGGTCACTGAGAAAGGCTGTGTATTCCTCCTTAAATACTGGATTTCTCTTGAACTTCTTTTGTGGATTGTGAAGGCGCTGCTCAGCCACACAGTGGTTATTGTGCAATGAAACACGATCTGAAAGGAAGACACACATACCATCTAGAAAATGGCGCCTACACTCAGTGTAGACTCATACTCACGTTGTTGCCAAAAAAACTTTTATCAAACCAATTGAGCCATTCGCTCAGAAGATGTGGATCTCATATCTGTGGTTTGAATGTTTTTGAGATAATGATTCACATATCCATGACAGGGCTATACATTAAATCACATGGCTCCAACAGCCATGTTGGATTCATCAGTTACCCACACAGACTGGGGTTTGAGGTTAGGTTTTGGAAACTGAAATCCTGCCTCCCTCCTCTATATGCCAAGAGCTACAGGAACTGGGCTGAAAGGGTAGTTTTACCATGGCCTGTATATCATGAGGTCTTAGCTCAGAACCACCAACAAAGTAACAATTAACTTACTCAGCAAAACCAAAAGGGTGTGTTCATAGGGGTGAAACACTACAGTTTTGGCAACAAATATGAGATTTATAGAGCAGAGACACATTGATTTATTCTCTTTAAGAAAGAATATCTGTTTTCTAAAGGATTATTATGCACTTCCGTTTGGGCCTTTGCTCGTCGATAAAGATACATGTGAATTAACACTAGATCATATTCCCTAACGTTTTCATGCATGCGGGAACAACTCCGCTATGGAAGCAATCCTTTCCTATTGAAACCAATGCAGCCAAGCTTGTCTTCAAGCAATAGTGGCACACAATTTAAAAAAACTAAACAAAAGAAATTCAGATAACTGGAATATAACCGGATATCCTTAATGATGTATATATTCATGTTGTAGTCACCAGTCAACTTCACAATGCTAAAAAGTTCAACCAGTGAATTCAAGTGACCCCTAGCTGTGCTAAATGACCTACCAACCTGACCAGAAGGAAGGGATGAAGCTTCCATCTCCACACTCAAGCTAGGTAGGACTGCTGACTGGAAACTGGTTTACTAAAAAGCGTACTTGCTGATCATTGCAAACAATGTTCTCTCATAAAAATAAACTGATATAACAATCTGTCATGCTGGAACTGCTAGCCAGAATAAAATAGTTAGTGGATGTTAATGGATGCAAACAATGTTCCCCCCACCAAAGAAAAACATAGCAAAATGACAATCTGTTTCAATTAGTTTATTGGCCAGGTGTCATGTCATCATTTCAGTCCTGTTCATTTGTAAGACTGTTTTCAGTGTTGGACATGAGTGCATCTGGTCCATTTAAGTAACCCGAGAACAACGCTAGTAAGCTGCTATAATGATGTTAGTTAGCTTTTGCTTGGGGCAACAGGGCTATTTGTTTATTTCATTATAGTTTATCTATCTATAAAGTTATTTTCATGTTCAACTGTTTCAGTTGAGTGAGTATACAGTAGTCGCATGAAGCAAAATCATTGCTTAGTTACTGGTCATTAACAGGATAGTTAGATAATGTGTTTCTTATTTGACCTAGAAATCGTTTCTGGAATCACTAAGCTGAAAACCAAAATTGTTCACTTTAGATTCCATCCTTTTGGATGATTGGTTCCACATCTCCAATTCCTAGGCTTTCATGTGCTTGGGTTGATTCAGCCAGGTTCAGCCAGGGTGAAGCAGAGAGGATAATATTTATAAAGGATTTCAACAGGGTTTTGCCTGAGCAAGATGGATAAACCATGACTTAAGTGTCTCACCGTCAATTTCAAGGATTGAAAATTAATTGTTTTATGAGATTTAAAAAATCCCACACTGAAGTACTTTTAGTCTAAGCAGAACCAATAAATCATAGGATACTTTGAGACAACTTTAAAAAAAAGTACAAACCAGAACCTACTTGGATATTAAAATTTGAGCTCTATTCTATTTGTTTTTCATGGTAACATTTCATGTTTTGATAAAAAGCTGACTTGGCAGTAGCTGCAACGGAGAGATGTGCCAGTGTTTCACAGCCTGGGGAAAAAGGGGTCAGAGGAGGGACTGCTGGAGTGTGATGGGTCTTCTGGACAAACACCCAGTGCTGCAACATGTTTGTGTATTTACTGTCTTGACCCAGTCTGTCTACATTTGGAGTTGTTTATGTATTTTGTGGTATGTAATAAAATATATTTGAAACCTTTTACACACAATTTGACAACCAGATTATGGTTCAAGTCTACCATGCCTGTAAATTACAGTACTTTATGAACCTCTTGCAGTTTAATTCCAACCATGCTCCTAAGACATGACACATCCATTTATTTATAACCTGTGACAAAACAGTACTGCTGTAAAACTGTCTTTACAGTGGAGGGTGGAAAAGATAGCCTTCAGTGTGTGAGAATTGGTGTGTGCAGCTACAATACCTTGATTCTACTTAAAGAATAAATCTCCTCACAGCCTGCAGCAGTAAACATTCCTAGCTTACTTATCAACCATATCCATGTAAACATCCACACACGCACTTATGTCACTGGGCCTATGCAAGGTCTTATTTATACATGTTTCTATACATGTTATGTTTACAAGTTACCAAAGCAAAAACAAAGGCTCCCATTTTGACTGGAATCCAAATATGTAAACATTCAATCTGTTCTGAAGTCATGATGGTTAACTTAATTTGCAAAGCACATTTATTTATGCTATTAATACAAGTCAGTTCGGTAGAAGGTTCATAACACGTTCACAACTGATTTATAGTTTCTTAGGGACATTATTGTACTGTTACTATTTGCAGGATTCTTAATGCAAGAATCCAGGAAATGAGATTAAATCCAACATTTGCTAACATTTTGATGCCAGTTGATAAAATGTTCTTTATTTTAATTCAGTAACTGACAATTTCTTACCAAATGTGGTATTTCTTTTAACTTATAACTGATCAAAAACAACAACATTCACAGTTGGTTATGGAATGTTTTCGAACAGACAGCATTGAAGCCATAGCTGCTTGTATGTATAAAAATTACTTCTACTGTACAGATGAAAGGCTACTAAAGCAGTTTGACAATGAAACAATCTTTGAATAAACTATTATGCTAAAATAATGTACACTTTTGTCATAATAAAAATAAAACAGCTAGCCTGCTTTGACAAAAACATGTTTATGATAGTCAAACACATACGTGTACTGCACAACCATAAAAATCAAGTGTTTCAGTTTCCTGGGCGTTCCGACGTTTATGCCTGGAAAAATGCATCCAGGCTACGGGCTGCTTTCTTGGGGAATTTCCCAAGCGAGAGTCACTAAATCTCTATTGTTTACCCATCATTTCCAGCAAAAATCACAATCCCCCCCTTTTTTTTTACATTTATTATTCATATTACCATAGGCCCTGATTAGTAAGAAGCTACCCTTCAGGCACAGATCTAGAAAAAAATGTGCCCTCTCAAATCCTAACCTCAACCATTAGGTGGACAAACAAATACCCAACTGGCTTTAGCTCAGTCTATTGGGGCAGCTTTATCAGTGTCAAGGGCTCTCAACCAAAGTTATCTATTTGTTTGTTCGTTACACTTTTTCAGTCTCCCGGGTTTCACGCTATGGATTTCATTGTTAATGCATAATGTAAGGCTTGGTGTTAAACGAGGGCGTTGCTGGTATGTTGTTTCACCCTCCGTGAAATCTTGAGAAAACAAAAACATCCGGGTTTCAGGCATGCAGTCATATTCAATACAGCATCAGTTTCCCCTTGAAAACCAGATGTTGAATCTCCACTCGGGTCTTCTCTTTTTACAGCGGCTGCATTCGTTTAGTGACGTTGTAACAGTTACAGAGCATTCAGATTACAAAACGGATTTTCTGTACACTTGTGAGTCATTGTCGTCAGAGTTACTGCATAATGACATCCGGCTGGATGTTGAAAAGCAGGTCGTCGTTGCCCCGCCTGACCTCGAGCAAAAGAGCAGTCTCCTCTGTGAGCGCCCCCTGTAGGTCGGCAGTGGTCATCAAAGGATGGCCATTCAGCTTCACAATGATGTCACCGTCTCTGATGCCACCCCTGTGTAGACAGCGGATAAGGACGAACGTTACTTTGAGATGTAAGAGACTTTACCTCAACGCCTTCATGAGACACAGCAAACATATAAGAAGTATGACAGTGTGTGATACAATGCACAGTTTTTTATGTATACAAACATTTCAAGGACCAAATAGCCCATGTAACATGTCGATTAGAAACAGGTCTTGATCCTCCTCAGGAAACACGGTGTAATGTAACCCTTCAGCGGGGGAGACCTACTTCTGTGCGGGAGAGTGAGGCACCACTTCATGGACGTAGATTCCGCTTGTGACATCTGGGAAGTCTGGATTCTGTTGCTTCAGTTCCTCCACCAACCTACAGCAGAAGTTTGACATGTTTGAGTTGAGCACAGACTCATCGGGGACGGTAGCGCTGCACGGCGTCCTGTTCGTAGACTTACATCGAGTTGATGGTGAGCATCCTTATTCCAATGAACCGTTTCTTAAGTGATCTCACTTCTTAAAAAGAAAAAGGAAACATGATAAGACTTCATTTGACTTTTGTGAATGAGAATGTGATTATGCTAACCGCTAACAGCTGTCTGTTAAGACAAACCTCCTATCAGAAGCAAGAACCCCGCCTACCTTTGCTTTGCTTGTCCATTGATTCGTTGAGGAAGCGTGTTATCCTATCAGAGGGGATGGCGAAGGAGATCCCAGCGGCCACTTTCAGCGTGTTGATGCCAATCACTTCCCCGTCCTGGTGGCAGTCAGACAGACAACGCAACACAGTGTTATGACTAGGAAATGGATCACTGCTGATACCGATCACCTCTCCATCCTGATGGCAGACAATAAAAGCAGGGGACAGGTTACTAAACTGAGCGTTCCATAGACCTAAACAGAACATGGATATCTACAACCTGGCAATGTGACAAAAACGACAGCCACCTTGGTTGGTGGTTATTTCACACTTCTTCAGATATCTCTAAGGGAGGCTTTTATATCACAATGAACAGTGCCTCCTTCGGGAAGCAGGGTTGAAAACACTTACCAAGTTAACGAGTGGTCCACCTGAATTTCCATACTGAGAAAAGATGAAAACAACAATTAGATAAATTGGACACATTTTTATTTGATTTCAATGATTACAAGATTTGTTTTGGCATGAGATGGCCATTAGTGGTCTGTGAGCATGAAGTCCATTTAATTTAAAAGTGTCTCACATTGATGATGGCGTCTGTCTGTATGTAATCCATGTCAGAGTCTCTTATGCCCAGCTCTTTGCCGTCTCTCTGGGCAGTGCTCACTATCCCCGTGGTAACTGTGTTCTGGAGCGCGAAAGGGCTGCCGATGGCAACCACAAACTCTCCAGGCCGAAGGTCGGCCGAGTGGCCCAGTAGCAGCACGGGGAGCTTTTTCTGAGAGAGGAGGGGAAGTGAAGTGAAGGAGGAGAGGATGGAAAAAGAGGGTGAACGAGGGAATCCAAGGAGACGGGGGAGCAGGGAGAGTGTTAGAATGGTGGAGATGGAAAGAAAAAGATGGAAGGAGGGAGAGAGAGTGACGTTTAAGAACATGCGCTTATGAAACAGATGGTGAGAGTCAGATATGGATATGGACCATTCAGTGGAGAGATTCTTTCAACAGGTCATTCTTGCTGCACACGCGAAACAGCTCATTTCCTGTTTCTATATGTTCACGTGTTATTCTCTTTCTCAATGTGGGCTGTTCCATTGAATTGGAGCCTTTCAGGGGCTTTTATTTAGTAGACATGACCATACTAAAATCCTCCGTAAAGTGGTACGGTCAGTGTTATGATCCATGCATCTGGGCCTTATTACCACTTAGCTACACCCAGATGGAAATTGATATTTAACTTAAACTATGTTTCATCATGACTGATTAATCCTATCCCAAACAGGAAATTACATCTATCATAATTATTTATGACCTCAGTCATCATTCAAGGGATCAATCAAATATCTGGCAAACTAATTAAAGGGAAGGTTCACAGATTTGTGGCCTTATTGTGAATTTTTCAGATATTTTAGATGATTACCTAACCCATATTTTTTTTTAAATGATGCCATTACATAGAAAACCCCATGTCACATTTTGTACAATACAATATGGAAACATGTCTAGGCATGGTATAAAATTCTCCAAAACACTCCAAACCAATTTAAATATGACATCATATTCAGGGGCGGCCCTCCCATTAAGCAAGATTTGGCAGCATTTGAATTTGAGGAGGCATTTTAACAATTGCCTGCCTCCCTGCAACGTGTCAATTGTCTGCCTCTCTCTGGCCCCCCTGATTGGCTGCATTTTGTTTTGTCTTGCCTAGGGCAGCAGAACCTCCGGGGCAGGCCCTGGTCATAATGTTGTTCTAGATAATAAGCTTAACGGCAAAAAAAGCTACATATCATTTGTTTGACATGACATCCTCTCACCATGGGGTTGACTTTAATGGTGGCGATGTCCGACTTCTTGTCAATGTCTTTGATAGTTGCCTCATAGACATCGCCGTTTTGCATTTGCACCTTGAGCTGCTGACGTCCAGAGACTGGGGTGGTGCTGGACACCACGTGGGCGTTGGTCACGATCAGACCGTTTTCTGACATCACGAAGCCCGACCCACTGGACAGAGGGACGTTCCGACCGAACAGAGGATGCCTAGGTTCCAGGGGTCAAGACAGAGGTTAGCATGCAAGGCCTGTGTGTTCATAGGTTCAGAGCCACTCGCTACCAGTGACTGGGGTTCAATTCCAGTAGCCTGCCTTGCCACGGTACTAGCATTTATCTCGGTTTTCTACTGTCTCAATAATGTGTAAACTTTGATTTACAAAACAGCACGCAATGGATATGAGTTTGAAAAAAAAACATGAGAAATGAATGTGAAATCACCATTGATTTTGCTAAATTACTTTGAGAAAAGTATTCCCACAAAAAAAAGAAACATTATGTGATAATGCCTCAGGTTTTAAATTATTATTTTAAATGCAATTTCTTTTTTGGCTTAGTCATGGTAAATTTGCAGTACAGTCGACAATTCACTTTTTAGAAATACTATAATTGTGTACAACTGAATCTACTGTCGTTGCCTACCCCAGTTTCACAAACACAACCCACATTGTAGTAAGTCATCCAACTGTGTCTGCCTACACAACTCGCTGTACCTGAGGAAGAGTTCGATGTGGACCACAGCTGGTGCAATCTTCTCCACCACATCAGCTATGAAGTTAAACTTGTACCTGGGACTGGTCGGATGGGAAGTACCTGTACTAGCAGAAAGAATGACTCGTGTTAATAACTCAATACATAGTCACTACTCCAGATTCCCTAGGTGTATCTGTCAGCCACAGCCTAATATTTGTAACTGTAGACATAGCATAGATTATTTTAGTACATGCAAAAACTGGTTTTGTTCCTGTCTGCTTTTTTTCCAGGATCATTTTGGTCTGCTTATTGCCTCTGCCCTACAGATAGTGTGCCCCAGTTAGGGTTAACACTAACTGGCATTGTGGGGCAAGTGGGATGTCTTGGTTCCTGTACCGTCTCTGATGACAATGCCAAACAAACTGTACAATATGGTCGCTACGAGCCAATTAGCTTGTGAGAAAGTTTTTCCCAAACAACAGTGTCACCTCTTAATCAAACAAAAATACACTTTTGAATTTAGCTAGTCTTCTATACCTGAGTGAATGTACAGTTACAGTGGGGAGAACAAGTATTTCAAGATGACGGTCAATCTCCCTCGGTCTGGGGCTCCATGCAAGATCTCACCTCGTGGGGCATCAATGATCATGAGGAAGGTGAGGGATCAGCCCAGAACTACTCAGCAGGACCTGGTCAATGACATGAAGAGAGCTGGGACCACAGTCTCAAAGAAAACCATTAGTAACACACTACGGCGTCATGGATTAAAATCCTGCAGTGCACGCAAGGTCCCCCTGCTCAAGCCAGCGCATGTCCAGGCCCTTCTGAAGTTTGCCAATGACCATCTGGATGATCCAGAGGAGGAATGGCAGAAGGTCATGTGGTCTGATGAGACAAAAATAGAGCTGTTTGGTCTGAACTCCACTCGCAGTGTTTGGAGGAAGAAGAAGGATGAGTACAACCCCAAGAACACCATGCCAACCGTGAAGCATGGAGGTGGAAACATCATTCTTTGGGGATGCTTTTCTGCAAAGGGGACAGGACGACCGCACTGTATTGAGAGGAGGATGGATGGGGCCATGTATCGCGAGATCTTGGCCAACAACCTCCTTCCCTCAGTAAGAGCATTGAAGATGGGTCGTGGCTGGGTCGACCCGAAACACACAGCCAGGGCATCTAAGGAGTGGCTCCATAAGAAGCAAGGCCCTGGAGTGGCCTAGCCAGTCTCCAGACCTGAACCCAATGGAAAATCTTTGGAGGGAGCTGAAAGTCAGTATTGCCCAGCGACAGCCCAGAAACCTGAAGGATCTGGAGAAGGTCTGTATGGAGGAGTGGGCCAAAATCCCTGCTGCAGTGTGTGCAAACCTGATCAAGAACTACAGGAAACATATGATCTCTGTAATTGCAAACAAAGGTTTCTGTACCAAATATTAAGTTCTGCTTTTCTGATGTATCAAATACTTATGTCATGCAATAAAATGCAAATTAATTACTTAAAAATCCTACAATGTGATTTCCTGGATTTTCGTTTTAGATTCCGTCACTCACAATTGAAGAGTACCTATGATAAGAATTACAGACTTCTACATGCTTTGTAAGTGGGAAAACCGGCAAAATCGGCAGTGTATCAAACACTTGTTCTCCCCACTGTAGGTCTGAAAATATTTGGACACTGACACAATTTTCATAATTTTGGCTCTGTATGATACCGCAATGGATTTGAAATGAAACAACCGAGATGCAATTGAAGTGCAGACTTTCAGCTTTAATTCAAGGGGTTGAACAAAAATATTGTATGTAACGTTTAGGAATTGCCTTATTTCAAGGGCTCAAATGTAATTGGACAAATGAACACAATCATGAATAAAATGTAAATTTTTAATGCTTTGTCAAGAATCCTTAGCAAAAAATGACTGCCTGAAGTCTGGAATGCACGGACATCATAAAACGCTGGGTTTCTGCCTTTGTGATGCTTTGCCAGGCCTTTACTGAGGCTGTCTTGTTTGCTGTTGTTTGTTTGTCGGCATATTGCAGAATATTCCACTTTTTTGCCTTAAAGAACTCCTGGGTTGCTTTCGCAGTATGTTTTGGGTCATTGTCCATCTGTAGTAAAGCACGTCCAATCAACTTAGCTGAATTTGGTTGAATCTGAGCAGATAATATATCCTTATACACTTCAGAATTCACATCATGAATAAACGCTAGTGACCCAGGGCCATTGGAAGACATGCATTCCCATGCCATCACACTGCACTGTGTTTTACAGATGATGTGGTATGCTTTGAATCATGAGCCATTCCAAGCCTTCTCCATACTTTTTTCTTCCCATCATTCTGGTACAGGTTGATCTTAGTTTCATTTGTCCAAAGAATGCTGTTCCAGAACTGGGCTGGCTTTTTTAGATGTTCTTTGGCAAAGTCGAATCTGACCTTTCTATTCTTGAGGCTTAGGTGTTTGCACCTTGTGGTGAACCCTCTGTATTTGCTCTTGTGAAGTCTGCTCTTTATGGTTGACTTGGATAATGATATGCCTACCTCCTGGAGAGTGTTCTTCACTTGGCTGGATGTTGTGAAGGGGCTTTGTCTTTACCATGGAAAGGATCCTATGATCATCCACCACTGTTGTCTTCCATGGATGTCCAGGACTTGTTGTGTTGCAGAGCTCACCAGTGTGTTCTCATTAAACTGTTGATTTGGCCACTCCTAATGTTTCTGCTATCTCTCTGATGTATTTTTGCAGTCTAAGGATGGCCTGTTTCACCTGCATTGAGAACTCCTTTGACCGCATGTTATGGGTTTACAGCAACTGCTTCCAAATGCCACACCTGGAATCAACTCCAGACCTTTTACCTGCTTAATTGATGAAGAAATAACAAAGGAATAGCCCACACCTCTCCATGAAACAGCTTTTGAGTCAGTTGTATTAAAGAGCTGTAATTCCTCTTTGGATGTGAACACCCTCAGATTAAAGCTGAGAGACTGCCCTTTAAGTCCACATTCATTATTTAACTGTAACTTGAATATATTCAGGCAAACAGACAAAATAACAAAAATGACCTTCATAGTGCCGCCGTGGGGTCAATCTGAATGTGCCTGCACATAAACCTCAGTAATTTGGTGTAAAAACAGCTGTGTGGTTTTCAAAAAGGCTGCACTCCTACAAATACATTAAAGAGCGTTGTTGGCATATGTGTGTGTTTGCTTTTGCATGTGTGTATGGGGTGCGCTACATTACAGCCGACTAACTTTAATTGTGGTCAGCTATTTCCAGCACAGTTGGCGTTCCTACTCTCCAGCTGACCTCGGTTTCCTGTGTTAGTGTGTTTGTGTGCATGTCTGTGTGTGACTGGATCTTTTTGGTTCGTATACACAGTCAGGTTACACAGTTGAATTTACAGGGCAAACAGTCAGCACACAACCCATCCTGGATATAGGTGGTGGTGTACTAATGACCTCAACATGAAGGTAATGATGTACCTTCAGTTAGTCATATTCATCTCATTCATTACCATAAAAATTATTTTCAGACTAGATGTCATGACCATAAAAAAACATCTACTCATATTTAGTTAAGGCACATAGTCAGGGAAAACCTCTACATTTTAAACTCTACACTGCTTAATATCTCAGACTCTACATCATTTTATGTTTTAGACTCTACATTGCTCTACATTTTAGACTCTACATTACTCTATATGTTAAACTCTACATGGCTCTAAATGCACATCTTCAAAGTCTGAACGAGTCAGTATGGCTATGGGAGTCAAAATTAAAGATGCAAGCTTAGGAGAATTTCATAAGAACATACAGTATATGTAAGGCCACAAAAGCAGTCCTCTCTGGTTGGCTAACCATTCATTAGGAAACCAAAGCTATGGATGGCACAATCTTGGGAGCAACCCTGGAAAAAATAATTAGCTAATATTCTAGCCTTGTTCCAAATCCGTTTTGTGCTGTATTGCCAATAACCAGAGGAGTTGGCAGAACTGTCACAACTAACCAGGCAGCTATTATCCTATTTAATGATATATCTGCCTTACTCTTTTCCGTGGGATAATGGAATGTATTGCAATTTTATTTCCAGCATTGGAGTGATCGTGCATTCATGTGTGTTTGTGCCTAGACACAATTCCATGAGATAACTTGTGGAAAATGTGGGTTTAGATTGCAGAACAGAAGATCCTAAACATGTGTTTAGACTGAAGGCCAAACCATCTGAATGGCAATGATACGCTTATTTGAGGTTTAGGGTGAAGTCATAGAAGCCGATTGAACCCCTTAAGAGTTAGCTTGTGAGCAAATATGCATGTTGTGAGTTGAATGGGTTCATAGAATGATATTTGACTGAGATAGGCACTGTGAAGTTAAAGGCAGTTCCGTTCCAATAAATAAAATCCAAATGTAAACATTGGAAAATCCCTCACTCCAAACTTGCCAAAGGAAACGACCAAGTAAATGGAATCTACAAGGAAGGGAGATATCTATCTAAGATAGATATCCTAATCTGATTTGCTCATTAGTTTGAACCATTTCAATAAGAATCAGGCAGAGACCTCACACATGCAGCCTGATTATCACTGCTGGTATTTTATCTAAACCTCTCCCATAATTGGCCAATTATTCAAATTTTCTTAAAACCTTGCAGTGGAACCAGTCAACTTTTTGAAATCCGGGTGTTTACTTACTTGACACCCAATAAAAAAAACTTTTTTTCTACATAGCACTACCGATTTTTGGTTCCAAGACTCCTTTACGGAAATATTTATGTCTATCAAATGTAAGACACACTGCAACCCCTATCTGTTCCCCTAATTTTAGACGCATTATTGGGTTCACAGATGCCATACACTTAGTGGAGAATTGTTTGCCAGCAGTTGGATTCATTCTATGTAAAAGATAAGCAGTATCGTCTACATTACTGCTCTACAAATGGATATTAATCTAAATCAATTTGAATATGAATGGCTTATCGGTCTGTAGGTTACAGTACACTGTCCTGCAGTCTGCTTTTTGTTTAAGTTGTTTGCATATGTAACTTACCCATAAAGCTCTAACGTGTGTTTTTAATATTTTATGTACTGTTTAGACAGGAGATGCTATGAGGTCATGTTTTGATTCTAGAATGTCCCCTTAGGAACTACTTTTATTGTGCTACTTTTTTACTATCCTTTTAATGATATAATAAGGGTTCCAAACAGGATGGAGACCATGGTAACTGCCACCTCTGGGCGGGGAAAACTGAACTGACACAGGATAAACTGACACAGGAAATACAAATAAAAAACGAGACAGGAAAACAAACATTTAAATCTGACAAGTGACCTCAGTCATTCAGTGGCTGGTCATTAGTTTTATCATGTGAGACTTTAATCTACAGAGAGTCTGGATGAGAATAATGATGGTAAGGGTTTCTTTTCTCAAGCACTCATGTAGCATCAGCTTTCGCTCCATCAAGCATAACCTAAACCATTTGTAGAACCACAAAACTGGCCTCAGAGCAGTGTCTAGGGTCTATGCTTTTCCTATTTCAGTGGGGACCATGAGGTACTTGTAAAGGTTAACTTTAATAACCGACAGTCTGCTGGCTTCTCCATCTGAAAGGGGTGGGGGTTTAAGGGTTGTTCATTCCATTCTGTTAATCTACTTACTGTGAAACATTGCTTGAGTCCCAAATTCCACCTTATTTCCTACATATGTAGTGTCCACTTTAATCCAAGTAGCGCAATACGAAAGAAGGTGCCGTTTGGGATTCACCCAGTAACAGCCCTTTACTGTTGAACCTCACATAATTCCAATACTCTATCTATGACTATTGCATGAAGTCCAACTCTACATAAAATATGCATTTCTGCGGTTTCTAATGAATGTTGAACAACTGTACTGTGTTGCAACAGCCTATTTGCTGGTGTGGATTTTCTTGTATTTTTTGACACTAATGACTTACCTTTGTTATGGTTTATTTCACATGGTCCCTTGTGGACTGAACTGATGGCTGAAAGCCCCTGTTGCAGAGCCTTTCTACTCTGGGCCTTCAACTGACACACGTTCCCATAGGTATTGCCATCACTGCCGCATACTTTGTGACCTAATTTGCACTGACAAAACCCTTTAGAGAGCCGTTTGCCGGCCGGGTGTTTGCATTCCAGTCCATCGCCGCAGGGTAGATCGTCTTTGCGCCCGCATGGGTCGCTTTCTCCCTGGGCACAAACCAGGCAGCAGTTGCATCGGTCTGGAACGTATCCCATCGGGCAGCTAGGGCTGGGGCAAGTGCTCACGTCGCACCGCTCTGGGCATTTTGGTTTGGGATCAGCAGAGACGAAGTCTTTAATATAGAAAAACACCGTGGCAAACAGTAGAACCTGCATTGTTTGCATTCAAGTGGAGAACAGATATGACAAAATAAAAGGACAAAAATAAACACATTAAATAATATCTAGTATTTACACGATCATGTTCCCCTGATAACGGTTGCGGGTCAATTGGGTAAGGTTGTACGACGCGCAATACTCCGGGCTTTTACGCATCACTTTTACGGAACTATACAGACAACGTCACCTTTGCAAAGCCACGAATCTGGGTCTTCTTACGAATGAAAATCTTTCAAGTCATATGAAGTCCTTTTCTTGATCCCGATTTAATGGATAACGTTTTTCCAATGGGGTGAAAATATATATCCCATATGCTTGTCAACTCGATGCACTTTCCGGAGCTCTCATTTGCAATGATCGTCACAAATGAGTATGAATGTAACTGTGTCTGTGTCTGTACAGCATTGCCGTGACTTCTCCTGTCTCAGGTTTTTGAAGATCCTTTATTATTTGCTTGCGTCTGGTGTGGGTCTGCCCTTCCACGTAACTCTGCAAAGGAGGTATTTGACAATAAAAGGCGCCCCCAGGAGTTGGAGAGCTGAACCACCTTCTCTCCTTACGGTCCAGTCAACTGTTTATTGCATGAACGTTTTCCACGTACAATGTGATGATGATTGACCTGGAAATTAACTGTGATTATCATACGCATATATTGATTTGGAACACTGCCTGGCCAATATGGTGGCCAAAATGTCATTGTTAATGTCCCATAACATGAACATGGATGCAATAGTGACTAATCTAACACGTTTCATTTTTTTTCCTTTTCAGAACACAAAGTAACTCATTCTGCTTTTGACCTTAGCTGAGCCATTTGCGACGCGCTATGTTTTCATAAGAACCCCTTTTAAGGACAATTTAAGATAACCACCTGATAACGACGTAACGGCAGATGTGGTTCTGTATTTAGCACACACACTTCGCCCTCTCTGCCTCCCGGTCAAGGGAACGGGCATATCGCGTGAATGTTTGTTTTGGTAGAGAAGTGAAGGTGTCCACTTCGTCATTATCGTATACCAGTCAAATAACATCCTATTCCCTGTTTAGTGCACTCCTTTTGACTAGCGCTCATAGAGATTAGGGTGCCATTTTGTACGGAGCAATATGTATTTCACCAACCATGGGTATGTTTATTTGAAAACTCGATGTCGACCACTCTTGGCACTTCTCGGTAAAACACTGGACCCCTTGTTTCAGTCACATGTATACACTGTTCTTTGTCTTTAATGGGGGAAGAAGTGCTTGGTGATATTTTTATAATTCCAAAGCCTACTTTGTTATTTTTAGGATTAAAAGATGGGGTTGTTACTATAAAGTTGTGATTTTGATGTACTGAATATACCAGTCATTACAGAAACGTAAGACAGCATTTCTCTCTGTCTGCAACCAGTTTGAATAGTCACACTTTCGAGGCATGGTTGGTTTACATAATTCCAGTGCAGCAAGTCATTCATCTGGAACGTTTTTGAAGGGTGTCAGGAATTACCGACCATTTTCTCCTTTCTCACTTTCCCTCCCTGTCTCAAAAATCTCTCTTTCTCTTTCCTACACCATTGGGAGAAGGCAGACAATCATTCAATACTAAGTACTGTTAGACATTGTATCTATGGCCCAGAGTTTATTTTCTGGTGGTGTTGTGGTCAGGTTATGACAGACATTTTGAAACTATTATCACAATGGCAACACAAAGGTTTGATTAATTTATTTTAGAATATGGATTTTTATGTTATCTGTACATACATGTATTTATAACAGCATCACAGTGATGGTTGATTGCAAGACACAAGAACACCATAATACATGGGGAAAAAAGGCATTAGTGGCTCATTAGGTATGCGTATGGACCCTGGAGTGATTACCTTTTTTTCCCTCCCCTCTCAATTTCTCAATGCCAAATTAGAAATTTTGTTCACTTCTCATTGCAACAACTAAACAGAAGATCCTGGAGGGTCGACGCTCAATATGTGACTTCTGATGCGCATCTCGCCGAGAGGTTCTTATTACACTGCTTTCTTAGCCAACAACCAAAATAAAGCTTGCAGGCATGTATATCTGACATACCCGTCCAGCCTGGGCGACTCTCCCCGCTACTGGACTTCCGGGCCCCAGCCAACATCTCAACCAGGTTCTGTACACCTAGCAGACCTAGACCACTGCACAACTGGTGGGACCTTCTGAGAATGTACTTGACCAGAAAAAATGACAGGCCTTTGCTACGGCTTGAGGTTTCCCCTAACAACGTTCCCCAGAAGCACCAGATGTTGAAAAGACATTGAAAAGACAATGAAAATACATATTTGAAATTATTTTGCTCAGTGGTGTCCAGTCCAAGTGGTCAAAGTAATTAACTTCTTTGAATCTTCAGATATATTAAAGATATGTCTTTCATGATTCAGTCCATTTGACAAACATAACTTAAACTTCAGGTCATCAATTGAAGGCAATTTCCAGTTATTGCTGCACGATTCTATTCTGATTGATATTGTTACGTATGGAACAGAATACTGATTGGCCAGTTCACAATAACACTCATCAATGGTTCAAAATGACAAACTTTCACATTTCTAAAGGTTTTCCTTGGCGTGTGGCATACTATGGAAGTTCTGAGAGGGGGAGAGGTTGATACGGCGTATGTTGAGGTCCGAAGCGAACACCCTTGCTTTCTGGTAGAAGAAGAGCGAGAGCTCCCGGTCCACCAGGAAGTTGTGGTAGATGGTAGCCAATCGCGTGCAGAGCTGGAGCTGGGACTTTTTGTTGCCTAGATCCATGGCTGCTGCCAGCGCCAGATGGTAGTACCCTGCTGCGTCATAAGGGTCCTATAGGTTAAAGGTCAAGGACAAGGGGTTAAATGTGAGGTTGGACAGTGTTGGTAGAGGAATGCTTAAAAATGTTTTTTGTCTATTGAGAAAATTTTTTTTTTGGGGTAATTCCATTAAAAGACATTTCTCCAAAAGGCCATAATTTGTAATGGAATAAAGTATAGAGGTTTTACTATGTATTTAACCCTTAAGAAAGGCAGAATCTACTGCCTACCCAAAGTTAAAAGGTGAAGGTGCTGAAAACAAAAAGCCGACAGTGGAAATATAAAACAAAGTTACCAAAAATCTCCAGTCAGATGCAACTACATATTATTTTAACCCCAGAAATGCCCCAAAGTTTTAATTACTGTATACCACACAGAGCGGTTTTATTGATTACCTTCAGATCATAGAAGATGATATCACCCAAAGTCTTATAAACTCTGACATAGTACAGGGTTTCCTCATCAAACTGCAGGGGTGCAGGGCAGAGAGAGAGCGTCTTCAAGTAGTAGTGTTCAGCCAGTTCAAATTGGCCCAGACAGTGGTACAGATAAGCAAGGCGGTGGAATGCTACGCGCTCATTCAGTCGATCTCCTATTCCAAAATAAACAGACATAATTTCACCAGTGAGTAACTTCTTCTAAAATTACAGCTAATATACTCTGTCTGGGGTCATTGCATTGGTTTTTTCCCCTGGTGCTGGCTCTGCTGATGTTGACTATTTTTAAGAAGGGTCAACTTGCAAGGACCTTTCACCCCCCCCCCCCCCCCCCCCCCCCCCCCCCCCCCCCCCCCCCCCCCCCCCCCCCCCCCCCCCCCCCCCCCCCCCCCCCCCCCCCCCCCCCCCCCCCCCCCCCCCCCCCCCCCCCCCCCCCCCCCCCCCCCCCCCCCCCCCCCCCCCCCCCCCCCCCTTCCAAATTCATAATTGGGCTGACTGTAATTGACCCTGGAAAAGGGGATATTTCTCTTGGAAAAGTAGAACGACGATGTCCAGCCTAGAGTAGGTCTGACCTCTGGTGGTAGATGCGAGAATCACGCCCAATCCCAAATGTGACCCCCCTACAAACACTAATGGCGCTTTTCCACGGCATGGTACCGGCTCGACTCTACTCACCTTGCCTTTACCCGCTTTGGGAGCTTTTCCACTGCATACTGGTACCAAAGCGAGGAGAGTCGAGGCGAGTTGAGCCGGTACCATGCAGTGGAGAAGCGCCATAAGACAAACTATTCAACCCTGTTTCTTAAATAGCTACCTTGTAGAGTTGAACATTTGATAAAATATATTTTAAGAGCCTGTGCAAATTACAGGAAGTCTCACAAACATGGACCAGCCCACTGTATTGTATAGCTTCCAAGCTATGTGTGGATTTAACTGTAAAAATTAATCAGGACTCCTTCTATGGTTTCAGTTATCTGGGTGCAGCAAATAGATGGACATTTCTCCAAGGTTGTCAGCTTAGGAGGTGTTGAGGGTCTCTTTGCCATTGGGCCACAGCCTCTGGTACAGCTCCTACCCAATGTAATGCTGATGTCCAGGGAGGTCTGGGGATATTCCACAGCCTCTGGTACGGCTCCTACCCAATGTAATGCTGATGTCCAGGGAGGTCTGGGCATATTCCACAGCCTCTGGTACGGCTCCTACCCAATGTAATGCTGATGTCCAGGGAGGTCTGGGCATATTCCACAGCCTCTGGTACGGCTCCTACCCAATGTAATGCTGATGTCCAGGGAGGTCTGGGCATATTCCACAGCCTCTGGTACGGCTCCTACCCAATGTAATGCTGATGTCCAAGGAGGTCTGGGCATATTCCACAGCCTCTCCAAACATCTTGAGATTCAGCAGCAGCTCCACCAGCTTGTTAGACAGTCTCAGCCTGGCCTCCAAACTGCTGGTCCTCACAGCAATGGGCAGGGCACGGTCCTAAAGACACACACACACACACAAATAAGGAATTACATGTTCTGTCCTTCTAACCTATTGATCCCTCATGAACACTTGACTTAGAAGTCCCAGTTCCATTGTGCTCCATCCCATCGCAATTCATTATCAGGAATAACTGAAATCCATCAGTCTGCGAACCTTGTAGCGTAACGGTTTAATACCCCTGCTATAAATATTATTATTAGCAATGTATTAAACCGACTCAAATATTTATTATGTACTGGAAATGTATTTTCATTATCTCTCTGGCCGAGGGAGTAGGCCAGGATATCAACCATTACTGAAGGCTAAAGTGTGTGTCTGTGTGTGTCTGGGAGGGTATGTATGCACAAGTGTGTGGGTGTACATCATACTACCCTATAGAAGCAGATAGCCTTCTCTCTCTCCTGACAGCTGTTGAAGAAGACGTCGCCTGCTGCTTCCAGTAGATGTAGGATGAAGTGTGTGTCTCCTGTACTCAAACTTACGTCCTGGGCCACCTGGTCAAAAGGAAACCGGCAATGGGTTAATGTAACTACGAATCATTTCTCTGTGGAATACTAAACAGATGCCTAATCTTAACTTGACCAAGTTTTTCACAGCAAGAACATAATCCAGCACAAATAAAAACTGAATTGTCTTGTGAATTATAACAAATTGTAAAACCCTTTGTTTAAATACACCACATATTTGAATTTACTGCAATAACTGAACGATTGCATTTACATTGTAGTCATTTAGCAGATGCTGTTATTCAGTGCGACTTAAAGTTCAAGTTATGACACTGCATCTGTATGGATAAAATAGGTCTGGACCTGCACATAGAGGTCCACCAGTTCAGTCTGACCCAGCATGTGGTAGATCTTCCCGGCATACAACCAGGCGTACGCCTCCTTCTCCCTCCGACCCAGGTCTATAAAGATACCCAGGCTCCTCTTGGTGTAGTCTAGAGCCAACCGCCAAGCCCTGGATGCAGGCAGAAATCAAGAGAGGGAAAATGTAAATAATTTGCTGCCAACTACAGACAGACCCACACACACAAACTGTGCCTTTTCCACGCACACACCTCTCTGTCCCCAGACTTAGGTACAGCTGGCTGATGGTCTCCAGGACCTCCCCCTCCTTTTGTCTGTCTCCCTGATTGGTCAGCAGGGTCAGCTGATGTTCGTAGTAGATGATGCACTGAGCGTGGTCAGGACATACAGCTCCGTATAGGTGGGCCAGACGCTGTGTCGCACTCAACTGACCTGTGACACAGATAAGATAAATCCACTGAGTCAGGTCCATGGGGTCAGGTCCACGGAGTCAGGTCCATGGAGTCAGGTCCATGAGGTCTGGTCCACGGAGTCAGGTCCATGGGGTCAGGTCCACGGAGTCAGGTCCACGGAGTCAGGTCCACGGAGCAACACGGCAACAGCATAGTATGCAACCAAATGTGATTCCACCCCCTCCTGCAGGCCACAGGATTAGCAATGCAATCCTAATGGACACGCTCAAATGTATTTGGAGCAGAGATGATGAATCAGGAATCCTTCCATATGTATTGTGTGTAAATACACCACAGGTTGCATAACCTACACTCTTTAAACTGCACTTTATGTAATTTCTATTTTCTACACTATTTGTTTGCAAAAGTATTCAACCCCCCCCCCCCAACCAATTCTTCAATTTTAATTATTTAAACAGAGTTTAGATATTTTATGTTAAAACAACAATTAAAATCAATCCTTGTAAGGTGAAATTGGTTTTATGTTGGGAAGTACTTCTAAAAAAAATAAAAAACAGCTGAAAGATGTTGCTTGCATAGGTTTTCAACCACTTTGCTGTGGAAGCCCCCAGTTCACACAGTAGAAAGAACTGTCCCTAACGAGGACGCAGTTTCCTCACCACTGTCCCCCACCTGTGAACCGCTAACGCTGCAGTCACATCTTCTGGATACAAGCATCAGCATTCGTCAGGTTTTTAATAAGAAGGAAACTGACTTAGAGAGAGAAATACAAATGGGTAAAAAAATATATCAGAGTGTTGAAATGCCAGTAAGCACAATTGGATCAATA
The DNA here is from genome assembly GCF_011004845.1 of Esox lucius. NCBI lineage: Eukaryota > Metazoa > Chordata > Actinopteri > Esociformes > Esocidae > Esox > Esox lucius. Next base: position 23,334,163 of record NC_047592.1, on the reverse strand, counting down.
ATGAGAAGGTGGAAGATGCATCACACCGCCCAGGCACTGCCAGGAAAAGGCTGTCCCTCAAAACCCAGCGTTCAAACAAGGGCGCTCATGGGAGGAGCCACAGAGAGGCCAAAATGACTTTGTAGGAGCTACACAATGTAAAGTGGCTGGGACCGGACTGCAAGTGCACCAGCCAACCATATCACAAAAACAGGGTCTGTATATGGGAGGCCGGGAAGGAAGCAGCCGTTACTCAAAAAGCTTTCTGACCAATAATTTTCATCAGAGATTGGCCATACAAATTGAAGGATGAATGTATGGAGCAAAATTTAGGGAAATACCTCAACTGAACCTGATTCCTTCTGTAAAACAAATGCAAGCTTGTGGGGAAGACAATGATCCCAATTACAAGGCCAAAGAAGCATTTGGGCAGATCAAGAAAAGAGGATTTGTCCTATAGTGGCATGTAAAATTCTTGATCACAATCCCATTGAGAATCTGTGGAACTATTAGGAAAATAACGGTCCACAAGAATTGTCCAACCAACCTGAACAACCTGTAGTCTTGCCAAAAGACTCAAATCTTTCATTGTCATGATGGCCCTAGCAAATATATGTGTAAAGTTTGAACACTTATTCAAGCAACATATTTCAGTTTTTCTAACAAATATTTCCTAACATAAAACACCTTACAAAAACGGATTCAGTGTTAGTGTATTAAAATAAAATATCAATCAAACAAAATGTCAACATACCATTTGTAATTCCGTAAACTTCGACAATTGTTCAAGGGTGTGAATTCTTTTATAAGACTTTATGTCCAAGTGGAAGAGATCAATCTTCAACAGCCTATGGGTTTGCCCTCAAACAACACCAACATCTAAATAATTTATACAATACCACATCAGACTGGCCAAATTAAGCTTTGTAAAGCCATAGGCAGTAATACCAAGGGACTGACCAAAATGGAACCACATTCATGTTTAAATCATTTATCAGATGCTCTCATCCAAAGCAAGCGCAGTGCTTACATTTTCCTTTTTGAACTGCCCCCCTTGGAAATGAAACCCACCACACTGGCTTTGCTTTAACCAATAAGCTGCAAGGGACCAGACACTAACCAATAGGTATGAAGAAAAGCTTTTAGGAGGCACGGTGAAGGGACTCACAATAGCTGTTTTAACAGACGGGAGACAGTGTTCGCTCAGAAAATGTGTGAGTGTTTTGATGGGTTCTTTATTACTAGCTATTAATGCCACAATATTCCTCATCAATATACTAATGCCATGAGCTTCCTCATCAGTTTGCTAAGCCAAATATTTTGGAGGTAACCATGACAGTTTGGTTTCGGATTTAGGAGTTTGAAGATAAGGTTGGGTTAGGTATACAAGTTAGGGAAAATACGATTTTGAATGGGAATAATGTTCGGGGTCCCCACAAAATAGTAAAATGTCAAATGTTTATGTGAGCGAGTGTTGGTTCATGTGTGGGCCTATGTATCTGCCTATAGTATGTCTATGTACAACTCTGGCACTAGAAAGAGGGGGTGAGCAGTAAACGAAAACTCACTGTCTGAATGGTTTGACTTGATGGCCATCAGCAGAGCCCATTCATAGTATATTTTCCCTCGGTTCAGGAGTCCCTGGTTCACACAGTGCTGTCCCATCTCCAACAGAACTGTTATAAAGTTCTCCTCATGTCCCTCTTCCTCCAGCTCAGAGAATAACCGCACAGCTTCTGTAAGATGCCTCTCCCCCAGCCTCTGGGGAAAAAGTGTAATAAGTTAAAGTTGAAAATTCTGACAGCTTTCCCAGAATTCCCTGTTTTTCCAGTAGATCCCAGTAGAATGCCTTTTATTTATTTTTACTTTTACCCAGTTTTCCCCCCAATTTTGTGTTATCTAATTGTGACTAAGGCACTGCCTGACCATTGTAACTCCTAGCAGACACAGGAGAGTTGAAAGGCCTTCAATGCCGTTCTGTTTCCTATTACGGTTATTGCTCAACTGGGATGTCTAGACTGCAAACTTTATGCCCTTTATGCTCACAGGCTCCCAAGCTCCCACAAGGAGTCGCTAGAGCGCCACGAGGAATGGCAATAATATTTGAGACCCACCTCAACCCAAACCCAGACTTTCAACTGGCCAATTGCACCAAAGCCAGTGCATTTTATAATTTAATACCCATGAACTATCACCAACCTTAGCCCCTGCCTTCAGGCACAGTAAACTCAGGTTAGCCTCTGCCACTGCCCAGTTGGCTCTGTCTTCAAACTCCTCACACACGTCGATCGCTGCCTGGTAGCTCTCTGCAGCTCTCCGCAAGTCTCCTTTACATCGAAGAGCCACTCCCCTCATGTTGTGGACCAGTCCTTAATCGACCAATAAACACATTTTCATCTATACAGACCCGGCTGAGACATTTGTTATAGTCATGTAACAGGTTATAAAACTGATGTATACAAGATAAATCGCAAAAAGATCAGACCTTCCTGTTGGGTAATGCAATGGTCTGGCATGGAGGCCAACACTGAATCAAGGATGTCGAGAGATACTTCTGGTTGGCTGTTGCAGATGTGCAGCCATGCTAGCCACACAAGGGCACATTTTCGTTCAGAGCTGCTGGAGGCGCTCAACGATGATGACGGCCCGCTATAATGTTCTATAACGGTGTGCATGGAATGTACTGCATGTCCCAGCATCCCGTGTTTCTGAAATAGCTGGGACAGGCACAGCGCTAAAGTCTGGCTCAGAGTGTGGTTGCCGTTGCCTCCGACTCCATCTAATCCCCAGTGAAAGACAGCGATCGACTCAGATATGGAGCCATCAGAGCCGGAATGGCAACTTCCTGCTTGTTGACTCCATAGAGTCTGGCTGTGTTCTGCAGCACTAGCCCCATCCCATTCAGACAGTCGATTAGCCTAGCCGATGGATGCGTCATGGCTCGTCTGGCTGAGCTGACACAGAGGTGTGGGAGGGAGAGCTGGCTGTACAGCCTCCCCAGGCTCAGGTAACCGTGGCTGTGCGTGACACTCCGGACACCTGGGGGCTCTTCTGAGAGAAACAGTAACCTCTCCAGGAAGGGAACAGTGTCTGCCTCCTCGCCTTGCCTCCAGTGGAGATTCGCTAGCAGGAAACAGGAGCGGGCCTCAGCCATTTTGTTATGACTAAGCACCGCCTTCTTCAAGATGAACTTGAGGACTTCAGAGTCTTTTTCTATGATAGATACACAGTCAGGAATACCCATGAGCAATGCAGCGATGCGCTCTGACAGAGCAAAGTACTTTTCAGTATTTTTCTGCTTGAGATAGATCACTGCTAGGTTAGCGTAGATGCTAGCTAGCATTAACATGTCTGTGAAACCATCTCTTGGTATGCTAAGCGCCTCTTCAAAGTAGACTCTCGCCTGGGAAAATTTTGAGCGTCCTGCGCAAAGTTTCCCCAAAAGAAAGCAGAGGCGACTCTGGGACCAATGGAGACGCTTCTTCCTAGCCGTTTCCCTGGCAACACCTAAATATGCCACTAATTGGTCAACGTCTCCCAAGTGGCCATTGAAAGTGTCGAGAAGCAGTTTTGGTGTTTGTCTGTAGAGGGTACCAAATTCTGGCTTGTAGTCAGAGCACTGAGGAAGGAGAGGAGAGGAACAAGTTGATCTTGCTTGGTGGTGGTGTCTTCCTCTACTGGATGGATGGTGAAGTGAGGCCCACTGGGTAATGCAGTCCAAGAGGTCTCACTGTCCTCCAGAGTTCCATTTGTTGGCACAGTTGCAGAAGGCACATTTCCTTCTTTTAGAATTTCTTCTATCTTCCTCTTCAGTTCTGCTTGTTGGTGAGCGTCCATTTTGCCTTGAGAACAATCTGTTACAAATTGTATGAATATGATTAATTAACATGTTGCTGAAATGTACAAATTATTTATATGAAACATTTCTCATAATGAGATAAAAACACAATATCATACTCAGTAGCCCAGACTGTGGCTTTTACTTAAAGCAAACAATAAATAATAAATACATGTTCCTACTTAGAGGTGATTCCTTTGGAGAGTCCTGTTGACTAAACAGATCTGGAATAAAATGTATAATTTATTAATATCAAAACGGACAGAGGTTCCACAGGAAGGCAGGCAAAGGCATCAGTGCACAAATACAAACAAGCTGAAATGGACACCAACTGTTCATTTGTTGTTGCTTGAGTATTTCTCAATTTCAGTCTCACCAAGTTTATAGACAGATCCAACATCATTCTGGGAGATTTTCTTGAGCAAGGCAATCATTTCTTCTTTGATTTTCTCTTCTTTCAAATAAAAGAATTGCCTTTCTTCTTTATCTAGGAATATGTCCTGATGACCTAAAATCAGGATTCATGAAGCAAAATGGCAACTCATTTCTGAGGTAGAATAACAGCAGATGTTAAAAGGAACGATAGGACTTGTACCCTAAAAAAGGTTATTGGAGGGCCCTTTATGGGTTTTTTTTTTACAAGGGGGGATCCTGTATAAGTTCCTCCAAGAACTCTTTAAAATAATTCTTAAAAGACTTACTTATAAATTCAAAGAACCATTTGAAGAACCTTTTGGGACAGGTTTTTGAGCGGGTAAGTGGTTAATATGATTCTTTGGGTAACAAGTATTAACTGTTCTATACAGTACCCTTTGACATTTTGTCTTGAAGAACTTATGGGGGTTGCCCTGCATAAGTTTCAAAGTAAAGGATTAGGGTTAAATCAAAGAACCTTCTCTTTTTAGTTGTTACACTTTAATGAGTAACATTCATTCTATAGCACTGACGTACACACCAATCAGCCAGAACATTATGACCACCTGCCTAATATTGTGTAGGTCCCCCTTTTGCTGCCAAAACTGCCCTGACCCATAAAGGCATGCACTCCACTGGACCTCTGAAGGTGTGCTGTTGTTTCTGACACCAAGATGTTAGCAGCAGATCCTTTAAGTCTGGTAATTTGCAAGGTAGGTCCTCCATGGATCGGACCTGTTTGTCCAGCACATGCTCGATTGGATTGAGTTCTGGGGAATATGGAAGCCAAGTCAACACCTTGAACTTGTTGTGTTCCTCAAACCATTCCTGGACCATTTTTGCTTTGTGGCAGGGCACATTATCCTGCTGAAAGAGGCCAATGTCATCAGGGAATATTGTTGCCATGAAAGGGTGCACATGGTCTGCAACAATGCTCAGGTAGGTGGTACTTGTCAAAGTAACATCCACATGAAGGGAAGGACCCATGGTTTCCCAGCAGAACATTGCCCAAAGCATCACAGACTCTGCCAGCTTGCCTCATTCCCATAGTGCATCCTGGTGCCATGTGTTCTCCAGGTAAGCGACGCACATCATCCGACTATCCACGTGATGTAAAAGGAAACATGATTCAGCAGATCAGGCCACCTTCTTCCATTGCTCCGTAGTCCAGTTCTAATGCTCAAGTGCCCATTGTAGGTGTTTTCAGGGGTGGACAGGGGTCAGCATGGGCACCCTGACTGTTCTCCGGCTACGCTACAAACTGCAATGCACTGTGTGTTCTGACACTGTTTTATCAGTACCAGTATTAACAGTATTAGCTACAGTACTGTAGCTCATCTGTTGGATCGGGCCACACGGGCCAGCCTTCGCTCCCCAAGTGCATCAATAAGACTTGGCTGCCCATGACCCTGTCGGCGGATCAAATTTGATAGGTACTGACCACTACAGACTGGGAACACTCCACAAGGGCTGCAGTTATGTAGATGCTCTGACCAAGTCGTCTAGCCATCACAATGTGGCCCTTGTTATAGTCGCTCAGATCCTTACGCTTGCCCATATTTCCTGCTTCTAACGCATCATCTTCGAGGACAGAATGTTCACTAGCTGCCTAATATACCTACCCACTGACAACGAGATTATCAGTGTTATTCACTTCACACGTCATAATGATATGGCTGATCGGTGTAAATAATGAACAGTTGTGGAAATGGCAACTGTTTTCGGATCACAGGTTTTCTAAGGCACAACGCATCATGGAGTGCCTGGACACAGCGTTTAGCCATGGTATACTGGCAATACATCACAAGCCCTTGAGATTCCTTATTGCTCTTTTTAAACCGTTTATTAGAGCAGTAAGTATAACAGAATAAGATCTGTAATAAGTGATGTGATGTCATACCCGTAGTATATGGTCTCATATACCACGGCTATCAACCATTCAGCATACAGGTTTCAAACCACCCGGGTTAATAAATGAAGATAAACCATGATGCTCAGCAGAAGAATTCACCTAAAAAAGATATAGACTGAATGCTTCATTCACTGACAGAACTCAGAAAATGCACTTACTCACAAAGGGTATCATCAGCTGGCTTGACCAGCGTGGTCATCACTAGCCCCACTTCGCCGGTCCTCTCCAGCCTGCCAGTGAACCACTCAAAGCAGGACACCAGCAGGCCCACAATACCAACGCGATCCCCCTGCAACAGGCTCAGCTCATCGGGCCCACCAGCGTCATACTCCACGGTAGCCTCGCAGGAACCAATGGCTAGCATGGGAAGGATTGGGAGAGGGGAGGATGGGATTCCATTTTTAAGGTTGATTAAGAGTTCCCTCAATCCTTCTACTTTTATGGGAAAGAGACAGGTCAAACGAGAACAATGAACTGAGATATGTCTGGGAAAGTCAAGAATTATCCTACAGATGGCTGAATCAGAAATAATGAAGAAAACTACATAATTCAGGAAATCCTGTACTGATGGAATATGAATTGCTTACCAAACTGATAGGGGAAGGTACATGCTGGCTTGACACTTCCGACTAAGATGTTCTCTGTACAGGATTTCAAGAACCATCTATTGGGGATATGGGGGTTACCAACACAGCATATTAAATATGTTGGCTTGGTCATTTTAAAGGTGCAAGTATATTAAATATTTTACTGACTGGTGGAATGGTACAACAGGCTCCAGGGCTGGTTTGGGCTTGGTACCCCGAGCTCCATCCCCCAAGGAGAGGACAGTCCACCCCGAACCCAGGAACGGAGGCTCGAACAGGGCTATGTCCCCATGCTCCAGGTACAGGTCACTGCCAGAGGTGGAGCTGTCAAACATCTGGGTGGAACTACAGCTGGCAAAGAAGGAACCTGTCAGAGAAAAAGTGAAGTGGTTGGAAATCCTTCAAATTCACTGCAATATTCACTGCAATATCTAATTAGAGGGGTGTATGTTCAAGAGTTACCCTCTTGCATGAGGATGCCTTTGTACATGAGGTTGAGGGTCTCTTCTTGAATAGATATCTCTATGCCAACATCCTCCTGGTCCAGTGAACTCAACCAGAAGTCCTGGTCCAGGAGCAGGTTCTCCATGCACAAACCCAGAAAACCTAGAAATTAGTTCAATAGGTTAAAGCTCAGCCAGACATCCTGGTCCACAAGGTGTTTATAAGACGTACCCATTGTGTAATATGTGGTGAACTTCCATATCTCTTCAAATGTTTTGAATGTGACCAATATGATGTTTTCTTCACTGTTGACTGAAACCAGCCGGGCAGAGAGTTCCTAAACACCAAAGCAGAGAAGAGAGAATGCTTGATATGAACAGGTTCGAAAAATTTAAGGCAATGTGATTACAAACTGATTACAAAACCACTTAAATGTCAAAGCAAGTGATAACATCTGCAAATATACCGCAAGCATATGCAATAAATTCATTCTATTCACTTTAACTTTACACAGTTGCGATAACACAACAAAAGCTGTGACTAAGCATGTTGAAAAAAAAGGGTGTGACTGAGCCATACTGAGAACAGTATTGTAGTGAATGCTTTTAGTAATCTAAAAATTACAAACATTTTGCATAAAGAGAATTGTACCGTGAAGAGAGCGTTGACCTCTATGCTGTCGACCTCCAAGAGGCGGAGTTTCCCCCGCAGCACTTCCTGGGACCCCTCGTCAGCAGGAAGTCTGTCGGGCCCCTCCACCATAGCCAGCAACATGGGAAGAGCTGGAACACAACAGGACAGGAACACAATATGACACTACACTATGTCTGCAGAAATGATTTAACATTGTTGACAAAAATGATAGGGATTCAATGTTGCATAAAACCACGCAGCCAAGGAAGCCCCTCTGACATGGCCAAACTAGGCAATACTGCAACAGTATGACAACTGAACTGGCACTTTTTTCTGCATGTGACATTGATGTAATGATTTTCCTTGCTCAGGAAAACCTGCGGAATTCATTAAGCAAAAGTAATGGCAGCTTTGTGGATAACTGTTGTTGGTGTTCTCAGAGGAGAACTAGTTCTCAATTGACTTGGTTAAATAACCTGGTTAAATCAATAAAACTGAGAGCTTGCACATGATTGTGTCAGTCCAGTAATTGGGTTTTGAATACAGTCGATTATAACAAACTTCAGTCAACATCTGTCTCCACTGACCAATCTTTGGAAACATCAAATCATTATTGGACTCTATGACAACCTATATAGTTTGACCTATGCTTCTGTTAATGTTTTGAAAAGACAAGTAGTGACAGTGACACTCAAGTGACTTCATAATAAAACAATAACACGTTCTCTAAAAAACACTATGTTGAAGTAACAAACTTCCACATTCTACAGGAATAGCTTTGTCAAGGCAACTAAAACAACTATATAGATACTCACTATATAGGTACTCATACTGTATCCTCAATTGAGCTTTTTGAACTTTTTATTTCGTTATTAACTGAGAGACCTTCAGAATCACTGCTCTGGCGAAACTGTGAACATGACTGACAGCGTGACTGACCCACAGATTAATCTATTACTTCACAGAGGTTTCTCAGGTCCAAGGTATAAGACAGTTAACCGCATGATTTTCAACAATCAGTGACTATCTAGCCTGGGCCCTGATCTATTTGTATTGTCATCCCAAACATGATGGTGACAATGGGAGTTGGCAAGGTAGTAGGCTATAGAACAATCTGACTAGAAAATTCCTGCTTTATGGGATCCAGGCTACTACTTGGGCTTGCTAAAGTATAGGTTGTTGGATGTAATGTAACACAGAGCTAACTGTGAACAGAGAGAGAGAGAGAGAGAGAGAGAGAGAGAGTGAGAATACAGAGTTAACTCATAAACCATAACTTTACTTCAACGAAAAAAGCCAAACCCCAAGGTCCACTTTGGAATACTGTGGCTAGAACCACTGTACAATTCCATTCTATTTAATTCCAAGTTCCACATTCAGAATGAAGTCTCTAACATATAATACTGTACATATCTGGGGAAGATGTTGCTGGACTTCACACTAATGAGAAATATCCCATTTTGTTTCCGTATTGATATTGTTTCATAGTAACATATCTGATGCCTTTCAGATCATAATTATCAGATTACATGTACCTTGTCAGACCTGTTCCAACATCAGCTATAGTTACCTGTTGGGAAGCCGTTTTCAGACATTAGCATGGTTCCCTTTACGCTACTGGCTTCTCTGGAGAGTGACTTCTCTGTAACATACAGGCACTTTGGTTATGCATAAGAGACACAACAGATAATGAAACATGATATAAAGGTTTATAAGGGGTTGCGTATGCTCCTTATACGTCGTCTTGTTAACTGGAGCTGGAATTTATAATATGTTGATATAACAAATGTTATTAGAAATTAGAAAAAAACTAAGGTAAAAAACTGTCCTTTGAGAACTTTCCAGTACTTCATTCAGTCAGTGGGTGACATGCCTTTCATGTGAAAGGCAGGAAATCATAGTAATCTCTAGTTCTCTGCCCCAATGTTTCCTGACTGTGCTATCGCTTTCTCTCTTACACTCTCTCTCTCACTCACACACACACACACACACACACACACACACACGTTTACATAGCTCTACAAATGGGGAAATCAAAGTTGATAGCCATTGAAATATCCTACTTTACGAATCCTAATCTTAATCCTTCCTCTAACCCTCAATAACCTAACATTCAACTTTACCCTAGTCCTAATGAACAAGCCAAATCGGTCATGCCTAAGCCAGGTTCTAAACCTAACCCTAATTGTAACTTGCCTTAAACCTAACACTAATGTCCCTATTAGTCAACCTTTTCTGATTTAACCACAGTTTCAGGACATTTTGTTCCCTGTTATATAGTTACCAAACACAGAGAAAAGAAGCCAGCTGCCAAGCTCAGATTTCAGTGTCCCCAGCCTAACAGGATGTCAATGAGAATGGTGACAGGGGCACAAAACACCATAAACCTCTAACAACCATTGAGGGAAACTGACCTATTACGGCTGTTTAAAGGACTACACAAGTACCAACGTAACTAAAAGACATAATCCTGAAGAATTTCCTATCATTACATACACCTATTTTGTGCAACACTGATAGTGATTATCTAAGCCATGGGCTGTAACATATCCCAAAACAATTCTAACAGTATCGCTAACAACTACTGCAGGAGGCGTAATTTTTCTAATTCATATACCACTGACTCACCCATTCTTCTACTTTTGGTGATGGTTCCAAATTTTACATGATCATGGTAATGATATTTGTGGTCTTCAGCTGAGAGCTCTTTCCCGCAACAGCGTCTGTTGGTCTCAATTCCGTTACCCACCGCAAGCGAGACTGGTTCGAACTCCTGTTCCGCGTTTGACATTTTCTAAAAAATGTATTCCCACTTTTTACAACTAGGATCCCAATTGTAAACTCCGCAAGCGGATGAAGATCACGCGCCCCCGCACCCTCTTTGCACACAGAGTGCGCACTATCTACGGAGAACCTCATGCACTTCATCAAAGAGCTCATAAAACATTTGAGAAACACCACATTTGGAAATATATTGTCGTAGCAGAATGTCAATATTCAATAGTCCATTCAATAGTAGGTTTCTATTTCAGATTTTAGTGAAAAATCATTCACTACCATCCGTTGTTTTCCTTACATTTCCCAACATAGAATTGTTAAGATACTGTCCTATGACGTTTCACTCGCGAGCCACTCCAGTGTAGTGTATGACTAGTGTGTGGAACGTACGCTGACAACATCGAACAAGTTAATAATCGCTGACTAAACAAATACCTCTTTTCCAAAATCCAACTCTGGTCAACAGAAGCAGTTCCCAGTTATAAATATATTCCACAGACCCTGGGGAAAAATAAGTGTCAATCTGACCAATAATAAAGAAATCAAAACAGATTTTTACAGTAAGTGAGTGCACAAGCTTAAGTGTGGGTTATTGATTTATATCTTCGGGTAGATCTGATTATCGTGCCATTCATAATTTTGGCATTTCAGATCTTTTATATTGACAAATAAAATAGCCCCACCTCCCAACCGACTGAACAGTCAAACAAAATCTATGACACATTATCCAAATATAAGATACTTGTTTCACTTGCACCAGCTGTTGATTAATTTCCCAACTCCTAAAAACATTTAATGATTTCACTTGTGTCTTACCCCAAACTAAATTTGATCTGTCACATCCTAGGAAAAGAGTCAGCATTTCCCCTTCCTCTAACGCAAAGGAGGTTAATACATTGTCTGCTCTGATTTAGGCCTAGAAAGCAGAGCACCGTCGATGCTATCCCATTCAATGAAGAGACCCAACATTCCCAGCAGGCTCTAGCAGTAATTAAAAAAAAAATATTTCATTCATCTTGTGCACCAAGTTAGTTATTTTCTTTGTTTTCTTCTCAACCATGAAAAGTGTATGATAGCCTAACAGTAATAAAATATGTACTCTATTCAATGCAACCCACACCAAAATATTTTTTAATAAAAAATATGTTTGTGATTGCACATCTCTTTTGTGAAAAAGCTGAGTAATTGTTGACTGTTAGTGTTAACCGGGAAGTAATAGCCTTGTGGGAACGTTTTACTTTACAGACAGTATACATTTCTGAAAACTACAAACTATCATGAATACAAATCAGTTTAAATCATTTAGGTATCTTTATCAGAATCCAAGTTACACAGAAAAATGAAAAAATGCAATAAGGGAGAAAATCTAAATCAAAGTTTTTATTCCATTTAATTCTAAATCAATTTAGAAGCATCACAGAAATGCCAGCACAGCTTGATTATTTCAAAATAGATTTTCCAATCTATTGATTATTCTTAAAACAGGAACAAATGGTATTCTTTGCATTAAATAACCAAAACATGAACAATAAATGCCTTCCCCTGTTCTCTACAGTTTTCTATGGAAGATCTTGATGGTGAGGCTAGACCATTCCCTGCTGATTCTGAAATTTCTGGACCATCCATTATATTCACAATTATCTGAAAAGAGGAGTACATAAATCAGTTGTAATTGACTCACACACCATTTGTGCATGATGGATTTACACACACACACGCAAGTTTGTACAGCTACCCTCATGGGGACCAGAAAATAGAAATTGCATGCTCCCTTGCCCTAATCTTAATCTTTACCCTAAACCTAACCTTAACCTAACCCTAATCTAACCCTAAACCTAACCCCTAACCTTAACCTCAATAAAATAACATTTATGCCTAACCTTAACCCTAAACATAACCAACAACGCCTGGACCTTAAAGAAACTCCAATTCTAACTATAAAATCAATTGTAAGTTTTACCCTAAAACTAAACCGTGAGCCGGAAATTGACTTTTGCCTCACAGGGACCGGCAAAAGGTCCCAATGGGGCCAATTTTTTCTGGTTTTACTATACTCATTGGGACATTTGGTCCCCATGAGTTCAGTAAGACCTAACCCACACACACACACACACACACACACACCAACAGTTGCTGTGACACATGAATTTCACTGGTCTCAGTTATAACAGTTATAACAGAGATGATCAGACCCTTACAAAAAAGTCCCACAGGAATCCTGAAAGAATTCCATCTGTGCAGGTGTCCTGCAGGAAATCTCCCTGATGCCCCTGCTTGTGTATGACTTCTGTATATGTATGCATCCTGCACAACCATGACAATTCATGCAGGAATCCTGCTGGACCAAATCCTGTAGGATTTTAAATTGCAACTTAAACAATTTTTATATACCAGCAGGATGTAAATTCCTGCAGGACTAAAACCTTAAAGATTTGGATATTCCTGCAGGATATGTGAATATGCAAATTCCTGTCATCTGCTCATGTTATATTATAATATTAAGTAATATTAACTATGTAATATTATGCAGGTGGACTTCAATGACACTAAGTACAAACAATAGTATCTGGTCTTGTGTTTTTCATTGACTCACAATTTTTAAGTAGCTCAAGTTACTTTAGAAAAGGGTTTAGCTGATATTACAGAAATCAATAAATTAAGACAAAAATATGAAAGCAATCCAAAACTATAATGTTATCCCAATTTAATTATGCACAATACCATGACTGTATTGTCATGTTATTTTCTGTTTGTGAAATACAATAAATAAATAAAGCTCTGTGAGAATATACTGCCTCATCTTTACAGCTCAATCTTATGTGCCATATTATGACTTTGCAAATATGTACTGCAATATTCTCTCGTTACAGCAAGCCTAACAGATGTTCTACCCAAAAGCTGACTGTCAGCTTATCATTTTGAGTGTACGTGTTGATTGCGCGTAATTGGTTCGACGGGTCACGCGATTTGACGAGACCGAGCGAGATTGGAAACGTGTATTTTTCCAATGGTCACTCAGGTATCTCAATTCATGCAGGTAACGTCGTGTACCTACCTTTAGCTTTTTACCAATACTATGTTCTTTTCAGCTATAACGCTAAAGTACTGTACGTCAACACATTGTCCAGCTAGTACAGTATATATTGTTTAATTTAACGTTAGCTGGTGTATGTAATTGTCTAACTTATCTTGAATACGTAGCAAACTAACGTTGGCCGAGTAGTGGTAGTGGGTGCCGTAGTAGCTAGCTACAGTAGCTAGTTATGTTACTAACGACTTTTGCTATCAATTAACAGTATCAATCAGTTAACATACCGTAAATCATTTACTTGCATCACACAAGGTTTTTGCAGAGTCGGCTCATCACTGTCACTTGCTGTTACTCGATTTATGATTAAGATCTTCGTTGGTATCACTTGTGAATGAGGTAAACAATGTACTGCAGTAGTCTCTCGTAACAGCAGGTCTAACAAATGTTCTTCCCAAAAGCTGACTGTCTGCTTATCATTTTTGCGTGTACGTGTTGCTTGCGCGTAATTGATTTACAGGTCACGCGACTTGACGAAACCGAGCGAGATTGGGAACGTGTATTTTTCTAACGGTCACGCAGGTGTCTCAAGTCAAGCAGGTAACGTCATGTACCTACTTTTAGCGTAAACTGTTATCTGTCGTTTGCTATCAATTAACAGTAGCAGTCAGTTAACATCCGTAAACCATTTACTTGTTTACTATGGAAATAATAGTAATCATCCCCAATACTATCGATACAATAAATCTAAAAGCCTGCTGCACTGAACAATCGGAAACTATTTATAGACGCGACGCAAGAGTATTCTGGTGCATTACGTTAATCATTTTCAAAGGTTAGTCCGGTATACCATAGGTACGGTATAAAATAAAAGTTTGTACTTTATCTGAAATTGGAAAAATAACATTGTATATTTGGCAGTGACTGCAGGGGCACTCAAGTGGCCAATCAGATTTCAGGTGGGGCAAGCCCCATGGTTGCTCAGACCCTAAATCCGCCAGTGACTTTCAAGTCCTCAGTTATGATAATGGAGAGACCCAAATAGACACAAATTCTGTGCAAATTCTGAGGCTGTTCTAACGGTTCACAGACAAGGTTTTGTGAACCGGCCCTTCACTGTCACTCTCTGTTACTCGATTTATGATTAAGATCTTTGTTGGTATCACTTGTGAATGAGGTCATCAATAAATTCCCTAAATTATTTCCTGGCAATGTTGCCCATATTTAGGGGCGTAGGTTTGATTTCAAATGTGAGGGGGACAAACACTGGTGTAGCGTGGTGATGCGGGACCGGGTGCAAGCTGTCCTTACATGGACCCCATGCAGTATATACGCATTAAAAGCCGATCCTGAGATCTGACTGTCATAACCACACAGAAAAACAATAAAAAGTAAAAATACAAAACATTTATATAGAGGTCAAGCCACTGTGGGACCTGGTGGAACAGCACCCGTATAGCTATGCAGGTGGGGACAAAATGTTTTTGCAAATGCCCATGTTTTGAGATGGGATGGCCAACAAGCTCATATAGGTGTGATGGCCATATGCTGTATGTGCACCGATGGACAGATCACATTGATTCTGCTACAATGAACATGCAAAATACAGCCTTCAGCCATTTAATTTAATATTACTTAGTTAACATATTGTCTGATGTGTGCTCTTAGTGAAGAGCTACTAGAGACCTCTGTATTTCAATGTGTGTGGCTGATCTGTGATCTACATGTACATTTTGCCTGTACTGTACATCCTCACCTCCCAAGCTCCACCCCAGATAGCAATGAGTCGGCGGACCGGAGGCGGTCCTCCAGAGACAGTAGAAGCGTCAGAATGTCTAAATCGCAAACACGTTTGCCCGGCTCACCGCCAGTGGCAGCCGCCTTCCTACCGCCTGTGTTCTGCGGCCGGCCCGTGGGCCAACCGCCGTTCCACCGCCGTTATACAGAAGGCGGACCTTCTGCGGCAAACGCTATTTTCGAGCGATCTGCCGCTTATATATATATTTAATATTTATAGCATGCAGTTTATCGAGAATAATGATTGATCAAACCAGACAAATTTCCATTTGGTGTTTTAATTCCACATTTCAAAGTACAGTAACTGTCATTCAAACAAGATGTGTCAGATCACTGAAATAAATAACAGGCAGAAAAAAATATACATATAAATACACACTACAGAACATGCAGGTTTCCAATTAAATTTTGGTTAAAAAAAAACAGCAATACGAGCAAATTATAACACAAACACAATAATTGTTAATAATATAAAAAGGTCAGCTCTGGGATGAAAATAATTACCAGTAAACATAACAAGTAATGAGGATATTTGGTACCAAAGAACATGCAGGATACCAAATAAATCGAGGTATAACATCACATTTTCAAGCCATTTCTAACAATAGGAAAAGTGGTAATAATTTAGAGTAAAGCTCTAGAGTAGAATATACCATTATAATGGCATTGCTGACCTGTAGCACAAGATTTACACCGTGCTGCAATAAGATCTGTCTCTTGTATCTGTGATAAACAAAACTTGACATATATATTTATATAAAAATACGGAGGTAAAAACAGTAGTAGAACAGACCATTATAAATGCAATGCTGACCTGTGGCACAAGGATTTACAAGCTATATTTAACAATAGAATAACAGTTAAGCACTGTGACGGAATGAAAAATGCTGATGTTAAAAACAGAGTAAGTAGAATATTTGGTACCAGGTAATGTGCAATATCAAGTATCAGAGGTATGAAATAGTATTTCCAAGCTATTATTAATAGAATAACAGTTAAGCACACTGATGAAATGAAAGTAGAATTTTGGTACTAGTTAATGTGCAATATCAAGTAACAGGTATGAAAAAGGATTTACAAACTATAATAGAATCGTTAAGACGGAATGAAATAAGCCAATACTAAAGTTAAAATACCAAAAAAAACAGGGTGGATTTGGTGAGTGTAGTCTGGCACTTCTGGCTTCTTGATGTTACTGACTGCAGGATAAAGAAAGTGTTCCAGTTCAGTGATGCTGGGGTGTCAGTAGCCTAGGTTTAGGGGTCGGCTGTGGGTCCTTCTCAGCTGTGCGGCGCCTTTTTCTGCCTTCACGGTCCGATGCTCCTTTTAGGTAACGCACCTACAGGGGTTCCCAGAATAAAAGTCAGTCCTGGTCCCTCA
Organism: Esox lucius; assembly: GCF_011004845.1. Taxonomy (NCBI): domain Eukaryota; kingdom Metazoa; phylum Chordata; class Actinopteri; order Esociformes; family Esocidae; genus Esox; species Esox lucius. The sequence continues at coordinate 23,317,373 of NC_047592.1, read as the reverse complement.
AATACTAAACTACGACATTTATATCTAGGTCTAATACATGTACAGGTATTAAACTAACAAACACAGGTGTTGTTTACAAGTTGTACCTGATTGCCCAGTGAGAGCAAACGTCTTCAACATTGTCCCTACTTGCTTCACTTGCTCTTGAAGTGAGCCGCTGTCATCCGAAGCTACAAAATCAAAGGCATATGGTAATTCTGAACCTACATTACACACAAAAAAGTAAAATTTAAGAAAGTGCACGTTCTCACCTGCTTGTGCATTGCATTCCCTCAGGGCTTGGTTTTCATTCTGGAGTCTCTGGAAATCTACATAAAAAAATTAAAAAAACAACTACTAAAGGCAATATTTTCAATACTGTTAAAACACTGGACAATAAGACATAGGCCTAGAATATACCTTCATAGCTGAAAACTTTGTGCTGTACACGAGATGCCAGGGGCGTCCAAGGGCCAATAACAAAGTGATTACTTTCTCCTATTGATAATCATTGACGTAAAAATATGTTTGAAGTAATTGCATACATTTAATGAATTGGACTTAAATGTAAAACTTAGTTTAGCGCAACGTATTACATGCATCCAGCGTTTTCACCCATATGCTGCCAGTGTAAATTTGCTGCTGGTGGTGTAAAGCTTAGTACTTGACGAGCTGGGGGAACAAACATAACAGCTTTAATTTCACTGCAGAGATTGCATATTCAGTAATGAAACAATAATTGAACTGTGCAAAGCTAATGATATGTACAACACACCTCGACACCTTTTATCCAGAAAGTCAAGTGCCCTAATGAAAAACAGATTATGGATAAAAGGATTCCTAATCTTAAATAGAAGCAATAGTTTCCAAGACAAAAAACGTCACTAATAACATCACTTACTTGTACTCAAACTCTTGGCTCTGTGAAGTGGAGTCTGGATTACTGGGGAGAAACCTGGTTCTGAGAAAGAGGGAACAGAAATTTGAAAATCTAACTAAGTGTATAGTTTAGTTACAGGATCACAAATTAAGCATCACAGCAATACATTTTACATACCAGCTCTGAAGTCTACAGATGGCTCAACATTTTCCTGGTTTTCTGGAATCGATGCAACTTCTGTAGCATGTAGTGATTCAAGTGAATGTCCTGTTTGTCCCTCTCAACTCTTTTCAATATTATTTTCCTTTTGGCCCAGTGACTAGACAGTGTGACTAACAATGCATTTACCTTTAAAGCCAAAACAATTGACCAACAGTAGGTCTCTTGGGTGAAGATGGCCAGAGCATAACCGGTTAAGGTATCTGCAAGAAAACGTGAACAAAACCGGATGGTTAACGTTAGGAATATACAGTATCTATGCTGTGGGGGGGAAACATTATCAGCCAAATGTGGAACAGTGAAATTGTTAAAAATAAAATGTATTCACCGAGTGTTGTGATTCAAGTGAACACAGAATTTAATCGCCTTAAATCCAGTACAGGTGCAACACAGCACAAAACTTGCTAGACACAGTGTGTTCTGTAACAAAGGCAAAACAGCATGTGCTAGCTAACACTTACTAGCCACTCTAGCTACTGGACTAGCAGCATACTTGTTCATGCAAACAAAATAATTTAAACAACATATATACATCGTTATTTTTGTAAGAAAACACTAAAAGTTAAACTTAGTCTTTCTAGATGTAAAGCTTTTGCTACCTATTATAGTTCGTTAAAATTCTACATGTACTAGTAACATTGCGTAAACAAGGCTACTTTAGCTAGTTGGGCAAGAACAAAGATGACTACACATTTTAAATATATAAACTAAAAACAATGTAAACATAATATTGCGTTACACAAAAAGGAAACATGTACTTACTTAAACGATGGTAGTCGATGACTTTGCTAGCTAGCAAACTGCAGGCTGTAACTCGCGATTGAGCGACGAACTGATGCGAATGTGTGTCCAAACCAACATGGCCGGTCGATTTTGAGAGTAGCCTTGTATTTAAAAGCGTCTTGCCGCCGGACGACCGCGGTCCATTAGACCGAAGCAACCGCCAGAGAAAATGAAGCAGTCAGACCATCTCGCAAGAAATGGGAGTGACGTATTCGGCGGCAAACGTTTCATCCCCGCCAGCAGGACACACCTATAGCCGACAGCTTAAGGCCGGCGGCAAAAAGAAGCCGTGCGGATATTTTTTGCTATCTGGGACCACTCTCTTGCATGACTACACTGGTTGACTCAACATCTTTCTGGTTTTACTAATAAATATGAACATTCAAGATATGGGCTACACATAACATAACTAATTTTATTTAAGTTATCCACCTTTAAAGACATTTCACCTCAGCTCCACAGTTGACCTTTTCTCCCTGGTTGTCTGATCCTGCTATAGACCTGCTCATGGTCACCATCTGTTTCTGCTAAAATGCAGGACCTTCTCATGGTCTCATGGTCACCACTGTCTCATGGTCACCACCATGCAGGACCTTCTCATGGTCACCATCTGTTTCTGCTAAAATGCAGGACATACAACATGAACAACTTGATATACATTGATGCCTGCAGAACCTGATGGCAATGTTTGATCTATAAAACCCACATTAGGTTGAAATGACAAATGCAGCTACTTATTTAGGGAACTACAAAATTAACCAACTTTTCAAGAGAGAAGCTACAGTATTAAGGTAGTTAGTTAGCTATATCTTCTAATGTCTCATAGCTAGCTAGCTGCACCACTAACTTTGTCTTTGCATTAAAAAAACGCCAGTTTGTCTATCTTCAGTCTTTTCTTGGCTGGTGTCATACGGTGCTAGCTGTGAGTGAGGTGAACCTAGTGTAATGTAGAATGTTTGCTAGCTGGTGAAATAACGTAAGCTAGCAAGGTTATATATATTTTGCAACTATCATTCAAATATAACGTTAGCCTAACTACACCTAACCACTTTTAGAAAAACACTCTGACAAGATAAATATCTACATCATTCATACGTTACGGGAGCTAATGAGCTAGAGGTAATGTCAGCTAGGTTACCAAACTTTCATGAGACAGAGATCCCAGTTGCTAGTTAGAACAGTAGCCACTACTCTACTACGGTAATCAGACCTACCCAGCAACTACCTCAAAGCAAAGTGTCTGCGTGTGGTCTTAAGCCCGGTCTGATTTAATTTACTAAATTGCTTACTGCAACGTTGTAAAGAGGTTGAGCTTTTCTTATAATAAGAGTTATGTTGATAAATGGGGGGGGGGGCAAAATGCAATTTTCAAAAAATTTACAAACCCGATTCCAAAAAAGTTGGGACACTGTACAAATTGTGAGTAAAAAAGGAATGGAATAATTTACAAATCTCATAAACTTATATTTAATTCACAATAGAATATAGATAACATATCGAATGTTCAAAGTGAGACATTATGTAATGTCATGCCAAATATTGGCTCATTTTGGATTTCATGAGAGCTACACGTTCCAAAAAAGTTGGGAAAGGTAGGAATAAGAGGCCGGAAAAGTTAAATGTACAGCTGGAGGACCAATTTGCAACTTATTATGTCAATTGGCAACATGATTGGGTATAAAAAGAGTCTCTGAGAGTGGCAGTGTCTCTCAGAAGTCAAGATGGGCAGAGGATCACCAATTTCCCCCAATGCTGCGGCGAAAATTGTGGAGCAATATCAGAAAGGAGTTTCTCAGAGAAACATTGCAAAGAGTTTGAAGTTATCATCATCTACAGTGCATAATATCATCCAAAGATTCAGAGAATCTGGAACAATCTTTGTGTGTAAGGGTCAAGGCCGGAAAACCATACTGGATGCCTGTGATCTTTGGGCCCTCAGACGGCACTGCATCACATACAGGAATGATACTGTAATGGAAATCACGACATGGCCTCAGGAATACTTCCAGAAAACATTCTCGGTGAACACAATCCACCGTGCCATTTGCCGTTGCCTGCTAAAACTCTATAGGTCAAAAAAGAAGCCGTATCTAAACAGGATCCAGAAGTGCAGGCGTTTTCTCTGGGCCAAGGATCATTTAAAATGGACTGTGGCAAAGTGGAAAAGTGTTCTGTGGTCAGACAAACCAAAAGTTCATTTTGGAAAACTGGGACGCCATGTCATCCGGACTAAAGAGGACAAGGACAACCCAAGTTTTTATCAGCGCTCAGTTCAGAAGCCTGCATCTCTGATGGTATGGGGATGCATGAGTGCGTGTGGCATGGGCAGCCTAGACATCTGGAAAGGCACCATCAGTGCTGACAGTTATATCCAAGTTCTAGAACAACATATGCTCCCATCCAGATGTCGTCTCTTTCAGGGAAGACCTTGAATTTTCCAACATGACAAAGCCAGACCACATACTGCATCAATTACAATGTCATGGCTGCATAGAAGAAGGATACGGGTACTGAAATGGCCAGCCTGCAGTCCAGATCTTTCACCCATAGAAAACATTTGGCGCATCATAAAGAGTAGACCTAAGACAGTTGAGCAACTAGAAGCCTGTATTAGACAAGAATGGGACAACATTCCTATTCATAAACTTGAGCAACTTGTCTCCTCAGTCCCCAGACGTTTGCAGTCTGTTATAAAAAGAAGAGGGGATGCCACACAGTGGTAAACATGGCCTTGTCCCAACTTATTTTTCCCTTTAAGTGATACATTTTCTCAGTTTAAACATTTGATATGTCATCTATGGTTTATTCTGAATAAAGTATTGAAATTTGAAACTTCCACATCATTGCATTCTGAAATGCCTGCAATACCTTTTTATTTGGATCACTGTTTAACCAGCTATGATCACTGATAAATGCATTGGCCTCTTTTAGCTCCACAGAGCTGTGACAGAGAATCGTGTACCTGTGAGATACCACCGGTTAGGGTGTTATAAGACTATTATTAACAAGATAGCAATTTATTTAGATTCTGGTCTGAGCATGCTAATCTGTAAAATTATCCATTTCCCTCAAGTGATCATGCATTTTCTGTAGGCTACATTACAGTGACATATATGGTTTACACTGTAATAAACATCCCAAATGTTGATTCTTACACCCAAAAATATTTTGTTCATTTTTGCCTTCTCGTGGACAGAAAGCTTGTCTGGGAATGAGACTGGCATCCACGCACACATACATGCACACACACATAACAAGTGTACATAAGTAGACAAGCTTTTAGTTTCAAGACAGACCAGTGAGAGTTAAGTAGTTTTAAATGCCACCAGCTGTGTCAAACACACACACACACACCCCTCATGAGCAAATCTAGCGCCCACTCAAAATGATTGGACATCACATCCGACGGGCTCTTGAAGGCCACCACACACACCATATATATATTATGACGCAATGGGTTCAATCCTACAGTAGCCTATGATGTATCCGAATTTTCACATAATTTCCCTGGAAACAGAACCAAACATTGCATTGGAATACCAAGTCCCACCACTAAATTTGCAAACCATAACTCAAACAATACTTTACAAAGCAGAAGTGTATAAATTATGATATCCATTCTTTTTCCATCCACCATCCGAAAGAATATATCAGAGTGGTAAGACAAATACATTCTCCTTTAAAAATTTTGAATTATTTTCATAAGGTTAACTATAACAGGTATAATTATTTATTAGAATGTAACAAGTTTGTCTTCTGTAATTTCCAAATAAGCTTGCATAAAATTCAACTGTGCTCATTCCCTATGTTTTGCATTCCTTCAGAGAAGGGCCTATAGAGACTGTGAAAAATAGTGTATCATGTACTGTAGGGAAGTAGTTCATGTAGGGTATATTCTATCACGTGATTTATGACCCTGGTGGGCGGGACATCCGGTTTGCTGGGTGGGACTTCCGGGTGTGACATATGGACTTCCTGTATGACGTGTGTTAGGGCGGAACCTCCGGAATGACGTTTGCATGTCCAGTGACTTTGTAATTTATGATTGCATTGATGTGTTCTTGTTTGATGTTTTACAACGATTGATAAACAACTCGGACAAGCATTATAACTAATGGGTCTTAATGTTCCAGATTGTTAAATTCCCAGGCAATAAATAGGCATTATATCAGCAGCAAGATGTTTGATGGTTAACAAAAGGGCTCCAGGGTTCAGCAATGTTAAATCCCTTGGCATTTTATGTTCCCATAAGTGCTACAACAGATGTCCTACAACCAGTGGGTGTTAACCTTTCATGTTTTATAATGCCTGTGTAGCATGAAGTTTTTCTCAAGTACCAAATTACATGTGGGCAACAGGCTTTTTATGTACGATATAAAGAGTGTGTTTTATTTTAGCACAAGATGGGCGTTAAGATCTGATCTGCCCATAGTAATGGTCCCTTTAAAATAACCATTAGCACAAACTGTAGTATAGGTTGATAAACATCCCGTGTTTCACACAAGGTTTATAATCAACCAAAGCACTACAGAAAACCAACATCGCATGAGCAATGCTATTATTTTGAAGGAACAAAAAATGCCGAGGTCGACCACACATTACAACTAGGCTGATTGTATCGTGGTTGGGTTTAAAATATTGTTAGCAATAATGATTTGTGAAATCAAAATTGGTGTTTTAACTCAGCATTAACTTCTGAGTTGCATTATATGGCAAAATGTTACAAAGTTACCAGGAAGGTTGATTTAAAATTTGCATGAACAATGGTGATTCGTTGACAGGTCAAGATATGTTATTACAGGTAAACAAAACTTTTGTAAGCGCATATTCTTAAAACGTACAAGCATTAGCGCGAGAATGTTTTCTACACATTGGTAGATTTTTTTACAGGTATCCATGCTTACAAACTAGTATTTATGAGTTTGTGAATACGTGTGCGTGTGTGTGTTAGTATTTGCGGATGCTGGGACTTCCAGGTAATATGTGTTGCGTTCTTGTAATGACTTGAAGCAACTTGTGAATTTTTTATTGCTTTATGGTCTTATATTATGTTTGTTAAATGTTGTTTGAAGAGATTAATGGCTATATGGTGACAATAGCCAGCTTTTATATGTAAGCGGATGAGTTTGTCGTTGATAGATAAAATTAAATGACGTACGCGATGTCACGGCTGAGCTGCGATAACTAATGAGAAAGGCGGTTCTACCGGACCGAGAGTATCAATGTGCTTGACAAACATATACAAATTGTTTATCTGTATCGCAATTTTAAGCAATGTAACTGGTGTAGTTCTAATGTGAAGAACGATGACGTATAACCAATGACAAAGAGGAGCCCCGGCTGTGTTATTATTAAATCCACTGCTGCCACAGAAGACCGCTGTTGTTCCAGCATGGAGTAGGCCGTTTATACAGTAAGTACACTTTCTTTTATTTGAAATAATTTATTTGAATTGTGTTGCAAATATAAATGCTAACAAACGACACATTTTAACTTTTCAAGAATGTATAAAACGATTACATCATGGGGCAGTCCAAGCGCTTTTATCTGTCTTTCATATTGTCTGTTTTATATATCTTGGTCTTCTGCTTACCCTCTTTGTTTTTATTTCAGACCAAGTAACCAGCATCAGTGTCAGTTGGACTGCATGGTTTTGATTTTACACATCCTGAACAGATCCGTTTTGTGTAAGTAATTATGTACAGACAATTTCTGCCTTGTACTAAATGTTATTAATATTACGGCAATATGCATACAGCTGAATCTTTGTACTCTATTTATCGACCAACAGGGTGAGGACCCACTGATGATGCAGACTACATCACCATAATGGCTTTAGTTATGGACACCTCCCCCACAGTCAGGGGATTTTTGAATACAGTTACCCCATTACACAATACTTGAAAGCTGAATGTAATACATATTTTACCGTCAACTCATCAAAACTGTGATGTATGAATTAGAATAATATTTCAACCTGTAAGTGGATCATTATATACACGTTAAGTTAGAGAAATGGCAAAAAAAAATTGCTATCCACAGACCAGACACGGAACGCCCATCAACATCTACACATAATCAACAGACCACACCCCAAAATACAAATGAACCGGGCAATACTTTGTTACACTATGATACAGACATTAATCCACAGATGCAAGGTTTGTTAACCGAGCTTAGTAGTCCCCATTTTCACATTATCTAGTTGACTCTCCTCCGAGCTCTCTTATGCAAACCTCATTGCAACGTTGGTGATGTTAGAGTTATACAACGTAATGAGTTTGACAACGCTGAATTACAACAGTTGATACATTTCCAAAATACTGGTGAAGTTGGTGATTTTGGCACATTCTATGCACTCATTATGGAAGGCCTGGATACTTAGATTGATAAAGCTTCAGACTTTGTACATGGGCCTGGTGATCACCTACAGATTCTGTTTGTTTGATGGGTATTTTGAATCCACAGTACACATTGTGGCAGATTACAAGGAGAGGTGAGGGGAGAGGTGAGGGGAGTGGTGATTGAAGGAAGGTATCTTGCGGCTCGTTGGCTCCACCCCCGAGCCTTATATGGACTTCCTCTTCTGACACAGACAGGCTGGGATCAATTGGGTAATTAGGTATTGGAGGGTAAAAGGGAAGCAGCTGGTTTTAGGGGGAGAGAGTGAATAGAAGAAGGTGGGACAGTGTGAAGAGAGGAGTGACGAGAAAATATAGAACTGTGTGACTACTTGGTGTGACCTGGACTGGCTTACTAACCCCCTGTGTACCGAACTGATTTGGATGAGGACCGGTTGGCGGATTACCTGTGGACTCCCCGTGGATAGAAGGCGATGAGAATGGAGTGTGGACCGTGAAGCAGTGGACGGTGAAGTAGCGACAAAATCCCCTCCTATGCTGTGAATTGTGCTTAATAAACCTTCCAACTGTGTACAACTGTACTCCTGGTGCCGGCTTGTGTTATTGTGCTGGTGACGTGGAAGCCCACACCCCCGGGCTTGCCACATATGGTGGAGGATGCGGGCAACAGCCGACTAGCCTCCACACTTAACCGAGCCATAGAGTATAATGGAAGCCCTGGTAAAACAGTTGGTGGAGTCCAACCTAGCACAGCAGGCCATGCATCGAGAGTTGGTGGAGGAACAGCGTCAACAGACTGCTCTTCTGCGGGCTGAACTGAGCCAGCTGACAGCCTCCCAGACCGGAGTGGCTGCCGGCCCAGCTGTCTCACATCCCAAACCGAGTCTGTTCCTAGTGAAGTTGACTGAACAGGATGATATTGAGGCTTACCTCCACGCCTTTGAGAGGACAGCAGCTAGGGAGGAATGGCCCCATGAGCAATGGGCCAGCCTGCTTGCCCCGTTCCTGTCAGGCTCTGCACAGAGGACCTATCAGGACCTGACTGCTGACCAGGCGACAAATTACGAGGTGCTGAAGAAAGAAATCCTGCGACGATACGGATTTAATCTGATTAGCAGGGCACAAAGATTCCACGATTGGACATATGATGCCACAGCACCCCCTCGGACGCAAATGCATGATCTGATCAGACTGGCCAAGAGCTGGCTGACGGCCGAACCACTGACCCTCAACCCCATTGAGAAAGTGGTCATAGATAAATTCCTACGTGCTCTGCCGTATGAGGCTAAAAAGTTAGCAAGCCAAGCTAACCCTCAGAGCGCAGATCAGTTAGTGGAGCTAGTGGAAGGACAGCAGGTAGCTTTGGAGGTTCTGCGCAGTGGACAAACACGGAAAACCGAACCCTCCCCTCGTCAGAAGGAGAGGAAACAGACAGAGGATCGTGCCGGTAGTCCTGCTAACGAGAGGGGAACACCCACAGCCAGCTCCCAGAGACGACGACCGTTTCTGAATCCGGACAGCAGGAAATGTTTTGAGTGTGGCGAGCCAGGACACATCGCCTGGTACTGTCCAAGCCGCGATGTCCCGATGCCTACGGCCTCGGCAAGTGAGGCGGCTGGAGGACGTCCCTGCAACTTGTTGATGACATGCTGGACGGCGGAGGGTGGCCCTTCCCCTATCACCCCGGTAAGAGCCAATGGAAAGGACACCACTGCGCTTTTGGACTCAGGAAGTATGTCGACCCTGACCAGGCCTGAATTCGCCCAGTCCTCACCCCTGACCGGCACGGTGCCCATCACGTGCATACATGGTGAGACTAAAACCTACCCTACCGCACTTCTCCACCTACAGACCACAAAGGGGCAGTATACGGGACCAGTGGGAGTCGTCCCGAATCTACCTGTGCCGGTCCTCATCGGGAGGGATTGCCCTATGTTCCGCCGATTATGGGCCAGTATGTCTGGGAAGGTAGAAAAACGAGGAAACCAGGAGAGAAGTCGGAAGGCTGGGACAGGCTCCGGGGAGGCGAAGGCCCGGATGTGTGGGTTCCAGGAAGTAGACCCCCAGGTGTCAACAGGACCACCCTCGGAGGGTGAAGTAGATGAAGCAAGTCAGGAGGAAGCGGAGGCGGGTCTGAACGACATGTTTCCGATGGACCAGGAGGTGGCACCAGAGCCCGCCGCTCTAGCGGGCCGGTTTGGTACGGCCCAACTGGAGGACCCCAACCTGGCCCATGCACTCCAGCAGGTTACTGTGGTGGACGGAAAACCCATGGAGGGGGTAAGTCGTATCACTTATCCCCACTTCTCGATAAAGAACAAATTGTTGTATCAAGTGGTGAAGAAGAACAATGAATGTGTGGAGTTGTTATTGGTGCCCCGTCCATTTGTACAACATGTCTTGCAGTTGGCACACTCCCACCTCCTTGGGGCGCATCTAGGGGTAGAGAAGACCCTAGACCGGATCCAAAGCCGATTCCACTGGCCGGGGGTGAAGAGAGCAGTAGAGGAGTACTGCCGCAGTTGCCCAGAGTGTCAACTGGTGGCCCCAAAGCCACACTTTCGCAGTCCCTTGGTTCCCCTACCTATCATCTCAGTCCCTTTCAGCAGGATTGCCATGGACTTAGTGGGACCCTTACCCAAGAGCAACCGAGGACACCAATATATCCTGGTGGTTCTGGATTATGCCACCAGGTACCCGGAGGCCATTCCACTGCGCACCATGGCTACCAAGGGAATTGCACGTGAGTTGGTCATGCTGTTCTCCCGAGTGGGTATCCCTGAGGAAATATTAACAGACCAGGGAACCCCATTCATGTCCAGGATTATGAAGGATCTATGCAACCTAATGAAGATAACCCAGTTGCGTACCTCAGTGTATCACCCACAGACAGACGGTTTGGTGGAGAGGTTCAATAGAACGCTGAAGCAGATGCTTAAAAAGGTAATGGAGGCGGACGGAAGGAATTGGGACCAGTTACTACCGTACCTGATGTTTTCGATTCGGGAAGTGCCCCAAGCTTCCACAGGGTTCTCTCCCTTTGAACTCCTGTACGGGAGACGACCCAGAGGACTACTGGACGTGGCGAAAGAGGCTTGGGAACAGCAACCATCGCCCCATCGAACCATGGTGGAACATGTGGAAGACATGAGAGGCCGTATGGCAACCCTGTGGCCCTTGGTACGGGAACATATGCGGGAAGCCCAGGAGGCCCAATCCCGGGTGTACAACAGAGGAGCAAAACCAAGAGACTTCCAGCCAGGAGATAAAGTATTGGTGTTGGTCCCCACCTCGGAATGTAAGTTTTTGGCTAGATGGAACGGACCGTATGAAGTGCTTGAAAAGATGGGTGATGTTAATTATAAGGTCAGACAGCCGGGACGTAGACATTCGACCAAGATATACCATGTGAATTTAATGAAGAAATGGAATGCACGTGATGTACTCTATTCTTTTGCCCCAAAGAAGGCTACAACTGAGACCCAGCCAGCAGCGGTACCTATGGGAGATCAGCTGAGCCCAGCACAGAGGCAAGAGCTAATGGAGTTGGTCGACCGGAGCCGGGATGTGTTCTCCAGTGAACCAGGACACACTGATCTGGTAGAACACAACATAATCACCGAACCCGGGAGAAAGGTAAAGTTGAGACCCTACCGCATACCGGAAGCAAGAAGAGAGGCTGTCCGGACCGAAGTGAAAACGATGTTGGAAGGGGATATCATCGAAGCGTCAAACAGCGAGTGGTGTAGCCCCATAGTGTTGGTCCCGAAACCAGACGGCACGACTCGCTTCTGTAATGACTTTAGAAAGGTTAATGAAATCTCCAAATTTGACGCCTACCCCATGCCCCGAATTGATGAACTAATTGAGAGGCTAGGGACTGCCCGTTTTATCAGCACGCTTGACCTCACGAAAGGCTATTGGCAGGTGCCTTTGGCTCTCGAAGCGAGGGAGAAAACGGCGTTTGCCACCCCTGATGGCCTCTTCCAGTACAAGAAACTGCCCTTTGGGTTACATGGGGCACCAGCTACCTTCCAGAGATTGATGGACAGAGTTCTCCGTCCCCATCAGGAGTATGCGGCGGCTTACCTCGACGATATCGTCATCCACGGAAGCAAGTGGGAGACCCATCTGCACCAAGTGAGCTTGGTTCTACAGGCCCTAAGGGAGGCCGGCCTCACAGCTAACCCCACGAAATGTCGACTCGGTCTGCAAGAGGCTGAGTACCTCGGTTACACGATTGGGAGGGGATGTGTCAAACCCCAGGTGAAGAAAGTGGAGGCGATTCGGAACTGGCCCCGCCCCCTTACGAAGAAGCAGGTACGCACGTTTGTGGGTTTGACCAGCTACTATCGCAGATTCATTCCCCACTTTGCTTCTCTAGCCGGCCCCCTAACAGATCTGACCAGGAGCTGCCGGCCCAACCCATTGGTGTGGACAGAGGGGACGGAGAAAGCATTTCAGGATCTAAAGGCTGCGCTGTGTTCTGGACCCGTACTGGCGACTCCAGACTTCTCCAAACCACTGGTGGTACAGACCGATGCATCTGAAACCGGGGTCGGTGCTGTCCTATCACAGCAGCAAGAAGGTGAGGAACACCCAATCTTGTACATCAGCCGGAAACTGTTGCCACGGGAACAAAGATATTCCACGGTGGAGAAAGAATGCCTTGCAATCAAATGGGCCCTGGAGAAGCTTCGATATTACCTGCTGGGACGGCACTTCACCCTCGTAACAGACCATGCGCCACTTGTTTGGATGTCAAGGAATAAGGACAGCAACGCTCGGGTTACTCGCTGGTTCCTGTCTTTACAGCCCTTTGCTTTCTCTGTCATCCACAGGTCCGGGGCAGCCCATGGCAATGCCGATGCCCTGTCCAGGCGGGATGCTCTAGGGAGCTGGACCGCGCCTCCCTCTGGGTCGGAGCTGAGGGGGGGGTGTGTGGCAGATTACAAGGAGAGGTGAGGGGAGTGGTGATTGAAGGAAGGTATCTTGCGGCTCGTTGGCTCCACCCCCGAGCCTTATATGGACTTCCTCTTCTGACACAGACAGGCTGGGATCAATTGGGTAATTAGGTATTGGAGGGTAAAAGGGAAGCAGCTGGTTTTAGGGGGAGAGAGTGAATAGAAGAAGGTGGGACAGTGTGAAGAGAGGAGTGACGAGAAAATATAGAACTGTGTGACTACTTGGTGTGACCTGGACTGGCTTACTAACCCCCTGTGTACCGAACTGATTTGGATGAGGACCGGTTGGCGGATTACCTGTGGACTCCCCGTGGATAGAAGGCGATGAGAATGGAGTGTGGACCGTGAAGCAGTGGACGGTGAAGTAGCGACAAAATCCCCTCCTATGCTGTGAATTGTGCTTAATAAACCTTCCAACTGTGTACAACTGTACTCCTGGTGCCGGCTTGTGTTATTGTGCTGGTGACGTGGAAGCCCACACCCCCGGGCTTGCCACAACATATGCTGAGGCCCTGGTTAGAGGTTGTGAGCTACATATGGGAGCTGGTTTAGCCTTAGATGATTGTGTGACATTCACAGATATTGTTCGGTTTGAAGAAATGGCAGGGTGTAAAATTGTTGTCTTTCCTCAAACACAGGATGGTCACTTCACCAAGTTTCAAAACAGCAAGGACACCCACCTTAGAACCGTCTTTATGTACTTACACGATAACCATTTCTATGGCATCATGAATCTGAAGAGTGTGTCATGATTTTGAGTGGTGTTATACAGGTTTTAACACCCGCAGTGATCATGGCTGTAAACATAGCTGTAGTGTCTGTCTTCATGAAGATTTTCATACCCAACCTCGTAACACGTTCAAGTTCAAAGGTTTATTTGTCATTTGCAATAACAAGTTATGGCAATGAAATGCTTGGTTTTCACAAAGCAGTGCCGGGACTGTAAGTGGATATGTTATTCTGACATTTGCTAAAGACAGCATAAGGGCTTGAAGCTCCACAAAGGTGTGGGTTGTTGGGTTAGCAGGTGTGACCAGAATATACTGTGTCGATTGTGGCTGTCATTACAACGTTCGTATTACCAACTATAAAGCGCACAAGTGCATGGCTAACATGTGTCCCAATTGTAATGTGGATATGACTGTTGAAATTAATCATCAGTGTTTCATAAAACTCTCTAAACCCAATGACCGCAGTGAGCACTACATATTTTATGATTTTGAGACAATTGCCAATCCTGTGAACAGTATACACACTGCAAATGTTGTGTGCGCAATAAGCTTTGATAATGAGATGTAGTGTTCGGCTGGAGATGGTTGTGTTGAAGCTTTTTTCCAAATGTTTAGGCAGACTAAATATACTGACAACACCTTTATAGCACATAACTCTAAAGATTTTGATGGTTACATCTTGATGCAATACCTTGCTAACAATGGTATTGGCACGACATTCAGGATTTTTACAGACAGCACATTCAATCAGAGATAAATTGATAGTCATTGCTTCCTACTGATGAAGTTGGGGGCTTTGCCACATGCAATGGGTTTTAAGGACTCAAGAAAAGGCTACTTTCCTTACAAGTCTAACATCAAAGAGAATGAGAACTGTTGGCCCCCATCCGGAACCACATTACTATGGTGTGAATATCATGATGGCTAAAGAAAAATATGAGTTTTTGCAATGGTACAAAACGGTTTCCACAGACACCTTTGTTATGAAGGATGAAATAAAGGCTTACTGTGTGAATGATGTGGTCATCTTGAGAGAGGGTTGTATGCGCTACAAACTCGAGTTCCTGGAATGTGGTGGTGTTGACCAATTCCGATCAGTTACGATTGCTTCGGCTTGCATGAATGTCTTTTGCAACAGATTTCTCACCAAGGACACAATTGCATTGGTCCCCTCAGACAACTACAATCGTCAGAAGACATTCTCAAACAGCTTAATCCAGTGGCTTGAAGATGTGACCTCTTATGCGAATATATCGATACAGCACACACTGAACAGGGGTGAAGTGAAAATTGGTGCCTACTATGTTGATGGATATGCTGCACGTGATGGGGTGTGCACAGTCTATGAATTTCTAGGCTGTTTCTGGCACGGTCACCCAAAGTGTCATTGTTCAGCAAGCACCAATCCGGTGACGAAGATTCAGTACCGGTTGATGCATTAACAATGGCTGACAAAGCTTGAGGCTTTAAAAGAACAACACAACATACAAGTTCCATACATATGGGAGTGTGATTGGAATCAGCATAAAACACATCCGCAAATGTCCATGTCACGGCCCCTCTTCCATGATATGTGTTTTTGTGTATCTGTCTGTTGTCATGGTAACGAGCTAGGGGGCGTGACATCAGTTCCAGGGTGATGCCGGGGTCCAGCTGTTCCCTCTCTGCAATTACGCACCTGTTCCTGGTTCTCCAATAACCAGCCCTGACTTCCCGTCCCCTGCTGGTTCTTTAAGTCTCATTTGTATATGACGTTCTTCCGGTCTGCCACAGGATTACCATCTCATCTTCCACTCACCTGGTTACTCACCTGAAAACACACACACCGAAGCCGGATCAGTCCCCCACGCCGCGACCAATACCCACCTCCACGCTCCCTTGGGATTCCAGACCCGTCCTCACCCCACCATCCAGCCCCGCTTTCCTTTGTTCTGACCTGTACCCTGATAATAATAAGAGTTACGAGAACACGCAGGTGTTTGGATCATTAACAGTCCCAATGCCAGATGACCATGTAAGAAGAGAGCATTGTGGGATTGTTGACGTGCTGTACGCTGCCTGCTGTTACCTACCTGGCTATTTGCCAACATTTTCAAATTTAATCTATATAAACTAATTGGTCAGATTCAACTTCAAGAGATTTACCAACGCAGTATTTTTTATCTATTGACCTTTTACCCAACTTTTCTACACCAGGACTCTTTTTGGACATAATTAACGGAATTACTCACCCCTGAACACCTGACGCTAAGTATCATGCCTTATCATTGTAATTGTTGTAGCTACAACACAGAGAACTATTGTCTTCAGGTAAAGATAGCAGAGCTAGAGGCTCGGCTTCAGACGCAAATGTCAGGCAAGGATTATGTTAGTGTAGAAATGACAAAAACTGCATCTGTGCCACCAGGAAGAAAATATAGTGTTTTTAGCCCCCTGGCACAGCTCCTGCAGCCGGGCAAGAACTTTCTCTTGGTCACTGGGAAGAAATGCCGTTAACCAGTTAAACCTGAGTCGTTGTTAGAGCAAACTGATATTTTCAACAAGTTTTCCTCACTGGAATCGGAGACAAGACCTGAACCGTCTTCGGAAATGATCAGCAGGCATGTTCTACCTGTGGCCTGGAAAAACTGAAAACTTTAGTCATCTGCGATTCCATTACCCGCAGTATTAGACTAAAGAATCAGCCGGCGATCGTACACTGTTTACCGGGGGGCAGAGCCTCCGACGTAGCCGCAAATCTGGGGTTGGTGCTAGCGAAGTCTAAAACTGGCAAGTATAGAGAGTACAGAGATATCATTATTCATGTTGGCACCAACGACGTTAGGATGAAACAGTCCGAGGTTACGAAGCAGAACATAGCATCAGCGTGTAAACTAGCTAGAAAGATGTGTCGGCATCAAGTAATTGTCTCTGGCCCCCTCCATGCTAGGGGTAGTGACGAGCTCTACAGCAGACTTACGCAACTCAATCGCTGGCTGAAAACTGAGTTCTACCCGTTGCAGGAGGTACAGTTTGTAGATAACTGGCTCTCTTTTTGGGACTCTCCCAGAAATAGGACCAGGCCTGATCTGCTGAGGAGCGACAGAATCCATCCTAGCTCCATCCGAAATGTACTCTTGTTTTACATAGCTACTATTTACAGGCCCCCCGGGCCATACACAATGTTCCTGAATGAGTTTCCAGAATTCTTGTCTTACCTTGAAGTCATGGCAGATAGTATTCTAATTTTTGTCAATTTCAATATTAATATGGAAAAGTCCAATGACCCTCTTCAAAAAGCCTTTGAAGCCAGAATTGACTCAAAGGGTTTTATCCAACATGTCTCAGGTCCAACAAACTTCCACAATTACACCTTAGTCTTAGTCCTGTCACGAGAAATAGATATTGTAGATCTAATAATTTCCCCCCAAAATCCTGGATTATCAGATCACTGTCTTATTACATATACCGTTAAAACAAGAAATCCACTTGCTCCGCAAACAATGAGTTTCAAAAGCCGTACTATAAATTCTCGGACTACAAATAGATTCCTTGATATTCTTACAAGTTTGCTCATCAACGACAGAGTAAATAAATCCGCAAACGATCAAATCAAGGATCTAAACTCAACACTTCGAATTACTTTAGATACGGTCGCACCACTAAAAACAAAAAAATACAAAAAGAAATACGCAACAAGAAACTTGTTCCCTGGTACACAGACAATACTTGAGCACTCAAGCAAGCCTCCAGAAAATTGGAGTGAAGTTAGAAGTATTCAGACTAGCCTGGATAGACAGTACACTACAATACTGAAAATCACTCACATTTGCTCGATCAGCTTATTTCTCCAACTTGATTGAGGCGAACAAAAACAATCCAGAATTTCTCTTCGATACAGTTGTAAAGTTAACAAAAAAGCAATGCTCAACAAGTGAAGTGGGTCTTCACTTTAGCTGTAATGAATACATGAATTACTTTGATGAAAAGATCATCACCATTAGAAAACAAATAACTGACTCCTCCTTAAATAGTTATAGTCCCCAAAATCTCAGTTGTCCTGAGAATGTCCTGAACCTCCCTGACCAAGTGTCAATGGGGACACTTGAATGTTTTGATACCGTATCGCTCGACACATTCACTAAATTTGTAACGAGTTCTAAACCCACAAATTGTCAGCTAGAGCCGATTCCAACAAAATTACTTAAGGAGCTATTTCCTGTGCTAGGTCTGCCAATGTTGAACATAATAAATTGCTCCTTTTCCTCCGGATGTGTACCAAACTCACAAAAAATGCGGAAATTAAGCCTCTTCTAAAAAAAATAGAAACTGTATCCCGACATATTAATCAATTATAGGCCAATATCGAACCTCCCGTTCCTCTCAAAAGTCTTAGAATTTTTGGTTTAAATCTTATTTATCTGAAATAAATCAGTTGGTTAGTGTGGATGGCATTTCCTCTGACAAATCAAAAGTATGTTTTGGTGTTCCTCAAGGCTCGGTTCTGGGCTCATTATTGTTCTCACTAAATATGCTGCCTCTGGGTGATGTTATTCGGAATCACATTCACCGGAATGTCAACTTAGACTGTTATGCTGATGACACACAGTTATATATTTCAATGAAGCATGGAAAGCCCCAAAATTAACTAATTTGGAAGCATGCGTTTCAGATATTAGGAAGTGGATGACAGAAAATGTATCGCTTTTAAACTCTTGAAAAACAGAAGTGCTTGTTTTAGGACCCAAGAAACAAAGAGCTTTGTTGGCAGATCTCACTGTGAACTTCGACGGCTGCATGGTCGCATCCCAAAAAACTGTAAGAAACCTCTGCGTTACCCTTGACTCTGACCTCTCCTTTGATGAACATATAAAATGTCTCAAGAGTTGCTTATTTTCATCTTCGAAACATTGCAAAAATCAGAAACTTTGTATCAAAAACAGATGCAGAAAAACGAATCCATGCTTTTGTTACTTCTAGACTAGATTACTGCAATGCTCTTCTTTCCGTTTACCCTGACAAATCAATAAATAAACTTCAGTTAGTGCTGCACATGGCTGCTAGAATCCTAACTAGAACAAAGAAAATTTAACACATTACTCCTGTACTAGCCTCTTTACACTGGCTGCCTGTTAGGGTTAGGGCTGATTTTAAGGTTTTATTGTTAACCTATAAATCAATGCATGGACTTGCTCCTACTTACCTCGCTGAAATGATCCAGCCATACATACCTGCTGGGTGAGTAGTGTCAGTTCTCCTTCCCCACTAAGTTCTCCTTCTCCACTATAAATCGTTTAAATAGACTCTAGACTCAGCCCACTCCTATTTATTAATTATTATAATTGTAATCTTAATATGTTCATCTGGCACAGCCAGAAGAGGACTGGTCACCCCTCTGAGCCTGGGTCCTCTCTAGGTTTTTCTTCCAAAATGTTGGCATTCTTAGGGAGTTTTTCCTAGCCACTGAAATTCCAACACTACTGTTGTTTGCTCTTTGGGGTTTAAGGCCAGGGGTTTTGTAAAAGCACTTTGTGACATCTGCTGATGTAAAAAGGGCTTTATAAATACATTTGATTGATTGAAATAAATCCATCATCATCCATCATCTTCCGCTTATCCGGGGCCGGGTCGCGGGGGCAGAAGTCTAAGCAGAGATGCCCAGACTTCCCTCTCCCCAGACATTTCCTCCAGCTCTTCCGGGGGGGACACCGAGGCGTTCCCAGGCCAGCCGGGAGACATAGTCCCTCCAGCGTGTCCTAGGTCTTCCCCGGGGTCTCCTCCGATTGAAATAAATGTGATTTATAATAAACATCGCCTCCTTTCCATAGCTTGTGTCTGGTCTGTTTTTGGGTTCTGACCCGATTCTTGACAGTCCAAGTGTAACCGGTAGGTATAGCCAAGTGTACACACTTACTCAGTTACCTGTTTTATTCATTTTAACTTATCGGTACTGGAACCTTTGCCTGTTTGTGTATTGTTATGATTTGGTTTTATGTTTGTATTGAGGATAGGTAATTTCTTTTGGATGTTGTGCATTAGGTTCAGTGACTTTTAATAAACAATGCTTCACGGTTGGGATGGTGTTCTTGGGGTTGTACTCATCCTTCTTCCTCCAAACACGGCGAGTGGACTTTAGACAAAAAAGCTCTCTTTTTGACTAATCAGACCACATGACCTACTCCCATTCCTCCTCTGGATCATCCAGATGGTCACTGGCAAACTTCAAACAGGCCTGGACATGTGCTGGCTTGAGCAGGGGGACCTTGCGTGTGCTTCAGGATTTTAATCCATGACGGCGTAGGGTGTTACTAATAGTTTTCTTTGAGACTGTGGTCCCAGCTTTCTTCAGGTCATTGACCAGGTCCTGCCGATCCCTCACCTTCCTTATGATCATTGTCTTCATACACACTCTTTCAATTGGGTACTTGGCAGTGGTTGAGAGTAGCGCTTGAGCGTGTCCAAGTTTCACGGCTAGTGAAACAGTCCCTTTCTTGACAAAGAGTGACGCAGATTATATAAGCAAACGATAACGCACATCCCCAGCCCCCATAAGACAGAACTCGTCTTTACTGCGTACCATCCTAACCTTTATGTCATCGCCATTTAACATGAGTTTCTCTTGAAAGAAGATATCACTATGAACAGAGACGATCATTTCAAATGTTGTACTATCTGCTGAATAGGAAGCTCTTTTCTCGAGTCCATCGTTCTCGCCTGCAGGGGCCATAACATCCATGTGACTGGCAGCATCCTTGAAAAACAAACCAGCAGAAAATTGTATCTTTAATGTATCACATCCATAATTCAGAATGCTCTCTATAACAGCTCTGTAGGGGTATGTGTTGCTACTCGGACTAATTAAACGATCACCCAAGGAGACACCCACTTGTGAAAATAGGTTGGCTATCAGGTAGTTGATAACCCCAACACGTGCTTCAGCATCAATATTAGTTCCGTCCGGTTTAGTGACTTTTACATGTTGTTTAGGTTAGTATTAGTATTGTTTAGGTTAACATAGTCTTCGCCATTTCCTGCGTCTGATATTGCTGATAGGGTCGGCATTTCAATGTATGAATTTTTCTCAAAAGATGTCTGTGTGAAGGGCACTGTGAATAAATCCAACTCTGCTTTCATACATTCACCAGACATACGGTGTAGGAGTGCCATCTTCCTAAATTATATTCTTAATCAACCTTGCGGTGTTCCCTTTGAGTGTCCTCAACCTCGAGTCATAACCATTAATCCAGATCCGTCCTGCTGTTGTTTGGCGTGCCATAACATTGCTGACAATCTCGCCAACTATATTCCTAGCCGCATTCTTCAGATGTGGTTTTGCTATTGTGAACCCGCGCTTCAACAAAGGTATTGACATCCGGAAAAGCCCTTGGAAAAGAGCCCCTAAACCAGCTCCATACATTGCAGTGCTACCATGATACCCTGGTAAACCGTTACCGACCTGTGTTGTGTAGTATTCAATATACCTTTGAGGATCATCGTAGAGATTATGAGGCTGCATCATATAGTCTAAAAGACTGTTTACCGAGTCTGAAGTGTAATTTTGCAATCACCTTTCCCACTACGAAAGAAACCAACTGATTCTGACCCGGTTTTACCTTCAATACAGACCTCAGCAAATACTGTAATATGTACAGTTCTCAACAGAGGGACATGACTGTCACCAGCATGTTGAAAATCAATTATATCTGTGTAGATGTATTGGTTGTTAAACCCAGCCAGAATATCTGTGGGGAATGTTCCGTACCACGGCGCGTACCACCGATCGCCTGGTTTTAAGCCCAATATCTGTTCCAATTTTGCACTAAATTTCAAACTAAAATGGGGCTTGTCTTTTTGAAACATTCAAACTTTATATTCATCATATCCCGCCCATACACCATGTGGTTTTATATAAATGTTGATCTCTGCCAGATCTATGCCGTAATAACCGGTGTTGAGATCATATTTCCAAGTTTTGTCATGTTTCGAGTAATGTAGTTCAAATGCGTTTTCATAAGTCTTCCACGTATGTGGGTATTGGAATTCTATCAAAGACACTTCCTAATCACCTTTCAAAGCTATACCTTTGGCAAATTTTGTGGTATAGCTCGAACTAAAATTGTTTGGATAGACATGTCTTGACAAGTTACTGGGCAGCGTTATGTATAAACCGCAGTCACCCCTGATGATCACAGTCAATGCAAATGATGTGATCCTGCAAATCCTAGAGTTTTATCCTGTTTCTAGGTCAACCCCTTGTTCCGATGGTATCCAGGTGTTGAATTTCTCAGGCCAACCAAGCCATTTCACAAGACAAATTTTCTTCCCTTTCTGTACTTTCTCATCCAGAACTGATTCCACTTCAAATGTTTTATCCTTAGCCACTATTATTTTCAGTAATTCCTATTCATAAAAGGCCCAAACTATCACATCACCATCGTAATCTTTTATTCTATGTACAGAAGGTACCTGTGAAATGTATTGTTATTATAAAATATTAATCTGTGTACCCTTTTTCATAGCCTTTTATAAACGCTCCTCTCAAATTTGAGAGTCTCACAGTATCCCCAACCCGGAACTTGTAACTTTGATTACCATTTCTCATCAATGTTGTACCATACAGGTTCTTAACATTTTCTTCACAAACATCAGCAGGCTTCATCTTAATAGACCGATGGTAGCTATGGTTGTAGTGTAGTGTTGAGTGTCAGCAGCTGTGAGATACCTCCACAATCGTGATTTAATTGTTTTATTCAATCTCTCAACGATACTCGGTTTAAACATCACTTCCTGTAGCAAAATGTTTTATGTTGTACTTCTTCATGAACATTTCAAAATGTGAATTAAAAAACTCCTTCCCCTTGTCCGTTTGGACTTTTTGTGGTGTTCTTCTTTCTTTTAATATGTCTTTAAATGCTTGCTTTACATCGATAGCTCTTATTTCTCAGCACACAAATGCGTATTTGCTTAATACATCTATGCATGTTAACATACATTTCATGTTATTTTCCACACTGTAAGCACTCATGTCAACCAAATCCAGCTGCAATTGTGAATTTATATTATGAAAAATAACTCTATTTCTTTGAAAATGTATAGCTACAGGCCTGTGTAGCATATATATCCTGGGTGAGTAGCCAGTCATTTGCCTCGCCATTTTTGAGGATCTCCCCGCTTTTTTCATGTCATCCAAGAATTTCAGAAAAGTTACACAAATATTCTGATTTCTGCTGATTGGAAAATCTGTTAACATTTTAGAAATACAATCTACATCCACAGCATCATTACTCAGCAATTTTATCACACAAACTATATTCTGACATGGTCTTGGTTTTGATGGTATATAACCATCAAATCCACTCTTGATAGCTTTATGCATCAACTGTTTAATCGCTAAACCCACATAGGATTTGTTTAGATACATGTAAACACGACAACTGATGTTACCCATCCTTAGACATAACAGGGTTCAGCGTTGTCATCTAAGGCATCACACAGCCAGTCCTCAGCCTTGGGTTCTTCAAACTATGGTTGGTTGTATTCTTGAGACGTTTCGTAAAGTCTGCCGACTGCTTGATAGTCACAGGCGATCTGCCTGTTTTTATGCTGTGCTGAGGCCTGTGATAGATTAAGGCTTGTATGTCAGTCAAACAGTCCGCAGTCGCAATCACACTCTAACCTGCTGACATTTTCCGGAAATAGCTGCTTCTATCCTTTGACGACTTTAAAGAACATATCTACCGTATTATGTGTGCCCTGTTTTGGGCCCAAATAAAACACTTTTCGAAAGGTGGTCCATAAACTGGCATTAAAGACCATTTGATCAGTCTCACCAGGCTTAAACTCTTGGCCTTTAATTCCTAAAATGCAACATCCAGTATCTCAGGTTTGAAAATGTATTCCACCAATCCGCCTGTCGTCCAACTTGCATTCCTGTGCCAACATAACCTGGTGTAGTTGATGAATTCGGGTTAAACTCTGCATCGGTTTCTTCTGAGCTGGCATGTTGATTGCGTCTTTGCCGGCCATTTGAAATCTCTTGCCGACTCGCTGAGTAGTAGTTAAGCTGTTAGCTTTCAACAGTGTTTCACCCAATACGTTGATCGCTGCACTATCCGACTTCAGCCCGGGTGATAGACGAGTCCACCTCTGAGCCTTCATCCTCTGCTTCCTCAATGGAAGACGTGACGGCGGGATTGAGGAGATCCTCGAAGTACTCCTTCCACCGCCCGACGACATCCCTAGTTGAGGTCAACAGCTGCCCACCTCTACTGTAAGCAGCGTTGGTAGGGCACTGTTTCCCTCTCCTGAGGCGCCGGATGGTTTGCCAGAATCTCTTCGAGGCCAGCCGATAGTCCTTCTCCATGGCCTCACCGAACTCCTCCCAGGCCCGAGTTTTTGCCTCCACAACCACCCGGGCTGCAGCCCGCTTGGCCTGTCGGTACCCGTCAGCTGCCTCAGGAGTCCCACAAGCCAACCAGGCCTGATAGGACTCCTTCTTCAGCTTGACAGCATCCCTTACTTCCGGTGTCCACCACCGGGTTTGGGGATTGCCGCCTCGACAGGCACCGGAGACCTTACGGCCACAGCTCCGAGCGGCCGCTTCGACAATGGCGGTGGAGAACATGGTCCACTCGGACTCAATATTTCCAGCCTCCCTCGGGATCCAGTCAAAGCTGCCGGAAATGGGAGTTAAAAATCTCTCTGACAGGAGACTCGGCCAGACGTTCCCAGCAGACCCTTACAGTACGCTTGGGCCTGCCGAGTCTGTCCAGCTTCCTCCCCCGCCATCGGATCCAACTCACCACCAGGTGGTGATCAGTTGACAGCTCCGCCCCTCTCTTCACCCGAGTGTCCAAGACATACGGCCGCAGGTCAGATGAAATGACAACCAAGTCGATCATCGACCTGCGGCCTAGGGTGTCCTGGTGCCACGTGCACTGATGGACACCCTTATGCTTGAACATGGTGTTCGTTATGGACAAACTGTGACTAGCACAGAAGTCCAATAACTGAACACCGCTCGGGTTCAGATCAGGGGGGCCGTTCCTCCCAATCACGCCCCTCCAGGTGTCACTGTCGTTGCCCACGTGGGCGTTGAAGTCCCCCAGTAGAACGATAGAGTCCCCAGTCGGAGCACTTTCCAGCACCCCTCCCAGAGACTCCAAGAAGGTCGGGTATTCTGCACTGCCATTAGGCCCGTAGGCACAAACAACAGTGAAAGACCTATCCCCGACCCGTAGGCGCAGGGAGAGACCCTCTCGTTCACCGGGGTAAACTCCAACACATAGCGGCAGAGCTGGGGAGCTATAAGCAAACCCACACCAGCCCGCCGCCTCTCACCATGGGCAACTCCAGAGTGGTGAAGAGTCCATCCTCTCTCAAGGAGTGTGGTTCCAGAGCCCAAGCCGTGCGTAGAGGTGATCCCGACTATCTCTAGTCGGAACCTCTCAACCTCACGCACGATCTCAGGCTCCTTCCCCGCCAGCGAGGTGACATTCCACGTCCCTACAGCTTGTTTCCGTGTCCAGGGATCGGGTTGTCTAGGCCCCTGCCTTCGACTGCCGCCCGATCCTCTCCACACCGGCCCCTTATGGTCCCTTCTGTGGGTGGTGAGCCCACTGGAAGGCGGCCCCATGTCGCACCTTCGGGCTGAGCCCGGCCGGGCCCCATGGGGAAAGGCCCGGCCACCAGGCGCTCGCATACGAGCCCCAACCCCGGGCCTGGCTCCAGGGTGGGGCCCCGGCTGCGCCATACCGGGCGACGTCACAGAACTCAAAATGTTGCTCATCATTAAGGGGGTTTTGAACCGCTCTTAGTCTGACCCGTCGCCTAGGACCTGTTTGCCTTGGGAGACCCTACCAGGGGCATATAGCCCCAGACAACATAGCTCCTAGGGTCACTCGGGTACTCAAACCCCTCCACCACGTTAAGGTGGCAGTTCAAGAATGAAGATTTAACACAAAGATTTATTAATAGAAAATGATAAGTCAAAATACATGAATTACGCTGCAGCGGTAAAATAGTTGTTTTAACCCTCTCCACATCTATTCGCCCAGATCTATTCGCCCTTATCGGTTTTATTCCTCTAAACACGGTACTTTTCACCTTATTGGTTCTTCGTTGGCATGGTGACATGTTGGACAAATCTCGTTGTTTTCTTTGCTGTCCAATGAGGAAGGACATGCTCTAAACTCTGTCCCCTTGGAGTTATTTTCGGTCACAGATGTGAAATATTTACAAAGTTACAGGAATTTACATTCTATTGTCCTAACCTAGACTAGAACATCAGGGGGTTGGAGACAGAAGGTTTCTTCCTGCTGTATAGGAGGTGGTTTCTTTTTTATATTAATTGTTTGGTTTTAATCCTATCTCTCTAACTAAGACAGGTGAAAAGTCTTTACCTATTCTTCCCAGAGATAAGGTGTAAGAATTACAACAGTATGATGGAGTTTTAAACCTTGACGGTGATTGTATTCTCTTATTTTCCTAACCTGGCTGCAGCATACAATTTAATAAAACAAAAACATAGAAATACATTGTTATTAAATCAGCATTATTTAAACTTCATTTATCTCAACACATACAGGAAGTCCATATTTCACACAGGAAGTCCCACCAGCAAATCGGATGACCCGCCCACCTGTCAAATTAAACTGGAAGCCCTGTTTAAATCACCAAAGTGACAGACCATACCCTACATAAACTACTTAACAAAATGGGTGCTATTTCTCTATCAAAAGTAATGTGCCATGGGGAATAGGGTGCCATTTTGGACAACTCTCAAATTCAGCTGGTCTTCCCTCCACAGGCTATTTTGAAGAGGTATTTAGAATCCAGAAACATGATCAGGGCCGTTATTCTGTACCCGACAACCCTGAGCCGAACCTGGGAGGCCCTTCCAGAGTCCCAAGCCACATCTAAGCAGGCTTTCTCCATCGTGTGTCCGTCCACCAGGACTTGATTCTGGGAGAAAATGCCAATGGATCCCGGGCCTACCAGTGTGTCGACTGCCCTTCTACTGCCTGGCTGAGTTCTAGGCCCACCTCCTGGTCAGCTGGAAGCAGCGTACATACTGTAACCGACTGTACAGTGACATGACCTGGCTGTGCTCTTCTCCACCTCCTCTATCGGGTTCAGAGCAGCTATCCTCACCGTCCTCAGTCCAGGATGACAAGCAGGACCAGGAGGGTGACAGAGACCATCCTCTTAATCCCATTCTTGGGGACCTTGAGGCACAACTGAGGTCAAAACGAAGGGGATCACTGATCACCTTCAGGTCGACTTCATCAGTTATGTCTCCAGTGTGGTGTGTGTGTTTGTATGTTGGGGGACTGGGAAAACATAGCAAAAGACAGATTTACATTGTTCACAGCAAAATTTGTACAAAATTGTTTTGTATTGTATTTCATTGTGTTGTAGATGTCTATTGAGGCCTCAGGCTACCAGGACTCACATGGATCTGAGGGTGTACAGTGTGCCTTGTGTCAGCTGTCCTTCCCCAGTCTCCCCTACCTCCAGGCCCACCTGCTAGAAAGCTGGGAACACAGGCAGGCCTGCAGCATCTTATACAGCCAGATGATCAGCTGTTGACCTTCACCTCCATCGGGATGGAAGGATCCATTCTCACCGTCCTCAGTCCAGGCTGACCGGCAGGACCAGGAGTTTGATACGACCAACAGTCTTTACCCCGCTGTCAGGGACCTTGAGGCAAAACTGGGGCAGAGGAGAGATGGTTATACTGATCACTTCCAATCCAGCATTGTTCACTCTGTCTCCAGTCAAGTTTGTTTTTGTATGTAAAGGGAGGAAAGGGGAGAATTGAGCAGAAGACACATTTCTGTTTGTTTTGTATTGTATTATCTTTTTGTTAAATAATAAAGCACAATGTGGTGTGGTATATAGCCAATATACCACAGCAAATAATTTTTAGTCGGTACCATGCATCACAGTGCCTGGACACAGCTCTTAGCCATGATATATTGGCAACATAACATAAACCCCCAAGATTCCTTATTGTATTGCTGATGTATTGATTAATTATACCATTGTATAATAGTGAAATATCACTAGCTACCTACTGTGTTGATAGTAAAGTACTGAGGTCATGGATTTAGACAGTGCAAAATGCAAGATGTGCTAATACAGAGCTAAATTAATCAAAGGAACAAGCCTAGGCTGATTGAGACTATAGTCATGCTCAAAGGTCAGTTATTTTGTGAGATGTTGTCCCACCTTGTTCATACAAAAGTGTTTCTGAACTGTATGACCGACAGACTGTCACTGATCTTGTGTTAGTGTCTTTCTGTCTCTATTTGCAAATATTAATAAACAGTATTTGTGTTAAAGAGTATTTTGATCTCTGCCTTATCTAGAAGGAGTTCTAATCGATGGAATTGCCATCACAGAAGATAAATCTTTTTTTGAACCAAGTGTTTCTTTTTTTGTTCTACTTTGTTGTGAAGTTTGGTTTTTCATTTGGAATTTAAGCATGACTTATGTATGCAGGATTGGGCACACTTCCATTTAAATTCAAACAGTGAAGTAAAAAAATAGTGTTTCTACTTGAATTTATTCTCTTAGGAAGCACTAGAGAAAATGAAAATGATATTCGAATTTGTTTTTGGTTACTGAATTGACTGAAAGACATAGGAATTGACCCCAAGCTTATAGCTACTATATTTACTATTTGCTACTCTTTATAAATTGTGACCATATGTAAACTAAAGAGTTCCAAATAAAGTAATTCATATAAAAAGTGTTTTATTATTATTTTTATTCATCTGAATATTAATTTAAATAGAAATTGTATTGGACCTTGACTTTTGTCTTATTTGTTTGATGGTTTATTAAATAAAGGTGTTATATCCTGATTTCATCCCACAGGATTTGAGTGATGAGCTAAATACTGAGCTACAAATACAAATAATACTTTAACAACATTGACTGTAAGTTGCCAAATATTGCCAAATGTCATCACTTTGCTGTATTTTCTGGGTTTTGGTATACATGTGAAGAGATAAACAAACAGATAGTCACTGATGTTAAGTCACACAAGACATCTTGCTTTCTGACCTGTACACATTTAGCTGGGTAATCACCTGGTAATAATCTCTGACGGACAGAGGGAGAGAGGTCGATAGAGTGGAGAGCAGGAGGACCAAGTACAGTCATTCACATTAGTGAAAGAGTGCAGCCTTTTCACTCCATAAACTGTTAGTTGTTTTACTGACAAGCTAAAGGTAAGGACAATGTAGAATCTATGTTGTGTTAATGTTGTTCATAAACTGTCTGTGTGTAATCTATGCATTAATTGGAATGTGAAAATGACAACCTGTACCAGAATGAAATACATGTAACATATTTTTGGATGCAATTTAGGATACATGTGAAACTAAAAGCATTTTCCAAATATATTTTGCACCATTTTAAAATGTGAATGCTTATCATTCATTATTAGGAACTTGTGTATTTCTTTGAATATTTTATTGATTTTATGTTTTCAAATATATATTTATCAAAACGGAATTTGATTGCGTGATGACTAACTATCTATACTACGACCGAGTGTGCATGTCCATGAAGTAGGTTAATTGTTAAATATGTAGGTTCAAAGCCATTTTAACTGGGAAAGTGAACAAAACAAACAATTTCCTCATTGAAAAGCATTGAAAAGATTTGAAATGTTCATGTTTTGGTCATTCCTGAATGGATTACTACTGAAATGGAATTGACCCATACTGGTTTCAGCACATTTTTTCTCAAGTATAACTGGGTATTCTTAGGGAGGACACCATTCTTTCTGTGAACCATCTTATAACACCTACCCTGAATGCGGTTATCAGTTTGAGTAACATACTCACAAACCCGCACACCTATGTTACTTCCAATCAAACTGCTATATCTCTGAGCCCTGGCCCTAAATACAACCTTAAACATCACCACCATAAGCCTTAAACGGTAGTCAGAATGTTCTGTGTATTTATCCAGGATGTCCAAGACCCCGTCCACCGCGTCTGCAGCCTCGGTAACCTCTGCGTCTTCCTCCACGTCTGCAGACAGGTGAGATCAACAAGCCCAAAAATTCTGGAAACCACAACGTTTCGGCCCGACGTTGGCCCGTACACACAGGTTGTTCAGAACCCGCGGTTGACCCAATAATAAATTTGATTATTTAGTGAGGCCCAATAATTAATGAATGTGCAGAACTATCAAGAATTGTGTACTTTTTGCGCACACAAAATCCTCTTTTGTTGCAACGCTATACCAGTTTTATCAGTAATTTTGTCATGTTTTTTTAACAAGTTTGTGGTTAAACAAGTCAGTCAAGAATCAATTCTCATGACAACCTGGCCAAAAGGCATTCAATTGCGAGAGGACAGGACAATATAGAAAATATACATAAATACATGTAGTAAGTGCACACCAAGCTTTTGAGTGATGAATCTGTTTCTATGGATTTGCCTCATGATACTTCCAGTGTATTAAGCCTGTAATGTTGTGCCACTCTAATAACGTCTCTTGGCTCGTGTCCTGAAGCAAGTCTGGCAAACACCAGAAGGCTGCCCCTTCCGGCTCTGACTCAGCTCCCAAGAAGTTGTCTAAGAAAGAACAGAAGAGGAAAGACATGGAGAAGATCCACCAAACTCTGCTCAACAGTGTATTCGGAGCGGTAGGCAGACGCACGCGTTCGCACGCACACCACTGACCCCTTAAGCCCGGCCCCTGGACTACGAAACCCAAAATGCCAAGTGACAATGTTTGTCCAACAGCGCGTTTTGAAAACCAAGGGACATCAGTGATAAGCATCCAAAGGAATTAACAGTCATGAAACCTACAAACTCCTGACATTTTTGTGCTATGTTTGTATATAGGGGGTCCTGGAGGTGCGTGCAGGTCTCTCTGAGTGTGTCTCTCAGCCTGCCAGTAGTTACCCCCTCCAGCTAATCCCATCAAAGCACAGCAGTATTTTTAGATTCTCAGTGTGGCTCAGTGTCACCATTCATTAGGATTAATGTTCAGAAGATTCTGGATGAGTATGAAAGAAAACTAGACAGTTATACAGTAACAATAATGTTCAACAATTTGTAACAAGGTTCTGGTTCACAATTATAGTATTTTTTGTGTCAATTTATATATTTATTTCAATATTGGGCATGTATGAAAATTACTGCGTATTTTACCTTATTTCTCGACACCGCAAAATGTAGGTAGGGGACATTTATTTAGGTTTAAATCATTTAAACCAGAACTCCAATTAGGTTGTATGGTGTTCATGCGTGAGAATCAGGTTAAGCTTAACTCGACTTGACCTTTTTTTACCAAACCCCTTTCCAACTGAAGGGTGTCCTACACAAACAATTTGGAAACCTTAACAACTTAATCTGTCATGATAAGGAAACATCCCGAACTCTAACTGTCCCTAATCCCCCACTAATGTCCTACTGCACAATAATTACCTTACCCTGAAATGACACACCTGACGAAATGTGTCCATCCTCAACCTCCCACCAAGCTTATATGTACATGAATTTACAGATCTGGAAGCCATCCATGTCCTATAATTTTACACAAAAGTAAAAACAGGTTCTTCCTCAATAAAACCCCCTCTCCTGTTGTCTATTCTTTAGGAGAGGGAGTTGGCTCAAGCGGAGTTAGACGGTGAGTCTGCTTATTGCAGTTATATTAATAGAAATATTCAATATTTAATACAAATATTTAGATAAACAACGCTTCTGTTTATTAATTTTATTTAGAATATTTCCCAACAAAAAAAACAATTTCACCATACAATATTAGATATAGGGTCGGTTTCGCAGACATGGATTAAGCTTAGTCTAGGCAAAACAAAATCAACTGAGTTTGTTTTGTTTGTCCTAGACTAGGCTTAATCTGTGTCTGCAAAACTAGCCTTTAGGGTTTTAGCATTTTACAATAAAATACCATAGTCACCAATTGGATACCACAAAAATACTAAATTCTATATAGATATAAAGATTGAAAAAATATAAAATCTTTGGAGAGATTTTTTGACAACTACTACACACAATAAAATACCATGCAATGATGACATCAAATGGTTGTTGTCACTTTCTGACCTCTAACCTTTGATACAGAGCTTGACTTTGCCTTCAAGGAGTTTGACTATGACTGTGATGGCTACCTGAACTACAAGGATGTGGCTGAGTGCATGAGGACCATGGGCTATATGCCCACTGAGATGGAGCTTCTGGAAATAGTACAACAGATCAAGATGAGGAGTATGTTATACACACACATTTTTCTTTCCCTATCCTTAATCTCAATGGTTTTATGCCAAAACCTAACCTACCTCCTAACCCGAACCCTAATCTTAACAGGAAATGCCTAAACCTAAAAGTAACCCCAATTCTAACACTATGCCCATTTGTACGTTTTGTCGTGAACTTAACCACAGTTTTTCCCATACATAAAGTATATGGTATCAGGTTTTTTTTAACACGTTGATTGTCCAGTCTGTACTTACCTGTGCACTAACTACTGATTGGCTGTCTCTCTGCAGTGGGTGGTCTTATGGACTTCGATGACTTTTGTGAGTTGATGGGTCCCAGGATAATGGGAGAGACAGCCGACATGTTGGGGCTGAAGGAGCTGAAATCCGCTTTCACCCAGGTACCACGAAAATGTAGTGAATGTTTATAAAACGAAGCCCTGAATGTATTGTGACGCCTGTGATTGAAAAGAAAAACATAACTGAAATATTTCATAGTATGAAAAAACGAAATTCAGTCGGATGACAAAAATAGCTTCAAACATGGTAAAAGTGTATGCTAAAATAATTAAATGGATTTTTTAATGTCTTCGTTCAAACACACTTTTTCATGTTCGCTTCTTCTTACGATTACAAATTCCTCCCATCTTCGTTTGAGTAATCTTTTCCCTAAACCAAGTTTTGAGTCTCTACTGGCGTGGAGGCGGGGCTTTATGTTGGGCACTGTGTTTAGTTTTAGATTGCACATTGGACAAAAAAAGTATACAATGACAATGAAAAGTATATATTCTTAATTGGAGGAGGGCATGGAACAATGAACACCCTTCATATTTTCAAAATCTGAAGTTAAGAAATTTGACAGAACTTCTTCATTTCAATAGCTCCAACAATAGTTAAGCCATGACTGTACAGAAATGCACACCAAGACCGTAGCCATGTAGTCAACATTGGGGAGACCAAATCAGCTAGGGGTCTGGGGGTCCACACAAGTAAAACATTCAGAAATGTTTAAAATATTTATAAGACTCTTAACCATCAATATTCACACAATCTGATATCACCGTATTGGTGTTATTCCTACAACATCATAATTATTGTTGCTCCAGGACCATCATTGCAACTGACTTGTAGTTAGTTGGTTACCCCAGTCCAAAGACAGAATATTCCCCTGCTCCCCACCTTTGACCTAACCCTAACCTCAGAGACACCTGTGCCTAAATGTAACCTCAGTGGGTACCTGTGCCTAAACATAACCTCAGTTGTGCCAACATTAAGTATGATGTTGTTGGAACAACAGCAACATGGCGATATCAGATCGTTCATCAATATTTGTTCCTTTTTTCACTCACCTCCATGTCACCTGCTCTCCCTGCCCTGTTGGCATCCTCATACTTTCTCTTTACTCTGAACGCACCAGAGTGAACATTAATATTCAGTCAACAAGTTGTGTTTCTTGCCATGATGTTCAGGAATAGATTACAAAGCATTTCTGATCTGAATGGCAATGATTATTATATTAATAAACGTTGACTCACCTCTTATGCTACTGTATACTTCTATTATCTGACTGGCACAGATTTTCTCACTGCTCTCAGCTTACATTTCTTTTCTGAGGCTGCCCAAAAACACTGATGAATGTCAATGCCACCCTTCCTCGTGCTCATGACACTCACTGTGAATGAAAGTTGACTAATAAAACTGCTTTCGCTTTAATCAAACAAACACTAATAACAATATTTATCTGTTAGAATATACAACTATATAGTATACTATATGAATATGCAATCAATGAAAACGACTACTGTCTGCTTAATTACACATGAAGCGCAACATAAATTACAGACACTTAACTCAGACTACATGTGGGCATTCTGACAAATCAAACAAAATCCTTTGTGTAAGACATTAAAATTAGTTGAATACGCACATGAGCACCATTGATGGATGTGTGGCTAATTAGCTTTCCAGGTAACTTAGCTATGATAGATGAATGTGGAACGTTAGTGAAGGTTGATTGATAAGCACTCGAATATCGGCTCCTTTTCACAAAATATGTGCAAAATGATGTGTTGATGTTAAAACGATCACAATAGACAGGAAGATAGCCTGCGTAACACTCATATTACATTCTAGTTTTACATTTGAAAGTAATTAGATAGAGAGACAGTATAGTGATCAACATTGATTGTACCAAATCCAGAACAACGAATGTGCCCATTTGTTGGTGCACAGCATTGACTATTTTACAAGTGACCCCCCCACCCGGGGAACAAAACATAAGGTGCGGTATTTTGAGCAATTTAGAATATTGGGGGGGATGTCCCGAGGGAGGTTGGAGATATTGAGTCCGAGTGGACCATGTTCTCCACCGCCATTGTCGAAGCGGCTGCTCGGAGCTGTGGCCGTAAGGTCTCCGGTGCCTGTCGAGGCGGCAATCCCCGAACCCGGTGGTGGACACCGGAAGTAAGGGATGCCGTCAAGCTGAAGAAGGAGTCCTATCAGGCCTGGTTGGCTTGTGGGACTCCTGAGGCAGCTGACGGGTACCGACAGGCCAAGCGGGCTGCAGCCCGGGTGGTTGTGGAGGCAAAAACTCGGGCCTGGGAGGAGTTCGGTGAGGCCGTGGAGAAGGACTATCGGCTGGCCTCGAAGAGATTCTGGCAAACCATCCGGCGCCTCAGGAGAGGGAAACAGTGCCCTACCAACGCTGTTTACAGTAGAGGTGGGCAGCTGTTGACCTCAACTGAGGATGTTGTCGGGCGGTGGAAGGAGTACTTCGAGGATCTCCTCAATCCCGCTGACACGTCTTCCATTGAGGAAGCAGAGGATGAGGGCTCAGAGGTGGACTCGTCCATCACCCGGGCTGAAGTCACAGAGGTGGTCAAGAAACTCCTCGGTTGCAAGGCACCGGGGGTGGATGAGATCCGCCCTGAGTACCTCAAGTCTCTGGATGTTGTGACGAACTGCATTGTGGGATTGTTGACGTGCTGTACTCTGCCTGCTGTTACCTACCTGGCTACCTGCCAAACTTTTTCGAATTTACTCGATATAAACTAATTGGTCAAAATTCTATTTTAGAGTTTTACCAACGCAATATTTATCTGTTGACCTCTTACCCAACTTTTCTACACCGGGACTCTTTTTGGACATAATTAACAGAACTACTCATCCCTGAACACCGGAGGCTAAGTATCATTACAATGCCTTTTCACTGTAATTGTTGTAGCAACAACACGGAGGAGAATGTTCGTCTTAAGTTAAAGATAGCAGAGTTAGAGGCTCGGCTTCTGACGCAAATGCCAGGCAAGGATTATGCTAGTGTAGAAATAGAAAAATCTGCGTCAGTGCCACCAGGTAGAAACGATAGTTTTGTTAGCCCCCCGGCACAGCTCCTGCAGCCGGGCAATAACTTTCTCTTGGTCACTGGGAAGAAATGCCGTCGACCAGTTAAACCTGAATTGTTGCTAAAACCAACTGAGACTTTGAACAGGTTTTCCCCACTGGAGTCGGAGTCAAGGCCCGAGCCGTCTTCGGAGGGGAATGGTCGGCAGGCATGTTCTACCGGTGGACTTGAAAAACTGAAAACTTTAGTCATTGGCGATTCCATCACACGCAGTATTAGACTAAAGAATCAGCCGGCGATCGTACATTGTTTACCGGGGGGCAGAGCCACCGACGTAGCCGCAAATCTGGGGTTGGTGCTAGCGAAGTCTAAAACTGGCAAGTATAGAGAGTACAGAGATATTGTTATCCACGTTGGCACCAACGATGTTAGGATGAAACAGTCAGAGGTTACGAAGCAGAACATATCATCAGCGTGTAAACTAGCTAGAAAGATGTGTCGGCATCGAGTAATTGTCTCTGGCCCCCTCCCAGCTAGGGGTGGTGACGAGCTCTACAGCAGACTTGCGCAACTCAATCGCTGGCTGAAAACGGAGTTCTGCCCGTCGCAGGAGGTAGAGTTTGTAGATAACTGGCCTTCTTTTTGGGACTCTCCCAGAAATAGGGCCAGGCCTGATCTGCTGAGGAGCGACGGACTCCATCCTAGCTGGAGTGGTGCTCTTCTTTTGTCTAGGAACATTGACAGGAGTCTCACTCCTATAGCTTTAACATGAGATAAGGTGCAGGTCAGGCTGCAGGCTGTTAGCCAGCCTGCTAGCATAGTGGAGTCTGTCAATAGCATAGCCAGAGTAGTTAGTACAGCTTTACCTATTGCCACTGTGACTCGTTCCGGGCTGAGAAAAGTTAAACAAGGTAGTGCTAACAAAAACAACCTTATTAAGATAAAGCCTTCCTCCACCTCGGTCAAAAATAAAAATAATTGTATCACTTCGCATCTCAAAATGGGACTCCTAAATATTAGATCTCTTGCTCCAAAGGCAGTTGCGGTAAATGAATTAATCTCTGATCATAAACTAGATGCTATTGGTTTATGTGAAACGTGGCTAAAGCCTAATGAATTCACTGCCTTAAATGAGGCCTCTCCTCCTGGCTATACTAGTGATCATATCCCTCGTGCGTCCAGAAAAGGAGGGGGTGTCGCTAATATTTATGACAGTAAATATAAACTTACTCTCAAACATATCACAGAGTTTCATTCTTTCGAAGTTTTACTCATGAAAGTTAACCAGGCCGATAAATCATTTTACATAGCTACTATTTATAGGCCCCCTGGGCCATACACATTGTTCCTCGATGAGTTTCCAGAATTCTTGTCTAACCTTGTAGTCATGGCAGATAGTATTCTAATTTTTGGCGATTTCAATATCCATATGGAAAACCCCAATGATCCTCTTCAAAAAGCCTTTCAAGCCATAATCGACTCAATGGGTTTCATCCAACATGTCTCAGGTCCAACACATTGCCACAATCATACTTTAGATTTAGTCCTGTCACGAGAAATAGATATTGTAGATCTAATAATTTACCCCCAAAATCCTGGATTATCGGATCACTGTCTTATTACATTTACCGTTAAAACAAGAAATCCACTTGCCCCCCAAACAATGAGTTTCAAAAGCCGTACTATAAATTCTCGGATTACAAATAAATTCCTTGATATTCTTACTAGTTCGCTCATAAATGACAGAGTAAATAAATCTGTAAACGATCAAATCGAGGATCTAAACTCAATACTGCGAAATACATTAGACATAGTTGCACCACTAAAAACTAAAGAAATACGCAATAAGAAACTTGCTCCTTGGTACACCGCCAATACTAGAGCACTTAAGCAAGCCTCCAGAAAATTGGAGCGAAAGTGGCGCTCCACCAAGTTGGAAGTATTTAGACTAGCCTGGATAGACAGTACAGTACAATACCGAAAATCACTCACGTCTGCTCGATCAGCTTATTTCTCCAACCTGATTGAGGCGAACAAAAACAATCCAAAATTTCTCTTTGATACAGTTGCAAAGTTAACAAAAAAGCAAAGCTTAGCAAGTGAAGTGGGTCTTCACTTTAGTTGTAATGAATACATGAACTACTGTGATGAAAAGATCGTCACCATTAGAAAACAAATAACTGAATCCTTAAATAGTTATGGTCCTAAAAATCTCAGTTGTCCAAAAAATTTCCGGAACCTCCCTGATCAGGTGTCTATGGGGACACTTGAGTTTTTTGATACTGTATCGCTCGACACATTTACAAAATTTGTAATGAGTTCTAAACCCACAAACTCTCAGCTAGACCCGATTCCTACAAAATTACTTAAGGAGTTATTTCCTGTGCTAGGTCAGCCAATGCTGAACATAATAAATTGCTCCCTTTCCTCCGGATGCGTACCAAACTCATTAAAAATTGCGGAAATTAAGCCTCTTCTAAAAAAATCTAATCTAGATCCCGACATATTAAACAATTATAGGCCAATATCGAACCTCCCGTTCCTCTCAAAAATCTTAGAAAAATGTGTTTCCCAACAACTGAATGCCTTCCTAAAGACAAAAAACATTTATGAAATATTCCAGTCTGGTTTTAGATCTCATCATAGTACTGAGACTGCACTCGTGAAGGTAACAAATGACCTTCTAATGGCCTCAGACAAAGGTTCCGCATCCGTCCTGTTGCTTCTTGATCTTAGTGCTGCTTTTGACACTATTGATCACTCCCTTCTCTTAGAGAGACTGGAAACCAATATTGGGCTACGTGGACATGTTCTAGCCTGGTTTAAATCTTATTTATCTGGAAGATATCAGTTCGTTAGTGTGGATGGCATATCCTCTGACAAGTCAAAGGTATGCTTTGGAGTTCCTCAAGGCTCGGTTCTGGGCCCATTACTTTTCTCACTATACATGCTCCCTCTGGGCGATGTAATCCGAAATCACAATATTAACTTTCACTGTTATGCTGATGACACACAGTTATATATTTCAATGAAGCATGGAGAAGCCCATAAATTAGCTATTTTGGAAGCATGCGTTTCGGATATTAGGAAGTGGATGACAGAGAATTTCTTGCTCTTAAACTCAAATAAAACAGAAATGCTCCTTTTAGGACCCAAAAAACAAAGAGCGTTGTTAGCAGATCTCACTGTGAACCTCGACGGCTGCATGGTCGTATCCCAAAAAACTGTAAAAAACCTTGGCGTTACCCTTGACCCTGACCTCTCTTTTGAAGAACATATAAAATATGTCTCAAGAGTTGCTTATTTTCATCTTCGAAACATCGCAAAAATTAGAAACTTTCTATCAAAAACTGATGCAGAAAAATTAATTCATGCTTTCGTTACTTCTAGATTAGATTACTGCAATGCTCTTCTCTCTGGTTATCCAGACAAATTAATAAATAAACTTCAATTAGTGCTGCACACAGCTGCTAGAATCCTAACTAGAACAAAAAAATTTGAACACATTACTCCTGTCCTGGCATCCTTACATTGGCTGCCTGTTAGGGTTAGGGCTGATTTTAAGGTTTTACTCTTAACCTATAAATCAATACATGGACTTGCTCCTACTTACCTTGCTGAAATGATCCAGCCATACATACCTACACGTAACCTTAGATCGCAAGATGCAGGCCTTTTAATTGTACCTAGAATTTCTAAACAAACAGTTGGCGGCAGGGCCTTTTCTCATAGAGCTCCACTCCTGTGGAATGATCTGCCAATTAAGGTTAGAAATGCAAACTCAGTGCAAACTTTCAAGTGTCTACTAAAAACTCATCTCTACAGCACGGTTTATAATTAGGTGTAGCCTGGCCCGGGGGCGTGAAGGTGACCAGTAGGCTTGATACTGTCCACCCTTGCTGTCTTGCCAGGTGGGCTCTCGTCACCACTGGGATGCCCTCCCTCCAATGCCCTTCGGGGGAAGAGTCACTGGCTTGTTATTGACTCTCTATTGCGCACTTGTGCAGTTGGGCTGTACGCTGCTAGCAATACTCGGCCCTCATTCAGGGGGGTTGCGGTTGGTGGGTGTCCCTTTGGTTGATGCCTGGCAATGTGGTTGGATTGATTTCCTGCCTGTTGGGCCCTGTCCGGGGCCTCCCCCGGGTAGGGCCACAGAGTCACCGGACCCCCCCGTCTCAGTTTCCAAGGTGTTACGCTGCTATATTATTGTGCTGGGGGACATGAGGGATGTACTACTAACTTTTCTAGTTTCCTCCAATTTTAAATTTTAGAAGGAGATGAGGTCCTGGTCCACACCTGCGGATTACCTGGTTTGGGGGGACCGTTGCTGTTCCTGTCCTTGTCCACCTGGTCATACTTCTGACCTAGTCTAAAATCGAATATACTCTGGATTTAGCCAAGAGAAATTTATTTATTATTCCAATTGGACTCTTAATATCTCACCCGGCACAGCCAGAAGAGGACTGGTCACCCCTCTGAGCCTGGGTCCTCTCTAGGTTTCTTCCTAAAATTCGACCTTCTTAGGGAGTTTTTTCTAGCCACTGAAATTCAACACTGCTGTTGTTTGCTCCTTGGGGTTTAAGGCCGGGTGTCTCTGTAAAGCACTTTGTGACAACTGATGTTGTAAAAAGCGCTTTATAAATACATTTTTATTGATTGATTGGTTGTGGGGCTGTCTTGGTTAACACGCCTGTGCAACATCGCATGGCGGTCGGGGACAGTGCCTCTGGGATGGCAGACCGGGGTGGTGGTCCCTCTTTTTAAGAAGGGGGACCGGAGGGTGTGTTCCAACTATAGGGGGATCACACTTCTCAGCCTCCCCGGGAAAGTCTATGCCAGGGTTCTGGAGAGGAGAATACGGCCGATAGTAGAACCTCGGATTCAGGAGGAACAGTGTGGTTTTCGTCCGGGCCGTGGAACACTGGACCAGCTCTATACCCTCTACAGGGTGTTGGAGGGTTCATGGGAGTTTTCCCAACCAATCCACATGTGTTTTGTGGATTTGGAGAAGGCATTCGACTGTGTCCCTCGCGGCATCTTGTGGAGGGTGCTTGGGGAATATGGGATCCTGGGTCCTTTGCTAAGGGCTGTCAGGTCCCTGTACAACCGAAGCAGGAGCTTGGTCCGCATTGCCGGCAGTAAGTCAGACTTGTTCCCAGTGCATGTTGGACTCCGGCAGGGCTGCCCTTTGTCACCGGTTCTGTTCGTAATTTTTATGGACAGAATTTCTAGGCGCAGCCAGGGGCCGGAGGGTGTCAGGTTTGGGGACCACACGATTTCGTCTCTGCTCTTTGCAGATGATGTTGTCGTGTTGGCCCCTTCAAACCAGGACCTTCAGCATGCACTGGGATGGTTTGCAGCCGAGTGTGAAGTGGTGGGGATGAAAATCAGTACCTCCAAATCCGAGGCCATGGTCCTCAGTCGGAAAAGGGTGGCTTGCCCACTTCAGGTTGGTGGAGAGTGCCTGCCTCAAGTGGAGGAGTTTAAGTATCTAGGGGTCTTGTTCACGAGTGAGGGAAGGATGGAAGAGGAGATTGACAGACGGATCGGTGCAGCTTCTGCAGTAATGCAGTCGATGTATCGGTCTGTCGTGGTGAAGAAAGAGCTGAGCCGCAAGGCGAAGCTCTCGATTTACCAGTCAATCTACGTTCCTACTCTCACCTATGGTCATGAGCTCTGGGTCATGACCGAAAGGACAAGATCCCGGATACAGGCGGCCGAAATGAGCTTTCTCTGCAGGGTGGCTGGGCGATCCCTTAGAGATAGGGTGAGAAGCTCGGTCACCCGGGAGGAGCTCAGAGTAGAGCCGCTGCTCCTCCACATCGAGAGGGGTCAGCTGAGGTGGCTTGGGCATCTTTTTTGGATGCCTCCGGAACACCTTCCTGGGAAGGTGTTTCCGGTCCCGTCCCACCGGGAGGAGACCCCGGGGAAGACCTAGGACACGCTGGAGGGACTATGTCTCCCGGCTGGCCTGGGAACGCCTCGGTGTCCCCCCGGAAGAGCTAGAGGAAGTGTCTGGGGAGAGGGAAGTCTGGCCATCCCTGCTTAGACTGCTGCCCCCGCGACCCGGCCCTGGATAAGCGGAAGAT
The DNA here is from genome assembly GCF_011004845.1 of Esox lucius. Lineage (NCBI taxonomy): Eukaryota > Metazoa > Chordata > Actinopteri > Esociformes > Esocidae > Esox > Esox lucius. Next base: position 23,275,800 of record NC_047592.1, on the reverse strand, counting down.
GATGGATGGATGGATGGGGGGGGTGTCCCCCCCTCAATATATATTGTAATTACGGCCTTCTTCATTTTATTAGCTCCAACAATAGATATGCCATGACTGTACTAATGGTATATTCTTAATCATTGGCGGGTGAGGAACAATGCACACCCTTTATTTTTTCAAAATCTGAAGATTCCAAATTTGACAGAACTTCACTTCAATAGCTTCTACAATAGATATTTTATTAGAGAAATGTAATTGTACATTTTGAAAAAAACACCATAATGGGAGAAAGACATGCTGTATCAACGTAGTACTTTGAGTATTGTAAAAAACTCAGGGCTGGTAGAGTTGGATACTGTAGTTCGGACTTATTACAAAATTAAAGTTTTCTGTATAAGAAAAATTATATTAACAGCAGAGACAACACTTCCATAATGACTTCTTAGCTGTGTTGAGTTTTTGGATTGTCTTGTTGATGCACGTAGTGGTACCATGGTTAGCAATGGTCACAGACATGGCAACAATCTCATTTTTTTTTACTCATCTTCTTTCTTCCTTTCCTTCTCTTTACCTTTCCACTTCATCTTCTACACTCTCCTCGCTTCATTCTTTTTACTACGATAATTTGTTCTTCTCCCTCTCTTTTCCTAGCTCTCCAATCTTTAATATATAGTACCCTATTAGATAAAATACTTTGGTTAACAGATTTCCATTGCTTGCCTCATTTTTGTATTTTATCTCAAATACATTGTTTGTAATAATAAATTGGCAGGCTCTGTAATCATATCTTTACCTTTCCTCTTTAATCTCCTTCAATCTTCTTCCTCTCCACTCTCTAACAAAAAATATTATGTTATCCATGATTTATTATGTTATCCAATATTTCTAATATTGGATAACCTCTGTCAAATCATTACAATTGTAATCTAGAAATATTCTCACAATTAATTGTGCATTCATTTAAGATTATCATATTTTCAAATTTAAATAGCGTGTTTTAAGTTAAAGTTTTCGACACCTGTGCTCTAAAACTAGCTTGAGCAAGTAATTAGCAGAAGAATGAAGCTACTACAGTGAGCAGCCCCCTCTGTTGGCCAAAAAGAAGCACAGTGCGATTGAGACGTCAACCAGTAGGCTCTGCTGCCCGGTCTTTTTTGCCACGTAAATTATTACTTAATTTTGCGGTCACTTTTTAACGTACAGTTTAAAACGGGGGCAACTCCAGCCGGGGACGTGCCACCCTAACTTTAGGTCAATAACCAGATTGTTGCTTGGTCAAATCCCCGAGCGGACAAGGTGAAATATTTCTCATTCCATTCCCAAGCATGGCAGTTAACCCAAATGATTCCAGGAAGTCGCTCTGGATAAGCCTCTGCTAAAGTTTCCTAGTCCTCTTCAAGTTCAATTACAGCCCTCAGCCAATGCTAACTCACTCGCTAACTAAATTACCTCCCATTCCTTCTCCCCCGCTCTCAGTTTGACCAGGACTGCGACGGCAAGATCAGCCAGGAGGAGATGAAAGAGGCCGTGAAGAATCTACTGGGGGAGAAACTAAAGAAAGGAGAGCTGGAGGAGATATTGAAAGAGATCGATATCAACGGAGACGGAAGCATCGATTTTGACGGTAAGGCAATTTCTCTGCCCACGTGCACAAAACAGGCTGGGACACACACACAAAAATCAGATGCAGCAATTACTCAATGTTTTGAAGCCCTTCTAATCTAACCTGTGTTGTCTTCCAGAGTTTGTCATGATTCTGTCCATTCGGTAAGTGCTGGAGGAACTGAAAGGATATCATCTTTTTAAAGAATCTTGTAAGACTCCGACAATAGAACATTGTGTGTACTACTACATATGTGTTTGTTGCTGTAGGTGAAATACAAGATAATAGCTGTGCCTAACTTTGTGCAATATATATATGAGCTATATGTAGAATGAGATGTACACCTTTCCTCATTACACGGCTACTGTATACTATGGCACTAAGAGACATGTGGTGCCCATAAGGAATTAATTATACCGACAAATCGGATCGTAGGCCGGTTGGCTGTATGTTACATAACATGTAAATAAGATACTATTTTGATATTTTAATAAAGAATTTGAATTCCAACCTGAGCTGCTATTTTTTAAATGTATTTTTAAGACAGTTTAGGGAATTGATATGCTTTTATCAATCAGAAATACAGAGGAGTGATTGTGCTGAAGTAGCGGCAGGTCAGATTTGAACCCACGTTGAAGTGTGTTGTGTGTACTGGAGGTTGTTGCTTACATCAACTGACCACCATAAGCCCACCAGTCTTAGTTTTATAAGTACAAAATAAAGACTTGACAAAGTAAAAGCATCCTTTTGTTAACTTTATTCCTAAAACTTTTTACATACTCTATGCAGTTTACCTCAAGGCTAAACAAAAATAACCCTTAAGCTGATATAGCCCTCTCCCCTAGTGTTTTGCCAACTCCATAAGAAAAAAGGAGCAATCGAATTGACCTGACAGCACAATCAGATCTGGAACCAGGCTAGAATTACTTTGTTTTCAGTGAAACTCCTGCCAACGGGAAGGCAGAGTATTGTTAGGTAATCTCTACCACTGGTAAGCATACAGTGTATTATCACAGGGTTTCTGAAACCTCTCCTTAGGACTTCCCTGTGATTTCAAATGTTGGTTTTAACTCTAAACTGGCATTCCTTATTAAATTAGTCAAATAATAATCAAGCCTTGGACTAACTGCATCAGGTATGCCACTTAGTTTAAAACAAACATTCAAAGCCTTTGGAAGGGTCCGAGGAGAAATTTGAAAAAACGTTGACTTGTCAAACTTTGTGCAAGCAATTCATCCAAACATCCCAAATATCATGCAGTTTTTTCGGGCCAGGAGGTTTTCCCAACCCACATGACCTGATCAGGAACAACTTCAGTAAATCTGAATACTGTACTAGTAACCCCCAAAATGTTCTTAGTCAGGTAACGTGGTCAAAAAACTCCTGGTCTTTAAAAATACTGTATCTACAGATATGTCTTTTTGTCAGCCACAGATTCAACACATTTTTAATAAATTAAAACCAAACTAATTCACATGCTAAAAGAAATAAGAAATAATCATGGCTTTCTGGCGCCATCAATTCACCAGAGGGAATTCATCTTAAAGAGTGGGTTCAGCAATTTTCACATTAGTACTCATTAGTTTCCATACCTTGAAAGGAGTCAATGGATGAAATTAACACAACCATTTTTCATATTTTGTAAATGTGACATCATATTCAAATGAACAATCCTGATAAATGGCCTCAAACTGTCACTTTGCCTTAATTAACAACTGTCTCTGACAATTTGAACTTTTTCTTGTCCATGATGAAGCTACATTTTCACATAGCTTTTTTCAGATTGAAATGAACAGACCTCGGTAAAGAAAAAAATACCACAACCAAAAGATTTGAAAAAGCCTTAAGACGCAAGGGTTAATTGACTTCTGTCTCTGATAAGTTAAGTCCTTTTTGTGTGTGTTTTCAATAAACCATATTATTTACCACAGAGTATACATCACTTTTCGTAATTCTTTATAGAACTGGAGGAATGGATATTCAACACGTCGACACAGTAACGGAAGCTATCAGACATAGTTGGAGTTTCCCTAACTCTTTGTAGCCTGTGTTGTACATTATTTCTCTCCGCAATCAGAATCAGTATCACCTTAATTTGTGAAGTACATTTACATATACTCAGATTTTAACTTGGTGTAGAGATGTAAAGTAAGTACAACCCAGTCAGAAGAGTGTAACACTACAAACTCAGTGTTTGACAGTCAAAGAACAGAATTTTGTCAAATGTAGATATTTTGGCTGAAAGTACAATATTTGCTACAAAGACTGAGAAACCCACCCCAATATCAGGGATAGATATTCAACAGCTTATTATGAGAACCTCTTGCTGTGGCAAAGCTTTAAAGTACATCAGCACGATGGTGATATTATTGAGCATTTGATCAAAATATCATGCCATGCTGTGAGCGAGCAAGTGCTGTGTCAGCCCACTCTCAAGCACAACGCAACAAGTCCAAGTCACATGTCTCCTAATAGGCTCCCGACATTCTCCTGTAGCAACGCCTACAATCGTTCTGGTATCTCATAGCAACGGCCATTCATAGCAATGTCCGCGGCAACGTCCAGGTTCCAACTACACTTAAGGTATCCAAAACAAATGTATAAACATAAATGTATTAACATTTATTTTGGATAGGCCTATTTAGTTGCTATAACCAGCACTCTAGATACATTGTTGTGCACAGGGTTTATCCAACTACACTTAGGTAAGTTCGTCAGCAAACTCAGCCATGATGTCATGCACCCAGATGTCCCTCTCTTCCTGCGAGGTGTCGACCAGGAAGACGGTCAACTTCCTGTCCCAAGGGTGATGCGCTTCCTGCACGGCCTCCAGCTGGGCCACCAAAGGCTTCTTTTCTACGTGGTTCCGGAATACGATGGAAGCTTCCTCCGACCACTGCCTCTGCTTCACTCCTATTGGTTTAAACAGAATGTCTGTCAATAACCTCTTTAAAAAAATTTTTTAAACACATTCTGATCATCAGCTGTTGTCAAACAATTGTGAGCATCTGTCTTTTCCTTAGTAGTTGAAGGAAATAAATAGTGTAGAGTGGAGTAACCCTAACCAAATGTAATCGCGTGACAAAAAATTAAGGAAGAGGGCATAAATTAATCCTGTGTGTAAAGGACAAAATAAAATGGAAAAATATATTTCTCTCCAATTTGGTGAAATCCAATTTGTAACTTAAATCTCAGCAACTGCCAGCTGACTCAATGTGGAGATATGTGTCTTCTAAACCTGTTCTTACCAAGCTAATTGCACAACCATGCAATAAATCCCCAGATTGCTACCTTGATTGACCTCACATCCAAGGTGGTGCTAGGAGTTGCTATAGCCCCACAAAGCAAGGCACCCCGATTTGATCACAAACCCCCCCATCAGTGGGATCCCTGGGCAAATCTAAGAGCTGGATTGGAAACCTGGTCTCCCATTGTCTGGGACTTTACAGTGAAAATATCATTGCACTATTCAGAGGCCCCATAAATTGATAAATCCTAAGAATGTTTTTGTTCGGTTATGTATAAAAGTCTCAACCTAGCATGAATGTGTCATTCCTGTGTGGGCTAACATGGTCAAAATGTTAACCCCAAGTCGTGCAAATGTAGTAGTTTTTTTCCTTCCCAGGTGTGATACAAAGGATTATAAATGGGATATAACAAGTCCTGGCCTGTGTTTAAGTTTGAATTTAAGTTTGTTATGTATTGAATTTCTAAAATCATTAGAAGACAAAAAAGTGATTGTTACTCTGTTGAATTCTGTTGAAGAAATAAAGCTAGGAATGGTTTTAGATTTTAAGAATAATAAATCGTATATACAATAACTGTATTTTTTTTTTAGCAGCACAATGACACCAGTTTTTAGCAGACGTCTCAAATAACTGAGCTTGCTAGCGTGAATTTGTGAATGTTGCTGCCTTACTAACAACATCATATATTTACACAATTTATTGTCACTATAGCATACTTTTTTCCACTGCATTTTGGACACAGTCTATGTTAATCATGGCCAGAAGAGGTCTTCATTTGTCAAGGACTTGTATTAATTGAATCATCAGAACATTGATGTGCTTATGAGTTAGGGACATAAAATCTGAAGAGTACCGACTTTGCTAAAACGTGGTCGACTTTGTTTAATTCAAGTGCTCGTTGGCACTTTAAATTGCAGTATACTGTTTTTGGGTACAACACTTCCTTAGTTACCTGCAAGCTGTGCAGTGATGCCCTGAAAGGGTAGTTGTCGGAACTCCTGGATGAGGGGGCGGAGCTGAGTGCCGCTGACCAGTTCGTGTTTACCATAGTCCAGCTCATAGACAGACACCAGACTGTTGGTCAACACCCCCTTCACCAATACACGGTGCCAGCTGGGAGGGTTAGAGGTCAAGGAATTCATTTAACCAAGATGTAAGTTGATTCCAGTTCATTCTCAGCATGGTTTCTCAAATAAACTAGGTGACTAACATCACAGATGTTTGATGAATGAAGTCAGATTATCCTACTAGAAATCCTACTTTGTAAATATGCTTGCTTCTTTGATTCATTCTATTTTTCTGCATTGAAACTAGGTAGATACCTGTTCATATAAAAATATCCAAAGGCAAAACAACAGCAGAAAAAAAATTTCAACTTTGCCCAAAAACAAACTCCCACAACCTTCCTGGCTGTTCCACAACAAGAAACCGACTCTCCACTCTTTTCACTCACTTGTTCTCCACTTTAGCGGCATATATCTGGTTCTTCTCCACTTTGAGGGGTTTCTCCTCGGTCTTGTTGTAGTACAGAATCATCTCTCCCATCAAAACCACCAGCTTGTACATATCTCTCCAGGGCTGTAGAACAAAATGTCCCGGATGGCAAGCCACTGATACGTAAATGTCCATGTTATGACCTACAGACGAGACACAGGTGGACGTTTCAGCATTATGATAAGCAAAAAAAAAAGATTTTATATTAAATTTTTATTGCTTCCTAACAACACACCCATCTACAAGCATGATAGGAGGAGGGGGAGCGTAACAGAAGATAAGCAAAGGTAATTTAAGTATCTATAAGATGTGTCTCTGACCTGCAGGTGGAAGGTCCAGCAGAGGGGGTAACTTGAAAGGAGGGGTGGGGGAGGGGGGAGGGGGAGTCCCAGGAGGGGTGCTTGTCCCCCCCGTTGGCCTAGGTCCCGAGCCAGAGTGGGCGCGTCGTAGCTGTGGCTTGGTGCCGTTGGAACTGGGGGTGGTGCTGGTGGATGTCTTGGGGGTGGAGGTGAGGGTGGCAGTGGAGGCACAGATGGAGGCCTTGGAAGAGCTGTGAAAAGAGAAAATACCATAAACTCTGCTGTCATAGACACGTTAAAATGTTGGGCATAAACTCTGCTGTCACTGACATGTTAAAATGTTGGGCATAAAATCTGCTGTCATAGACACGTTATAATGTTGGGCATAAATTCTGCTGTCATAGGCGTTAAAATGTTGGGCATAAACTCTGCTGTCATAGACGTTAAAATGTTGGGCATAAACACTGCTGTCATAGACATGTTGTAATGTTGGGCATAAACTCTGCTGTCATAGACGTTAAAATGTTGGGCATAAACACTGCTGTCATAGACGTTAAAATGTTGGGCATAAACACTGCTGTCATAGACATGTTGTAATGTTGGGCATAAACTCTGCTGTCATAGACGTTAAAATTTTGGGCATAAACTCTGCTGTCATAGACACGTTATAATGTTGGGCATAAACTCTGCTGTCATAGAAGTTAAAATGTTGGGCATAAACTCTGCTGTCATAGACGTTAAAATGTTGGGCATGAACTCTGCTGTCATAGACATGTTAAAATGTTGGGCATAAACTCTGCTGTCAAATGTTGGGCTCCTAAATGGCATACACAGCTGTGTAATTGCAGCCGGGAGTTCAAATCCTATTCTCACAATACTGACGTCGCAAATTGGCTCAGCAAAGTCTGTGATTGGTGTTGAACAAGTTGGCTTGTTTTGTCATAGCAACTCCATGTGGTAGGTTGGGGGCCTGCAAGCTCAAGTTCATCTAAACTTATAGAGATGTGCTTATAGAGATGCCCAGCCAAAAAACTCAAAGAGCAAGCAACAACAACAAGTGGATGCACTCATGCAATGACTAGTTGGGTGTGCACTGTAACAAGAATGGTTTGGCTCTATGCTTCAGAAAACTCAGGCATTCAGCTCTCTCGAGCCGGCCAGTAGCTGCTGTGGTGAGACAAAGCCATGAGTGCAAATGAACATTAAAAGAATTTGGAGGGGAGATACATATTTAATTTTTGTAAAAAAAAAAAATGTATATATATATCCAAAGCCTACGAGAAAGCTGAGTTGGCACAGCTGCAGGAAATCTAGAAATCGGGAATGGATTAAGTATAATTTCATCTCTACCTGTGACTGCTTAGGAAGACATCTCCTCTGTGTTTGAAGAGGTCGGAGGCGGCCATTTGCCGGTTGAGGCTCCTCACTGGATCATGGAAGTTCTTGTCCGTGTACAGGTAGACGTGGACGACACTGCGCTTGGTCTCGTCCAGTTTGGCGATCTGTGTAGGAGTAGAGAGAGAGAAAGACAGACAGAGAAAATGTGTCAACTTGAGAAGACGTCCACTCGAACCTTCGAAGGAAATTATGAAACGGTTATGGGGATCTCCGCCCAAAGACTGTCTCAAGTGTAGATATACAACAGCTGTTTGTGCATGGTCATGTTTGTGAATTTGTCTGCTTGGGTGTGTGAATGTAGGCACCTTCATGCTACAGTCAGTAGAGTTGAGCACGGCGTCTCTGAGCCACTGCACAGCATCAGGGGTCCAGGAGCCCACGCCACTCACTGCCAGGTCAGCCAGACAACACTTCACCGCCTAGAGAGAGAGTACTGCACATCAGAATACATTACCCAGACAACACTTCACCGCCTGGAGAGAGTACTGCACATCAAAATACATTACTCAGACAACACTTCACCGCCTAGAGAGAGAGTACTGCACATCAGAATACATTACCCAGACAACACTTCACCGCCTAGAGAGAGAGTACTGCACATCAGAATACATTACCCAGACAACACTTCACCGCCTGGAGAGAGTACTGCACATCAAAATACATTACTCAGACAACACTTCACCGCCTAGAGAGAGAGTACTGCACATCAGAATACATTACCCAGACAACACTTCACCGCCTAGAGAGAGAGTACTGCACATCAGAATACATTACCCAGACAACACTTCACCGCCTGGAGAGAGTACTGCACATCAGAATACATTACCCAGACAACACTTCACCGCCTGGAGAGAGAGTACTACACATCAGACTACATTACCCAGACAACATTTCACCGCCTGGAGAGAGTACTGCACATCAGAATACATTACCCAGACAACACTTCACTGCCTGGAGAGAGAGTACTGCACATCAGACTACATTACCCAGCATTTACTCTAGAGAGACTGCCGTATAGCTGAATTCCAATCATTAAGTTTTTAGGCCCTAAGCCCTTGCTGTTTTCCCTCAGGGGAATCCCTCATTGAAAGTGGATGCAGTCTGGCATTTTAGTGCCAGTTAATGCCAGTTCACACAAACATCCCCTTTAACCCTTAATTTAAGTTGAGGGCACAGGTAGTTAGTTAGCTTACTCCAATCATCACTCTCCCTTGCTTGGGTAAGTGCTCTCGCAAGTACACTAGGATGGGATGACACAAAATGTCATTCAGGGGCCGAGGGCTGTAAGCTTCGCATTCGAACTCTGGCCAGTGACTACTGCCATCACCCAGACAACAGTTAACAACAGTTGTAATCTCCAGAACACACCTCACGTTCATGTTACACCACTTTAGCACAGGTGTCAGAATACTTTGTTTTAGTAGACATTCTGGTTATACACTCATAAACACACCTGTCCGCCCGCCCGCCCGCCCACAACACACTCTCCTCTGCCCACTCGTGTGCTGACCTGTGGTGGGATTTTGATGAGATCACGCAGGAAAGGGGGCGGGACTTCCCTGAGCTCAAAGACCTCCACTGAAGCCTGGACCCCTAAGTCAATGAAGAGGATGTCTAAGACCCGGCTCCCGTGGAGATTGGTGATCTGAGTAGAAAACGGCAAGAGACATAATATCATCCTGGCTGAAAGGAGCCCTGTTGAAATGTTGTCTCACTATGACTAACCAGTTCACATTTTACCACCATTTTCCAGGGTGTCCTGTGATCGATGAAGGTGATAAAAACCTCAAAGACAACGGTTCAAAGTGTAGAAATAATTTTTATTTAGATGTGGCTAGCTACTTGTATCTGCATATTAGTCATTGAATAAATGCTCTTAATCAGATCAATTTACAGGATAACTGGAGTTGTGCCTTGTTCAAGGGAGCACCTAGAGATGTTCTTACCTTATTGGCATGGTGATTTCTGGCAGAACGCTCTAGAACTCTAGGATTTCCGCCACTCCCATTAGAGCTACCTGTCTGTTTAAGATTTGTATAGTTTGAAGTAATCCATCTCACCTCAACACGTGACCATTTGCCTTTGTAGCGCGCTAGACAGCTTTTACCACAGAACGGTCGGGAAACCAGGAACTCAGATGTCACCTAACAAAAACACACAAAAGATGATGTCATCAATAAGGGACAGGATTCTGTCATTAACCATGGACAGACACAGGAGAAGAAACATTCATTACTTCGAAATGCAACGTGTTCAAATTAAACATAATATTGCCATGTTTTTGAAACTAAACAAGATGATGTGGACGGGTGAATTTGGATGTTTTGGGTCAAAGACAATATTTTGTATTGCAACAATAAACCAGGACAATAACTGAATTCTGGATAAAGTATGTCACCTGTAAAAACCTGCCATTGATGTATATACATCTGTGTCTGTATTTTATATATGTGAAATAAGCTGAACATGTCGACCTGTCTCAGTGAATGGTAACTGGGGACGACAGTGGAAAGAAGTATGTGGACAGAACGTCAGTACTAGTAGATCAGTTCCAGTGTCATGTGGTCAGATTAAGTAGCCTGTGCCTTAACCCCAGATTATGGTTCTTAATCTCAATCTGGAAACAACTATGTCTGATACTGTGCCTCCTAAGAAAATAAGGAAACGAATGTCCCAGGCACTAGCAGGCACAAGCACACACATACACACACACAAACAAACACGCACATTTTATTACCTGTATTCTCGTGAGGATCCAAAAATGAATTCCCAATTATAATTTTTTGACAATTCAGAATACAGAAATATTGTTGGCAGGCGACATATACAAACGCCTGAAATAATCAAGGTTGTAAACACAATGAAGTCCAAAAATCTTTCTCACAACTCTAAATACAACACTCAAAAAATGAACGCTTACACTAATCCTAACTTCTAACCCTAATGCCTACACTATACCTTAATCTTAACTTTTAAATTAAAATATACTTTTTTTCTTGTAGGGACCGGCTAACACGCACACACACACATGCACTGGTACCTGTGAGTGGAAGTAGGCTTCTGTTTTCTCCAGTATCTCAGTGAGTTTGGCCAAACCTCTAGATGGAAGCTGGCAGTAGATTGTCCCATCTGAACATACGCTTCTCACCGCCACGTTCATATAGGCACTGTTAACCTTCAAGGGAAAACAGAAGCATGGCTGACAGGGACAACTACTTTCCTCATTTAAACACATTATGGTGAAGTATGGCGTCTGGGAATTTGTTCAATGGTGTTAATTAAATGCAGAAATTGGTCAGATTTGACATCCCCAACAAATAAAGCAGGGCTCCCTATTGAACCAATTGATGTACGGTCAGTGACAAAAACATTTTGCTATTACTATAGTGAATTTCATTCAATTACAATAAATCATTAACTCAAGGGATGCAAGATGGCAAGATGCATGATTTACTTCTAAATGGACCAGTGCTGTCAAGATATGGTGTGTGACTAGCTGACATATGGACAGAAACAATCCTCTGCTGATATCACTGGGAACAACGAACATCAATGGAAGACATTGATTAGTGCAGTATGAATATTAATTAATGTTTTCAACTCACTGACAGCAAATAATGACGATTGTAGGTAGCTGGCCAGAGGTTTTTTGTTTTCTTTTTGTATCCATTATTTGAACAGGTAAGGATGACAAAGAACAGAAAGAACCTGGGAGCAACTGCCTTGCTCAGGAACAGAATGACAGATAATTATCATTTCTGTTCTACTCTGCTGTACTTGGCTCTACTCAACTATGACGGTTAACCTACCTGTAGGGGGCTGGCCAGGGTTTTGTCCTGCAGGGCTTTGACACAGGCGGCGTTGATGTTGACATCATCATCCTGCGACGTGTCATACAGCACAACCAATGGGGTCTGCGCTCTCTCAAGGATTTCAGCCAATAGGATCTTGCCGCTGGCCATGGACTCAAACCTCTTCAGAACAGCAGGCTCCTGACAGAAAGGCTCCAGTCCTGGACCCAACAGACAATGAAGAAAATAAGATCCCACCCTCCCACTGCCAAACAACTTGATCAGATCCAGTCTGTTGAAGAAAATAAGATCCCACCCTCCCGCTGCCAAACAACTTGATCAGATCCAGTCTGTTGTAACCTCATGATGTTTGAAACATGACTGAGAATTCGATACAGACTCACCAGCCAATTTACACTTGGTGGCCTGGAAAGGCAGCTTGTAAAACCTCTCATGCAGCTCAAACAATTTGGCCTTGCTGATGACTTCGGAAAACCCATGATCCACATAGTAAACCTACAAAACATGCAAAAACATACAAAAACCCTGAAAACGGTGGAGAAGCTATCTATTTTCTTAAAATACACTGTCGTCTTATTGTCAAACCATTAACATGGTAACAAACATCTTCAATATGAAGAGAAATAGAAACCTCCTAGCTTTATTCATTTCCTAACCTTGACCTTGTCGGCCGTGACCTCTGTGACCTGTGCTCGTAGTATTTCCTCCTCCTCCTCGGCCCTGACAGCCGCCAGTTGACCCGAGGTCGGAGAGGTCAACGGTGTGCAGCTACTATTGTTTTGGCCACAATAGAACTCTCTCATCTGGTCCTCGAGTGTCTCCTGGGCCTGGGAATACCCTTCTCCTATGTATCTGGGTGAAATGAACACACACACACATAGAAAGAAAGCAAGAAAAGACAAAGAGCATGAGCCCATTTCATGGGATGGCAAGTTAATTTCCTCCGTGAGTCAACCCATTTCATTTATTTTCAGTGCTGCAAGTCTACCTCAAATGGCAAAAAGGGGCATAGTCAACAAACCAAGCCCGATTCATAATCCACCCTAACCTGACTGTACCCATCACCCAAATCACTGCCATGACTGCCGGCGGCGATATATTTCACGATACCTGAGTATGACTCCGTTGGTGTTCGTAGCCTCAACCACCAGCACGGAGGGGTACTCCTCCCTGGGAATGAGGAGAGGGGGGACAGCCTGGGTGCTGAGCCTCCTCCCCACCTCCTCTCTGGCCCTCCGCTCCTCCGCCGACTCCCTCCGGTTGCAGTTCTCGTCCTCCGTGCTCCTCTTGTACAGGATGGCCCGCTTGGGGTTGTCCGGCATGGGGTAGTCGACGGTGCAGAAGTCGGAGAGGAGGGACAGGTTGTCCAGGACGTGCTCGGGCAGTTTGACCTTGTACGTGTCCAGGTAGAGCTTGGGTAAGGCATGGGCCCAGAGGCCGTTGCTGTACTTCACAAGGAGCTCCCCGAGCTTCTGCTTCAGGTCGGGGGAGAGGGAGGAGGGGGAGGCCGGCGGACTGGGTGAGGAGGAGGGGGGCGTGAGGGGGAGGGGGCTGGTGGCGGTGCCTGGGAGCACGGAGGAGGACTTGGTCTGGGGCTCGGTGCCTGCAGACGGGGTGAAGGGGGCGGATGTAGGCGACAGGACTCTGGTGGGGACGGGGGGCGTGGTTGTTGTTTGGATCTGCTCCTTGGTCGGGTACAGGAGTAACTCGTTGGGGTTGCTGCTACACGGCTTCTCTACCTGGAACAGACAAGGAGGGAAATTATTCAGATAAACAGAATGAAGAAGAACCCAATAATACCATCAGAATACTGGTGATATCATGTCTTGTAATAGAACATTCTCATCACACGCTATGCAGCTACTGGGAAAAACCAGAATCTAACCAAGTGTTTCACAACAGAATCCTCAAAACAAATTCTGCAGTTAACTTAAAACCAACTATTTTTTATTTTATTTCCCCACTCATCCATCTATAAAGCATAAACATTGCTGAAAATATATTTGAAAAATATGTATACGTATACAGTAAATACACAATTAAGGCAACCACCCGAGGATTTACCCATTTACTAAATTATTCAAATACATAACAGCGTACAAGGAAAACCAACTTGAATGTATACATACGGTGCAGATGTGTGTCCAGTTCTCCAGGTCTTTCAGTGCTTCGCTAGGCAGGTCCTGTTTGTAAAGCTCTCTGTAGAGCTGAGGCAACTTGGATACCCAGAAACCATTACTGTACTTGTTCAGCACCTCTCTGAGACGGCCCTGCACCTGCTGGGTGTTGTAGTTCCCACCGACAGACGGGTTGTAATCTTTGGGGGAGTGATGTGGCTTGGGCTTCCCAGAACTGATCTCGTTGAGGTTGGAGGGAGCTGACCGAGAAGGCCGGAATATTATTTTTTAAAAAGATTTAGAAAATCGCAGATTCATCAAAGTGCTCAAAAAGTAATGGCAATGGAAATACATAATTTTATACCTTGATTACACTGAGACAAGTCTCAGAGCCCCTTCAGTGTAAGGTTGCCATATATGGGGACCCTATTTTAATTTTCAATTCATTCTGATACAGTATCTCACAAAAGTGGGTACACCCCTCACATTTTTGTAAATACTTGAATATATCTTTTCATGTGACAATACTGAAGAAATGACACTTTTCTACTATGTAAAGTAGTGAGTGTACAGCTTGTATAACAGTGTACATTTGCTGTCCCCTCAAAATAACACAACACACAGCCATTAATGTCTAAACCGCTAGCAACAAAAGTGAGTACATACCCGATTGCAAAAAAGTTGGGACACTGTACAAATTGTGAGTAAAAAAGGAATGGAATAATTTACAAATCTCATAAACTTATATTTAATTCACAATAGAATATAGATAACATATCGAATGTTCAAAGTGAGACATTTTGTAATGTCATGCCAAATATTGGCTCATTTTGGATTTCATGAGAGCTACACATTCCAAAAATGTTGGGACAGGTAGCAATAAGAGGCCGGAAAAGTTAAATGTACAGATAAGGAACAGCTGGAGGACTAATGTGCAACTTATTATGTCAATTAACAACATGATTGGGTATAAAAAGAGCCTCTCAGAGTGGCAGTGTCTCTCAGAAGTCAAGATGGGCAGAGGATCACCAATTCCCCCAATGCTGCGGCGAAAAATAGTGGACCAATATCAGAAAGGAGTTTCTCAGAGAAAAACTGCTAAACGTTTAAAATTATCATCATCTAGAGTGCATAATATCATCCAAAGATTCAGAGAATCTGGAACAATCTATGTGCGTAAGGGTCAAGGCCGGAAAACCATACTGGATGCCTGTGATCTTTGGGCCTTCAGACGGCACTACATCACATACAGGAATGATACTGTAATGGAAATCACGACATGGGCTCAGGAATACTTCCAGAAAACATTGTCGGTGAACACAATCCACTGTGCCATTTGCCGTTGCCGGCTAAAACTCTATAGGTCAAAAAAGAAGCCGTATCTAAACAAGATCCAGAAGCGCTGGCATTTCCTCTGGGCCAAGGATAATTTAAAATGGACTGTGGCAAAGTGGAAAATTTGGTGGAGAGTTTGAAGTTCATTTTGGAAAACTGGGACTAAAGAGGACAAGGACAACCCAAGTTGTTATCAGCACTCAGTTCAGAAGCCTGCATCTCTGATGGTATGGGGTTGCATGAGTGCGTGTGGCATGGGCAGCCTACACATCTGGAAAGGCACCATCAATGCTGACAGTTATATCCAAGTTCTAGAACAACATATGCTTCCATCCAGATGTCGTCTCTTTCAGGGAAGACCTTAGATTTTCCAACATAACAATGCCAGACCACATACTGCATCAATTACAATGTCATGGCTGCATAGGATCTGGGTACTGAAATGGCCAGCCTGCAGTCCAGATCTTTCACCCATAGAAAACATTTGGCGCATCATAAAGAGTAGACCTAAGACAGTTGAACAACTAGAAGCCTGTATTAGACAAGAATGGGACAACATTCCTATTCATAAACTTGAGCAACTTGTCTCCTCAGTCCCCAGACGTTTGCAGTCTGTTATAAAAAGAAGATGGGATGCCACACAATGGTAAACATGGCCTTGTCCCAACTTTGTTGAGATGTGTTGATGCTATGAAATTTTAAATCAACTTATTTTTCCCTTAAAGTGATACATTTTCTCAGTTTAAACATTTGATATGTCATCTATATTGTATTCTGAATAAAGTATTGAAATTTGAAACTTCCACATCATTGCATTCTGGTTTTATTCACAATTGTACAGTGTCCCAACTTTTTTGGAATCGGGTTTGTACACCCCTAAGAGAAAATGTCCAAATTGGGCTCAAAGTGTCAATATTTTGTGTGGCCACCATCATTTTCCAGGACTGCCTTAACCCCCTTGGGCATAGAGTTCACCAGAGCTTCACAGGTTGCTACTGGAGTACTCTTCCACTCCTCCAGGACGACATCACAGAGCTGGTGGATGTTAGAGACCTTGCGCTCCTCCACCTTCTGTTTGAGGATGCCCCACAGATGCTCAATAGGGTTTAGGTCTGGAAATATGCTTGGCCAGTCCATCACCTTTACCCTCAGCTTCTTTAGCAAGGCAATGGTCGTCTTGGAGTTGTGTTTGGGGTCATGACCCAGACCATGACACTCCCACCACAATGCTTGACTGTAGGCACTCATATGTCTATTTCCAAAAGACAACCTCTGGATATGCACTTAGCACGTGCACTCAACTTCTTTGGTCGACCATGGCGAGGCCTGTTCTGAGTGGAATCTGTCCTGTTAAACCGCTGTATGGTCTTGGCCACCGTGCTGCAGCTCCGTTTCAGGGTCTTGGCAATCTTCTTATAGCCTAGGCCACAGGTGTCAAACCGGTTCCACGGAGGGCCGAGTGTCTGCAGGTTTTCGCTCTCACCTTGTACCTGATTGATTAATGAGTTCACTAATTGGTTAATTTCTACCCCCACCTGGTTGTTCAGGTCTGACCTGGGAACCAATTTAAAGGAAAACCCAAAGACCTGCAGACACTCGGCCCTCCGTGGAACCGGTTTGACACCCCTGGCCTAGGCCATCTTTATGTAGAGCAACAATTCTTTTTTTCAGATCCTCAGAGAGTTCTTTGCCATGAGGTGGCATGTTGAACTTCGTGACCAGTATGAGGGAGTGTGAGAGCGATAACACCAAATTTAACACACCTGCTCTCCATTCACACCTGAGACCTTGTAACACTAACGAGTCACATGACACCGGGGAGGGGAAATTGCTAATTGGGCCCAATTTGGACATTTTCACTTAGGGGTGTACTCACTTTTATTGCCAGCGTTTTAGACATTAATGGCTGTTGAGTTATTTTGAGGGAACAGCGATATGTACACTGTTATACAAGCTACAAGCTGTACACTAATTTCGACTGTAGCAAACTGTTATTTCTTCAGTGTTGTCACATGAAAAGATATACTAAAATATTTTACTAAAATGTGAGGTGTGTAATCACTTTTGTGAGATCCTGTATCTGAACAACAGCCCCTAGCCGCAAAAAGAGGGCGTCTGCTGACAGCAGAGTATCTCGCCATTCCAATGGTGGCTTCTAATCTCTGGTGTGGCTTACCACCTTGGACACCTACACATTTGCCATTACATTTAACCATTTGCACCCCCCCCCCCCAAAATAAAGCAGAAATTCCAAAAACACAGCAATTAACATGTTCATTATATGTGTTGTGTTTGAGGTCTTTTTCTCTGTCAGGGAGGTACAGCTGGCTTGATTTCAACGGTTAACTGACAGTAAGTAAAGTTCAGTTCTGTAGGTAGTACAGTTGGAATCATCTTCAGTTCACTGGCATTAAAGGGGTTAACTGAATCATGGGAATACTTAGGAACCAGTTACTTCTAATATCTTTTTTGTTGTCGCTGAATTTACCATTCACCACAAAAAATCTATTTTTGTGGAAAATATATAAAGCCAGCACCTGGCAACTATCACTTTCTCCAGAAATAATGTGTTGCAAGATAGTTTTGCGGCTGAGAAGCCCACTCTCTAATGTAGAAAGTTATGTTTTAGTAGTCCAAAATTTAAAGCAAGCATACAATGTTCTTGCTTTGAGACATGTTGTGTTTAATGGACAGTCAAGTATTGGAGGGGTCAGTTATGGCTGTGTTAATGACTGTTTTAAGAGGGTCTGCGTCCTGGAAAGATGACAGATTTAAAGACTCCTCTCTGTATGAGGAAGCACATTCCGGATTAGAACGTGGAAGTGCCATGCTGTGTGGACCTTGAAAGCGCCAGGATATAAAACGAAACCTTTTACAGAGGCCTACTTACGGCTGTTCTGGGTGTTCCTGGAGAGGTGAGCATGCACTTCCTTCTGGAACCGTGACGGGAGGGTCATCCTTTTGTCTGACCTAGAAAGAAAAACAGAAAGAAAAATAAGAATTGACTTGGACATATTTCTGGTGTATCATTCAAATACAGGGAGTCTAAACAGACACTTTAGGACCAGTGAAAGACAAAGGGAAAAAACTCCAATCCATTGACATATTTTTAGCAATTAATGCTTTATTGATAGAGAAAATGGGGGAAAATAGATGAGAGATTTTGGGCTAAAACAGACGTGGACCGGATTTGAACCGGAGCCACAGCTATATGTGCGCTGGTGGTAGAGGCTTAGGACGCGCACATTCCTTTTCATTAATATAAGCTTTGGTGGAAGAATCCAGCGAAGATAGAATCAGTCAAGTCAGGCAGTGCTAGACTGGCCTACAATGTTCTCTACTGATCTCTATGGTACAAAAACTATAGTCTGTGCTCTAGAGTTTCATATTCATATAGAAAAAGAAAAATCCCTTGAACAGTTATGCCCATTTAAGTTCGGGAGCTGAGCTAGGAATTATATTTCTATAGATGTCCTAAATGTATACAGGGCTACCCATAATACTCTCTGATGGGTCTCCATCTCTGAATTACCTTAATGCAAGCATACAGCAATTACAAATGAGTTCACCGGGCAGAATAGTACTGATGCAATTTGGGACCATATCCAGGAAAAACACCATCAGTCTTTTTACTGATGGCTAGTACGTAACACTGAGAAGTAACTGTGACTAAAATCTACATTCAACTGGTACAGACAGAGATGTTATAAAGCAAGGATAGGTAGTAACAACTACTAATAAATATGTTTAGCCGTAACAGCGCAGGCAGCTAAGCCAAAGCCGGACACACTTCACACAGCCTGTGACACACAAAATGTGAGAGACCCCACGCAAAATCTAATTCCATCAATCTGTGACTTGACAATAGCCAAGAGATCAGTGACGGCACACAACAGGCTGCAACCCTCCAGATTTTCCTTCGCATTGTAGATAGAAGCGTGCGTCTGTGGTGTGTGTGTGTGTGGTGGGGGGGGTATTAGTGCCGTGTGTACATGTCTGTGTGCACTCCCACCACGCTGCTCTGTGCTCTATCTACATTCGAGGGCATCAGATGAAGTGGACAGGCTTTGCCCGTACAGATATGCTGATTCATTGGGCTGTCGATCTGTTGTAGAATAGGAAAGGGATTAGCCTGCCTTGTCCCCACTCTTTCAGCCACGCCGGCTGGACTCTGCTGCGTTCCATTGTTTGGCGACAGAGCGCCACTGATATACAAAACAGAGAGTCGTGGTGAGGTCAGTTGTTTTCATTAGCTAGCTGCCGGGGACCAGATTGTCCCTGAATAGCGAGAGAGGTGTTGGTGAGGTTGGGTGGGGTGGGGGAGTGGGGGCAAAAGAGAGAAGGAACGAGGGAGAGAGGGAAAGAGAGAGGCTGCTGCAACTCTGGTGCCAATGCTGAATAAGCACAGAGGGAGGGAAGAGAGAGGGATGGATGGAGGGAGGAAAAAGAGGGCAGGGGGGAGAGGAAGGGCTGGCCCCAGGATCCATCCAGTGGCTTCCAGTGCCATTCATTCGCGGTGCTATTCTCATTCAGCTCATGCACCAAGGAAGAGAGAAAAAAAACTGAGGAGAAAAGACAGAAAGAAGAAATGGAGACAGAAATGTAGAAAGAGGAGGCTGACTGAGAGAAACAATCCTTGTTATTTTCTTCTGTGGGCATCATAGATTCTTAGCTAGTCATGAAACCAAAGTTCCCCAGCCCTCAAAGTGACGGTAACGATATCAAGTCAAAGGGATCATTCCAAACAAGGCGAAGAACTCTGACCAAGTACAGCATGACACCATATAAAGCAAGGAAATTCAGGGGATCAAGAAAGACCCTCTTGTTTTTAGTTCATTGAGAGTCTTTCTAGAGTAGAGAAAGGCAAGTTGACAGTTTTTGTCAAAGTAGATGTTTGGGTGGTTGGAACATAATTGTAATTACAACAAGGAATTTTAACACTGCAAATTAACCACAGATTAATACAATGAGTTTGTACTTTATTTGCAGGAATGCTTACAGACAGATTTCCAAAATTAAACTCACTTAGGCCTTTTTAAATTGGCAGGACAGTCTTTTCTGACCAAAATCAAACATTTGGGGCACCTGTTGCCTATCCCGTTCAACAGTGACAGATACAACATGTTTCCAATCCTATTCTACAGGGACAGATACAATATGCGTATATACCAAACAGGGTATAGGTATTTACACCACTGTCTGTCTATTTATCTGTCTATTCACTTTCACAGGGTTTTCCTTTGTTTTCCAATTTCACTCCTTTGTGTCTTGTGTAGAATGAGTAATATAATCTAATATAATCTAAGTCATGGCAACATGGTTTCCACCAATCACCACTCACCTCTCTGAGGGCACAGAGGACTTCCTGGGGGTAGGGTTGTTCTGATTAGTTGGTTTGTTCTGGTTGGAGCTCTGATTGGTCTTCCCCTCTGATTGGGTGTCCCTCATGTCCCTCCCCTGTCTGAAGTCATGTTGGCCCACTGACCGGCCTCCTCCTCCTCGCCCCCCACCACGACCTCTATGATCTGGCTGTCTCAGGGAAGTTCTTGGCTTGGCTGGGGAGGAGATAAACAAGGCAAGGATGAGGATGACAGGAAATTCACAATACAAATACACAAATACACAAATACACATATACACAAAAACACACACTATACACATATACACGTAGTCACACATACGCAAACACACAAATACACAAGAATATACAATACCAGTAAAAAATGTGGAATAACCTACTCATTCAATGGTATTTCTTTAGTTTTTACTATTTTCTAAATTGCCAAATAATAGTTAAAACATCAAAACTATGAAATAACACATATAGAATCATGTAGTAACCAAAAATTGTTAAACAAATCAAAATACATTAATATTTAAGATTCTTCAAAGTAGACACCTTTTGCCTTAAAGACAGCTTTGCATAATCTTGGATAATTCTATCAACCAGTCTCATGAACTAGTTGCCTCATATACATTTCCAACAGTCTTAAAGGAATTCTAACATTTGCTGGCTGCTTTTCCTCCAGACTGTGGTACAATTAATCCCAAAACATCTCAATGAGGTTGAGTTGGGTGATTGTGGAGGCCAGGTTATCTGATGCAGCTCTCCTTATTGGTCAAATAGCCCTTACACAGCCTGCAGCCTGTTTTAGCTCATGGACTTTTGTAAAAACAAAAGATAGTCCTACTAAGCGCAAATCAGATGGGATAGCATATCGCTGCAGAGTGCCTTGAATTCTAAATAAATCAGACAGTGTCACGGGCAAAGCAGCCCCATACCATCACACCTCCTCATCCAAGCTTCACAGTGGAAAAATACATTCATACAATCTCCTCTGAACAGTTGATGTTGAGATGTGTCTGTTACTTGAACTCAGTGAAGCATTTAATTGCCGATTTCTGAGGTAGGTAACTCTAATGGTCCTCTTCAGCAAAGGGACTTCCTTTTCTTCTGGCGTTCTTCATCATAGTGCTTGATGTTTTTTGCGACTCCACTTAAACAAACATTCAAAGTTTTTGAAATGTTCCAGGTTTACTGACCTTCATATCTTAAAGTATTGATGGAATGTTGATATGGACTACGACAGTACAAACATAAGGATGATTTTCTGTATACCCACATCACCTTCTCACAAAATATTTAATTAATTGAAATGCATTCCAGGTGACTACTTCATGAAGTTGGCTGATAGAAGGCAAAATGTATGAAAAGCTGTCATCAAGGCAAATACAGTTTGATTTGTTTAACACTTTTTTAATTTATACAGTGCATGATTCCATATGAGTTATTTCATAGTTTTGATGTCTTAACTATTATCCTACAATGTGCAAAATATCTAAACTTAATACCCACCTGAGTAGGTGTGTCCCAACTTCTGACCAGTACAAATACCCATACACTTAAAAAACACACAAATACACAAACTATTTTTATAACCATCTAAATCAATTCTGAATCTTGATGTGCATTTCATGTTTTTTTCATTGAGACCCTCTAATCAGGAACTGCATTTCATTATCAAGTAGAGGAGAAAACCAGCAGTAATATGAAACTCATTTGAAATACCCCTGAGATACACACATACGCAAAGCCTGCATGCACGCATTCACAAACACACACACGCGCGATGCACTCATCTACAAAAAGTCAGTTGGCAAATTGAGAGAATACAGCCAGACAAGATATAGAAGATGGGCTGTCTGCATATCTTCAAGTTAATCAGAAAAGCCAATTCAGTAATACTGTTATGGTACATCACAACAATGTAATTAGTGTGCCTTTTCATACTCTATGTCATACATTCTAGGCCACAGGGCTACGAATGTATAACTTAAAGCAAAACTGTCACATCATTAAAACCTCCAGAGTCATCATCAGGATAGTGATGACAGCATAGCTTTTTAATGTGCTCAGTCATGACATGGTCATACTCTTTTTTTCACCAAGCTCTGATTGGATGCCACATAGTTGTTGAATCACTGTGCAGCGCTAACTTGACATTGTTCCCATTCGGGGGGCCTACTGATTAAGACCTTTGTGCTGGTAACCAAAAAGGTTGCTGGATTGAATCCCAGGCTAATCATCTGGCGTTAAGCCCTTGAGCAAGGCAGTTCACCCTAATTGCTGTAGGCTTCCATAAACAATGGCTGATCCATTGGCTGTTTGAAACAGCACCAATATAGAACAACCTTAATTATTGTTGAGCTAGTTCCAGCATCACCCAACCCCGATCCAGAGACTTCTATTTACATTGTAGAGGCTCCGAGCCAAACCAACCCTAGAATAACGTCATCGGCTTTACATGACATCATTAGCACAACCCAGCTGACATGACATCACACAATAGAGAGCGCGGCTCAGACACACCTCACCGCACAGAGCTTCTCAGCCTGTCTTCTCCTCCCTCTCTGCACCTCTCATCCTCCCTGCCACACCTCTGCAGGACCTTATACTCACCAAAGCCTTCCTCTCTGTGAAAACAAGCTACGGCGGCAGCCTGCTCTCCTGGCAGATAGAGGCTGTGGCTACAGCTAATTACGGCGCGCCGGTCCGTCTCGAACGCAAACCCGCCGTCTGAGGCTAGGTGAGGCGACACCGGCGGTGGCGAGACAGAGGCGGCAGGCGCGGCGGGAACAGCGGCACCGGGGTCCCAGAGAAGCCTTGTGTTCAATTTCAGGAGGGTTTAATGATCCTAGCTTTGATTGGCCCCCCTCGCTCCGGAGATGCGAAGCAAGAGAGAGAGGCAGGAAGAGAGAGGCTGCTGCTTTGGCATGCGGATCAGCAGCTCGCTCCTTGCTACTAAATCTGCTGTTCACAGCCGCGATGAGACAGCATGACTTTCTCTCCTTCTCCTCCTCCTTCTGGCCCCTCACTGGATCTCCCTCTTTCTACCTAACACTCTCCACATTCCTCTCTCTCTCTCCAGCTCTCTCCAGCTCTCTCCATCCTTTTCTCTCCATCCTTTTCTCTCCATCCTTTTCTCAGCCTGATCAAACGACTTCTCCTTCCCGCCCCCTTTCTATACTACATCATTTTTCTTTTTTTCACTATTGTTGAGGAATTCAAATCTAACAAGGGAACACCCCAGGTAGCACAGCGGTCTAGGACACTCTCTTGGAGTAAAAAGGTTTGAGCCTTGACTGAGCCGTTACTTGTGGTAGGGAAGCCCCACCGCAATGCAAACTGGCCGGCATCCCCAGGGGTGCGAGGAGGCCTGTCTTAGTGCTTTTAGCCACTACACTCAGATGCCTTGTAACGTTACCTGAGGTGGTCAGGTGAGTGAGCATGCCCCAACACATGTTGACAGTTGTTACTTCCCATGTAGAAGATTGGTGGAGAAAAAAAACGGAAAGGCTCGGTGAATTCGCTGTTGCAATGAGACAGTGCCATAGAAACAACTGGAAATGGGGTAAAATATATCCTTTAGACCTAGCAAGAATCTAGCAAGGTTGTCGCTACATCAAGTGTATTGTATTTGTGTGGGTAGCTTTTATTCTTGGCATCCCTGGTACAGCCTTGCCCCGCTAGGGAACAGGCGAAATAGGCCAGTCATCTGCTTACCTGTACACGCCAGAGGTGTAACTGGAACAACTCATCAAAGTACTAAAGTGTGAACATCTGAAAGAACTTGCTGACACCACACTGTTATCGACTGTAATCATGGAAAGAACATTGTGGAAAGAATATAGAACAACATTTCTAAGCTGAAAAGCTATTTTTGGACATAGCGTAACTGCCTTGTTCTATATTAACATCCTGTCACAAATTCAACAGACAAGTTCAAGTGTCAGTGTAGCTTGACAACAGTGGATTGTATTCTATTGTAATCTGGATTGAATCCAAAAGGGGGCATTCCATAGAATCTGAACACATACAGTGCGTTCTGGAAAGTATTCCTGACCCCTTCCCTTATCCCGTTACAGTCTCAATCTAAAACGGATTCCCAAATTTGTTTTCCACATTAATCTAAACACAATACCCCAAAATGACCCAGCAAAACCAGATACTTTGTACTTCGTTGAAGCACCTTTGGTAGCGATTACAGCCTCAAGTCGTCTTGGGTATGATCCAACGAGCTTAGCACACCAATATTTTGGGGGTTTCTCACATTCTTCTCTGCAGATCCACTGAAGCTCAGTCAGGTTGGATTTGGAACGTCACTGAACAGCCATTTTCAGGTCTCCAGAGATGTTTAATTGGGTTCAAGTCCGGGCTAAGGCTAGGCCATTCAAGGACATTCACAGACTTGTCCCGAAGCCACTCCTGCATTGTCTTGTCTTTGCACTTTGTGTCGTTACTTTGTTGGAAGTTGAACCTATTCCCCAGTCGGAGATCCTAAGAGCTCTGGAGGTTTTCATCAAGGATTTGTCTGTCCTTTACTCTGTTCATCTTTTCCTAGATACTTACTAGTCTCGCAGTCCCTGCGTCTGAAAAAATCCCCCACACTGTTATGCTGTCCTATTAAGGAAGGTATTGGCCAGGTGATGAAAGGGGCCTGGTTTCCTCCAAACATCACGCTTTTCAGGCCTGATTTCATCTGACCATAGAATGTTGTTTTTCATGATCTGAAAGTACTTAAGGCACCTTTTGGCCAACTTCAAACAGGCTGTCATGTGCCTTTTGCTGAGGAGTGGCTTCAGTATGGTCACAAAACCATAAAGGCCTGATTGATGGAAAGCTTTACAGATGGTTGTCATTCTGAAAGCTTCTCCCATCTCCACACAGAAACTCTGGACCTCTGTCAGAGTGATCACTGGGTTCTTGATCACCAAGTCTCTTCCCCCCCGACTCTAGGAAGAATGTTGGTGGTTCCGAACCTTTCTGTTAACAATGGTTGAGGCCATTGTGTTCTTGAGGACTTTCAATGCAGCAGAAATGTGTTGGTACCCTTCACCAGATCTGTGCCTTGACACAATCCTGTTTCAGAGCTCTACGACAATTTCTTCAACCTCATTCAGCACATGACTTGAGATAAAATAAGTGCAGGAAGAGACAAATTGCACATTAAACTATGTTAATCAAAATGTATGGGTTAATAAGTCTTGTTCCATTAAAGTAGACTATCCCAGATGTCCCAAACAGCTCTTTTGACTAAAAATGGAACTGGAACTGTTTGCCTGAAATTAGAAGCACCGGAACGCTGTTCTGGACCGTTCTGGCCCAAGTCAAGCAGTGACCTCATTGTATGGTTTTTGCTATGATGTACTGTAAATTGTGGGACCTTATACACACATGTATGCCTTTCCAAATCATGTCCAATCAATTAAATTTAGCACAGGTGACTCCAATCAACTCAAGGATGAACAATGGAAACAGGATGCAACTGATCTCAATTTCGTGCGCCATAGAAAACGGTCTACAATAAGGCTGTAACGTAACACAAAATGTGGAAGTATAGTTTTCTGAATTCAGTGCACAGCAACACCTGGTGTCCATACAATGTGTGTGACTAGCAGTGACTAGTTGTGCTCGGTCTCTGTGGTAATTCTGACTCCTGCCACCATAATCATGGATGTACACTTTGAAAAGCATTCTCCCCAGCATGCATGTGTCCCAGTGATGACACTGGTTAAGCGAGCAGTGGTTAGAATCAGAATGGCTTGGTACAAACTTCAGAGGGTACACCACAAGTTGCAAACCACTGGTAAGTCTGAACAACAGAATGGCCAGGTTACAGTTTCACTAAAAAGTACTTAAAAAACTTTTAGAGTTTTGGAACAAAGTCTTATTGACAGATGAGACAAAGATTTACCTGGAGAGAGAAAAGGAACTGCCCATTACCAAAGCATATCACCTCATCTGTGAAACATGATGAAAGTCAGGTGACACGTCACAAGAATTCTATTGTGCAGGATGACGCTGTGTTGTTCGGTGCATTTGACAATAAACCTTGAAACTAATGTTGTGTTATGTTTTAGCATGTATGGCTGCAACTGGAACTGGCTAACTTATCTTCATTGATAATATGATGGTTGAAGGCTTAATTATGCAGCATAAACATAAAAAATGTATCCAGTACAGGCCTGGCAGAGCATCACCAGGGAAGATACCCAGCATCAGGTGATGCCTGTGGGTTGCAGACTTCAGACAGTCCTTGACTGCTTAATTGTACATAATGTTAATCTGCCAAAATACTTATTGTAACTTACAATGCGGGGACTATGTACAAAATGCACTGACATTTCTAAATATTGTATCTGATATGGATGAAAATGACCTCAAATCAAAACTGACAATGTGTACATCCAAAGTGCTGGAATCCAAAGACCAAAAAAAACAGTTACACTTTCCAGTTCAAGATATCCAGAAGCTACCTAACCCCAACCCTAACCCTAACCCTAACCCTACCCAAAACAATACCACCCCTGACGGTACACTGTTTTTAATTCCAGCCACACACACTCAGAACACACATACACACACACACAATCAGAACCCACACACACCCTACCGTTGAGGACCAGAGGGGCGGCAGGTTTCACCCTCATCTGACAGTTGACCATCTGAGGTCGTCCAGTCTTCCTAGAGGTCCGCTGCCGAGCAACCAGCTTTGCAACGTGGGCCGTCTCGCCGGAGCGCGAGGCGAAACAAACCACCTGAGGGGGAGAGCAGGGAGGGACGCACATAAACACAACACCCCCCCACACACACACACACACACTCATTAACAAGCACACACATTAACAAGCACAGACGAGCAATGTATATACAACACACGGCAAACTCATTAGCTCACACCTGCTGGACGGTAATTGTGAAGCATTGCTGCGTTAACTGTTGTCTTGTGTTAAACTATGTGTTGTAGTGAATAAGTGTAATACGTTTCATCCCTAGTGATTGACTAGAGATAATGGATAGTTCGAACAACTTTCTATGTGTGTTTCCATCTATCTGTCTATCCGTCCATGATCTATACATCTCTGTTTGTCTGAGTATGAATGTGTGAGAGAGCGTGTGTAAGCCTCTCTGAGTGCTGTTTGTCTTCTCACCTCCCCGGAGCGAGTACGTTCAATTCGGACCACCGAGGGCATGCTGTGCAGAAGGGTATCCAGGTTTTCGTGACCCATCTGTTTATGAGGGATCTGTTCACCAGTCAGATTCTTGTATTCAGACTGGAGGCGGGACAAAGTCACCCCGGGTCCACTCATATTGCCCGTCAGCACCTCCCTTAACATCTTCTTCACCAGCTCCACATCTGCCATCTAAATGACAAAACCGAGGAATTAAAATATTTAAATAACTACTTTTGGTTTATTTTAAGTCCAACGAAGGACAAAATACTTAAATGTGTCATTAGCATGGTAAAACCAACCTGATAGCCATGTTCACAATTGTATTTATATTAATGGTGAATGGAGCAATAAGGCTGTTTCCATCAGGCTACGCTGAGGTAAATGGAAGAGATGTGACTAAGTTCTAATAGAGTTTTATATTACAGCATAAATAAATTGGTAATAAAACTATAATAGTATCATAACAGTAATCTGGAAAAAGTTTTATGACAATAACATTTTGTTCACTGAATTGAGAACAGATTATCAAAGTAGGATCATTCAACAGTGTTACTGGTGTAAGAACAAAATCCTACCAAAAAATTTAAACAAATTGTAATTCCAATTTTTTTAAGCTTTATTAATTTAACTTACCTACAATAACATCTCATAAACTGAATTTAAACGATTGTAAATATAGAAAGATGTTTCAAATTATTATAGTAAATATGTATGTATCTCATGTTGAGCAAATTACATTTCACCCAAATAGTTTTGATTTGAAACGCCCAAATCCATGATGCGGAATTTGCAGGGGCGGCAGTTTGTTATTGCATCGAATACACAACGTGCCGTTGTTTTCCCAGGTGGTTTAAGTGATAATTTCAGTGATTCCATTAAATCTTAATAAAGAAATACGTTCAACCAACTTTCCTTTTAGAGACGGGCTGGCCAACCGTTGTGAAGCTATATGCTCGGCTACTTTAAATAGAACAAATTTACTAAATAGATCTGGAGATGTAGGTCTAAACACAATAGAAATAAGATGAAAACCATGAAAGTGTTTATAACAGGATAGTACGCGTATAGCGTGCGTCTCTCAGGAATTCTCGGCATAGAATAGAGCACAACGGGTGACGTAATCTGTCACATCTACTGTCCACACCCTCCCTGCCAACGAAGCATTGGTTGTGCTTTAAATGCGGACATAAAAAATTTTAAAAAATCTATTGACCTATTTAGATAAATTGAGCTGTAAAATGAAATCTAAATAACTGCAACTGTCACAAATATGCCCTAAGCAACGATGCGCTCCACCGAGTTCCGTAAACTACTCCTGTCACTTCATGGGACACTTACGGAGACGCTCAACAAATAGAGTAAGTGTATCTCAGAAACAAAACTTACAATCACATGAACGATTTTGTTTGTGTAAGGAGTTAATTCATTAAAGTTATTCCAGCCAAATCACTCTTACCTTGCTGGGAAGGAATAGAGGGGATGATGACCGGGTTAACTTTTTCGCAACCTGTTTGTCACTCCCGAAGAGAATGTCCGTCGCGCTTACAAGCTCTCCCCCCTGTGGGTTCACTCATACAATGCTGCGGCCGTTCGAGCCAAAACCGTCTCCCAGTCCGCGCGGTAGTTGGTGGTAACCGCATCTCATCCGTAATGTGATTGGCCAGTTTCGCACGGTCTGGTGCTAACTCGGTGAAAGCGCAAGTGAAACAACAAATAGGCAGACGCTGTAAACCTTCGTCTAGTCCATAATGATTTATTAGATGTGACATTTAATCTAGGCTAGCTGGTTGAATGTCTTGACGGAATTTCTATAATAATTTAAAATCATTGCAGGCTATGCAACTATGAAAGGTTGGTGTCTACAATATTTATATTATCTCCCAATGTACTGTTGATGGCTTCAGATAGAATAGACCGTTCCTGGAATACACTGCTCCATTAGATTAAGTTAAATTTAACCTAATTCCATTTCTCACATAGTTTTGCCTTCCTTCCGGAATGTACTGCAGTCTCTCCTTAATCAGATGTTTAAATAACTGTTCATTTGAAAGGCTTGTTGCACTGTAACCGATTTTATTTCATTTTTTGTTTGTAACAATGATTATCAATGAGTTCAAAACGAACACATCCAAACTGTGTTTAACCGAAAATTAACAATTAATCCTGGGATGTTGTATATTATAGCAATAAGATAACGGGGTGTGGTGTATGGACAATATACCACGTCTTGAGGGCTCGATATAGCCCCTTAGACATGGTATATTGGTCTTGTGCCATAATCCATAAATATACTTTATTGCTATTACATACCAGTTACGGTTACAAAAGAAAATAGAACAGTAAACATAATGTTTTGTCTTTCCAGGATATGGTCTCTCATAAACCAAGTGGTTTGAATCTGTAATGCCAACTGGCAGCCATGGTATATGAGAATACATTCCACAGACATGAAATCACATAACTTTTTGCTGCTCTAATTGCATTGATAAATGGTTTATAAGAGCAATAAGGCATCTCAGGGTTTTTTGATATACGCTACTGCAATATATCACGGCTAAGCAGGTGTCCAGGCACTCTGCAATGCGTTATGAATAAGAACAATTCTTAGCCATAGGATATTAGTAATATCTCACACCCCCTTTTGCATTTATTCTGACATATAACATAGCTTTCAGACAATCCGCATTCAGGTCTTGACCCACCCACGTCCCTTGTGTTGTATTACAAGACCATTATATGGCTAAGGGCTGTTCGTAGGCAAGACAGGTACCTTTACAATAATAAGTGTCTAGAGAAGTGGTATTCAGTTCTGGTCCTGACGACACTTCTGGTTTTCTACCTGCTAGTTAATTGCACTCACCTGGTGTCTCAGACCTGGGTTAGTTCCTAATTAGCAGGTGGGGGTTAAAGTCAAAGGTGTTTTGGGTCCCCAGGGCCAGAACTGAATACCAGTGGCCTGGACGATTTGTAATATGTGGCCAACCAGTATCATACCCAACTACTCAATATACATGCTACATTTTGTACAAGCCAGACATTCCACTTATTAACAGTCTGCAAATGTTCGTTGATGATGGGTTTTAAACTGTTTATAGTAATTCCAATGACAAATTTCAAAATTTTCAGACGGACTTTTATTCTGTATTCCAAAGAAGCAGAAGTAAACCACTTTTATTCTGAAAAGATGCTCAACAAACACCGGAAGTGGGTGTTGGTGGACTACATGGCATTTTGCTAACTGACCCCTTACCTGTAGACATTTTTCTACGGTTTTACCTACCTAGCAAGCTACATATTTGTTGTGAATTCTATATTTATTTAATAAAGAACATCCTTTGAAATCTAATTTTGTAATTTGGCAGGTAAGTCCATGAATTTCGCTGTCCTTATAAATATTTCGAACGGTTAGCTAGGGTGGTTAACATTAAATAGCATCCAGCTAGCTAGCTAACGTGAATTTGCCCCAATAAAATCGCATCTATTGTTGATTTACATGTATTTAGTGTACCTGTATCTATATTAAGGTTTTAGTCTATAGCTTGACAATGTAGTAGATGTGTTGCTTTCTCTGGGAAAGCTTTTTAAGGTGTATTTTGTAGATTTTTCTAGACGAGATGCTACCTAATTAAATGGTTAAGTAATAACAGTCATTAGCTCGATATCGTAATCATTAGTCTTCTAAGTTCTTCTAAACACCAACTATTTCGTTAACTAGCTATAGTTGCTCAAGCTCTTATGCTGTCCACCATTTAATCAACTGACAAGTGAGGTAGGTTAATTTAACCGTGGCGTGAACCTCTGAACCTAGGTAGCTAGTTGGCTATAATATATTTGCTTGTCAGCTGTCATATTGTTGGATGACACTTCACTGGACCTTACAGGTCAATTTATGACATTGCCATTACAATCTCTGAAATTGTTTTCTGAAAAGGATGATCAGCATTTCTGTTGGTGGTTGACTGAGCAGTCAGAAGCACATCCTTGCACTGACTAATGTGCTTTTTCAGAACGGAGATGTTAAGCTAACATGGTCCCTTTAATACTTTTATTGTCAGGTATTGTTATGACGCTATTGAGTTAATAAGGTTTATAGTAAACACACAGACTAGCTAGCTTCCATGTTTTATTAACTGTGATTGAGAAGCAGACTACTGAACAGTAACCACACGAGCTAATTTCAAAGAGTTGTGACGTTTCCCGAATGCTGAACCATCACCAATAACTGCCCCCAGGGGGACCCTCCTCTTTTGCTCTGTCTGGGTCACTCTTTCACACCCAAGGACGGCTAGAAAAGCTAACAGGAGAGAGAAACATTGTGTCCATTCGATAGTTTTTGGCCATCAATAAAAGCCACAGGTCATTATGGCTGGAATGCGCAGACGGCATTCTTTGGCCGTCCCGGCAATGGGCCTGGGTTTGGGCCTTGGAATGGGCCGGGGCAGCTTGGTAAGTCTCATTTGATTCTCACTAAGATTGGACTAGTCTTGTCAATAGGCTTTATGTCGATTTGATTAATCAAAGGGCTCTAGTCAGTTATTGCGTATTAATAATTGTGGGTATATTTTGAGCGCGTAAGTTGATCAAGAAGCATTTTGTTTATACTGCTTGCTAGGAAATTAAGATCAAAATTATTTGTACTTACAATGCAGGCTATACAGCACTGTGCTGAAGGTGATGATGAGGATGTAATATGTTGTGGCTCCATGACTTGTTGCATTCCGCTGAAGATTCATGGATGTTTAGGAACAGTGGATTATAGGAGTGTTTGTGGCGTTTCCTGGTTGTTTATTTAATTCCAATGGTATAATGACAGGAATAGCTCTAGTTCACCTCTGGGTTCTGGTTTTCCCCCCAGACCTGCCATTATTTTGGCTACTCCTCCAAGTTGTTTAGCTTTTCCTCGCAGGTTCGGCACGGCAAGCTAAAATATCAGTTCTCATGTCACATTGTGTTGCCCCGCTGAAGCCCTGGACAGAATTTTTGTCATATTCCTCCACTTGTTTTGCCGTTCATGAAAGAGTTGTGTGTCTGGTCCGGACAGTGAGCAGTTCTGTCTGTGTGTGACAGTCAGCTGGAATGGTTACCGGCTGCTCAACCATATGACTCAGAGTGTGACTGTCCTCGGGCAGTCCGCGTTGCCTAGCTGGCAACAGGCTGGAATAGAGCTTTGCAGTATTAACAAACTGCACAGTGTCTATGTTTTGATAAATGGCCTTAATTGATGCAACGAGAATAACACGCAGAACAATACTTTTTCGAATGGTGCAGCACTTCAGTGGTCAGCATGGTCTGTCAGTATTTTAAAAAATGTTCCCAGCTCTAGATGAGTCTGCTGTCTGACATTCAATGAACTGGGCCTGAGAGCTATAATGGGGGGGATAGAGCTGAGGGGAGCGTAATGTTCCTAATAACATGTGATTTGCTTCACTTTATTGTTGTGCAAGATCCAAATACACATTTTCCTCTTTGATCAATACCAAAACATTCAAAAATATTAGCACTCACTGCTTTAAGTGGCTCTTGTTAGGTGTGTGTTCAATGTATAATATAACCTCATCAGTGATTTGTCTAACAGGTCTGTCTCAGTTGCAACTACAGGACTTGGGTAACTGTTCTGAAATGGTTCTGCTTTAAACGGCTACCTTCTCTTCATGTTCCCCGGTCAAGTTGTCTGGCAGCCCCCTCCTGAGCAAGATGAGTGCCGACGGGGGAGGCAGGCCTGCGAAGGTGGGCTCGGTGGTGGAGGTGATCGGCAAGGGCCAGCGGGGCACGGTCGCGTACGTGGGCGCCACGCTATTCGCCACGGGCAAGTGGGTGGGGGTTATCCTGGATGAGCCCAAGGGGAAGAATGACGGCACGGTCCAGGGAAAGAGATACTTCCAGTGTGACGAGAACTGCGGCATCTTTGTGCGCCAGTCTCAGGTAGGCTGAGCTGACATGGCCCACGATGTTGACACTTCATACCCTGTAAATAATTTGCTTAAATGTTTTTATTTTTTTCATGTTTTTGCTCTCAAAATCAAAAATGTTATAATCGAAAAACTAAATAAATGATCTTCTGAGTCCATAACAATGTTTACCCCACCCCAGGAGACTACTTCTGAGGTCTGGAAAAAGACTGTAGTTGCCTTTTAATTCTTATGATACTTAGCGTGAACATCATTAGCGTGAACATCATTAGCGTGAACATCATTAGCGTGAACATCATTAGCGTGAACTTCATTAGCGTGAACTTCATTAGCGTGAACTTCATTAGCGTGAACTTCATTAGCGTGAACATCATTAGCGTGAACATCATTAGCGTGAACATCATTAGCGTGAACATCATTAGCGTGAACATCATTAGCGTGAACTTCATTAGCGTGAACATCATTAGCGTGAACATCATTCGCGTGATACTTAGTTCTTTAGTTGGGTGCATGTACACAGAGACAGGCACGTTGTGAAGGACTGATGGACAATGTATTGAGCCTGTCTCTCTCTCTTTATCAGATCCAACTAGTGGAAGATGGATCCAGCGCCACCTCTCCAGAAACACCAGACTCAACCACTGCCAAGTTCCTGCCCAAGCAGAAAGGTGACCTGTATATCAAAGCCGTATATATTGTCACTCCTATATGATCTAGGTCCCTATTCTGAAAACATCTCAGCACAACAATGCTGATCTAGGATCAGTGTGGCCTTTGAAATCAAAGTTTGGATGGAGAGAGTTGACCTTAGATGGGCACTGACGTTTCCAGATGCAGTGGATACTGGCCACTCATAAAGAATACAATGTACATGTTTAAAATGACGATACTAAAGTATTTAAAACATATATTTGTATATGTTATAAATACTTTAATATGGAGTTCAGCTGTTCTATATTATATAAATGTGTATATGTTTTTTTAATCTTTTCCCTTAGACATTGCTGAGACACCGAAATCAGCCAGACAGGTACGATGACAGTGTGGACAGAGTAAATGGATGGTTGGAGAATGATTCAATCACGTTCTCCAATGTGCGGATTCATGCCTCCCTGCTCTCCCACTCCCCTTCCTCCCTTTTTGTTTTCAAGTAATTGACCTCCTCTCTTCTCCCAACATCTCTCTACCCAATTCTACTTCGGTATTTCCCCAAATACCATTACAGATGCCCATTCCCAAGAAGGTATAGATATTTAAACTACGCTCCTCTGTCTTCCCACTGAGCTTGCTTGTCACGTTCTCTTTTACAAAACATCAGTATTTCTTCATCTTTTATTTAGTTGCTCATGGTTATGGTTTCACTCGACAGTTCTGGAGTTTATTCTGGTGAACACAGACATTTCGTGTCACTGTCACATTTTTAGTTGACGTTTGTGAGACATTTCAAAGCATGATTTCATATTTCCGGGCTGTACCGCAAAATTATTCACGTAAATAAACAAACATGTTCCCGTGTATGCTTGCTCTCATTGTGATGCACGTTATTTCACAATTTTTGCCAAGTAATTGTAAAACCGACATCACTCGCTAATCCATTAACTATATTATGTCTGTAAATTTCAAATGTTAGCGTAAGCACACACTTGCACAAAGACTTGGTGAACGTGAATGCAGTAACTCAGTACGATCCTTCCTGTGGGGTGATATCTGTGTGTGCGGACTAATCTTAACCCTGTTTCTGCTCCTCCCGTTCCGCTAACTGCTGGGCCTTTATCCGTCTGTCTGCGTTTGTCCTCTCTTCCCTCCTCTGCCTCTACGCCACCCTCCTCCGCCTCTACCCAACCCTCCTCCGCCTCTACCCAACCCTCCTCCGCCTCTACCCAACCCTCCTCCGCCTCTACCCAACCCTCCTCCGCCTCTACCCAACCCTCCTCCGCCTCTACCCAACCCTCCTCTGCCTCTACCCAACCCTCCTCTGCCTCTACCTCACCCTCCTCCGCCTCTACCCCACCCTCCTCCGCCTCTACCCCACCCTCCTCCGCCTCTACCCCACCCTCCTCCACCTCTACCCCACCCTCCTCCAGCTCGTAACCCGCCGTAGCACTAAGGTGAGCGTTGTACTTCACCTGCTCTTTTATGGATCCTTTCATATAATACATGTATGATTTGCATGATGACGCAGAGGGAGTGGGGAAGTAGCTACACGCAGTTCTGAAATCAGTTGTGCTTAGTAGCAGGGGAATATCTGAGATGTATGTGAAGGTTAAAGCTGTGTTGGCCAAACTGTAGAGTGACCTTCTAGTCATATATGGGGTTGTTTTTAGATACTGCCCTTATGAAGTGGTAACATCTGAAGGGTGCAGTGTATGAGGTGATTGTAGAGACTGCCTTCAGAAAGAGACATAACATCTAAAGCTTGTAGTATATGAGTTTTATAGTGACTGACTTCAGGGAGAGCGATGTCATAATCAACAGACAGCTCTTCTAGCCCTAACACTCTACTCTGTCAAAAACAACAGTGGAACACTCAACCTCGACTCTCTTGCTCCAGTTCCCTCCCCTCCCTCCTCATGGTACGTTCCAAGCCTCAAACCAGCTGGCCTCTTCAGGGGAGAGACCAACTGGTCCTTGAAGGGTAAACTCTGGTCCTGGTCAAAGGTCAAACCCCTAAAATAATCGGAGAAACAATAGCACATATACTTTGTTTTTTCGAAACAACTCCCCAATAAAGGGTTGAAAATGTACTGATTGTCTACCATACCACGACCAGAGTTCATCCTTTTCCACTTAGTTCACTTCTAAGGTTCCTGCCAGCACAGCTGATGCTTTTGAGTGTAGGCCAGATCAGCACAGTACAGGTGACTTTGGTCTCTATGGCACTGGGTGAGGGTGTCTACCAATCGGGGTGCCAAACGTATACACACCACGTCCGGTTCACTTTGTACTGTAATGGTTTAGTTCAGCCGGGTTGGTTCCTCCCTTCTAGGCTTGGATGCCTGTCTATGTCTGCTCTCCGGTCCACTCCTGGGGAACCAGTGTGAACGATGGAGTTGGCAAGAGCACAAACACATCTGGGTTCAGGCTTTGTGTTCCTGCGTTCTGGGTCGTCACTATGATCAGTGGGATGAACATGTTTCAGTACTGTCTCGAAAGTGTTGTGTGTATCTTCCTGTTCCTGGGCCTGTTCTCAGCTCCGCTTTTTGTCTATACCGTCCCGGAATACAGACCCCCCGAGTCTTGGCCACCCCGACTTCCGGCCTGTCCAGCTCTCTGTCCAGGGAGGACGTCAGCGAAGGCGGTCTGTCTTCTAAGGGTACATTGGGGGCTCCCGTGGTCCCCCTGCCCAGCAGCTCACCCGGACCTCCTCCCCCGCCAACGCCTAGCAAGGTCAGTGGGCCATCACCGACCCAGGCCAATCAGACTCCAATAAAGTTGGTGTTTACCATTGCTAGTTCTGTAGAGCTGGTTGGAATTTTTTGTAAAGGTTGGAATTTAAGTAAAGAAACACAGAAGGCCTGTATACCCACAGCTGTACAGAAGCAGGGATGGGCACATTGATCTAAGGCCACAGTGTCCCCTCATTGTTGGCTCATCTGTTGTTTGTCTTGTCCTTTGACTCATACGTTCCCATCCATGTCTTGGTTGTAAACAGGCCGAGCCTCCCGTGTCGAAGCAGGTAGGGGTGGTTGTCTGGACGCATGCATAGATCTGGTTCTGTGCATGTTGTTTGACCAACTAACCAAGTTCACGGGTACTTTCAGAAAGGCGCTTCTTCTCAACCGTCGCTACTACTGTACTTCACCTGTGCGCCAGCAGAAGGCAGAGTTTCCTTCTTTCGTTTATGTCACTAAACTGTGCGACTCAAGTGTCACGCTCTCCGCCCTCTCGATGGTTCTGGATGGTTTCGTCCAATAGACATTCTGATGTCATTGCTGGTTATTGAAATTGCAAAGTTGAAAAATCTCTGGTCAGCTGTTAATTTAAGAGAGATTTATTTTTTGAGAACGCAACTTTCATTATTGAGTTCATTATTGAGTTCATAAATTCTTCTCAATATAGCTATTTATTTGAAACGAGATTGCTTATA
Source organism: Esox lucius (assembly GCF_011004845.1). NCBI lineage: Eukaryota > Metazoa > Chordata > Actinopteri > Esociformes > Esocidae > Esox > Esox lucius. The sequence continues at coordinate 23,238,000 of NC_047592.1, read as the reverse complement.
TATTATCACTAATGGCCCATGTCTGAGATTCCTTACAGTACCTATCCAATGTTTGGCAACACCACATCGAAATCAATGTTATCGAAATTACTTTGCAATATATGAATGGCAGCTCTACTTCCTGAACCAGAATCTCAGGGGGGCGGGACATGTTAGCCATCTGAAGACTCTTGGTGGTTGGAGCATGTTTGTGCTGTCTGGCTTGGGGGTCTTTTATATGTGGGTGCTTTAGACTCCAGTTACTGAGATGTTCGCTATCCCCTCTCAAGGCAAAAAACATCCATTGTGGTATTGTCTTTTCCTTATTGCAATAGGAGCTTTTGTGCTATTGCGTCTCCCTCCCTCTGTCTCTCCATTCCCCCTAGGAGGAGGAGTCTCTGCGGGTCCAGGTGAAAGATCTAGAAGAGAAGCTGGAGACCCTGAAGATCAAGAGGGCAGAGGACAAGGTATTGTTTTTGTTTTATGCTGTCTTTGCATTGTGCTATATAAATTAATTATTTGAAAAGGCCGTCTAATATGTGTATGCATATTTCTTAATATTCAGGTGAAGCTGAAGGAGCTGGAAAAACACAAGATTCAGCTGGAACAGCTGCAGGAGTGGAAGACCAAAATGCAGGAGCAGCAGGCCGACCTGCAGAAACAACTGAAAGAGGCCAAGAAGGTAACCAGTACATTACTTCGTTGTACAGCATATTGCATTTAGAGTAAAGGTCACAGTTAGGGTCAACTGGTGCAGTGACAGGTGAGGAAGACCAAAATGCACGAGCAGTAAAATGGGACACCACAGAAACAACCAGGAAGGTAGAGTACAGCAAAAAACAATGGTTTATTCCTTGCCAAATAGTAGTTAGGCAGTTGAAAATAGTACCAAATGATGGTTCTTTTTGGGTTCCTTTCTGCTTCTCTTTTTAGATTAGATCTGAGTACATAGGAAAATGTAATTACTATTGAACCACATTTGGTTGTATAGGTTTTTCAGGTACCTAATTTTAGATTCGGTCAGATTAACATCTAATGCTAATGATGTTCACGCCTTTGTTCTTTCCCTCACACAAATGCAAGAATGACACTAATATTTGTTTATCGCTATCAGGATGCCCGGGAAGCCCAGGAGGCAAAGGACCGCTACATGGAGGAGATGTCAGACACGGCGGATGCCATCGAGATGGCCACACTGGATAAGGAGATGGCAGAGGAACGCTCTGAGAGCCTCCAGGTCGGGTTTGGTTTGCTGCAAGTTTCATTTACTGCTGTATTCAAAGATAAAAGTCTCAGGAAAAGATGGAATGCTATGTAATGTGCAGGTGGAGGTGGACTCTCTCAAGGAGAAGGTGGAGGAACTTACCATGGATCTGGAGATCATCAAACATGAGATAGAAGAGAAAGGTCAGAGTTTAAAGTTGACTTAACAGAGACTTAGAGTTCATGGTAATGTTAGCATACCAGAAAAGTAAAGTTGTTTTGAATTCAATTCACCTTACAGCTAACGTTACCAAACAACACACCTATAATTATGAGGTTTCGGAGAAATGTCTGAGGTCCCTACTATTGCACTCAGTTAAAATACTGCTTGATTTAAGTTGTCTTGTCTCTCGTAGATCTGAATTTCAATCCCTTCTTAATACAGGGGTTCCTGAATAGCTACCCAAATTCACATCAACTAACATATTAACAAGAAACAAAGTAGCAGTGATTTTTGAGTACCTAAATCTATAGGAATGTTTTAAATTTAGTTAGTTCTATTGGAAAAGTTAAAATGTAGCTAACAGTAATCCGTCACCAGGTTCTGATGGAGCTGCCTCCAGTTATCAAGTCAAGCAACTAGAGGAGCAGAATTGCAGACTAAAGGAGGCTCTAGTGAGGTGAGTGTGTTCAATAAAAAAAAACTGTCTAGAGCATGCTATTTGTAGTCTGGCTACCAGTCTCTAGCTAACATTCCAATCCTTGCCTGTCTTTATCATGGCCAGACAGATTGGCATTTCAGCAATCCTCAGTGTCTAATATGTAGATGCATTTTTCACAGAGTTGCTAATTGGTTTTTCTCACTTGAAAAACCAAAATCGAATTCAAATAATAAACAGTCAAAAACAATTGCTTAAAGTTCAAAGAAAATGTTTTGAGGTTGTATTTTCCATATGTTTTAACTTTAAGAAGTTACTTGGGAGCTAGAGAGTTTTAACATACTGGTTTCTTCTGGACAGACAACCATTTAGCTTCAGGTACTGATACTAACATGTTCTTTAGACAGTATAATTACAGTTCCAATATTTCTATTATTGTCATAGGAGGATAATTGTCAGGGTTGTCTTATCAAGTTCAAATCTTCTCTTCAAGCTCATTAATAAAAACATTTTTTCATTTGAAGACCACAGACAGGCCAGACCTCTAGGCACATAAAATGGAGTATAGGGATTGGAATGGTGGAAAAACCGACTGACACTTAGATTATGCCATTTGTACTTTCACTCCATATTTTAGTCTAGAATTAAGATTAATCTGGTTCCAGGAAACCAGACCTGAATGTTTCTATTTGGCGTTAACACAACACTCTGGCGTTCTCCCAGGATGCGTGACCTGTCCTCGTCTGAGAAGCAGGAGCATGTGAAGCTGCAGAAGCAGATGGAGAAGAAGAACGCCGAGCTGGAGACGCTGAGGAGCCAGAAAGAGAAATTGCAGGAGGAGACGAAGCTGGCCGAGGCCACCATCGATGAGCTGAAGGAGCAGGTCAGCATGGAGCATAGGCTAAGAGTGAATCAAATGGAGTCACTGTTGTCTGCTAACAATATATGACTATCTGTGGCCATGGATGAATTTATTTATGGTGTTGCTTTGTCCCGAAGAGTGTGCAAGGCTACATTTGTGAGTTCTATTCATGCAGGGATTATAATATTTAGGACACTCAGTTTTGTCCAACCGGAATTAGAATTTTGTTTTTTAACCAAACTCCTCCAAATTAGTGTTTTGGTGGGCTGCCATATTGGGTTTTTATTCATGATATGAGTGAACTCTGTGTATTTTCTGTTACTTAAGTGTTTGCTAAGTGGCGTGTAACATTGTAATTAGGTGGATGCTGCTCTTGGTGCGGAGGAGATGGTGGAAACTCTGACGGAGCGGAATCTGGACCTGGAGGAGAAGGTCCGGGAGCTGAGAGAGACTGTCACTGACCTGGTGAGTCCGGATCCATCAATTCATATTTATAAAGTGTTCTCCGCTGTTATACGCAACTGCTAAGACAGCAGGGGGCTTTGGATTCAAACCCATGATACAGCAGGGGGCTTTGGATTCAAACCCATGAGACAGCAGGGGGCTTTGGATTCAAACCCATGAGACAGCAGGGGGCTTTGGATTCAAACCCATGAGACAGCAGGGGGCTTTGGATTCAAACCCATGAGACAGCAGGGGGCTTTGGATTCAAACCCATGAGACAGCAGGGGGCTTTGGATTCAAACCCATGATACAGCAGGGGGCTTTGGATTCAAACCCATGATACAGCAGGGGGCTTTGGATTCAAACCCATGGGACAGCGGGGTGCTTTGGATTCAAACCCATGAGACAGCGGGGGGCTTTGGATTCACACCCATGAGACAGCGGGGGGCTTTGGATTCACACCCATGAGACAGCGGGGGGCTTTGGATTCGAAGCCATGAGACAGCAGGGGGCTTTGGATTCGAACCCATGAGACAGCGGGGGGCTTTGGATTCAAACCCATGGGACAGCGGGGTGCTTTGGATTCAAACCCATGGGACAGCGGGGTGCTTTGGATTCAAACCCATGGGACAGCGGGGTGCTTTGGATTCACACCCATGAGACAGCGGGGGGCTTTGGATTCACACCCATGAGACAGCGGGGGGCTTTGGATTCGAAGCCATGAGACAGCAGGGGGCTTTGGATTCGAACCCATGAGACAGCGGGGGGCTTTGGATTCGAACCCATGAGACAGCGGGGGGCTTTGGATTCGAACCCATGAGACAGCGGGGGGCTTTGGATTCGAACCCATGAGACAGCGTGGGGCTTTGGATTCGAACCCATGAGACAGCGGGGGGCTTTGGATTCAAACCCATGAGACAGCGGGGGGCTTTGGATTCAAACCCATGAGACAGCAGGGGGCTTTTGATTTAAATCCACGATAGAGCAGTGCATTTGCACCATACGAGAGGCCCAGATCACTGCATCACCCTGAGGTACATATATTTCCAAATTAATGCAAGGTGTTTATAACAAGCAGGCCAAAATAAAGGTCAAACCAAACACATTCTGATAAAAAATAAATACTATCCCTTATACCCTGCATCCTCTGCCATTCCCCAGGAAGCGATCAACGAGATGAATGACGAGCTGCAGGAGAACAGCAGGGAGACGGAGATGGAGCTGAGAGAGCAGCTGGACCTGAGCGGCGCCAAGGTGAGGGAGGCCCAGAAGAGGGTGGAGGCCGCCCAGGAGACGGTGGCCGACTACCAGCAGACCATCAACAAGTACCGAGAGCTCACCGCCAGCCTACAGGTGAAGACTCAATTCAGAGGGCCTTAGGGTGAATGGAGAAGATGTTGTTCATCTGTATCTAACGTCTGTGTGCATGTGGGCGCGTGTGTGTGTAGGATGCTAACAGGGAACTGACCAGCGCTCAGAACGCTAACGCAGAGCAGGTCCAGCAGCCACCTGCCGAGCTGTTTGACTTCAAGATCAAGTTTGCCGAGACCAAGGCCTACGCCAAGGTGAGACTCCCAGAACGGAACGTAAAACACATTTAATAAGGCGTTTGGTGCGGCGGTTCCCAGCCTCTCATTACTCCGGCAACCACCGGATTACTTAAAGTCACGCAAATCAGAAGCCCGTCCCAAAAACCACGTGTCTTCCCAGGCCATCGAGATGGAGTTAAGGAAGATGGAGGTCAGCCAGGCCAACAGACAGGTCTCTCTCCTGACCTCCTTCATGCCCGACTCTTTCCTGCGTCACGGAGGAGATCAGGACTGCATCCTGGTGCTGCTGCTCATCCCACGACTCATCTGCAAGGTAGAGACGAAACTGTCAGTCAGGACTGGTCTGAGATGGAAACTATTTAAGCCAGGACATTTCAGGGAAGGGATGTCCTTTTTGTTTTAGGATTAAGTGCAGGGTTGGAATTCGGGTTAGGTTTAGGCATTTAGGGATAGGTTTGAGGGTTATGTTAAGTTTAAATATATGGATTCGGGTTATGTTAGAGGAGAACTTCATCATAGGTCACACCATAGGTGTGTGTTCGTGTGAGCTAGGGTTGTCAAATAATTGTTTATGTTTGAATGAGATTCGAATTTTAGAAAAAAATACAGATTTGAACGCAAAATATGTCTGAGAGGGTGTTGTCTGTTTTTTGACATTATTGCAGTTGTGATGGTGTCAATAAAAGTAGCAGCAAGAGACGATGTTGCTTAGTTTCAACAGCAAGAGACGTTGCAATTGTGCAGGGCAAAACAGCAGTGGAGTACTATATTTATGTGAAAGTTTTGGTTATATTTTCTGAGCAGTGGATAGTCATAAAAAAGCCACATTGGTTTTGGACACTGACTTGGAATTTAGCAGTAGTTCAACAGTACCCTATGCTGGAGCTCATGATTACACTGAAAAGTGTTTCAGTCTGATCCCAAACATCCCTGAGTAAAGGAATACCATTTTCCACAGCTAAAGACACTGTAAATCGCATATGCACTGCACTTTACGTTTAACAAATTGTGATGCTATTAGTCACTTTTATATACAAATATAATAAGTGAATTTAGTAGAATATTTGTGCCAGTGATTGAATTCCATGTGCACAATTACTGTTGTTGTTAAAGTTTCAATTGTGCTTGTATTTGTAGTCTCTCAGCGTTTTCAGCCTATTGACCCAGAGTAAGACAAAATGCCACCATAACTTACATTTTAAGGTGGTTATTAACAGAGTCAAGTGCTAATTGCACGTGACTCTGTGCTCCTGCGTGCTGATTTAATCAACAAGCATACCTGAAATGTGTGTGTGTGTGTGCTTCATGTGTATCTTCCTTTGTCCGTCCAGGCTGAGTTGATCAGTAAGCAGGCCCAGGAGAAGTTTGATCTGAACGGAAACACAGCGGAGAGAACCGGAATGAAGATGAGAGGACCACCTGGGGAGCAGCTCAGCTTTGCCTCTGGGCTAGTCTACTCCCTCACCCTGCTCCAAGCCACCCTGCACAAATACGAACAGTAAGGCCATTCAAACCCGGACCGCTGTGGTTGAGAAGATTGGTTGAAAATATCCGGCTAACCTGGCTGTTAGAACTGGCTGTAATATTCCCTGTCAAAAAAGAATTCTAGAATGTTCCTGGTAATGACAGGAATAGAGGCATGTAATTTCCTTTAGATATCTTTCAAGATGCAGTCTGGAGCTTTTGTATGTTTTTGGCTGCTAGTTTTTTTTATGTTGGCCCCTGTTGTGTACTTCTTCATGCATTTTATGTGGTATATGAATTCATTTTTGATTCTTATGTTACCGAAGTGCTACATGTTATGGATGTATTCGTCTTAAGATCCCGGAGTGCTACTTCGAATTACATTTGTCCATTTCCTCTTCCAGGGCTCTGAACAGCTGCAGCGTGGAGGTCTATAAGAGAATGGGGACTCTCTACTCTGAGATGAGTGTCCATGAGCGTTCTCTTGACTTCTTAATTGACCTGCTGCACAAAGACCAGCTGGATGAGACTGTACAAGTGGAGCCTCTCACCAAGGCCATCAAGTACTACCAGGTACTTGGAACCGCTCGCTCTCGTTGACACCTGGCCCCCCTGGATGACACTGGCGCTCCGCTCTTTCAACGAAAAGCCCGAAAAGTCCACAGTAGTCCACAAAGAGGCCTCATAAGTCACTGAAACCCTTTTTTTGTGTTGCAGCATCTGTACAGCATCCACCTGGCCGAGCAGTCTGAAGACTGTACTGTACAGCTGGCTGACCACATCAAGGTATGAAAGACCACATCTTTATTAAAATGAGAAGTCAACCGCACGCCAAAAGGTGCTGGCAACCTAATGGCAATACGGAAGAGATGGTTGAACGTTTCCGTACTCTTGCAGTCAGAAGCAAATGTCTTTGAGTGAAGTTGAGAACATTTCTCCACTTGACTATTAAAGACATTTGTATCTGAGCCAAAGTGTGCTGAAACGTGTTACTAACTCTCCACAATCAAAGTAGGCTCATTCAGGCCCCCTTGAGGTGATCGTCTACTGGATTCCACTATCACGTTCACCTCTGTTTGACCTTTTGACCTCCAGTTCATCCAGAGCGCGTTGGACTGCATGGGAGCTGAGGTGGGCCGGCTCAGAGCGTTCCTGCAACCGGGTCAGGAAGGGGCGGATCTGAACATCCTTCTGAAGGACCTGGACACCTCCTGCAGGTGAAATAAAATCCTAAACCAGTGCCACATTTGTTGGTCTGCTTTCTCACAGTGCTCATATTTCTATCTTTTGTCGTTTGCCTCCTTCAGCGACATCAAACAGTTCTGTAAGAAGATCCGGCGCAGGATGCCAGGGACCGACGTACCCGGGGTGCCCGCTGCTCTGGCCTTCGGTCCGCCGGTATGTACCCGTCCTTCATTTTGACTAGGGCGGAAATACGTTCACGTTACACCGCGGAAGAAGCTGTGCGCATTTCGTGGGTCTGTTGAACATGACCAGACACTTTCTTCGCTAGCAACCTGCATTAAGATAGCATTTGGTGCCAGGTGCTTTAGCAATGCTTTCCCTGAGGAATCGGGAGAAATGTGCGACTGACCTCTCTGCGGGCCAATGGCAGGTGTCGGACACGCTGACGGATTGCAGGCGCCAGCTGACGCGGGTGGTCGCCGTGCTGCAGGAGGTGGCGGCGGCGGGGGCTCAGATGATCGCCCCTCTAGGGGAGCAGGAGGGCCTGAACGCCCTCAAACTGGAGGACGTGGCCTTCAAGGCGGTTGAGCAGGTACTGCGTTGGATAGCACACCATGGGAGTTAGGTCCCGGACGTAACGCCTAGGCTGCTGATTTATCGCACATACACAAATCAGAGACTAAATATTGGCAAATTGAAGGCCTTTCCATGCGAGTTCGAAGTGTGGATGTGGTTTTGTCCCATTGGTGACACCGTAGCTCCGTCTCGCCAGGTGTATGGTTCCCACGGACTGAACCCCCACGAGTGTCTACGTCAGTCCTGCAGCTCGGTCATCTCCACCATGAACAAGATGGCCACCGCCATGCAGGAGGGAGAGTACGACGCAGAGAGACCACAGGGCAAGGTGAAAGACCGGAGACTGCTGAATCATGCCTGATAAGTTTCACAAGATCATATGTAACGATATTTAAAAGTCCAATATGTAGTGTTTCAGTTGAACCGTTTCTGGGGTGTAGGACACTGAAATGTAAAGGGAAAATGTGACAAGGGAATTCGATTTTTTTGTCCTCCTATCATTGAAGTAGTATGTACTGTGCAGGTCTGTTGTATCACTAAATTTGACCTGTAGGTGAATTGGCTGTCATTGAATTGGCCTTACTCTACTTTATTCAGATTCCGCCAGTAGAGGCTCGCGCGGCAGCCCTCAGGGCAGAGATCACTGACGCTGAAGGCCTGGGAGTTAAGCTGGAGGACAGGGAGACCGTCATCAAGGAGCTCAAGAAATCCCTCAAGATCAAGGCAGGAACGAGTCTCTACCCACTTTATGTATCAGCCGGTTTCTTCATTGCTCTCTTGTTATGTCTGTCCATCTTTCGCTTTTCCCTCTCTTGCATTGATCACACCGTAGGCTGTTAGAACAGGGGAATATCTCTTACAAAACCCCCAACCTGTGTTAACAAACCAGGCTGTGTAAGTGTAATATGAGAAGTGCTTCTAAAGAGCTTTTCTACAATGGAGTAACTTCATCTGCCTGGTATTGAGGAAAGATTTTATCAGGATGTGGGATTAAGTGTTCTTTTATGGCTGAAGCATGCACTCTTTCCCCCGTCGCTAACCCAGGGAGAAGAGCTGAGCGAGGCCCACGTGCGTCTCAGCCTCCTGGAGAAGAAGCTGGACACGTCCACCAAAGACGCTGATGAACGAGTTGAGAAGATCCAGACTAAACTGGACGAGACCCTAGCCCTGCTCAAGAAGAAAGAGAAGTAAGACTGGGAAGGATGAAGGAATAAAACACCTGTAAAAATACTACATTATTTTGTACATGTTAGCCATTGATATAAAAAGCAGATTTTTAAAGAGACCTGGCCAAAATTGGTGATTGGTGGAGACACATGTTCACCCATGGGACATGAGACGTGATTAAATGGTTGTGTGAGATGCTGATTCTGGGTTTTAATGGTTGTACATTATTTTTATGAAATACATCAGAAAAGAACTAACAAGGAAAGACCTGTATTTTAATGAAAAATATAAACAGATGAGAAAGTAAAATGCATTAATAAACAACCTCTCCACTATCTAAAGCTCTTCTAACATCAGGTAAATAAAGAACCTGAGGGTTAATAAGTTATTTATTTATTGTCCCTCTCCAATAGGGAGTTCGAGGAGACTATGGATGCCCTCCAGGCAGACATCGACCAGCTGGAGGCTGAGAAGGCGGAGCTGAAACAGCGTCTCACCAGCCAATCAAAGATGACCATCGAGGGCCTCCGTGCCCCGCCCGCCTCTGGCATTGCATCCATTGTCACAGGAACCACCGGAGGTAAAGCTTAACGCGGTTTCACTTTGCATCCCTTCTTTCCCTCTTTCAGTCTCTCCCTCTCCTTACCGTCTGTTCCTTCTCGCCAGTGGCGGCTGCCCCCGGACCAGGAGGCATGTCTGGGCCGTTGCAGGTGGTGGACTCTCCTCTTCTACGTCAACAGGTGGAGGCTCAGAGACTGGGCCTCAAACACCTGAAGAACGAGAACAACAGACTCAAGGTCAGGACATCGGGGAACTGAGGTGTCAGGGATCGTGTGTGTGTGTGTGTGTGTGTGTCTTCAGCTGGCATCATCTCTACTTCTCTATTTGCCGTAAAGTCTGTTTTTCAAATATTATTCTATATAAATATATGTAATCCACACCTTATGTGTAAACAGTATTCAGAAGACTGCTACTTAAACCAAGCCTTTTAACTTATCTGACTGTCAAGACCGAAATGACATGAAAACATGTTAGCATTATCGATCATGGAGTTGAATTTAATTGAATCATGGGCAAATAGGTTTACTTCACTTTTTGAACAAACTGACAAGATGATGATGACAACAAAGCATTGTTGTAGACATCATCACCTGAAATCCCAGTCATTTTCCCTAGCCTTTTGGGATAAAGAGCAACCATTCATCTAACCACAGAAGGCAGAAGAAATATAATTTTATAACCATATCCATTGTTTGGGGATGAAAACATATCTATTGTTGACCGATGGCATTGCTGTGGTGAACTTTCAGTCAGATGTCAGACCTGTACAGGATATGACCACTACAGTTCCCTCTCTCCCAGAGGTGTGAGAATGGCGTTTATGAATTGACCAAACTTAGGCTGCAACTTAGTATTTTCCAAACATTCATTTCAGTCATTTCTTTTGTCAGTTTAATCCTGTCGTGTACGGTCTGTTTGACTTTGCGTGTCTTTATTTTTCCGTGTCTCTTCTCTCCAGGCTGAGAAGATGAGAGCCCAGCTAGCCTCGCTGCCTCCCCTCCACGTCCCCAAGCTTCCTCTGAGGAAGGGCTCCTCCTCTCCCCCGACAGAGGGGCCCCTCCACGGGGCTCTCTACAGGAAGACCGACCAGCTCCTGGGGACCCTGCTCAAGATGAGCGCCAGCGTTAAAGTGGTGGACATCACGGGCAAGACGCCAGGTGGGCACATAGCAAGGAAATCCCAGGACGTAACATCTCTCAGAGGGTGTAGCCCACAGTAGTGCTGCCGAAATGTCCTGCTTCATCTCAGACTTCAAAACCATATGTAAATTACGTTGTGTAAAACCACAATATGTGAGTTGGATTTCCAACCTCTCCAGAACTTCACATACTTTGGTGTTTGACTTCATGGTTTATGGTATGGTAACATCTCATGGAGTATGTGATTAGATACAGTATGGCTTTTATAAGCATTTGATCGCTTCTCTCCCCCCATTAGTGAGTGCTAGTGCTCAGCTCCTGGACCAGACAGCCCGACTGCAGTCTCTGAGCGAAGCTCTGGACAAACTGAAGGTGACCAGAATCGAAATCATCGACCATGTTATCGGTCCCACTCTACACTACATTAATATGCCACTATCTGAATTTAACAACCTCTTTTGCATGAAATGACCTTGATATTATTTTGTATTTACTTTCTCAGGGTGAAGTGGCTGAGCACATGGTTGTTCAGCAGCCAGGAGCCAAGGTCTCTTCTGACTTTGCTACCTTCCCAATCTCTTCTTTCGTCAAGGTAAAGGGCAATGCTGTTTCTTTCACAGAACATTAAAATCCTTTGTATTGGGCTTTTTTTATGGTCATCACAGATATCACAGGTAGAAAGACAGTCATTTTTGGTCCTGGACAATTACAGGTGAATACATTGTTAGGTTAAGCCTCGTCTCTCCTGACCCGTCTTGTTTCGCTCAGGCAAAGGATGAGAAGCAAGGGGGTACGGTGTTCGTGGGTCGCGTTGCCGTCCCCTGTGCCAAGGGACAGGAGCAGGTGCACCGTCTGGTTCTATCCCATCAGCACCTGCAGCAGGTGCACCGCCTCCTCATGAACTGAGACGGCGCCGCATTGGCCAGCGTCAGTGACCGACAACAGGCTTCTGGAATCAACAGGCTTCTGGAATCAACAGGCTTCTGGAATCAACAGGCTTCTGGAATCAACACAGATTGGTTTTCTTATTATTCTGTGTCACGTTTCAGTCCACTTCTTATTGTTTCACAGATTTTCTCAGGACGCGACACCATCTGTTCAATGTTCCTTTTAGGAATTCTATTTATATGGGGATTACATACACCTTTGCCAATGAGACATGAAAGTGTCCTCAAGTAGCTTATATAGTTTGATTCCATAAAATTCAGTTATAAAAGTAACAAGTCACTTTTTTACGCCGCTTTTGTGTAGAAGTGAGGCAACAGCTCAATATTCGTTTGGTGGAGAAGTTTTTGACAAAAACTAAAATGTATGCACCTAGTTGAGTTGATGGCTGAGCTCACGTTGGTTAATCACAGGGAAAACAATGTTAGTTATTGAATAGCACTTCTTAAAGTCCTTGCTGTGTCTTTCCTATGTTTCTACTTTCTGTGGTGATACTGCTGTTATAAGCAGCTACCTGTATATTCCAGCAAGCAGGATCAAGCTTTTACCACTGAAATAAATATACCATTCAGCAGACAGTTAGTGACCTTAATCTGTTTTCAGAAACTATTCTATTGACACTAATGTATTCATTTTAACATATTTGGTAATTTTATGTTTATGTCCTGACATTTCAAAACCAGTCAATAACAAGACCATGAAATGAAACTCTATTGCCAAATCACACCTTTTCACATTTTTCAGTCTGTGGTCTTTAGGAATTAATTTTTTATATTGGTGAGATAGAAAGCTAATTAAATTTGACAAATGTGAGATTTTTGTCTTAGTCCACTAGTTGGACATCTAGACGTCAGTACATCTGCTTTATTTGAATGGTTTGACATCCTGACCAGCTGTTATAAATAATCTGGTAATATTTAACTATTGTTTAGTTAAACCATGACAGTCTGTCTTTCATACTGGTGTCAATACTTTTAATAACGCTATTCCCTGTTCATGGTAACTGAAAAGCATGCAAGTATATTTGGGAGTAAATAAAGACAATTCAAAAGGAATTTGGCCTTGTACACATTCAACAGTGGGATGATTAGATTTTTTTATAGTCAATTATACAATATACAATCTCTAAAGCAATTACTCTGCAAATACTGATTAATCTCGAACCAGGTGTTCTGTTTAGGTCATTTGCTAAAAGGGTTTTTAAATACATGGCCCAGGGGCGGGACATGTATCTCTCACCAAGGCCTTCAGTGCTTTCCTCCCGCAATTACACGCCTTCCAATGACCTCACTGTGACCCTAGGGCTACAGGCTGTTGTCATTCGGCATAACCACCCCATATTCACAGTGACAGTAAGCTTATCAAGTGGAGTGTAACTGATTTAACACGAGGCTCAACACCCATTAGAGTTACAATACCCTAAATACAGAAATGTGTACATGGTGACTGAAACATCAGGGGTGTACCACTGTAATGCAGTATGACCGAATGCTGCATCACACATAGACATTGCATAGCCCAGATGAATGTCCTTACCAAAGAAACAAGATGCTGTAAGTCAGGCATGCTTTTCATATTTGCTCAAATGAAAGTGCTGCACAAATCCTTTCCCTGATTGCGACAGGGCTGCTACCTGAGGAGTTGGTCAACCCTCACGATTTCCAGCTTTTCTTGAGAGGTCCTTGAAAAAGGTTTTGCCAGTTAATCTGCCACCAAATCCATTTTTCTTCACCCCTTGTATGTTTAAAAAAGTACAAATCTAAACAAAAAATCTAAAGCTCTTCACTGCTCAAAAAAATGTAGGGAACACTAAATTTCCCTCGATGAACAAAATATATTAAAGATAAAAATCTTAACTGTACATGTGACTCAGTAGTGTGTACGGCCCCCATGTGCCTGTATACACTCCCGACAACGTTTGGGCATGCTCTGGATGAGACGGAGGATGGTGTCCAGGGGGATCTCCTCCCAGACCTGGATCAGGGCATCAGTGAGCTCCTGGACAGTCTGTGGCACTACTTGCTTCCTAACTGGATAGATTCATATGCCTGAAGTTTGACATGGTGTTATACTGTGATGATTACATGTTCCCTTAACATTTTTGAGCAGTATACAAATCAAGAAGTCATAAAAGAAAGTTTAAATAAACCTTACATGTTGCTACATTACGTGCTAGCTAGTTTTACTTCAGTTAGCTAACTGGCCCTCCGAGCACACCACACGAATAATGCTGACTTCCAGGCTAGCTAGAAAGCTCTGGCAAATATGCCCAACATGACTAAGTGGAAATCGTTTATGGGCTAAAGACGGTGACAACACAGGTGAAAAATCTGATTGGATAAGAGCTCAAATTTATCTGAGCTGCACTGGAAGCAGTGCAACTGAGGAAGAGTAGCAATAAAATGAGGTGAATAGACTGATAGGAACAAACTTTGTAAAATACATATCGCATTCATTAAAATATATATTAAGAAACATATACTTTTCTGATTGATAACACTAGGCCAGCAGAGAATGCTGTGCTAGGCCTGACAGCGCACCTCAAAATCATTGTTACTGAAGGATGAATGTTCAAAACGACAGCAAAATGGAAGCTGTCCAGGAATGCCACCCATTATACTCTACCTTGACCAAGTCCTGTTTCTAATCAGTCTTTAGACCAGAGACTTTAGACCCAGGCTTTGGCACATATGGACCTTACAGTAGCTGTTATAAAGGGTTTAATTCTGGACTGAGCAGCAGGCACTGTATCCTGGGAATAGTTGTAATCTGTGTACAACAGGGCTATTCAAAACCGGTCCTGGAGGGCTGAAACACTTCTGGTTTTTGTTTCTACCTGCTAGTTCTTTGCCATTACTGGCATCTCGAAATACAATAAAATGGAGATGCACTGGACACTTATGGGAAAGCCGCAGAGGGTGACACGAGAAGTAAAACTAACATCTTGCCACAAATATTTTTACCACCATTAGCTGCAAACGCAGCATATTCTCTACATGGGTTCCCAACAGCAAAAACCACACACACTATAATATTAATATAGATTAACATCTATAATGCACATTAAAGCAGAATGACATTTTCTCCATATTACACTTTTGTATTATCAGGTTTTATTGCTACTGTGAGAGTTCTGCTTACCTGCCAGCTTGTTCTAGACATTGGGAATGTGAAGAGACCTCAACTTAGACTTAACAGACAGCTTGGTTCTTTCAACACATGCATATTATTGACATTTGTATTCTGGGTATACCTGCAATACATGCTGCTCTATTCAAAACCAACTGTTGTTCTTGCTGCACCCGACCAGACAACTAGGCTGTAGTTATCTTCAACCTTAAGTGCCTTACAAACATCTTTGATTTTTCAGGACAAAACTAAAGACATTCAACCCAAAACGTTAAATCAGCATAATTTTTATTGTATTCATGTAAAAAGCTTCAGCATGCCACTGCACTTCTCCAGGGTTTCTAACTTCTATAACCAACCCAATCTCACAGTGACAGACAAAACAATCAGAATCAACAATTTCAAATAACATGGAACATGACTTAAAATTAATCACTGTGTAAGAATTGAAGAGCAAAAGACAGAGACCTCTAGAAATAGTCACTACCCAGGTTTGGGAAACCATCATTTAAGAGTTTTTGGAAGACACTTTACACAGTGGAGTTTAGATGAGTGCCGTACAGTGAATTGCGGTTCTACCCTATACACAGGGTCCTGGGTTTGTCCTTTACACAGCACAAGTTATTTTCCTTCACCACCATCTTGTGGTAACCAGGAGAAACTCTAGGTTCTGGTCAGGAACGGTCTGTACAGCCCATGTAACGAAACACAGCGGCTTCCCAGTAATTATCTGCAGTAGTCGTGGGGTCTCTGACGGGTGTAGGGGGCGTAGTGCTTCTTGGATGGTTTCTTCCTCATCACATACCGGCTCTCCGGACAGGCAGGAGGGTCTACATAGGGTCTGGGGCGGTAGGCTTCATTATGCAGCACTGCTTGCATTTGTTCACCTAGAAAGAGGGGGCAAGAAAAGTACACTGCAATCCATGGCAACGACAACACATTAAAGCACTAACTTAAAGCAGACTTACAAAACCCCCTAGATTAGAGAGTAATTATGTTCATTATTCAGGAAATATATACTTTCCTGCACAAGCTATTATAATTTGTTTTAATTTCTGCCGTTTGTATTGAAATCAAAACCCCCAGAGGTTCATAATAATTAACAGTCAGATCGGTTGAGCGGTTCACAGTATTGCAATGCCATCGAATTACCACAATGCATTGTTCTTTAAAACACTGTAGAATCCCAAATGCTTACATTTAAAATGTGGCCATACAATTACAAAAATATTTTAGAATATGAAAGACATTTTCAACAAGACCTTTACTAAGCAATGATCCCTCTTCAAGGCAATACATATTTCCTGTTTCTTCAGAAAACCAGCCACAAATCTACATTCTAGAGATCCCACCATTTTCGATGAATCTGTGGTCCATCAGTCTGTGGTGTGCAGGGGCAGCCCGAGGTCCATTGCGCAGGTCGTGCCATTTGGCTTGGTTATCCTTGAAATTCAAGTAGCCAATGCCAAACTTGGGAGAGTCAGGAAGAGTGTCCTAATAAAATGAAATCCATTAGTGTGCGCGCATGGTGAAATGCACTTTAAATAAAACTGACTTTATATAACATCAAACAGTGAATCAGTCTAATGAAAGAAATAAAACCACCGATAAGACCTGAAATGTTGGCCAAGAAATGCCCTTTGCAACTTTTTAACCTCAGTTGATCTCTAGCCACATATCAATACCAAGTGCAAACTGTGTGGTTAAACAATTTAAAGAGCGCCTTCAGTCAATGTGGGCTGCCCCTCCTACCTCGTAGAAGTGCTGCTTGTAGCCATTGTACAACCCTTCCCTAGGCCTGTAGCGTTGAACGCCCGAGTTGGCTGGCTGCCAGTCTAGACATACAGGGGCAAGTAAAATTTGTTAGGAATTTTGACATTCCTAACTAATTAGTCCCTTGACCAATCAGAGACAATGTTTAGGAAACGTTCAAAGGTCAAATAGATCTGATCTGCCTGTAAAAAAAAACATCAGAGGAGTCAGGGATGTAGTTACATAGGTTACAGTACCCAGAGACGGATGAAAACATTACAGAGCCGCAGGCCACATTTAAACACGTTAAAGAAATCTCCAATAAAACAGAGGTATTCATTATCACTAAAGTGGATTCTGAAGAGTCACAGACATCAAACTCATTCCAAAGTGCAGGCTTTTGTTCCAAACTATACTGGATTAGCTAATTAAAAGCATAGTTCATCAAAAAAAGTATATTTGGGTAACAGTCCACTTAACCAGAGTTGTTCATGTAGCCACAATCATTTTTGAAAACAATCCATTCTTCAGCTGTCTCAGTCAGTACTTAGCGTTATTAGTGGTGCATGCCACTATCGCAAAGCTGCATTGCAAGCAGAACACTACTCTAAAACACTCCAAACTAAGACTATAGATGTTGTTTACCTCAAAGAACATGAACATTTTGTATTCTTCAAAATTAAAAATGTTCACGATAATTCTCATTTCA
The DNA here is from genome assembly GCF_011004845.1 of Esox lucius. Taxonomy (NCBI): domain Eukaryota; kingdom Metazoa; phylum Chordata; class Actinopteri; order Esociformes; family Esocidae; genus Esox; species Esox lucius. Next base: position 23,220,676 of record NC_047592.1, on the reverse strand, counting down.
AATAAACAGGTGCGTCCTGTGTTTGCCAGTCAGTTCACAGTTGTATCATTCTACACAGCCTTTTTGGGAAGAGTAAGTGTGTACATCAGAGTAAACTAAAGTTATTATTCGCTAGCTAGAAAGCTACTTACCCATTTCGTCTTTGATATTCCCTAAGTTTACAGTGTTTTTATCAAATGCACTAACACAGCGTCATCCTGCACAATGAAATTATTGTGGCACAAAGTCACAAAATACAGCTCCGGATAAAATTAAGAGACCACTACACTTTTTACTTTCCTTTCTAAAAAAAGTCTAAAAGGAAGGTTTTGAGTGAGGAACAGAAGGGTTAAAATTAAGAGACCACTTGGAAAGGAAAGAAAAAGGTGCAGTGGTCTCTTAATTTTTTCCGGAGCTGTGAACAGACCTTACAGATAAGGCAATGATTGAAAACTCAAGTCACCTCTCCCACGTCCCTTGTAGCTTTATGACCACAGCATTTTCCACAATTACAAAAATTCTGAAGGGCCAGCTAGGCAAAGCAACCCACCTTCATGTAGTTTGTTGGGGTTAAAGTTCACACACACCTCAATGAAATAACTGCCAAAGAACAGAAACATTGTATGGTGGCTACAGGAAATAGTTTGCTAGTGCTAGTTCGAATTCAGCCAATTCCGCTGGTTGTTTTGTTAGAATACATTTTTGTTTTTTAACAAATTAAATTAAATGCTACCGTGACAGATGACTGAATGTAGTTTGAAGTGTTTGGAGTAGTTTTCCGCTTGCAATGGAGTTTTGGTATAGTGGGACGCACGGTTTCCATTCATGAATTTGGACGATGCAAATAATGCTAATTACAGACTGGGACAGAGCGGAATGGATTTACTATTACAAAATGACTACATGCCTTCAGGAATAACTCTGGCTAAGATGAACTATCCCTTTTGAGATCACTGATAAGTCGGGAACTTCCCTGACCAGCAGACACTAGCCCTCCCAAAGGATTGAGTTCAAACACTGGCTAAAAAATATTTTATAATTCTGTGCGTTCTGAGATCAGGGCATCTACACAACAAACAATATTAAGGACTGTTACCTGTTGCACTATGACTGAAGTGTTCTGCCTGAGGCCAGTAGCGGTGATATGGACTGAAAGAGTCTGTTCGCCAGCATCCTGGTGAATGACAGTACACACAGTTTACAAATGCATCCACACACAGGTTATTGGGAAATACTACCGTTTCAGGAATTTGGCCATAAAGGGGCACCTTGCTGAGCTACTAAAGTAATTGGTTAAATCAATTAGATGTTTGCACTTTAGGACCAGGATTGCTGAAACCCTCCCAAAACTGAAGTCAGGAATAGGGGAATTAAATAAGGGTATATCCGCAGCCAACAAGCTTTCTAAAGACTTCCAGTGTGGATGTGGAAAATGGTCTGAACGGGTTGTCTATTGTCAATGTGACTGCCGTACTGAAGGTTTCTTTAACACGGCAAGGTTTTCCTAGCCATACTCTAATTCTGCTAACCTGAGAAAAACAAAGTAAATTGTGACATCACTTGTGGCATCCCATCAAATCGGTTTCCAGAAACAGTGGTTTTATGCAGGGTACACCAGTGCTCCCCTGTGGTGACATGGGTGCTGTACAAAGAGAGTTGTGGCTTGTGGCTTTTTGCGGTCAATCCGTTTTACCCCTGAAGCGATCAGTGTTTATCGTCCGGAGGTCTGGTATTCTGTAACGAGGCACCGATGGGAAGCGCCAGCTGTGTCGTGCTGAGGGAAATACATTCCGACATTTTAACACTCAGACTTACAGGATTGATATGGTTTAAATGGTTTGCTTAAGGGCACAAGGACAAGTCAATTAGCCAAACAGCAGAAAATGTGTCTGCGACTATATATGTAACATGCACACATGGTCAAGACATTTAATTGTTGTTCAATCATACATTATAACAGGGAAGACATGATCATCTGTAAGATGATTGTTGGTGACAGATGTGGTGGTTCCAGTATCTCAAAAACAGCTGACCTCCTGGGATTTCCACACACTACAGACACTAGTTTATGGAGAACAGTGTGATAAACCAAAAACGTTAAATCAGTTGCAGTTCTGTTAGTCGAAAACACAATTAGAGTCACATTATAATGAGTTGTCCAAGCCGACAGCTACTAAAAATAACTCCCTTAAGCACCCCCCGTTTTAGTCATCTATCAACAAACGATGTCATGGCTGTAGTCCATGAATGGTTTCTCCTTCTTCACAACATGATAGACGGTGGCTACGCGCCACCTCATTCATTTGGAGCAGGAAGACGTTCATTGTTGCAGCCGCAGGGTTATCAGCAGCGAGTCTGGCCGCAATAACACAGGACATGCTGCAGAGACTTAAGAGCAGGTTTTCGGTAGGTGTTCAGTCTCTTGAAAAACGATCCTACATTTTGGCGCTCACCCGGACCACGACATGTACGGCAGTATGTGTCCCTTGCCATTGTTTTTGTCCAACGGAACCTGTTCTTTCCATGAAAAGAAATGATCTCGTTTGCTTTGCCTTGTACGATGCCATGTTTGGGTCTCTCTCAAGAATGCGCTATGATTGGTCAAAACAGACAAGCCATCAAAGATTATTGGTCAAAAAGACGACACTGGTGACACTGGTACTGTACCACACCGAGGGGGGAGAAGAAGCACCACAGACATTTTAATGTGAGAAAATTGAAGCGGGCAAAGTGACAAAGATGACAAGCAAACATTTTAATACAATAAAATGAATTTAAATGTGGAAATTGAGCACTGGCTCCTATGGGCCAGTGACTGTCTTAGTCTACTGGCCTGACGTTAGGTCTTTCTGGCCCCAAGCCAGCAGGCCATGGTTAATGTTGAACCGTGCTAAGGTACACGGTGGTGGTGGCGTAATGGTGTGGGGAATCTTTCCTTGGCACACATTAGGCCCCTTACTACCAACTGAGCATCATTTAAATGTCATAGCGTACCCACGAAATCTCAAGACAATTCCACGAACAGTCCAAGCACAGTCCCCAGAACTCAAACCAATAGCGCCATTAGGATGAGGAGGAAAAGATCTCGGATTGGAACGTTGGGAGAGACAATCATCTGTCAGTGTGATTCACGAAACTGCCGCACCTGGTCGAAATAAGTGTAGATGTCATTGCAGATTGATGAATCGAATGAAGACTTGGACATAAGAACGTGCATCACCTGTCCTTATTTACATACGACACACCAGTCATTTATGCAGGTGTAGCGATCAGCAACATATGAATTGAAAGAGACATAAATTATAGCCTGAAACGGCTATTTAACCATTCGTCATTCTCTATGATGAAATCAGCGCAGTTACGGAACACTTTCGCGTTTCAGTCCAGGGCGGAAGTCCTTTAAAAGAGCAAGCTCTGCCTTCATTAGTGTAACTGCTCGACCCAAAACCACTGGTTTATTTATCCTTTCACTAGTCAATTTAAGATCTGTTAGCTTATCAAGATGCCAGCCACCGAAATTATGACAACCATTTATGATCTCCAAGTATGTTGATACCGCCTGAATGACTTCAGATAAGCAAGGCAAAATATGTTTTTCTAGCGCATAACATACACAAAGGCATTTCAAATCTTACAAACGCATGAACAACAGATGAGAGAAAATGCAGAATAAAGTGAAATAATACAATAGCCTACGGTAGTGATACAATATTTGATATTGTGGTACTTAATGTTTTATGTTCCTCGTCATCTTATTTTATATTACCTGTTATTATAATTGTGGTTGTTGTTACGGAGGCTGTTACGATTGTTGTTTTGCATGATAATGATGGTCTTATTGCAAATCAAGCATGACCTTATTTTTTGTTAGTTGGTTTATACGGTCTCCGACCAGACAATTTTAAACATAAGGATACAAAGATAATATTGTTGAATACCAGCTTTGTCGGTGAAATGATTGTACGATCATTTTAAGATTAAATTTGATTGTACGCATGTTTCATGAATGTTTCCAGAAACTTGGGGGATCCTATCCAATACTAGATGTAGGTGTACCTAATAAAGTAGCCACTGAGTGTACAGTATAATTTGCTGCACCATGGATAACGGAAACCTACACTCTTACCCATGTTCTCAACCATGTTGTTTGAGCAGGCTTGGAGTTGCGGCTGTTCTGAATGGCTGATGGTTTCTAGAAGAAAAAGCGTACATCAGTTACCCAGTCCGTGGCAATTCAGACAGACGGGTGGTTATGTGTTTACAAATGAACAACGTCCAGAGGTGCAGAATACTAACCCACTGTAGTGACAGGGCAGTGCAGAGCCACGCCCCAGGCCTGGGCAATGTGCTGCAGCAGCAACGAGGTGATGTGTCGGTGGGCCACAGCGTTCCAGTGGACACCGTCCTTCATGCGGTGCTGCAGGGAGAAACGGAACTTGAAGTGGAGGTCCAGGACGTCCAGGCCGTAGGCGTCGGCAATCTGGCAGCTGTAGAAGTTGGCCTCGATTACGTCGTAGCGCAGCGTCGGCCCTCTCTCTTCCACCTGCTCGGGGGAAATAAAATAAATGCAAGCTACCATTCATTGTACAATATCTATTTTGCTTATTTAAACGTAGCACGGAGTCGGACTGAATAGGAACAAACTTTTAGTGTGTGGGGTGGGGGGGGGTGCGTCTGACCCACCTCTGGCACCAGGAAGCCTCCCACGATTCTCTTCCCTAGGGGCATGGTCATGCTCCACATGACTATACATTCAGGATGCAAGACCAACTTTATCTTCTCAAAGAACTTGTGTAGGTTCTCCTTGTACTCAACATGCCACTTAGAGTTATATCTGGTGAGCAGAGTGAAGACACTGGCTGTTGAAGGTTTGTTTCATGAACAAAAAAGGATATTGCGGTTAAACAACTATTTCACATGCTGGTATTGGCTTTGTTTTATTATGTTCGCCACTGATGTGAAATAGAACTTTGCCTGCCAGAGCAAGTCTAGAGCATGTAGTATGCACACTTATGCAACCATGTTATTATGAGTTTTTTATATTTCCCCCTAAAAGATTTCAGTTTGTTTTCAATTGAATTGTTCACATTATAGGTCACATTAAAGGTGGAAAAGATTCTGACATGATTTCTCTTTGTCTCATTCATTTGCATCAAAAGAACCTGGCATTTTAACAGGGGTGTGTAGACTTTTTATATCCACTGTACATTGCAAGAATCTTGAACTCGAGGTCCCTTCCAGTTCCCAACCCATCATGTATGTAATCCAAAACCATGTGAGAAACTTGTGGAACAGTTACCTAGAAACATCCCAGACACAGGAGTTAATAATGACAACATCTGGTTTCAGTCCGCGCTCAAAGTCGTCCAGGATGCTCTGCATGTAGCGTGAGAAGATCCTGGTCAGGAAGTAGAACCTTACCAGGTGATGGTCCGATTGGAACTGACGCACCTTGAATGTGAAAATGGGTCGACGTCATAAGTAAACAGGAAGTAAATGGCTGCCAATAATTTTAATGCCATTATTCAGATACATTCGCTGGGAACTTTCATTTGATATACATAGTAAAGATGTGACATCACCCTCCACTTTCTCTAATCTTACGAACGCACCTCGTGATACTCTGTCCCGTTGGTCATCTGACCCATTCGCCCTCCCTCTACAAGGACGTCCTGCTCGAAGCTCATCTCTCCCTGATGAAGAGGAAGTAGATGGGGAGGTCAGTTTGTTAGGACGCGTTTAAGGGTTGCAAACAAATGATTATAGAATGGTATCTAGAGCAGGGTTGGGTGATTCTGTCAAAAATATGGAATATTTGGCCCTAAGGCAGTATCTGACATTATTCAGAAAAATAAAACAAAGTATTGCATTACCCAAAGAAAATGATTGATTTCTCCATCCAGATGTTCATATACAATGAAACTTTGTCAAAACAAACAGTGAACTAGTCCAATTTGTTCAACTTTGGCACTGGAGGGGAGTTAGGTTCTCTGATAACTTATGTACAGGCGGGTCATCCATTCATATACAGTTGCAGTCAGAGGTTTACATACACTCATCATGGCCACGAATGCCATGGCAGTATAGGTCGTTCAATGTTTTCTTTGAACTGTTCTTTTACTGGGGTAGAATGATCGTACAACATACATCTTTAATACTAGGACCTACAAGAATTGGCATTTGAGTTAAATTAAACTGCCATTTTGAAAGCTACACAACCCTCTTTCCATGACCTTTCCTAAATAGGCATATATTTCATTGAGTTTAGAATTCTGACAACGGAACAAACAAAACTATTGAGACAAATTACCTGTTTTTTTTTTTACCCAGTTTTCAGACTTAATCCGCCAATAGCCCACGCCATTTAGCGGTGGTACCCAAATGGCGCCCAGGCGCTAATCACCCCTCACTGAATGTATGACATCAATCGATGAATGCTCGATACTCCCAGAAGAATGATAGTCTTGGCTGAATTTGAATGAACTTTCTAGATTTCCATGACCATTCAACAATTTAATTAGGCTATTACTGAAACAATACAAACAATATAGGCTACTTGAAAATTCAAAGTATGTACCACACTTTACAGTTTTTGCCGGACAGCGTTAACCTTAACTGAAACTGTATACGGTTATTTTGCGACTGTTTCTGGCATGGAATAGTTAATCTTCAGTCTCGCTAGCAATTGCTCAATTCTTATGATTATTCCTAGGAAGTTAGTAGATACTAGTAAGCCTATTTAACACAATCCTCAATGGAGTCTAGCGACTGCTGAAACACGAAGTGTCTCTCATATGAAAGACCTATGTTCGAATCTATTGAGCACAACAACATTTATTAATTATTTCTGGGCGATTCCACGATTATCTCGTCTTTTCACTTGAAAAAGTTAGCCTTTATTGATAGTTATTGTATAAATGTAATTCACGAATGAAAGAAAAAAGTATGTTGTTTTGCCAAGAAATACATTTTTTCATATGCCATGAAATGAAATAGCTTTGGCAGACTCGCTAGCAATTGCTCAATTCTTATGACTATTCCAGTACGTTAGTAGATACCGGTAAAGCTTATTACTGGCTAATATGCTGTTAAAACAGCTAGTGGCAAACGCAATACGTAGCCGCTATTTGTGGTAAAGGTAAACTTAGTAAGAAACATTAGTTTAATTGTATCAATTTCATTCACGAATGGCCAATAACTATTAAAATGGCAAGTGGCAAAAGATGATTTGTTCGGGATATATTGACCCCCAGGAAAAGTACAGCTCTGTGGTGTAGTGGTTAACGACACAGCCTTTCACGTGGGTGACCAGGGTTCGAATCTAAAGATGGCAACACTTTCTATTGCGGGCTGACTTAACTAGGCTTGCCTGGTTTCTTGTTCAATAGGAAATTTAGCATTCTTATGTAGGCCAATTCATCAAATGTAAATATAAAATGTAAATCTAAATAGTGGACATTCTTAGCAATCAACAATTCAAACATACTACACTTACTATTTTTAAGAGAAACTAAATCTCACACACATCCTATCGTCTCTCTGAATTTTCTCTGCTTATTTTACTGAAGAGTACAATTCTACAAATGTATTAGGCTAAATAATTATTCACAATTATCAATTCAGCTAACCTATTACACATTACTGTTTACAATACAATCAACAAATTACTTTATATTTTCATGTAAGCTACTCTAAATCATTCTTTGAAATTGTGTACATGGTTTACATTCTTTTTCAGTTATTACATGTACGTCTACCTCGGGAACCTCATTGCTGTGGCGAATATGGTTGTAAGAGCATGGATTTGGAGTAATTTTGGTCTGATCGATATGGGGTTAACCTTTTCCCAGAGACCATGCCACGCAACCGCTTCAGAGAGATTAATGCGACACCTGCGTTTTGACGACAAGAAGACTAAGCTTGGAAATGGACAGGTTTTCTGCAATCTCAGACACCCAGTAAAGTTTTGTGAAGAACTGCATTGCAGGCGAGAACATTACTGTAGATGAGCAACTGTTCCCAACAAAAGCTTGGTTCTGTTTTACCCATTACATGACCAACAAACCCGACAAGTTTGGGATTAAATAAAATTTTGGTTAGCTTCTGATGGCGACACAAAGTATATGCTCTATAGCTTTCTATACCTGGGGAAGGATGAAACCAGGCCAGCGGGTGAATGGCTTTTGGAGACTGTTGTTTTGAGGGGCTCTGTGAGTCTCATGGGCCAAGGCAGAAATGTGACAGCGAAAAAAACAAGCCTTCTGGGAACCATTAACATACAGAGACAGGAGCTTCCACCCCGCAGGCAAAACAAACCATTCACGTAGGCTACTGTAAATCATCCTTTTACGTTGCTAATCAAATGTACAAATAAAATTAATTGAATAATACACTGCAATGTTTTTACTTGAAGAGAAGGCCGTGAAGGGCAGTTATAAGCTGTAGTAATGAGGAACAGGTGTGTGTAATAGTGGAGAGTCCGGGGTGTTCCGGGAATGCAGAGCTAGCAGCTGGAGGCAGGCCTGATCACAGAAAGCACAGTGACAGTGTAGGCTACTGTATATCATCCTTTCCTTTATTTATGGTGTTTATCTACTGGACCCATGTACGGATATTCATGCATATATCCTTTTAAGGTCTTATTTTGCCTCATACATCAAAAGGAGATCAAAATGAAAACAATTCTGACACACAATTAAATTATTCAGAACTTAATCTAATTTTCATTTTGAACATTTGTAGGGACTAATATACAAATGAAAATACTATAGCCCATGCTCTTAGAAATAATTGTTTTATGTATTCTTTTAGTTGTTTTTTTTGTATGATAAGACCTTCAATAAACACAATGTCTTTTTGCAAATTCATTAACCATTTGAAAGATACAAATTCTGTAAATAATTTTTTTTTTGACACTTCTATGTTTGATGATGACCCAGTAGATGGTGACCCAACTGGGGCTCTGGCTGGATGGTGATGCTGCTGAGGAGAATGTGTATGCTAATAGGGATGATTCATATGCTAATGACGAGAAACGGCATTCGGCTCCGACTGACATTTTGGGTTTTCTGTAATCAACACAGGGTCAAAATTATACATGTAGGGTAAAACAAAATATATATACACAGAGCACACCAAATATATGGTTGAATGTCCCTTAGCAAATTTCACCTTGAGCAGACGCTTCTGGTAGCTATCAACAAGCTTCTGGCAGAATTCTGGTTTGATATTTGAACACTTCTTGGCAGCATTGATAAAGTTCAATTAAATTTGTTGGTTTCCTGGCAGATTTGACTTTTAAGCATGGTCCACACATTTTAATTAGGGTTGAGGCCATTCCAAAAGCTTAATGTTTGCCCGCTTTATCCATTCCACAACCAACGTTGATGTGTGTTTGGGGGTCACTGCCCTGTTGGAACACCCAAGTGTCCAAGTTTCAACCGCCTGACTAATGAATTGAGGTTATGGTGAAGAATTCTGAGGTACTCCATTATTCCATCCACTTTTTGCAATGCACCAGCTTTTTCTTGGCCCATGTGGTCAGCTGCAGATTTAGGTCGAGATTGAAGGCATTGATTTTGGAGCAGGGACTTCTTTCTTGGACGGCAGCCTCTCAGTCCACGGAGATGTAAAACTAGATGTTGATTGCAGACACTGGTGTTGCTGCAGCTTCCAGTTCATGGCAGACCTGTGCCTTGGTGGTTCCTGACCATCCAAACTAATTTCCTCTTAGCGGAGGGTGACAGTTTGGGTCTTCTTCCAGACCCTGGCAAAGTGGCTACACCTCCCAATAACTTGCACTTACATGCAATTGTTTGAGCCAATGATCTTGGAATCTGCAGTTATTTAAAAATGGCTCCAAGAGACATTCCTGGCTTGTGTAAATCTACCATCCTCTTTCTCAGATCTGGACTGACCTTCTTGGACTTTCCCATTATACTGTGTTGGTCAAGCCAATCCTGTCAAACAAACCCTTTTCATGTGGGCACAGAGAAGCTACCAGCTGTATGCAGTCATGACCACTAAAAGAAAATTAAGAGGCTTGGCAAATTAAAGGACATTTTGAAACATTCAGCACCACTGACTTAATACAAGTGGGTGTATTTATATGTTTGACCACGCATGTATAATGTTGAGCCAGTGAGGATTACAGAAAACCCCAAATGAATGAAAACATGTGCACCAAATTTCTAGGGTTTTTTTCTATTAAAGATGCATGTTGTACAATCCTTCTGCCCCAGAAAAAGAACCGGTAAAATATATCCCTGATAGCCCAATATTGCCATGACATTCATGTCCATGATGAGTTTATTAAACGTCCGAACACAACTAAGTAAATATGGGGGGGGGGGGCACATTTGTGTTTAAAATACACAAATGTGCCTCACTCAGGTGGAACTTTAACATTGTTAATTCTGTCTGGCTTATTGCCAATTCAAATAGCGTCTGTTGTTAAGGTGAGTAGTCGTAGTTGGGTCTAGCTGTAGTGAGCTCCAGAACTAATGGGACATGAAGCTAGGTCTACGTTTAGTGTTGGAAGGTAGGGTAGCCTAGAAAATGTGGACTGTTCTAGCATCTTCAGCGTGTGCCTTATAGGATTAGTGGCAGCAATAATTATGCCTTGGCACACTACCACAGCTAAATGAACGCAGTGGAATCACAGTCAAAATCCATACCAGCATTTCTTAAAAAGACAATATATCACCAAGTCCTAATCAGTAGACCAAATGCATTTATGAACATATTGCATGGCATATTTTCCTTTGACCAAGAAAATATAGATCTAACGGCTTACCTTACTCTTGAGCTGAACCAAGCTGAGATATTTGTCCTTTTGCAGCAGAAGTACAATGTCCTTATACACTGAGCGCTGAACTGCAGTGAGGAGGGCGGAAGGTGATTGAAAATGTTTAGGTTAAACGAGCAAGGTGTGATCCAAGGGTTGCATGAGATTAATGCTGCTTGCTTGTATAAGGTTAGCACTGCACATAGAGTTTAAGAACCACATGCTAGGGATCTCAAGTTGTAATCTACCACAAAATGGTTATCAGGTAAAACAGAAAACAAGCAGTACTCCGGCCTCTTTGGGCAAGGAATATTTCCCCTGGCACTGTTTTTCCTAGGACTAAGTGTGTGGTTTGTAAACTTACTGGAGTCCCCCAAGACGACCACAAACTTGTTGTGTAGGAGTTTGCTAGCCTGCTGATGATTCACAGCATTGATGGTCTCCCTCTGATCATCGAATTAGAGCCAAGAAAGTAAGTGAACTAATTGCAACAAGTCACAATGCATTTGTTCCACTTGCTAAAACCCACATATTAAGCTATCACATTACTAGGCCAAATCTGGTAATTCAGTGTACATCTTTCTGACATTGTTATTAACAACAGATTATGATAACTTTGATATACGTCGCAATAATCGGTTGTTTGTGCTGGTTCGTCCGTCGTACAAGTGAAAGAACCAGCACTGACGCAGAATTCCACGGCACTGGACCAGAGTTATCAGGAGTCAAACATCATACAGTAGCTTGTTACTTACCATGGTTGGTTGAACTTTTATTATCCTGACTTTGTGATAAAATAAATGTAGCTAACGCAGGTGGCTGCTATCAAGCTAGTTTTGACCAGGATGCGAAAGGCCAAAATAATCTGTTGTTCAAATAATCAAGTGATTAGCTCGCTACATTAATAACCAACGGTGGCGAACAGTTTTTTGCAAGCCAAAAAAGTAGTATAATTGACAAATTGATTGGCCAGAGTTTTAGATAAATATGAAATTTTTGGACGTGATTCCTCTGCCAAAAATATCCTCGTATTTGATGTTATTGAAAATATAATTAGCCATTCACGTGCTAATGTAAACGCTAATTACTTTCAAATTAATTTACACCTGCATTGCTGGCCAGAAGCAAGTTGGCTAGGTAGTTAACGAGCAGAACGGAATGAGATGAAATTCCACCCGGATTGAGAGAAACCCATCAACATAAAGTATTTTCAATTTAGAGTCTAACGTTCTATATGATTAAAAACATATATTCAGTCGAAACGGCATCGAAAGGTTGCTAACGTCACGACTTCCATCCGCGAACCATTCAACCCGTAGGATTTATGTATGACCTTATTATCGTGCTTCCTATTTATCTTGAAAGGTCATCAAGAGCGATCATCGGTCGCAGTGACGAGATTTGTCATGCAGATGGTACTAACTTTGATCAAACAACAAGCTGCAATTTTTTTAAATTTGAATTGTACACAGTGTTTAGTTTGGTACCTCCAAATAAAATGATTCGATGTATCTTGTGTTTAATTATAAGGTTTTATTTATATTCAATATTATAAATCTATTAAAAGTTTCATATTTTTTTCTGTCACGCAATCCATTCCCATTTATTAATCTGTTTCTGTTTCAATATATTCTTTTGATTTTCCCACTACTAGTAAAAGTCACTGTCGTCATCATCATCAATGTCATAATCTATCACTTGTATTTCATCTTTCGTCAAAGTTTTCTTCTCTTCCTCTTCCTCAGTGTTCTCGTCATCTTTCTCCTCCTTGGTCTTTTGATCTTTCTTCCCATGATAATCCCAGTATATCCCAGTCAAGGTCTTAGCTGCTTCCAAGGAGACCTTGAGCTTTCCCATGACCTCATTCCCTTCATCAACACTGACAACTATGGATGGGTATAGAGAGAGAAGGAGGTGTGAAGTGAATAGAGAAGGAATGTTAGAATGTCAAATTCAGAAATATACACAACAATAGCACTGTAGAATCTCACTGTCAATCTGACGCTCTGTTATGTCGTTTCCTGTCAGCAGTAGTTCCTTTAAGTCCAGGAAGGCGTGGCCAACGTCAATACACTCGTTGTTGTCATCATCATCCATTGGCTCGTTGACCACCGTGAATTTCAACCTGGGTAGACATGTGATGGCAAGAACATATCCATGTGTATCATCCATTGGTATCATCCATTTTCAAAAAAGCTTTATTTAAAATAACACACACAAACCTCCCCCGATATATATATATATATATATATATATATATATATATCACTAACTTTGCTGATGGCTAATTCATGAAGAAAAGTATGTTTCACACAGTAATTGAATATACAGTAGTCGTTTTGCCTTGTCCCTCTCTAGTGACTCCTTGTGGCAGCTTAGGTGCCTGTGAGCTCAGTCAAGGCCAGGAGAGTGCATGCCTTCCAGGTGTAAGAATGACGGTCCAGCCTTCCTGGTTCATGCAATCAGTACGAAAAGAACAAAAATTGCATCGGATGTGCTCTTTTTCTCGCTCTCACCTGCCCTTGTTGGGGTCTGTTCCCTCCAGCATGGTGTATAGGTACTGTCTGAGTGGGGATGCCTCAGAGCTGTCCACATAGATAACTGGGAGAAGGAAATAAAGAACAGTGATGTGATACCTGGGTGTTGATCTTTTGATAAACAAATATTCCAGTACACACACACACAGACACACACCTCGTGTGAAGTTGTAATGTATTTCCTCCCCCTCCGTTGGTTTACGAAGGGACATGGGTGTTTCTGTGGTTTCCATGGGAACTCCCAGGAGGCGGTACTCCACATAGACGCGCTGCACTGATTCGTCCAGAGCAACTCGGGAGGTGGGCTCAAAAGAGAGAGAGAGAATCTCCACTCTCAACTTATCTCCCTGAAACACAATGTTTCTCAGCCACAGTGCATTTACAACTCTGGGGAGTTTTCTCATTCAATTGGTGAACTGGCACAACGGGTTGAATGATTTTTACCTTTCTTATTCTCCTTGAAGGTAGAGAGACGACGATGACGTCACTAAGGGAGGAGATACTAGATTCTGTGGATTCCATTACCTCACTTTCCACGTCTACAAAGGGAAACAGAGAAAGTACGTGAAGATATTCATATTCAACTCCAAGATGAGTACAGTTTTCCAGTTCTTGAATAGGATATTGATAGAACTGTAGTATATGGTTACCACTGTCATTTTTTCTCTCCAGCTCCTCTTCCTCCATAGATACCAATGACGGGATGTCCTGACAGAGCAAAATGTCACACATTCACTCTTATGGTATGATCAGATCATGAGTTTCTATTGACTGCAGTGCCTTCAGTCTTTCTGGCCCATCCAATATCCACCTTATGTCATCCCGCGTTTTGCAATTGCATTTGTTCCTGATTATCTTCCTGTATATAAGTGTTGCGTATGGATATTGTCTGTATTTATATGATTTGCTATACTGTTTGGATCCTCTAACCTTATCATCAGTCTTATCATCGTAGCTGGAGCTCCTGGTGGATTGAGCCGAGGCAGTAGGAGAATGCGTCAACTCTGACACGAATGACCTCGGACCTTTGACCCTAGGTGACCTCAGGCGGGTCGCTTGCTTCCCAGCGGGTGACTGGAAAGACTTGACTTGACTCTGCGCTGGGGTCAAAGGGGGTGTTTCTTGCATCACGTGTGATCTGAGGGGCGTGACTCGTTTTCTCACTGGAGACTGAAGGGGTGTGGCTCCGCCGGCTTCCATTGACGTCACAGGTGTGGCTTGCTCTGATTGGGTGTCGGGTTGGGGTGGTCGTAGTTTAATTTGTGGAGGCCGTGGCTATCAGGAATAGGAAGTGAGAACACAGGATATGATTTTACAGTTTTTTGTATCTTAATATTGGGCATATTTTTAAGTGTAATTAGATGATAGTGGTTTGTTGTTTGAATGTAATACCTGAATTTTGGTCTCTTTTTGTGCGGCAGGGCTGTCCACTCTTGCCTCAGTAGCTTTCAACTGAAATAAGGTTATAGAGGGGACAAAAAGTATTGAAGATTAAGGAGATATTCAGTGACTAACGTGACCTGTCTAATTTGCAGAGGAGTGAAGTGGTAAAGGACCAATACCATCACTCTAGGCTTGGCAACAGGTCTTGCCAGGTTCTCTGCCCTTTCGCTCCTCATCGTCTCTTTCTCTGGCCGGTTGATCTCCCAACGTCCTTGGATGCCGCCCTCTGGTGGTTGAAAGGGGTACCTCCATCGTATGAACACACGAACCATTCCCCGTGGACCGCCACCAGTATCTCTTAGAACGTAGTCACCTGACAGGAATACAGTTATAAGCAGAAGATGGTCATCTGACAGGAAGAACAGAATGAGTCACCTGACCTTAGTGACCAGGTCAGACACTTTGTATTTGCAATTTCTATGTGGTATTATTTACTCCAGTATTTAATAATAGAAGTCTGGGTCAACGGTGTGACCACAATCAGGCTCCTGAAAATGTGAATTGCTCTACAGCAGGGGTTTTGTCTAGGGTACAATTAGGGGTGATGATACCTGCCCTTTTCTCACCTCTGATTGGTCGTCCTGCTGCCAGGGGGAGGAGTGGTATGGGGGTCTTGGCCAGGTATGCAGGCGGAGTCTGTTCATCGCTGTCATCGAAAACATAGATCCAGAGACTGCCAGCTCTAAGGTACTCCAGGACGTCATTGGTCACGGCTACAGGGTAACTGACCATGTCGTTGAAGAGAGGGTCTGTGCTGCATGGGATTATGGGGGATGTGTGAGGCGGCAGGTCATAGAGGCGGTACATCAGGTAAGCGTCCGGAAGTAGTCCTGGCCAGCGTGCGCTCAGGCCCACACAGCGCTCCAGCAACACCTCTAACTCGTTGGGTATCCCTCCACCATAGTCAAATAGTTCCTGCTGTATTGGGAAAGGACATTGCGCTCTGCTTAAATGAAACCACCTATTGATTCTTGAACTTTTTCAAGTTCTCCCAGGCACAAGAATTGTGGAATCAGGGGGGAAATATGCAGGAACTATGGAATCCTCTGACCAGGATTTTTGCCAAACCTGGGGTTTATAAAATGACCACTGTTTGCCTACCTCATGTATACCGTCCAACACACCCAGAGGTCTCTGATCCCGGGCGGGGCTCCACTGTCTCTGTGGGCTGAGTGTCCTCCTGTCCATTAGTCTGTACATCCCTCTCTCTATCAGCGTGTCCGCTGGCTCCGCAGGAGGGAAGAGACGCACCCAGAAGTCAAGGCTTCCCATGACATCCCCCTCAGAGCCTGGAAGAGATAATAGGTTCACACAGGTTTGACCTTCAGGTCGGCCTTGCATCGTCTGTCAACGCTGATTCACATTGGAACACCCACAGTTCTGTGGTTGACCATGGACATCTTAGCCGTGTGAAAGGTTTTACCTGCGATGCTGACTCGCCCGGTCACCCGCTCCCCTCTGTTCTCCACCGCCCCGACCAGCGGCACCTGCGCCCTTCCTCGGGTCACGAACTGCACCCCCCCCAACGCCTGGTGCAGCTCCACCAGCATCCCTCCCCCCAGCCTCCCCAGATCACGGGCCGAGAGGGGATACTTGGATGTGAACCCGTAGCTGGGCTGCCCTCCCGAAACCAATGGTGTTGAGTGCGTCTCAAAGTCAAGGATGGCGTAAGTGCAAAAGGTCACGACCTCTTTGCCCTTTGACCGAGTCCCGTCCCAGGCACCCACCATGGTTCGTAGCCCTCCAGGGGTGAATGCCGCCCCCCTCAGGTGGATTTCCAAAAGAGACTCCCCTGCTCGTAGTTGAGAAAAAGTGGTGTCGTCTTCAATGGGCTGTACCACTTCCTGGTCCACCCCCGGCCAGGTGTACTGAAGTGGTATGTTCCGTTTGTAGTTTCTAGGACTGTAGGCTAGCTCCTTCAGCTGAGCTTTAATGGAACGATAAGAACAATGTGTTATTAAACCCCTGGACCTGAGCTTTAGTCCAAAGGAAGATACCTCTCAGTTTCACTATTGCACTTTTTTTTCAGCTGTTATTTAAATGAACTGGTTCATTTGAAATGAATTATTAAGTACTATATATTTATCTGGTGTGTATAAAACAGATTCTTCTTACCTTGCAGAGTGTTGATCTGCAGTGCCCTTCTTCCGAGTAGTTTATCCTTCTCCGCGACTCTTCTCTTCGTTTCCTCCTTTTCTCTGTCTGCTCTTTCCATCATCGTTTTCAACTCAGCCTGAGACAGTTTAGGAACGGAAAAATAACCAAATGTGTGTGTATGTGTCTGTTTTTGCAATCACGTAAATTCCTGCTTGTGTGTAGGTGTGTGGTGTGTGCATGTGTTCCTGTTTTACTATTGTAGTAGTAAAGCAAGGAAAATTATACAAATGAAGTTTGTCAGCTCCTCACTTTGACAAGAAGCATTATCCGGCTCAGGGTTAGAATTAGGATTAGAGTTACATTTAGGCATTACAGGTTAGGTTTTAGAGTTTGGATTAGGTAAAGTTTATCCATAAAGGTTAAATTGCTGTTATGGTGAGGGTCAGGTTAAGTTAAAGTTTAGACTAAGAATTATGATCATGGTTACTTTTATGTTTATGCATACATTTCTATGGTAGTAAATTGACGGTCCTCACTTTGGTAGTAAGTGTCCATGGTCTAAAGCCTACCTGCAGATCGTGATTGATGCGGTGCTGCAGGAAGAGTAAATCTCTGGTCTTCTGCAGTTCCAACACAGTTTCTGCTTGGGATGCTTGGAGGTCCCACAGCTCCGAGGAGGAGCCCTGCGTCTCCCCCTCCACTCCTAGGAAGCGCAGGCCTTTACTGGCCTCCTGTTGAAGCCTGAAGGCCTGTTAGAGGGAGGACAAGATGCTTAATGGGAGAGAAAGTGTGGTTTAATAGCGGGGGTATTCAGCCCCACAAGGTCCAGAGCCTGATGGTTTTCTGTTTGACGTCATCCTTAACTACACCCACCTGGTTTAAGTCCCTGATAAGAGGCTTATTTCTAGTTCCGGAGTTGAATTTGCCAAATAAACTCATTATTATATTGTGAATAATTATATAATCTGAGAAGAGACCTTGATTTGTATGAGGGTTTCGCTGAGGTCCTCAACACTCATGTCGAACTCCTGATAGGAAACAAGGGCAAGAAAGGAAAAGGTTATAAAACTGGTTTTATGACATGCATTATTTAGTTGTTGTAAACCGGTTGTTAACCTGTCATCCATGTTAATAAAACCTCTGACCTTTGTGACTGAGTCTAATCTCTCCTGCAGTGATGTCACTTCCAGTCGGTACTGCAGAATTTCCTGTTCCATTTGTTCATGTTTCCCTCTAATTGACTCAACGGACGCTATCAAAAAGAGGTTAAATACAACTGTCAAATAGTAGAAACGCGTGACTGATGTGTGATGTCATCAACATATGACTAGTTCTTCCAGACCATGTGACCTGGAAACACCTTGGAACAACACTCTCTTTCCCACATGTTCTGCACCAACAATTTTCCACTATAATGAAATTTACCAATGTGTTATTTGGTAAGATCGCATGGTCAGGAAACTCTTGGCTCACCTTATACAATGGATATAATGTACTCTCGCATTGTCTACTTCACACTTTACCTCTCTCCCTATCCTGTTGTTCCTCCATCCTCTCTTTGTCCAGCTGTAGCCGTTCTTTCTCCTCCTCTAGCCTCCCTCGTGCCTGCCTCTCCAGTCGCAGCATCTCCTCCAGTCGTTCTATGTCCGTCCGCCAGATCTCCTCCTTTTCCCTCTCACGTTCTTTTTCCAGCTCTCTCTCTCTGTCCATCTTCTCCTCTGTATGACCATGTAGAGTGCTGGGGGGGTGGGGGGCATTAACCACAATTAATGTCAATGTGGCACATGCATACAACTCTTTGTCTTTACACTCCTACCTCTCCAACAGAGTATCATAGCTCTCCTTCAGTAGATTTCTCTCTCCTTCCAGGTCAGACACTCTCTGCTGGAGCTGAGTAAAATACAAGACAATTACAAGTATGTGGCTTTGTACCAGTGGGTGGGCACGACTTTCACACGACCCCCATCCCCAGCCCTACATCCTGACCAGTGGCAGTACCTCCTCCTGGGCTTGCAGTGACAGGGTGGCAGCACTGAGCTGTCCCTCCAGTGTCAGCGCCCTCTGCCTCTCCTGTTTCAGTTGTTCACTAAGCTCTTCCACCTTCTCCAGCAACTCCCCCTGGCTCTCCTTCATTGACCTCTGACCCTTCAGTGGACATGCGGGATATCAGACTACAAGTTATTTCATGTTATGGATTTTGTGCAACGTTTTCCTTAAAGTTTCCCTTACCTCTTCCAATTGAGCCTCATAAGCCTAGAGAGAGAAAAGAGTGGGAGAGAAAAGGGAGGAAAGAAAAGGGAGGAAGATAAAGTGAGTAAAAGAGAGAGAGGGAGGGAAAAAGAGTAACAAACATTGGGTCAGTTTGACAAGGGAAAGAAAGCTGAGTGAATCGGAGAGTCCACCACCTCCTGCAGAACGGTGAACTTCTCCTGGGTGACACGCAGGGCAGAGCTCTTGTCTGACAGCTGCTTCTGCAAGCGGATCACGTCCACGTTGTCCCTTATGGTGATCCTGGAGCAGGGAAAAACAGACCTGTTCAGAGCAGCCCACAGAGGTGTGTTGAGAAGTGTGTGTGTGTGTGTGTGTAACGCCCCCACCTGTGTCCGTCTGCGTGTTGTCTCCTCATCTCCTTCATGCATCCCTCTATCTCCCTCTCCTTCTCCCTCAGTGTGTCCCTCAGGGACTGGGCAGCCGTCTCCAGCTCCGTCACCCTCACCTGCTGGGTCTCAATCACACTGGACCTGCTGCGTCCAAGAGGACGGACGACGGGGGAAATACAGGAGAGAGGAAGAGAGGACAAAGGGGGAGGGAGGCGGGATGGTTACGATTCCGGTAAGGTCACAAACGCCATAACGCGGAGCGACCCCATCTATGGCTCTGTCGGCCCACTGTCACGAAATGGAGGTGGCGTCGTAAAAATCGAATTAGAATAAAGCATGAATTAGAATTCAAATGAATTACAATGAAGCAATTGAATAAAGCGTGTTTTCTACTGTAGGTGGAATGCGTGGACATATGGTATGTGTGTAAATGTGATGGTGTACACTAGGATCTGCCCCATGGTTTGACTGTCTACCTCTACATCTTAGCGCTTTGCTGTTGGTCTGCTTTTACAGAGATTGGCATTCACTCACAAACCTGAGGAGCGTATGTCTGTTTAGTAGTTGTGGTGGTGGGGAGGGAAGAACGAAGGAGGAATGTTAGATGGATGCTTCCCTACTGAATTGTTTATTTTGCTTATATTAATACAAGCATGCCGGACCACGGGCTCTATCTCTCTTTCCTTACAATTTCTCTATCTCTGCTCGGGTTTCCTCCAGGCTGGGGCCGTAGAGGGGTGGAGCTGTCTGCGCTGCTCGTCTGACTCCTCTCTCCCCTTCCATGCCCCGCCCTGAAAGGAGAAAGAGGGCAAAGGCATCCTGTGTTAAAGAACATCCTTCTTCATTTCCTCCATTATTCAACATGATTGGTTGGGGAAAAACAGAGGTTAATCCAAAGATAATCTGCTGAATCGCTTTCACTAATCATGTCAATCAATCAAATAAGAAAAACTCCCTAGAAAGATGAGAACCTAAGAAGAAACCTAGAGAGGAACCAGTACTCTCTTGGCTGTACAGTGTAAAGATTTATTCAGGCCACAACAGTAATGAGATCCACAGAGGAAGGACGATACATTCTACTTTCATTAATGATCCTCTGACAGATTGTCACATAAATGACCCAAATAAAAAAACTAAATATCACTTTACAGAGAGCTAGGTACCCCCAAATCTGTGGTAGTTCCTGCCAGGCCCCATGTCCATGATATGCTGTCTGGCAATGCTCAGCTTGTTCTGCAGCGCCCCCTTCTGGCCCTCCAGAGTGGCGACACGCGCCTCCAGCTCTTGGATGGTCTCCTCCATGTCCTCCTCTCTGAGCCCGGATCCAGGCTCTCCTGAGCGGCCCTGCCTCAGACGCATCAGCTTTGTGGACATCCTGGTGGAGAATAGGGTGGAGGTGGATACATATAGACAGGCCAAAGGGGAAAGGTGGATGTGAATCACGGGGCCGATATCGTCTGTAAGTGAGGGGATATTGGTCTGTAAGCCCAGGCATATAACTTTTCATATTGACTGTGGCATAACTACAATAAATCCCCCCCTTATAAAATATTATTATTTTGGAGGCTAGCTGTGTGGATGTTACCGTTTCTGGTGTCTCTCCCACGATTTAGGTTTTGTACCCATATAGCACTTAGACAACTGCTGAGTTAAAAAATAAATGGCTGTATAGAACACTGTACATTTGACTTAATGTTTCTGAGAGAGACGTTTTAGGTCGAGGAAGTTTCCAGCTGTTACCAGTGCAGTTCCTGTGGTAGCTAATACCTACCAAACTCTTGTGTCAAGTATTCAGAGTCCCTACGTGTGGTATTTCCCTGTGGTAGCGTTTAACCTGCGCAGCCGCTGTTCCTGTGCACGCGTGTGCTGCCTCAGCAAGGTGTTCTCCTCCCGCAGACGAGAGCACTGGTCCTCCAGCTGCTCTCTGGGAACCTGGAAGATCCTCTGGCGGTCTGGTGAAAAGGAGGAAGAGCGGGATGAAAGAGAACAATTGTGGAGAAAGGGGACGGGGGGGGGGGGCAGCAGTATTGCTCCCGTTGGTAAGAGGCAGGGCACCTCTACAAGGAATGTGGGCCAGAGTCTTTGAGTTCTAGTGGGTTTCACCTTTCATCTTGAGCACCTGGGGCTTCTTCCACGACCTCCCGTCTCTCACAGAGTCTGTGGAACGAGACAGACAAGGAAGGCAGAGTTACATGTCAAATGAACCCGATCGACCTGTTTCACAAATGCGTGATTCGTTTATTTCATGCTTCTAATCTCTTCTCCGTTCTTCCTCTCCCCCCCCCCCCTCGCTCGCCCCCACCACCCTCTGAACATTCTCTCTCCCCCACCTGTCTTTCTTTTTCTCTTCCTTACCACTTGACATTTTTTCTGCTCTTTCCCTCTGTCTATATCACTCCCTCCCCCTCCCTTCCGTCCCCCCCTCCCCTCCTCCTTCCCCCTTCCTTCCTCCTTCCTTTCTCCCCCTCCCCCTTCCTTCCTCCTTCCCCCTTCCATCCTCCCCCCCCCCCCCCCTCCCCCTTCCTTCCTCCTTCCCCCTTCCTTCCTCCTATCTCTTCCTTCCTCCCTCCCCCCATCTCTTCCTTCCTCCTTCCTCCCTCCCCCTCTCTCTTCCTCCCTCCCAACTTCCCCTATCTCTTCCCCGTCCTCTTGTGTATCTACTACCTGTTACAGTAGGCATCATTCCGCCTCTTGTCATGCCCACGTCTCTCACTGGGAGGTCCGCGGCAGTCTCGTCCGCCATCAAAGACATGATTGGCCCCTTCGGAAGTTCAGCTAATCAGGAAGGTTGATAGGACTGGTGATGATGTCATCACAGAGGATGGGAGCGACATCAGTTGTGGTGGGTCAATATTAATGTGTAATCCATTATTCTTCAGATGAGGGTAAAAAATACATTCAAAGGAAACATAGTACACACTGAAATTTAAGTATTTTATGAGGGAGGAATATTTTGTCTGTATTCCGGCACTTTGGATTTGAAATGATACAATGACAGTGGGATTAAAGGCAGACTGTCAGCTTTAATTTGCGGGTATTAATTATCCATATTAGATTTACCATTCAGAATTAACAGCAAGTTTTCTTTTTAGGGTTGATGTTGCTGGTTCTTAAGGCTGAGTATCTGTATATGCTGATATAAAAAGGGCTTTATAAGATAAACTTGATTTGATTGAGGTCACAGAAAGGTTCTTTTAAAAAAAAAGTGGAAACTGCACTAATTAAAATTGTTACATTTTAATTTAAAAGTGCTCTTCTATACAGCTCCGGAAAAAATTAAGAGACCACTGCACATTTTTCTTTCCTTTCCAAAAAAGTCGCAAAGGAAGGTTTTGAGTGAGGAACAGAAGGGTTACAATTAAGAGACCACTGTAACAGGTTGTCCTCGTGGCGGATGTAAAAAGGGAGTCGAATGCAGTCAAAGTATATGTATTGCGTTCTTGTTTCAAAAAAGGAATGTAGTACTCAAATAGCGCACAAGCGCATAACAACTGCGCACAGCAAATCCAGAACAACAAAGAACAATACCACACAAAGACACCCGGAAACACAGGAACTGATATATGCAACCTAATGAGGGAATGGACACCAGGTGCGTGCAATAACAAGACATGACAGTGCCGTAGGAGGAGGAGCGGCGTGGCTAGAAGGCCGGCGATGACATGCGCCGAATACCACGTCGGGGGGGATGGCGCGCGTCCTTCACGCGCGTCCTCGTTACAACCACTGCAAATGTAATGCTTCTGTTACTCACTCAAAACGTTCCTTCTCAGCTTTTTTGCAAAGGAAACAAAAAGGTGCAGTGGTTTCTTAATTTTTTCCGGTGCTTTATAGAAGCATGCATATTCCAATATATTAAGATTAATCGAAATTTGTATATGAATAAAGGCTTGCTAAAGTCCCATTCAGCATTTTATTGGAAATGGAAATTGGTTCTCAATCTTACCTGGTAACATAAATGTGAAATATAATAAAATGTAATCTACCTTTGGTCACTTCTAGAATGATTTTGACCCACTTAATCCCCAAATGTCCCTATATTTTACCCTCTTTGTAAAGTCTTAGTTATTGTGTTGCTTCTACAGTAATTCATTAATTACTATTACTACTATTAAATATTTATAATGATACATTTTATGTAAATAGTCAACCCTGTTACAGATGTCTGGTTTTGAAATGATGAAACACTAGATTTTCCCCTGGTTAAGCAAGCATCTTACAGCATAACACTTTAACCCTGATACCTATTGATATAAAGGCTAGTAATGTATTAGCGATTTCAGAAATATTTGTGTGAAGATTGCATTCAACTGCCACACCACGTGTTTCACACAACAAGTGTCCATTAACCCTGTCACATCAACACACGTGTGCATTAACCCTGTCACATCAACACACGTGTGCATTAACCCTGTCACATCAACACACGTGTGCATTAACCCTGTCACATCAACACACGTGTGCATTAACCCTGTCACATCAACACACGTGTGCATTAACCCTGTCACATCAACACACGTGTGCATTAACCCTGTCACATCAACACACGTGTGCATTAACCCTGTCACATCAACACGTGTGCATTAACCCTGTCACATCAACACACGTGTCCATTAACCCTGTCACATCAACACACGTGTGCATTAACCCTGTCACATCAACACACGTGTGCATTAACCCTGTCACATCAACACACGTGTCCATTAACCCTGTCACATCAACACGTGTCCATTAACCCTGTCACATCAACACACGTGTGCATTAACCCTGTCACATCAACACACGTGTGCATTAACCCTGTCACATCAACACACGTGTGCATTAACCCTGTCACATCAACACACGTGTGCATTAACCCTGTCACATCAACACACGTGTGCATTAACCCTGTCACATCAACACATGTCCATTAACCCTGTCACATCAACACATGTCCATTAACCCTGTCACATCAACACGTGTGCATTAACCCTGTCACATCAACACACGTGTGCTTTAACCCTGTCACATCAACACACGTGTGCATTAACTCTGTCACAACAGGATTTATGCCTGATATCACATGTGCGCTTCATCAGTGTTAAAATTAGGTGAATTTAAAACTGGTTTTGGCCAAGATACTTATCCTTTCAGTGTACCTAACCTTTGACCATTTTCCTTGACTACTGACATTTCAAGCCAGAACGTTTAGTTGAATTCCTATATCATTTAGTTGATTATAAACCACAGAACAGTGCCAGAATGGCATGCAGGGCTGTCACGTACCTGTTTCTTCACCGGAGCATCAACGTCACCCAAAATAAAGCTGCTGGGTTAGATGTTGAGGATATTAACACAGATGATGTTATAAATAATGCAGACAATGCCAGTGTTGTCATTAGAGTGACATGCTTTCTCTTGGTAGCCCTTTAGGTCTGGCGTCATTCTGTCTCAGCACTGTTAGTCCAATGGGATTAAATCCTGTTAGATCCCTCCTCCCCCACCCCCCCCTCTCTCTTCCTTGTTGTCCAGCCTGTCCCGATGAGTGTATCCCAAATATTACCGTAGTCCCTTCCTGATCAAGAACAGGACACCATTTTGGGATTCAACCTCAGTGTCCCACCTGCTACTATACTAATCCGATCTCTGTGTTAATCTGATTAGCTAGGCTGAGGAGGGCCTATATCACCAAGGTAAACGCTGGTCTGGGGTCGCTTTTGAGGTTACTCGGTAAACTGGTTAAGCAAAGGATTAGGGGAGGGGAAGCTGATCCCAGATCTGTACAGACAACCGTTCACTGAGGCTGAGAGCGAGGAGGAGAGGGGAGAGGCAGACGGCGCGCTGCTTGGTCATTAGGTGGAGGGGGAAGGTAGCAGGGAAGGAATGAAGGAAAACAGGAAGGAGGGAAACATGACATGATGAAATGATGACGGGGATAGTCCCACTACCTCCTGTATTCTGGTCTCACAGGGTAGTTTTATAGGTGGAAATTCAAAACAAAATACATTTCTTTAAATAGCATAACTAAATGTACTGAATACATTTATTAAAACAATCTGAGGTGAATACAGCTGTAAAATCATTCCTATAACCTATACGCTATATTTATTAATAAAATGAACAGCATATTTTGATTTCCATTTCTCCATGTAAGAAGGAAATGTGTCATCCGTGGCACGTCATATTGTGATATCCTCATCCAAAGTCCCATCTCCATTGACAACAACAACAGGACATATAATGAGTGGTGATTGGTTGTTCCAGTTGTCCTTTATATCGGGGTTAAACAAAGGAAACATCCTCTCAGCAAAGTGGTACCCAGTAAAAGAGTAAATATGCGAGCTGTCCGTTACATTAAAAAACGACACCATCCCCTCCTCGTAGTCCACGAAGATCCCAATCCTCCACGGTTTCACCCTTAGGGGGAGTAAGACGGACTGTCTGTCACATGCTCTGTACTCGCTTCCTCTCCTCAAACATATCGTCCAGTAGCCGTCCTCCGGGCTCAGCGTCACCACGCCCTTCCTGTTAATGGACTCTCTGACCACGCCCAGGTCCCAAGACGTCTTGTCACCGACCTGGACCAATTGACAAAGCAACACACCAAAAACGAGTCAAGTGGCTTCCCCTATACATAAGGGCCCAATAGAA
Source organism: Esox lucius (assembly GCF_011004845.1). Classification (NCBI taxonomy): domain Eukaryota; kingdom Metazoa; phylum Chordata; class Actinopteri; order Esociformes; family Esocidae; genus Esox; species Esox lucius. Next base: position 23,194,604 of record NC_047592.1, on the reverse strand, counting down.
TTACACTATAGACGTAGTGTTACCAGCTGCATGAAGGAAAACCAGAACTGACTCCAGCACTTTGGTTGTTATGTTGCCCCACAGATGTTTCGGTGTCAGTGGATTGTCATCAGATAAAAACGGATATTTCCCCCTCTTATTGACGGACTCTACACACAACACGGACTCTACACACAACACGGACTCTACACACAACACGGACTCTACACACAACACAGACTCTACACACAACACGGACTCTACACACAACACGGACTCTACACACAACACGGACTCTACACACAACACAGACTCTACACAACACAGACTCTACACAACACAGACTCTACACACAACGCGGACTCTACACACAACACAGACTCTACTCAACACAGACTCTACACACAACACGGACTCTACACACAACACAGACTCTACACAACACGGACTCTACACACAACACGGACTCTACACACAACACAGACTCTACACAACACAGACTCTACACACAACACGGACTCTACACACAACACGGACTCTACACAACACAGACTCTACACACAACACGGACTCTACACACAACACGGACTCTACACACAACACAGACTCTACACAACACAGACCCTACACACAACACGGACTCTACACACAACACAGACTCTACACAACACAGACTCTACACAACACAGACTCTACACACAACACAGACTCTACACACAACACAGACTCTACACAACACAGACTCTACACACGCACACAAAATTGCACTCCGACAAAGACACATACATTCACAGTCACCATTCCGCTACTACCCCTACCTATATGTAAATGATCCCCCATACATTGAGTCTGCCCTGGTACCTCCTCTTATTGTGATGTTATGGTTATTCAAATCACATACATAGTCAATATACTGTGTTTTCTACCATTTCATGTTTTATTTCCTTCTCCCTTCCATTTTGTAATGCTACATTATTAGAAAAAGGTAAAAAAAAAAAAGTAACACTTCACTGCAGGTTAATGCCTGTTTCTGACAAATAAAATAGTATTTGGGTTTTGATTGACTTGGAGATTCTTCTCTGCTGTGATGGTTAAACCCACCTCGACCTCCCAGTAGCACCTCCCGGTTGAGAAGCCTTCCCTGGCGAGGACACAGGGCGCGGTGTTGAAGCGCTGGGGATCGTCTGGGAGGCTCTGCTCAGTGTCCCCGTCCCAGACCTGTTTACCATCCTCAGACAGGACCAGCCATGGATTGGCAGTGTCTGGGTTCAGAGATACATCAACTGGTAGGAGACATGAGACAAAAAACATGTTTTGGGGCTTTTGATAGTGTTATAATTAAATTGGACGCTTAGTAAGTACTGTACAGTTATGGCGCATGCTTTAAAGTCTTTTAATAGTATTTTTGCAGTAGTAGAAGAAGTGTTCTGACACTGAATTTGAAAAGCAAAGGAGTTGAGAAAGATTCAATTCTTAAAAATGTTTCAACATGCTTAAAAAAAAAGCAGTTGATGCAATTCTTCAAATACCTATATATTTAGAGAAGTCTAATATACGGTTAGGTCTGGAAATATTTTGACACATATTTCATAATTCTGGCTCTGTACACCATCACAATGGATTTGAAATTAAACAACCGAGACGCAATTGAAGTGCAGACTTTCAGCTTTAATTCAAGTGGTTGAAAATATCATATTAAATGTTCAGGAATTGCAACCATTTTCGTACACAGTCCCCTTATTTCAGGGGCTCAAATGTAATTGGAAAAATTAACAAAATCATGAATAAAATGTTCATTTTTAATAATTTGTCGAGAATCCTTTGCAGGCAATGACAGCTTGAAGTCTGGAAGGCATGGACATCACCAAATGCTGGGTTTCCTCCTTTGGGATGCTTTCCCAGGCCTATACTGCAGCTGTCTTCATTTGTTGTTTGTTCGTGGGTCTTTCTGCCTTAAGTTTTGTCTTCAGCAAGTGAAATGCATGCTTGATCTAGCTGAGATCAGGTTATTGATCTGGTCATTGCAGAATATTACACTTCTTTGCCTTAAAAATGTCTTGCTTTCGTAGTATGTGTTGGGTCATTGTCCATCTGTAAAGTGAAGCACCGTCCTATTAACTTTGCTGAATTTTGCTGAAGCAGACAATATATCCCTATTCACTTCAGAATTCATCCGGCTGCTTCTGTCTTCTGTCACATCATCAATGAACACTAGTGACCCAGTGCCATTGGAAGCCATTCATGCCCATGCCATCACACTGCCTCCACTGTGTTTTACAGATTATGTGTTATGCTTCATATAATGAGCCGTTCTAAGCCTTCTCCATACTTTTTTCTTCCCATCATTCTGGTGCAGGTTGATCTTAGTTTCATCTGTCCAAAGAATGCTGTTCCAGAACTGGGCTGGCTTTTTTAGATGTTTTTTTTGTCTTATCTGGGCTTTTTTATTCTTGAGGCTTATGAATGGTTTGCACCTTGTGGTGAACCCTCTGTATTTGCTCTCAGGAAGTCTTCTCTTTGTGGTAGACTTGGATAATGATATGCCTACCTCCTGGAGAGTGTTTTTCACTTGGCTGGATTTTGTGAAGGGGTTTTTCTTTACCATGGATGGGATCCTAAAATCATCCACCACTGTTGTCTTTTGTGGACATCCAGGCCTTTTTGTGTTGCAGAGCTCACCAGTGCGTTCTTTTTTTCTCAGGTTTACAACAACAGCTTCCAAATGCAAATGCCACACCTTTTACCTGCTTAATTGATGAAGAAATAATGAAGGAATAGCCCACACCTCTCCATGAAACAGCTTTTAAGTCAATTGTCCAATAACGTTTGGTCCCGTGAAAAAGAGGGGACTACATATTAAAGAGCTGTAAACCCTTCCTCCAGTTTGGATGTGAATAACTTCAAATTGAAGCTGGGAGACTGCACTTTAAGCCCATTTTCATTATTCAACTGTAACTTGAATATATTTTGGTAAACAGCCAAGATAAGAAAATGTGTGTCAGTGTCCAATTATTGAATAATATACAAAATATTCTGCTTCTTCTTGGTCTATACTTCACAAAGTTGGATTTGAAATCCAACAAATCATAATGTTAAAGTATGGATTCTCACCTTTTTATGTCAAGGTATTTGGTTTCACTACTAAGAAATGACAACAGTGTTTATCCCCCCTACTTCAGGTTCCGTCACATAATTTGTCCTGGCAAAAGAACAATGTCAATGTCTACTTGGATTCTAGGCCTTGAGTTTGCTTTGGATTCTACTATTGGTGTCTGTCAAAATAATACAAAGAGGTGTAAATAAAAGTCAAGTAGGCCATTGTGAGTAGGGAAAATCTGAGGAAGATCTATCAGATATCTTTTAGCTTTCCAAAGACAAAAGTTAGAAACATTGCACTGGTGATCTCAGAAATCCCAAATGGCTTGACAGGACTCCACAGTAGATGACCTAACTAAATCAGAATACTCCACAAGCTGCCAATTCTGATGGAAAGCTAGTCGAACCATAAGGGGTTCATGTACTGTATGTGCTGATTTGTACTGTAGCACTCTCTTTTAATAAACGTGCAATTCTGTGGTTATATGTGGTATGATAACAATTATACTTATAGATTATGCATGTATGAACAATTTAATACACATCCAGTCCTGAACAAAAGGTTTAAAATGACTACATTTTTTAAAATGTACAGTTTCTGTGTACTTCAACTTTCATATGATTCCGTTAGATTTTTAAACCAAAAGCTAAAAAAGGTAAAACAGCAAAGGATTTCTTAAAATAATTCAAATCAAGGCCAAAAACAAGTTTACCTGCGTATTCCTGCACCTTCTCATGTTCTGTAAGATTTAGAGAATAACACAAAAATCATGAGTCATGAAAGTCTATCAATTGACGTTAGTCATTTAGAATTTTTATGTCAGCATAACAGATGAAGATGACCTTTAATCGACAGCTGGTGCACAGCCATCCTCATGATCTCCTCCAGGTGGGATGTAGCACTCCTCACAATCCCCAAGCACAGGTCACTGTGAATACTGATCTCAGACCAGTCCTTGGTGAGTGCAGGGCTGCGCAGGGATGGCAAGCTCTGGCACATGAAAGAGTTGTGTGTTCTTTTGATGGACCAATACTGCATGGTCATGTCTTTCAGCCAGTTTATATATTCAAATAGACTACAGAAAGAGAGACACTGACCTGTAGGAGATGGAGGTGGTCCTCTGTGTGTGAGAGCTGCTCCAGCTCAGAGTGTCTCCTCCTCAGCTCGTTGATTTCCTGCTCCAGGTCTTTAATGAGCCCTTCAGCTCGCCTCTCTGCTGCTTTCTGCTTCTCCTCGATCACCTTGATCAGCTCAGCCTGGCTTCTCTCAATAGAGCGCACCAGAGATGTGAAAACTTGAACTCCTTCCTCTATCTCTTTCTTTGAAGTTATCTGATTAAATGAAAAGCATTTTAAAAGACAGCTTGGCCAACAGTCCTGTGGTAGAATGCCAAATTAAAGACAAGCAAACTGTACTCTATACTGTTTTAAAATTGGCTGAAAACAAGAAAATACAACAGAAAAAAGTTAGATTCTGTTGTCCCAATTAAACTGTACTGACTACAGAAGATTATTGAAGATGCTTTACTTAAGGACTTACTCTGTTGAGTTTGACTGAATGTTTGATCTCTTCCAACTTCTTTTGTCTGAAATGGATCATCTTCTGAACCTCTGCTCCGGTTTTCTTAATCTGAACCTATAACCAATAATCAAAACTAGAATTGGAACTATAAATGGAATCCAAATCTGGAACCAGCTACAATCAGAAAAAATATTACAGCCCTTCTAGCATGTGGATATAAATTTGTAAAAAAGCTACAAAATATTGAAATAACAAAGCAGATTGGTCAAAAAGAGGAAACATGACCTTCTTGACCGTACTCTCTCTCTCCGCTGGAACAGTGTCGTGAGCCCCGTGGTCCGTCTCTGTGCAGAGAACACACACACATCTCTGGTCACTCCTACAGAACAGCTCCAGGAGTCTCCCGTGCTTCTCACACATCCTGTCCTCCAGGTTCCCCACAGGATCGATCAGCTTGTGTCTCTTAAGCGACGCCACTCTCTGATGAGGCTCCAGGTGAGTCTCACAGTAAGAAGTCAGACACACCAGGCAGGACTTCAGGGCCTTTTGTCCAGTGCACACGTCACAAGCCACGCCTCCGGATTGGATCGTTGGTTCCCCTTCTAGGGTCCCTCTTTTTGCTCTGATCTTTTCAGATATTTCTTTAGCGAAGGAGTTCTCTAGGAAATCCGGGCGTCCTGCAAACATCCTCTGACATTTGGGACAGTGGCACAGGACACTGCTATCCCAATATCCCTTAATACAAGCCACGCAGAAACTGTGTCCGCATGGAATGGAGACTGGAACTGTGAACAGATCCCGACAGATAGAGCACTGGAACTGCTCTTCAGACAGGAGTCCGCTGGGAGAAGCCATGTATTCTGCTGGAAAAGAGAAGACGAAAAACTGTTGTAGAGAGGCAACCCTCTGAAATGAGGGTTAAATTAAACAAGAAAACTCCCTAATGAAAATGTAAAATATCTAGAAAGTATTAGAATAATATATACAACACAGTGTATACAGGTTAAGCAAACTCATTTATCGCTTAGAAGCATGTAGCTGCTGTAACGACAAACTGTGATGTTAAATTTCAGCCAAAGGGTGTATTCAGTAGTGCACACCGTAGTAAAAACGTTTGCTGCAGAACCTGTTGTTTCTTATTGAACAAGTTTAGATTAGTTGGGATCATTTACTTCCTACTGAATACAGCCCGGGTGCCTTATCAGTTCCCTATGAGACACCCTGCGATCAAAGTCCATACCGGCGTGTGACTCATACTCAGAGCTATGGGAAACTAGAGTCCTGTGGTAGCTAATCTAGTGTTACATCAAAGGCGATTGGGTACAAAACTGCATAGTGGAGAATCTCTCATATTGTACATATTGTAAACTTATTTGAGTGTGTATGTGGAATATGTATGTGAACTTCCCTTTAGAATACCTACTTACTCTCAATTTCACCACTGAGCTACATTCCCTTTAAAAATACTATTATACTGGTACACATTTAGATAATGTATTAATGACTTATGATATGATTATTAACATATTACATATAATTATTTTCACATATCACCTTTGAGTTACTCAGCCAATGTTGTGAACTTCCATCCTTGCAATGCAGTAGCTTAAATGTTATTTTCCACTTCCAATAGTCCATTTGATGTGGAATGGCAGTATAGTTTACAATCCAGTCGGTACATTGTGAATTACAGCACTTTAATATGTTCCCCCCTCTTTTTCAAGGGACCAGAAGTAATTGGACAATTGACTCAAAAGCTGTTTAATGGACAGGTGTGGGCTATTCCTTTGTTTTTGATTTTGGAGTTGATTTCAGGTGGGGCATTCGCATTTGGAAGCTGTTGCTGTGAACCCACAACATGCGATCAAAGGAGCTGTCAATGCAAGTGAAACAGGCCAACCTTAAAATAAAAAGATGGACAATGACCCAAAAGATACTGTGAAAGCCATCCGTGAGTTTTTGAAGGTAAAGAAGTGGAATATTCTGGAATGGCTGAGTCAATAACCTGATCTGAACTCTATCGAGCATGCACTCACTTGCTGGAGACAAAACTTAAGGCAGAAAGACCCACGAACAAACAACAACTAAAGACAGCTGCATTAATGGCCTAGCAAAGCATCACAAAGGAGGAAACCCAGCGTTTGGTAATGTTCATGCATTCCAGACTTCAAACAATCATTGCCTGCAAAGGATTCTCAAAAAAGTATTAAAAATGAAAATTTTATTTGTGATTTTGTTAATTTGTCCAATTACATTTGGGTCCTGAAATAAGTGGACTTTTTATGAGAATGGTTACAACTCCTAAACATTTTACATTTTTGTTTAACCCCTTGAATTAAAGCTGAAAGTCTGCACTTCAATTGTATCTCGGTTGGTTAATTTCAAATCCATTGTGGTGGGGTTCAGAGCCAAAATAATGACAATTGTGTCAGTGTCCAAATATTTCCAGACCTAACTGTATATATATATTTATATAATCTCTCTCCCTCTCATATATAATATGTATTAAAATATATACATATATTTATTTATTTCTAATCATTATTCTTTGCATTTGCTAAAATAAGAACATAAAACATGCTTTCAACTACAATTAATTATCTTCATAATGAATTAAACACATTCATTTGTAACCATTCAATGCTAAAAGCATTTCAATTATGGCTTTTATTTTGAAAAGAGAAATTTGTGTTAGTGCTGCCGTTTCACCTATCCTGTAGAATAGACAAAATCAGCTAACATTGTGAACAAGTATAAAATGTTCATCCAATTAAATGATGAGGTGGCATTGCCACTCTAGGTGGTTATTAGTGAGAGGTTGGGTTATACGGGCCGATTTCCCCTCACAAGTACCAGACTGGCATCAACTCAGAAAGTACTGGCTCCCTTCATGAAATGAAGCAACAGTGAATGCCAAACATGATGAACAATGACATAGGGCTCATAAGGGAAATACTTTTTATTGCAACAGGGTAATTTCTCAAAAACAAAACATTTTATTGAGTACTATGACTTTGCTGGTATGTGGACTCAGTGTTTGTGTCCTGAGAAAAAACGTCACATTATGTTAAGACAATGGAACTGAATGGAAGAGTACAGTAGATAAGATGCTTATCATTGGGACTCAAGTTTGATTGAGTGACAGATCTCACCTCACTCGCAGTGCCTAGGTGTCTCTTAATACAGGCCATGTAGAAACTGTGGCTACATGGAGTGGACACTGGCACTGGGTACAAATCCAGACAGAAATCTTTTGCGAGAAGCCATAGCTTCAGGTAGAATAGAGATAATTGAAAGCCACATCTGTTTCTTTTCTGTGAAGCCCTAGTGGCTCATCAGTTCTATGTGAACATATGAGAGCTGGCCAGTCATTTCAAACCGTCACAGGACTATTACTCAGAGCCAAGGAGAACCAGTGTCCTGTGAGAGCTTACACAATGTTTTAAACGAAAGACACTAGTATAGCTGATTCTTTCTTGCCTCAGTCATTCTGTACGGTTACTTATTTGGTTCTGTGCGGCTTATGTGCTGTCACTCACCTAGACAGACAGGAGGTTGACCTCAACGGCAGATTTAGTTCAATTGGTTACGTTTGTCCATGAAATGCAGGTAACATCTAGCCCCTCCTCCTTCTACAATACTGTGTGTCTGATGTGTCTGACGCTCTGTAATTTAACAGATAACTAGGCTGTCTGTGTTTTCTCTCCATTTTCCTGTTCCTCCACCGGAATCTTATTTCTGAACAGCTCTTAATCGCAGTGTAAAGTCCCCTTGCAACCCTCTTCGGATCAGCTCCTCATGCAGCTGGAAAAACACGCGTTGGTTAGTTACTATTCATTATAACCTTCATTTGTTAATTATACGCTCTTACACTCATCATGCTCCATCCTGTCCTTGACCTCAACGCCGTTCCTTATTCAACATCAATCTAATAATATTCCCCAAGCCATCTTTCCCCTTTCCCCACGTTTATGGTATTCCGTTGTTCAAGATAACGCCTTTGTAGAACTCACTTGGTGCACGTGAGTGTAAAGCATGGTAATCTGTATATTGAGGAAAAACCCAGTAACTCTCACCTGCTTCAACATCTGATCGCTGATCTCTGATTCAGTTAGCTCTGTTGTTGCGGTGACTTGTACAGCCATTACAACCACATATCCTGTGGAGCAAAGGTAAAACATTGTCATACTGTTTTAAGATTGATATGACAAGTCTCCCATCACTAGATTTTAGGGGCACTTACTAGGCTGTTCAGTGGGCAGTGGAGTAGTTTCCATGTGTTGAGAGATTAGCTTTGTAGTTGTTGGTTGCTCAGTATTTGCGTGTGTAGTCGTTTTAGTGTTAGGGGCGGTGGTTGTTGTAGTAAAATCTGAGGTTGTGCTTCTTCTATGAGGAGCTACGGTTGTAGTTTTTGTCAGTAATGCGGTTGTCATTGTTTGAGTAGCTGTGGTTGTAATGGGCGTAGGTGTAGTTGTTTTTGGGATTGCTGTGATTGATGTGACAGAATCTCTTCTTGATGTGGAAGAATCTGTTGTCGTTCTGGGGACGCCAGTTGTTGAAGCATGTGTTCTGGGCAAAACTGAAATTCCAACCACATTCCTTGATAAAGTTAGTGCAATTTAACAAATCATACAAAACTGTTGTTTCAAACTATTTACACTATTAAAATATAACTGAAAGACGGACAGACAGTTACAAGAAATGGCTTCATGAAGTTTATTTCCTGGAGCAAAACCAGCTATTGAAGGTAAGAGTGTATTTACTTTTTTGTAGCATGAAAGTGCATTTCTGTTGGTTTCTGATGAACAAATAGTTTGAAATGTTTTATGTTTTTGTATGATGTGTTGAATTAGGTTACCATCATAAATCAATGTGGTTGGAATTTCACTCAAATATCATGAACAAATACATAATTTACAATACTACACACTATGGAGTCGTTTTTTTATTCATATAAAATAATAATTATCCACCCCTTCTGAGATAACACTTGTGCAATCACATTTGGCAGTAATTATATCTTTTGGGGTAGATCGCTATTAACTTTTCCCCCCTAGATTTGACAAATCTTTACAAAACTATTCAAACGTGTCAAGTTCTCTTCAAGCCACACATTTCTGCTTTAGTTTGGTTATCAGACTGGGCCAATCAGGGACTTTTACCTTTTTCATTACCATATGCTTTGTTTCATTGTATATCTTGGAAGTTAAACTCCTGTCCCAGTTTCTTTTTCTTTCTTACTGAGGTAAGGTTTATTACTGAGGCAGGTTTTCCTCAAGTACTATCCTGTACATTGCTCCATTCATTGTCCCTTCTATTCTGATAACTGACCTAGTCCATGATGAAGAGAGAAATACACATAGCATGATTCTGCCACCACCGTGCTTTACAGTACTGATGTTGTTTGAGCGATGTTCCATGCCGGACAACGCAACTTTCTCCCACATGACTACAGAGTGTCTGGCGTACTTCAAACGGGATTTAAGGCTGCATGCCCCCTACCACACTTGGTGTCATTTAAAAGATGACTGGTTACACTTGACAAAATGTAGAATTTATATTAAATAGTATCTCAGTTTTATATTTTAAATATATCATCTTATTTTACAAGTATGAATAGAATAGAGTATGGTGTGTAGTTTAGTGTATTTTTGGTTATATACTACACATATATATACAGACCACATACATGGTTATAAAACAATTGCTGATTTTCTTGTGGCTACAGAGTATATATCACAAATGTCCACCCAGGTAACAGTGTCTATAAGTCTTTCATTGACTCAAGGATCCTCTCACAGTCTCCAGATTCAGTACAGTTACACCACTGCACAGGTGGAAATGTATTATATACAGTAACTGATAATAACTAGGACACTATTTCCTTTCCATAAAACAGTGTAATAAATGCAATTTTTATCAGATTTTTATCTGTTCAACATTTTTGTAGTGACATTAGCCAACAAATCTAATAAACGCAACATTATATGTTATATTTTTTATAAAATTCTATTCACAGCCCTAGTTGTTCCAAGCCAACATGCTGAAGCCCTTCATTGTTAAACTAAATAAGATTGTTGAACATGATATTTGTTATGAGATTATTTCATTTGGGACATTTGAGGCTATTAATCAACTAATTATACTGTATTTCTGATCCAAAAACAAAACATTTAGATGGTCTCTCTAATGATGAACCACCCACCTAACATCTGGCTGAACTTCACTATGAAAAGTCTAACTCAACATAAGCTTAAAATTGTATAGCTATTTTTTAACCTTAACAATCACAAAACAGGATAAATATACTGACCTGTAAAAAGTATGATGAGAAACACCCAAAGTCCCATGGTTGTAGTGGTATTTCCTCTGTACATGGGAAAGAACAAACAAATAAAATAATATTAATTAAAATTATGCGTTAACAGTTTACAGTACACCACACGTGGCTTATACAGTACATCTTAAAAGTGCATTTCACCATAGCACAACTATTTAATGTACAAAACCTAATAATAGCAATGACACGTTTGTGTCACTAAAACCAACAAAAAACAAGATCCCCAGAACACAATCTAGAACAAGCTTTGAATTTTGCAGTAGAACTATTTTCTCTGTATTGATCTTTTCATAAAATACCACAGTGTTGCCCTACCATTTACACACTTGATTAACATAATCAACATATCATCAAGTCTTTCATTTGAGTGCTAGGGCAAAAACCAAAATGTGCACCCCTTGGGGTCCCCAGGCCCAGGATTGAGAAACACTGTATTTTAGAGACAAATACCTATCAGGGCTAAATCCAGTTCCTGGAAAAAAAAAACCTGGAGGTTTTCTTTCCAACTCCAGTTGTGACTAACCTGATACTTTATGTAATTTAACCACATAAGTTAATTTGTAAGGATAAGAATAAAAAGTAGCAATTTTTAAATTCTATTAGCCTCATGTAAAGCCATTACCACAGACTAAAGAATTGGGAATTTGAATGGGAAGCTGATTCTCCGATGTAAGATTTCCCATACACTGTGTTTCAGAGAGTGTATTGATAGATGAGACCTTTTTGCAGAAGGCATAGTCTCAGCAGGTTTTCATTTTGCCGTTTTCTTTCTTTAGAACGTATTTTATTAAGTCCAAATAAGACAAAATGCCATCCCAGTGCATAACTCCCATCCCCCTTGTCAGTCTGGGATCTAACCCAGGATGAGCCAGCTGACAAATCCCTGCAAAACAAATTGTTTCATACACTGTCTATCAGTGCCTGGCTTTAGCCTTTTGGGGGCCCTAAGCGAAATTAATTTCTCCCCTATTGATCGAGGGCTCCCAAAGCAGTCGGGGGCCCTAAGCGACCCGCTTATGTTGCTTATGCCTGAAGCCGGCCCTGCAGTGCCCATACACCGCCGCTGAACTGGTTGGAGCACATTCATGGTTTTCTAAATGTGAAGGCGGCAGGTGGACTTGTTCATTCTGCCGAACCACAATGGTGGTATTTTTATAGTCTAGGTGAGGGAGCTGTTGAGGATGAGAGGGCGATTGGTGATTGTTGAACATTAATGTAAAGAACAGTACATTTCCCAATGCTAAAGACATCTACATTTTTCTAACTGTCCTCTCTTTAGCATTTTTGTTGATCAAGTGAGCAATGGAGTGAGACAAATAAATAATGATGTAGGCCTAACAAATTCAACATGTTACTATAACAAGTACACTATACTTACATCAAGTTTTTAGCGAAAACCAAAGGCTGGGCAAAATGTGGGCGTCCTCTCTGAACAATCTGAAAGTGGTATGACTTGGAAAGAGGTTTCCAAGTCAGTCAACAAAAAAGCTATTACATTTTTACATTTTCAAATGTTTATTAAAATAATTCAACACTTTTTTTGGGTAAAAAACAAAGGATGTGCAACACTTGCTCTCTGAACAATTAGAAATTGGTTTGAGGTTTCTAAGTCATTCAACAAAAAAGCAATTCAGTTTTGACATTTTCAAATGTTTATGAAAATAATTCAACACTTTTTTGGGTAAAAAACAGGCTGTGCAACATTTGCTCTCTGAACAATCTGGAAGTGAATTGGGGTTTCTAAGCCACATCGTTAAAATGCTATTGAATAAATAACTTATTGTCGTTTATTGTCGGTCCTCATCCATAAGCAGACCGCTGTATACAGCTCTGGAAAAAATTAAGAGACCACTCCTAATCTTTCTTAAATCAGCATCTCTACATGTATAGCAGCCATTCTATGGCAGCCAACTATTCAGCATGAAAAACGAGTTTGAGTGAGGAAAAGAAAGGTTCAATTATGGCTTTACTGGCAGAGGGATTCAGTGAGCCTCAGGTTGCTTCCATCTTGAAAATTTCAAAGATGGTGGTTCATAAGAACGAGGTCAGCAACAGACTTAGGGGACAACAAAGCTACAGACTGGCAGAGGGCAAAAAACTACTGTCCACTGACCAAGATGACTGTCAACTCATTCTAATGTCACTCAACAACCGTAGGATGACATCAAGTGACCTACAAAAAGAATGGCAAATAGCAGCTGGGGTGAAGTGCACGGAGAGGACGGTTCCAAACAGGCTCTTAGGGGCAGGGCTGAAGTCGTGCAAAGCTAGAAAAAAGCCCTTCATCAATGAGAAGCAAAGAAGAGCCAGGCTGAAGTTTGCAAAAGACCTAAGGATTGGACCATAGAGGGATGGAGTAAGGTCTTCTCTGATGAGTCAAATTTTCAGCTTTGCCCAACACCTCATCAACTAATGGTTAGAGATGGAGACCTGGAGAGGCCTACAAGCCACAGTGTCTCGCACCCACTGTGACATTTGGTGTAGGATCTGTGATGATCTGGGGATGCTTCAGCAAGGCTGGAATCGGGCAGAATTGTCTTTGTGAAAGACGCATGAATCAAGCCAAGTACAAGGTTATCCTGGAAGAAAACCTGCTTCCTTCTGCTCTGACAATGTTCCCCCACTCTGAGAATTGTTTTCTCCAGCAGGACAATGCTCCATGCCACACAGCCAGTCAATCAAGGTGTGGAAGGAGGACCACCAGATCAAGACCCTGTCATGGCCAGCTCAACCTCCAGACCTGAGTCATCAAAGTCGAGCTACTTGAATTGTTGTGCCAGGAGTGGCATAAAGTCACCCAACAGTAATGTGACAGACTGGTAGAGAGCATGCCAAGACACATGGAAGCTGTGATTAAAAGTTTTCTTTGCATGATTTGTGGTCTGACAACAATGTATCTTTTTTTGGTTATTTTGGCAGTTGTTATTTTCTACAAATAAATACTCTAAATGACAATATTTCTATTTGGAATATGGGAGTAATGTTGTCAGTAGTTTATAGAATAAAATAAACTGTTCATTCTACTCGCCCATATAACTATGAATAGTAAAACCAGAGAAACTGATAATTTTGCAGTGGTCTCTTTTCCAGATCTGTATGTCCTTCGATACACCAGGTTTTTTTGTGTGGCTGAGTCCGGGAAAACAGGACCTGAAGTCGGGTTTTGAATATCCAATATCAAACCAATTTAACCTCGGTCTCCTTATATGGTTACACTTAATAATCGAAAATTAACCGTACAACAGTAAAGTTAACACAATACATGGAATTGCACATACAAAAATATTAATTATTATTCTTCTGGAGTCATAACAGTTATTTATTAAGAACTTCAGAATAGAGAATCATAATCCGTTCTTTTTCATAAATGTACTCTCAATTACAATGTTACTGTCAACCAATCTTTGGATGGATTATGAAATTGACTTGTAGCCTACCTATTGGCCTTGCTGTACCAAATTGACAGTACTTGTCGGTGAAAGAAAATTTTTGTAGCATATGTTCCGGCAAGACAGCACTTATTTGTGGACTTGTGAGTTTTGTTAAAATGTTAATCAGTTGCAATAAAGAAAGTGCAAACCAACCAAATCGTTTAAATATTATTAAATATCTTAAAATGAATGTTTCTTACCACGTTAGGTCATCACATGCTCAAATAGCTATTTTATGTCTCTGCAAAAAACTACGTTGGTCTTCCTGGGAGCAGCATACATCGAACTGTTAAGCTTTACTTCGGAAGTTCTGCATGCGTGCTTTATTTCCACGGGCTGATAATTAGTCTGATAATCTATACAAGAGATACCCGACTTTCCCGTAATTCAGGTTTCTTTTCAGCAGTATCACAATAGGGTCAACGCTGTATCGTGAATATGATCCCTCACATAGGCCATAATGCAAGAGATTACCTGGTCTTTTTAAGAATGATACTGCACAATCTCGCGCGCCGTACTGCTTTTATGAAATGCTTGCTGCCAACATATTCAAACAAAATAACACACTAACACACAAGTTTATAGACAGCCTATGCGTTCCTTAAAATTGAGTAGTTAACAAATAGGCTTGTTTTTTTATTGTGGGCAAACGAACGTTAATCGAGTCGGCGTCTCTCCGATGATTTTCTCGTTTATTTTATTTACAGGAATACTAATTCTTGTAAATAAATATATATAGCTGAAAATGTACATTCAGCAATTGTGTTGGTATAAAAGTTTCCCCATATTTTTGGTTTAAAATATACTTCATTAACTGTTTTATTTTCTAAAAATGTTTTGCTCGTCTTTAAGGAACCAATCATTTTGGATGTGAGTATAAGTCAACTTTTGAACAGGAGTTGTCGCTGTTTGTTTTAACATTTCTGAAACAAGGGAAACCTTACTCAGCCAATTCATTCGTTTTTATTTGTAATCAGATGATCTGTTATTGCTGGTCCTTTTGTTATTCATAGGGATGGGCAAACGTACTAAATAACAATTTATCAATATTAATAATCAAAAAGCTTTTGCCAAGAAATTGGAATATACATATTTGCAAGTAGCCCTCTTAACAACAATCTTAGTAACAATAAAAGTGTTTGCTAAATTATGATAATGTCCTTGTCAAAACTCACACGAAAGGACACAGGTTGAGTGTAGGTTTTATCATTGTTTACTCTTGTTCTGGTTTGACAGAGCTTGTTAAGTGAGGAATCCAGTTTTCTGGAATATTCCTTAGGTCTATGCACTGTGTTGTTTTAAAATGGTTATTTACTGTTAATAATAATTGTAATCAACTGTCCAATTTGTATGTGCCAATTCCAAAGCTTATGAATCTATTATTCCACAGTATAATCGTTAGTAATCAACCCTTTCTAATCCAATGTGACATATCATCCAGTGTTATATATTGTCAAACTAAACAAACCTTTCTATTAATATACATTTTTATCAAGATGATGGTTTATTATTAATAATCGTTTTGACATGTACATTGCTCTGGCACCTATTCAAATGTATTTAAATATATAATTGTACATTATAGAGTATATCATTTTTCAAATAAAGATTATGTCATGCAAACAATGCCAGTAGTTTCTGTTTTAAGGATAGTAAATAGATGGACAATTAATCTTTCTGTGAAATAATCAAGCTGAAACAAATCAAAATTAGAATCACATCTATACTTTACTTCGTTGTTTGAATAGAAATGGAAGTGAGCCCAACCCAACATAAATACTTGTCATGCTAAAATTCCAAATGAATAACCAAACTTCACAACAAAGTAGAATGAGAAAAGTATCAGTTGACAACTGATTTGTCTTCGCATGGTCAGTTAACCCATGTAAACATACAGGTAACCGGGGGACCACTGAACGAGTAGGCACAAAGTGACGACCATACACAAGAGCATTTGTCTGTAGCATTTTGCGCATCGACGTCGTCTTGCGCTTTGTGCCCATGTGTGTCATTCTCTCTTGTCAGGGGAATTATAGTGGGGCAACCTCCAGCTCTCTGTGCCTTTTGTTGGGGCCGGGGCCAGCCTGGTGGCTCTCTTTCTTCAGAGTAGTATGGCTGGGCTGAGGTAGGAAGCTTTGTCGGCTATCCATGGTTGTCATCCACGAGGGGCCAGCCTGATGGCTCTCATCTCCCAGAGACGGAGTGCTTTGCCTGGGTTGGTGGCTGGGGCTGACATGCTATTTCTCCATGATCATAATTGAGGACTTAACAGTGAACTTTATTATGTAGAGCTGGCCAACCATTTTCCTGGATAGATGCAGTCCTGGAGGTTCTCTCTCTAATCCTAATTAAGCCCACCTAATTTCAGTAATAACCTGGAAGAAAATGCTAACTCAGGTAAGTCACAACTAGGTTGGAGAGATTGCCTACAGGATGGTAGATCTCGTGGAACATGGTTGAACAACGAAGGTACATTTAAAAAATGAAGTAGTAATGAAGCATTAAGTGCTTTCAAATAATTTGTGTACATGAGAGTGTGTGTGTATGTTTGGGAGTGTGTGCCGTAACCCTGGGAAGCTGCACGGACACTAGCTTGACCTTGCTCTTGCATGCAAAAAAAGAGCTGCATACAATTATAGGTTTAGCAGTGGCTCAGGAGTCCAACATTTGAATCAGTGTCTCATTGAGGACCTTGATAACTTTTCCAATCTGGACTAAAACTCACTTCCTGATAAGTACAGTATGTTATACATTGGATCTTTAAAATGTGCAAGCTGTAAACTGCCATGTGGTCTCCCTGTCAAATGGGCTTATTGTGAAGTGAACTCCTTTGCACACACTTACCAATTGACATAGTACATAAGTCCTGGAAAGGACTGCATCTAATTATTTATGGTGAAGTTTATTTGAACTTTCAGGTGAGCTCTACATTTAGTTATTCATTCATGGACCTACCAACAAGAAGAGAATCTTTAAGATCCCGGATACAGGCGGCCGAAATGAGCTTTCTCCGCAGGGTGGCCGGGCGATCCCTTAGAGATAGGGTGAGAAGCTCGGTCACCCGGGAGGAGCTCAGAGTAGAGCCGCTGCTCCTCCACATCGAGAGGGGTCAGCTGAGGTGGCTTGGGCATCTTTTTCGGATGCCTCCGGAACGCCTTCCTGGGAAGGTGTTCCGGTCCCGTCCCACCGGGAGGAGACCCCGGGGAAGACCTAGGACACGCTGGAGGGACTATGTCTCCCGGCTGGCCTGGGAACGCCTCGGTGTCCCCCCGGAAGAGCTAGAGGAAGTGTCTGGGGAGAGGGAAGTCTGGGCATCCCTGCTTAGACTGCTGCCCCCGCGACCCGGCCCCGGATAAGCGGAAGAAGATGGATGGATGGATGGCCCATCCCCATGTGCCCTTCCCCTGTACCTCATAGTTTAGTATTTTTATTCAGGTGTATTACATTTTAAAGTTCACTAGATGGCCTCCGTGAGTCCTACATACAGGGGAGTCAATACTGTTATTTTAGTGGAGCCCCTCGTCAGATAAAGGTAAGTGAACATTGTCATTTATAAGTACGATATGGCAAGGGTTTAGTATGGTTAGGTATGGGACAAGGAATGGGGGGCAGGTTTAGGTTAGGTATGGGACAAGGAATGGGGGGTCAGGTTTAGGTTAGGTATGGGACAAGGATTAGGGGTCAGGTTTAGGTTAGGTATGGGACAAGGATTAGGGGTCAGGTTTAGGTTAGGTATGGGACAAGGATTAGGGGTCAGGTTTAGGTTAGGTATGGGACAAGGAATGGGGGGTCAGGTTTAGGTTAGGTATGGGACAAGGAATGGGGGTTCAGGTTTAGGTTAGGTATGGGACAAGGAATGGGGGGTCAGGTTTAGGTTAGGTATGGGACAAGGAATGGGGGGTCAGGTTTAGGTTAGGTATGGGACAAGGAATGGGGGGTCAGGTTTAGGTTAGGTATGGGACAAGGAATGGGGGGTCAGGTTTAGGTTAGGTATGGGACAAGGAATGGGGGGTCAGGTTTAGGTTAGGTATGGGACAAGGAATGGGGGGTCAGGTTTAGGTTAGGTATGGGACAAGGAAGGGGGGTCAGGTTTAGGTTAGGTATGGGACAAGGATTAGGGGTCAGGTTTAGGTTAGGTATGGGAAAAATGTTAAGGTAAGGGTGTTTAGGGTTAAGGTTGAGGTTAAAAGAAGACTGTAGAAGACTGTAAAGAGATAAATACTCTGACGTAACACAATTACACAGACAGATTGTAGATTCTTAAAAGAACTCAAGCTTTTTTATGGATTTGAAACTCTGGAGCAGTTAACAACACTCTTAGCAGAGTCAGGTCAAGAGTTCTTTGTCCAAGGTTAAGATCATGCCATATACACTCAGCACAGCCCAAAAACAAGTCACTGGCTCTGTTGCGCACTAGTGCAATTGCGCTGTACTCTGCTGACAATACTCAACCCTCATTCAGGATGGTTGTGGTTGGTGGGGGTCCCTTTGGTTGATTCTTGGCAACGTGGGTGGATTGATTTCCTGCCTGTTTGGCCCTGTCCAGTGCCTCCCCCAGATAGGTCAACAGTGTCACTGGACCCCCCTGTCTCAGCCCCAAGGTCTTATGCTGCTATATTATTGTGCTGGGGGAGTAGGGTCAGTTCTCCTTCTCCACCATAAATCCTTGTAGATTCAAGGAATGCATTTTCTAAATGTTACCTATCTCCTGCCCTGTTTTAAACTTAGATCTATAAATAGATCAGTATTTTGTTATTTGTCATGTTCTGTGTTTTCTGTGTTGAAGTGTATGCTTGTTATGTTTTGATAACAAAAGACCATCTGTTTATCTGTACACAGGAACTCGGGTTCATTCAAAGTGGAACAGTAAGTAACCAATGGGCTTACAGTTATTCTGTCCTCTAT
Organism: Esox lucius; assembly: GCF_011004845.1. Lineage (NCBI taxonomy): Eukaryota > Metazoa > Chordata > Actinopteri > Esociformes > Esocidae > Esox > Esox lucius. Next base: position 23,175,331 of record NC_047592.1, on the reverse strand, counting down.
GTCTATAAAGCTGAGGTACGACCGAAGGTTCTTGGAGACTGAGTTTGAGTGTAAGACATCTGTAACATTATGAACAAGACTATCAAATGCTGCAATAAATAACTGAATTACTCTCCCTTGACGACCGAGTACGTGATCATTATTTCAACCACTATACGAAATGGCTGATTTCTAACACTAGGAAGGGTAGCTGCTGCATCGATAGGAGCTGATGGGGATGCAAATGAACTGGTCTTCTTATGCAAATGTCTTCAAATGTTTTTCCTGATTCCCACATGATCAGATCGGGCATTTCAAGAGCTGAAGCAGGCTCAGCTACATCGTTTAATGCTGTCATTCATTAGACATACTGTGACAACTGCGCCCTCTGCTGCTTCACCTCCCCCTGCAGCAGGCAGGCTCCAGCGTTCGACGTCACCGGCCTTCTGACACCATCGCCCATCTCATTATGCATTTCACCTGTATCTTGTTTAGCGCACCTGGTTCTCATCCTCATCATTCCCCCCAGTATATATGTTCCCTCTGCTCCCCCTGTCTTTGTGTGTTATTGACTCTCTTTGTAAAAGAGTATTGTTACGCTTCGCCGCTGTCTTGCATTAAAAGAACACAGCAAATACGCATCACCTCGTTCTCCTGCTTCTCCTTCACTCGAAGCCTTACACATACAATGACTTAAACTTTTTTATTACGAAGACTACATGAGGACTTTAATAACACACATTTGTTTTTCTTCCTTTATTGGGGTGAGAATCATTGTCTCCTATTTTTCCTATCCACTAACCTTAACCTAACCGTATTCCTGACCTATTAAAGTACTTGTTTGCCACGTGATTTTAGATGGTTCCACGTTGTGAAAAAATACAAATAAATACATTACATTCTCCTTTAAGTCATTAGTAGTGAAAATGCTGAACTGAGCTAATATGTAGGTAAAGGCACAAATTCACATTCGGTGTGTGTGTGTGTGTGTGTGAGGTAGGAACCTGTGTATGTGTGTTACTGTGTGTGTGAGGTAGGCACCTGTGTGTGTGTGTGTGTGTGTGTGTGTATGCGTGTATGCATATAAGGAGCCATCTGGACAATTGACATGCATGGAAACAAGTTTGTCTAACAAATACGTTTGTTTTCCCTAAATTAAGGAACATGTTCTTTCTAACACACTTCAACTGTACACAAGATTAACCTGACTGTTCATATCTCTTCCAGCGGGCCTTTAGTGTTGTGGAACCGATTAGTTGTGCATTCATAATGACATAGTGAATTAATTGAAGTGTTTGTTGTTAGATTGTCCTCTTCCAAGCGTGTTACAAAATCCTTGGGTCATTTAGAAAATGTCAGTGTGGTGAACATTTTCAATTGAAAACTATGATGTTTTGACAGGGATGCATTTACTTTTCTATTGTTTTTCTATTAGTTTCTATATTGGTACCATTTAGTAAGCTTAGAAACGTATGTAATTCAATGTGAAACATTAGGAGTAAGGGGAATGGACTGTGAGTTGAGAATGTATGATTGTTCCTCATGAGGTCATCAGTGTATGGTTTTAGAAGAGTGGACCAGTGAAGGAACACACAAAACTAGCCTTTTGTACCCAAATACTTTGATTACCCCAAGTGTGCCCATAGGCGGGGTGCTGCATTTTCGATTGGCCCATGCGTATGTAAAACTTAAAAAGATCTCGATAGAAATTCAGACGTTTAATGCAGTCAGTATCCTAACTGGCATACTGTTCCCTCAATAGGTCTTTGTCAAAAGTAGTGGATAGTAAATTTGGGCGTCAGGCAACACGCTTTGAGGCCTCTGCATGTGTGACCAGGTTGGGCTAATCTATTTTTCCTATCGACAACGCCACCAAGAATTAACAAGAGCTCTAGGAACTCAACCAAAAGTTACAATAACTTCTCATCAGACTACAAACTATGCTCAGGTTCGTTTGGAGGGAGGAGCAGTATATAAAGTATTCCAAAGGCGAAGCTATACTTTAATCAATATTTTATTTCACCACAACTTCAATAGGTATTTACATTAACAATAAATTACATTACAATACTTAAAACATCGAGCAATAAAATATATATATGAAAAACCATATCTATGCAAATGTCCCAGTCCCTGAGATGCAGCGTACACCGGCGACCAGCCGAGCAATCCGCTTCTTTCCACCGGAGTTCGGCCTTCGTCTAACTGGCAGGAAAGGGCTAAACCGGAAAACAGAGGAAGACAATGTGCCAGTCTGGTGTTCTTTTAACTAGGCTCAAAACGGTCACTCCAGAGGAGTATACCACGTCTGTCATCCACGACCAGGACCCTACATACAGGACAACCGCTCTCCGTATACCCAAACAACAAAGCGCAACAATCTCTCCACGTTAGCGTACTCACACTCTGTCCGGGTCACAGGCAGTAGTAGCCCATTCCCCGGGGTGCGCACGTCGAGCCTTATGGGTATACGGGATCCTGCGTGGATCCTCTTGCTCGTAGATCTTGTGTCTCGCGTAGTAATTTCTTCCACCGCTTCAAGCTGTCTCCGGTAGTCTTCTGCTCCTCTCCTTCTCGGTGTCCGGTCTTTATTTCCTGTTCTTATTCTACAGTCCAATCAATAGCCTCATTGTACAGGTCGAAGTTCACGGGTTGTTAGCCAATTAACGAATAGAAAAATAACACAAAAGCACTACAACCAAAACACCAATCACAACACTAAACCACACACAATATCCAAATCAAAATCACAGTAGATCAAGTCACAAACATAATCAAAATACATGCACAATTAATATCCAACCCGTGACACATGCAGCTGAGTTGGAAGCACCAGTAGGCCTGTTCAAAATACATGCACAATTAATATCCAACCCGTGACATCCTCCCTGACCTTTTCGTTGGCAGTCCCTGACAACAGTTTTACTCGCGGTATCGACCTGGTGGAAGTCCAAAGTTTATTCGTCTCGAACGCCTGGGTTCCTCTTCATTTAAAGCTGGTCCTGGAACCAATTGCCCCTCGGGTACCGGCACAACACCATAAAAGGGGGGCTCCATTGACAACTCCCCTATGGTATTCGGTATTAGTGCAGTACCAAACAATGGTGTTTTAGCACTAGTTTCTAACACAACTTCAGGTGTAACGTCCTGTTCCACACCGTAGTCCAAAGGGGCAATACAAAGTTTTAGGGCATTCCTATGTTGAGTACCTTCTTTCCCTCCCCTCTCTGGTCTCACTCTGTAGACTAGACTCCTACCAAACCTAAAACTACGTATGGCTCTGGGCCCCACCAACTATGTAGCTTCCCATGACCCTGTCTGTTTCGATCTCGCACCCACACTCTCTCACCTGGAAGCAATGGCAAGGCCTTTGCCTTACAATCATAACGTAGCTTCTCCCTTGAGGACTCTGCACTCATCTTCCTAGCAGCAATTTCATAGGCCAGGGTCAATCTCTGATGATGATCTCCCACCCAACTTGCTATATCTTGTCTAGGTTGTGCAGCGGGTACCCCTAAGCTAACATCTATCGGGCGTCTGAGGTGACGGCCAAACATCAAGTAAGTGGGTGCAAAACCTGTGGCACTGTGAGTTATACTGTTATAGGCCTGCAGTAACTCCGGGATGTACTCTGGCCACCTACTTTGTTTCTGAGTCTCTAAAGTTCTCAGCATATTCAATAAGGTCTGGTTCATTTTCCCAACCCTACCATTTCCAGCAGGATGATAGGGGGTAGTTCTACTTTTAGATATGCCATACAGATCACAAAGCTGCTGCATTAACTGAGACTCAAAATTGGGTCCCCTATCAGAGAGGAAGCGTGCAGGGCAGCCAAATGTCTGAATAACATTAGACCAAATGGCTTTAACTGTTGTCTTGGCCGTCTGATCACGAGTGGGTACAGCCCATGCATAACGGGTGAACATGTCTATCATGACTAGAATGTTTTGATATGTATCATTTGGTCTACTCAATGAAAGAAAATCCAGGGCAATTATTTCTAAGGGGTATGATACAGGAATAGGATTTAGAGGAGCCCTAGGTTCTGTCCTATCCTTATGTAGGCTACAAGTTACACACCCAGAATGGAACCCCCGTACCTCCTCTTCCATACAAGGCCAGAAGAAATGTTGCCGTAGGTGTGTCAGGGTTCTCTCCACTCCGGCATGTGCAGTAGCCTCATGGTGCTTTTTCCACACCTCTTGGCACCTAGTTGCTGGGCAAAGAATCTGGAAGCGTAGCTCATGAGTATTAACATCAGTTACTCTGCGGCATAAGATTCCCGCTCGGAGTACTAATTTCTTTTTTTGCTGTAGTAACCGTTTAACCTTCAAGGGCATGGCCCTCCTTTCAGGTCCCCCCGGTAATTTTTTTGTCTCCACATACCTCCGGATAGTTTGTAAATCTGGGTCACCTAGTTGAGCCACCCTCCAATCCTGATTCACACTGGGACTCATATCCTCTTCCTGCAGGTCCATAGTAGCTATCGTGGTATTCACCCGTATTGGTGGTCTGCTAGCTGCATCCACTAGGGGTCGAGATGTCGTAAGGAACCTTGAGAGAGCATCGGCATTGACATTTTCCCTCCCGGGCCGGTACTTCACCTCAAAGTCGAAAGAGGCCAATTGTGCCACCCATCTTTGTTCTACCGCACCCAGTTTAGCAGTACGAATATGGGCAACTGGGTTATTGTCGGTAAAAACTGTAAACTTAGTACCAGTTAAATAATCCCGGAACTTCTCTGTTATTGCCCATTTCAAAGCCAAAAGTTCAAGTTTAAAAGAACTATAGTTGGCATCATTCTGTTCGGTGGGGTGTACACTACGGCTCGCATAAGCTATAACACGTTCACGGCCATCTTGTAGTTGGGCCAGTACCGCGCCTAGACCTCTGTTACTAGCATCAGTGTATACCGTAAATGGTAGAGAAAAATCTGCATAGGCTAACACCGGGGCCTGCGTAAGGCTGGTCTTTAACTGTTGAAATGCTTGTTGGCATTCCTCTGTCCAGTTAACCCCGACAGATCCTGTTTTTTTGTCTGCGGGTATGCCCGCTAATAAACTATTCAAGGGTCGTGCAATCTTAGCAAATCCAGAGATAAAACGACGGTAATAACCTGCTAAGCCCAAAAACGCTCTAACCTCCTTAACCGTGGATGGTGTAGCCCAATCAACAACTGCAGAAATCTTCTCTGGGTCAGGCCTAACCCCGTGCCTATCCACTACATGACCAAGAAACTTTACCTGGGATTGGAATAACTTACACTTATCTGGCCTTAACTTTAATCCATGCCTCCAAAGTTTCTCAAAAACCTGGTCCAAGTGATCTAAATGAGCTGAAAAATTGGGTGAATAAACAATAATATCATCAAGATAGACCAGTAAGGACTCCGCTATCTGACCAATGAGACAATGTTGCATTAAACGTTGGAATGTGGCGGGTGTGTTACATAGGCCAAATGGCATCCTCTGGAATTCATAAAGGCCTACCGGCGTGGTAAATGCTGTCTTTTCCCTGTCCTGTGGGTGCATCTGTACCTGCCAATATCCACTCGCCAAGTCCAGTGTGGTAAACCATTCAGCTTTAGTGAGAGATGTAAGAGTCTCCTCAATCCATTACAATGGGTGCAGCCCAGGGGCTAGTGCTCTCACAAATAATCCCTCCCTCAAGCATAGAGGACAATAATGTTGTTTTCATCTCCCTGTACATCATGGGTGGAAGGGGTCTAAATCTCTCCCTTATGGGGTTATTGTCTCCCGTTGGTATCCTGTGTTGCACAATATCAGTTTGACCAAAATCGTCATCATTTCGGGCAAAAACAGACTCCCACTTGGTAAGCAATTCAGCCAGAGCTTCCTGTTGTTGACTATTTAGGTCGGATCTCTTCGGAAAGTCACCAACCTTGAAATCAGAGTTCCTCACTTCAGGGGTAGGGCAAGCTTCCACCAATCCAACCTCGACCACACCATCACCGTCCATAGTCAGGCTTAAATCCCTGCCCCCATGAATGTCCACTTCCTCAACCTGAAAGAGCCTTCCCAGCTTTTGGTAGCGGCCCAGGGATAGACTAAATGGGTTAAGATTTCGAATTCGAACCGGGATTCTGCCATTTCTCACCACAGTCAGTGTCCTTGCCACCCCCATTGTTCCTGGCTCGGGCAGGGCCTCCAGCAGCCCACATTAATCCTGGTTGCACCGACGTGAAGGGGTCCTTCCCCATACAACCACTTCACTCCTGGCTGGGACATGTATTCCTCGCCTACTCGCAGGCCGTACATATCCAAGAAATCCATCCCCACTGGTGGCTACTGTCCTTTGGCAGGTGGCAAAAGCATTTTCCCAGCTCTTGGTCAAAGATGGGTTAGGACAAGTTACCCGGGTCGGTGTCTCTGGGCTCCGAAACAGAAGATTCCAACAGGTATTAATAACATTCATGCCAATAATGAGGGGATTAGAAGAGCACTCGTCTTTGACAATGACCACGCCACGTTCAGGTATCTTAAGTCCCTCAATTTTAAAATCCATTACAGCATAACCCACATAAGGGATCTCAAGGCCATTTGTAGCTCTAAGAGTCAGGACTGATGGACTTTTCCCCACCCCAACTAAATGGTCAGAAAAATGTTTACGTAGTAAACCCTCTTGCATCAGGGTTACCTGTGAACCTGTATCCAGCAACCCAGTTAAACAAACCCCATTTATCTCAATGTCTACTGTTGGGCACTCCCCAATGAAAGCTAATGTGGCCTCTACACCTTTGTTCTTATCTTCTAACCCAACTGCTTGGACCTCAGTAGTTGGGCTAGCTAGTTTAAACTAGGTGCCGATCCCCGCCTGCCCTTACAAAAACGTGCAATGTGTCCAGCTTGGTTACAATGACGGCATATGGGCTTACCCCTATCATCCCAGACATTTGGGGTGAATGACGCAACTCGTCTTCGTTCCATTGGGGGCTGATCAGCCATGGCCACCTCGTGTTGAGGTCCAGGGAGCCCAGTAGGGGAAGGTTCCATCATCATGGGTTTCATCTCATTCAATAATTCCCGAGTCATGTCCTTTAACTGACTTTTAACTTCCTCCATGATTTCCCTTTTCAGAGCCTGTTTCCAGTTATCATCTTGTGAATAAGAACTAACACGGTTAGGCCTTCCCACTGCAGAGCACGTCACCTCAGGCCACTTCCGTTCTCGCTGATCCTCATTCAGCAGCAGTGCTTCTCGTTGCACCTCATTGAAGGTTCCACCCGGTTTCTGTCGCACATATGTCTTTAGGGCCTGAAGGAGTGGGCCATCTTGGAGGCCCAAAAGGAATTGGTATCGCAGCTGGGTATCATCGGGGGCTCCAACTGGGTCTCGCTGTTGCAACCTACAATACAGTTCTTGTAAACGTAAAATGTAGTCTGGTATTAATTCCTCTGGCCCCTGCACACAACCAAAAAACTGGGATCTCAACACAGGGAGGGGGGTTCTGACCAGGTAATGTGTATCTAACACTGAAAAAATCTTAGCTGCAGTGTTACGATCCCCTACAAGAATTACATTAACCTGTCGTTTGGCAACACCAGCTAAGGCACCCATTAAAATACTGACTTTCCTTGGCTCAGATAATTCCTGTGCTTCTAAAAGGCCATCTAATTGCTCTTTCCATTCCAAATACTTAAGATCACCATCAAAACCTTTAAATTTAGGCACCCAAGGTGCACCAGGATAAATTGGCATCATCATATTTGCTACCAATGGAATACAATACACTGCTCCCAAGTCCGAAATATAGTTGATCCTGCCGACAACGCCAGATGTGACCAGGTTGGGCTAATCTATTTTTCCTATCGACAACGCCACCTAGAATTAACAAGAGCTCTAGGAACTCAACCAAAAGTTACAATAACTTCTCATCAGACTACAAACTATGCTCAGGTTCGTTTGGAGGGAGGAGCAGTATATAAAGTATTCCAAAGGCGAAGCTATACTTTAATCAATATTTTATTTCACCACAACTTCAATAGGTATTTACATTAACAATAAATTACATTACAATACTTAAAACATCGAGCAATAAAATATATATATGAAAAACCATATCTATGCAAATGTCCCAGTCCCTGAGATGCAGCGTACACCGGCGACCAGCCGAGCAATCCGCTTCTTTCCACCGGAGTTCGGCCTTCGTCTAACTGGCAGGAAAGGGCTAAACCGGAAAACAGAGGAAGACAATGTGCCAGTCTGGTGTTCTTTTAACTAGGCTCAAAACGGTCACTCCAGAGGAGTATACCACGTCTGTCATCCACGACCAGGACCCTACATACAGGACAACCGCTCTCCGTATACCCAAACAACAAAGCGCAACAATCTCTCCACGTTAGCGTACTCACACTCTGTCCGGGTCACAGGCAGTAGTAGCCCATTCCCCGGGGTGCGCACGTCGAGCCTTATGGGTATACGGGATCCTGCGTGGATCCTCTTGCTCGTAGATCTTGTGTCTCGCGTAGTAATTTCTTCCACCGCTTCAAGCTGTCTCCGGTAGTCTTCTGCTCCTCTCCTTCTCGGTGTCCGGTCTTTATTTCCTGTTCTTATTCTACAGTCCAATCAATAGCCTCATTGTACAGGTCGAAGTTCACGGGTTGTTAGCCAATTAACGAATAGAAAAATAACACAAAAGCACTACAACCGAAACACCAATCACAACACTAAACCACACACAATATCCAAATCAAAATCACAGTAGATCAAGTCACAAACATAATCAAAATACATGCACAATTAATATCCAACCCGTGACACATGCAGCTGAGTTGGAAGCACCAGTAGGCCTGTTCAAAATACATGCAAACTCTTGCTGTGGGTCGATGCAAACCAGTATGACCTGAAAGGAAATGACTAAATAATGCAAAACATAAATACTTAATGCTAATGAAGGATCTTTTCACTAGTACCCAATTGATTATCATTTACTGCACACTTCTTAAATGTACACATAATACACAGCCTGGCCAATTGGACAATGCAAGGAAGACAAAAACAACATATAATGTAGTATTTCCCGGTATACATGCTAAGTTTGGGTATTTTTTTTGAGAGTCGATATATATGCTCTCCCCACTCCTCGTATAACATCCTGCTTTGCTGTCATATATTGGTTTGGGTAGTGTGTGATGTACTGGGTCACCATGTGTTACTGAACCAGGGCCAACAATCTATCAATGGTTCCCAGTGTTCCATGACAGAACAGACTTATGTACCTATTTTTAAGGCTGGCTATACATTAAACTGCCACATTGGAGGCGTATTACGGTGCCCCCATGAGGCTGATTTGCATGGCATTGCATCAGAAGCAGTGGCCCTTGGGCTTGTACTACCATCTAAAGTTTAGAATCTTTGTGCCATTTTTTGCAAACAAAACCGAGAAAAGGCCTTTTTGGAAGTAAAATAATAATAGTATGACCAACACTAATAATTACAATACCAGTGAACCTCTGAAACTCTTATGAGGGTTCAAATTAATGTTGTAAGCCAATCCGTGAAAAATATATCAGAATTAGTCTGCCTGTGTAAATTCTGCCTGTGTAAAGTGACTGATACAATCACAGCTGTACACCAGTTAACAAAGGTCAACATTTGCTTGTCAGTGCTGTTGTTTTCAAAAGCTCTGTTGTTGAGCAAGACAACTGCTGTTTGATAGGCTATTATGGGTAGTCCCTATTTCCATGGTGATTTACAATGGCAGTGGATATTCAGTAACATGTCACTTGGAAAGTTACTTTGCATCCCAGTCCTCTCAAAGACGTCTACATAGAAGTGAAGCAACCAGAGGCCGAGACGACACTAGAGACAGACACACCAGGAGGGATACCTGGTGTGTCTCCCGCATTGGCTGTACCTGGTGTGTTCAGAGAAGCTGAGAGACCAGACCAGATCAACTTAACAGGTTAATATAATTTAATTAAATTTGATTCCTGCATCCAGTCAAACATTTTTGAAATGTATACAGTGGCTTTGGAAAGGATTCAGACCCTTTCACTTTCTTTGCATTTTATTGTGTTATAGACTTCATACACAGTTCATGAAATATTTATGAACGAAACACCATAATGACAAAGCAAACTTTTTTTTTTCATGTGTGCCTATTTGTTTAAAAATAAAGAACTGAAATATCTAATGTGTGTACAGTGATGGAAAACATTATTTGAACCCCTGCTGATTTTGTTCGTTTGCTCACTGACAAAGAAATGATCAGTCTATAATTGGGCTACAAAAGAACTGTCAATCTTGAACAAAAACGAACAAAATCAGCAGGGGATCAAAGACTGTTTTCCCTCACTATAAGTACTCAGATCCTTTGCTCAGTATTTTGTAGGAGGTCCTCTGGCACCGAAAAGAGCTTCAAATCTTTTTGGGTATGTCTCTACCAGCCATTCTTCATTGCAGATATTCTCAAGTTCAGACAGATTGGATGGGGAGAGTCAGTGACCCGTAATCTTAACACATGCATCTGTCATTGAGAAGCATCCACATAGCTTTAGGCTCCACCACCATGCTTTTACTGTAGGGATGGCATTAGCCAGATGGTGAGCAGTACTTTGTTTTCACCAGAAGTAGAGCTCGGATCTCTGAACTGTTTTCTTCATGCTCTCAGAATCTTTACGGCTGCATGTCACATGCCTTTTATTCTGAAGTGTTCGGTACAGGCCTGATTGATTGAGATAGTTGTCCTTCTGGCAGGATCTCCAATCTCTGGAAACCAACTCTGGATCACTGACAAATCAGCACAAATATTTTAGCTTAATGAAGTCTAAAATACAACTAAATGTAGAGATATTGAAAAGGTGAGTACTTTCTGAAGGCACTGTAAATGTTGACTCATTTTCTGTGATGAGAGAGACAGGGATTGAAATGGTTGCTCTTGACATCTAATGGAGGGGTTAAAGTTCCATAAGATGTATTTAAAAGATTATTAGAAAATATTCTTATAAGTCAGCAAATACAATTTCATACTTAATCATTCTGGTCCCCTTGGGAAAGGAACCAAGCATCCTGAGACAAAGAGGAAACGCCAGGGATATTAGAAGAAGACCAGATACTGCATAATACATGTATGTAAATGTGCATGTTTGCATGTACTGTAGGATTATTCATCACCTTGGCTAATAATAAAACACAAGAAGGATAATAACATAAAATCCAACGTAATTCCGGTATAATCTGGAAAGTACATCTATGTCCTATGAGATTTCATTTCAATAATATTGACAGATTATAAACCAGATCCATGGAGAGGAGTCGGAGGGCTTTTCCAGTCTCCGGTAAGAACTTACTACAGTACCTATACAGGTTGGGGTCAATTCCACACAAATATATAGTGTGTACTTTCTTCTACTGAGAGTTTTTCCACATAAGTAATCATAAAATATATGCACTAACTGTATGGTACTCCGGATAAGAGTGTCTGCTAAATGACTAAGATTAATTTCAGTCCAGCGGCCTAAGCTGCTGCCTCATCTACTGCTGTGTTGTGGCTTCAAATCCCCTATCTGTCTTGTCTGGGAAAAAAAAAAATGCCTGGAAAAATATCGAATAGGAATTTCAGTACACTTTCTGACGACTGGAATTAAAACAGACTTGATCCCAACTCTGCCACCTAATAATGTCAGCATAGAATTTTAGACAATACAAAACATGTACAATGTCAAATAGTTTTTAATATAATCAAAATGTTATTAATATATTTTTCTTGCTTTACAGTGATTTTACTATTATTTCTGAGGGTCACCATGCAAATAGGTAAATGCATTTATGATAGAATCAACCAACATGTAGCGAAACCCCTGCACTAATTTATACATGTGTACTCTGTTATTCTGTCACTACAACAGATAATGTGGCGTTGAGGGGAGTGGCTACTCAGTCATCTCTGTGGAGTAACGATGTAGCTCAACTTGCCATTGATGGGAACAGAGACGCAAACTTGGCTGATAGATCCTGTAGCAGCACTTCAGAGGAGACCAACCCCTGGTGGAGGGTGGACCTTCTGGGTCGGTACAGTGTCACTGCTGTTACTGTCACCAACAGAGAAGACTGCTGTCCCACCAGGATTGATGGTGCTGAGATTCACATCGGTAACTCACTGGACAACAACGGCATTGACAACCCCAGGTCAGTAGTGAGTTTCTAACTAACTCCTGGCTCCTTAAGGGTTTTTCTAACATTTGTCATGTTTTTTCTTTGATGTTATGTGATTTGTCTTTTAATTCCCTGTCCACACATATGCTAACAGAAACAATATTATTTATTAATCAACGCTACTCCTAAATCATGGCTATGTTCTTACCTGATGTTTCATGTAGTTTCCTCTCCTTGGGTAAACTGTCTCAGTCCTGTGTGTCTATATATTTACATTGCCTATACAAACCATGTTATCATAGTTTGTCAGTTTCTGGGGAACCAGTTACAGAATTAAAGACACATGTTTATGTCAGTTTTTCAGTCCAAGCATAAATATTATTTGGTTAAAGTTTATAGCCGAAGCAAACCCCAAAACACACAGCATACACTCACAGTTCTGGTTTGCCTTCAGGCTTGTAATGTTGGATGACCTTCAAAACGAGTGCAAATAACTATTAAAACTAGAAATTTGGTTAGGGAAAAGCTCCGTAAATACATCCTATGAAGAACGTTTTCACATTGACACCAGGCCAATCGAAAATAACAGGCCATCGGCTGTCTACTTTTCTACAAATTGTGGTTTTTACAGTCATTTTCGTTTTTTCTCAGATGTGCTGTCATCTCCAACATCCCAGCAGGACAGACCTACACTTTCCAGTGTAATGAGATGGAGGGTCGCTACGTTGTTTTGGTCATCCCTGGACAGGCTCAATATCTTACCCTATGTGAAGTGGAAGTATATGGTACTGCTTCATTTTCAAACAACAATCAAACAAGGTCAGAGTTAAAAGACCTGACTGTGCTTCTATACACAGCTCCGGAAAAAATTAAGAGACCACAGCACCTTTTTTCTTTCCTTTCCAAAAAAGTCAAAAAAAGGAAGGTTTTGAGTTAAGAACAGAAGGGTTACAATTAAGAGACCACTGCAAATATAAGTTTATAGCCAAACACAAGCACCTTTTTTCTTTCCTTTCCAAAAAAGTCAAAAAAAAGGAAGGTTTTGAGTTAAGAACAGAAGGGTTACAATTAAGAAACCACTGCAAATATAAGTTTATAGCCAAACACAAACCCTGCTGATATAATCTGTGTCTTTTTCTCTCCCTGGACCTGTTAGGCTATCTTGTTATGACTCAGCAGGTGGTGAGATTGAAGCTGGCCCAAAAGGACCAGAACATGAACCTGACTGATGTGGATTTGCAGGTGGCCATCTTGCAGCAGGTGAGTCTCACCTTGTCTTCCATTCTGAGAAGTGAAAGCCACTCTGGCATAATGTAATTCATTAAGGTCAGGGGATAAAGTGGTCCAGGACCTTTGCCTATGACATTTATGAGAACATGCAAATCACGTACTCCATTCATCCGTGTGAGCTGCCAATTCTCCCTTTTTTTTGGGTTTCAACCCATGCCCCTTGAAAGGTCTGTGAACGTCCGTGGCCAGAGTCAGAGAGAAACACTAACACTAAGTTCCTCATCTTGATAGTTCTTTGCAATTGGAATATTTTGGGGCAGTTTAAGTATTAAACAAGCTCTACACTATCCTGTGTTTCAAATCTGCCTTTGCAATTTGATGTAGAATCACCCAAAAGAGGCATAAATAACTGTTTGTAAATTACGGGTTAATCTAGTGCTTGGGTTTCTGACTACAGCTCACAAACTAATACTATGAGTGACACGTGGCTTAAGAGAAAGCTTTTGGCCCAGACCCATGGGCTCTGCATAATATCTATTTATTATCTTCAGTGGCCGCTAGAACTATTTTGACTAGCCTAGGATCTGTACTATGGGTTGCATTCAAGAGCAGTATATTTCATTAATAACACTTATTTTGCCAATAATGTAGCAAAAGTTCACATTGCTGTGGTATAAATACAGCCAGATTAGCCTGTCATTTCCGCCCTTGGATAATTGCAGTCTGACCTTGTCACCTCCCAAATCCCAGATTTGAATCTACAGATTTGCCTGTCATCTATATCAAAAAAGAATATTCCCAACATACAGCATTCTGCCCTTGTTCATGTTTATGACTGCCTATTAGTGTTATAATATCTTACACTGTTTTCAGATGTTATGAATGCATACATTGGGCGAGATATATTAGCCCGTGCTTAATGCAGAGTTGGAAGACTTGTTAGTAAACAAAATGTGTTTTGTTTAAATCAGATAAAAACTCAGCTGACTGAGAATGGGATGCCTGATGATGTCACACTGAGATGGAAGGAACAGCCTGATGGAAATATTTTCCACAAAGAAGAAAAGGAGAAGGAGAACAAAGGAAAATGTCAAGTCTGATTGTAGAACTGTAAATAATATTATTGAAGAAACTATTTTAGAATGTTTTATGAAAAACATTTGACTAACCAAAAACAACATTATATTCAGAAGATATTTATTGATACATAATGCACAATTGCATTTGATTGTGCTTTTAGATTTATTGCTTTTGTCAAAAGATTTGTACTTCTTTGCTTCCTTGATCCATTGTACCTTATATCACTTTCTTGTTTGTCATTTTATACACTGCTGATTTTGCAGGTTTTCCTACTTACAAAGCATGTAGAGGTCTGTAATTTTTATCATAGGTACACTTCAACTTTGAGAGACAAAAGTATTTGATCACCTACCAACCAGTAAGAATTCCGGCTCTCACAGACCTGTTAGTTTTTCTTTAAGAAGCCCTCCTGTTCTCCACTCATTACCTGCATTAACTGCACCTGTTTGAACTCGTTACCTGTATAAAAGACACCTGTCCACACACTCAATCAAACAGACTCCAACCTTTATCCATCAGGGATAAAATGGTAGACCTGCACAAGGCTGGAATGGGCTACAGGACAATAGGCAAGCAGCTTGGTGAGAAGGCAACAACTGTTGGCGCAATTATTAGAAAATGGAAGAAGTTCAAGATGACGGTCATTCTCCCTCGGTCTGGGGCTCCATGCAAGATCTCACCTTGTGAGGCATCAATGATCATGAGGAAGGTTAGGGATCAGCCCAGAACTACACGGCAGGACCTAGTCCATGACCTGAAGAGAGCTGGGACCACAGTCTCAAAGAAAACCATTAGTAACACAATACAACATCATGGATTAAATTCCTGCAGCGCATGCAAGGTCCCCCCACTCAAGCCAGCGCATGTCCAGGCCAGTTGGAAGTTCATCTGGATGATCCAGAGGAGGAATCGGAGAAGGTCATGTTGTCTGATGAGACAAAAATAGAGCTTTTTGGTCTAAACTCCACTCGCTGTGTTTGGAGGAAGAAGAAGGATGAGTATAATCCCAAGAACACCATCCCAACCGTGAAACATGGAGGTGGAAACATCATTCTTTGGGGATGCTTTTCTGCAAAGGGGAAAGGACGACTGCACCGTATTGAGGGGAGGATGGACGGGGCCATGTATCGCGAGATCTTGGCCAACAACCTCCTTCCCTCAGTAAGAGCATTGAAGATGGGTCATGGCTGGGTCTTCCAGCATGACAACAACCCGAAACACACAGACAGGGCAACTAAGGAGTGACTCCTTAAGAAGCATCTCAAGGTCCTGGAGTGGCCTAGCCAGTCTCCAGACCTGAACCCAATAGAAATCTTTGGAGGGAGCTGAAAGTCCGTATTGCCCAGCGACAGCCCCGAAACCTGAAGGATCTGAAGAAGGTCTGTATGGAGGAGTGGGCCAAAATCCCTGCTGCAGTATGCGCAAACCTGGTCAAGAACTACAGGAAACGTATGATCTCTGTAATTGCAAACAAAGGTTTCTATACCAAATATTAAGTTCTGCTTTTCTGATCAAATATTTATGTCATGCAATAAAATGCTAATTAATTACCTAAAAATCATACAATGTGAATTTCTGGATTGTTGTTTTAGATTCCGTCACTCACAGTTGAAGAGTACCTATGATAAAAATTACAGACCTCTACATGCTTTGTAAGTGGGAAAACCTGCACAATTGGCAGTGTATCAAATACTTCTCCCCCACTGAAAGTGTAAACAGCAGTCTTAAAGCTCCTCTCCTGCCTGTCAGTTTTCAATAAATAAAATTAAAATGCAGGTTACTCAAAATATCAAGCTAACTGCTTGTTAAACAGACAATTATAAACACCTATAACATTTACAACAACCCAGCACACACCTCATTCCACAGATTTCACTTAGCTCATGTGTTACAGGTGCTATAGTGGATATAAAAAGTCTACACACCCCTGTTAAAATGCCAGATTTTTGTGATGTAATAGAATAGATTAATCATGTCAGAACTTTTTTCACTTTTAACATGACCTATAATGTGAACAATTCAATAAAAAACTTGCTCTGATGCATTATGAAAATGTCAGGAAAATCCTACTAGAACAGCTGAACTTTATTTGTGATTAATCAGAGTCACTTACGATGGCAGGTGTTTAATGACGTCTATTTAACATGATATAAAATGTGATTGGTTAATTCTAAACACAGCCACATCCCCAGTTATAAAAGGGTGTCCATTTTTTCCCCTCACAGATTTCAGTTTGTTTTTCAATTGAATTGTTCACGCTATAGGACACATTAAAGGTGGAAAAAGTTCTGTCTCGTTCTTTCACATCACAAGAACCTGGCATTTTAACAGGGGTGTGTAGACTTTTTAAATCCATTGCAAATACCTATCAACCTTTGAGCGCTATCACTGGAAGTTGTCACTGCAATGTTTATGGTTGGTGAAATTGAATTCCTGGTACTTACTGATGGGTGTGATTTGGTCTCTTTGCACCTTCTCAAGGGTGGCATAGGAGCGTTCTGCTTCACTGAGAGACAGGTGGCTCAGTCTGCTGTCATACCTGCACCGAACAACAGTGATGACTGTTTTTCACTTAAGGGCCAGTTTGGAAAAGGCTAGTTTAATCTCACCACCCCTATCGGTGGTTATTTCTCATCCAGCCCAGGGCACTGATCTGATGGGTCCACTGCATTTGCTTGCCGTGGCTCCAGTGGTCCCAAAAACGTCATGAATGGTGATGGGAAGCACATTTCCTCATGGAAATGCGTGCCCCTCTCTTTAGGAGGGCTTCCTGTTGAAGTTAGCTATATGGAAACGGGTTGGATCTGTGTCCTGGGATCTGAGGAGTCCTGGCAGTAGGCTTAACTATTATGCATCAAATGAAAACACACTACCTGCCATTCTATGTCATCACATGCACAATAGTCCATTCTATTGTCACAAACTGTCAGGCCTACATGCCATGAATATCATTACAGTAATATGGATTTTTTTGTAAGGTCCGCTAAATTGGTAATTGCCTGTCAGGTGAAACTTGAACTTCAATAATGAATAGGGAGGTTGTATGTGTATGTACTGTACTATACACCCGATCAGCCATAACATTATGACCACTGACAGGTGATATGAATTAAACTGATCACCCAACTGATCATGGGTGGGATATATTGGGCAGCAAGTGAACATTCTGTCCTCAAAGTTGATATGTTAGAAGCAGGAGAAATGGACAAGTGTAAGGATCTGAGCAACTTTGATAAAGACCAATATTTGATGGCTAGACAACTGGGTCAGAGCATCTCCAAAACTGCAGCCCTTGTGGGGTGTTCCGGGTCTGCAGTGGTTAGTACCTGTCAAAAGTGGTCCAAGGAAGGAAAAGTGGTGAACCAGCCACAGGGTCATGGGTGGCCAAGGCTCATCGATGCATGTAGGGGAGTGAAGGCTGGCCCATGTGGTCCGATCCAACAGATGAGCTACTGTAGCTCATACAGCTGAAAAGTTACTGCTGGTACTGATAGACAGGTGTCAGAACACACAGAGCATCACAGTTTGTTGTGTATGGGTCTAAACATTTTGACCATCTTTGTTTACACAATGCCAAAGGCACTTTCCATTTTGAGGCATTTGTTCCTGAGCCCATGCAGTGAACAATCGTGTCTGTTTTTTTAATGCAGTGAGGGCTTGAAGATCATGGCCATCCAATATTGGTTTTCGGTCTTGTCCCTTGCGTACAGAGATTTCTCTGGTTTCTCTGAATTATATTATGCATCATAATTGATCCCCAGATTCATCATAGATTTTTGTATATCAATTTAAAATACTTGATCCAGAGTAAGGCAGACTCCTAAGGACCAGAACATAGAACTCAGTCCCCCTCAACCGGAAATTGAAACCCCAAGGTTTTAATGATGGTGGTAAAAACTCATCCCCACTAGTCATCTGTTTCACTGTTTCAAATCAAACATCCCACTGGTCATCTGTCCTGTAGATGTCACTGACTGTACATGTCACTGACTTAAATTAAACCAGGCTGACCTTAGTGAGCCTTTCCTCTTAAAAAATAAGGTTAAATAAAAAATGAATGTTGATTTGTTAACATTTTTGATTACATGATTCTGCATTTCTAAATAGTTTTGATGTCTTCACTATTATTCTACAATGTGGATATTTGTAAAACTAAAGAAATACCCTTGAATGAGTGGATTTGTCTATACTTTTGACTGGTATTGTATATTCATGAATTAAAGATCTTTGCCTTTCATATCTGAGTCCAGCGATAGCACTTGTATTAAAAAAAGCTAATTATGAAGACATTATCTCCTGGACAAATCCTCCCTCTGCTGATAATGGAAGGCATTACATGAAGAACACTAGATGGCCCAACAAAATCACCACCAGGAAGTTAAATCATTTATACATTCTTGAAAATGGCCTAGTGCTTTACTGTTATTTTGAAACAGGTTAAAATGACATCATGCCATATATTTGTATCAGTTAGTTCATCTGTGGCTTTTACTGATTTCATGAAAACGGACCACAACTTCAGCAGCTTTGCTCAATGTCTCACTGTTACTTTTTTTAAATACGATTTTTTTCAAAAAAGAACTGATCAGTCAGAATCTAAGAGGATAAAAGATATTAATAGAGGAAAGAGATATTTAAGGTATGAAGATGTTGTTGCAGTTGATTGGATTTTCAGGTTATCTTCTGGATGTATTGTACATTCAATCTGTCCAACATCATGTTCTTCATTAACCTCTTCTCTCCCTGTGTGATGCAGAGTTGTGTGTTAATAGTAGTGGGTAGGTTACTTTTTAATGACATCACTGACGGTTACAAGTTTCCTGTCCAAAATTGTAATCAGTAACATATCTTTTGGATAACTCAAGTAATGTAATCTGATTACTGTCAATTACTTTTAGATTAATTTCATATTAACAGACATTAAAAGACTAACAAATATACAACCAATTGATCAACAGCAATTGCCAGATCAATCAATGTCACAGTTTACATACCTGACAATTAATGGATTTTTGATTTACCTGGATTGTGTACAGTGCCTGTGGAAAGTATTCAGTTTCTCCATACTATGTTGTGTTGTCTATATGGTTTTTATTTGATAGAATTTTACAAAGTCAATCTACACACAATACTGCATAATGACAGTGAAAACATGTTTTTAGACATTTTAACCGATTGACATGAAAAACAATATATGTATATCTTGTGTACATACGTATTCAGACCCTTTGCCTTGACACTGTAGGGATATTTTCATAAAATTTTATTTCACATTAACCTGATGAAGAGTAGACAGAACGTCTCATGTGATCACTTGCACATTAAGTGAGTGTTAATTGATAAAACATTTAACCAGGGCTCATATTATTTTCCCAAACAGTTTAATTGTTAAGAGAGAGTGATGAACTATTGTTCCCATGGTCAGTGCAATGAGTGGTTGTTGTTATCTCATATTGAGGACAGAAGGACCTGTAGCTTGTCCTTGACTGTCTTGGCAAAATCTTGGGAGGATGAGTGAGCCCATAGATCAGGAAATCTTTCCATTTCAGAGAATATGCTGAGTCATGATGAGTAGTGGCTGGGGGAGCGAATCCCAGAGGTTTGTGAAAAACATGATGGAAAATTTGAGAAGGATCCATCCAGAAATTAGCATAATGGGAGGACCTAATATCATTGTATAACCATACTGTATAAAAATGTGTGTTTAATGTTTGGAAGTTGGTTGTTCTGCAGACCAACATGGCTTGGTTGCTCTGCAGATCAGCACGGCTTTATGACGTCAATAAAGTCTACTTGTGGATTCGAAGGCTCCTGAGTCTTTGCATCTTGCATCTGAAGTGTTTTCCACGACAACACTCCAAATTAAGCCCAGATGCATCCAGTGTCCTGAGATTTACCTTGAGATGTCTTTAGAACATAATCTGAGTCCATGTGTTGCAAATTCAATTGATTGGATATGACTATAGAAGGCACACATCTGTCAACATATGGACCATCTAAGAAATAAAAAAAAAGAGAGCATGCGAAAAAAGATTATCTGGGTGGATGAGACCGCAGTTATTATTTCAACCACTTTACAAAACGGCAGATTTCTTACATTTGGTAGTGGGAGCATCATACTCTTGGGATGATTCTCAGCAGCAGGAACTGGGAGAATGGTCAGTATTGATGGATGGATGACCAGAGCAAAATACAGAGATCCCTGAAGAAAACATGATTCAGAAAACACAGGACCTCAAACTGGGTCAAGGATTAATTTGTCATCATGACAACAACCCAAAGCACACAGCCAAGACAACACTTGAATCTGTGAATGTACTTAAGAATAACAAAAGAAACAAGAAATGACACAGATATAATGATCTATTATCCTGCAACTAGGGAGTTACAGCCTGACTGGCTTGATTAGAAGAAGCTAGAGCAAACATGTGACCTGCTTGTTGTACTATGCACTGCTGTGTAATGTTAGGCAAGTTGAGCACATGCCTCCAGCAGAGCAATGTGCAACAGGGAATCATCAGGCATCATAAATGATAAACAATACAACCAACTGTATCTAAAGCACCTACATCTATTATATAATGTAAAAAAATATTGTCCTCGAAATATTGAGAACAAAATTTTTAAATCTTTAAATATTGTGAGAACAACATTTTTAAATCTTTAAATATTGTTCCTCATGTTAGACATCACAGCCTAGTGCAAACTACAGGTCAAGCAAACATGCAATCTCTGTGTTCATTTAATTAAAATAATACATTTTATATTGTAACAATAAATTCCCTCAGCCTCCAATGACCCTTAATTCTAACATTCAGAATTCATTGATTCTATGTCACAACACAGAATTCAAGCCACAATTCCAAACTCATTATGACATCATAATTAGGTTAGATTACAACAAGTTACATAACCAAAGACAAGAAGACACTACAACCATTCAATACAATACTTCTTTAGTGATCATAGCCTACTTCTTAAACTGTAATTAGTCAGAATTTGCATAGAATAGACTGAATCTATTTCAGATAAAGACTGAATCCACTGAACAGGTAAGTCAGAATTAATATGTGAAATAATATCTGATATGAATTAATTTCAAATCAGCAGCTAGTTGGCATATTAACAATACACATTGCTAGAGTCAAGTAATTAGCCAGAGAGTAGGCCTAACTTAAGTTGGATAACTGGCATGGTCAAACAGTTTAAAGAAATTAATAGGAAAAAGTATTAATTGAAAAATATATATATATATTTCTTGAAGCAGACAGTGGTCAGTGAGAGGGAGACAGAGATGATGGAAAGTGAGGAGGTGAAGAAAAGCAGTGAGATGGAGGGACAAGAGAAAGACAGACAAAGAGAAATGGAGGGGCTAGTTAGAATGAGAAAGAGGATTGAGACTTGCATCAAGGTAGACCAGCAACGATGGAAGCTAAAGAGAGACTTGTTGAACAAAGTTAACAAGATGAGGGAAGAACAAGAGCAAGAAATACAAAGAGAAGTAGAAGAGCTTCTGAGCAAGAAAGAAGAGAATGAGGATCATATTGACATACAAAGCAAACAATGGAAGCTAGATAGAGACTTGTTCACAGAACAGACAGAAAGAGATGTGTCAGACAGATATGAGATAGACAGCAAAATGGCTGAACTGAAGGTACTGAACACTGTGAACCTGGCCAAGTTAGAGAAGGTGATTGTGGACTGTACAAGGATGTTAGCTGAGAATGAAAGGGAGAGAAATGTGTTAAAGGAACAGAGAGAAAACTTAGTGGCAGACAAAGAAAAGATCGAAATCCAAATGACAAACCTGAAGATGCAGAACATACTGAGGTTGGGCAAGATAGGAAAGTTGACAGTTAAGAACACAAGACTGTTAGCTGAGAATGAAAAGGCCATGGATGTGTTAGAGAAAGAGAAAGAACATGCAGCAGCAGACAGACAAACATTGCTGCACAAGATAGCAGAGGAGGAATTTGTGTACCTGGCCAAGGTGGAGACGGGGACAGTGGAGATCAACAGACTGTCAGATGAGAATGAAAAGGTGGACAGGGTCAGAGAGAGGAACAGATGGAAGTGTATCAGAAAGGGTTTGGAGACAGCATTGGCCAAAGCAGAACAGGACAAGAATCAGACCCTAGAAGCCTGGAAGAAGGAAAGGGGGGCATGGGCCAGGGTCACCGCTTGTCTGCAAAGTCTCTGGGATCAACGAGGAGAAAGATGGATGAAGGAGAAGGAGAAGATAAAAGAGAAGAGCACACAGGCAGCAGAGAAGTGGATGACTGAGCTGAGAAAGAAGGAGAGACTGATAGAGGCTCTGGAAAGAGAAAAGATGATGCTTCTGAGCCAGCATGAAGATGAGAAGAGGGGATGGGAGATGGAAAAGAGTGAAATGGAAAAGGAGAGGTTGGTGCAGACAGGAGAGTGGGATAGAAAGAACAGTGAAATGGAGAAAATGAAAAAGGAGAAAGACAGATGGGTGATAGAAAAGAAAGATATGTTGGAGAGGATGAAGGATGCACACATTCAGCTGTATCACATGCAGACTGTCCTGAGGTTCAGAGAGCAAGAGCAGACAGAGGTACAGTACTCCATCTAACCAGTCACAAGGTCACATGTCACCTAAGGGTCAAACTATCATATTCAGTAGATTAAGTTCTTCACACTGGAGGAGTGATATTAATATCTCAGATGACTATTTAACATACAGTTTGGTCTTTCTCTTTCAGAAGGATACTAAGAAAGCCCAGGAAGCAAAGGAGAAGCAGGAGAAAATAGAAAGGAAAGAAAGAGAGATCCTGGAGAAAAAGAAAGAGAAAGAGATGCTCAGAGCCCAAAAAGTAGAGCATAAGGACAAAGTGAGGGAGAGTAAGGAGAGGGTGAAAGCCCACCTAGATGAGGTGTCAAGGCAATATGACCAAAGGAAACAGAAGGAGAAGGAAAGAAAAATGGTGTTGGAAATGGCATATGGCAAAGAACATTTGAAAAAACCATAAAAAGTAAATGGTTGACATTCATTTAATAAATAAAACAACATGAGCATTTTAAATATTTGTATGTGTTTCTTTGCTATGTGGACAAATAAAAGTACAGATGGTTACTGGATATTAAAATCCATGTTAACTTTGCTGGGAGACATTTTAAGTACTATATTTATCATCCTCACTCAGAATTGCTTACTGAAAGTGGTTCCCATTACATTAGAAATGTTGATATTTGCATGTGAATGTTATGAGTTACCTTCACCACTTTACTATTGTCCCTTTTTACATTGTGTCATACACCCATGGCTGAGTGATGAACACAAACATGGATTAATGTGAGACAGGAACATTTGGAAGATTTGTTTAAATCCATACGTCATTTTAAACGGATTCTGATGTAATATGTTTTGGTGTGTTTTCCTACATGATTAAAATATGTGCATTTTTGTAGTAATACAAGCATTGTAGTCAATGGCAATTTTTGATGTTGTAAAATGTCTCTTCCCCAAACCAACCTCTCAACTCTACTAACTTGCTCAGAGTGCCCTCCATTGTCATGTGTTGCAGAAGAAAGTCAGAAGGTGAATTTCTAAAGAGTGGTAGGAGGATTGATAAACCCATCAACTTTGAGACACACTTTTACTTGTACTGTATAATGCAAAACATTTCTACATTTTCCGCTCTCCATGACAACCAAAACAAATAGTTTAAATATAGATACAGGGGAATGTGGATGGAAGATATTCCTATTTGGAGGATTTATGGAAACTTACATTTGATATATGACAAAATAACAATGAACAGGCCTTCATTAATGGATCACACACTTTGAGAGACAATTGCTGTGTCTTGGGGCAACTAAGTAATTAACAGGTCCGACGATAATGTCAGAGGACTAGGTCAGAGGGGAAGGTCAGAGGAATAGGTCAGAGGGGAAGGTCAGAGGACTAGGTCAGAGGGGAAGGTCAGAGGACTAGGTCAGAGGGGAAGGTCAAAGGATTAGGTCAGAGGGGGAAGGTCAGAGGACTAGGTCAGAGGGGAAGGTCAGAGGACTAGGTCAGAGGGGAAGGTCAGAGGACTAGGTCAGAGGGGAAGGTCAGAGGAATAGGTCAGAGGGGAAGGTCAGAGGACCAGAGGGATCTGTTCATCTCTTTGTTTATTTGTATTCTATGTTCAGCAAAGATAAACCCCAAGGGCTCTGGGAAGTGGGGTGACCCCTGGGACCCCCTGGGGTAACTCCTATTCAGCCAGGGTCCAGACATCATTCAACAACCAATGTTTTGGATCTGAGCCTAACCACTGTTTCTTCCAATTGGTGTATGAATAAAGGTTTGATTTCAGTCTTCATAATGTTTCATGCAAAGTATTCTAATCTCCAGTGTCAGGGCCACTCTGGTTGCCTGGCGTGTGAGCCTGAGATGGCTACATGTCCTCCACTTCCCATAACTGGTGTACACACCCAAGTACCTTTACTTTGTCCTTTTAACAGTTCTGCTAGCAGCCAGCCCGACACTAGGACAGGTGATTTCTGTAACCAGACCATAACGTCAATGATTAGAAAGAAGGTTTCATGTGATATCAGTGTAGCTACTCATAGTCAGTCACTTTGTCTGTTTAAAACCTTTCTTAAAGTGACCGCATTCACCACAAAACCAGTCTGGGTTATTTGTTTGTGTTGAATGCAAAGTATTTATTTGATTGTCTGGGTGCCCAGGCACTATGTTGTTACTGCTTAATTTGACTGTTTACCCCTAACTGACAGACCTACAGAGTTACGTCCTCACAATTTGTGTCATACACATATATTCTGAATTTTGATTTGATGCTTCTAGAGATTCTGAATCTCTCCACACAACTCCGCTGATGCTAAAATTAAAATGCAGCTAGCAAGCAATCTTAGACATGCAACAGTGTGTTCTGCTAACATAACATAAGTCACAGGCCCTGACAGACCAGGGCAGAGTGACACAGGCCCTGACAGACCGGGGCAGAGTGGCACAGGCCCTGACAGACCGGGACAGAGTGGCACATGCCCTGACAGACCGGGGCAGAGTGGCACAGGCCCTGACAGACCAGGGCAGAGTGGCACAGGCCCTGACAGACCGGGGCAGAGTGGCACAGGCCCTGACAGACCGGGGCACAGTGGCACAGGCCCTGACAGACCGGGGCAGAGTGGCACAGGCCCTGTTGTGGCTGTATGGGAGGGCCTGGATTTGGGCCGTCCAGTACACCAGGACTGAGGAGCGGAAGCTCTCCAGAAGCTCAACTAAATCCACATAGTACTGCCTGAATAGTTTCTTCCCTTTCCTGTATCCTTCATTAACCGGTTGTCTGCCCCATGAAAAAGATATCCTAGCTACATCAAGACACCTCTTAACCGTTTACTGCAAATCAAGTAGCAGCTCTTCAGTGATGTATATATTACAGCATACAATATATTTTAAATGTTTTAACTTCCATGGTTCCTTGATTAAATGCATCCAATTCTGTTTTTATTTTTAGTTAGGATAACTATTATGCAACGTTTGTGGGCACTCAACACCTGATGCTCAACACCACCTGGCAGGCCTATGCTACAGACAAGCTGAGAGGGCATTTGATTGAGGTAGCACAACAGTCTGTAACCAGGCTGAATTCATGACTGGCCACTTGAATTTGATATGTAAATATGGGCAGAGCCTATTACCATGATAACCAGTCTATTAGCATGGTGAGCAAATGCTAAGAAAATTACAGGTCATTGAATGGTTCAGATGCATTACTTGGGATTGTTTTGAAATAAACTGGTTTTACATAAATACCCCTAATCAACCATACAGTCAACATTTTTATGCCTGTTGGAAATGTATAATGCCTTTGCATGAAATAAGAGATGTAACCAAAAAAGCAAGGATCTTTTGTTTCTGAGATTGAAATAAGATCAAAAAATTCAAGGTTGGTGCCATCCATCAGTTAATTCATCAAAATACCCTTTGATTCAGTTCCTTTGGAAAGTATTCCAATCCTTTCACTTTCTTTAAATGTTTTGTGTTGTAGACTAATGACACATTTACAATAATGGCCATTTTGTGGCCATTAATACAATACCCCATAATGAGAAAGCAAACAACTAGTTTTTAGAAATGAGTGCCAATTTAATCATCATCATCATCTTCTTCCGCTTCATCCGGGGCCGGGTCGCGGGGGCAGCAGTCTAAGCAGGGATGCCCAGACTTCCCTCTCCCCAGACACTTCCTCTAGCTCTTCCGGGGGGACACCGAGGAGTTCCCAGGCCAGCCGGGAGACATAGTCCCTCCAGCGTGTCCTAGGTCTTCCCCGGGGTCTCCTCCTGGTGGGACGGGACCGGAACACCTTCCCAGGAAGGCGTTCCGGAGGCATCCGAAACAGATGCCCAAGCCACCTCAGCTGACCCCTCTCGATGTGGAGGAGCAGCGGTTCTACTCTGAGCTCCTCCCGGGTGACCGAGCTTCTCACCCTATCTCTAAGGGAACGCCCAGCCACCCTGCGGAGAAAGCTCATTTCGGCCGCCTGTATCCGGGATCTTGTCCTTTCGGTCATGACCCAAAGCTCATGACCATAGGTGAGAGTAGGAACGTAGATTGACCGGTAAATCGAGAGCTTCGCCTTGCGGCTCAGCTCTTTCTTCACCACGACAGACCGATACATCGACCGCATTACTGCAGAAGCTGCACCGATCCGTCTGTCAATCTCCCGTTCCATCCTTCCCTCACTCGTGAACAAGACCCCTAGATACTTAAACTCCTCCACTTGAGGCAGGCACTCTCCACCAACCTGAAGTGAGCAGGCCACCCTTTTCCGACTGAGGACCATGGCCTCGGATTTGGAGGTACTGATTCTCATCCCCACCGCTTCACACTCGGCTGCAAACCGTCCCAGCGCATGCTGAAGGTCCTGGTTTGAAGAAGCCAACACGACAACATCATCCGCAAAGAGCAGGGACGAAATCGTGTGGTCCCCGAACCTGACACCCTCCGGCCCCTGGCTGCGCCTAGAAATTCTGTCCATAAAAATTATGAACAGAACCGGTGACAAAGGGCAGCCCTGCCGGAGTCCAACATGCACTGGGAACAAGTCTGACTTACTGCCGGCAATGCGGACCAAGCTCCTGCTTCGGTCGTACAGGGACCTGACAGCCCTTAGCAAAGGACCCAGGACCCCATATTCCCGAAGCACTCTCCACAGGATGCCGCGAGGGACACAGTCGAATGCCTTCTCCAAATCCACAAAACACATGTGGATTGGTTGGGCAAACTCCCATGAACCCTCCAACACCCCGTAGAGGGTATAGAGCTGGTCCAGTGTTCCACGGCCCAGACGAAAACCACACTGTTCCTCCTGAATCCGAGGTTCTACTATCGGCCGTATTCTCCTCTCCAGAACCCTGGCATAGACTTTCCCGGGGAGGCTGAGAAGTGTGATCCCCCTGTAGTTGGAACACACCCTCCGGTCCCCCTTCTTAAAAAGAGGGACCACCACCCCGGTCTGCCATCCCAAAGGCACTGTCCCCGACCGCCACGCGATGTTGCACAGGCGTGTCAACCAAGACAGCCCCACAACATCCAGAGACTTGAGGTACTCAGGGCGGATCTCATCCACCCCCGGTGCCTTGCCACCGAGGAGTTTCTTGACCACCTCAGTGACTTCAGCCCGGGTGATGGACGAGTCCACCTCTGAGCCCTCATCCTCTGCTTCCTCAATGGAAGATGTGACGGCGGGATTGAGGAGATCCGCGAAGTACTCCTTCCACCGCCCGACGACATCCCCAGTTGAGGTCAACAGCTGCCCACCTCTACTGTAAACAGCGTTGTAAACAGCGATTCTGGCAAACCGTAAACAGCGATTCTGGCAAACCGTCCGGCGCCAGAATCTCTTCGAGGCCAGCCGATAGTCCTTCTCCATGGCCTCACCGAACTCCTCCCAGGCCCGAGTTTTTGCCTACACAACCACCCGGGCTGCAGTCCGCTTGGCCAGTCGGTACCCATCAGCTGCCTCAGGAGTCCCACAAGCCAACCAGGCCTGATAGGACTCCTTCTTCAGCTTGACGGCATCCCTTACTTCCGGTGTCCACCACCGGGTTCGGGGATTGCCGCCTCGACAGGCACCGGAGACCTTACGTCCACAGCTCCGAACGGCCGCTTCGACAATGGCGGTGGAGAACATGGTCCACTCGGACTCAATATCTCCAGCCTCCCTCGGGATCCAGTCGAAGCTCTGTCGGAGGTGGGAGTTAAAGATCTCTCTGACAGGAGACTCGGCCAGACGTTCCCAGCAGACCCTTACAGTACGCTTGGGCCTGCCGAGTCTGTCCAGCTTCCTCCCCCGCCATCGGATCCAACTCACCACCAGGTGGTGATCAGTTGACAGCTCCGCCCCTCTCTTCACCCGAGTGTCCAAGACATACGGCCGCAGGTCAGATGAAACGACAACAAAGTCGATCATCGACCTGCGGCCTAGGGTGTCCTGGTGCCATGTGCACTGATGGACACCCTTATGCTTGAACATGGTGTTCGTTATAGACAAACTGTGACTAGCACAGAAGTCCAATAACTGAACACCACTCGGGTTCAGATCAGGGGGGCTGTTCCTCCCAATCACACCCCTCCAGGTGTCACTGTCGTTGCCCACGTGGGCGTTGAAGTCCCCCAGTAGAACGATAGAGTCCCCAGTTGGAGCACTTTCCAGCACCCCTCCCAGAGACTCCAAGAAGGTCGGGTACTCTGCACTGCCGTTCGGCCCATAGGCACAAACAACAGTGAGAGACCTATCCCCGACCCGAAGGCGCAGGGAAACGACCCTCTCGTTCACCGGGGTAAACTCCAACACATGGCGGCAGAGCTGGGGAGCTATAAGCAAACCCACACCAGCCCGCCGCCTCTCACCATGGGCAACTCCAGAGTCGATGTATCGGTCTGTCGTGGTGAAGAAAGAGCTGAGCCGTAAGGCGAAGCTCTCGATTTACCGGTCAATCTACGTTCCTACTCTCACCTGTGGTCATGAGCTTTGGGTCATGACCGAAATGACAAGATCCCGGATACAGGCAGCCGAAATGAGCTTTCTCTGCAGGGTGGCTGGGCGATCCCTTAGAGATAGGGTGAGAAGCTCGGTCACCTGGGAGGAGCTCAGAGTAGAGCCGCTGCTCCTCCACATCGAGAGGGGTCAGCTGAGGTGGCTTGGGCATCTGTTTCGGATGCGCTTGACTTGGGATTAGATAAGTACAGGAACTGACAAATTTCACATTATACTATGTTCATCAAAATGTATGGGTTAATAAGGCTTGTTCCATTAAAGTAGACTATCCCAGATGTCCCAGACTGCTCTTTTGACTAAAATTAGAAGACTGTTTCGGCCTAAGTCAAGCACTGCAGTTACTGATATGTTTTGGGAGATTTTATGTAAACTTGGAGGTTCTTTTTCGTGATGAATGGCTTTCATCCTGCCACTCTGCCCTCAGCTCAGAATTGAGGATTATATGCACAGTATTTATAATATGTGTGCTCAGTTCCCTATTACTATTGTTGAAAATGTATATGCATTATGAATATAATTTCCTGTTTACACATCCAGGCTTTTGTAACCAGATAATATTAGTAGATGTTTGTGATATAATAACAGGTATTATCTATTATCTAATATTATCATATTATATATGATTTTGACCCTTATTTGATAGATAGCTTACCAAGTTATTGCTTTGTTTATGGTTAAACAATAGTCCTTGTTTGGGATTCTTACAGTAAAAGCCAGCCACTTCCAACAATTTGTCATCTGTGGAGATGTAGCCGATTTATGACGATAACCTTTTGTCCAGAGAACCCAGAGATGAAGATCTTCAGTGGCTGAGGAACTATCTCTGGGGCAGGTTTACTGGCATGGTTCCTTGAACTGGAGCCGGAACAACTGGTACACTCCCTGTCATCCCTGTCTGTACCGCACATTGTAGCAACGTACAGCATCTGGGCCCGGCAGGCCTCCTGGATGGCATGGTGAGAGCAGCAGGAGTCCACATGACTGGTAACAGCGGGTCAGCGCACCAACCCCTTATGGCACACCAGGCAGAGTGGGAGGCAAAAAACAAATGGGCTCTTGGCTCAAAGTGGCTAGATGGGGTGTCTGTAAACTGCTGGAGTAAGGGCTGAAAGAAAAACAAAATAAATACTAACCAGCACACTGAATTGATCATATTGGACTGTAATATCGGTAAAATCCACTGAGAATTAGTTTAACATCATAAATTCAAATAAAATCAGTTTTACAAGGAGCTGATGACACAATTGTATAATTGCATAATTGGACTTATCTTTTGGACTTATAATTGCTCTCATCTTGACCTTGAGGAGAATTAAAAAGGGGGAGGCGTGGGCATGTAACAGGATTATATTATGATATTGTTGCTGATGTCATGCCCACGCCTGACTGGTTAATTTGATACAGTAGGCTATAATGCTCCTATGACCTGACCCGAAAGGATCATGATTCATATGGTGTGGTTGATTTACTAGAAATGAAATAGAACCATCTTCATTTTATATTGACAATCTGAGCAGTAGAACCTGGGACTTACTTGAGACTTACCCATTATTACTTGGAACTAGACTTGAGACTTTAAGACTTGACATTTGTTTAGGACTTATAATATGACTTGGTTCAAAGTCTGCTGGTAGGCTTGTCACCACTGGCACTCCAGCAGGAAAATATCCCAAACTAGACAAATAATGACCCAGAAAATCCAAAATAAGTTACAGCCTAATTATGCCTTTCAGCCGGGTGGCTTCTGCTATTTGCTAGGCTAATTCTGACAGTACTTATTATGACAATTGAGTAGAAATTGGCAAATTATTGGTAAACCATTTGTCCAAAAGTCATGGCAGCAGCAACCATTTGGTTTCACCTGTGAAAGTGGAAAGATTTAGCCACCGTGTAAGGGCGCAGGAGTGACTCTCATATGGAGGGGACATTTGACTACAGTGGGAATGTTCATGTATTTCACCAAAATGTCTATTTAATAATTAGTTCTATGTGTGATAATTGTCTCCACAACGCTGGCTCACAATACAAATTCTCTGGAAAGGGTATTGAGAGTAGATACAGCTAAAGAGACCACTGCTCCTTTTTCTTTCCTTTCCTAAAAGGTTTTGAGTGAGGAACAGAATTGTTCAATTTGCAGTGGTCTCTTAATTTGAACCCTTCTGAAATGTTTCACCACCTCCTACGTTGTGATCTGATACAGCTGTGTGGTAATTTGCCAACAAAACACTTGTTGATAGAGGTCGCCACCTCTCACTTTGAGACTAACTTATTGTGTGTCATACTTTCCTCTGCTGCATCAGCGTTGAGCCCTTTCTCCATCTCTGTCAGTAGGTACACTAGCTGAGGAAATTATTGGAAGCAGCATAGTATGTAATAAACCAAGCCTGGTAAGCTAAATGATGTGTAGCTGTGTGTAGCTTCCACACAGACTGTTAGACTCATTGTCTAACATATGAGATCCTTGCACATTTGCATATGTAAGGAACACAAAATGCACTTAAAAAGGTATGACCTTGCAAGACGCTCTCCAAACACAGTGCTGCCGTCTAGGTGCTGCAATCTTGAGTCTCTGTCTGTCTGTCTGGATAGGTTTAGCAGTCCTGATGGTGAGAATGAAACTGGTCGTAAACAACTAGAACAGGAACCTCACTGATTTGAATGTTCCTGTCAGGTCCTGGCTGGGGTGCCTTTAGGCATCTCTATTAGCCTGGGGGCCACAGTCAGGGCCTGACCGCGGCTTCTTATGCGCTGCTGTTTTGATTGTCCCCAATCAGAGGCAGCCTGCCCCACGTTGCCTCAATTGGGGACCCTATTTAAGTTGCCCTTTTGGAACTTTTAGTTGTGGATCATTGTTTGCGTTTTCTTCCTCCGTTCAGGGTTTACCTCTCCTTTTGTTGTTTTGAGTGAAATCAGTCAAATAAACAGATGTATTACAGCTGTGCACCTCGTGACCTGCCTCTCAAACCGTGACAGTTCCTTGATTAAATGCATTTTCTTACTTTTCAATTATCCGTTTTTTAAAGCAAACAACTATTTTGACATTCAACATTTCGGTTCCAAATGTGATTATGATACCAAATATGTACCTTAAGGTTAGGACTGTGGCAGGGGGAAGTGATCCAACATAGGGGGAATTATCACCCTCACATCAGAAACACAGATTTTATAAAAGTAATCAAATAAACCATTTAATGTATTTTTTTACTTTAGAAGAAGTGAGTGGCAAAATGTACACTGGGCTCCCAATGCTGGCAGGCCAATGTAGGTCTACACTATAGGCTTTTGCTCAGAGGGCTGACGGCCCATGTATAAGACAAGGTGGTGACCTTGGGAGCTGTATTCTTCACTGGCCTCTGGTATTTGATACACAAATATGGGGACTGTCTATTACCATCGTAAGCAAAGTTAGTCTATTAGCATGAGTGATAATAGGGAAATTACAGGTCATTCAGAGTTTTCTCCAGATTATAGATGCCGTTTCTGAATGCAAGTGATATTCTTAGGCAACTTTGCTGATTCACAAGCAACACAAACACAACTGAAATTATACAGTGGGGAGAACAAGTATTTGATACACTGCCGATTTTGCAGGTTTTCCCACTTACAAAGCATGTAGAAGTCTGTAATTACTATCATAGGTACTCTTCAACTGTGAGTGACGGAATCTAAAACAAAAATCCAGAAAATCACATTGTATGATTTAAAAAAACATTAATTAGCATTTTATTGCATGACATAAGTATTTTCTCACCAAGCTGCTTGCCTATTGTCCTGTAGCCCATCCCAGCCTTGTGCAGGTCTACAATTGTATCCCTAATGTCCTTACACAGCTCTCTGGTCTTAGCCATTCTGGAGAAGTTGGAGTCTGTTTGATTCCTAGCTACTATTTTTGCTCACGCTCCCCTATCGCCTGCCTCCTTGTCAGGTGAAAATGTGAAAAAAGTCTGATGAAAGTCTGATTAATTTTATTAGTACAAAAACAAGGTATGTCAAACTCCCTTAACTTGTCCCCATCACAATAGAATGATCATATCCATAACTGACAACATTGTTATTGTTAGATATAGTTGCCCTACATTACATTTTTAACTAGCTAGCTAAGTAGTATTATTTTAAGATCACTGATTACTGTACATGTTTGCCACGGGAAGACAAGTACAGATAAAATTATTTCCTGCTGCTACCCAAGGAAAATGGACACTAATTAAGTCAGTTTGTTAAATTGAGACTGATGATATTGTTACGTTGACATTTGTAAAACCTTTCAAAACATAGCTAGCTAAAGATTCCAGTCGTCTACATGGAAAATATTGATAATTTTGTCCAACCATAACAGATAGATGATGACTAATGCACTAGGATAAGTAGCTAATGAATTCTAGTTCAACAAAACTGTCTTTCACAGACAGCCACCTAGCGATAAAGTAGGAGAGAGTTTGTAAGAAGAGTGCAATATATAGTGACGTGAATCAATATAATCTGATGTATGGAATGGGAATATAATTTTATAAACACCTTTTTGAAGTCAGCTCTTTGTACTCATCTATAATTGTTACATGTATGTGAATTATTGCAATCATCTAACGTCAACTAAGCATATAAGTAGAACACAAGTTTACCTCACAAGTTCTGGTCTGGTCCCCAAGAATCGTGGAATCTACCAGAAATTATTAATAAATGTTTTTGCTCTCAATAGATTCGAAATCAGTTCTTCCACATGAGAGGCACTGTCTTTAACCACTACACCACAGCTTTACACGTTTCAGCAATCGCTAGACACCATTGAGGATTGTATTAAACTGACTAACGTTTCTTATTACGTTTACCTCTACCATAGCATCTATGTACAGTATGGCTTTTGCCACTGGCCGTTTTAACAGCTTATTAGCTAGTAATAGACCTACTAGTATCTACTGACCTCTTAGGAATAATCATAAGAATTGAGCAATTTTTTAGCGAGACCGAAGATGAACTTTTCCATGCCAGAAACAGTCACAATATAAATGTATACAGTTTCAGTTAAGGCTTACTATAACGTAACTACTATGTTGTAGCCAGCAAATGTGTTTGTCTATCCTGACCCACAACGCATGCAAGGATGCATTCTTTGAAAATCCACCAGAAACAGTCGCAATATAAACTGCATTGAAGCAACTGCCATGTGATTGGTTGATTAGATAATTGCATTAATGAGAAATTGAACAGGTGTTCCTAACAATCCTTTAGGTGAGTGTATAGGCGCTGCTGCGGTTGGGTTGAGGTATTGAAGGTTCATGAGAGGTCCTCAGAGATGTGGACACCCAGAAATTTGAAGCTGGGCACACGCTCCACCTCAATACCATCGATCAGAAATGGGGCGTGACTGCAGCCTTTAGACTTCCTGTAATCTACAGTGAGCTCCTTGCTTTTCTTTGTATTGAGGGCCAGGTTGTTGTCAGTGCACCTTGCCGCCTTGTGCTTCACCTCCTCCCTGTAGGCTGACTCGTCATTGTCACTGATCAGGCCTACCACCGTTGTCATCTGAGAACTTGATGATGGTGTTGGAACTGTGTACAGTCTTAGGTGAAGAGGGAGTATAGGAGGGTGCTCAGCATGCAGCCTTGTGGAACACCAGTGTTCAGGATCAGGGTGGAGGATGTGAAGTTGTCTAACCTGACAGACTGGGATGTTGCTTATGAAGTCCAAAGTACAGTTGCAGAGAGAGGAGCTGATCCCCAGGTCAGGGAGTTTATTGACCATCTAAGAGGGGATGACCGTATTGAATGCTGAACTAAAGTCTATGAGCAGCATTCTCACATACACTCACCTAAAGGATTACTAGGAACACCTGTTCAATTTCTCATGAATGCAATTATTTAATCAACCAATCACATGGCAGTTGCTTCAATGCATTTAGGGGTGTGGTCCTGGTCAAGAAAATCTGCTGAACTCCAAACTGAATGTCAGAATGGGAAAGAAAGGTGATTTAAGCAATTTTGAGCGTGGCATGGTTGTTGGTGCCAGACGGGCCGGTCTGAGTATTTCACAATCTGCTTAGTTACTGGGATTTTCACGCACAACCATTTCTAGGGTTTACAAAGAATGGTGTGAAAAGGTAAAAAAATCCAGTATGTGGCAGTCCTGTGGGCGAAAATGCCTTGTTGATGCTAGAGGTCAGAGGAGAATGGGCCGACTGATTCAAGCTGATAGAAGAGCAACTTTGACTGAAATAACCACTCGTTACAACCGAGGTATGCAGCAAAGCATTTGTGAAGCCACAACATGCACAACCTTGAGGCGGATGGGCTACAACAGCAGAAGACCCCACCGGGTACCACTCATCTCCAATACAAATAGGAAAAAGAGGCTACAATTTGCACGAGCTCACCAAAATTGGACAGTTGAAGCCTGGAAGAATGTTGCCTGGTCTGATGAGTCTCGATTTCTGTTGAGAAATTCAGATGGTAGAGTCAGAATTTGACGTAAACAGAATGAGAACATGGATCCATCATGCCTTGTTACCACTGTGCAGGCTGGTGGTGACTACTTCCTCTGATGGTTACTTCCAGCAGGATAATGCACCATGTCACAAAGCTCGAATAATTTCAAATTGGTTTCTTGAACATGACAATGAGTTCACTGTACTGAAATGGCCCCCACAGTCACCAGATCTCAACCCAATAGAGCATCTTTGGGATGTGGTGGAACGGGAGCTTTGTGCCCTGGATGTGCATCCCACAAATCTCCATCAACTGCAAGATGCTATCCTATCAATATGGGCCAACATCTTGATAGATATTGGGCATGAAAAGTAGCTGAATTACACAATGTATGAGAGTATTAATGATCTCTGTACGAAGGACACCAAGTAGGAAATGTGATGCCCCATTTCTGATGGGTTCCACACATCCTGTCCAAACTTCCTGATAGGAGTTTTTCCATCTGACTGTCATAAACTCTATGAATTGACCCATGGACCGTAGGTTGGCACATACCATTGTGAGGAAACCTGTCTTTACCTGATGATATGCATGTATTTTAGTTCTATTCTCTTGTTAGAGGAGTGGTTCGTTGTCTTGTGCTTTATGAGGTACCGTATCACAAGCAGTTGGTATCTACTACTGAGGTGCCCCACACAACCTGATAAGCTGTGGAGCCAAGAAACTTAAGAGGGGACACTATTAGGCCATGTAAGGTTAGGATATAGATTACACGTATGTGATTGGAAGACAGCCAGATATTGGTGGGGATGTGCTGGGGCATAAATACTGTGTCCACTTTGTAATCATTGGAGAGAGATTTAAATGAGAAATGGAAGGTTAACATCATAGACTCATGCTGAATAAAGATGGATCTCCCCTGACTTCCGATGGGATTTATTTTGTTCATGGATCAAACTTGGACAGAATCTAACAATTTCTAAAGAATGCTTTCAGCATCTTGTTGAATCAATGCCACGTATAAATTAAGGCAGTTGTGAAGGCGAAAGGGGGTCAACACAGTATTAGTATGGTGTTCCTAATAATCCTTTAGGTGAGTGTTTATATATGTATATGTATATATATATATATAACATTGTACATAGCAGCAGTAAAAAAAAAAGAAATAGGCTACAGTACTGCAGCATGAAAGAATGAAAAAAATGGACAGGGTCAGAGAGAGGAA
The DNA here is from genome assembly GCF_011004845.1 of Esox lucius. Lineage (NCBI taxonomy): Eukaryota > Metazoa > Chordata > Actinopteri > Esociformes > Esocidae > Esox > Esox lucius. The sequence continues at coordinate 23,138,253 of NC_047592.1, read as the reverse complement.
CAGATGGAAGTGTATCAGAAAGGGTTTGGAGACAGCATTGGCCAAAGCAGAACAGGAGAAGAATCAGACCCTAGAAGCCTGGAAGAAGGAAAGGGGGGGGGTGGGCCAGGGTTACTGCTTGTCTGCAACGAGGAGAAAGATGGATGAAGGAGGAGATAAAGGAGAAGAGCACGCAGTTAGCAGATAATTGGATGACTGAGCTGAGAGACAAGGAGACCTGATAGAGGCTCTGGAAAGAGAAAAGATGAGGCTTCTGAGCCAGCATGAAGATGAGAAGAGGGGATGGGAGATGGAAAAGAGTGACATGGAAAAGGAGAGGTTAGTGCTTACAGGAGAGTGGGATAGAAAGAACAGTGAAATGGAGAAAATGAAAAAGGAGAAAGACAGATGGGTGATAGAAAAGAAAGATATGTTGGAGAGGATGAAGGATGCACACATTCAGATGTATCACATGCAGACTGTCCTGAGGTTCAGAGAGCAAGAGCAGACACAAGTACAGTACTCCATCAAACCAGTCAAAGTTCAGGAGGGTCAAACTATCATATTCAGTAGATTATATTAATGCTGGAGGAGGGATGTTAAATATTTCATAACAAATAGTATTGCAACCCACTCTCTTCCTTTTGCGTACATTTAACATGGGTTCAAACTTCACAATTTCGTGCTATGCATACGCCAAAGTCCTTTTTTGCATGCAGTTCAGACGCGATCTACTCCCATTAAGAACTATATTGAATAAATGCCATATTAAAGTTTTACCTTTACCCTTTGACGTTCTTTCAAGGAAAAAGTTAATCTACGGCATTTAAACGATTTGTCAATCTTTGGGAAATCCGAGCCTCAATGATGTTGACGTCAAATAGGTTTAAGTTGGTGCGGGTCAATGAAACGATTTTCTTGACCATTATTATGAATGGGAGGAGATCGCATCTCAACCAAGGTTATAATAGTTTTGCATTTTTTATTAGTTTTTATTTTTATTTCGTTTAGACTTTTAGTTTTCAAATTCAGTTTAGTTTTAATTCGTTTTTAAAGTGGGTTTGCTAGTTTAGCTTAGTTAATTTTTTTTGAAAATGCTTAGTTTTAGTTTCGTTTTTATTCGTTTCAGTGTTAGTTTTAGTATTTTTTTGTAATATGGGCTATTTGTCAGGGGCAAGATTCAAAAAGGTCAGAAAATGTATTGTGTAATAATAACTCAACAAAAACTATGTTGTTTAGGGACAAAGTGTTATGATGTGTATATTTGGAGCAAGGCACAGATTCACAGATGTTAGCACTCAAAACCTGTGATAACCATGAATCATCATACATTTATATGTCTAGCACTAGTTTTGTTATGACCTTTGCCAAGAGCATAAATAGATAGATGAAGTTTTTAGCAATCTGATCACTATTTAGTAGATTTGCTTTAATGTTTTGAAAAAAGTATCTGAAAGGGATAGTTAAAATAGAGGCCAAATTCACACCCCATGGAAATACCTTTAACGTTAACGTTACCTCTTACAAAATCCACACGCCGTACCAAAAATCTAACGTTACACATCTTCTAAACAGAATTCACACGCTATACAAATACCACGGCTATACAATTTTCACACCCTATTCTAAATTTATACAATAGCCTTCTGCCTACTCATCTGGATTGAAGCAGCAAACATTCAGTGTAAAAGTAAAAATGACATAACATTATTTAATATTTGAATCACAACTTAGTGTTTTGACATCAACAACCCAATTGCATTTTACCTCAAACTTGCGACAAGTTAACTTTCTAAAGAAGGCACAATCGCTTCTCGGGTAGACATTAACACACTGACAAAATTATATTCAGAATTTTAAATATTTGTATACAATTTTTTAATGTGTGATTGTGTAAAGGTGTTCACGAGATACCAACCTTTCGCAAACTTGCTTCAACGTCGTTCTCATGGAGACGCTGTGTGCACGGAGGGGAGGGGTGTGTGTATATCAAGCGTGCCGCACAAGTCCTGAAAAGTGAAGCCAAAACGTCTCGATCGCCCCCTGGTGAGTGGTCCCAGTATAGGTCATAAACCCCGCCCTCCCCATGATATTCAATGGGACGCGAGACCAACTAAACAATTAAATTAAATTAAATTAAAAAAAACAATTACCCTTCAAATATCTTTTTTCCAAACCTGGTTTCTGTCATTTACGGTAGTTTGTATCACGCTAATGTAAATTCAAGAGTTTGTTTTTAAAATAAGTTGGTTTTCAGTTAGTTATTTAATGGTCTAAAAACGGTGGTGTGCCGTCGTGATTCACAGCTGTGATTGATAGCTATCTGAGCCGAGGAGCCACTGAAGCGCCATCAGGCTTTTTTCGCGATCTTCGGAGGACTGAGGAGATTGGAGCTTTACATTTAATCTCTAAATTTCTATAATTGATATAATTTCACACGGACATAATGGGTTGTTCTGCAGTACATTGTGCTAACCGATCTGGCATTTCCAATCGATCTTTGAATTTTTTTCGGTAAGTTAAATTTATAAGCTATTTAATTAGTAAATACATGTAATGGGCTAGCTAACGTTAGCTAAAAGACAACAAGCCTCGTTAATAGCCATGTTAATAGCTAGCAGGTGATCGTTAGCTAGAAGTTACCAATAATTTTTGTATTAGGCCTATTCTAAATTAAGGTTAAACATGATGTAAGTTAGGCTATAACATATCGTCTAGGTTTAACAAGCAAAGGTTGTACTGTACTTGGACTTGCGATTGATTACGGTATGCGCATTCTGCGAGGGAGAGTGAGGGTGGGGCACATGGGTGGGGCTGTTGATTTCGCGGCTTTACGGCTTTACTTCCTGCTCGCTACTGCGCATAACTACTGCGCAGAACTGGTCCCAAGATCGCTATCTGCGCAGGCGCAAGTCCAAGATGTCAGCGCCGTATCGGGACACTGGCGGCTTCAGTTTTCACCAATGGAAAAGAGCGAAAGGGCGTCGTCCATTTTTTTTACAGTCTATGGTGTATATGAGTGACAGAGAGACGGAGGGAGAGCAGGGAAAGGAAACACAGCTGAGCGAATATTCTGCGTGTTTTAAATAGCGTTAAAAAGGGAAAGACATTGACAAAGACGAAAAACTAAGCATATTTACTCTATAATTTTATTTTAGTTAGTTTTGTCAACCACACATTATAGTTTAAGTTAGTTGTTGTTTTTTTGTAATGACTCGTTTTTGTTTTTATTTCAGTTAACGACAATGTTTTTTCCCACCTAGTTTTTGTTTTTTCGTTCGTTTTCGTTAACGATTATTACCTTGGTCTCAACTGCACGCAAAAAACGACTTTGGTGTATGCATAGCAAGACATTGTGTGAACCCGTGTTATATGTACGCAAAAGGAAGATAGTGGGTTAATTATTGCCTTTCTCTTTCAGAAGGAAACTAAGAAAGCCCAGGAAGCAAAGGAGAAGCAGGAGAAAAAGGAAAGAAAAGAGAGATCCTGGAGAAAAAGAAAGAGATACTCAGAGTCAAAAAAGTAGAACATAAGGACAAGTGAGGGAGAGTAAGGAGAGGGTGAAAGCCCACCTGGATGAGGTGTCAAGGCAATATGACCAAAGGAAACAGAAGGAGAAGGAAAGAAAATTGGTGTTGGAAATGGCATATGGCCAAGAACATTTGGGATTTTTTTTTAAAAGTAAATGGTTGACATTCATTTCATAAATAAAACAACATGAGCATTTTAATTATTTGTCAGTGTTCATTGCTATATAGACAAAAATATGTTTAGATGTTTCCTGGATATTGAAATCCATGTTATCTTTCTGAGATACAGAATATTTTATGTACTATGTTTAATTTTCTCAAAAATGCTTATTGATAAATGGTTTACATGGGAAACATTTTAGCATGTGAATTTAATTAACTTGTTGAGTTAACTTGACCACGTTTCAAATTACATTTTTAATAATGTCTCTTTTTGAACTTTGCCAAAACCCATGCTAGAATGATGCAGTTCACCAAAACAAAAATATTCAAATATGGAATATTTAGATTTTATTTATTTATTGAGTCCATTTTTCATGGGATTCTGATATAATATGGCATGTTTTCTTACATGATTTATACAAATTTTACTAAAACATGCATTGTACATAGTGGCTCAACTTGTACAGAGTTTGTCATGTGTTGCAGAACAAACTCAGAAGGTGACTTTCTAAAGAGTGATAGGATTGTCAGTCTTTAGGATGCAACCTCTGGCTTTCTGAATATAATAATTCCTGATGCTACTTTTACATAAAAAAATAAAATAGAATACCTTGTAATAATCAATGCAGTAGATGGTAAAAAAATACTTAGTCTAGTCGCAGCTCTGTCTATATCAGTGGTTCCCAACCAGGGGTACTAGGACCCCTGGGGGTACAGGAACTGAAACAAATTGGATAGTTCTCGAGGTCCCCGGTTCAAGTCTAAGATAGATACAACATAATTCTCTTTCAGTGCCCCTCAAACCTGGAATGATCTACAGGATGAACTTAGGTTGAAGGATACTGGCCCTGTTTCATGAATTCCTCTCAGAGAAGATCTCAGATTTGAACGTTGGGAGAGATTTACGATCATCTCTAAGTGTGATTCAAGGAACTGTCGCACCTGGTCGAAATGAGCGTAGATATCATTGCAGATTGATAAATCGTGGACATGGGAAGGTGCTTCACCTGTCCTTATTTACATATGACACCCGTTATATGGGTGTGGTGATCAGCAACCTATGAATTGACAGATTTAAACATAAATTATATTATTAACAATTTGTCATTCTCCATGAAGAAATCAACACAGCCCAGAGACAATGTCCTTTAAAAGAGCAAACGCTGCCATCATCCTTTAAAAGCCAAAGTCCTTGCAAACTGCTCTACCAAGAACCACTGGTTTATTATCCTCTCACTAGTCAATTTAAGACCTGTTAACTAATCAAGATGCCAGCCACCGAAATTATAATGATAATTTATGATCTTGATAAGTATGTTGATATGGCCTGAGTGACTTAAGAAAAGCAAGGCAAAGCAAGTTAATTTGTCTTCATTACTCTTCATGTCTTCATTACTCTTCATGTCTTCATTTCAGTGCAACAACACCACTGATGGCCCACTATGTTATTTACTTCAAAGATTCAATCAAAAAACAGAAAAGGAACCAGGGAAGCCTAGTTCAGCCAGCCCACAATTAAAAGTGTCAAGTCTTATTTCCTTCACTGGATTCAAACCAAGGTCTCCCAAATGAGTGGCTGTGTCCTTAACCACTACACCACAGCACTATACTTTTGGCCAGTGTCAGTATAGCATCTCGACATTAGATCATTTTGTCACGCATCAACATCCCACCAAGTTTTAATATTTCGCCAGACACCATTAAGCACTGTGAGACTGAATATTAACTTTACACAGCCAAAGCTATTTTACGGCACAAAAATATTTTTCTTTCATTAGTGAATTAAATTGATACAGTAATTATCAATATAGGTGATGATAAATGATTTTTTCATCAAGTGAAAAGATGAGAAAATTGTGGAAACCCCAACTCTGTTACTGCCCAAGGCGTTTTTATCTAGCCTATTGTTACCACAAAAATCATGCACGAATGTGAACTTTGAAAATCCACCAGACGTAGTCACAATATATATATTTTTATTTTAGGCTTACTATAACGTAGCTACTGAAGGTTGTAGCCTGTGACGTTTTTGTCTATCCTGACCCAAAAAGCAGGCACGGACGTGTATTTTGAAGATCCAACAGAAATGGTCGCAATATAACCATAAACAGTTTTAGTAAAGGCTTACTTTAATGCAGCTACTGATGTTTGCAGCAAGCACAGTTTTTGTCTATCCGGAATAAATCCTAATGTATCATTTGCATTGACTGCCAGGAGATTCAAATGCAGTAACCTCTACACTATTTAACAAGGGGTAGTCAGTTAGTCACTCACTAAGTCAGTCAGTAAGAGACATTCGTTCTTCTTGGAAGGCTCCACTTACGTGGTCCGGCAAAAAGACAATTGTGAGGGGCCAGCTGGATTGAGCGGTCCGACTGCGTCCTCTCCTGGAGGCAGGCCTCAGTACTGCCACTCAGTATGCGCTCACCTGCAGCCAATTAACTCATTATGTTTGAGCTCTCTTAAGGACTGAAGCTGCAGAGGCAGAGTGTTTGCAAGCCAGAGGCTTTGCAGAGTTCCTCAATGCCATGGTTACCTCCCAGCAAACACTTTACGTAACCACTACCAACCGTGACATTACCTTCTTATGACGTTGTGGCAACGTTGTCCGAAGGTAATTGCATGACCACATCTTCCTCACCTGCTCAGGACATCGTACAAACGCAATTAAATGACGTACCTACAATGTAAAAACGTATGTACCAGTTTGGTAACGATCTTATGTAACTATAACTGGAAAGGTTTAACTGCTATTTTTGTTGCGACACCGTACTTTGTACAGAGTTCAACTGAAGAAATAATAATACTCCAATACACACAATTGATCAATTTAAATGCCATGTAGCCTAATCTGTCACAAGATGGAAGGCATACACAAATTAACTGTGCACGCATGGACAAGCCGCAGCTCGAGGGTCCCACCCAAGCGTGCCGCACAAGCCCTGAAAAGTGAAGCCAAAACGTCTCGATCGCCCCCTGGTGAGTGGTCCCAGTATAGGTCATAAACCCCGCCCTCCCCATGTTATTCAATGGGACGCGAGACCAACTAAACAATTAAATTACCCTTCAAATATATTTTTTCCGAAGCTGGTTTCTGTCATTTGCTGTAGTTTGTATCACGCTAATGTAAATTCAAGAGTTTGTTTTTAAAATAAGTTTGTTTTTTGTTAGTTATTTAATGCTCTAAAAACGGTGGTGTGACGTCGTGATTCACAGCTGTGATTGACAGCTATCTGAGCCGAGGAGCCACTGAATCTTCGGAGGACTGAGGAGATTGGAACTTTACATTTAATCTCTAAATTTCTATAATTTCACACGGACATAATGGGTTGTTCTGCAGTACATTGTGCTAACCGATCTGGCATTTCCAATCGATCTTTGAATTTTTTTCGGTAAGTTAAATTTATAAGCTATTTAATTAGTAAATACATGTAATGGGCTAGCTAACGTTAGCTAAAAGACAACAAGCCTCGTTAATAGCCATGTTAATAGCTAGCAGGTGATCGTTAGCTAGAAGTTACCAATTATTTTTGTATTAGGCCTATTCTAAATTAAGGTTAAACATGATGTAAGTTAGGCTATAACATATCGTCTAGGTTTAACAAGCAAAGGTTGTACTGTACTTGGACTTGCGATTGATTACGGTATGCGCATTCTGCGAGGGAGAGTGAGGGCGGGGCACAGGGGTGGGGCCGTTGATTTCGCGGCTTTAGGGCTTTACTTCCTTCTCGCTACTGCGCATAACTACTGCGCAGAACTGGTCCCAAGATCGCTATCTGCGCAGACGCAAGTCCAAGATGTCAGCGTCGTATCAGGACACTGGTGGCTTCATTTTTCACCAATGGAAAAGAGCGAAAGGGCGTCGTCCATTATATATACAGTCTATGGTCCCACCATGTCTTCGCTGTAGTATATGTACTCCTAAATAGTGAAAGGTTTACCTCAGCAATTACATTATCGCGGTGGTTGTATACTTCTGATTTGTTAAACTATACGTTTTTTACTCCAGTTGAAGATAATTCCGATTTAGTCGTGTCTGTGAGTTTTCACAAGTATCTTCTCTGGTTAGCCCAATAGCTATTGTGTTTAAGTTTCAATCGCTATCATAGTTTTTTTTTTTCTATTTAGAAATGATGTAATCATTTATGTTAACCTTTCAAACTACAGCAAGGTACTTTCTGTTTTTCTAATTAAGCAATTTTCCAATTGTGTCATTTCTGGACAAGGAATCTCAGGTAAGCTTATTTAACTTTACAAAGCAGATAGCTATCTGTTCTATCTAACAAATAAGCTAAAATCACTTTGGTTGTTATCGAATAACATTGGCTCTGTAGAGCATGCCAACTAGCGTTAGCAAGCTACTGTAGCTAACTAGCTAGCTTGATTGATTAATTTTTTTTTTCTCCAGACAGGCTGAGCTCAGTTCAAGGAGTGTTTCAATTGCTGGGACAGAAATAAACACTCATGTCGAGTTTGAGTATACAAGGTGTGACTAAGCACGCGGTAATCATCATGTTTTTAAAGTATTTCCGCTGTGTACATTTTTGCTGTAACGTGCACTAGGCTGCCGAGTGGAACATTAAAACATTAATTTCCATCGCAAGATAATTTTGACACGGAAAACCTGCTAAGCAGATTTGAGCAAGTACACAATTTTTTAGTCATATTTTAACCAACATTGAAATCCTAAATATGCATTCTCATTTATTGTTGCAGCTTTCCCTGACTGTAAGAAGAACCACAGGCTAAGCAGCTGAAGTGACTGTAAACACAGATGATCAATAGAATAATGCTGTAACTAGAGGCTTGTGCAATATGCTGTAGTGTTTTATTTATGCAGCTTTAGGGTAAGCAATATGTATTGGTAGCTTTTTGATATAATTGGCTTGAGTTCTTTAATATCAAGTAATATTTCACTTTCTCTAGTTATTGGGCTACCAATATGTGATGCATAAAAATTGCAGAGCAACTTTAGCTTTTGTTATCATAAAGACAATGTCCCCTTAATAGTTTGGTCAGTCTCAACTAAGATATGTAGACTGAGACCAGTAATACAAAAATATTAATAATATACAGCTCTGGAAAAAATTAAGAGACCACACCTATTTTTTCTTAAATCAGCCATTACATTCAAGTGTCTGTTAAATTCCAACACAGGCACACCTCATTTTACTCAATGAGGTACTGATTAGATGATTACCTACTAAACCAAATCTAAAACTAATGAGGAAATTATAAAAGCCACAGCTGTGGTCATCACTATTCTCTTGCAATAGAACCAGCTGGATGGCAAAAACCGAGCAAGTAGTACCTCAAAGGTAATAACTATTCAGCATGACAAAAGAGCTGAAAAGAAAAGCTTTGATTGGGGAAAAGGTTTCAATTCTGACTTTACTGGCTGAGGGATACAGTGAGTGCCAGGTTGCTTCCATCCTGATTTTATTTTTCCAGAGCTGTATAACCATTGAGTCACCTCATAAGTACTCAAATGTTAAGGTATTTACTGAGTTCACATAACTGCAGGTGCAGTTATGGCTCCCAAAAACAAAGGAAGGTGAAGATAGAATTGATGACCACTCAGACTCATCTCTGACAACGAGGAAGAGTAAAGCTTCCATTTTTGCTTGTGTTATTGTATTTTCACGGTTGGATAATATTACTTGTTTGATCAGTTTATAGTTTAAAAGAACTTAGGCATTAATGTTGTCTTATGTTCTTATATTTTAGTTATTTGTAAAAATGGCCAATTTGATTATATCTCTTATGTGATCAGTTGATAGTTGGATTTCAATTAGAAGGATATAACACTATTAGTGGAAAAAGTAATTGTTTAGCCTGATTATTGCCATTGAAGACCTGCAATTTAATTGTAGTGAACTAGGTGGGATTTCCTACTTTATCCTTCCTGTTTGTTTTGAAGTCCCACACAGTTCTGATTTCAATTTCTGTACCGTTGACCAACTTGGGAGAGTGTGAGGTGGGTGATCAATAAAATGATTTTTTAATTACATACATTTTCTTGATTGTTTGTAAATGTTAAATATTTTCATATCTCATATGGGGCTCTTCTATATAATGTAATTTACTTTGTTAGGAGATAATACCTGGACTGATGATCAAACAGTATTGACATAATTTTATCTGGAAAGGGATTCATAGAATAAATGTCTACATAATACCTCAAATGCTCACTGTAAAACTAAAGTCTGTTTAGAGCCCTGCTGAATGCTGTTGTGCACCTTTAAGAGGGCATGGGACAGTTGGAGGGGATAAACGCACATTGTGAGATATGCTGACTGGTCAGAAATTAACATAACTGTACCTATTTATAGCTGTAGGTATGACTATACAAATTTTTCAGTGCAAAAGATTGTTACGGCATATTAAAATACCTGGTACAAAATATTGTTACACAAATTACAAATGGATTACTTTAAATAAATTGCATTTCAGGTTGTATTTATGTAAGATCATTATCTAACTGTTCAAAATGTAAGTTACCTTGCTAGTACGCCGTGACAATGCAATATTGTTTGCTGGGAAATGACTACATGAACAAAATATCTAGTAGGGTTGACAATGTGGTTTGTGCTTTAAAAAGAGCAGGAGAGTATATTGTCATGTACTTGAAAAACCAGCAGGAACATTGTGGAATGTAGGAATATAAGGCAGAAAACATGTTAATATATAAAAACTTTTGATAGCTACACTTGGTTGGATATTTTTGGGTGACTTTCAGTAACAAAACTGTTCTCTCAGTCTAATTGGTTATATGATATTGTGCACAGACTAATTTAACATGAATACCGAAAATAAATATAGAAAACATCCATTTAAAAACTACTAGCCCTGTTCGTTACTCTGTAAATGGTTATAAACAGGGCTAGTAAGATTTTACTTGGGGTAGTGGTAATTTTGGCCTACTAGCCCGGCAGGCTAGTGCCAAAAATCCTTTAGATTCAACCCTGCATAGAGCAAGTATCATGAGGTTAGATTCATTTGTTTTTTGCCAACTGTAACAGATGCTGGAGATGGAAAATAGACTGTGGTGAATACAACGATGTAAATAGCCTATGGTAAATAGCCTATGGTAAATAAATTGATTTATCGTGGTAGATCACTATTTCTAAGTGAACACAGAGTTCAGAAGATGCTTAAGCATCATTTTATTGACATCAATTATCTCAAAGCATGTACATGATAATCAGTCATCTGTCACACACATCATAACTGTATTATTCGTTATTTACAGGAAAATATTTAGAAGTTGATTCATGCATGCTGTGAGTTGCCTCTGTGTCCGGCTTCAGTCTTCTCCTCCAGTCCTTTGTCCCAAAGTAGACATTAATACATTTCATTATAATTCGCCTGAATTATGATTGCTCCTACTGACCGGTAATTACTTCTGCTTAAATATATGACTAGTGCATCACTTTACCACACATTATAATAATTGTAATAACATCTAAAACACATGATTATAACAGTTGTGATTATCACTCATAATAGAAATATTATTTTCATGCATGTGAATTATGCACAGTCCAGTCTTTGTGTCATGTCACAGGGAGCAACTACTAAGACGTTCTGGTGGATTGTGACAATAGACTTTGTTAAATAGACTGTGGTAAATAGACCATACTATACAGTATGTAAATAGACTATAGTGATTAGATTGTAGTAAATAGACCATTCTGAATTTAAAAAAAGAAATAATTGTGAACATGATTAGACTATGGTAAAGGCTCTTTAATAAAACTGATCACCATCCTCAGTGTCGTCCTTGAATCCAGAGGCCACTATGCTCTGCAGTTCTGTTGTTTCCTTTTCAGATGTTGGGGGTAAAATTGATTTCAGCTGGTTTTCAATAAGCTGAAGTCTTGCTTTACATTTTGTCTTGTAAAGTTCCTTATTTTTCACAACACAAGCTCTGATCTGTTTTTCTGCATTATCACAAGATGTAGCCAATGCCAAGCGTTCTGTTTTAAAACGTGGGTGGTTGGGATCCAAAGCCATTAGACGTCCCAGGCTGTTGATTCTGTCCATCAAGTACTCGCTGGAGATCTCAGTGTAGGTTCCAGAGATCATGTTCACCTGATTTGCAATATTGCAAGCTTCAAATGCCTGTCGGTAAATCATATCCTTCAAGAACAAATTCGAACCATATTTCAGGTTTGAATTCCCAGCATTTTTGGTAAAATCCTGCAGGGATGTCTTCAAACATGTGTTAATAATGTTTGATATCATCTGAAAGAACTGCACCATTTTACGCCATTTCTCTTGCAGAATGCCCATTGCCTGTAGACCTTCAGCTAGCATTTTAATGGTTGAGTCAAATTCAATGTCCTGGACATCAGAGTTTCTCAATTTGTTGAGGATTTCAGCTAGCCCTCTTTGCTTTTCCTCCATTTTTTCCAGAGACCTTTCGTACTTCTGACTGGCACTTTCAAACTGGGCTTTCATTTGCTCAATACGGAAGCGGGCATTTTCTGAAGACATCTGACCTGCTGGTCCTGTGCTTGAACTTTGAACTTTACTCATTCCTGGGCTAGTAACTGGTAAGGCAGACGTTTGTGTGATTTTTTTGGCTGAACAATCAAACTTCATTGCAGACTTCTTTACGCTCTTAATTTGTTTGATCACTTTTTTGTTCTTGGTGTCATTGTCATGCTTGTCCTCAGAAGCCCTTGAACTTAGGTCAGTGCAAATGGTAATGATCTCTTGACACATTTGCTCTGCCTGAGTCTTTGTGGGAGATTGGTCTGCTTGTTCTATGCTTGACAGCAGATTTTCGATTTGTTCCTTGAGCCAGTCAGTCCTCATCTTTCCTGTTTTCTCATCTACAACCTTTGACCATTCAATTTTGTCCTTCTGAATAATGTCATATAAGGTTTGGGCAGTAAGAAGCAGCATAGGAGACTGGCAAAGAACTTCATTTGTCGCATACGTGTTAATAGGATTTTCCGATGTCTTTTTAAATAAGTTTACTGCAAGTGAAGGCAATTTCAATGGAACAGTCAAAAAATTTGTGATTGCTTCAACAAAGTTCATTCCAATCATATCCCAACCTGATGGCATGGAGTCCATGGCCTTTTTGAAATCTTCATAAGACTTATCCTGCAACTTCTGTAGTTTCACATATTCTTTTTCAGCTAATTCATTTTCCTTCTCAAGTATATCTTTCTGTACCTTTTGGTATTCCAGCATATTCCTAACCTCTTCCAGTTTTGTGCCATAACTCTGTTTTGCACTTGTGCACGTCTCTAAAAGCTCTGAAATCAATTTAGTAACATGAGCAAACTTATTTTCAACAGATTTGGCCAGTTCCACACAACTGGCTGATATGTTGTTAATGCTATCTAAGGTGTCAGGAAGAAGGTTTTTAACAAGGGCATCATCATTCTGGACAAGTATATCGACAGCTGTCTTGATGTAGGGTGGCACATTTTGTGTGTGCAAGCGAATCTGGTCCATGCTTTTGTGGGCTTCGTTAAAGGCTTCCCAACCTGAATTGCACACTTGCAGGAGGCAGGCACGAAATGAATCAGGATATTTTATGAACATGAATCCACCAGTAGGTTCTCCAGCCTTGATAGAGAAGTCTTGTTTGGAGGAGATGAAGACTAGCTCACCCAGGAAGGCTATTGACATTGGTGCTGGAGTCAGGTATTCTTCCCAGTTGGCATGAGCTTTAGAGATGATTGCAGTGTCTTCTCTGCATTGAGATGCCTTGGTTAAGCTACTGGTAGCTCTGATGAGGTCTTTGGCAGCCATGGGTCCTAAGGAGGGAAAACATCTTACTATAAACATTACAGATAATACGTCTTATTGGTGACTCTTTAAATAAAGTTCAGTAATAAGACATTGCATTTATAATACCAATGCAATAGCATTTAAAAACCGTATTAACCATGTATCCAAAATGTGTGTGTATAAAGTTATTTACACTCACCTAAAGGATTATTAGGAACACCTGTTCAATTTCTCATTAATGTAATTATCTAATCAACCAATCACATGGCAGTTCCTTCAATGCATTTAGGGGTGTGGTCCTGGTCAAGACAATCTCCTGAACTCCAAACTGAATGTCAGAATGGGAAAGAAAGGTGATTTAAGCAATTTTGAGCGTAGCATGGTTGTTGGTGCCAGACGGGCCGGTCTGAGTATTTCACAATCTGCTCAGTTACTGGGATTTTCACGCACAACCATTTCTAGGGTTTACAAAGAATGGTGTGAAAAGGGAAAAACATCCAGTATGCGGCAGTCCTGTGGGCGAAAATGCCTTGTTGATGCTAGAGTTCAGAGGAGAATGGGCCGACTGATTCAAGCTGATAGAAGAGCAACTTTGACTGAAATAACCACTTGTTACAACCGAGGTATGCAGCAAAGAATTTGTGAAGCCACAACACGCACAACCTTGAGGCGGATGGGCTACAACAGCAGAAGACTCCACCGGGTACCACTCATCTCCACTACAAACAGGAAAAAGAGGCTACAATTTGCACGAGCTCACCAAAATTGGACAGTTGAAGACTGGAAGAATGTTGCCTGGTCTGATGAGTCTTGATTTTTGTTGAGACATTCAGAAGGTAGAGTCAGAATTTGACGTAAACAGAATGAGAACATGGATCCATTGTTTAAATGCCACAGCCTACCTGAACATTGTTTCTGACCATGTTCATCCCTTTATGACCACCATGTACCCATCCTCTGATGGCTACTTCCAGCAGACTAATGCACCATGTCACAAAGCTCGAATAATTTCAAATTGGTTTCTTGAACATGACAATGAGTTCACTGTACTGAAATAGCCCCCACCGTCACCAGATCTCAACCCAATAGAGCATCTTTGGGATGTGGTGGAACGGGAGCTTCGTGCCCTGGATGTGCATCCCACAAATCTCCATCAACTGCAAGATGCTATCCTATCAATATGGGCCAACATTTCTAAAGAATGCTTTCAGCACCTTGTTGAATCAATGCCACGTAGAATTAAGGCAGTTGTGAAGGCGAAAGGGGGTCAAACACAGTATTAGTATGGTGTTCCTAATAATCCTTTAGGTGAGTGTATAGTGTGGTTCCCTTTCAGAAAATGGGCAGCAATGGGGAAACACTGTTTTTGCAACTAATCCTGCTACAATGCGGTGAGATTCTAACTTTTAGTTTCTGCTGTTTTGCACACATTCTTTCCACAAAGAAACCTTTGCAGATAAATAACTGCCTTGGTTGAGGAAGCAATGACACATTTGATAGAGGTATTTTCCCTGTTTGTTGATGTTTGAAAGATCTATTTGTAAGTGCCATTGCATTGGGTGCAGGAGTTACCCTTGCCATTTTGACATTTAAAATGTTAGTCATTTTGCAGACACAACTTACAATAAATGCATTCCTCTTAACGTGTCTTAGAAAACCAACATCATAATAAGTACAATTTCCTTCAGCAAAGCCATCAACTTTGTTGGCAAAGTGTTCCAGACTTCAAGCAGTCATTGCCTGCAAAGGATTCTTGACAAAGTCAAGAATTTCGGGACCTAACTGGATTTGGCATAATAGGACCCTTTGTTTTGCGTCTTTTGCAGTTATTTTGTCTTGTTTTGTTTTATGGAGGGATTCAAATACATGAGATATTTTTTAAATAATAGCCTAATTTGCATAATTGAAACAAATTATTCTTATTAGGATAATGGTCTTCTTTGCATTGTGTTACTGGGCTGTTGTTGCTCCTAGACGCTTCCACTTCACAATTACAGCACTGACTTGTGGCATCCTATGACAGTGCCACTTTTAAAGTCACTGAGCTCTTCAACACGACCCACTGTACTGCCAATGTTTGTCTTTGGAGATTTATGCTGGATTTTATGCACCTGTGAGCAATGGGTTTGGCTGAAATACCTGACCTCAATAATTACTAGGCGTGTCCAAATACTTTTGGCCATATAGTGTATTTCTGGATACAGCAAATTTTTGTAGACTAATTATAGCTATATGCACCTAAATGAACTTGATGGATTTTTTAGGGGTGTACTCACTTTTGTTGCCAGCGGTTTTAGACAATGGGTGTGTGTTGTGTTATTTTGAAGGGACAGCAAATTTACACTGTTATAAAAGCTGTACACTCACTAATTTAAATTGTAGCAAAGTGTCATTTCTTCAGTGTTGTCACATGAAAACATGTAATCAAATATTTACAAAAATTTGAGATACTGTAAGTAACGTATTCTAAGTAATAATTTCTTCATGAAAAGATATAATCAGATATTGACAAAAATGCGAGGGGTGTACTCACTTTTGTGAGATACTGTATGTCACATTGCAATCAGCACATGATTGGTTAACTGGGATTATAAAGCATAGTTGGAAAAATCTATTTTAATTGTTTTTAATAAAAATGGAACGCAAGAGAAAACAAGCATTCGGAGCTGAAAAAAATCAGCGTTCTTCTTGACGAGTTAGAGGGACCAGCACCTATCCATCAAAAACAGAAGGGGAAACCAGGGACAGTTGTAACACTTTTTGCAATTTTCCCTATGAATCAAAAAAACATTTACACCTAAATTGTAAATGGTATTTACACTGGAAAAAACATTTACAATTTGCTATATTATAAATTTCAATGAGTCAACTACTGAAACAATGTATTTAAGGGGTTTATGAAATGTCTACAGGTTGCAAAATTGATTTAAATACAGTCACTCCACTGTTACAACCGTTCCAGTGTACATAGACGGTTGTAACATGTCTAAGATACATATAATGAATCAATCAAATACTCTAAATTAAAAATATGATTAATCATTCACCTTATTGTGACTATTCATTTCCTTTTTAAAATAATGATTACATTTTTTCACACTACATGACAAAGAAGAGTGGAAGCCGTCAAATTACATTGCATGAAAATTGTTTAATGGGTAGGAAACACATCAAAAGTTTTAATATGGTTCAAAATCAAAATGGATGATTTTAAGGACAACATTGCCTATGAGGTGGGGAGACTCAGCAGTCCACATTGATGGAATCATTCCTACTCACAGTTGTGGCAAGTGTAAAGGTCACTTCCTTCTGTGCAGACCTTGTGTGCCCAGTCTTTACAGGATCAGCACTGGAGCCAGACCCCCCTTGACCTGGAGTAACTGTCCAGGCACACAATGCCTGCACAATCCACTGATTTGCCCTGTTTTATTAAATCTTTATCCCTCTTCAGCAGAAGTAGTGGGATTCCCCTCTCTATTCCTCTTTTTGATACACTTCTCAAAAAATGTAAGGGCATATGTAATCACCACAGTATAACACCAAGTCAATTAAACTTCAGGAATATCAGTCTGTCCAAAGCATAAGCAATTTTGAATCAATGTCACTTGTGTTGGTGCAAATGAAAGTGACAACAGGTGCACTGGAGAGGCAACAGCAAGGGAATGGTTTTGCATGTAGTGGCCACAGACTATTGCTTGCTTATCCTTCCTGCCTGATTCTTCTCTAAGTTTGCATTTTACTAGTGTCCCTGTCACTACTGCTAGAACGAGGTGGTACCTGCAACTATTCAGGTTGCACAGGCAGTCCAGCTCCTCCAGGATGGCACATCCATAGGTGCCGTCACTAGAAGGTTTGCTGTGTCTACCAGTACAGTCTCTAGAGCATGGAGGAGATACCAGAAGATGGGCTGTCACACGAGGAGAGATGGACAGGGCCATAGAAGGGTATCAACCCAGCAGCAGGACCGGTATTTGCTCCTTTGTGTGAGGAGTAACAGGAGGAGCACTGCCAGAGCCCTACAAAATGACCTCCAGCGGCATACTGGGTGGCATGAGGGCCCGACATCCTCTAGTGCAGTGGTCACCAAATAGTCGATTGCGATCGACTGGTCGATCTTCACGGCATTCCTAGTAGATCGTGAACCCTTTTGTAAATGTGCTGTTTTTTACTACTTTTTATACCGAAAAATATACAGTGATTCGTTATGTGATTGGGTGTGTGTACGTTCTACTGTGTCGGAAAATACAATTAAACCAATCAGAAGCTATATTACAGCAATGTGCTTAACAGTGCGTGTAGTCTATCGTACAGTGACACTGTATGGCAGTGCACAGTTATTGATGTTCGGTGGTGGAATGTTAGCTGTCAGACATCCAGCAAAATGGCTGAGGGACCGGTAAAAAAGAAGGCAAAAAAGTACAATTTCCATGATGAATGGGAACATGAATTTCTGTTCACCACAGTGAAGGAAAACACGATATGCCTGATATGTCAGAAGGCTATATCCTTATTTAAAAGAGGCAACCTGAAGCGCCATCATAGCACCGCTCATCCGAAATTCACAATGACATGACATTGAACAGCTCTCTGCTAAAATGCAGGAAGTGTTTGGTTTGCCAATGGGAGTAGACATGGAAATAATTGACTTACAAAGTGACATTGAATTGAAAGCTAGATCGAGAGACAAGGACTTTTGGGGACTTGTGAGTAGAGAGAAGTATGCACTCATTTCAACATGCGCGATTAAGGTGAAGGCCTTTTTTGGATCTACGTACCTAAGTGAAATGGCCTTTTCACAGATGAAAATAATAAAGTCAAAATACCGTTCTCGCCTTACAGATGCACATCTAACAGACTGCATTAGACTAGCCATGTCGAACTATGAGCCAGACTACGACTCACTTGCAGATAGTGTCCAGTCCCATCCATCACACTGACTGAATGACAGGCAGACAGACACTGTTCTCCTCTTGACACTTATTTTCATGTGTATCATATTGAGCCTCTCTTAATTTACTCTATTTTTGTACAGTCATATTACTACAATTCAAAACTAAAGTGCATTTACATTTCTATTTGCAGCTTGTCATTGGAATAGTTGTTCATTGTTGTGTGTGTATTGGTTGAGATGGTTATTTATAGTTAAGTTACTCAATATTGTAACGTGCCATGGTAAAATGCAATACTATTATTTCGAGTGTGTTATTAATATTGGTAGACTTGGTTCATGTGCATTGCTAAAATGCAATACTATTGATGGGCATGCATTTGTGTGATAAGCCTGTTATTGATTAATGGTAAACTTGATTCCTGTGCATTGTTAAAATGCAATAATATTGATGGGAATGCATTTGTGTGGTAAGCCTGTTATTGATTATTGGTAAACTTGATTCATGTGCATTGTTAAAATGCAATAATATTGATGGGAATGCATTTGTGTGGTAAGCCTGTTATTGATTATTGGTAAACTTGATTCATGTGCATTGTTAAAATGCAATAATATTGATGGGAATGCATTTGTGTGGTAAGCCTGTTATTGATTATTGGTAAACTTGGTTCATGTGCATTGTTAAAATGCAATACTATTGATGGGAATGCATTTGTGTGGTAAGCCGGTTATTGGTTAATGTGACTTGTAATATACAATTCTAATTGCATCCATTTGTGTGCCAAGCCTGTTAGTGAGCATAGTAAAATAATATTGTTAACCTCTATTTTGTATATTAAGGCGGCGTTTGTTGGTGCTTACAGACAGAATGATGTTTTTATAGTGAATTACATTTTAAGATCAAATGTTATTAATCGATTGTTTTTCAATGGTAGATCTCAGCTTACGTTTTGAATAAAAATGTGATCTTGGGCTACAAAAGTTTGATGACTACTGCTCTAGTGGGACCTGTGCTCACAGACCAGCACTGTGTAGCTCAATTGGTATTCGCCAGAGAACCCCAGAATTGGCAGGTCCATCATTGGTGCCCCGTTCTCTTCACAGATGAGAGCAGGTTCACACTGAGCACGTGACAGACCTGTCTGGAGACGCCGTGGTGAACGTTATGCTGCATGCAACATCATCCAGCATGACCGGTTTGGTGGTGGGTCAGTGATGGTCTGGGGAGGCATATCCTTGGAGGGTCTAACAGACCTCCACGTGCTAGCCAACGGTACCCTGACTGCTGTTAGGTACAGGGATGAAATCCTTACACTGGTGCAGTGGTCCCTGGGTTCCTCCTGGTGCAGGACAATGCCCGGCCTCATGTGGCCAGAGTGTGTAGGCAGTTTCTGGTTGACGAAGGCATTGGTTGCCATTGACTGGCCCTCATGTTCCCCAGACTTGAATCCAATTGAGAACCTCTGAGACGTTATGTATCGGTGCATCCGACGCCACCAAGCAGGGCCACAGACTGTCCAGGAGCTCTTTGATGCAGGTCAGGCAGGAGATCCCCGAATACACCAACCTTCACCTCATCAGGAATATGACCAGATGTTGTTGGGAGTGCATACAAGCACATGGGGGCCATGCTTACTACTGAGTCACATTACGAGTTGCCGTGATGAAATTCACGCAAGTTGGAACAGCCTGTGATTTCACTTGTTTACTTTGATTTTTGGTGTGAGTTTGAATCCAACCCTCAATCGGTTGGAGATTTTGGTTTCCCTTGACCATTTACGTCATTTTGTTTTCAATAAATTACCCAATGTACAATAAAGATTTTGATCTTCAAATGATTTCCTTCATCGAGACCCGATGTGTGATTTAGGTGTTCCCTTACATTTTTTGAGCAGTGTATTTAGCATGCTGTAAGCAAATATGGGTTTACACTGACTATTAGCATGCAACTATTTATTATTAACTCAGAATTTGATGTAGTTTATGTAGGCCTATAGGTTTTTAAAATATAAATGAACAACCGTCCTGTTATCACCAGCCATGTTTTCACCTCATGTGAACTAGCTTGACTGCATGCTTGACACATGTTAGTCATTCCGGTTTTTAACTTACGAAACAGTGATTCTAATTACATTTGTTTGGATTCCTAGATATCTGATCCTAGGACAGTATCCAAAAGATACATCTGATTGAAAAGTGACATTTAGACCTCAAAAAACACTTTTGCTTGTAACTTTCTCTGGGAGTTTCAAATGTGGCTCCTTTTTTGTAAGCAAAAAGACAATTGTGATCACTCTAGAATTGTAGGTGTTACAACCGTCCCATGCTACAACTGTACCTGGTCTCCACTAGCCTACCAGTAGCCTACGATAAGGGTTATCAGACTAGTGCACATTTATTTTAAAAACCTTTATTTCTTGTTTAATGTATCCTCAGTTGACAATTGCATTCAATTACATTCACATCCACTCACGCACTTAACAAGCGATGTTAGTTGGGAAAAAGTTTACCCCAGTAGCTTTCCTATAAAATACATTTGATTAAATACAAATTAATCTGTCAACTCTAGCCATTTATTTTACTTTATAATCCATTACCCTAAGCATAAGCATCTTCAACATGAAAAAAAAATCACTCAACTTTTATTTTCTGTGTCAATAATTAGACATTGATCTTTGGGGGTTGCCCCTTGTTACCCCACATGGCATTTGAATAGGAGGCAATTGAAGATAATGTGAATAAGGTAATAGAGTTGTAATAACACATACTTTCATAAAACAATACAGAGAATTGATTTGAAAAACATAAGAGGTGTACCTTTCAGATGAGATGTAATAAAACACAGCACACTTGTTTGTAGATCTCTATCACATATTCATAGTGTGCTATTCAAAATGTTATACTAGAAAGATAAATGAATGTGAAATCAGGGAAACTGAAAATGGCAATTCTAAGGGGTGTACTCTGGACAAAGAAGGTAAAATACAAGTGGTTTTAGTGGTAAATGTAATATGCATAGAAAGCTATTAAAATAAGAGGATGTCCATTAGGTAATAGAGTTGAAAAATTACATTATTTGTCAAATATAATAGGGAAAAGGAATTTGGAATAAATAAGGTGTATCTCAGAAGTGGTGGAATAGCACACACTTGATTGTAGATCTGTAGCCACAATGGATTTTAACTGTTTACAAATGATTGTGCAGATAGATGAATTCAGGGAAAATTACGAGAATTTTAAATGAAGGAAGGTCAGTGACCAAAGGAAGGTCAGTGACCAAAATAAAACTGGTTTTAAATATATGTCATTATTATCTATTAGAATATATTAAAAATCGTAACGGCACAAACCAGCACGAACAAACAATAGTTTTATGGGTGAATTTGAAGGATTTGGGGGGCTGAGTGACCTCGGAGTTATCTATAAAATATTTTTTAGGACTAATATCAAAAAATTTACAGCAGCACAATTGGACGAGAAGCGATTAAAGGTATGTGTAAAGATGATCCGCCATCCAGCGCAAAACTACGGCAAAATAGGCTTAATCGTTTGTGCTGGTTTGTCCCGTGAAAATGTGTGTGCTGCTATCATGTTTTAGATATTAAATAATATTTCATAGGTGAAATTCACTCAAAATAGGCTAAATAATTTGTTCTCCATTTTTGCCGATAAAGGTTTGTTTTTGCGACTGCTTTCTTACCGATAGTGACAGAGCTATAGTGGAAAGGGAGTTAAGCCAGTGCGCTATCCAGTGGAAATGTACAGTGGATATAAAAAGTCTACACACCCGTGTTAAAATGGCAGGTTCTTGTGATGTTAAATAATGAGACAAAGATAAATCATATCAGAACTTTTCACTATCATGAATCCAGCATCTTGAGCCAGTTTTGTTTCTTCAGTTTGTTTTTCCTGAGTTTTCCTGAACAAATCCCGGCTGAGTCTCCAACCACTTACACCTGCTGCGATCTGCACACCTGGTCCTGATTACCTTTCCCTGCACCATATAAGCTACGACCAGACATCCATTCCCTGCCGGATCGTTAGCGTAACCAGTACGTTTAGCTCCCGTATCCAGCTGCTAGTTTTTGGAAAGTCTTTTGCTGTTTTTGTCTTGTTGCCTGTCATTAATCTGCCGCCTGTACCTCTGTCTACAGTTACCCACCTGGATTGTCAAACACCTGCCTGGCTGTCTACTTCACAGCAGCCCATTTTGGATCAGCACACAAACCTCCAGTCTTCCAGCCTCTCTCCCTGCCGACCAACAGGACCTAATCTTTTTCCCATATTCAAATTCCAAATAAACACTCACCTTGTATTTTCTACTTACCTTGTCTTGGTCTGCTTTTGGGTTCCTGCACAAGACTTATCATGACATTCCCACCTTTAATGTGACCTATAACGTGAGCAATTCAATTGAAAAACAAACTGAAATCTTTGTGGGGGAAAAATTAAAAAACTCACAATAACCTGGTTGCATAAGTCTGCACACCCTTAAACTTTTACTTTGTTGAAGCACCTTTTGATTTTAGTCTTTTTGGGTAGGTGTCTATTACCATGGCACATCCTGACGTGGCAATATTAGCCCACTCTTCTTTGCAAAAGTGCTCAAAATCTGTCAGATTGCAAGGACATCTGTGTACTGCTCTCATTAGATCACCCCACAGCTGTTCAATTGTATTCAAGTCTGGGCTCTTGCTGGGCCATTCCAAAACGTTAATCTTCTTCTGGTGAAGTCATGCTTTTGTGGATTTGGATGTGTGCTTTGGGACGTTGTCGTACTGAAAGTTGAACTTCATCTTCAGCTTTCTAACAGACGCCTGAAGGTTTTGTGCCAAAATTGCCTGGTATTTGTAACTGGTCATAATTCCCTCCACCCTGACTAAGGCCCTGGTTCCAGATGAAGAAAAACAGCCCCAAAGCATGATTCTGCCACCACCATGCTTCACTGTAGGTATGGTGTTCTTCAGGTAATGTGCAGCATTGTTTTTGCACCAAACATACCTTTTGGAATTATGGCCAAAAGGTTCTACTTTGGTTTCATCAGACCATGACACACTTCCCCACATGCTTTTGGGGGACTTGATGTTTTTCTTTGTAAGAAAAGCCTTCCGTTTTGCCACCCTACCGCATAGCCCATTCATATGAAGAATACAGGAGATTGTCACATGTAGCACACAGCCAGTACTTGCCAGAAATTTCTGCAGTTCCTTTAATGTTGCTGTAGGCCTCTTGGAAGTTTCCCTGACCAGTGATCTACTCGTATTTTCATTAATTTTGTAAGGAAGTGCAGTTCTTCGTAATGTCTCTGTTGTGCCATATTTTCTCCACATGATGATGACTGTCTTCACTGTGTTCCATGGTATATTTAATGGTTCAGAATTTACTTTTGTACCCTTCTCCTGACTGATATCGCTCAACAATGAGATCCCTCTGATGCTTTGGAAGCTCTCTGCGGACCATGGTTTTGCTCTGAGATGCAACTCAGAAAATGTCAGGAAAATCCTATTAGAACAGCTGAACTTTAAATGATGGCAGGTGTGTAATGACTTCTATTTAACATGAGTTTGAATGTGATTGGTTAATTCTGAACACAGCCACATTCCCAGTTATAAGAGGGTGTGCACACATATGCAACCAGGTTATTGTAAGATTTTAATTTTTAATTTTTCCCCCTCGAAGATTTCAGTTTGTTTTTCAATTGAATTGTTCACATTATAGGTCACTTTAAAAGTTCTGACATGTTTTATATTTCTCATTCTTTTACATCACAAAAACATGGGATTTTAGCAGGGGTGTGTAGACTTTTTACATCCACTGTAGCTATGTACCTAAAACTGTAGCAGCACAAACAAACCTTTCAGCAGCACAAACAGAGCATAAATGATTTTGCCTATTTTGAGGCAGTTTGGAGAAGGTTGTGAGGCTGGTGACACCTAAAATTAAATGTCTAATATATAAAATGACCCATCAGCATAAACAAAAGTTTTAATGACACGAACCAGCACAAACAAAGGGGACTATTTTGGTTGAATTTGGAGCATGCTGGGGGACTGACTGATGTCATTGCAAATTATTACATTTCTAATATTAAAAACACAGATGAAGCACAAACGAAACACAAACGAATGAGCCTATTTCGACTCAATTTGGAGCATGTTGGGGGGCTGAGCTATGTCATCATCAGTAATTAAATGTCAAATATACAAAATACAGAAGCAACACAAAATTTTCTATTAACAGCACAAACGAAGCACAAAAAAACTAGACTATTTTCGTTGATTTTGGAGGATGTTGGTGGGCTGAGTGACTTCAGAATGACCTATAAAATATTATTGAATATCTATAATATTAAAACGATCATTTTAACGGCACAAATCAGCACAAACGGAGCACAAACATTTGAGCCTATTTTGCTGAAGTTTTGCGTTGGATGGGGGGCCAACTTCACGCAGGTCCTAGGAGAGGGTTAAGAACCACTGTCAGAGCATTACCCACATTCGAGGACAGTGCTAGCGTGAGCCCACTCCACTTGGTGGAGAAATGTCAAAATAACAGCGAAGTTAGGAAGTAGCTACAGCTTAAGTAAAAGGAAACTGAAATAATTTCTCATGGTCAGTAAGTGCATTATGTATTGTACATAAGATTTGCTAACTATGCGCTTGTACATAAACTTTTTGGTAATAGATGTTTGATTAGGCAACCGTCCCAGCCAACACGTTTATGTGGGGCCCACACAGTGGTGTAGTCTACGTGATACGCAGGTATACGCCGTATACCCACTAGGAAAAGTCAAGGATTTCCGTATACCCACTTACAAAAGCGCGATGATACGTAACAACATCGTTGTGACAGAACGTTCTCATTTTCATTCATAAATTCACCCCGTCTGTGTTGTGAAGCACTGACACTTGGACCTTTGAGGCTTCCGTGGCGGTGCCCTGGTTACCTATGGTTACCTTATATACTGTATATATGTCAATGAACGTTACTAAGCAACAACAAGTTGTTTCTCGCAACTAGCTAGCTAGGTAGAGCAGAGCCAATGAAACGTAAACAGACCCAAAAAACACTATTTCAGTGTTTTAAAAAGTCCGTCCCTGAAGCTACTGCCGCGGCGGGTGACACAGCTGCCGCAGATCATGACGACCGGATTACCGTTACAGAAAACCAGCCCGACAATCCAACCGCAACGTTACTGTTACCTGTTAAGTGACAGTATCATAGATATATTGTTCTATATCTATGGACAGTATCTTATATGATGTTATGTGTGTGTGTGTGTGTTTTAAAAGCATTGAAAAAGTCTTAAATTTGATAATCTCAGGCCTTAAAAGCCTTGAATTTGGTATATAAAGTCTTGAATTTTGTTACAAATGTCTTATATTGTTTGCCTTCCCTAGGATTAAGTTCATACCATAACTAAATGAACTGTTACTAATGTAGGCTAATTAAAAACTGACCGGAGCGAGGACCGAGACACAAAGTAAACACGCCTCTCTGACCGGTACCGAGAGGGGGGGTTAGCTCGGTTAAACTGATCGGCGGATGTGCGGAATGTGTCGGGTGTGTCGGAGCCTGGCTGGCCACTCGGCGCCTTCAGACAAAGCTCAAGGTAACAGGCAAACGGCTTATTAGCTAGCAAAACACCGAGCGGCTCCATTAATCTGCTCTTATAACAAACCGAGCATCTGTGATCCGTGCAGGACTTCACTGTGAGCGGACTGTTTAGAGATCATGTTACCGGCAGGTAAAGTTTAAGGTTCGCTGCTACTGTAGCGGAGCTGCAGGTAAACCACCAGGGCTCTCAAGTGTCACACATTGAGCGTGACAGTCAACGTAAAAAGCAAACGGGGCTCTGTGTCTGTCACACGGTCTGAGATTTACCCTATCAGCAGAGCAATCACGTAATGCACAGCAGACTATGGTGCAGGTAGATTATTTTTATAGTTTTCTTTAGGTACTTTATTTCTCTCAAAATATCACGACTCCTCCAAATCTCAGAGAACACGGATATATTTTGAATGTGCACAAAGTTTTGAACATGAGCAGAAATCTTGCTCAAAACACATCTGAAATATTACAGTCCAGGGGTGTATTAATTCATTAAAATGAATGAATTTATCATTGAGGTGAATAATTGTCATATGCACATTAAAGGAGGTTACTTCCTCAAAAAAGGTGTCACTCTTGTCCTTAAAACTTAAGAGCCCTGAGTAAATGCTGACCTGAGCTATATGTTTTCAGTGTTAAACACAGCTGCAGGTATTCATGCACAACTGTTGTTGGTGATTTACAGAGGTGGAAGATCGTGTATTGCAGTAAAAGTAAAAAAAACAGTGTTGTAGAGTTACAAATGACTTGTCAGTTACAAGTCCTGCATTCAACATTGTCCTTAAGTAATAGTACAAAAGTATTATCAAAATATACTGTAGGCTACTTAAAGTACCAAAAGTAAAAGTGCTCATTATCAGTTTAATATATCTTATTTTATTGGATTATATTATAATCCAATAAATTGTATTAAATGACTGATACTTTAAATATAACTGTTATATTAACTTGCCTTAAACTTGAGACATTAGTTAATGAGTGGCCTGTTGATACCTTGAACCTGTTATGGATGGATAATCTCTAAGGGAAGAGCATGGCTGGTTTTCTTAGTGTGTGATGTCCTGTGGTGTTCAGGTTCAGTTGCATTTTTCAAAAAGTTAAATATGTCTCATCTGTTCTCAACTTTAAGTGTTTTTCCAGGGCTTTCAATAAACGCCATCAATACTGAAGCAGTTGTCCGTGTATACTAGTTTGTATATGGAACCGTCACAGTGCTTAGTGTATGGGGTGTTGCTCTGGGACAGGCGAGTATGAGGCTGGGAGGGGAAATCACAGTATACTCACTACAAAAATATAGACTACACCACTGGGCCCACATGGGTTACAAATGGGCAACAGGGGTACAGAGTGGGCATGGGCTCAAAATGGGCTTCTTATCTGGGGCCCACTTGGGTCAACTGAGTAAGTCCAACATGGGCAAACCCAGTTGGGCTCCCTTTGTGGGGCCTAGGTGGTTCACTAATGGGAAATTAGTGCATGGGTTGAAAATGGGCTAAACTTGGGGGCTAATTCAGTTTTACAGTTTACTAATTCAGGAAGTGCAAACAGTCAAACCCAATTTTTTTTTTACAGATAGTACACACATATGCACCTTTGAAATTGCTTGTATCTATACAAATGCCAACACAATTGCAATTTTAACAAATTTTTGACCAATTAAAAGGATCAAGACCCTGCAGATACTGTCACAGTGGTGCAGTCAAAAGTATGCACACTTTTACTCACAATATAATTTAAACAGTTACAAAAAGACACCTAAAGGTACAGACACTGTACAACGGTGACACAAAAAAAAATAAAAACCTTTGCATGATAGATCTCGCGAGATTTCATTCAAAACTTCACATCCCCCTCGCCCTTTTCGCGCTCGCGAGGCCGCGACACCATTCACTCTCTCAGTCTCACTCACACTCTGCTGTAATTTTCGGGAGGAGATTTGGAAGATTCTCGCAGTCTTTGTAGTCAAGGCTAAGTCAAGGTAAGAAAGTTACATTTCACAATATAAATGTTAATTAAAATACATTGTTTTCAAAACACGATGTTGACCAAAAGCTTCTTGTCACTTTAGAATTTCGAATTCCCCCAAATCGCGCCATATTTTCCCTTATTTCTGGCGCCATTTTTTAATTTGTATAAGATCGATGTGCACATCAAACAGCCAAAATGAAAGCACTTCCTTATTAATTTTTCGAATGCAATTACAAGACAAGCCTGTTTAATCGTGTCTGCTCCCGATTATTTTGTGATTACAGAACAAAGCCATACAGCGACCATTTCAGCAGCTAGCTGTTATTTTAAAAGTGTGCGCATTTAATGAAAAAATCCCCTTCTCAAATGTAATTTTTTTTATAAATCTTTAACAAATGTCTATTTCATCACGGAACATTCGAGATTCAAGAAGCTTTAACACCATCTCCGCGGCCTGTGCTATTTTTTCCTTTTTTTATTTAAAGTTAGTGCTAATTCAATTAACAAATGGCACAAAATATACCGAATTAACGTTACACTTTAGAATACTGTTCCAATTCCTTCCTAATTTATGCATTATGAACTCATATAGTAGTTCTCTTAGTAGTTATCTGGGAGGTATGAAAAACATAGCAGTTATTGATTCGTTATAGAACTACCACATTCAACTGAGTGCTATTACTATTTCATTAATCAGAGTTCCTTGTTAGTTAATATTAGTAGAATGTTAATAGTGTGTTACTTATTTGTTCCTGTGTAGTTATTCATTGATGATGGAAGAGTATTCTAAAGTTTTACTAAAAATATTATTATAACACTTAACGGTCAGGGTACATGAATTATCATGAATTCATGTATAAATTCATGCATGCATTATGCATTAATATCTCATGAATCATCAGGAACTAGCCTAACACGAGTTCAACGTTTTTCATTTACAACTTCATGGATGAACAACACCTTAATTAAAACATTAACTAAGATCATTACATCATCATGAAATATGATTTATTATGCATTATTATGATTCTTTGTTTACAGTTATGCCACCATATTGTTCATCAGTGTTTCAAAGGAACTAGTCAGCATTTTATTTGAGGGTCCACACACATAATGAAGTCATTGATAGATAATGCTTAGTTAGTGATGACTACTGTTTTCAGTTACAGCACTTCCAGAAGATATTGTTTTCCCCCTGAGGACGCTCTTTGAGGTTGCTGCAATGGAGCAGAAATTGGCAGACCCCACCTTCCACAAACAAGTGGTATGTTCTAATATGACCATTTAGCAGATTTACTGGGCTGATCGTTAAAGTTTTTGCACATACAATACTATACAAAAGTCTTAGGCCACCACAAGCTTAGTTGTTTTAGCAAAGTATTAATTACCACCCACATTTATTTTTCGGTTTCTTTATTAAGATGCAGAAAGTACAGGAATTATGTACAGAAAGTACAGGAAATATGTACACAAAATAATAACAAAAAGGCTTCTTCAGGCAAAAGTCAGTATTTTGTGTAATCTCTCTTTGCACTGAGCACATCTCACACCTCTTTTGGGGGGACTGCCCTTAAGTTTTTTGAAGTAATTGTCTGGCATATTTTACCTCGGCTGCTTTCTGCACTTCCCAGAGTTCATCTTTAGATTTAGGCCGTATTCAAAAAAAATTCTGTCTAGGTGACCCCATACTGCCTCTATAAATTCAGGAAAGCTGTTTTTCTCTTCAAATATGATTATACTGTATTAGCAGTGTACTTGGAATCGTTATCATGCTAAAAAAAATAAAAACATTCCCAATATGGCACTTTCCAGAAGGAATGGCATTATAAATTAAAACCTGTCTGTACTTTTCCACATTCATGATCCCAACAATTGCTCAAGTGTAAGGGGAGATCACACTAAATACTTCCCACAATTAGCATATGGTCATTATATCATTTCTAAAACAAAAATAATGGTGGCGTAAGACGTTTGCACAGTACTGTAGCTTTTTTGCTAATAACTTAAGTACAAGTATAAAACATCTGTTAGAGAGGCAACTGCATGTATTATGGGAGTGTTCCCTGGGAATTATGAAAAATAGAGTTGTATTTAGGGACTCGATACACTATACAAATAGTAGATTACTACTTCCGATGATAATCAGAATTAATTCCCATTATGATAATCTTATTTTTCTTTAGGTTGGCGTGGTGGCAGAAATTGGAGGAAGAACATTGGATGAAGCCACCAGAAGAATGATGGCCTTTCTTTTAGACCACTCCCTATCAAGAGAGTACAATTTTGTTGGCTGCCATGGAAAGCGAGAGTTTCGGGGCTCAAACTGTTTGAGGTTGTATATGGTATGTTTACTCGCTGTTTAACATATTAATGTGCAAACAAAGGTTATTTTGTAGAGTTGAGTTCTTCATAAATCAATTTGATTGTATGCAATTAATTGTCCATACCTGGATAGAGAATACCCTTAATTATGACAATATGGACCAGGTATACTGCCAATTCAGTGATAAGTAACTGTTAATTAGTGGTGTAGCAATCACACAACTCATGGTTTATAATAAATAATAAAGTTAAATCATTATTAAATACAAGTCAGGTACTACAAATAATATAAGTAAAAATACACTAGTTACAAGCAAAGGTAAATACAATAGAACAAAAGTTACACATTTAAATTAAATTAACTGTAGTTTACAGGTACAGGTACAGAACCAGTCCCTTGTTTGTTTGTTTAATAAACCTTTGCACCAAAAATGTCGTGTTTGACAGAATATTATATCCGATACCATTATTGTATTACCTGAAAAATTACATGGTGGAGATTTCTGCTTTGTTGCAAGGGCTCAAATGAGGAATTTATCTCACTCTTTATCTATTTTACAGGAAGCTTGAAAAAAAATGCCCTTACAAACCAGATTACTAGAAGAGATTCTGAAAAGGCAGTGTCAAAGTGGCTAATTGGTGCCAGGGACAAGGGAGGAAACCGTACAGGGAGGGCACGTGGTGGAGAGCAAGATGGGTAAAAGTCATTATCATTAAAACTGCAGTTAAAAAGTGTTTAGCCTACTTATATTTGTGTAAAACACAACATTGTGCTTTTGTCAAACTTTAAACTTTTGTAGGCTAACCTACAACTGTCACCCAACCAAAATCACACACACACAGTTCAGTGGTTCTGGAGATTTATCTGAATGACTCATAAACAAAAAATGTTGAAAATGTGAAAATAAAACAAAGTGGTTCTGAAAGTTTTTTTTTAGGAAGAAAAATCTATGAGCCATATCTCTTCGCACTTGCACCTCAAGACCCAAAGTATAGAATAGCTCTAGGTGTTCTTATAAGACATTTACTGTCAGATGTGTGTCTGCTATATGTACTGACTGCATATGTGCATCATAGTTATTTATTTATATTAACATAAAATGTGGACAGTCTGATTCAGCCATGGCAAAGTATTGTGGTCACTACCAAAACATGCAGTCACTACCGTAACATGGGATGTTTTGTCAAAAATAAAGTATATTGAATTATCAACTAAATGTTATGATAGTGTTTGGTTCAATGCATATTCAAACTAATGAATCCTTAACTTTGAAATCAGTACGATAAACTTTATGCCTTCTACAAAGAAAGATTGGGTTCAAAATACAACAATTCTCATAAATTACACTAAAAATATTATACAAATTATAATCTTCATTTATTTATCCTGTAAAAATATTTTTAAAAAATAGAAGAAATATATATTTATAAGGTAGATGTAAACAAAATCGTAATAGGTCATAAGAAGCCTTCTTAATAAATTATTTAATATTGTGTTTCGGTAGTGACAAATTTGGGGAGAAGGAAAATATTCCAGCATTATCTGAAAATACAAAATGAGAATTAACTGCACAATTACTAGAAAAGCATACCTTGGATATTATACAATTTGCATATATGAAAAAATTGTGGAAAAAAAAATTTCAAGATGTTTCCAACTCTGACTTTGCACCAATTCTGTAGAATGGCCCATATAGACTCAGCAGTCTTACCTCGATCCATTGACAGTTTGCAGCTTCCCCCCACCACCTATTCTCCACACTTCTAGTCCTAACCACTTACATGCGGGGGGGGAGTACTCTGGGTTCGGGCTGAATTCAGAGCTTGGAGTCCTCCCTCCGAAAAGCACGGCAAATATGCATTAAACCTTAACCCCTCTAATTGTATGTAAGTGTGAACTCGTGAAAAGTGGTAAAAATTTAAATTTTGTGCCTCCAAAATGTGCAGTGCAGGGGGTGTTCCGGGACAGGTTTGAAAACCCCTTATCTACATAAACTTGATTTGGAGCACCAAAAGTCTAACCTGACACATCTGTTTGAACTGTGAAAAGGAATTGCAAAAGTAGAAAAATGGTTGATTTATTTATTTTCTCTTTTCAAAGGGCCGTTGGGAGAGCGACAACAGAGGACTCAGATTCTGCACTTTTGTTTTTGTATGTGAAATATAGAGTTTTCTGACAGACGACTGTAAAACTGCACTTTTGTTTTGTTTGTGAAATATAAAGTTTGTCAAAAGCCTTCACTTTTGATACTTGTCTGTTAATACACATATGTTAATAAATATTCTGTTAATAAAGTAAAGCTTGAAGTAATGGTTTCTGTTCATTGCTTACATATGTTTGTATTTAGGGGTTTACTGTAAAATAAGGTAACCCAAAAAGACAAATATGGTAGCCCATATATACACCCGTTGTAGCCCATAAGAGCCCTAGATAAGACCTATCTGGGTCCCATCATCAACCCATGTGGGCAGACTCCTGTAGTCCCTATATGGGGACTACCTAGGCTACCCATATGGGCCCGATATGGAGCCCATCATCAACCCATCTGGGCTAACACATGTGGGGCCTCCATGGAAACTGCGGCAAAATTAGCTGGGTCCCAGTTGGCTGGGGTTGCTGCTTTGAGAATACACATTGAGCAACGAAGTAAATATTTTAGCGAAATGCATGCCCTGAATAAGTATTTTCGATCATTTATTTATTCAGCTTGGTCAGAAAATAGCAGCTCACAGAAATGCAGTTTACCTCATTAAACTTTCCACAATTGCGTAGAACTAATCGCCTTCTGCAAATAGGGTGTTTCATAGACCAATTTGGAGCGGACGTAACGGACGTTTGGTGCAGGTGGCAGAAAAATAAGTCTAGGTAAATGGGTAAGATCCTCGGAAAAAATTTCTTGGTATGCAGTTGGATGTCAGAATAAGAATGCAAAAAAAGATGGCCTTCATTTTTTTAGAATACCATTGTCGAAGCTAAATGTAGACGTTTATGTTTCAAGCCAACAGACTGGATTGACGAAAGTCTCTGCATTGCATATTTCTTATCAGGTTGTGCCCCCTGTTTATCACACACAGGCAAAATAAATCATATAGTTATAATAAAGAAATATAAATTAGTAACAGAAGCAACTACAAAGCTGGCATTCTCAGTAGGCTATCTCATAATGGTAAACACCATTGACCGACATTAGCATCAATAGCTAGCGTGTAAACAGAAGTAGCATGCAAACCCAGCAGATGTTCTCATACTTAGGTATTTTAGTTTAGATCACTCGGTATTTATGCAAGCATTTAATGAATTAATTGGATACATTTATTATCTGTGATATGATATTTAACTTACAAAATAAATGGGCGTCAGGATGATGCATGTTTGTGGTAAAGAGCTTATTGTCACTTTTTGCCAGCAGTTCGGCTCAGCTGTTTATTAAAGGGTCTATTAGATGGATGGACTTATCCGACCACTGGTATTGTTTGTAGCAATGCAAGTGTAACTGATTGGTCAAGATTCGAAAACCCTCTTGTACAACCTCGTCATAACAGATTTTAGTATCAGACTTGCAACCACCAACCTCAATATACGACCAGGGGTTTCACTAGACCCAGGCTTTCGCGGATCTAGTCCTGGATGTTTTTTGATCAGCACCTAGTTTTCTGCGAGCTGATATTAACACAGCGATGGAATCAACATTTGCAAGGCGAGCAAACAAGTTCTTCTTGAATCGTGACTTCTTTTTGCGCTGTGTATTGTCATATATCGTAAGAGAAAAAAAGCAACCGGGGCTGTCAAAACAAGCAACATTGGAGCTGCACCCGAAGCCCCCCAAACCAACGCATTTTTACGCACACGTGTACCATTTAGGTAAGAGAGAGCTGGCTACTCTATGGGGCCGAGTACCGGACGTTGAAGTTACGATCAAAATCTTCAAATTTTGCTAACATACTAAAACATTTCACAAGCTTACTACATAGGTACTACATTTACATAATTTTTGTGAACACATTGATTGCGAATACAAAGCTAACGGAAATGTATTTGCTGTTTCCAAACGAAAGTGGATTTATTGAACGCACCTCCAGCCACTGAACTAATTTGGGGCAATCATAGCTATAGTACTAGCCGGTATAGTAGTCCAAATGCATAGTAGGCAGATAGACAATAGACGTTACATCTTTTATTTCAACTCGCTCATAGTTTTAGGTGTGCCTCATGATCAAAACAATACACAAGTATTTTGTAAACAAGCCCAAAATATATTCCAATATTTCCAAACGACTTCTGAAAAATGTATTAGTCGCTTATAAAAAGCGACTTTGGACCACCCTGGCTGAAACTACTAGACCGAATCGAATTTGATTTCTAAAAATAATTTTTCCTCACAATAATAACGAGGTGAAATCAGTTTTATATTCGAGATTCAAAACACATTCACATTCGTTCCTCTGTTCAGGCTCCCTTCCACATTTAGGGACCAAGGTAAAAGTGTAAACCAGGTAATTGCCGAAATGTCAGAAGACGAATATAGTATCATTATAGCTAGCTAGCTTGCCCAATATAAAGTCAACATGTTGAAATGTTAGTTGAATCTGTCTTGAATGCAAAAATGTATAGGCTCTTCGTAAGAATACAAATATTGTTTTACAAATTAATATTACTGGTGAAAACTCTTACCTCTGGTTCAAGTTTTTAGTCTTGCTTGTCCTGTTCTCTAGAACTATGAACGAACTGCTATTCTCCCGTGTGCGTCGTTATTATTGCGACCGAGGTGAAATCAGTTTTATATTCGACATTCAACAGACATTTAAGTCACATTAGATAAGTGTCTAACACAAACTACGAGCCAGCTATACCTTTAGCGAACCTTGACCAAAAATAACCTTATTTTGATAGATTTTACACCTGTTGATACTAAAAATACATGATGAAAATATGTTTTGGGCAGTATGCCCAGACCCCTAAAAACGACGCTTAGCCCCCCATCCATGATTTTCCAGTTACGTCCCTTGGGCCATGGTCTATCATATTGCCCTTTTTATATTTTCATAGCTATTCCTTCTTACCACTCAGTAGTTGTCTTCTCCAGAGGTTTTGCGCTTCTTGATCTCTAGGATCTACGTGTGGCACAGTTATATTTATACTGTATGAAATTGGGGGTGGTTCCTAAATGATTGCATAATGATTGTGTCGGTGTCACGTGTTGGATTTTAGGGAGAAAACCAGTTGCTGGAATAATATCTAAGCAACAGCCAGACTATACCATCCTTGCGTATGAAAAGTGAAACTAATCTTCTGAGTTCAGCAGCGCTAGGGGTACTTTAGGCATTATGCTGCCGAACTCAGAAAATTAGTTTCACTTTTGATATGCAAAGGTAGCCTGGCTGTTGCTGATATATTATCCCAGAAACTGGGTTTCCCCCCAAAATCCCACAGTTGATTTCCCAGCTAACATGGAACTTAACTGAGACATTTGTGATGTTCCCTTAAGGTCTAATACAGGTACTGAAGGTCACAGCCTGTTCCGGACATTCTAGGTACATTCATGACGTCCCCTAACGTCTTTCAGAGGTACTGAATGTCACAGACTTTTCTGGACGTTACAAGTACATTCATAACGTTCCCTTAATGATCATTAATGCCCCACGAGGTGAGATCTTGCATGGATCCCCAGACCGAGGGAGATTGACCGTCATCTTGAACCTCTTCCATTTTCTAATAATTGCGCCAACAGCTGTTGCCTTCTCACCAAGCTGCTTGTCTATTGTCCTGTAGCCCACCCAGCCTTGTGCAGTTCTACAATTTTATCCCTGATGTCCTTACACAGCTCTCTGGTCTTGGCCATTGT
Organism: Esox lucius; assembly: GCF_011004845.1. Lineage (NCBI taxonomy): Eukaryota > Metazoa > Chordata > Actinopteri > Esociformes > Esocidae > Esox > Esox lucius. The sequence goes on along the minus strand of NC_047592.1, from coordinate 23,102,197 downwards.
GGAGAGGTTGGAGTCTGTTTGTTTGAGTGTGTGGACAGGTTACTTTAGACAGGTAACGATTTCAAACAGGTGCAGTTAATACAGGTAATGAGTGGAGAACAGGAGGGCTTCTTAAAGAAAAACTAACAGGTCTGTGAGAGCCAGAATTCTTACTGGTTGGTAAGTGACTAACTATGGTCCCATGAACCAATACTTATGTCATGTTATAAAATGCTAATTTATTATTTAAAAATCATACAATGTGATTTTCTGGATTTAGACTACGTCTTTCACAGTTAAAGTGTACCTATGATAAAAATTACAGACCTCTGGATGCTTTGTAAGTAGGACAACCTGCAACATCAGCAGTGTATCAAATACTTGTTCTCCCCACTGTATGTTGCACCCTTAAAACAGACTCCATCTTTTCTTTTGCAACTTTCTTTTGCCAGTTCTGCTGGAATCATTCTTTCACACGAAGCAACACAACATCCTTCAACAACAGCGATCTCGCCTCCGTTCACCACACCTGGCTCTCCTCTTCCACACGCCACTGCGCGGGCTTCTGACCCCATCAAATAACGTAACTTTTACCTTTCAATAAAATAAATCAGAGCAATATCCAGAATAACCATTACATTAAATTACAATGAAATTACTGTGACCTCCCCCACAGAACTCTACCCATATTCCTATTTTATTAAATTATGAAATTATAAAATAACACTTCTAGGTCGCAACATGTACATTCATAACGTTCCCCTAAGGTCTTTCAGAGGTACTGAATGTCACAGCCTTTTTGGGACGTTACAGGTACATTCATAACGTTCCCTAAATGATTACATAATGATTGCTTCTGGTAATATTAAACCAGTTACTGGAATAATATCTTAGCAACAGCCAGACTACCTTCCTTGCATAAGAAAAGTGAAACTAATCTTCTGAGTTCAGCAGCACTAGGGGTACTTTAGGCAAAATGTTGCCGAACTCAGAAAATTAGTTTCACTTTTGATATGCAAAGGTAGCCTGGCTGTTGCTGATATATTATCCCAGAAACTGGGTTTCCCCCCAAAATCCCACAGTTGATTTCCCAGCTAACATGGAACTTAACTGAGACATTTGTGAAGTTCCCTTAAGGTCTAATACAGGTACTGAAGGTCACAGCCTGTTCCGGACATTCTAGGTACATTCATAACGTTCCTCTAACGTCTTTCAGAGGTACTGAATGTCACAGCCTTTTTGGGATGTTACAGGTACATTCATAACGTTCCCTTAAGGTCTTTCAGAGGTACTGAATGTCACAGCCTTTTCAGGGCATTACAGGTACATTCATAACGTTCCCTAAATTATTACATAATGATTGCTTCTGGTAATATTAAACCAGTTACTGGAATAATATCTCAGCAACAGCCAGACTACCTTCCTTGCATAAGAAAAGTGAAACTAATCTTGTGAGTTCAGCAGCACTAGGGGTACTTTAGGCAAAATGCTGCCGAACTCAGAAAATTAGTTTCACTTTTGATATGCAAAGGTAGCCTGGCTGTTGCTGATATATTATCCCAGAAACTGGGTTTCCCCCAAAATCCCACAGTTGATTTCCCAGCTAACATGGAACTTAACTGAGACATTTGTGACGTTCCCTTAAGGTCTAATACAGGTACTGAAGGTCACAGCCTGTTCCGGACATTCTAGGTACATTCATAACGTTCCCCTAACGTCTTTCAGAGGTACTGAATGTCACAGCCTTTTCGGGACGTTACAGGTACATTCAAAACGTTCCCTTAAGGACTTTCAGATGTACTGAATGTCACAGCCTTTTCGGGATGTTACAGGTACATTCATAACGTTCCCTTAATGACTTTCAGAGGTACTGAATGTCACAGCCTTTTTGGGATGAAAATGTAGAACAACTTATTTTTACTGAGTGCACTCCCCTAAAGATTTAGTTTTCTGAAGGGCAGTAGTTCCGCCATATTTGTTGCCAAAATGTCTGGTGTCATTGTAATTTGTCAGACATTTCAGTTCTAGAAACGCAATGAATTAAGTACAAATTCATTGTTTTAATAGCAATAACTATATTGGATATCCACTCAGAACAGGTTTTGCCATGGTCGACCAAAGATGTTGAGTGCACATGCTCAGCTTCATATCCAGAAGTTGTCTTTGGGAAATAGACGAATGAGTGCTGCCAACATTGCTGTAGAGGTTGAAGGGGTGGGGTGTCAGCCTGTCAGTGCTCAGACCATACGCCGCACACTGCATGAAATTTGTCTGCATGGCTGTCATCCCAGAACGAAGCTTCTTCTAAAGATGATGCACAAGAAAGCCCGCAAACAGTTTGCTGAAGACAAGCAGACTAAGGACATGGATTACTAGAATTCGGTTCAGATGGTGTCAAGCATGTGTGGCGGCAACCAGGTGAGGAGTACAAAGACAAGTGTGTTTTGCCTACAGTCAATCATGGTGGTGGGAGTGTCATGGTCTGGGGCTGCACAAGTGCTGCCAGCACTGGGGAGCTACAGTTCAATGAGGGAACCATGAATGCCAACATGTACTGTGACATACTGACGCAAAGGCCTTCTGAGACTGGGCTGCAGGGCAGTATTCCAACGTGATTATGACCCCAAACACACCTCCAGGAGGAGCACTGCCTTGCTAAAGAAGCTGAGGGTAATGGCCAAGCATGTCTCCAGACCTAAACCCTATTGAGTATCTGTGGGGCATCCTCAAACGGAAGGTGGAGGAGCGCAATGTTTCTAACATCTACCAGCTCTGTGATATTAGAACTCTAGTGGCAAACTGTGAAGCTCTAGTGAACTCCATGCTCAAGAGGGTTAAGGCAGTGCTGAAAAATGATGGTGGCCACACAAAGTATTGACTCTTTGGGCCCAATTTGGAGATTTTCACTTAGGGGTGAAATCATTTTTGTTGCCAGCAGTTTAGACATTAATGGCTGTGTGTTGTGTTATTTTAAGGGAACAGCAAATGCACACTGTTATACAAGCTGTACACTCTCTACTTTACATTGTAGCAAAGTGTCATTTCTTCAGTGTTGTCACATGAAAACATATAATCAAATATTTACAAAAATGTGAGGGTTGTACTCACTTTTGTGAGATACTGTGTATTAGATTAATGTTCATCGTGGACTGAGCTATTTTTTTTAGCTTTTTTTCCCCACAAACAAAATCAGATTTGGAGCGCGCGAACATCTGTAGGACACTTTTGAAGAGCTAGCTAGCAAACTAGCTGTGTTACACAATCAGGTAATTTGTCTTAATTATTTTGCGTGTCTAATTATTTGCAAAAGGTTCAGGCAAGTAACAAATGTGGTTTAAACTGAAATACATTACAGTAAACGCAAGCTGTCATGTAAAAAATATGTATTTACGAGCAAAGGGGCAAACCCATAGTCTAGACTGTATAGCTACACTAGAGGTACAGTACACTATTCGTTCTAAGTTTTGCAGTTAGCCAATTTTGGTATTTCATAGGATTTGAGTGCGAAGTATTTTAATTTTGAATGGCACGTTTTACCAGTTGACAGTTACAGTTGATGGAATGATGATGGAATTATATTTTTCAATGGTTTATGTATTAATTTTATTCAGGAGAATATTTAAGAAAATTGTAACGGAGGAGCTTTGGGCAGGCTACTCCTTGAAGGGCAGGATGCAGAATGCTGTCGCACGTAAGTAAATGCGCATATGTACAGATGTATAATTTAATAATTTGAAAAAAAAATTGGGGGATAGTTTTTTGGGAATATCAACGAAACACTGCCAAAGGTATAGAGGTGTTCCTAGAGTGAGGGAATCTCAACTTAGAGATGTGTAGCCTCAACCTTGTCTGTTTTTCAAAATAGTTGCCTAGGTTAGGGGTTTTCAACCTTTACTTGTCCCGGGACCCCCACCCAAACCAAGATTCAATTCACTCCATATAACTTTCAAGGCAGTATAATCTTTCCTCTTTTACTATTTACTATTTTTGACTAGTCAGCTAGTGTTGCTTTGCCACTGTTGTCTACATGTTGGAAGTGTTTCCACTTCTAACATGTCATTCAGACCTAGATAAACCATGACCCACAAACCGCGATACACACCGAACCGTGGGCCCATATAACTATGTAGCATTTGTTGAAGTCTAACACTACCCCCGAGTTGGTTTGATGTAAAGGAGAATAACACACCAGTCAGTTCAATTCCAATACAGTATATTCCGTTTATTAGAGAAGCTTCTGGAGACAGAGTGCCACCCCACAATGTCTGAAGATATAGCAGTCACACAAGTATTATTTATATATTGCATGCACCCTCAATCATGCACCTGCTCGGCTGAAGAGTAAGAGAAATTTATGACTGAAAATTACAATAATTCTTTTTTAATGGCTCATTGTGTGCTTGTACCAAAAGGTTTGTTCTAAGGCTGTGGTCAGAAACCTATATTATTGTTTTTTAAGAATTGCATTTCTCATGCTTACAGTAGCTTGACACAAATGCATGTGATTCACTTGCTAGAGGCTATCACCAAGACACTAAATGAAGAAGCGTTTATTGTTGGGGAACAGGTCTTTCATATTAAGTACTGCCGCATGCTCTGTAGTTACAGAAGACATTCAGAATCAGCATGGAAGAGTGCAAAATGCAATAACCAAGCCAGTGTGCAACTCAACCTCCCATCCTGAATGTTTGTGTTTTTTCTGGTTTCCAGTAGCAGATGGAGCAAGATGTTGAGGAGGAGAGCACAGATGAAAAACCAGCACCTGAATACATTTTCCTTTTTTTAGCAGTACCAACTTTAGTGTTGTAGGATTCTTTAGGTGTTGTTTAAATAAATTGCTCAAGCAGTACCAACAAAGTTCAGTGATTCAAGTCTTTATTCACTGAGGTCAGGGGAGGTTCCAATACATTGTATACAAACCATACATGCAGAGGACTCCAAATCAGTAGCTATAGTTTAACATCCTTTCTCATACCATTTCTAGACATTTGTTATAACATGATTGGTTCAAAATATTTTGTATACATGATTGTGACACCAAAAGAGAAAAAGATTTGGAATAGAATTTCCATCATCGCAGTACTACCTTTTAGTATGTTTAGCATTTACCATTTTTCTCTGCTTATTTCTAAGATTTGTTTTAGGCCTACAGTTAAAGTATATTTTAACATGAAAAGACAGATGTGGCTTGTAATATAAAGACTGAGTTTGAGATGTTTGATGCTTTTGTTTCAATAACTTAAAAACCAATCTTCAGGTAGTAATAATGTTCTGAAGACAGAGCCTTTATACAGTTTTGATTTGTTGTATATATGTTGAAATATATTTTTTTAATTAACCAAATTGGTCAGTTTAATTGGCTTTCCATTGAGAGGATCACTTGTGTTGTTTTGCACCAGAAGTACCAGGTACTTCAGTTATCTTTGTAAAACCTTAAAGGAATGTTACAAATGTCTCAGTCATGTTTCTTGGACTTCATGAAAACGTTATTTTAGGTCATCCTCATAACGTTACTTACAGTACCAATTGGGGACATAATCGTGTGTATGTTCAGGCAACTATAATAACGTTACTAAATAACGTCATTAGGTCTTTCAGAGGACCCCACATTTCTGAATAGACTTGAGACGTAACTTTCGTCAGCTGACACCACAGGTACGTACAGACGACGTTTCACAAGTACGTAACCGTAACTTCGTGGAGACCATAGATATCATGGTGGAGACTAAAATAACTTTTGAGGTCACGTCCTGGAACGTAATTTTGTTAGCTGGGTTCTTACCTATTTTGAATATTCAATCATTTGGGAACCACCCACGATGCCTTGTATATAAACAGTGTGAGGGATTTCCCACACAAACTAGATCCTCGAGATCAAGAAGCGCAAAACCTATCGAGAAGACAGCTGCTGAGTGGTAAGAAGGTATTGCTATTGAATAATAAGGATAGGATAGGTTATTCATATTCAAAAGTAATTTGTTTAAGATTAGTAAAGATATTCTTCTATTCCTAGCATTTCTTGCTTGAATAAGGCACTTGTTCATCTGCTAAGCTGTGCTCGTGGAAACAATTTTGAAAAATGCATATTATTGAGAATGTGCTACCTGTCCCAGAAAGCGATAGTCAAAAAACACATTTTCTTCTGTTGCGGGAACTCAGTTCCATTGGTCGACTGTTGCTGCAGAGAAGGCATTTTTTTCAAAGGCTGAATCTCAAATCGCATACTACAGTATATAGTAAGACATATAGTATATGGTAAGATTTAGATTATATGTCCCAGGCCATTACGTTAAAAATAGTTTCTTTTTGAAATATGCAACTGTGCATGTTTTTGGGGGACTTTTATTGTAATTCTTTAAGCTCTTCACAGAGAATTGCATTACACTTTATAAATTATGAAATTACTGAACTGTTTCTAGGCAAACGCCCACTGTTTGTATGTCAACAGCCAGCCATGCAAAGTATAAATGTTGTTTCTATGTGATCTACACATTCAGAGAACATCCATCCTTACCACAACAAAGGGACCATCCTGTCTGCTGATAGTGAGTCAAAATCTTGATTTGTCCTCTGCAACTTATATTGTTAGTCGTTAATTATTAAAATGTTGCAATTGAAAAGATTAGTAGTCTACTCATGTCAATACAAAACACTGTTGAATACTTTACTGTTTTGTCACATTTTACTTTATTTAAATAACAAACACCTCTTTAAAATGTACTGTCTTAATTCCTCAACAACAAGTGTTCTGTTTCATAAAAAAAAAGTAATGACTGAAAGGTTATTTATCGCTTTCCCTCTAAACAGACACCATGATCGTTGAAGACGGCGTTTTGGGGGCAATTATTCCTCATTTAAAGCAAGGATTATGTCATTACAGAGATTTGGCAGAAATGTTATTGAACTTTGATGAAGCTCAAATCATAACCCTGAAACATGCGATTCATAAAGGGTTGGATATGTTTCGGCTGTGTGAAGCTGTGGCTGATCAACAACTAGCAGAAATAGACAAGAATTTTGAGCAACTCACAAATACGATTGGAATCCTTGAGTCTGAGGAACGTCGTTTAAAACCACAGTTAGACAATCTGGAGAATCAATTGAAAGCAATCAACGACTCCTTGCAGAATTACAGTGACGCCTTAAAGAAAGCTGAGTGCGACGTGAGTTCTTCCAAGAAAGCTCTGGATGAATGCAGGTCCAGGAAAACACACAGTGAAACCATAAGGAATGCTGGAATTAGGGTTCTGTTTATTCCTTTTGGCGGCCTCATCGCAGGTAAAACTTTGCTCTCTATAGTTAATTCACATATGACAAACCGTTTTTAAATTACATCATTAACAAACACAATATTATTAGTTACTAACAGTTCAGCAAAAAGCAGAAGAGACGGAGGCGTCGCTAGGATCACAATACATTCTGGCCTTAGCCCACACCCCCGCCCCGGAACTTTTATGAATTGCCCCGGATCTCAAATTGACCAAAACAATTTTTAATTGCCCCTGATCTATTCACCTATAATTCCGATCGTTCATTATGACAATGTAGACATGTAGGCCCCTACCGTTTACATCGAATTTTTCCGCATGTACATTCAAAACTCTGTACTTTCTGTCCCGGTCGGGGCGGGCTAAGCCCAGGATGTATTGTGATAGCGACGCCTCTGGGTTTGCATATGCGTTATTGGTCACTTGTTTAAAAAATCGGACAAGCGACTTCATTTGTACATGTATGGTCGCTACTTTCCCTGAATGCATTGATTGACACTGTCTTCTCACAGCCTCACAATAATATACGTGCTGTAGTGTAATTCGCTCTACTACAAATCCCCACATTTATCTTTCACGTACCCACCTCCCTCCCATTGGCTAGAAATCTAGTTAGAATTCCAAGCGGTTACAAGTTGCAACGTTTATTTGTCGAATGCACCGAGCAACAGAGCGTCAATCCTGAACAATTACATTATTATGACATGGCACCCGACAAATACGTTAAGAGTTAAGAAGAATATGTAAGCAAACATAAAACCAGACAAAAAAATTATAAAGCAACACTATACATAACACTGCACACTAGCAGCAGTTTAGGTGTGTACTGTTAACTAGCAGGAATCTGGGTATTAGCGTATTATGGAACATAATAGATATGGCATGTAAGGCAGTAGAAAAATATACACACAGCAAAAATATAGCAAGAAGAGAAAGCAATAATAGACATAACACTGTACACTAGCAGCAGTTTAGAAAGAGTAGTGTAAACTAGCAGCAATATTGGTGGTGGTATTGAAATTATAGATCAGCCTATGGCAAGAATGGCAATAATACACATAATGTAAACTAGCAGCAATTTTTAAAAGAGTAGGAAGAGGAGTATGAACAGTATGGTAGAAGTAATAGAATATTATAGACACTTAGTACAGCAGTGATGATGAGTCATCATTCATGACATTAGATGGCATAGCACTAGATACATTTCCACAAACGATCCCGCCAACAAAGTGGTCCATCAAGTGGTGTACATCACTTGATGGAGTGGTGTAGACTGTGTACATCAAGTGGTCAGTGATGACAGTAAAGCTCTGTGCAGATAATGCAAATGAAAATCTATTATTACAGTTTATATAAAAAAACAAGCATAACATAGCCTACTCGTGTAAATATATATATATATTTACTCATATACCCGTGTAAATATATATATATATTATAGCCTACTAATAGTAGATACATATTGTACTAATGTATTTTACGCTCCCATTACTGCTCCTGTCCCCTCGTTTTCCATCTCTCCTCTCATATTCTGCTCGCAGGTGATCAGAGAAGAGTGGATGGTGCCTTCCCTCCATATACACTTTGTTTGATTATATTTGATTCTTTTTTGTAAAGAAAACTTTGCTTGTTGATGTTGTTGCGTTTCAAATTCCGAGGGGCTTCAGTTTAATATGTTGTAGGTTCATTCATTCTTTTAGTTTTAGAGGGAGATTATATTATAGGCTTTCAAACGTGATACACTTGCACTATACATTTTCTGAAATATCTACTATTAATGTCGGAGATGGTGAATTATCAAACATTATATACACTCACCTAAAGGATTATTAGGAACACATGTTCAATTTCTCATTAATGCAATTATCTAATCAACCAATCACATGGCAGTTGCTTCAATGCATTTAGGGGTGTGGTCCTGGTCAAGACAATCTCCTGAACTCCAAACTGAATGTCAGAATGGGAAAGAAAGGTGATTTAAGCAACTTTGAGCGTGATATGGTTGTTGGTGCCAGACGGGCCGGTCTGAGTATTTCACAATCTGCTCAGTTACTGGGATTTTCACGCACAACCATTTTTAGGGTTTACAAAGAATGGTGTGAAAAGGGAAAAACATCCAGTATGCGGCAGTCCTGTGGGCCAAAATGCCTTGTTGATGCTAGAGGTTAGAGGAGAATGGGCTGACTGATTCAAGCTGATAGAAGAGCAAATTTGACTGAAATAACCACTTGTTACAACCGAGGTATGCAGCAAAGCATTTGTGAAGCCACAACACGCACAACCTTGAGGCGGATGGGCTACAACAGCAGAAGACCCCACCGGGTACCACTCATCTCCACTACAAATAGGAAAAAGAGGCTACAATTTGCACAAGCTCACCAAAATTGGACAGTTGAAGACTGGAAGAATGTTGCCTGGTCTGATGAGTCTCGATTTCTGTTGAGACATTCAGATGGTAGAGTCAAAATTTGGCATAAACATAATGAGAACATGGATCCATCATGCCTTGTTACCACTGTGCATGCTGGTGGTGTAATGGTGTGGGGGATGTTTTCTTGGCACACTTTAGGCCCCTTAGTGCCAATTGGGCATCATTTAAATGCCACGGCCTACCTGAGCATTGTTTCTGACCATGTCCATCCCTTTATGACCACCATGTACCCATCCTCTGATGGCTACTTCCAGCAGGATAATGCACCATGTCACAAAGCTCGAATCATTTCAAATTGGTTTCTTGAAGATGACAATGAGTTCACTGTACTGAAATGGCCCCCACAGTCACCAGATCTCAACCCAATAGAGCATCTTTGGGATGTGGTGGAACATGTGCTTCGTGCCCTGGATGTGCATCTCACAAATCTCCATCAACTGCAAGATGCTATCCTATCAATATGGGCCAACATTTCTAAAGAATGCTTTCAGCACCTTGTTGAATCAATGCCACGTAGAATGTAGGCAGTTCTGAAGGCGAAAGGAGGTCAAACACCGTATTAGTATGGTGTTCCTAATAATCCTTTAGGTGAGTGTATGTTTACAGTTTAAAAAAAAGTTTGACATTCATTGTTCACTTCTACTTCCACTCTGCGACCACGCTTACAGTTTGCATCATACGTTGGATAAATCCAACACATAAACGAGACCAAACTTTCTTCAACCGCATCTGCACTGAAATGCTGCAAGCCAATCGCAGTGTTCCATTTGAAATGAATTAACTTCCGATTTTTTACAGTGAATTGACGCTGTAGGTGTGATCGAGGCTTCAATCTTAAATTGTGTACTACATACTGCAAGTACGCACATCACGGGTGACGGTGTATAGCTAGTAGGTCAGCATTGGGACAAAATCCTGTGTCATAAAAATGTGCCTCGACATTAGATACTTCAATCTTAGGAAAAAAAATAGATTCATACGTGGTAAAAGTGCATGCTTAACTCAATACATTAATTTTCACCTCCAATCTAACATTTCATTTTAACTTCTTTCATGCATTTTTTTTCCACATTTCTTCCCACCTTTGTTCGAGTCATCTTTTTGTAAAACTAAGTTTTGAGCCTCTATTGTCTAATGTAGCCTCTTTTTGTCTAATGTAGCCTTTATTTATATATACATATATCACTATACTACTTATTTCCTCTCAGGGTTAGTGATGATTGGTGTCGGACAAGCAGAACTAAACAGAGCTACATTTGAGGCACAGCAAGCACAAGAGGCAATGAACAATTTCCAGAAACAAGTTGATTCCTTCACCTCAGAGGTAACTGCAAAAAATCAAGAGAAGAGTGAACTAAATAAAAGGATTGAAGAATGTCAACGTAACATCTGTAAGACAAAGGAGGGTCTTAAAGAGGTGAAGAGTAAACAGATACAAATATCTGATTATCAAGGGATGTTTAGGAAGACTGTTCACTTTCTAGGTCTTTTAGCTGGAAAAGCTAGTGTTGCAATGGTTGAGAGCACTCAAGTCATCGTCCTTCTGGAACCAGTGTGTAATGTGATGGCAGATATTGTGAGCCTTTTTATAAAAACTGAAGCAGAAAATAATCTGTTTCTGCAGGACAACGATTTAAAAACGTCCATCCAGAGCCTGCATGATATCAATCAGCACGTTTCAGCTATTACTGGAAAACCAGAAAATCCTTTCTTTTAACACTAGAACCGCCAGGCCTTTCAGACCCTCAGAATCCACCAGAGCCAAACACTGTTTGGTGTCATTAGCATATGAATCATCCCTATTTGCATACACCTTCTCCTCATGCAGCATCACCATCCAGACAGAGCACCAGTTCATCTACTGGGTCATTATCAAACTATATAGAAGAGTCTAGGGAGTTTTTCCTAGCCACTGAAATTCAAAACTACTGTTGTTTGCTCCTTGGGGTTTAAGGCCGGGTGTCTCTGTAAAGCACTTTGTGACCACTGCTGTTGTAAAAAGGGCATTATGAATATATTTGATTGATTGATTGATTGGTTTAGGCATTTGGTAGTTCTAGTGATAAGCAAAGTGTGCCTAACTAATAAAATTTCTCTGCACAATTAAAACAATAATATATTTTGATAGTTTCCTCATTTATATCAGTATATACAAGTCAACATCTTAAAATGTCAGTGTCAGTATAATGACAGTAATTATTATTAGAGATTTGTTAGTTTTTTATTTCCATGCTCTGCGCTTTCCCTATATCTTAAAAGAATGCTTGGGTTGTGCCAGAATTGTTTTCTACATTTGAAATCAAAATGTAAGCCTAAAACCAATATATGATAGTTTTGGTTATCAATATGATGCATAACAACTTTACATGACTTGCACAACTTTTCTTGATCTATTTACACAAGCTATTGTTCTTTTTCACAGCGAAATTTTTTTACAGAAAAGTGTCCTAATCTAGTGTGATCACGTGGGTTTATGTGGAATTTGTGATTTCATGTAAAAAAAAATGAACAGCATAGCTCTAATGTAATAATCTGGTTGTTGAAGGTTGCTGAACATTTTAAGATCAATTTGATTCACATTTATTGCCATATGCCAAGGCTCTGTGTGATGATGACTATCAAACCACAAGTAAGAATGTTGCTTCATACCCAAATCAATGCAGTGCATACAATCTACAACAAAACCAGTTACCTTATTAAAAACCTGAATCAATACAAGGAATTGAGCCTTTAACCCCATGTGTTTCATACATAAGTGAATATCTGGCATGTTTGATATGTTCTGTTGACATTATGTTGGTAAAGATATATTTGAACGTGAACTCTGCCCTTCTCAACTGTATGCCCAGGATGTAGACACCATCATTTTGCCATTGAATTGTTTTATGTTGTGAAATAGGGCCCATGCTTAACTGTCACAACTACAAATGAAACAATACACACGACAAAGCAAAAAAAAATGTCCACCAAATCAAAAACCTGTGATATTTTCTATTATTTGGAGGGAATTTGTTAATCTAACACAATAATGGCCATATTGACAATAAGAATATTGGAATATTAGTACTCGATCATCATTAAATGTTAATATGAAAGAATGAGCAGCAGAATTGTTACTTCGAGGGTCACAGAAGCTCCATGATACAATGGGAGTGTGAGGTGCAAATGCAGGTTGTGCGTAAAGGCAAGGCAAAAAAGGATAACAACAAAACAACAGCGACAACAAAAGATCACATTTCAAAATAAAGGTCTGCGGTGAAACGTTATATACATTCGGAAGTAACAATAAGACTTCAGATTTTACCTTTAAAATAAAAGACTGCAATGGGTTCTGTGAATTGTGTAAAAACTATGTGGGGTAAAATATAAATTAATCAATATTTAAATAATACACACTCAAAAATAGAAGTACCAGTGAGTACTTAAAAGGGTACAATTGTCACTGGGGGGTACCTTCTTGAGAGACAATTGTGTACACTTTAGTGTTCTTTTTGTTTTAATTTGCTTTGTCCCATTTCCGTAAGTCAAAAGGTGCTCTTCTGTCCCCATAATGACCAGAATTGTATCTTTGAGGGAACATTCTTCAAAAGTGTACCTATAAGTACAGAACTGTTCTTGTTTCGTGAGTGTGCATTATGTAAGAAAGGATATTATAAGGTGGAGCACAATGAGAAATGTTTAGAGCTGAAGTTATTGTAGAGAGACGTTCTAATGTAATGAGAATCAGATTATTTATGTTATTGTTGTTAATTTGCTTTTGCTCATTGGATTTTTGTGTTATAAATATGGGAAGTGATTCATTAACATTTTTATATAATGATTAATTCAGGGGGAGTACTTAGTAGATTAGTAGGGAATGATGTTCAATAAGTATTGTCAAATAATGTTAATTTGACAAGGAAGAGAGACTGACGTAAAGGGACGACGCTATTGCAATACATTAAAAAACATGTTTGTAGCACGACATAGAAAAATTAAGTTTTGTGAGATTTGGAGGTTTAGAGATAAAGGAGTTTCAAGAGGCTGGCTACAGTATGATGCTGAGGCTGTGGTGACGAGTTGTTCTGTGTGTGGCCAGTGTGCTAAAGATAAAAGCAGAAACAACAAATTTGTCATCGGAAAAAGAAAGATTATATTCAACATAATTCCTTATTATCTCAATGAAATGTACTGAAATGAATGGAAAGGTCGTTTAATATTTTGGCCGGTAAAAAATATAAAAGTCACCTGATGGCTCACAGTCTGTAAAAGGGGATTTTGCTTAAAGGACGACAAATAGAGGAAATGCTTCTTTGGTGTATCAAATATTTCTGAAAATCAGGGCCACCACTGGCATATCGCTCAGCACCAAAGCCATTATTGTTCTTTTCCTTATGCGTTCACTATTCACTAACGTTAAAAACCCTTTATACAAATCTTAAAATAAGTTTCAGACACCTAGGGAAATTAAAAAAGCTAGTCCTTAAACTGCACCCACACACACACACACACCCACACACACACACATCCGGGGCAGCCTCATAAACCCTTCCAACCTGCCTGAGGTGGGCATCCTTGATAAACAGCTTGACTTTAGAGGCAAGGTCTTACACTCAAACCTACACATCACCCCTCCTACCTTCAGAACCCCACAACCAGAGCCCATATTATTGTTCGTAGACAGTCAGTCTCTTGAAACAAAGATCTGCAGTATCGTTCAGTACCAAAGCCACAATTGCTGTTTGTCAGTCTCTTGAAGCAAAGATCTTAAAAATCTAATGGAAATTAAAGTCCAACACAATCTATGGCCCAGAATTAGCACCCAAACCTTATTTTTGACACACACACTCCCTGCCCCAAGAGCCCTAACCCCCCCCCCTTCCTCTGAGAAGGCCAGTCTTCCACATTTCTATCTTCCATTCAACGGCCTACTTAATCAGTCAGGGCTAACAGCGGTGTAACGCTCAGTACCAAAGACATTATTATTATTTTCCTTATTCGTTCACTATACAATTACTTTAAAAACCCATTCATATAAATCATAACACAAATTACAGGAATCTAGGGAATTTCCAAAAAAGTTAGTCATTAAACTGTATACACACACACTACGTGCCCCAAAAGCCCCAAAACCAGGCCCCTTCCTCTGAGAAGGCCATCACCCTGACCCCCCTTGACCAGCCCGACCTCCTCTGAGGAGTACCACAGCCCCTCCCTAACCATAAGAAACACAGGCTCTTGTCCCCTTAATGTGAGCAATACATTTAAAAGTCCTTTTGACATAAACAATAAATTATTAATCCTATTAATCCTGGTCACACCACTCAAAGATCAATACCTAAAGCCATATATCAGACATTGAACAGGCAGAAGTGTAATAAAGTTAATAATAATCCTCTCTCACAATAATTGACATAACTGCATTTATGATGCTGGAGAGCATTCTACCAGTCTGGACTTTAAAAACAGCAACCATGTATTGGTGGGAAGTTAGCATTCAGGCATACAAAACAGCAAAAACAATCCACTTTCAACTCTAATGGTGATTCTTCATGTGGACCTCTTTGGATCCAAATCCAAATACATGTTCCCTATTCGAGTGGTATGCAGCAAACAAATCCAGGTAATTGTGAATTGTACATGTCCAATAGCATGAGTTAGGTATGTAATTCTAACAGTGTTTGTGTGGTTTGATAGATATATATTCTGGTTTACACTTGCGGTTGGCTTGTATGAAATGTGGGGTGAAACTCCTAGTAGATGGTTGAATTCCTATTGACTTTCTTCTTTTAACATGCAACAATCCATTTGAATGCACTCCCTTTTGATCAAGGCAAAAACATTGTTTCACCATCAGTTGTTCATGTGTGACTGTTTTAAGTACTGGTTTATACACACATTTACTGGTCTAGCTATGTGGTGTCCACATGTCAGAGTTTCCCCATCCTTTGTCATATGTAAGGGTTTATGCACACATTTACTGGTCTGTTTTATTGATGATTTTGCTGAACTACTCTCTGTTATATCAGTTGGTTATAACTTGTTTATTATTACATGGGATTTTAACATCCACATAGATAATAGTACGAACAATAATGCCAAAGAACATTTTGCACTTTTTCTCACTTAATATGTGAAAGAGCATACACCCACTCAAGGCCACATTCTAGATCTCTAAAGGTCTGGATATTTCCTCTGTCATGGTTAAAGACATGGCCCTGTCTTATCATTTCTGTGTCTTTTTTTAATCACTTATCACCCCGAATGTTCCAGCAAACTCTGTTTCTGTTAAGAAAAGGTCCATTAATGAGACTACCAATGCTCAGTTTATTGAAGCCATAGCTATCTCTCCAACAATAAGTGCTGAGTCAGTTGATGTACTCCTGGATAATTTTAATGCCAAAGTATTGAATGTCATGGATCGTGTTGTAAACGTAAAGAAAACTATGTGCAAACAGAAAACACCATGGAGAACCACCATGATGGTAAGCGCCCTGAAAAGAGAATGTAGGAAAGCGGAACGTAAGTGGAGGAAAACTAAACTTCTAATTCACTATGACATCTATAAACAAAGCCTTGGTAGGTTCAACAATGAGTTACGCAGGGCCAGACAGCAACATTTAGCGGGAATGATCAACAAGAATATCAACAATACCCGCACTCTATTTGTCATGGTCGACAATATTACAAACCCAATAAAGCAGATGGCATCAGAACTCATGTCCACTGTGAAATGTAATGAGTTTGTGTGTTTCTTTAGTGAAAAAATTAAAAGTATTAGACGGACCATCAGAACTACACAGTCTAACAAGGACTCTGTACCGTCACCACGACCCCCAAGACATAACTTGGATAGTATGTCGCAATTTAATACAATTGATCAAAAATCCCTAGAACAGAGGTCTCAATCCGGTTCCACGGAGGGCCAAGTGTCTGCAGGTTTTCTCTCTCACCTTGTACTTAATTGACTAATTAAGTCACTAATTAGTTCGTTTCTACCCCCACCTGGTTGTTCAGGTCTGAACTGGGAACCAGTTTAAAGGAAAACCCAAAAACCTGCAGACACATGGCCCTCTGTGGAACCGGTTTGAGACCTCTGCCCTACAAGAAACAGTTCGACATCTTAAAGCTTTCCCATGTTGTCTCGACACACTGCTATCAGACCTTTAAAAAAAAAAAAAAAAAACTCTATAACAATGGACCTGCAGCAAATAGTTAATAGCTTTCCCAACGTCTCTAAAATCAGCTGCCATTAAGCCACTATTAAAAAAGAAAACACTGGATGCATCTATAATGAACAACTTTAGGCCTGTATCAAATCTTCCTTCTACAGCCAAGATAATTGAAAGGATGTCTTCAATCAACACAGCAATTTTGTGACCTTGAGCAGTCTCTTAGATACATTTCAGTCAGGCTTCCGACCTCACCACAGTACTGAAACGACCCTGATTAATGTTTTAAATGATATATGGCTGAATACTGATTCTGATAAAATAACATTTATGTTTCTATTAGTTCTCAGTGCAGCATTTGACACTGTAGATAATGGAACACTTATAAATTGGGTAGGACTCTCCGGGACAGTCCTTGATTGGTTCAGATCGTATCTAGATGGCCGGAGTTACTTTGTCACCATTGGTAATCATGAATCTGATAGGGTGGCAATGACATGCGGAGTTCCACAGGGATCAGTTCTTGGACCGCTTCTGTTCAATCTCTATATGCTACCTCTGGGCTAAATTTTACAGAACAACAACATTAACTACCACAGCTATGCCGATGATACTCAAATATATATGGCTCCAAAACCATATGACAACAGCTCAATAGACTCTCTGCATCACTGTATAGAGCGCATAAATACCTGGATGAACCAAAATTGTCAACAATTTAACCAAGAGATTATTGTGTTTGACAACAAAAATAAAATAACAAGTATTAGTAAAGAGCTGGATTCTCAGGCCCTTAAAACCAGGGATCAAGTGCGTAATCTTTGTGTTCTGATAGACTCAGACCTCACATTTAACAGTCATATCAAAGTGGTCACCAAAACAGCATTCTATAATCTAAAAAATATAGCCAGAAACAAAGGCCTGGTGTCCCAAAATGACCAAGAGAAACTCACCAATGCTTTTATTTCTAGTAGGGTTGACTACTGTAATGGCCTCTTAACTGGATTCCCCAAAAAGCCCGTTAAACAGCTGCAGCTCATTCAGAATGCTGCTGCTAGAATGTTAACCAGGACCAAGAGAACAGAGCACATCACTCCGGTTCTTAAATCTTTGCATTGGCTTCCAGTCAGTTACAAAATAGATTTCAAAGTGCTGCTTTTAGTTTATAAATCTCTGAATGGTTTCCAAACTAAGCATGGAGAAGCTGCGTTTAGCAGTTATGCTGTACAAGATTGGAATAAACTACCAAAAAATATTAGACGTGCCCCAAACGTATCAATTTTTAAATCCATGTTAAAAACACTTCTCTTTTTTTGTGCCTATGACTGAGCACCTAAACGTAACCACACTGTTTTGCCTTATAGCTTCTTATGTTTTGATCCTGTTTTTATTCTTTTTATATTTTCTTATTCTATTTTTTATAATAATTATGTTGTTTTGATGTTTTCATTTGAGTATTTAGTTTATGTGATTGTATTTTTATATTCTTTCTTTTTCTTTGTAAAGCACATTGAATTGCTTCAATGTATGAATTGTGCTTATAAATAAACCTGCTTGCTTGCTCTACCCAAAGTTGAGTCACATCATTGGGTGGACAGGATTAACCTAGCTCTGGACTCCCGAGGGGCCAAGGCCATTCCCCAATGAGATCTCTTCAGGACCCATACAGGGCCCTTCAAGGGATATGGGGACAAAAGATGGGAGCCTCAAATCTTTACCTGATGAAAGTGGACCACGGCCCTTGTACATGTACCGTATTGGGATATTTACATTTCTCTTGGTCACCAGAGAATACATGGACCCCAGCCATTTTACACATATTGATCGTACGTCTGGAGATAAAATACAAGGACATCCAAATCTAATCTAGTAATGAAATAGGTGTGAAAGTGGTTCCAGATCCACACTTAAATAAATACAGATCGTGACGTTCCCCCTTGGGCACTAGAATATATATGGACCCGGCCCTTGTACATATACTGAATCCGGATCCAAAGATAGCATACAGGGACATGCAAATCCAATCTAGCCTAGAAATAGGCGTGAAAGTGGTCCCTAGAGCATAGGTGGACCTGGGGCCTTGAACATAGATTCATATTCAATTTAAATACGAGGGCCAGGCCTACATAGTCTATTCAATGTTACCAGCCAAGGGAAAATGTCCAGGATGTAATTTGGATAATTTTAGAAACAATTTCCCAAAACCCACTCTCCTCCAATTGCATGCAACATAAAGCATCATCCAGGTGCTGAGCCAATCGTGTAAATTGACATCACATGGGAATAATTGCATTAGATTTTTCCAGAGGTTCCATAGGTCCCATAGTCAAGCCATGGCATCAGAAGGGAGTGAACAGCTTAGAAGGCAACACCCAAAGGACCTAGGTCCATTCCCCATCTAGATCTCTTCAGGACCCATACATGAATCGCATGGGGACAGAAGATGAGAGCCGCACGTATTTTCCAGATTAAAGCAGACGTTTGCCCTTGCAAATGTACCATATTTGGATCATAGAAATTAAAGCCCCAGTGGGGTTTAACTGGTCCCAAAAAGGTCAGGTTGTCAGGGTCCAAAGTCCATTCCACATAGTTTCCATGGGTCCCACGAGTCCTGTAGTTGGTCCATGTCATCAGAGGTGAGTGTTCAGTGTAGAAGTAAACTCCCCCAGGGCCTAAGTCTCTTCGGGGACCCATTCAGGGGCACTCTAGGGATAATGAATCACATGGGGACAACAGATGATATGGAATATGTAACATATATATATGTACATATATATATAACAACCTAAAACCTAGTGAGAAAATGTAAATCTATAACCTTTCCTCACTAGAGTTTCACACCTGATGTTTATATACGATTTACGTTATGCGGAATACGTAACATATATAACAACATAAATCCTCATGAGAAAACGTATATCTATAGCGTATCCTCACTAGAGTTTCACACTTGCTGTTTTGTTACAGTTTACTTAATTTGGAAGTACGTTACAGAAGATGGGAGCCACAAGTCTTTAACTAATGAATGCGGACATTGACCCATGTACATGTACCATATGTGGATCATACTAATATAAGCCCCAGTGGAGTTTAACTGGTCCCAAAAAGGTCATGTCATCAGTGAAGAGGGGCCATATATGTGGACTGCACGAGGGCCAAAGTCCATTCCACATAATTTCCATGGGTCCCACGAGTCCCATAGTTGGTCCATGTCATCAGATGTGAGTGTTCGATGTAGACGTAAACTCCCCCAGGGCCAAAGTCCATCAATCAAGTACAAGGTGAGAATGAAAACCTCTGTTAGCTGACAACAGTACTGTACCCCCGCCAACAGAGGGCAGTTTAGGATGTAGTACTGTTGTCAGCCAACAGAGGTTTTCATTCTCACCTTGTACTTGATTGATTAATAAGGTTACTAATTGGTTAGTTTCGACCCTCACCTGGTCATTCAGATCTGAAATGTGAGGGTATAGGGCAGTGCAGTGTGTAATACTGTTGTCAGCCACAGATGGCAATTCAGGGTGTAATACTTTTGTCAGCCAACAGATGGCAGTACAGGGTGTAATACTGTTACACCCTGAGTGTCAGGACCTGAGTGGATCGGTTTTCCAAGATGATCCGGTTCGTTCCACTACCCGGGCCTCTCTGCTGCACTCCAGTTCGCTGAAGTGCTGTTTCTGCTGGTTTTCTGGCTGTATGGACTTCCGGGGACATCGTTTCCAACCCCGGCCAACCACTCTTCCAGGTGGTCCTTGGGTTCCAGCCTCTGCTTCTCCCCTGGTTTCCAGCAACGTCCAGGCCGAGGAGAAATGGTTCAGGAAGTCCAATGAGGTCTTATCTGCTGCCCATGTCTGCCTACAGGAGGCAGTGCAGCATCAGAAAATGCAGACCGACCATCAGTGGAGCCATGCCCCGGAGTTCTGCCCGGGGGACCTTCCGCTCCGTCAGCTCAGTTGTAAGTTGGGTCATTGGGTACCTGGGGCCGTTCCAGGTCCTCCGGAGGGTGAATGACGTCACATATGAGCCCCAAGTTACCCCACCATACACAAACATCTCTCCCACTTTCCATGTCTCTCTCCTCAGGTCGGTGGTTCCTGGTCTGCTGGGGGGATCCGGTCCCACAGTGGCATCTCTGCCTCCGGTGGAGGTAGCAGGGGCTCTGGCGTACAAAGTGGAGGTGATTCTGGACTCCTGACTATGGCGCGGCTCGGTCCAGTACCTGGAGGACTGGGCGGGATACGGTCCCGAGGAGTAGAACTGGGAGCCGAGTTCCATGCCGCTTCCCGGATCGGCCTGCTCCCGGCCCACGGGACCACCCGGGTCGTCGGCAGGTGGCATCATCAGGAGCTCCGCCTGGTGTTGCATGCTCTCTCCCTCTCTGGCGTACTAACTGCCCGGCTGGATGACAAATTAGTTGTTTCTGCTTTTATCTTTAGCACACTGGCCACACACAGAACAACTTGTCACCTCAGCTACAGCATCATACTGTAGCCAGCCTCTTGAAACTCCTCTATCTCTAAACCTCCAAATATCACAGAACTTTTTTTTCTATGTCTTTTTTTTTAATGTATTGCAATAGCGTCATGACAATACTTCCATCCATCCATCATCTTCCGCTTATCCGGGGCCGGGTCGCGGGGGCAGCAGTCTAAGCAGGGATGCCCAGACTTCCCTCTCCCCAGACACTTCCTCTAGCTCTTCCGGGGGGACACCGAGGCGTTCCCAGTCCAGCCGGGAGACATAGTCCCTCCAGCGTGTCCTAGGTTTTCCCCAGGGTCTCCTTCCGGTGGGACGGGACCGGAACACCTTCCCAGGAAGGCGCTCCGGAGGCATCCGAAACAGATGCCCAAGCCACCTCAGCTGACCCCTCTCGATGTGGAGGAGCAGCGGCTCTACTCTGAGCTCCTCCCGGGTGACCGAGCTTCTCACCCTATCTCTAAGGGATCGCCCAGCCACACTGCGGAGAAAGCTCATTTCGGCTGCCTGTATCCGGGATCTTGTCCTTTCGGTCATGACCCAAAGCTCATGACCATAGGTGAGAGTAGGAACGTAGATTGACTAGTAAATCGAGAGCTTCGCCTTGCGGCTCAGCTCTTTCTTCACCACAACAGACCGATACATCGACTGCATTACTGCAGAAGCTGCACCGCTCCATCTGTCAATCTCCCGTTCCATCTTTCCCTCACTCGTGAACAAGACCCCTAGATACTTAAACTCCTCCACTTGAGGCAGGCACCCTCCACCGACCTGAAGTGGGCAAGCCACCCTTTTCCGACTTTTCACCCTTTTTTTGACAATACTTATTGAACATCATTCCCTACTAACCTACTAAGTACTCCCCCTGAATTATTCATTATATAAAACTGTTAATGAATCACCTCCCATATTTATAACACAAAAACCCAATGAGCAAATGCAAATTGACAACACTAACATAAATAATCTGATTTTCTTTACATTAGAACGTCTCTCTACAATAACTTAAGCTCTAAACATTTCTCATTGTGCTCCACCTTATAATATCCTTTCTTACATAATGCACACTCACGAAACAAGAACAGTTCTGTTCTTATAGGTACACTTTTGAAGAATGTTCCCTCAAAGGTACAATTCTGGTCTTTATGGGGACAGAAGAGCACCTTTTGACTAACAGAAATGGGACAAAGCAAATTAAAACAAAAGAAAGAACACTAAAGTGTACACAATTGTCCCTCAAGAAGGTACCCCCCAGTGACAAGCATTTGTAATTTGTCAATTTTTGAGTGTGTGTATTATTTAAATAGTAATTTGTTAAATGTTTTCCTTTGAAAATGTACACAATACACAGAACCCATTGCAGGCATTTATTTTAAAGGTAAAATACGTCTTATTGTTACTGCCGAATGTATATAATGTTTCACCACCTCGCACCTCACACTCCCATTGTATCATGGAGCATCTGTGACCCTCGAAGTAACAATTCTGTTGCTCATTCTTTCATATTAACATTTAATTTTGATTGAGTACTAATATTCCAATATCCTTGTTGTCAAGATGGCCATTATTGTGTTTGATGAACAATTTCCCTCCAAATAATAGGAAAAAATCACAGGTTTATGATTTGGTGAAAAACAAGAATTGCTTCCTTGTGTGTATTGTTTAAATTGTAGTTGTGACAGTTAAGCATGGGCCCTATTTCACAACATAAAAAAATGTAATGGCAAAATTCTGATGGTGTCTACATCCTGGGCAAACAGTTGAGAAGGGCAGAGTTCACGTTCAAATATATCTTTACCAACATAATGTCAACAGAACATTGTCAGTCAGATATCATACATACCAGATATTCACTTATGTATGAAACACATGGGGTTAAAGGCTCAATTCCTTTTATTGTTTCAAGTTTTTAATAATGTAACGTAGATTGTATACACTCTATTGATTTGAGAGTGAGGCAAATTGTGGTTTGATAGTCGTCGTCACACACAGCCGTGGCCAGCCTGGTCTCAGGACACTATGTAGACAATTTTACATACATTTTAGCCAGGGGATTTCGTGAGAAATATTACCTTCAGTCAAATAACGTTAGAGTCGGAATGGAGAAAAAAATGTGTTTTGAACTGGCAACCTTCCACAATCCAGACAGGTGCGCTACCCTTTGCTCCAGTGAGGAACATGTAAGCAGTAAGAGCGAGTGGTGTTGTCACAACATAAATATGTTTGAAGCGATTTTCTTTCTAATCCTAACCCAAACCATAACCCTAATCTTAACCCCAGTGCTGTGATACCTAACCTTAACCCAAACCCTAACCTGAACCCCAGAGCTGTGTGACCTAACCAAACCTTAACCTAACCTTTTTTGTTTCCTAACCATAGCCCAAACCTTAACCCAAACCTTAACCCCATTGCTGTGATATCTAACCTTAACCCTAGTGCTGTGATGCCTTACGTTAACCTAATTTTAATGATGCAATTATTTTATAACATATTCTAGCAACCTTGGTGTTGCTGTTACTCATCCTAATTCCACCTATCCAATGTGGGGCAGTGGGTAGGGTGACTGCCTTCTTATCCAAATGTTGCCGGTTTGAAACGCAGGTTAAAGTTTTTGTAAAAAATGTCTTTCATAGCGTTCGTAAATATCATATGTTTGTCTGGTGTTGGTATGTTATTTTACGTTTTAATAGTGTTCGTAACATTTGATATGTTGTATTAGCGTTCGTAAGATATGTTACGTTTTAATATTTTCGTTATGTATCATACATTTTGGTGGCGCATTGTAATGTAACCTAACATAACGTCACATATCATATGACATTGGGTGCCAAAGATTTACATAAAATATTTTACGTAGTGTCCTGAAACCAGGTTGCCTTGGCATACGGGAAAAATGTGAATCAAATTGATCTTAAGATGAACTACAGTGGGGAGATCAAGTATTTGATACACTGCTGATTTTGCAGGTTTTCCTGCTTACAAAGCATGTAAAGGTCTGTAATTTTTATCATAGGCACACTAATGTACAAAAATCCAGAAAATCACATTGTATGATTTTTTAATAATTAATTTGCATTTTATTGCATGACATAAGTATTTGATACATCAGAAAAGCAGAACTTAATATTTGGTACAGAAACCTTTTTTAGCAATTACAGAGATCATATTTTTCCTGTAGTTCTTGACCAGGTTTGCACACACTGCAGCAGGGATTTTGGCCCTCTACTCCATACAGACCTTCTCCAGATCCTTCAGGTTTTGGGGCTGCCGGTGGGTAATCCAGACTTTCAACTCCCTCCAAAGATTTTCTATTGGGTTCAGGTCTGGAGACTGGCTAGGCCACTCCAGGACCTTGAAATCCTTTATTGCATCCATACTTATGTCATGCAATAAAATGCAAATTAATTACTTAAAAATCATACAATGTAATTTTCTGGATTTTTGTTTTAGATTCTATCACTCACAGTTGAAGAGTACCTATGATAATAATTACAGACTTCTATATGCTTTGTAAGTGGGAAAACCTGCAAAATTGGCAGTGTATCAAATACTTGTTCTCCCCACTGTATGTTCAGCAACCTTCAGCAACCAGGTAATCATATTAGTTGTATGTTTTAACATGAATCACAAATTCCACATAAGACCACATGTTATCCACACTATAATAGGACAATCTTCTGTAACTTTTCTATCACTGGGGGAAAAAAAACAATAGCTTATGTAGATAGATCAGGAAAAGTTGTGCAAGTTATGTAAAGTTATCATCATCAAAACTCAAAAAGCCAGAAATAAATGAAGCCTCATTAGTTTTAGGCTTAAATTTGGATTTCAAATGTAGAAAACAATTCTGGCACAACCCTGACATGCTCTTAAGATATAGGCAAAATGTATAGATTGGAAATAAAAAAACAAATCTCTCGTAATTACAGTCATTGTATTGAAACTGACATTTTAAGATGTTGACTTGTATATACAGAGAGGGAAAAAAGGATTTGATCCCCTGCTGATTTTGTTAGTTTGCGCACTGACAAAGAAATGATCAGCCTATAATTTTAATGGTAGGTTTATTTGAACAGATGTGAGAGACAGAATAACAACAAAGAAATCCAGAAAAACGCATGTAAAACGCAGTTCCTCAACTGGCAGTTGCATTAAGTAGTACCCGCAAAACAACAGTCTCAATGTCAACAGTGAAGAGTCGACTCCGGGATGCTGGCCTTCTAGGTAGAGTTCTTCCTCTGAGTGTTTGCATTCTTTTGCCCATCTTAATCTTTACTTTTTATTGTCCAGTCTGAGATCTGGCCAGTGGCAAAAGTATGGAGCCAAATTGAGCTCAAATGTATTGTATTGTATTGTATTGTAAGAATAACCGTAAGAAAACATAACTGAAATATTTTTTTTCAATACAAATGAAAGGGTAACAAAAAAGATTTAGTTGTATGAAGAAGAAAACATTTATTCAAAAAAAAATGTATTCAAACATCGTAAAAGTGTTCGCTGGAACGAAAAAGATAAATCGCACACCTGGGGATTGTGTAGGCAGGTGCACAAAAGAGGAGAATCCCACACGTGTATGCTTGATTTAAACTTCCATCAATATCTGTATCTGTGACCATGGCAACAGTGATGTTGGTGCACCCTGGGAATAACAATTTATTATTTTGTTTAAATTTGCACATTTAGCCTAGCTTATAAAATTCTTAAACTTCTCTCCACTGGTTTCATAGGGAAAGCAGTGTATGGAACGTCTAAAATCGAGAATTCCATGCCCAGATAAAGCCCCACCTCCCTGTCAATACCAGACCATAATCCCATTTGAGGTGATAATTAAAATAAAACTGCCATTTTGAAAGGTACACCCTTTTCCTTTCATGAATTTTCCTATATTACATTGTTCTTTTGTCAGAAGTCTAAGCTCACAATTGGAAAACTATTTGGAAATACCTGTTTTTTTTTACCCCATTTTCCGGCTTAATCTGCCAAAAAGCAAATGCCAATTAGTGTTGGTACCCAGGCAGACACTTATTGTACCCAGGCTCTAATCACCCCTGACTGAATGCATGACATCAATGGATGAATGCATGATACTCCCAGATGAATGTTCAGAGCCATGGTTGCATTTGAATTTACAAATTAAATATAAGATTTCCATGACCATTCAACAAATGAATTAGGCAATCATTGAAACAATACAAACAACATAGACTACGCCACAATTCAACATCAACTTGTAGCCCAAACCAGAACCCCTGGCAGAGTCCTGGAAAGATGCACAGTTCACATAGTCAGTTTATTTGAAGAAATGGGCCTAATCTTTTTCTAATAACTCTTCTTGGTTTTTCAATAACTTATTCATGTCACCTATAGATTGGTTGTGAAATTTTCATTTTCTACATTTGTAGGGCCTAAAACTAATTTAAAAAGACTGTAGTCGGTGTTCTTTATATAGTTTTATTATTTATTTTTTTATATGATGAGACAAACACGTTCTTGTATTCTTCAAATTCATTAACCACTTTAAACAGATCCTGTAAATCATAATTTTTTTAGACTATTGTCTATAGTTTGATAATGACCCAGTAGATGAACTGGTGCCCTGTCTGGATAGTGAAGCTGCAGAGGAGAATGTATATGCAAATAGTATTTCGTATGCTAATGACACCAAACAGTGTTTGGTTCTGGTGGATTCTGGGGGTCTGAAAGGCCCGGCAGTTCTAGTGTTAAAAGAAAGGATTTTCTGGTTTTCCAGTAATAGCTGAAACTCGCTGATTGATATCATGCAGGCTCTGGATGGAAGTTTTTAAATCGTTGTCCTGCAGAAACAGATTATTTTCTGCTTCAGTTTTTATAAAAAGGCTCACAATATCTGCCATCACATTACACACTGGTTCCAGAAGGACGATGACTTGAGTGCTCTCAACCATTGCAACACTAGCTTTTCCAGCTAAAAGACCTAGAAAGTGAACAGCCTTCCTAAACATCCCTTGATAATCAGATATTTGTAACTGTTTACTCTTCACCTCTTTAAGACTCTCCTTTGTCTTCCAGATGTTACGTTGACATTCTTCAATCATTTCATTTAGTTCACTCTTCTCTTGCTTTTTTGCAGTTACCTCTGAGGTGAAGGAATCAACTTGTTTCTGGAAATTGTTCATTACCTCTTCTGCTTGCTGTGCCTCAAATGTAGCTCTGTTTAGCTCTGTTTGTCCGACACCAATCATCACTGACCCTGAGTAGAAAAATGTGTATGTTAGTATTCAAACATATATTCAAAATAAAGGCTACATTAGACTATCTAGTTTGAGAACCTGACACCTCACAGTCCCTCAACTGGCAGTTTCATTAAATAGTACCCGGTAAATTCTATTCTCAATGTCAACAGTGAAGAGTCGACTCCGGGATGCTGGCCTTCTAGGTAGAGTTCTTCCCCTGAGTGTCTGCATTCTTTTGCCCATCTTAATCTTTGCTTTTTATTGTCCAGTATGAGATCTGGCCAGTGGCAAAAGTATGGAGCCAAATTTAGCTCAAATGCATTGACCGTAAGAATAGAAAAACATAACTGAATATTATTTTTTAATACAAATTAAAGTAAGGTTTACAAAAAATATTTAGTTGTATAAAGAAGAAAAAAAGTATTCAGAAAAAAATGTATTCAAACATGGTAAAAGTGTACGCTAGAATGAAAAAGATAAATCGCACACCTGGTGATTGTGTAGGCAGGTGCACAAAAGAGAAGAACATGGAAAAAAGTTACTCATGCACAACTCTCCCACACTGTCTCTGAAATTGTTAAAATATTTTTTTCCAAAAGTGTATGCTTGATTTAAACTTCCATCAATATCTGTATCTGTGACCATGGCAACAGTGACGTTGGTGCACCCTGGGAATAACAATTTATTATTTTGTTTAAATTTGCACATTTAGCCTAACTTATAAAATTCTTAAACTTCTCTCCACAGGTTTCATACGGAAAGCAGTGTATGGGACGTCTAAAATAGAGAATTCAATGCCCAGATAAAGCCCCGCCTCCACGCCAATAGAGGCTCAACACGTTTAAGAAAAGATGACTCAAACGAAGGTGGGAAGAAATTGGATTCGGAAAAAGAAGCAAATGTGAAAAAAACTTTGAAAGAAGAAATATATGATTTTTTTCCATACGATTGAATTTTGTTTTTTCATACGATAAAATGTTTTGTTAACCTTGCTTTTATTTTTATTTTCAACAAATATTTCAGTTATTACGGTCATTTGAGTTCAAATTGGCTCCATACGAAAGCCATTAATAGAAGCAGGGGAAGTAAACATTTCATAAAAAAAACGAATGCAGGAAAAAATCTGTAGTCAATTTAACACAATGCTTAATGCGATCTAGTGAAATAATCAAACTTGGCAGAATTTTTATGCATGATAAAATTATCTAATGTAGAGGCACATTTTTATGACAGGGTATATTGTCCCAATGCTGACATATTAGCTATACATCGTCACCCGTGAAGTGCGTACTCGCTGTATGTAGAACGCAAATTGAGATTTAACCCTGGATTACCCCTACAGCGTCAATGCGCTGTGATACGTCGTAAGTTAATTCATTTAAAATGGATTTCCTTGCAGCACTGCAGTGCAGATGCGGTTGGAGAACGTTTGATCTTGTTTATGTGTTGGATTTATTCAACCCATGCTGCAAAGCGTGGAAGTAGTAGTGAACATTGAATGTCAAACTTTTTTTTGCACATATAGCAAACCTTTTCTTATAAAAACTGTTAACATATATATTTTTTGATAATTCATCAACTACAACATTAATAGTACATATTTCAGAAAACGTATAGTGCATATCACGTTTGACAGCCTATAATATAATCTCCCTCTAAAACTAAAAGAATGAATGAGCCTGCAAGCCACTCAGAGTTTGAAACACAAAACATGTATCTACTGTAATGAGTAGGCTTTGTTATGCTTGTTTTTTTTAATATAAATTGTAATAATAGATTCTGCTTTGCAGTATCTGCACAGAGCTTTACTGTCATCACTGACCACTTGATGTACACAGTCTTTGTTGTACTTTTTGCCATACTTGGACCCTTTCTTGGCGGGATCGTATGTGGAAATGTATCTAGTGCTATGCCATCTAATGTGATGAATGATGACTCATCATCACTGCTGTACTAAGTGTCTATAATATTCAATACTTCTACCATACTGTTCATACTCCTCATCCTACTCATTCAAAAATTGCTGCTAGTTTACATTGTTATGTGTATTATTGCCATACTTGCCATTGGCTGATCTATAATTTCAATACCACCACCAATATTGCTGCTAGTTTACACTACTCTTTCTGAACTGCTGCTAGTGTACAGTGTTATGTCTATTATTGCTTTCTCTTCTTGCTATATTTTTGCTGTGTATATATTGGCAGTCCATACAATGGTGAATAGGTGCACTAGGATACCACGTGACACGTTATATCATAATGGACACATCTGACTTTATGAAAATATAAAAGTCACCGTTATGAACTTTTTTAAAAAGTCGCTAAGCTATTTACCTGGCTATGGACTGTATTTTTTAAGGCCACCTCTTCTGCTTTTTACTCAACTGTAGTTACTAATAAAATGTTGTTTGTTAATGATGTCATATGTGAATTAAATATAGATAGATAGAGAACAAAGTTTTACCTGCGATGAGGCCGAGAAAGGGAATAAACATAACCCCTATTCCAACATTCCTTATGGTTTCATTGTATGTTTCCCTGGACCTGCATTCATCCAGAGCATTCTTGGAGGAACTCACGTCACACTCAGCTTTCTTTAAGGCATCACTGTAATTCTGCAAGGAGTCGTTGATTTCTTTCAATTGATTCTCCAGATTGTCTAATTGTGGTTTTAAACGACGTTCCTCAGACTCAAGCATTCCAATCTTATTTGTGAGTTCCTCAAAATACTTGTCTATTTCTCTTAGTTGTTGATCAGCTACAGCTTCGCATAGCTGAAACATATCCAGCCCTTTCTGAATTGCATGTTTTAGGGTTATGATTTGAGCTTCATCAAAGTTCAATAACATTTCTGCCAAATCTCTGAAATGACATAATCCTTGTTTTAAATGAGGAATAACTGCCTCCAAAACGTCCTCTTCTCTTTCTTGAAAGATCATGGTGTCTGTTTAGAGGGAAAGCAATAAATAACCTTTCAGTCATTAACATTTTTTTATGAAACAGAACACATTGTCATTGAGGAATTAAGACAGTACATTTTAAAGAGGTGTTTGTCATTTAAATAAAGTAAAATGTGACAAAACAGTATAAAGGTATTCAACAGTGTTTTGTATTGACATCACGACTGGACTACTAACCTTTTCAACTGACACATTTAAATAATGAAGGACTAGCATTATTAGTTGAAAAGGTCAAATCAAGATTTTTACTCACTATCAGCAGACATGATGGTCCCCTTCTTGTGGTGAGGATGGAAGTTCTCTGAATGTGTAGATCTCATAGAAACAACCTTTATACTTTGTATGACTGCTGTTGACCTACAAACAGTGGGCGTTGGCCTACAAACAGTTTAGTAATTTCTGAATTTATTAAGTGTAATGCAATTCTCTGTGAAGAGCTTAAAGAATTACGATCCAATTGTTATAATGCAGTTATAAGTCATTCATTAATGGGTAAAAAATCAAACTAGTTTCAGGTATGTGCAGATATGTGTTGTTATCTTTCATTGAAAGGTGAAAAGACAAGAGAAATGTTGCAAACCCCTCCTCTTTTACTGCGTAAGGGGTTGTGGTCTAAAGTACCCCATAAAGCATGCACAGTTGTACACTTCAAAAATCCAACTAAATCCAACAAGATCCTCAAGATCAAGAAGCGCCAAATCTCTGGAGAAGAAAACTGCTGAGTGGTAAGAAGGAATATTCATATTTAAAAGTTATATGTTTAATAAGATTGTCTTCTATTCCTATCAAAGCTTGCTCGACCAAGGCACTTATTTATCTGCTAATCTGTGCTAGTGGAAAGAATTATGGAAAATGCTATGGAATATAAATGTCAAAACTCTAAACTTGTGTCACAACATTTGTGGTCGTATACAGGCGCATCACCAGACTTTCAAAACTCTCTGGGCTCAGACAAAACCACCCGGTGCTGCGGGGATTGCATGTGTGTAATTACATTACCTGTAATTCTGTGGGCTATAAAAAAAAAAATGTATAAAATGAAGTGCATGTTTCTGATGACGTACGCTAGTGTCAAGTACAAATTTGTATTTTTTATTTTTCATATTTGTATATGAAATGTTTTCTTTTTGAAAGGTGACTGGAATGCCCACGCTTCCACAACACATGATGGCAGTGTCAAGTTAATCATAGGTTAGGGATAGACATCAACGTTCTGTACATAAGCTTGGATTAATGGACTATGCAACAGGAGTTGCATGTACATTACATTTTTCCAAGGTAATGTACAGAACTAAGGTGTCTGTCCTGCTTATATCACAGAATATATGCATACAACAACATTAGCAAACATTTACTAGTAAAAATTACTGTGTGCGTTTATATTCACATTAATTCATTTAGGTGTTTTCATGGTTTTGTTGGTTTCCAAGTCGGTCGTTAAGTCTATTTGATATAAAATTATATTTAAATGTAGAATGTGTCTTATGAACAACCAGTTTGAGTCTGTAGCAATACAATTATTAAAACTCATACATTTATAAATCGTATAAATATGAATAAAATCACAATTTGTCCTAGCATATGTCTGTTTACGTTGTTGTTCATAGCGGGGTAAAGTTCGTTTTATAATGGACATTCAGTGGACATTCATATTCGCCCGTCAAAACAAACTAATTTAGGACAACGAAATGTATGGGTTCTTGATCAGTTGAAGGTCAACTACAATCCACACTTTTCAATGTATCAATCAAGAATTCTATTTTTTAGTTTTTCCAAAATATCCTTTATATAATGATATTAAAATTCAATAGCGTCTAAGAAAAGTGTGCCATGACAACAAAAGTGCTGTATTCGGACTCGGGGGAGGATGTGCTACAATCTAGGGCTTTTATTTTTTCGAAATATTTGTGCACATTTTTGAGTTTATCTTTAGAAATTCAATAGCGTCTACAAGAAGTGTGCCATGACAACAAAAGTGGTATATTCAGACTCGAGGGAGGATTGGCTACAATCTACGGCTTTTTCCAATTGATGCCTAAGTAATAGTAGAATACATCACCGGAGATAATATATGCTTCTTATAAAATCAAGCTCTATCAAAATGCAATACGCTATAATTAAAAACGTACTCATGGCCTAATTCCATTCCAAGCCCCATATGGCCTAATTCCATTACAAATGGCAGTAACATCCCAGCTAAAACATTTCTGTTGTCAGAATGTTGTTACAACTTAATCTGGCGACTGAAAATAGGTAGTGTTGAAGTATAACACTTCCCCGAGTTGGTTTGTTGGAAAGGAGAATAAAACACAGGGAGTCAGGGCAATTACCGTAGTTATACGTCCATTTATTACAGAAGCTTCTGGAGACACGTGTCGCCGCACAATGTCTAAGGATCAACATTCAAAACATCATTTTTATACTTCTACTACGCCCAAAAGATAGAGGCGTTAACTTACAAAGTGTGTGCCATTGGCCCAATCCCAGTTTTATTCCTTATAGGATAACTGCAAGTATCCCCTTGCCCCCCTTTCTGGTTTCTGTCTTGTCTGTCCGACTATGTGTGTGTGTCTCTTACCTGTGACCTGTTTCTCACAAAACAGACATACTAAATCTTTCTCACCCCGGCAACTGCTTAAACAGGGTTTCCTATTCTCCTACTTGCTCCTTCAGTTTCGGTTCATATTACAGACATTTAATATTTTGTTTCATTGGTTACAACAGCTTATAACAGTTCACTAACTTATATAATCAATACATCTACATTGGTTACAACAGCTTATAACAGTTCACTAACTTATACAATCACTACATCTACAGTAGCAGCAACGTTGTCACTTACATGGTCACAACCGGAAATGTGAAAGTTGTCTTGTTGCCGCTATAACGTAACTAATTGACATTGTCACTTTGTAGCCAGCATGTTGTGGCAACATGACATCTCTAAGTTTGTCAGTTAGTAATCGTGAATCCCAGGCATCTTATCCGGTTGACCACTCACAGGAGCCATTCATCCATCCAGTACCCAACCTCGAAATCTCCATCTACTCCCCAGAAATCTTCATCTACTCTCCAGAAATGACCAATTGACCAATAAGAAAATGGCAATCATATTAATAATTTCTAGGACATGCAAGTGTCCCACAAAACCACGTAAGCATGTGAACTGCAGTGTTTGACATAATATCTTGATGAAGACAGCTTGTCTGTCGATATGTGGGTATTGGTATTGAATTATTGTATTGCAGCATACCAGTGTGCCCATTTCTTTAATTGTCCTCATAAGGGACCTGACCTGACACTATTTCACAAGTAGCCCACTCTTTCAAAAGCATAGAGTACCTTAACAGCAATTCTGAGGTGCTGCTGAGGGAATGCTCCGTTAACGTTGGCTTCTTGGTTTATCATTCCAGATTGCTCATATCCAACACATTGAATACAAAATATAAGTCTCAGTTGGCAGCTAAGCAACCCCCAAACTAGCAAAAGAGGCTTCTTATATGGCCAATTAGCCCTTTTGGAACCTTTTTTCGAAGAGTATATAGTGACTTTTGGTGCAGTCGGCCTTACATTTACCACCATCAGCACTCTTTTTCTGCTTGTATTCTTCTTCTTCTATCCTTCTATTATTCTTGTATTATTATTATTTTTCTTCTATTTTTGTTCTTTTATTATTCTTTTGTTGTACTTGTAAATAGCAGCAGAGCCGGAATAAGGTCTGTGAGATGAGGCTCTATGCTCTCTCCATTTCTCAGCAAAGTTCTGGGTACTTGGGGGCCTCTTATTCATAAATAACAACCTTATATACACACATTTTGGATATATGGTTAATTAACTGTTTGTAAATGCTATTTTGCATGTGTTTTTACTGAACATTATTTAAAGGGTCACCAATAAAACTTATTATCTGCAGTTTTTATAGTAAGGTGTTTTCTCTCCTTAGGACCCATGGCTGCCAAAGACCTCATCAGAGCTACCAGTAGCTTAACCAAGGCATCTCAATGCAGAGAAGACACTGCAATCCTCTCTAAAGCTCATGCCAACTGGGAAGAGTACCTTACTCCAGCACCAATGTCAATAGCCTTCCTGGGTGAGCTAATCTTCATCTCCTCCAAACAAGACTTCTCTATCAAGGCTGGAGAACCTACTGGTGGATTCATGTTCATAAAATATCCTGATTCATTTCGTGCCTGCCTCCTGCAAGTGTGCAATTCAGGTTGGGAAGCCTTTAACGAAGCTCACAAAAGCATGGACCAGATTCGCTTGCACACACAAAATGTGCCACCCTATATCAAGGCAGCTGTAGAAATACTTGTCCAGAATGATGATGTTCTTGTTAAAAGCCTTCTTCCTGACACCTTAGATAGCATTAACAACATATCAGCCAGTTGTGTGGAACTGGCCAAATCTGTTGAAAATAAGTTTGCTTATGTTACTAAATTGATTTCAGAGCTTTTAGA
Organism: Esox lucius; assembly: GCF_011004845.1. Taxonomy (NCBI): domain Eukaryota; kingdom Metazoa; phylum Chordata; class Actinopteri; order Esociformes; family Esocidae; genus Esox; species Esox lucius. Next base: position 23,067,258 of record NC_047592.1, on the reverse strand, counting down.
GACGTGCACAAGTGCAAAACAGAGTTATGGCACAAAAATGAAAGAGGTTAGAAAAATGCTGGAATACCAAAAGTTACAGAAAGAGATACTTGAGAAGGAAAATGAACTAGCTGAAAAAGAGTATGTGAAACTACAGAAGTTGCAGGATAAGACTTACGAAGATTTCAAAAAGGCCATGGACTCACTGCCATCAGGATGGGATATGATTGGAATGAACTTTGTCGAAGCAATCAACAATGTCTTGAATATTCCATTACAATTACCTTCCCTTGCAGCAACCATATTAACACCGACATCTGTCAACAATGTTTTGACTGCTGCATTTAAATTGCCTTCCCTTTCAGCATCCTTATTTAAAAAGACATTGAAAAATCCTATTAACACATTTGCAACAAATGAAGTTCTTTGCCAGTCTCCTCTGCTTCTTGTTACTGCCCAAACCTTAGATGGCTTCATTCAGAAGGACAAAATTGAATGGTCAAAGGTTGTAGATGAGAAGACAGGAACAATGACAACTGATTGGCTCGTGGAACAAATCGAAAATCTGCTGTCAAGCATAGAACAAGCAGACCAATCTCCCACAAAGACTCAGGCTGAGCAAATGTGTCAACAGATCATTACCATTTGTGCTGACCTAAGTTCAATGGCTCTTGATGGCCAGCAAGACAATGGCACCAAGAACAAAAAAGTGATCAAACAAATTAAAAAGGTAATGAACTCTGCAATGAAGTTTGATTGTTCAGCCAAAAAAATCACACAAACGTCTGCCTTACCAGTTACTAGCCCTGGAATGAGCAAAGTTCAAAGTTCAAGCTCAGGATCAGCAGGTCAGATGGCTTCAGAAAATGCCCGCTTCCGTATTGAGCAAATGAAAGCCCAGTTTGAAAATGCCAGTGAGAAATACGAAAGGTCTCTGGAAAAAATGGAGGATAAGCAAAGAGGGCTAGCTGAAATTCTCAACAAATTGAGAAACTCTGAAGTCCAGGACATTGAATTTGGCTCTACCATCAAAATGCTAGCTGAAGGTCTACAGGCAATGGGCATTCTGCAAGAGAAATGGCGTAAAATGGTGCAGTTCTTCCAGATGATATCAAACATCATTAACACATGTTTGAAGACATCCCTGCAGGATTTTACCAAAAAGTCTCAGAATTTAGACCTGAAATATGGTTCAAATTTTTTCTTGAAGGATATGATTTACCGACAGGCATTTGAAGCTTCCAATATTGCAAATCTGGTGAACATGATCTCTGGAACCTACACAGAGATCTCCAGCGAGTACTTGATGGACAGAATCAACAGCCTGGGACGTCTAATGACTTTGGATCCCAACGACCCAAGTTTTAAAACAGAACGCTTGGCATTGGCTGCATCTTGTGATGATGCAGAAAAACAGATCAGAGCTTGTGTTGTGAAAAATAAGGAACTTTACAAGATAAACAGTCAAGCAAGACTTCAGCTTATTGAAAACGAGCTGAAATCAATTTTACCTCCACCATCTGAAAAGGAAACCAAGGAAATGCAAATCATAGTGGCATCTGGATTCAAGGATGACCGTGGGGATGTTGATCAGTTTTATTAAAGAGCATTTACCATAGTCTAATCATGTTCACAAATATTTCTTTTTTCTAATTCAGTATGGTCTATAAACCATTATGGTTTATTTACTACAGGCTTACTATAGTTTATTCTTTATAATCTATTTACCACCGCCTAATCATTTTTGTCTATTTATATTCTTTATTCATTATAATCTAGTTGCTAAATTCTATATAGTATTGTCTATTTACCACAGCCTATTTACCAAAGTCTATTGTCACAATCCACCAGAACGTCTTAGCAGTTGCTAAATCTTTGTCCTGCAAATAATTAAAAATACAGTAATGATGTGTGTGACAGATTTAACAGATTATCATGTACACGCTTTGATTCAGACCTCACATTTTACAGTTATATCAAAGTGGTCACCAAAACAGCATTCTACCATCTTAGAAATATAGCAAGAATTAAGGGCCTGGTGTCCCAAAAAGACCAAGAGAAGCTCATCCATGCGTTTATCTCTAGTAGGGTTGACTACTGTAATGGCTTCTTAACTGGACTCCCCAAAGAGACTGTAAAACAGCTGTAGCTCATTCAGAATGCTGCTGCTAGAATGTTAACCTGGACCAAGAGAACAGAGCACATCACTCCGTTTCTTAAATCTTTGCATTGGCTTCCAGTCAGTTACAGAATATATTTTAAAGTGGTGCTTTTAGTTTATAAATCTCTGAATGGTTTATGCCCCGACTACATTTCCGATAGGTTTGAAGAATATGAACCGAGCCGGGCTCTTAGATCCATGAACACCGGTCAGCTAGTAGAGCCCAGAGTCCAAACTAAACATGGAGAAGCTGCGTTTAGCACTTATGCTGCACACAACTGGAATAGACTAGCAGACGTGCCTCAAAAGTATACATTTTTAAATCCAGGTTCTCTTTTCACGAGCTTTTGACTGACCACTTAAACTAAACCATACTGTTTAGCCTTACAGATTTTATAGCTTCCTATGTTTTTATCCTGTTTTTATTCTATATTTGTATTTTATTATTCTATATTTTATTATTATGCTGTTTTTTTATGATGTATTTTATATTTCTCTTTGATTTATGTTGTTATTTAATTTCTATTTTGCTATCTTTTACTAATCGTAATGCAAGTTCTGGTGCTATCAGAGGAATAACCTCTGTGTAAATGTAACAATCTGCTTATGACAGATAATGCAAGTTCTGGTGCTATCAGAGGAATAACCTCTGTGTAAATGTAACAATCTGCTTATGACAGATAATGCAAGTTCTGGTGCTATCAGAGGAATAACCTCTGTGTAAATGTAACAATCTGCTTATGACAGATAATGCAAGTTCTGGTGCTATCAGAGGAATAACCTCTGTGTAAATGTTACAATGTGATAATGCAAGTTCTTGTGCTGCTGTTATTTTTTGGTTATTTTATGATGTATTTTATATTTCACTTTGATTTATGTTGTTATTTAATTTCTATTTTGCTATCTTTTACTAATCGTAATGCAAGTTCTAGTGCTATCAGAGGAATAACCTCTGTGTAAATGTAACAATCTGCTTATGACAGATAATGCAAGTTCTGGTCCTATCAGAGGAATAACCTCTGTGTAAATGTTACAATCTGATAATGCAAGTTCTTGTGCTGCTGTTTAGACATAGATGTAGGGTATTTTCTCACAAAAGGATTGAAGAGTTCATCCAAGCGCTGGAGCGTGAGGATTGAGATACCGGGTTGGTACAGTAAACAGTTATGGTAACTGTAATTCATTGAGGATGAATATAAAATCCATGTCCCCCTGGACATCCATAAATGATTGATGCAAAGATTATCTCACAAAGATACTGACGGGTTCATCTTAGCATTGGAATGCGAAAATTGAGATACCGGGGTGTTGAAGTTCATACAGTCCCCCTGGAGACAGCTGAGCTAGAGAATTTTAACAATCTGACTGTTTTAATTCTATTGCATTTTATATTAATTTGTTCATTGAAAAGCACATTGAATTGCTTCTATGTATGAATTGTGCTATATAAATAAACTTGCTTACTTGCTTGAGATAATTGATATCAATAAAATTATGCTTAGCATCTTCTGATCTCTGTGTTCACTTAGAAATACTGAACTATCACAATGTATCAATTTATTTTCCACTGTCTATTTACAATAGGCTATTTATATCGTTGTATTCACCACAGTCTATTTACCTTCTCTTACATCTGGTGCAATTTGCAAAAAACAAATTCATCTCACCTCATGATACTTGCCGAATGCAGAGGTGAATCTTAAGGTTTTTTGACACTAGCCTATTGGGCTAGTAGGCCAACATTACGGGTAAAATCTTACTAGCCCTGTTTGTAACTCTATTTACAGAGTAACAAACAGGACTAGTAGTTTATAAATGGATGTTTCCATATATTTTTCCAGTATGTGTTAAATTAGTCTGTGCACAATATTATATAACCAATTACACTGAGAGAACAGTTTTGTAACTGCAAGTCACCCAAAAATATCCAACCAAGTGTAATTAGCTAAATGTATATATATATATATATATATATATATATATATATGGTTCTAAAATTAGACTTGCCTGAAATGTAAACTACTCGCCTGAGGTGAACGTGTGAGCTTAATTTCAAGCCCTGGCTGTATGTATTAACTGTGTATTAACTGTATTAATACATAGAGGGAAAGGTTAGCCTCACAATTTCTGCCTAGAGATATGTGTCACTACTAAACACAGTGAATACTTAGAAACCAAGCTAAGACTCTATAACGAGTCATGACACGGTAGTAAATGTGAAACGGTAATAACAGCTCACATAACCTGTTATAAAATCTAAAAATCGTAATGACACACAAATATACTTTTTTAAATACACAAGTATATGAATAAAACAAACATAATTTATTCAATTATGTGTATATAAAAACACAATTTTATTCAATACATTGTATTTTTAAGGTATTTAAGGTTGGTTCCCTCTATGTGTACACCACATATACAGTAATTGTACTGTATCATTGTTGAGAAATCTGCATTTAAAGGTATAGTGCATCTCAACAGATGTGGATGCTGTCAAACTTACAGCTACATTACAGGCTCAATTCGCATTATTAGTTGATGATTCTACAAGATTTGTGTTGAAGTACGTCCCCTCTATAAGAACACCACATATTACTGCATATCTATGGTGACTCCAATGCTGCTACACTTAAAGCACATATTGTTTGTGCGTGAATCAAATCTGGCGTTGTAGGATAAATCGCAACCTAAAGACCAAAGCTATTTTAGGAAGTCTTTAATAAGTATAATACATGTAATCTTCATGTACATGGGTTCACTGCAACACCACACAGGGTCAGCAGAGAACTAGATATTGTTGACAAACATTTTCTTATATACATTCTGACAGTGGTAGTTCCTGCTCACTGCAGGCCTATCAGAATGGGGCTGAACGCGGTTTAGACTTGTTCAGCCTATCACTGGCGCACAGGCTGGTCCCAGCCTCTAGGCGCGTTCCATCTGTCCGGCGTGTCCGACGAGTCTGTTTACTTGAAGATTATCTATTCTTACAGCCTTATGCTGAAACTGAAGTTTCTGTTCCTGTTATCTTAATCCAGGCCTGATCAGTTCCTCATACTCACGGCTAATATTAAAAAGAACATAACACCCTTAATATGTTTGACAGTCTAGTACCGTCTGTGCCCAAGCTTAACCACAGCCTGTCTGTTGTTTTCCACTGCTTGCAATAGAGTTTCTGCTCAAGCACAAGCTAAAGTAAGGCACATGTTATGTTTCAATGTTTCAACACACAACACTCATTAGTAAAAAGTATACCAACACTTAATAGTAAAAAGTAAATCCCCACAATATATAAAAATTGTACGGAAGCATTTTGGAGAAATTCACATTGAAAGGTATGATGCATATCTAATGAGATGTCAATGCTGTCACACTTAAAGATACATTACAGGCTCAATGCCCATAATTAGTTAACAATTCTAGTTAATTTGACTAAAGATAGGTCCCTTCTATGTATACATCACATATAAAGCTATATAACTGTAGCATATTGGAGAAAGTCACATTAAAATGTATAATGCATCACTATTGCAAATGGAATAATGCTACATTTAAAGCTAAATTAAACGCCAAGTCCCATAATTAGTTAACGATTCTATTTGATTTGAGTTAAGGTAGGTCCCCTCAATAATAACACCACATAAACAAAAATGTTACTCTAGCATTTTGGAGAAATGTACATTTAAAGGGATAATTTGTCTCTATGAAGACATGAATGCAGCTACATTAAAAGCTACAGTAAATGATCAAATCCTAGAATTAGTTTACGATTCTACTGTATTTGAGTTAAGGTAGGTCCCCTCTATAATTACACCACGTATACAGTATCTCACATTGAGTACACCCCTCACATTTTTGTAAATATTTGATTGTATCTTTTCATGTGACAACATGGAAGAAATGACACTTTGCTACAATGTAAAATAGTTAGTGTACAGCTTTTATAACAGTGTATATGTTTTTGTCCCCTCAAAATAACACAATACACAGCCATTAATGTCTAAACTGCTAACAACAAAAGTGAGTATATTCCTAAGTGGAAATCTCCAAATTGGGCCAAAAGTGTTAATATTTTTGTGTGGTCACCATCATTTTCCAGCACTGCCTCAACCCTCTTGGGCATGGAGTTCACCAGAGCTTCACATGTTGCCACTGAAGTCCTCTTCCACTCCTCCATGACGACATCACAGAGCTGGTGGATGTTAGAGACTTTAATTGTGCTCCTCCACCTTCCGTTTGAGGATGCCCCACAGATGCTAAATAGGGTTTAGGTCTGGAAATATGCTTGGCCAGTCCATCACCTTTACCCTCAGCTTTTTTAGCAAGGCAGTGTTCGTCTTGGAGGTGCGTTTTGGGTTGTTATCATGTTGAAATACTGCCCTGCGGCCCAGTCTCCGAAGGGAGGGGATAATGCTTTGCTTCAGTATGTCACAGTACATGTTGGCATTCATGGTTCCCTCAATGAACTGTAGCTCCCCAGTGCCGGCAGCACTCATGAAGCCCCAGACCATGACACTCCCACAACCATGCTTGACTGTAGGCAAGACACACTTGTCTTTGTTCTCCTCACCTGGTTGCCGCTCATCAGACCACAGGACATGGTTCCAGTAATCCATATCCGCTTGTCTTCAGCAAAATTTTGCAGACCAATTTGATGCAGTGTTCGGCGTATTGTCTGAGTACTGACAGACTGACCCCCCACCCCTTCAACCTCTGCAGCAATGCTAGCAACACTCATACATCTATTTCCCAAAGACAACCTCTGGATATGACCCTTAGCACATGCCCTCAACTTCTTTGGTCAATCATGGCGAGGCCTGTTCTGAGTGGAACCTGTACCGTTAAACCGCTGTATGGTCTTGGCCACTGTGCTGCAGCTCAGTTTCAGGGTCTTGGCAATCTTCTTATAGCCTAGGCCATCTTTATGTAGAGAAACAATTCTTTTTTTCAGATCCTCAGGGAGTTCTTTGCCATGAGGTGCCATGTTAAACTTCCAGTGACCAGTATGAGGGAGTGTGAGAGCGATGACACCAAATGTAACACACCTGCTCCACATTCACACCTGAGACCTTGTAACACTAACGAGTCACATGACACCAGGGAGGGAAAATGGCTAATTGGGCCCAATGTGGACATTTTCACTTAGGGGTGTACTCACTTTTGTTGCCAGTGGTTTAGACATTAATGGCTGTGTGTTGAGTTATTTTGAGGGGACAGCAAATGTACACTGTTATACAAGCTGTACACTCACTACTTTACATTGTAGCAAAATGTCATTTCCTCAGTGTTGTCATTTCCTCCTGAAAAGATATAATAAAATATTTACAAAAATGTGAGGGGTGTACTCACTTTTGTGAGATACTGTAGATGCTACAAATTTACTGTAGCATTTTGGAGAAATTCACATTGAAAAGTATAGTGCCTCTCTGTGGAGACTGATGCTGTCACACTTAAAGCTACATTACAGCCTCAATACCCACAATTAGTTACCGATTTTAACTAATTTGTGTTGAGGTAGACACTCTCTGTATGTACATCACAAATATCGAGCAATTTTATAGTAGCTTTTTGGAGAAAACAACATTGAAAGGTATAATCTGTCTCTATTGAGATGTGAATGCTGCTAAATTTAAAGCAACAGTAAACGCTCAAATTAGATTAAATTAGATTAATCTTTATTGTCATTGAACAGTACAAGTACAGTACAATGAAATGCAGTTAGCATGTAACCAGAAGTGCAAATAGAGGAGGGCAGAAAATTTACAAGTATTTACATGTATAAAGTATATGTATTTTACAAGTGGAATGTGTATATGTGCAACGAAGGCAAATGCAGTACAAATGGCAATACTAAATGTGCAATAAGGCAAACAGTGGAGGGCAGAAGGTTTCAATTATTACATATAGTGTATGTTTAAAGTGGGATAATAGTTGTTCGGGTACAAATTGCAATTTCAATATGCCATTCTAGATGCACAAACAAGGTAAATGAAAGAGTAATGTAGTAAGGTAGCATGTGCAACCGGGATGCAGAGATAGCAGCAATGAGGTCCCCGAGGTAGACATTAAATGTACAAGGTGTATATGCAACTGAAATGCAGGCATTGCAGTGGTGAGGTCCCTGAGGTAGACATTATCATTATCAGGCTTTGCCAAAGAGACCTGTACCGTCTGCCTGATGGTAGGAGGGAAACGATGTGTGGCGTGGGTGTGAAGGGTCCCTGATGATCGCTTGCGCTGGAGGTTTGCGATGGCAGAAAGCTGGGCACCAGTGATTTCACTACCCGTTGCAGGGCCTTCCGATCGGCTATGGAGCAGCTGCTAAACCACACTGTGGCACAGTTTGTCAGAATGCTCTCGATTGTGCAGCGGTAAAAGATCACAAAGATCTTGGAGGAGAGGTGGGCTTTCTTCAGCCTCGTCAGAAAGTACAGGTGCTGCACCTTTGTGACCAGGGTTAGGGGTTAGTGTTGAGGGCCCAGGAGAGGTCCTCTGTGCTGTGGACACCCAGGAGTTTGAAGCTGGACACGTTCCACCTCAGTACCATCGATGAAGACTGGGGCGTGGCTGCAGCCTTTAGACTTTCTGTTATCCATAGTGAGCTCCTTGGTTTTCTTTGTATTGAGGGCCAGGATGTTGCCTTCCACTGTGATAATAATAAGTAATCAAGTGAATTCATTAGGTAGTTAATGAGTTCACTTGATTTCTGTTAAGGAAGTACTCCTTTATATGTACACCACATATTGAGCATTTTTTGTTTAGCTTGTTGGAGAAATTAACATTGAAAGATATATTGAATCTCTATTGAGATCTGAATCCACTTGATTTCTGTTAAGAAAGGTCTCCTTTCCATGTTTCCACAGTGATGCCCTTTATCTTTTAAAGCAAAATTCTACAGTAAACGTGCTCTATATGTGGTGTACATATAATGGAGTTAACAGAAATCAAGTAGATTCATTAACTTATTATGGGATGCAATCATGTCTTCAATGTGAATTTCTCAAAAATGCTACAAAAAAACTGCTCAATATGCGTTGTACGTATAAAGAAGACCTTCCTCAAAAGAAATCAAATGAATTCATTAAGTAATTATGGGATTTGAGTGTATACTGTAGCTTTAAATGTTGCAGCATTCAAGTTGCCATAGTGAGGAATTATACATTTACATGTGAATTACTCCAATATACTACAGTTATATTGCTCTATATGTGGTGTTCACATAAAAAGGACCTACCTATCAAGTAGAATCGTCAACTGATTATGGGCATTGAGCCTGTAAGGTATCTTTAACTGTGAAAGCATTTACGTCTTAATACAGATGCACTATACCTTTATAGAACATCTTAAAGACTTGCATTTACAGACCGTCTCCAGGTACACTATTTTCATTTTGGCTCATTTATTTTTTCTTTTAAAATGTTTAGAAGTGCAGGTGAAATCTATGTAGTAAGCCTTGTTTAAGGTTGGCCAGCTCCACATTACCTGCAGGAATGGTGTTACCACTTCATAGTGAGCGGAAACCTAGAGGGCAAACAAAGAACCATTGATCAAACGGTAGGTTTGGGAGGAGAATTTTTACTCTCCATTACATATTTACTGAAGTTTATTGTATCTTCATATTGTTTAAATAATCGTGTATACTGTTTTTTCAGATGGAAGAAGCAACAGACTTGCCACCTTACATTGAAGGTATTCTCACCTCTGGCTACACAGGCTCTATAAAAATGGAGAACAAAGAGAACATAAAAAGGTCTGCATTTTCCTATAAGGCACACATATGTTAAATGCTTGTTTCTACATTTGCTAAAGCAGGGGGTTCTTAGATGTTAGAAAATGCATTAACAGCAACCAGTTGCTATTCCTCTTCATACTTTAAAAAGAGTGATAGTGTTACACTCAACATCATGACAAACACCTATGTTGAGGCAGCTGCTTAAAGGCTTACAGGTGTACCAGCCTGATAAGGTCATAAAGAAGAATCCAGAATAATGTTGCAGACTCTTTGTCATTGGTGGTGATGATAAGGAATGGGCAACTTCTGTATCAGTTTTGTCATTGTGTGACTAATGTTTTGTACTAAAATGTTATTCTTTGTATGTTTTCAGGTAGACATGCACTACATCCTATCCAACTTGTCGCCAATGATGAGTGAGAGTGTTACACTGAAGCAAGTCAAAGAGATGAGAATCTGGGCTTTCTTCCAGGATTTCCTGATCAACCTTGAAGGCATGTATTTCCTTGTCTGTAGTTGTTAAATTAAACAGTATCTTCTCAGAGTTTATTGATGTTCTAAGTGAAAAGAATCAGACAACTTCTGCAGCTAACACACTTTAACAACATGAACTCAGATGCTATAATGTTGGGGACACTTATTACAGATAAAAGCTAAACAGGCAAATGCAGGGATTGAATCTGACCGTGGATTTAAGGCATTGCTACTTTTAATGGGAAACGAGAGACAACATGCAGTGTGTGTACCATGAATCCCCAGTAATGATGATAATCTTCAATGCATATAACTGGCAGTCACATTGAGTCCTGGCCTATTCTCAGAAAATCAGGTGTGTTCTTGACTGGTATTTTGTTTTTCAAGAAGATGGTGAGATTATGTGTGTCTCACATGCAGTGGTTAACTGGGTAGGCACACAGGCATCTGCTGCTGTCAGAGAACTTCAGGATTGTGGTTCGTTTTGACCATGACTGTGTGAAACACAATCTACACCACAAGGTTTGCTATCCAGTGCATGCTCAAACATCATTACATTTCCCACGGCTCACTTCAGGTAGTAGTGAGAAATTCAAAGATGCAATAAAGACTGCCATTGCATTTGTTGGGCAAAGATTCGGGGCCCATACAAAAGACTGCACGCTGTCATTGATGCTAAAGGGGACAATACACAGTATTAAGAACTAAGCGTGTGCAGACTTTTGAACAGGGGTCAGTTCATTTGTTTTGTTTTTTGATTTTGATTGTGCCATTCTGTTATAACCTACAGTTGAATTTGAATCCTATAAGAAATAAATGAAATGTGATTTGCCTGCTCAGTCTTTTCTCTGTTTTCTTTACAAATGGTACATATTACCAATTTTCCAAGGGTATGCAAATTTTTAAGCCAATAAATAATAATTTTACTTGGGAGGAAAAGGGATACATTTTACACCTTGAATTGGGATAATAACAAAAAGCCCTCTGCTAGCTGAGCTAATCTATTTGTAATTGCCATTAGTTTCTAGAAAGTTTTGCTCTTTATTAGGCCAACAGTACACGGTAAGAAAAGATACACCATATCTACTCGATAAAAATGAGGCATCAGATTACAAGCAATATTATTAATTACATTTCACAAGGCTTGGATTGAGTAAATATTAATTAAATATTAATATTAATATTAATATGAGTAGATTTGAATAGAAACCGTACAGAATTAATTATAACCTAAACAAAAAGATTGAGTAGATTTGAATAGAAACCGTACAGAATTAATTATAACCTAAACAAAAAGAATGAGTAGATTTGAATAGAAACCGTACAGAATTAATTATAACCTAAACAAAAAGAATGAGTAGATTTGAATAGAAACCGTACAGAATTAATTATAACCTAAACAAAAAGAATGAGAAGATTTGAATAGAAGCCGTACAGAATTAATTATAACCTAAACAAAAAGAATGAGTAGATTTGAATAGAAACAGTACAGAATTAATTATAACCTAAACAAAAAGAATGAGTAGATTTGAATAGAAACCGTACAGAATTAATTATAACCTAAACAAAAAGAATGAGTAGATTTGAAAAAGATAAACTCCCTAATGTGTAAATAGTACTAATAAAAATGTATTTAATTCTACATATCAATGATATATAATTGAGTAATAATCATCTACATTAATCTGCATATTGATTGCAATTTAATCAATGCAATTAATTACATCTAAATATTATTTCTTAGGAAAACTAGTCTATGGCCCAGAAAGTACAGAACTTACATACTCAAATAAGAATTTTATTATTAACAATTCACTTTTGTGCTTTCGACACATTGTAGCCCATCAGTGTACACTGCAACCACAGTCTCATTTCAAGCCAGATGTTGGATCTTGCATTTCAAACCAGACATTTGAAAAGGACAGAATCCTGACTTAAAACTTTTTTGTAAAAACCAAAATAAATGCCATATTACAAAATGGTGATGTGTCCATAAACATGTTTCCATGCGTTTTCAACTCACTTAGCCACTAAATTGGGTCAATCCATCCATCCATCCATCATCATCCGCTTATCCGGGGCCGGGTCGCGGGGGCAGCAGTCTAAGCAGGGATGCCCAGACTTCCCTCTCCCCAGACACTTCCTCTAGCTCTTCCGGGGGGACACCGAGGCGTTCCCAGGCCAGCCGGGAGACATAGTCCCTCCAGCGTGTCCTAGGTCTTCCCCGGGGTCTCCTTCCGGTGGGACGGGACCGGAACACCTTCCCAGGAAGGCGTTCCGGAGGCATCCGAAACAGATGCCCAAGCCACCTCAGCTGACCCCTCTCGATGTGGAGGAGCAGCGGCTCAACTCTGAGCTCCTCCCGGGTGACCGAGCTTCTCACCCTATCTCTAAGGGATCGCCCAGCCACCCTGCGGAGAAAGCTAATTTCGGCCGCCTGTATCCGGGATCTTGTCCTTTCGGTCATGACCCAAAGCTCATGACTATAGGTGAGAGTAAGAACGTAGATTGACTGGTAAATCGAGAGCTTCGCCTTGCGGCTCAGCTCTTTCTTCACCACGACAGACCGATACATCGACTGCATTACTGCAGAAGCTGCACCGATCCGTCTGTCAATCTCCCGTTCCATCCTTCCCTCACTCGTGAACAAGACCCCTAGATACTTAAACTCCTCCACTTGAGGCAGGCACTCTTCACCAACCTGAAGTGGGCAAGCCACCCTTTTCCGACTGAGGACCATGGCCTCGGATTTGGAGGTACTGATTTTCATCCCCACCGCTTCACACTCGGCTGCAAACCGTCCCAGTGCATGCTGAAGGTCCTGGTTAGAAGGGGCCAACACGACAACATCATCTGCAAAGAGCAGAGACGAAATTGTGTGGTCCCCAAACCTGACACCCTCCGGCCCCTGGCTGCGCCTAGAAATTCTGTCCATAAAAATTACAAACAGAACCGGCGACAAAGGGCAGCCCTGCCGGAGTCCAACATGCACTGGGAACAAGTCTGACTTACTGCCGGCAATGCGGACCAAGCTCCTGCTTCGGTTGTACAGGGACCTGACAGCCATTAGCAAAGGACCCAGGACCCCATATTCCCGAAGCACCCTCCACAAGATGCCGCGAGCGAAACAGTCGAATGCCTTCTCCAAATCCACAAAACACATGTGGATTGGTTGGGCAAACTCCCATGAACCCTCCAACACCCCGTAGAGGGTATAGAGCTGGTCCAGTGTTCCACGGCCTGGACGAAAACCACACTGTTCCTCCTGAATCCGAGGTTCTACTATCGGCCGTATTCTCCTCTCCAGAACCCTGGCATAGACTTTCCCGGGGAGGCTGAGAAGTGTGATCCCCCTATAGTTGGAACACACCCTCCGGTCCCCCTTCTTAAAAAGAGGGACCACCACCCCGGTCTGCCATCCCAGAGGCACTGTCCCCGACCGCCACGCAATGTTGCACAGGCGTGTTAACCAAGACAGCCCCACAACATCCAGAGACTTGAGGTACTCAGGGCGGATCTCATCCACCCCCGGTGCCTTGCCACCGAGGAGTTTCTTGACCACCTCTGTGACTTCAGCCCGGGTGATGGACGAGTCCACCTCTGAGCCCTCATCCTCTGCTTCCTCAATGGAAGACGTGACAGCGGGATTGAGGAGATCCTCGAAGTACTCCTTCCACCCCCCGACGACACCCTCAGTTGAGGTCAACAGCTGCCCACCTCTACTGTAAACAGCGTTGGTAGGGCACTGTTTCCCTCTCCTGAGGCGCCGGATGGTTTGCCAGAATCTCTTCGAGGCCAGCCGATAGTCCTTCTCCATGGCCTCACCGAACTCATCCCAGGCCCGAGTTTTTGCCTCCACAACCACCCGGGCTGCAGCCCGCTTGGCCTGTCGGTACCCGTCAGCTGCCTCAGGAGTCCCACAAGCCAACCAGGCCTGATAGGACTCCTTCTTCAGCTTGACGGCATCCCTTACTTCCGGTGTCCACCACCGGGTTCGGGGATTGCCGCCTCGACAGGCACCGGAGACCTTACGGCCACAGCTCCGAGCGGCCGCTTCGACAATGGCGGTGGAGAACATGGTCCACTCAGACTCAATATCTCCAGCCTCCCTCGGGATCCAGTCGAAGCTCTGCCGGAGGTGGGAGTTAAAGATCTCTCTGACAGGAGACTCGGCCAGACGTTCCCAGCAGACCCTTACAGTACGCTTGGGCCTGCCGAGTGGTGATCAGTTGACAGCTCTGCCCCTCTCTTCACCCGAGTGTCCAAAACATACGGCCGCAGGTCAGATGAGACGACAACAAAGTCGATCCACGTGCACTGATGGACACCCTTATGCATGAACATGGTGTTCGTTATGGACAAACTGTGACTAGCACAGAAGTCCAATAACTGAACACCACTCGGGTTCAGATCAGGGGGGCCGTTCCTCCCAATCACACCCCTCCAGGTGCCACTGTCGTTGCCCACGTGGGCGTTGAAGTCCCCCAGTAGAACGATAGAGTCCCCAGTCTGAGCACTTTCCAGCACCCCTCCCAGAGACTCCAAGAAGGTCGGGTACACTGCACTGCCGTTCGGCCCGTAGGCACAAACAACAGTGAGAGACCTATCCCCGACCCGTAGGCGCAGGGAAACGACCCTCTCGTTCACCGGGATAAACTCCAACACATGGCGGCAGAGCTGGGGAGCTATAAGCAAACCCACACTAGCCCGCCGTGTGGTTCCAGAGCCCAAGCCGTGCGTAGAGGTGATCCCGACTACCTCTAATCGGAACCTCTCAACCTCACGCACGATCTCAGGCTCCTTCCCCGCCAGCGAGGTGACATTCCACGTCCCTAGAGCCAGTTTCCGTGTCCAGAGATTGGGTTGTCTAGGCCCCTGCCTTCGACTGCCGCCCGATCCTCTTCGCACAGGCCCCTCAATAATGATCTTAAAGAAAAATCCTCCAAAAAAACATTTCATATTTTGAACTAACCACAATAGAAATGTCATTGACATTCGTGGGATAAGAGTCCAAATCAGTGCTAACTTACAAACATAGCAGCACTTTCAGATGTGCAATTCCCTAGCTCTGTAGAAGCTGAACATTGTGTAGCACAACATGTACACTGCAACTACAGTCTCATTTTCAAGCCAGAAGTTTGCTCACGCATTTTAAACCAGAACTTTGAAAAGGACAAAAGGCTCACTTCAACTATAAAAAATGTTTTGCATGCTTTCTCACTTCAATGAGCCACTAAATTAGATCAATAAAGATCTTAAAGAAAAATCCTCCATAATGGCATGTGCCAAAACATATATCAAAAAAGTGCAATTTGTACAGAGTAAAATACATTTGTACTTTGTATTTTGAACTACGAAAAACATAAGCTTGCATCATAGCATCCATTGGCAGCTAATTATGCCAGCTGGTGTGACATCAACAACAAATGTTTGTTATGTCATGCCAATTATAACCTAAAAATTCAATGGTAAGGGTCTTTTGGATGACGTTTACGTATTTGAGAAGCCCCACAAATCTTATATTCAGTAATTGTTAAAAGAGAAGCCATCAGAAAAATCCTCTTTTATGACTTTGAGACTAGACAAAATGATCCTTCTGGCTTACACCTGTTCCTCACTCAAAACGTTTCTTTTCAACTTTTTCGGAAAGGAAAGAAAAAGGTGCAGTGGTCTATTTATTTTTTCCGGGGCTGTATGTGTCTAGCATGACCTTCAAGAGTAAAAATGGTTGGCTAAGGGGCCCGATTACGCCATGCAGTTTTTAATAATCCCTCTAAGCGCGATTGACACACAGGTGCGTCAATTTAGCAGTTATGCAGCACATAACTGGAATAAACTACCAGAAGATCTTAGACGTGCCCCAAATGTATACATTATTAAATCCAGGTTAAAAAAACTTATCTTTTCACATGCCTGTGACTGAGAGCTTAAACTTAACCAAAGGGTTAGCCATACAGCTTTTATATCTTCCTCATGGAATCTACTACGGAATCTACCAGTGATCTTTTTATTTTGTTTTTATTATATTTCTATTTTCTATTTCCTATTTTATTATTATGATGTTGTCCCCCTTGATTTATGACTTAGGTGGTTAGAGTTATTTAAGGTGGTTAAAGTCTCCCCTGCTTTGTTATTTTTATTCTAGTATTTGTTTTTATTCTATTGTATTTTTCTTTGTAAAGCCCATTGAATTGCTACTATGAATGAATTGTGCATTATAAATGAACTTGGAGGACTACATAGAACTCCCTCTTGGTAAGAAGTGGCAGGATGCAGTCATCTGCGTCTCCAGAAGGGGTGGGATCATTCTGCGTTCCTGCATTGACTTGGGAAACGTTAATGACTTCTCTGTGAACCGGTAATGGCTTCCGCTCATCTCCTCTGCCTTTGAGTTACTCCATGGGGCCATCGTGTTCGCTAAACCCGACCTGAGGAACGCATACCACGTGGTCTGGGTTCGAGAGGGGGATGAGTGGAAGATGGCGTTAAACACCTCTACTAGCCAAGTACTGGAGAACCAGCTGTTTGTAAAGGCGAAGTGTGAATTCCATCGTTCCACTATCTCTTTCCTGGGCTACATCATTTGCAGCGAGTAGCGGACACAGGAAAAGTTGGGCAATGGCTGAGAGGCCCGAGGATACGTCTTGGCTGCGGCTACATAGGTTCCTGGGGTTTGCAAAGGCCACCCGTGCCTTTTCAGACCTCAAGCTGCGTTTCACCTCCTCACCCATCCTGCTCCACCTGGATCCCACCAGGCAATTGGTGGTGGAGGTCGACACCCTTGACGTTGGTTTTGGGGCGGTTCTTTCCGAACGGTCGGGCCTGAACAGGAAGCTCTACCCTTGCGGTTTTCTGTCTCACCGGCTCAACCCTGCAGAGAGGAATTACGACGTCAGCAACATGGAGGAGTGGAGACGTTGATTGGAGGGTGCAGAGCAAACTTTCCTGGTTGGGACCGACCACAAAAACCTGGAGTATTTTCTCTGCACTGCCAAGCAGCTTAACCTCCGTCAGGCCAGGTGGGCCATACTATTTAGCTCTGTCATGCCTCCCTGGCTCCAGGAACATTAAGCCCAGCTCGCTTTTGTGTCTGTACAGCCCCGCAGTCGCCACCCCAGGCCCTGAACCAAATCACGCTTGTTAGTTTGTTGGCCAGCCTCTCCACATTTTTCCAACCCCAATCTAATTGCCAGTCGGAGCGGGCCAACCAGGACCTTGAGAGCACCTTGTGTTTCCTGGTCGCCTCCAACCCCACCATCTTTTAGGCAGAGTTCCTCTTCTGCTCAGTGTCTGTGTTCTTTTGTGTTGTTCTGTGAAGGGGTAGTACACAACGTTGGATGATCTTCAGTTTCTTGGCAGTTTCTCGCATGGGATACCCTTCATTTCTCAGAACAAATATTAAGTTCTGCTTTTCTGATGTATCAAATACTTATGTCATGCAATAAGATGCAAATTAATTATTTAAAAATCATACAATGTGAATTTCTGGATTTTGGTTTTAGATTCCGTCTCTCACAGTTGAAGTGTACATATGATAAAAATTACAGACTTCTACATGCTTTGTAAGTAGGAAAACCTGCAAAATGGGCAGTGTATCAGATACTTGTTCTCCCCACTGTACTACACACACTAAACAAAAATCTTGTTTCCGAAAATGAAAAGAAAGACAGGAGAGAAAAGAAAGGGCGACAGTATGTTACCCAATATTTCAAAAAGGGAGGTGTAGTCCGTGAATGGTGGAAATGAACCTGTTAGCTTAGTCCATATGTTGAGTGTTTATATATTGTTTATATTTATTCCTCTTTTAGCCATCATGTAATCAATCCAGGCAAACGTTTAGCAAGCTATTGATCCTAAATCAATTGTCCCTGTCTGGTGCCAGGCCCAACAGATGCAGCTTTAGGCTCCGCAGCCCTGTCTGCCCATCCCCATGCCCCTGAACCAGCCCTACTCCCTGTCTGTCCATCCCCATACCCCTGAACCAGCCCTACTCCCTGTCTGTCCATCCCCATACCCCTGAACCAGCCCTACTCCCTGTCTATCCATCCCCCTGAACCAGCCCTACTCCCTGTCTGTCCATCCCCATGCCCCTGAACCAGCCCTACTCCCTGTCTGTCCATCCCCATACCCCTGAACCAGCCCTACTCCCTGTCTGTCCATCCCCATACCCCTGAACCAGCCCTACTCCCTGCAACTCCTCCTGCCACAACGCCTCCCTGCTCCACGGCCATCCAAATGAATGAATTATTGAAAGTATTGTAGAGAGGAATAGCATTTATAAGGTGAAATTATCTGACAATGCTCTCCAGAAGCTCAACTAAATCCACATAGTACTGCTCGAATAGTTTCTTCCCTTCTCTGTATCCTTCATTAACGGTTGTCTGCCCCACAAAAAAAATATTCTAGCTACATCAAGACACCTCTGTTTACTGCAAATCAAGTAGCAGCTCTTCAGTGATGTATATATTACAGCATACAATATATTTTAAACATTTTAACTTCCATGGTTCCTTGATAAAATGCATCTAATTTATTTATTTATTTTTAGTTAGGATAACTATTATGCAACGTTTGTGGGCACTCAACACCTGATGCTCAACACCACCTGGCAGGCCTATGCTACAGACAAGCTGAGAGGGCATTTGATTGAGGTAGCACAACAGTCTGTAACCAGGCTCAATTCATGACTGGCCACTTGAATTTGATATGTAAATATGGGCAGAGCCTATTATCATGATAACCAGTCTATTAGCATGGTGAGCAAATGCTAAGAAAATTACAGGTCATTGAAAGGCTCTGATGCATGACTTGGGCTTGTTTTGAAATAAACTGGTTTTACATAAATACCCCTAATCATCCATACAGTCAAAAATTTTAATTTGAATGCATGTTGGAAATGTATAATCCCTTAGCATGAAATAAGAGATGTAACCAAAAAAGCTAAGATTTTTTGTTTCTGAGATTGAAATGAAATCCTGATCAAAAAATTCAAGGTTGCTGCCATCCATCAGTTAATTCATCAAAATACCCTTTGATTCAGTTCCTTTGGAAAGTATTCCAATCCTTTCACTTTCTCCAAATTTTTTGTGTTGTAGACTAATAATTAATTTACAATAATGGCCATTTTGTGGCCATTAATACAATACCCCATAATGAGAAAGCAAAAAACTAGAAATGTGTGCCATTTTAATGAAAATGAAAAACTGATATATCTAATGCGTAAGTATTCAGAACCATTTCCTTAACACCCAGTTGCATCCTGTGTACTTTAATCATCCTCAAGATATCTCCAGAACTTAATAGGAGCCCACTTCGGGCAAATTCAATTGATTGGACACAATTTCGTATGGCACACACCTACCTATTGTCACGGGTGTACAGCAATGACTCAATTGGTAGGCCAGGCCGAACCCAAGGGAGTTTTATGTAACACACAAATTTAAGTTATATTTAACACACAAAACTTGCGCAACCTGTGACAGCACAACTGTCAAAATGGACCCAGCAGGAAATCCTCCTCTCACTGAAGGTTTCTACCTTACCCTCATTGGTATGCTCATGGACCGGGCTCACGAATGGGCCACTACCATCTGGGAGAAGGAGATTCCCAAGCTGGACTTCTATGACGGTTTCACCTCCCTCTTTCAAATGTTTTTTACCAGCCACCTGAGGGCCGAGAGGGAGATGAGCGTTTGCGGTCACTCTATCAAGGTAACCAGACCTGAATACGCCCCTGAGGTTCCACACTCAAGCAGCAGCCAGCGGATGGAAACAACCTGCACTCATCACACACCACCATCATGGATTATGAGCAGAGCTTCAGAGCGCTGGCCTGCAGAGACGATGACCTTCCCAACCTCCTGCAGGCCCGCCTCAGGTGTTAGACGTCCCAGTATGTGAGACCTGTTCTGCCTACGATGAGTGTGGATGAGGATCCCATGGAGGTCGGGTACTCTGGGGATTCCTCCCATTCACCCGTGTCCCAAGAGTATTAACAGGCGAGGTCGCGGCAGACTTGGTAACACTGCTCTGTCAACCCAGGAAGTCCTGGTTTGTCCAACTTCCTCTTTGCCTGTTCAAGCTTTTAAAATGCCCATTCTTTTGAGATGTCTCACCTCTTCCCTTAGCCCTGATTGATTCTGAAACCACAGGAAGCTTTAATGACCAGGAGTTGGCTAAACTCTCCATATTGTTATGGTAAGCCTTGATAATTTTATTTCAGTTACAGCCTTAGTTAACTGGCTGGGGTCCGCGAACAATATGCACATTATGGGGCCTTTGTTGTTCACTATGAATAAGGATGACACTGAAGTTCTGTCCATTTTGTAATAGTCTGCTGCTCATCCTATAGTGTTAGGTCTTCCTTGGCTTGTTTTCCATTAACCCCATATTTCCTAGGCAGAGAAGTATTTTGTGTTGGTCACAGTGGTGCCAGGTGAAGTGTCTCTCATTGTCCATCAATACGGACACCACTGTCTCACCCTGCTGCCCACAGAGTAGGTATCCTTTACCTCTGATACCAGTACTATTGAGCATCTTCACAGAGTAGATATCCTTTACCTCTGATACCAGTACTATTGAGCATCTTCACAGAGTAGATATCCTTTTCCTCTGATACCAGTACTATTGAGCATCTTCACGGAGTAGATATCCTTTACCTCTGATACCAGTACTATTGAGCATCTTCACAGAGTAGATATCCTTTACCTCTGATACCAGTACTATTGAGCATCTTCACGGAGTAGATATCCTTTACCTCTGATACCAGTACTATTGAGCATCTTCACAGAGTAGATATCCTTTACCTCTGATACCAGTACTATTGAGCATCTTCACGGAGTAGATATCCTTTACCTCTGATACCAGTACTATTGAGCATCTTCACGGAGTAGATATCCTTTACCTCTGATACCAGTACTATTGAGCATCTTCACGGAGTAGATATCCTTTACCTCTGATACCAGTACTATTGAGCAGCTTCACAGAGCCAGTTTCTTTACCAAACTAGACTGCAGTGACTCTAAAATATTAATATAAAAACAGATTCCAAATGTGTCCTTTTATACAGATAATGAAATTAGGGGGGGAAAAACCCTAGGTAGGTCTTCAACTAAAAGAGGATCAGAAGTGATTGGTCAAAATTATTTTTATCTGATTGGAATATATTAAAATACAGAATTGCTGTAGTAAGTTGCAATCTGTAGTTTCTGGGTGTTTTGTTAGGTGATGTACAAGTGACGTATGTAAATGTAAATATGGAAGATGGGAATTAGGTACATAGAGTTTTGCTGGCAGTTGAGTTGGAGTGGGATAATAATTTATACATTTTGAAAGCTGTGGTCATTGAATGCATTTGGATTCAA
The DNA here is from genome assembly GCF_011004845.1 of Esox lucius. Classification (NCBI taxonomy): domain Eukaryota; kingdom Metazoa; phylum Chordata; class Actinopteri; order Esociformes; family Esocidae; genus Esox; species Esox lucius. The sequence continues at coordinate 23,045,546 of NC_047592.1, read as the reverse complement.
AGCAAAGAAAAGTGATCCAAAAAGTATTTTAATCCTTAGAAACTGCTGTTATACCATTTTGAAAAAGTGAAAAAACTCAATTAGTGTAGTGTTTTTGTAAATAACTGTTTTTACGGTTTTGCAACGCAATGAGAAATGGATTGCTACTTTTCAAAGAAGAATACTGTTCTGTTCACCTTTTAATTTAATTACAGAATATAGCATGCTGGTGTTCTTTCAGGAAAGAGGTAACTGCTGTTTGCTAGGCTATTATAGTGGGTGGGTGTTACATGGTGAGTGAGGCTTTTAGCATGATCAGTGAGCTAATCTAATAGCATGGTGAGTTAGGCTAGTCTTCTACCATGGTGAGTGAGGCTAATCTAATAGCATGGTGAGTTAGGCTAGTCTTCTACCATGGTGGGTGAGGCTAATCTAATAGCATGGTGAGTTAGGCTAGTCTTCTACCATGGTGGGTGAGGCTAATCTAATAGCATGGTGAGTTAGGCTAGTCTTCTACCATGTTGAGTGAGGCTAATCTAATAGCATGGGGAGTTAGGCTAGTCTTCTACCATGTTGAGTGAGGCTAATCTAATAGCATGGTGAGTTAGGCTAGTCTTCTACCATGTTGAGTGAGGCTAATCTAATAGCATGGGGAGTTAGGCTAGTCTTCTACCATGTTGAGAGAGGCTAATCTAATAGCATGGTGAGTTAGGCTAGTCTTCTACCATGGTGAGTGAGGCTAATCTAATAGCATGGTGAATTGGGCTAGTCTTCTACCATGGTGAGTGAGGCTAGTCAATTAGCATGGATAGGGAATTTAGGCAAATTACCATTAGCTCTAATATTTAGTTTCACCTGTGGACATGGAAATATTCGGAAAGTTAATTTGCATGTCAGTCCTCTTAAAGACCTTTGGACAGAGGAGAAGCAACCAGTGACCGAAACGACACAGAGACCTGAATCCAAACACCAGAGAGGCCAGATCTGATCCACTCAACAGGTTATACCTTTGAATTTGATTTTCGTTATCTAAATAGAATCATCCAATACCTCACTCAAAAACGTCCTTTTCCTTTTTTTGGAAAGGAAAGAAAAAGATGGAGTGGACACTTAATTTTTTACGGAGCTGTATACATGTATCTGTATGTACAGTGTGTAGGGACTGAGTATGTGTACATCTGAAATTTCGATTAGCGACATGCTGGCAACATTAGAGATTCCGCTGTAAAACGTGATTTTAATAACATTAAATGTATCAATTTTGACACTTTGCTTAGTGTATATTGTAAAAATGTACTCTAGGAAATGCTCAGGAGAGTCGGTAGAATAATTATATGCAAAGAAATCAAGGGGCACTGTGTATTTGCAAATTTTGCTGGCATTTTACTCCACCCATCCTAGATCCTATTGGCCACAATGTAACTCAATGGATATTAAATATACACTCACCTAAAGGATTATTAGGAACACCTGTTCAATTTCTCATTAATGCAATTATCTAATCAACCAATCACATGGCAGTTGCTTCAATGCATTTAGGGGTGTGGTCCTGGTCAAGACAATCTCCTGAACTTTAAACTGAATGTCAGAATGGGAAAGAAAGGTAATTTAAGCAATTTTGAGCGTGGCATGGTTGTTTGTGCCAGACGGGCCGGTCTGAGTATTTCACAATCTGCTCAGTTACTGGGATTTTCACGCACAACCATTTCTAGGGTTTACAAAGAATGGTGTGAAAAGGGAAAAACATCCAGTATGTGGCAGTCCTGTGGGCGAAAATGCCTTGTTGATGCTAGAGGTCAGAGGAGAATTGGCCGACTGATTCAAGCCGATAGAAGAGCAACTTTGACTGAAATAACCACTCGTTACAACTGAGGTATGCAGCAAAGCATTTGTGAAGCCACAACACACACAACCTTGAGGCGGATGGGCTACAACAGCAGAAGACCTGACCGGGGACCACTCATCTCCACTACAAATAGGAAAAAGAGGCTACAACAGCAGAAGACCCCACCGGGTACGACTCGCTTCTTCCCTTAAGCCCTGATTGATTCTGAAACCAGAGGAAGCTTTATTGACCAGGAGTTGGCTAAACTCTCCATATTGTTATGGTGAGCCTTGACAGGTGAAGCCTGGAAGAATGTTGCCTGGTCTGATGAGTCTCGATTTCTGTTGAGACATTCAGATGGTAGAGTCAGAATTTGGCATAAACAGAATGAGAACATGGATCCATCATGCCTTGTTACCACTGTGCAGGCTGGTGGTGGCTACTTCCTCTGATGGTTACTTCCAGCAGGATAATGCACCATGTCACAAAGCTCGAATAATTTCAAATTGGTTTCTTGAACATGACAATGAGTTCACTGTACTGAAATGGCCCCCACAGTCACCAGATCTCAACCCAATGGAGCATCTTTGGGATGTGGTGGAACTGGAGCTTCGTGCCCTGGATGTGCATCCCACAAATCTCCATCAACTGCAAGATGCTATCCTATCAATATGGGCCAACATTTCTAATGAATGCTTTCAGCACCTTATTGAATCAATGCCACATAGAATTAAGGCAGTTCTGAAGGCGAAAGGGGGTCAAACTCAGTATTAGTATGGTGTTCCTAATAATCCTTTAGGTGAGTGTATATTGTCCTATAGAACAAAAACTGTTCTATACGCCGCAGTGAATGTATTGTAAGAAATGTTCAGGAGACTCTATAGATTGATTATATGCAAATACTCTGTATTTGCAATTGTTGCTGGTGTTTTACTCCGCCCACCCCATTGGCCACAATGTAACTCAATGGATATTAAATATATATTGGCCTATAAAAAAAAAAAGTTATATACGCCGCAGTGAATGTTTTCTAGGAAATGTATATAATCATTTATATGCAAAAATGATATGTAAAAAAATCACGGGGCACTCTGTATTTGCAATTGTTGCTGGTGTTTTACTACGCCCAACCCATTGGCCACAATGTAACTCAATGGCAAATTAACAGGCAAATCATTCCACAGTAATGGAGCCCTGCCTCTGGCTTCTTGTTTAGGAATTCTAGGTACAATTAAAAGGCCTGCATCTTGCGATCTAAGGTTATTTGTAGGTACAGTATCTCACAGAAGTATTTTTGTAAATATTAGATTTCATATTTTCATGTGACAACACTGAAGAAATGATACTTTGCTACAACGTAAAGTAGTGAATGTACATTTGCTGTCCCATTGAAATAACACAACACACAGCCATTAATGTCTAAACCGCTGGCAACAAAAGTTAGTACACCCCTAGGTGAAAATGTACATGTAGCATTGAGCCCTAAAAATTTCAGTGAAACCAAAGGCCAAATGGCCTTGCCCATAAAATGACGAAATTCTAAGCCTGGTCTTTAGTGTTGAACTCCGGCTATACTGTGTTGCAATGTTAGAGTATACATTTTATTTTCCTTTCAGGTGTTTTTGTATTGTATTGTGCTAAGTGTGTATGTTTTCTTTTAGCTGCGGTTCAGGACAGTTACTGCATGTAAAATAATGCAAAGGTATTTAGCAAGACAGAAATAACATTCTAGTACAGTAAACATTCAGTGTCAATTAAATGAAATGTGGATATAAGGAACATTTCCAGGGTCCACTTTTGTACTAACAAAACATCCAAACATTTTGACCACCTTTGTTTACACAATGCCAAAGGAACTTTCCTTTTGAGGGCATTTGTTACTGAGCCCATGTAGTTAAGAATCATGTCTGTTTTTAATGGTGTGAGGGCCCAAAGTTAACATCCATCCAATGTTGGTTTTCGGCCTTGTCCCTTCTCTGAAACGTTTAATTATATTATGTAGCGTAGATGATGAGATCCCCAGATTCATCACAGTTTTTTCATGCGTGAAGTTAAAACACTTGATCTAGAGTAAGGCAGGACCAGAACATGGAACTCTGTCCCCCTCAACCTGAAATTGAAACCCCAGAAGGTGGGGGTGTTTGTGGATCATAAGGAAGGACAGTCACTGACTGACAGTTTTACATCAAACAACCCACTGGTCATCTGTCCTGTAGATGTCACTGACTGACTGTTTTACATCAAACATCCCAGTGGTTATCTGTCCTGTAGATGTCACTGACTAACAGTTTTACATCAAACAACCCACTGGTCATCTGTCCTGTACATGTCACTGACTGACTGTTTTACATCAAACAACCCACGGGTCATCTGTCCTGTAGATGTCACTGACTAACAGTTTTACATCAAACAACCCAGTGGTCATCTGTCCTGTAGATGTCACTGACTGACTGTTTTACATCAAACAACCCACTGGTCATCTGTCCTGTAGATGTCACTGACTGACTGTTTTACATCAAACAACCCACTGGTCATCTGTCCTGTACATGTCACTGACTGACTATTTTACATCAAACAACCCACTGGTCATCTGTCCTGCACATGCCACTGACTGACTGTTTAACATCAAACAACCCACTGGTCATCTGTCCTGTACATGTCACTGACTGACTGTTTTACATCAAACAACCCACGGGTCATCAGTCCTGTACATGTCACTGACTGACTGTTTTACATCAAACAACCCACTGGTCATATGTCCTGTACATGTTACTGACTGACTGTTTTACATCAAACAACCCACTGGTCATCTGTCCTGTACATGTCACTGACTGACTGTTTTACATCAAACAACCCACTGGTCATCTGTCCTGTACATGTCACTAACTGTATATGTCACTGATTTAAATGAAACCAGGCTGACCTTAGTGAGCCTTTCCTGTTAAAAAAAAAAAGGTTAAATAAAACAGAAATGTTGATTTAAAAAAAAAATTTCATCGTTTTGATGTCTTCCCTATTATTCTACAATGTGGAAATTTGTCCAGCGATAGCACTTGTATTAAAAATAGCTAATTATGAAGACATTATCTCCTGGACAAATCCTCCCTCTGCTGATAATGGAAGGCATTACATGAAGAACACTAGATGGCCCAACAAAATCACCACCAGGATGTTAATCTTAAATCATTTATAAATTCTTGAAAATGGCCTAGTGCTTTTACTGTTATTTTGAAACAGGTTGCAATGACATCATAAATATGCATCAGGTAGTTCATCTGTAGTTTTTACTGATTTCATGAAAACGGACCACAACTTCAGCAGCTTTGCTCAATGTCTCACTATTACTTTTTTTAAATACGATTTTTTCTTTTTTTCAAAAAAGAACTGATCAGTCAGAATCTAAGAGGATAAAAGATATTCATAGAGGAAAGAGATATTTAAGGTATGAAGATGTCGTTGCAGTTGATTGGATTTTCAGGTTATCTTCTGGATGTATTGTACATTCAATCTGTCCAACATCATGTTCTTCATTAACCTCTTCTCTCCCTGTGTGATGCAGAGTTGTGTGTTAATAGTACTGGGTAGGTTACTTTTTAATGACATCACTGAAGGTTACAAGTTTCCTGTCCAAAATTGTAATCAGTAACATAACTTTTGGATAACTCAAGTAATGTATTCTGATTATTGTCAATTACTTATAGATTATTTTCATATTAACAGACATTAAGTGTTGTTAGGTTACTGAGTAAGAACGTAATGACTGTTTTGTATTAAACAATGACTGTTTGCAATATTCTATTAACATTTGAATTCTTTGGTCAAGTTACTGGTAGCTGAACGCAAGTTCAAACCATTGGCGGGAAAACAAGTTATAGAAACTGAGCTTGAAAAAAACAGCGTTGGCCTGAGATTAAATAAAATTATTTTATTTGTTTGACAGCACTGATAATATTGAGATATCCAGACATTGTGTCATATAGGGCCATGTCACAGTGGAGGGATGCTATGTGACCAGTAGATGGAGACAAAGCCTTGACTTACTGAGCCCTTTTCATCCGCTGGTCAACAACTGGTTGCTCAACCTCAACACAATTGTGTGTCTTTGTTAATCACCCTGGCCCTAATAAGGCTACTGGGCAATCTCTCCAGAGATAGATTAAATAGGGCAGTTAGACAAAACACTCTGGTCAAAACAAATCTGACCCATTTTTATTGGTAATCTTATGAAAAAGGTTTTTGTTCCTTATGTAGATGTTTTTCTCACTAAATTGTTAATATGTTTTTGTTACACATCTGTAAGAATAGCCTCAAGGAAACCCACTTTGGTATCCTGTGGCCATACAACTTTACATTGATGTTTGTTGAGTTTTTAAAGGCCAATATATTAAGAAGCATCCATACCCTGTGCTGAGTTGTTACATAAATAATATGTATGTAACAACATGCATAACAAAATAATTCATCATATTCGTCTTTTAATGAATAGTAAAAAGGTGTCTGGTTGCAGCAGTTGCGAGTGGCAAGAATGTATGCGTGTATATGGGTGAGTGCATGCATTTCTGTGGGTTCCCCCCCTATATTAGTCTCAGTACCCTCTGATTAGAATCTGAGATATCCTTTTACAGTTTCTCTGCTAGTGATGTGTGTGTGTGTCTGTCTGTACTTTGACAGTTTGATTGCTAGTGATGTGTGTGTGTGTATGTGTCTGTACTTTGACTGTTTGATTGCTAGTGATGTGTGAGTGTGAGTGTGTGTGTGTGTGTGTGTGTGTGTCTGTACTTTGACAGTTTCTCTGCTAGAGATCTGTGTGTGTGTGTGTGTGTGTGTGTGTGTGTGTCTGTACTTTGACAGTTTGTCTGCTAGTGATGTGTGTGTGTGTGTGTGTGTACTTTGACAGTTTGTCTGCTAGTGATGTGTGTGTATGTGTGTGTGTGTACTTTGACAGTTTGTCTGCTAGTGATGTGTACTTTGACAGTTTGTCTGCTAGTGATGTGTGTGTGTGTGTGTGTGTGTGTACTTTGACAGTTTGTCTGCTAGTGATGTGTGTGTGTGTGTGTGTGTACTTTGACAGTTTGTCTGCTAGTGATGTGTGCGTGTACTTTGACAGTTTGTCTGCTAGTGATGTGTGTGTGTGTGTGTGTACTTTGACAGTTTGTCTGCTAGTGATGTGTGTGTGTGTGTGTGTGTGTGTACTTTGACAGTTTGTCTGCTAGTGATGTGTGTGTGTACTTTGTCTGTTTGTCAGTGTGACGTGTGTCACTACAACCGATGGACAAGATCTGATGCATTCTCTCTCGCTTGGCCATTATCAGCAGCCCCTGATAAAGACATCTTCCTTTGGCCATGATTTGGTCAGTCTTCTTCCAGTGTCAAGCAGTCCAATTACTTATCATACTAATATAATAGAAACTGTCTCTGAGTCTATCAGCATGCGATCCCATGCTACAAATACCTTTCTCTATCCTTTCTGATGATAAATGGATTAATAGCATGGGAGAGAGCAGATTTTGAGTTTCTGTCTGTGTATCTGTTAGGCATTCTAGTTAAGAAACAGCAGGTGATGAGACTGAAACTGACCCCAAAGGACCCAAACATGGACCTGAATGATCCATCCGTGCAGGAGGCCATCTTGCAGCAGGTGACTATTTCCTCTTTGAGAATGTCACGTCAGTATAAATGTTATCAAGGGACCCCATTTACCAATAGACTGTCAACTATTGTTATACAATACAGTATACTTGTGTTTTAAACGTTTGTCAGCCTGTCTCAAACAATGCTGGCTGATTTAATAAGTGGGAAGGTAACAAAATTATTTTGGTTTTTTTACGGAGCTGAGGGAGAAGTCTGATCCTTCCCTCACACTGAGATGGACGGAACAGCCTGATGGAAAGATCTTCCACAAAGAAAAAATGAGTAGAAAAACGATTGCATGTCTGTTATGTATACTTAAATAACTTCTACTGTATTGTTTACCTTTATTTAACCAGGTAAACCTTTTGAGGACCTTTTTTATTTACAATGGCAACCTGGCCAAAGGAATGTTAATGGCAAGAGCAAACTAGTTTACTTAAGTGCTATCTCAACATAATGTGCAAACTAATAGGCAAGATATCAACATTACACCAAATGAGGGTGATACCATATGAGTGCTCTCCTTTATTATCGATACCCTTGGTAAAGTTGAGTAAAAATGTATGAAAAACAGCCATTCTTTTTCCACATCCTCAGTTAAAATATTTAATCAAACCTTTTAATTAAAATAAAATTGTTCAAAATCTTTATATAAATATTTTTGCCAAGCTTTTCATCTGTACCCCTGCATTTAGTTCTTTGTGGTAGTAAAAAGGTGTGATATGTGCTTTTATCCGCCCCTTGCCAAGATAAAAGCACATAGCACATTTCATCTACAATAATCCTTGATGTGGGTGAATATACAATAATGGATCTGAGACTGTTAACTGCAGAATCACTTCAGATCCTCTTTGCCACTGGTGGGACATCATCTTCAGTTGGTTAGTGGCTGGCAGCTTGGTCTGCAAAATCTTCTTAACAAGAGAGCACCACCTGCTGGATGAACTGCTGGGATTGGCCGCACACAGCCCGACTGGCTAGGCAAGAAGAAGCTAGAGCTAACACGTGACCTGCTTGATGTACTATGCACTGCTGTGTAATGTTAGGCAAGTTGAGCACATGCCTCCAACAGAGCAATGTGCAATAGGGAATTATCAGGCATCTTAAATGATAAACAATACAACCAAATGTATCTAAAGCACCTATATCTATTACATAATGTAAACAAATATTGTCCTCGAAATATTGAGAACAACATTTTTAAATCTTTAAATATTGTTCCTCATGTTAGACATCACAGCCTAGTGCAAACCATAGGTCAAGCAAACATGCAATCTCTGTGTTCATTTAATTAAAATAATACATTTTATATTGTAACAATTAATTCCCTCAGCCTCCAATGACCCTTAATTCTAACATTCAGAATTCATTGATTCTATGTCACAATACAGAATTCAAGCCACAATTCCAAACTCATTATGACATCATAATTAGGTTAGGTTACAACAAGTTACATAACCAAAGACAAGAACACACAACAGCCATTCAATACTATACTTCTATAGTGATCATAGCCTACTTCTTAAACTGTAATTAGTCAGAATTTGCATAGAATAGACTGAATCTATTTCAGTGAAAGACTGAATCCACTGAACAGGTGAGACAGAAATTAATATGTGAAATAATTTCTGATATGAATTAATTTCAAATCAGCAGCTAGTTGCCATATTAACAATACACATTGCTAGAGTCAAGTAATTAGCCAGAGAGTAGGCCTAACTTAAGTTGGATAACTGGCATGGTCAATCATTTTAAAGAAATTAATAGGAAAAAGTATTAATTGAGATATATATATATTTTTTTTGAAGCAGACAGTGGTCAGTGAGAGGGAGACAGAGATGATGGAAAGTGAGGAGGTAAAGAAAAGCAGTGAGATGGAGGGACAAGAGAAAGACAGACAAAGAGAAATGGAGGGGCTAGTTAGAATGAGAAAGAGGATTGAGACTTGCATCAAGGTAGACCACCAACGATGGCAGCTAGAGAGAGACTTGTTGAACAAAGTTAACAAGATGAGGGAAGAACAAGAGCAAGAAAGACAAAGAGAAGTAGATGAGCTTCTGATCAAGAAAGAGGAGAATGGGGATCATATTGACGTACAAAGCAAACAATGGAAGCTAGATAGAGATGTGTTCACAGAACAGACAGAAAGAGATGTGTCAGACAGATATGAGATAGACAGCAAAATGGCTGAACAGAAGGTACTGAACACTGTGAACTTGGCCAAGTTAGAGAAGTTGATTGTGGACTGTACAAGGATGTTAACTGAGAATGAAAGGGAGAGAAATGTGTTAAAAGAACAGAGAGAAAGCTTAGTGGCAGACAAAGAAAAGATAGAAATCCAAATGACAAACCTGAAGATGCAGAATATACTGAGGTTGGGCAAGATAGGAAAGTTGACAGTTAAAAACACAAGACTGTTAGCTGAGAATGAAAAGGCCAGAGATGTGTTAGAGAAAGTGAAAGAACATGCAGCAGCAGACAGACAAATATTGCTGCACAAGATAGCAGAGGAGGAATTTGTGTACCTGGCCAAGGTGGAGACGGGGACAGTGGAGATCAACAGACTGTCAGATGAGAATGAAAAGGTGGACAGGGTCAGAGAGAGGAACAGATGGAAGTATATCAGAAAGGGTTTGGAGACAGCATTGGCCAAAGCAGAACAGGACAAGAATCAGACCCTAGAAGCCTGGAAGAAGGAAAGGGGGACATGGGCCAGGGTCACCGCTTGTCTGCAAAGTCTCTGGGATCAACGAGGAGAAAGATGGATGAAGGAGAAGGAGGAGATGAAAGAGAAGAGCACACAGGCAGCAGAGAAGTGGATGACTGAGCTGAGAGAGGCTCTGGAAAGAGAAAAGATGATGCTTCTGAGCCAGCATGAAGATGAGAAGAGGGGATGGGAGATGGAAAAGAGTGAAATGGAAAAGGAGAGGTTGGTGCTTACAGGAGAGTGGGATAGAAAGAACAGTGAAATGGAGAAAATGAAAAAGGAGAAAGACAGATGGGTGATAGAAAAGAAAGATATGTTGGAGAGGATGAAGGATGCCCACATTCAGATGTATCACATGCAGACTGTCCTGAGGTTCAGAGAGCACGAGCAGACACAGGTACAGTACTCCATTTAACCAGTCACAAGGTCACATGTCACCTAAGGGTCAAACTATCATATTCAGTAAAGTTATCTTCACACTGGAGGAATGATGTTAATATCTCAGATGATTATTTAACATATAGTATTGCCTTTCTCTTTCAGAAGGAAACTAAGAAAGCCCAGGAAGCAAAGGAGAAGCAGGAGAAAAAGGAAAGGAAAGAGAGATCCTGGAGAAAAAGAAAGAGATGGACAAAGTGAGGGAGAGTAAGGAGAGGGTGAAAGCCCACCTGGATGAGGTGTCAAGGCAATATGACCAAAGGAAACAGAAGGAGAAGGAAAGAAAAATGGTGTTGGAAATGGCATATGGCAAAGAACATTCGAAACAAAACTTCAAAAGTAAATGGTTGACATTCATTTAATAAATAAAACAACATGAGCATTTTAATTATTTGTCAGTGTTCATTGCTCTGTGTACAAATAAAGGTTTTGATGGTTACTGGATATTACAATCCATGTTAACTTTCTGAGATACAGAAAATGTTATGCACTATACTTAACATCCTCAAAAATGCTTTTTGAAAAACGCATTTCAATTTTAGCATGTGAATTTAATGAGTTAACTTGACCACACATTATATTACATGTTTAATAATGTCCCTTTTTGCACTTTGCCATAAACCCATGCTTGAATGATGCAGTTCATAACAACAAAGATTTGGAACATTCAGATTTGTTTTAGTCCAGAGACGTCATTTTTCATGGGATTTTGATGTAATATTAATTGGTTTGAAGTGATTTGGAGTGTTTTCTTACATGATTAATATACATTTTCATAATACATTGTGAGAGCCTTTTGGTGAGCCATGTTTGATTAGTTCATCATTAGAGTCAAGTGGGTCAGCTTGGTTTCATTAGTTCATTATTTGATACATTTGGGTCAGCTAAATTTGATTAGTTCATCATTAGAGTCAGATGGGTCAGCTAGGTTTGATTAGTACATTATTATAGTCAGTTGGGTCAGCTAAATTTGATTAGTTCATTATTAGAGTCAGATGGGTCAGCTAGGTTTGATTAGTACATTATTAGAGCCAAGTGGGTCAGCTAGTTGTGATTAGTTCATCATTAGAGTCAGGTGGGAAAGCAGAATGTGACCGGCACACCTTGAATCAGAGCTAGCACACCTGAATCAACAAATTATTAAGTACCTGGCTGCTTGATTCAGGTCAGCATATTTCAGGGATACACCTAGTACATGGAATGGCTGTGGGTCCCCAGGAGAGGATAAGAAGCACTGGCCTAGAGTAGGAATTTTGGTTAATAATGTTTGATTCATTATTTTTTACTTGTCAGCGATTTTGGGTGTGCCTGCATTCTTCTGTAGGAATAATCTGTAAATGTCTTGTTTGATGAGGTGATACCCTGCTGTTTTCATGTTCACTCCTACACCTTCCATATACAGTAAGGTCTGGAAATATTTGGACACTGAAACATCTTCATAATTTTGGCTCTGTACGCCACCACAGTGGATTTGAAATGAAACAACCGAAATGAAATTGTAATGTAGACTTTCAGCTTTAATTTAAGGGGTTGAACAAAATATTTTACGGAACATTTAGGAATAGCAACCATTTTCATACACAGTTCCCTTATTTCCGGAGCTCAAATGTAATTGGACAATTTAACACAATCATAAATAATATGTTCATTGTTCTTCTGCCCTCGGTTGAGTGTATGGCTACTCAGCCTATGCAGCGAGCTAAACATACAATATGAGAAGATGGTTCCAGGAATGACAGAACAATTTTCTTCTTAGTGCCTTTACTGAAGACCACTCTTTTTTGATTGATTTGTAAAACTGTGAACATACAAACAAATGTATTAAACATACATTTAACAAACCAAGACACATTGCTGTGAATGCAAATGCTGGCAATTATCAAAATTCAAGATAAGGATCACAAGATTACATTTTAAATAATTTAGTTTGTGTCAGCTTGCTACCATATGGTTGCAAAATATGCTACAGTCAATTGCAGTTTCAGCACACAGATTCACAGGAAGATAAAAATACTGTTCAACATATCTGTAATCCCAACATTTATTGCTGTTACTGTAAAAGTATAACAGGACTTTAATCTTTAGTTATATTTAGTAGAACATGAATTCAGCAACCCTTCGTGAAAGCTACACGTAGAACAAAACTAGTTTTACTTTTGATAACCTGAATTTATAACCTAACGACCTGTATAGTGTGAAAAGCAGTGTTAACATCGACTTATAATAAGATATTGCGCACCACATACTAAACAGAAGCTAGCAACATTAGCTTGGCTAAGATCACGAGCAACCTTTTGCTTGTAAGAGTTAAAATATCCTCTAAAGTAACAGAAAGGTAACAAAACGTTTAGAAAACAAGATTAGCTATTAATTACTTACAGATTATGGCATGTCAAGCTTCCCAAAGATATAAGAGGTATGAGAGGAGTGAAGCATGTCAGCACCTCCGGACATTTTCTTACACTGCGTGTAACAAACTTTTAGCCTGCTGCCTCAGCACATCACCACCGAGCTCCGTGTAGCGTATATAATAGAAGAGGAACCCCAAAGAAGCATTGACGGAGATACTGACCTCTAGTGGGAAAATAAAGAATTGCACCAGCGAATTAATACCATACTATAGAACAACAGAGGGACAGAATACTCCCCGCCTGACATCTGTGGAATGTCATCTATAACTAGCATGTAAATACAGATGAAACACAATGAAACAAAGTGCCTGATTCTAAGTGCTGTCCTTAGACACCAATAACACAACCTCACTTATAGGTCTTATGTAGAATCTGAGTTCACCCTTGCGGTAAATCTTCACCTCTATTTTCCTAACAAGTCCATCCTCGCTTGGGAAGACTTTTGTGATGAGCCCAAGTGGCCAGTTGTTCCTATGCTCAAGTGCCTCCTTTAGCAGAACAACATCTCCTGTTTGTAGATTTGGTTTCACTGTTTTCCATTTGCGGCGGTTCTGAAGTCCTGAGATGTATTCCCTTTGCCATCGGCTCCAGAACACATTGGCGAGGAATTGTACGCGCCTCCATTGTGCTCCGAAAAGATCCCTGCTCTCAAACTGACCTGGTGGGACCGGTGGGGTCGCAACTTTTTGTGTGAGTAGCATGGCAGGGGTAAGAATGGCTGGGTTTTCTGGGTCTGTAGAAACTGCTGTGAGTGGACGAGCATTTACTATTGCAGTGACTTCAGCCATTAATGTCACTAATATCTCATGAGTAAGTTTTGCATTCCTATGTTCTAGGAGCATTGCATCAAGGATTTTGCGTGTGACCCCAATCATGCGCTCCCAGGAGCCCCCCATATGAGATGCATGCGGGGGGTTAAAATGCCATTTACAGCCAGAGTCTTTGAGAAAGCTGTGAAGTTTGCTGTTGTGACACCCCTGTTTGTCTTTTTGCAGTTCTTTACAGGCGCTCATGAAATTTGTCCCACAATCGGATCTAATAAGTTTGACTGCACCCCTGATGGCGAAGAAACGACGCAGGGCATTGATAAATGTTTCAATGTGAATGGCACGTGTGCTCATACATGTAAATATGACTGCCCATCGCTTAGCGTCCGATTGCCCACCACGTGTTTTTCTGACTGTGACAGGCCAGGGACCGAACACATCAAGGCCTACATGTGTGAAAGGAGGGTCCGTGGACAGCCTGTCCTCTGGTAGCTCAGCCATGATCTGTTCCTGTTGTCCGCCCCTTAGTTTGCGGCATGTAACGCAGTTGAATATCACTCTGCTTATTGCTCTTTTACCTCCTACAATCCAAAAACCTGCAGTCCTGACTGCACCCTCAGTAAAATGTCTGCCCTGGTGGCATACTTTCCCATGGAAGTGTTTTATAATGAGCAGGGCAAGGTGGTGCTTTCCAGGGATGAGTATGGGGTTTATTTCGTCCGATGTAAACTGTGCACGTTTTAGTCTCCCACCCACTCTGAGGATTCCATTAGTGTCGACAATAGGGCTCAGGTTGCTAAGTGGGCTTGAGCTTGTAAGGGGCACACCTTTTACAACTTGTCTTATGTCCTCTGCGTAAACCTCTCTTTGAACAGTGTGAATGATAGTGTTCTTAGCTTGGTTGAGTTGTTTTTCAGTCAAATGTTCATTACAGCTGTGCCAGCCATGACAGGAGCTCTCTGTGTTCGGCTTAAATGACTGGGCAACGTGTCAGAGTTTGGATATAGCTGTAAGTAGTACCTTCCAACTCGAAAACCTTTCAAATCTGACACTACTGAGTCTATCCTTTGAGAGAGTAGTGGCACAGGTAGTAACCTCAGGTCGCAGTTCTTTGTCAGTCTCGGGGTCTACAAGATCAAACAACTCTGCCTGTGCTTGACTTTTTCCTTAATTGGAAAGGAAAGCGGGTCCACTGATCCATGTGGAGTTAAAGAGCTGGTCAGCGGGTAGTGCTCGGGTGGCATGATCAGCAGGATTTAAATGAGTGGGCACGTAACGCCACTGGTGAGCTTGTGTGGAGCGCCTAATACGTTCCACTCTGTTGTGCACATAAACATGAAAGCGTCTCTTTTTGTTAAAGATGTAACCGAGCACTACTTTGGAGTCTGTGTAGAAGCTCACCTGTCCGACTACAATGTCTAGCTCCTCCAGGACTAACTCGGCCACCTCAGCAGCAAGGACTGCTGCGCAAAGTTCAAGTCTGGGTATGGTAATGTCCGGTTTTGGGGAAAGCCGTGCTTTGCAGAGAAGGAAACCCACTTCAGAGTGTCCATTCCTATCTGTGAGTTTGAGGTAAGCAACAGCGCCCACTGCCTTAGTGGAGGCATCACAAAAAACATGGATCTCCTTAGTTAGAGCTGCAGATAGTGGTATTGAGGTGTACATTCTGGGAATTTCAAGTCGTTGTAGATATTTGAGGGAGTCTTTCCATTGTTGCCACTGTTGTAATTTGTCTTTAGGCAGTTCGGTGTCCCATTGACAAATGTCAGTGGAAATGTCTCTCAGTATGGCCCTGCCTTCTACAATGACTGGGACTGCAAAGCCAAGCGGGTCGTACACACTATTAATGACTGACAGCACTCCCCGTTGAGTGAAGGGCTTTTCATTGACTGTTACCTGAAACTTGAACAGGTCTGTGGACAGGTCCCAGCCCAAGCCTAAGCTGCGCTGCATGGGAGGGGTAGTCTGCCCGAGGTCAAGGCCCTGCATGTCCGTTGCAAGTTCCTCACTTGGAAAAGCACTTGTGATGATAGAACAGTTGGATGAGATTTTGTGCAGGCGTATGTTACACTGAGCCAGCATCTCCTGAGCTCTACAGAGAATGTCAATGGCCTCATCTGTGGAAGAGAATGATTTCAGTCCATCATCTACATAAAAGTGACGTTCAATGAACTCTCTTACATCACTGCCGTATTCCCTTTCCCCCTCCATCGCCAAATTCAGTCCATAGATAGCCACTGACGGGGAGGTGCAGTTCCCAAATACGTGTACTCTCATCCTGAATTCCTGCACTTCTCCATCCAGATCATGGTTTTTGAACCACAAGAAGCGAAGGTAGTTGCGGTGGTCCTCTCTGACTAGAAAGTTGTGAAACATTTGCTCCACGTCTGCCATGACTGCGTATGGGTCAGACCTGAAACGCATCAGAACTCCCACAAGAGTGTTATTGAGATCTGGCCCTTTTAGTAGCACGTCATTGAGAGAAACATTGTTGCATTGAGCACTCGAATCAAAGACTACCCTAATTTTCCCTGGCTTTTGATGGTGGTAAACTCCAAAACTAGGGAGATACCAGCATTCTTGGTCTGGAGTAAGAGCAGGAGCTGGTTCGGCGTGGCCCTCACAGAAGATTTTGTCCAAAAACTCAACATAATGCTCCCTCATTTCAGGTTTCCTTTTCAGCGTTTTGCGGAGGGACAGTAAACGACTGAGGGCCTGGTCCCTGTTGTTGGGCAAACGCTGTCTGGGGGTGAGGAATGGGAGTGGAGCTACCCAATTATTCAAATCATCTTTTGTAAAGTCTTTCTGCATGATGTCCAAGAACAAAGCATCTTCTGCTGAAAGTGCCACTTTGTCATCATCTGCTGTTTGCTGGAAAATGTGTCTGCCCAATTCAACTTGCGTCTTATCAAGTGTATGACAGCTTTCTGTGTATTTGTCTTTGATGTAGATTTTGTTTTCACAGGGGCTGAGGAAGGTAGGGCGACCGTTGTCAAGAATGTTTGTCTTAAAAGAGTTCACTGTGGGTTTGTGGGCACCTGAGAGGCAGACATCACCTATAACCACCCATCCCAGATCAAGGCGTTGGGCATAAGGCGCACTGTTTGGGCCATTCACCTGACTGTGGACCTTGTGAGCTTGGATGATGTCCCTGCCCAGGAGGTGAAGGATTTCTGCTGATGGGTCCAGAGGAGGAATCTGCAAAGCGATTGCCTGTAGATGAGGGTGAGCCGACGCAGCCTCAGAGGTGGGAATCTCGTCCCTGTTATCTGGAATCTGATCACATTCTGTTAGTATGGGCAGCAGCATGGACACTTTTCCATTTGCATCCTCGATAACAAAGTCACTAGCTCTGCGCCCTCCAGTCTCCGATAGACCAGCGCATGTTTTCATGGTGTATGGGAGTATGGTACCTTTTACATTAAACATGTCAAAGAAGGCAGACCTGGCTAAGGATGAATTGCTTTGATCATCTAACATGGCGTACATCCTCCTTTTCTCTTCAGGCGAAGTGCGGGAATACACATTGACTAAGCAAATCTTAGAGCAGGATTTACCTTTGAGGCCTCGGCCACACACTTCTGTGCAACTAGTTGTAGTTGCAGGGCTTGGGGAATCGGACTCCCCGCCGTGGCTCTGAGGCAGAGGGTTAGAGTCTTTAGGCGTCCACGGAGGTGGACCAACATGCATGGCAGACACGTGCGCATCACTATTACATTCTGAGCATTGGATAATGGCTTTACAGTCTTTAGCTCTGTGACTTGTGGAAGAACAACACTTATAACAAATAGCGTGTTCTTTGAGAATACCTTTTCTTTCGTCCAGTGTTTTTGACCTAAATCCCCTGCATTTAGCGAGCGAATGAGGCTTGTAGTGAATAGGACATTGCTTGTCCGGATTAAGAACGGGTGCTTGAGCTGTGCTGTTAGTTTGACTAATATATGTTTTGTTCACTGCAACAGGAACTCTGGATCTGTTTGGTTTTATCAGTGTCTTGTCAACTCTTGGAGCTACTATGTTTGCGCTTTGTAACATAAAGCTAGGGTCTGTTTTCATATCAGCATAGTTATTTACAAACTGAACGAAGAATGAGAAAGGTGGGTAAACTGCACCATTGTCTCTTTTGTATTTTGTCCCTTGTTTTACCCATGACTCTTGGAGTCCGTAAGGGAGCTTTTCAACTATCGGGTTTATCCCCCTTGGGGTGTCAAGAAAGCTAAGGCCTGGCAGATAACCTTCATTTCGTGCATACTCTAACTCTAGCAGAAGATCTGCAAGCTCCTGCAGCTGGTGAGTCTTTATTGGATATCTTTGGAAAAGCCTGTAAGCGTTGGAAGAGTGACGCTTCGACTACCTCTGGAGAGCCATAACTCTTGTCTAGACGCTGCCACAAACGTTGGAGGCCTGCTTGTGGGTTGTTCACGTGGACCGCCCTGATCCTCAGGGCGTGTTGAAGTGATTCCCCGCTGAGCCACTTGGTTAGAAGGTCAAGCTCTTCGCTGGGCTTGAGGTTGAGGCCTTCTATGGGGTTGCAGAAGATGGACTTCCAGGACAAGTAGGACTCAGGGCGGTTGTCGAAAACCTTGAAACCCGCTGTCAGTAGATCACGGCGTGCTAGGTAGGCTGCTAGATCCGGCAGCTCAGTCTGTGGAGTCGCTGAAGGTCTAGGCTGAGGTGGAATGTCCATTTTTATGTGTGTAGGGGGGAACTTCAGCTGCTCCCGGTCTACAAAATCAATGAGATGTTAACCTGGAGAGGTAGCGACTGGTGTTTGGCTCTGTTGTAGATGGTGAGAGTCGTTATGACTGACCAGTTGTCCTGTGTCGGGCTTTTCTTCTTGTTTCACTAGCGAACTGAAGTCGGCGAAGTGAGCATTCACATAGTCTTGAGCTCGTCTGATGGAAGGAGGCGTCTTAGGGGAGATGCCTTGCTCAGTTAGGTCGATGGCGTGGTGCTCCTCGTCTGCTGCTGCTTCCAGGACATGAGCTGCAGAAAGTGCTGCTTCAGCCTCACCCTCCTTCTTCAGAGCGTTTAGCGTTGCCTCGATGCGCGCCTTCTCAACCTCCATGTCGATCTGGCGTTTGGCGTACCGTGCTCTGGTGCGGGCAGCTTCTGCGTCTGCTCGGGCTCGTGCTGCAGCTTGGCTGGTGGACGAACGGCGTGAAGAACGTGAGTGGCACTCCGACCGGGCCACCATCTGGGACATAGGCGGTGTAGCTTCATCTTGGGTGCTTGATAGGTAGATATTCTTTTTACTCTTCTGCCCTCGGTTGAGTATATGGCTACTCAGCCTATGCAGCGAGCTAAACATACAATATGAGAAGATGGTTCCAGGAATGACAGAACACAGTTTTCTTCTTAGTGCCTTTACTGAAGACCTCTCTTTTTTGATTGATTTGTAAAACTGTGAACATACAAACAAATGTATTAAACATACATTTAACAAACCAAGACACATTGCTGTGAATGCAAATGCTGGCAATTATCAAAATTCAAGATATAAGGATCACAAGATTACATTTTAAATAATTTAGTTTGTGTCAGCTTGCTACCATATGGTTGCAGAATATGCTACAGTCAATTGCAGTTTCAGCACACAGATTCACAGGAAGATAAAAATACTGTTCAACATATCTGTAATCCCAACATTTATTGCTGTTACTGTAAAAGTATAACAGGACTTTACTCTTTAGTTATATTTAGTAGAACATGAATTCAGCAACCCTTCGTGAAAGCTACACGTAGAACAAAACTACTTTTACTTTTGATAACCTGAATTTATAACCTAACGACCTGTATAGTGTGAAAAGCAGTGTTAACATCGACTTATAATAAGATATTGCGCACCACATACTAAACAGAAGCTAGCAACATTAGCTTGGCTAAGATCACGAGCAACCTTTTGCTTGAAAGAGTTAAAATATCCTCTAAAGTAACAGAAAGGTAACAAAACGTTTAGAAAACAAGATTAGCTATTAATTACTTACAGATTATGGCATGTCATGCTTCCCAAAGATATAAGAGGTATGAGAGGAGTGAAGCATGTCAGCACCTCCGGACATTTTCTTACACTGCGTGTAACAAACTTTTAGCCTGCTGCCTCAGCACATCACCACCGAGCTCCGTGTAGCGTATATAATAGAAGAGGAACCCCAAAGAAGCATTGACGGAGATACTGACCTCTAGTGGGAAAATAAAGAATTGCACCAGCGAATTAATACCATACTATAGAACACAGAGGGACAGAATAATTGTCAAGAATCCTTTGCAGGCAATGAACGCTTGATGTGTGGAACGCTTGGACATCACCAAACGCTACGTTTCCTCCTTTGTGATGCTTTCCCAGGCCTATACTGCAGCTGTCTTGAGTTTTTGTTTGTTCATGGGTCTTTTTGCCTTAGGTTTTTCCTTCAGTAAGTGAAATGCATGCTCAATCTGGTTGCGATCAGGTGTTTGACTCGGCCATTGCAGAATTTTCCTCTTCTTTGCCTTAAAAAACTCCTGGGCTGCTTTGGCTGCATGTTGTGGGTCACAGTCTATCGGTTAAATGAAGCGCTGTCCAATCAACTTAGCTGAATTTGGCTGAATCTGAGCAGACAATATATTACTATACATTTCAGAATTCATCCGGCTGTTTCTGTCTTCTGTCACATCATCAATAAACTCTAGTGACCCAGTGCCATTGGAAGCTAAGCATGCCCAAGCCATCACACTGCCTCCACTGTGTTTTACTGATGATGTGGTGTGCTTCAGATCATGAGGCGTTCCAAGCCTTCTCCATACATTTTCTTCTCATCATTCTGGTATTTGCTCCTGTGAAGTCTTCTCTTTTGAGTAGACTTGGATTATGACATGTCTAGCTCCTGGAAAGGGTTCTTCTTTTTCTCATAGAGCTCCACAACTGTGGAATGATCTGCCAATTAAGGTTAGAAATGCAAACTCAGTGCAAACTTTCAAGTGTCTACTAAAAACTCATCTCGACAGCACTGTTTATAATTAGGTGTTGCCTTGCCCGGGGGCGTGAAGGTGACCAGAAGGCTTGATACTGTCCACCCTTGCTGTCTTGCCAGGTGGGCTCTTGTTGCCACTGGGATGCCCTCCTTGCTGGTTTGTAGGTGACCAGATAAGTATTTGGTCACTTACAAACAAGCAAGATTTCTGTCTCTCACTAACCTGTAACTTCTTCTTTAAGAGGCTCCTCTGTCCTCCACACATTACCTGTATTAATAGAACCTGTTTGAACTTATCAGTATAAAAGACACCTGTCCACAACCTCAAACAGTCACACTCCAAACTCCACTATGGCCCAGACCAAAGAGCTGTCAAAGGACACCAAGTTCAAACTTTCCCTTCAGACAACAGAGCCAAGCTGTCAGAAACACAGACTACATGCCCGTTGGTTACACACTGGAGGGATTAATTCACACTGATACTGTTGTGGAAATTCTTGAACTGATGTATACTTGGTCCTATACATGTATGAATGAGTTACTAGTTAAAGTACTGAGTACCCATGTTTGGATAAGAAAAGGAATGTAGGAGAGGGGGAACTGGTGTTTAGGGTCATTATTGACTGGTTAGGGTTAGTTGTAAATCTGTATAACCCATCAGTCTCTATCTGTTGTTTGTCCAGATGCTCTGAGTCTTCTCCTAGAGTTGAAGAGGTTACCCATCTGGGGGAGGATAGCTTGCCCCTTGTGTGAAGCCTAGGTAGTAATAGAACAAAGGGAATGTGTTTTATTGACATAGGACAGCTGGGCAGCATTTTACCACACCCCTTTTAACTGTAATTGAGTTAGAGACTCCTCGTATGATTATGTTGATAAGCGTTTGACGCGTCTCTCTTATTTGCAAATTATTAATAAACTGTTAAATTGTGCCAAGAGAATTTCGTCTGTGCATTTCCTCATTAAAGAATTCTGATCGATGGAATTGCCATCACAGATACCAAAATATTTAGAACAGGTTTTCAGAGAAATAATTTGGAATAAAATTACAGCACTGACTATCCAGATAATCCATTCAGGAAAGTTCTGGTTACTTGGGGGCCTCTTTTATATAAATAACCTTATATACACACATTTTGGATACATGGTTAATACTGTTTTTAAATGCTATTGCATTGTTACTATACACTCACCTAAAGGATTATTAGGAACACCATACTATTAGTATTTGACCCCCTCTCGCCTTCAGAACTGCCTTAATTCTACGTGGCATTGATTCAACAAGGTGCTGAAAGCATTCTTTAGAAATGTTGGCCCATATTGATAGGATAGCATCTTGCAGTTGATGGAGATTTGTGGGATGCACATCCAGGGCACAAAGCTCCCGTTCCACCACATCCCAAAGATGCTCTATTGGGTTGAGATCTGGTGACTGCTGGAAGTAGCCATCAGAGGATGGGTACATGGTGGTCAATAAGGGATGGACATGGTCAGAAACAATGCTCAGGTAGGCCGTGGCATTTAAACAATGACCAATTCGCACTAAGGGGCCTAAAGTGTGTCAAGAAAACATCCCCCACACCATTACACCACCACCACCAGCCTGCACAGTGGTAACAAGGCATGATGGATCCATGCTTTCATTCTGTTTACGCCAAATTCTGACCATCTGAATGTCTCAACAGATATCGAGACTCATCAGACCAGGCAACATTCTTCCAGTCTTAAACTGTCCAATTTTGGTGAGCTCGTGCAAATTGTAGCCTCTTTTTCCTATTTGTAGTGGAGATGAGTGGTACCGGTGGGGTCTTCTGCTGTTGTAGCCCATCCACCTCAAGGTTGTGCGTGTTGTGGCTTCACAAATGCTTTGCTGCATGCCTCGGTTGTAACAAGTGGTTATTTCAGTCAAAGGTACTCTTCTATCAGCTTGAATCAGTCGGCCCATTTTCCCACTGTTTAGATAGGTAGAGGAATGTGGGGGATCTGGTATTTGCCAAGGGGGTATCATTGACTGGTATCAGCTGATGAAAGGGTTACTCTTTATCTCCTTATCTGTTTTAACTCACCAGGGCATCTATTGTCTGTTCGGGTTTGGTTGGAACCCTTAGAGTTGAAGGAGGTATTTATGGCGGGAAGGAGAGCTGTCCTTTGTGTGAAGCTTTGGGTAAACACTACAGTAAACATTATGGCAGGAAGGATAAGGTGGGGGAAGATGGCATTTGACTTGTGTGATGGAACAAAAGGATGTGTCCTGATTGAGCTGGAATGTCCAGGATTTGTCACACCCCTCTTCTGTCTTTAAATACTGTCGATTGCCTGTTTTTATTCAGAGACTATTCACTGTTACTTGTAACCTGCGTATTCTCTCCTTGCAAGTTATTAAAGACGTTTATTGCGCAATTGATTTCTCCTGTCTTGCCTACCATTTTCATAGAACTGTTTTGTACTTTAGAAATTGCCATCACAACACCCTTTGTAATACTGGGCTCTGTCACTGCCTTACATATCTGATAAGATTGTTTTTAGTTGTCTACAGGTATGTGTCATTGCTGCTAATCCTATATTTTATTTGCTAAATTGCAACTTAAACATGCCCTCATTGCAAATTTAGAAATGCCACTGTACTATTTTCTACTGTTATATACACATCTACCTCGGGAACCTCATTGATGCTATCCCTCCATTTCAGTTGCACATGCTACCTTAATCCTTCAATATGTCTTGATTGCAAAATCAGAATGCCACTGAGAATTGCCACTTGTACACCTGCACAACTATCTATCCCACTTGGACATACATTATACTTTGTAATTATACATTTCCTGCACATTTTCCACTGCACATTTGAAATCACATTTGCATTATTTGCACAACCATACATTCCACTTGTACATACATACTTAATATGTGTACATTTTCTGCCCTCCTCTATTTGCACTTCAAGATAGATGCAAACTGAATTTTGTTTTACTGTACTGTACTGCTCAATGACAATAAATTTGAATCTAATCTAATCTAACATGTACAGGACATATGACCAGTGGGTTGTTTGATGTTAAACAGTCAGTCAGTGACTGTCCTTCCCTATGATCCACAAACACACCCACCTTCTGGGGTTTCAATTTCAGGTTGAGGGGGACAGAGTTCCATGTTCTGGTCCTGCCTTACTCTAGATCAAGTGTTTTAACTTGACGTACAAAAAAACTGTGATGAATCTTGGGATCTCATCATCTACGATACATAATATAATTAAACGTTTCAGAGAAGGGACAAGGCCGAAAACCAACATTGGATGGATGTTAACTTTGGGCCCTCACTCCATTAAAAACAGACATGATTCTTAACTGCATGGGCTCAGTAACAAATGCCCTCAAAAGGGAAAGTTGCTTTGGCATTGTTTAAACAAAGGTGGTCAAAATGTTTAGATGTTTTGTTAGTACAAAAGTGGACCCTGGAAATGTTCCTTATATCCACATTTCATTTAATTGACACTGAATGTTTACTGTACTAGAATGTTATTTCTGTCTTGCAAAATACCTTCTGTCTTGCATTATTTTAACTGAAGTAACTGTCTTAAACCGCAGCTAAAAGAAAACGTACACACTTAGCAAAATACAATACAAAAACACCTGAAAGGAAAATAAAATGTATACTCTAACATTGCAACACAGTATAGCCGGAGTTCAACACTAAAGACCAGGCTTAGAATTTGGTCATTTTATGGGCAAGGCCATTTGGCCTTTGGTTTCATTGAAATGTTTAGGGCTCAATGCTACATGTACATTTTCACCTAGGGGTGTACTAACTTTTGTTGCCAGCGGTTTAGACATTAATGGCTGTGTGTTGTGTTATTTCGAGGGGAGAGCAAATGTACACTGTTATACAAGCTGTACATTCACAACTTTACATTGTAGCAAAGTATCATTTCTTCAGTGTTGTCACATGAAAATATAAAATCTAATATTTATGAAAATATGAGGGGTGTACTCACTTCTGTGAGATACTGTACCTACACATAACCTTAGATCGCAAGATGCAGGCCTTTTAATTGTACCTAGAATTTCTAAACAAGCAGCCAGAGGCAGGGCTCCATTACTGTGGAATGATTTGCCAATTAAGGTTAGAAATGTAGACTCATCTACATTTTGTTGTCTCTCTGTTGCGCACATTGCGCAATTGGGCTATACGCTGCTGGCAATACTCCTCCCTCATTCAGGGGGGTTGCAGTTGGTGGGTGTCCCTTTGGTTGATGCTTGGCAATATGGGTGGATTGATTTCTTGCCTGTTGGGCCCAGTCCGGGGCCTCCCCCGGGTAGGGCCACAGTGTCACTGGATCCCCTTGTCTCAGCCCCAAGGTCTGATATACTATATTATTGTGTCAGGAGAGTAGGGTCAGTTCTCCTTCTCCAATATAAATCCTTATAAATCTAAGAAAAGCATTTTTCAAATGTTCACACCTCCGGATTACCAGGCTTGATAGACTCGTTGCTGTCCATTTCCAAAGTCCAAAAATAATTTCCAAAATAATTTCCAAAATAATTTCCAAAATAATTTCCAAATTATTACAATTTGCACTGTTAGTATGTTCACCCGGCACAGCCAGAAGAGGACTGGTCACCCCTATGAGCCTGGCTCCTCTCTAGGTTCCTCTCTAGGTTCATCTCTAGGCCGGGTGTTTTGTAAAAGCACTTTGTGACAACTGCTGATATAAAAAGGGCTTTATAAATACATTTGATTGATTGATTCACTTTCCAGTACTTTTGACAAAGACCTATTGAGGGAACAGTATGCCTTTCAGGACGGCCACGGGAGCGGCGGATGGCCGTGGAGCAGGGAGGCGTTGTGGCAGGTGGAGAAGCGGGGGGCGATGACTGGAGCTGAGCCCTGCAGGAGTCCCCACGTTGCTCTGAAGACCTCCAGAAAGTCTGCATAAGACCTTCGCTCCTCTGTCCTGGTTTACTGGAGGGCCCAAATCCAGGCCCTCCAATCCAGCCACAACAGGGCCTGTGCCACTCTGCCCCGGTCTGTCAGGGCCTGTGCCACTCTGCCCCGGTCTGTCAGGGCCTGTGCCACTCTGCCCTGGTCTGTCAGGGCCTGTGCCACTCTGCCCTGGTCTGTCAGGGCCTGTGCCACTCTGCCCCGGTCTGTCAGGGCCTGTGCCACTCTGCCCCGGTCTGTCAGGGCCTGTGCCACTCTGCCCTGGTCTGTCAGGGCCTGTGACTCAGGGTGGCTGACAAACTGGTTGACCTGCCTCTTGAAGTGAGTCCACCTTCTTAGGTCAACCTCAAACCTCGCTGGGTCTGGCGGTCCGGCAGTTGCCTACTCCTCCAATGGATACCTCCGCTGTGACCTACACTAACGAGAATGAACATAGAAACAGGAAAACTAGAACCAAAACACACAGAACATAGAACTGCAGCGGGCCATTACAAAATTTATCATACTAACGTAGGAAAAATGTCTAAGATTGCTTGCTAGTTAATGTTTATATTAATGTTAGCACAATTTGTCTAGCTTTAGACATTTTGTCTCCCTTCTTCCTTCTTCCTGTCTGCTAGATATAGCAACTGTGGGGCGGAGTTGTGTGGAGACATTCAGGATCTCTTGAAGCATCAAATCAAAATTCAGAATGTATGTGTATGACACAAATTGTGAGGACGTAACTCTGTTGGTCTGTCAGACAGGCTAAACAGTCAAATTAAGCTGTAACAACATAGTGCCTGGGCATCCAGACAAACAAATAAATACTTTGCATTCAACACAAACAAATAATCCAGACTGGTTTTGTGGTGAATGCGGTCACTTTAAGAAAGGTTTTTAACAGACCAAGTGACTGACTATGAGTAACTACACTGATATAACATGACACCTTCTTTCTAATCATTGACGTTATGGTCTGGTTACAGAAATCACCTGTCCTAGTGTCGGGCTGGCTGCTAGCAGAGGTGTAAAAAGGACGAAGTAAAGGTACTTGGGTGTGTACACCAGTTATGGGAAGTGGAGGACATGTAGCCATCTCAGGCTCACACGCCAGGCAACCAGAGTGGCCCTGACACTGGAGATTAGAATACTTTGCATGAAACATGATGAATACTCAAATCAAACCTTTATTCATACAGCAATTGAAGGAAACAGTGGATAGGCTCAGATCCAACACACAGGTTGTTGAATGATGTCTGGACCCTGGCTGAATAGCAGTTACCCCAGGGGGTCCCAGGGGTCACCCCACTTCCCAGAGCCCTTGGGGTTTATCTTTGCCAAACAAAGAATACAAATAAAAAAAGAGATGAACAGATCCCTCTGGTCCTCCGACCTTCCCCTCTGACCTAGTCCTCTGACCTTCCCCTCTGACCTGGTCCTCTGACCGTCCCCTCTGACCTGGTCCTCTGACCTTCCCCTCTGACCTAGTCCTCTGACCTTCCCCTCTGACCTAGTCCTCTGACCTTCCCCTCTGACCTAGTCCTCTGATATTACCGTCGGACCTGTTAATTATTTAGTTGCCCCACGAAACAGCAATTGTCTCTCATAGTGTTTGATCCATAAATGAGGGCCTATTCATTGTTATTTTGTCATATACCAAACGTAAGTTTCCATAAATCTTCCATAATGGTTGTGTATCTGACAGACCTTTAGTGTGTAAGGTAGAGATATAGCCAAATCATACTGAAGTAGAAAGTAATGGTTTAGAAACCCTTTCCAAAGGCACTATACATAATCCATAAGGTCAAATGCAAACTCAGATTACAACACTCTTTAGAAATTCACCTTCTGACTTTCTTCTGCAACACATGACAATGGAGGGCAATCTGAGCAAGTTAGTAGAGTTGAGAGGTTGGTTTGGGGAAGATACATTTTACAACATCACAAATTGCCATTGACTACAATGCATGTATTACTACAAAAATGCACATATTTTAATCATGTTGGAAAACACACCCAAACACACCAAATCATATTACATCAGAATCCATTTAAAATGACGTCTGGATTTAAACATATCTAAATATTCCCCTGTCACATAAATCCATGTTTGTGTTAATCACTCAGCCATGGGTGTATGACACAATGTAAAAAGGGACAATATTAAAGTGGTAAAGGTAACTCATAACATTCACATGCAAATATCAACATTTCTCATGTAATGGGAACCACTTTCAATAAGCAATTCTGAGTGAGGATGATAAATATAGTACTTAAAATATTATGTCTCTCAGCAAAGTTAACATGGATTGTAATATCCAGTAACCATCTGCACTTTTATTTGTCCACATAGCAATGAACACATACAAATAATTAAAATGCTCATGTTGTTTTATTAAATGAATGTCAACCATTTACTTTTGAATGTTTTTCAAATGTTCTTTGCCATATGCCATTTCCAACACCATTTTTCTTTCCTTCTCCTTGTGTTTCCTTTGGTCATATTGCCTTGACACCTCATCCAGGTGGGCTTTCACCCTCTCCTTACTCTCCCTCACTTTGACCTTATATTCTAATTTTTGGGCTCTGAGCATCTCTTTCTCTTTCTTTTTCTCCAGGATCTCTCTTTCTTTCCTTTCCTTTTCCTCCTGCTTCTCCTTTGCTTCCTGGGCTTTCTTAGTTTCCTTCTGAAAGAGAAAGCCCAAACCGTATGTTAAATAGTCTTCTGAAATATTAATATCACTCCTCCAGTGTGAAGAACTTAATCTCCTGAATATGATAGTTTGACCCTTAGGTGACATGTGACCTCCTGAACTTTGACTGGTTAAATGGAGTACTGTACCTGTGTCTGCTCTTGCTCTCTGAACCTCAGGACAGTCTGCATGTGATACATCTGAATGTGGGCATCCTTCATCCTCTCCAACATATCTTTCTTTTCTATCACCCATCTGTCTTTCTCCTTTTTCATTTTCTCCATTTCACTGTTCTTTCTATCCCACTCTCCTGTAAGCACCAACCTCTCCTTTTCCATTTCACTCTTTTCCATCTCCCATCCCCTCTTCTCATCTTCATGCTGGCTCAGAAGCATAATCTTTTCTCTTTCCAGAGCCTCTATCAGTCTCTCCTTCTCTCTCAGCTCAGTCATCCAATTAGCTGCTGCCTGTGTGCTCTTCTCTTTCACCTCCTCCTTCTCCTTCATCCATCTTTCTCCTCGTTGATCCCAGAGACTTTGCAGACAAGCGGTGACCCTGGCCCATGCCCCCCTTTCCTTCTTCCAGGCTTCTAGGGTCTGATTCTTGTCCTGTTCTGCTTTGGCCAATGCTGTCTCCAAACCCTTTCTGATATACTTCCATCTGTTCCTCTCTCTGACCCTGTCCACCTTTTCATTCTCATCTGACAGTCTGTTGACCACTGTCCCCGTCTCCACCTTGGCCAGGTACACAAATTCCTCCTCTGCTATCTTGTGCAGCAATGTTTGTCTGACTGCTGCTGTGTTTTCTTTCTCTTTCTCTAACACATCTCTGGCCTTTTCATTCTCAGCTAACAGTCTTGTGTTCTTAACTGTCAACTTTCCTATTTTGCCCAACCTCAGTATGTTCTGCATCTTCAGGTTTGTCATTTGGAGTTCTATCTTTTCTTTGTCTGCCACTAAGCTTTCTCTCTGTTCCTTTAAAATATTTCTCTCCCTTTCATTCTCAGCTAACATCCTTGTGCAGTCCACAATCCCCTTCTCTAATATGGCCAATTTCACTCTATTCTGTACCTTTTGTTCATCCATTATATCATCCATCTTGTTGGAAGTCCCAATCTCCTTTCTCAATCTCACCAGCCCCTCCATTTCTCTTTGTCTGTCTTTCTCTTGTCCCTCCATCTCACTGCATTTCTTCACTTCCTCACTTTCCATCATCTCTGTCTCCCTCTCGCTGACCACTGTTTGGAGAGAGAATTAATATTTTTTTCTTCAATTATTACCTTTTCCTGTTTGACCAAACCAGCTGTCCAACTTAAATTATTCCTACTCTTCATCTATTTTCTACACTCTAGTCATGTTTCTTGAGTATATGCCAACAACCTGCTGATTTCAAATTAATTTATATCAGAAATTATTTCACATATATATTTCAGACTCACCTGCTCAGTGGTTTCAGTCTTTCACTGAAATAGATTCTATTCTATTCAAATTCCGACCAATTACAGATTTAAGAATTAAGAATTAGGCTATAATCAGATACAGTTTCAGAAGTAAGCTATAATCACTAAAGAAGTATAGTATTGAATGGGAGTAGTGTCTTCTTGTCTTTGGTTATGTAACTTGTTATCTAACCTAATTATGAGGTCATAATGAGTTTGGAATTTTGGCTTGAATTCTGTGTTGTGACATAGAATCTATGAATTCTGAATGTTGGAGGCTGAGGGAATTAATTGTTACAATATAAAATGTATTATTTTAATGAAATGAACCCTGTGATTGCATGTGTTTGCTTGACCTGTTCAGGTTTTGGTGTCACAACTTCCTCCGAAGTTCCCTCCTCTCCTTGTTTGGGGAGGCTTTAGCCTTCTGGCCACTACCGTTCCTCCTTTCATCATTCCATTAGTCTTGCCTTCACACACACCTGGTAGATATCCCCTCATGAGTTTATGTACATATACTCCCCCTGGTCGCCCATGTCTTACATTCACAGACTCCAGTGTTGTCTTGGCTATATGCTTCGGCTCGTTGTTGTGATGGCAGATTCATTCTTGACCCAGTTTGTGAACTAGCATCACCTTGTTGTCGCCAGAAGTATTTCTTAGTATTCAGACCTAATAATTTTTGGTCTCATCCTCCCAGATAATCTTTTTGCTCATGCTCTCAGAGACATTCAGGCAGCATGTCATTTGCCTTTTCTCAGGAGTGGCTTTCATCTAACCACTATACCAGCGATGGGCAAACTAAGACCCATAGGTCATGAATTAGTGTGTTGAGGGGTTGTACATTGTTATGCATCTGAATTTGAATTTAAATTATTTACACATTATACTGGACCTACTGTGTAAATGTTTTAAATAATTCATCTGGCCTGCATATCATTTATAATTACAAACTACAAAACAAATATGGCCCTCTATTTACTTTCAAATCCCAATATGACCCTTGAGCCCAAACGTTTGCCTTTCCCTGCACTATACCATTAAGACCTGACTAATGGAGTGCTTTAGAGATGGTTGTCCTTCTGGCACGTTCTCCCATCTCTGCAGAGAAACTCTGACATCCTGCAACAGAGGGACTACAGATCAGGTTCTAGAGATATCTCAACATCAGTCCCAGGAAACAGGATGCATCTGAGCTTAATGTGGAGTGGCATGGAGTGTCAGAAGGTCTGAATATGTCTGAATACCGTGTCATTATGGGGTACTCTGTGTAGATTGATGTGATTTTCATTTAATCAGTTATAAATTAAATACACAACACAATGCGGAGAAACTGAATACTTTCCAAAGTCAATGTAGCAAAATGAGCAAAATTGAAAAATCCATTAATGGCTAGGTCAGAGCCGTTGAAAAAGAGAGTTGTGACACTCCCATAGACCGCCATAGGAACTTTGGAATGCGGAAGTAACACGTGTCGTGCAGCAGCCAATAGTTCCAAACACTGATAGTTCCAGCACTGAAGACCATTAATATTAGGAGCTTCCGAAGTACGCTCGCTGGTAAATTGATGAAATTATTGTAATTTTGACTATTAAACACATTTTCCGACCTCTCATGAATCTAGTCAGTAGTTTTGTTTTATGTAGCCAGTTTTAGTTAACTGGCTAACAACATTGGATAAGACCATTAACTGTCAAAAGTTATACTGAGCACTACAAAAAAGGCAGACAGCCGTTTTCAGATGTGCTGTCCAAGCTCTTTTACAGAAGCACAAATAAACTGACAATGTTGAGGACCGTAGTGATCATCCAAAGAAAAACTTGCTGCAGAAGATGAAAGACAGATTACCCCACAAACAGAATCATCCCTTGTTTTCAGAAGATGTTTAGCAGTGCCATCAGGTCAGAGCTGCTGAAAACAGTTAAACCCTGGTACACCCATCTATTGTCTGGAGAAGTCTGGTCAGAAGTGGCTGTCATTGAAGATTTGGGGCAAAAAGATGTACCTCCGACATAGAAAATAGGCCAAGAGACCTGGATATGCAGGAAAATGACAGCAGGTGCTCTGGACTTTATGTATGCAAATGTATATGTGTGTGTGTGTATGTGTATATACATAAATACATACATATATATATATATATATATATATATATATATATATATATATACACAATTTATATATTATGCATTAGGGTTAGTTGTGTACATATTTATACTTAGGAGTAGGCCTATACTAGTCTATACAATGTGTACATCATATCGTATGGATGTATTATTCATTTTTTGTGTGTGTGTGTGTTTTCTGATACATGGTTTAGTCTATGATTAAGGAAGGATGAATGGGTATATTGGCCATACTGAAATCAATCCCATTAACAGTTATGGGTCGTATTTAGGAACATAGTTAATTAACTCAGTAATTATATCTCCGGTTTCATTTCATGAAGTTAATATTTACCAAACATTGCTGCAAATATAGTCGTTGCTGTAAATGTATTCTACGTTATGGGAGTCCATTCCCTCCAAAATTAAACACAAAAACGTATTAATGCTGTTTCCGTCACACTCCCCCCCAAAACAGTATATTGTATGTATTTAATGTTAGCATAAACATAATAATCAATGTACATTATGCGTCAATATTTACCTATAATTGCTGCAAATATAGCTGCTGCTGTCAGTCCCGCTTAAACTCATTCAAACTGGTTGACAGCGCAGCTCTGTTTGGAACTGTTGAGAGCGACATAAACCACGTGACTGCGTGGCGGCGAGATCATAGTGTGTCGCAATTCTCTTTTTCAACGGCTCTGGGTACAACTAACAATACGTATACGAAAATAGGAATTGATTCAGTCAGAAAATAGCAATTTATTTTAAAGTATCTATTTTCGTCTTTGTTTATTTTAATGGACATTTAATGGATTTTGTCACTATTTTTAACATTCGACCATTATATAGTCTTTTCTTTACCATTGCAACTCGTATTGTTGAATTATCACATTTGTATTTTGTATAGGATATTTGTTAAATAATACTAAATTGATGAGTTTACAAAGCACATACCAACTGAGTTGGTAAAAGAAAAAAAAGCCTATCAAAATACTTGGTTAACTTATCCATTCTAGGTTAAGTGATTCATCAAAGAGAACCTGCAATGTTGAACATAACATGTCCAGCAAAGTGGTGGGCTCTAGTCTACAGATAAAACGATAGGCTCAATGGCACGTTTTTCATCTTCGCAAGTTTACTTCACAAGCAGTTGGAAAAACATTTTATTTAAATGTCAAACACGGTTGATTGAAAACAAAACTAGCCTATGTCTGGGCATGTAGGCCTAGTCTTTTTGGATAATGAGAAAAACGTGTATCCCTGATATACACCTAACCTACATTTCATAACACAGTGCTTTTAAGGCAAAACTCAGTATGCTATACATAGGATGAACCATAAGCAACAACAAGCAATATGATGTACTATCCATGTTACACACTCACTTTGGCCACCATCCCACACATTGAGACATGTGGATGAGTCTGGGTGTTGACGCGCTGTATGGGGATGAAATCGTTTCCTTTTCCAGATTAGGGAGACCGAAGACTTTCACCTGGCAAGAGCGTTCTGACTAGTGATGGCTCGTTCACGAATGATTGGCTCTAGTTATTTGAACATCTGTTTTTGGTGAACATCAGGAATCGAATCGCACTGGTGAAAGGAGACAGTCATTTGGCTCCTTGTTTTCTTACATTTCTTTGCTCAAACAATTATCTGCAGATGAGACTAAAAGGTATTCACTAGAGATGTTATGCCCACATTGTAGAATCAAGTGTGGAGAGTGTCTGTGTTCCACATGCAGTTTTCCACTAGGGTAGAGGCAGTTAAAAAACAGCAGGCAATCTAAAGATTAAACAGATAAAATTTAACCTATTTGAACGTGCATTTCACGATAATCTTAAATACTTAAATTAAATAGTTTTAAGAGAAGTGTATGGTAACCATAGCCATTGACTCTCAGCTGTCCAGAAGACACCAATCTTAATGGGCAAACTTAGAAGACATTTGATGTAGATCCTAGTGGAAATGTGTAGGAGTAGACCCTCATGAAGATGAGATGATCACACTACAATTATATAGATTTTTGTCAGAAAATATTATGACATATTTCTTTTGTCAGTCAAACAACATGACATGAGGCAAAATGAGCCAACCCATTAATATGACATTCAACAACATTCAACAAACAGAAATAATCACCAGCTACTGCACTTGTAGGACAGAGACCACCATGTTAATTAAATGGTTAACAAGATTACAAGAGTTTTTATGCCTTAAAGGTCAGTGGTCTGGACAAATCGCTGCACATGCATGCATTTCACCACACAGCGCAGCAACAGTCTAAATAGGCTTTATGCATACAAACAGTGCCAATTGGTTTCCCTTCAGCAGCAGTTTCCAAAATATCGGTACAATCGAAATAATAACCATACACATTGCTATGAATGCCCTATTCCAAACCGTCTTCAACTGTGTGAACCTGAAAATGGGATGCACAAAAGACGTTGCTTAATGACAGGGCAAGGTGGCCAGGTGGAACATACCATTCAGCTGGACAGCAATATTTGGCCATTGCTTGTATCGATCCCAACATTGAGGGGGTCTGGAGGCGCTTTTATGTGGTGTGAGGCATTTTCCTGGCATTGTTTGTGTCCGACCTAGAGTAGGTCTTGACTAGAACATTCTGACAGAGCTGTAGTTATAATGACCATCAAGCGGAACATGGCTTGAGCAGAGTGAGGACCAATGTGTTCAACCAAGGAGACAAGCAGGTCTTCTGGAGGCAGGCAGGCAGCTCTTGGCCTCACCAGCACCATCCCATCTCTGCCATTTTACAGCGGCTTCTCCAAACCTGCTGACTCACTTTCCACTCACACCTTGTCTTCCTCAAAGTTTGGCCTTTTCGCAAGTCGTTCCTCATGCTCATCACTGACAGAATTGTTCAGTTCTCCCAAAACTATAAAGAATCTCCTGAGTAGATCTGAATGTCCTTCATTTCAGTCCTTTGTAGATCTCCAGATGATAGGTGAAACCTCAGATTTTCAATACAAATACTCTAAAGAAAACAACCAACTAGCTCCAATTAGTTGATTGCACTTTGAGTACAATTTCTGTACTGTTTTTACGATTGAAATAAAACAATTATTATATAAAACTGATGAGCATTTGATCAGCAACAGAAAAACAAAAAGTAATTCAAGATAAATTAACATAAATAATACATAAATCAATAAAAAGTTATTAAAAGAGCACAACAATCAGCCTAGGCTGCCATAACAACACCATGGCAACCAGAACTAATACGGTAAAACATTTCTATCCTGATGGGATTGGTCTCTTTCAGGATGACAACGCCCCCATCCACAGGGCATGAGGAGTCACTGAATGGTTTGATGAGTATGAAAATGATTGGAGTCATATGCTATGGCCTTCACAGTCACCACATCTAAACCCAACAGAACACCTATGGGAGATTGTGGACCGACGTGTTAGACAGCGCTCTCCACCATTTTTATTTTGTTTGTTATTCTGTCTCTCACTGTTCAAATAAACCTACCATTAATTATAGACTATAGACTATAGATTAATTTGAAATCAGCAGCTACACTCACCTAAAGGATTATTAGGAACAACTGTTAAATTTCTCATGAATGCAATTATCTAATCAACCAATCACATGGCAGTTGCTTCAATGCATTTAGTGGTGTGGTCCTGGTCAAGACAATCTCCTGAACTCCAAACTGAATGTCAGAATGGGAAAGAAAGGTGATTTAAGCAATTTTGAGCGTGGCATGGTTGTTGGTGCCAGACGGGCCGGTCTGAGTATTTCACAATCTGCTCAGTTACTGGGATTTTCACGCACAACCATTTCTAGGGTTTACAAAGAATGGTGTGAAAATGGAAAAACATCCAGTATGCGGCAGTCCTGTAGGCGAAAATGCCTTGTTGATGCTAGAGGTCAGAGGAGAATGGGCCGACTGATTCAAGCTGATAGAAGAGCAAATTTGACTGAAATAACCACTTGTTACAACTGAGGTATGCAGCAAAGTATTTGTGAAGCCACAAAATGCACAACCTTGAGGCGGATGGGCTACAACAGCAGAAGACCTGACCGGGTACCACTCATCTCCACTACAAATAGGAAAAAGAGGCTACAATTTGCACGAGCTCACCAAAATTGGACAGTTGAAGACTGGAAGAATGTTGCCTGGTCTGATGAGTCTCGATTTCTGTTGAGACATTCAGATGGTAGAGTCAGTAATTTGGCGTAAACAGAATGAGAACATGGATCCATCATGCCTTGTTACCACTGTGCAGGCTGGGGGTGGTGGTTTAATGGTGTGGGGGATGTTTTCTTGGCACACTTTAGGCCCCTTAGTGCCAATTGGGCATAGTTTAAATGCCACGGCCTACCTGAGCATTGTTTCTGACCATGTCCATCCCTTTATGACCACCATGTACCCATCCTCTGATGGCTACTTCCAGCAGGATAATGCACCATGTCACAAAGCTCGAATCATTTCAAATTGGTTTCTTGAACATGACAATGAGTTCACTGTACTGAAATGGCCCCCACAGTCACCAGATATCAACCCAATAGAGCTTCTATGGGATGTGGTGGAACGGGAGCTTCGTGCCCTGGATGTGAATCCCACAAATCTCCATCAACTGCAAGATGCTATCCTATCAATATGGGCCAACATTTCTAAAGAATGCTTTCAGCACCTTGTTGAATCAATGCCACGTAGAATTAAGGCAGTTCTGAAGGCGAAAGGGGGTCAAACAGAGTAATAGTATGGTGTTCCTAATAATCCTTTAGGTGAGTGTATAATAACACTGCAATAGCATTTAAAAACAGTATTAACCATGTATCCAAAATGTGTGTATATAAGGTTGTTATTTATATAAACGAGGCCCCCAAGTAACCAGAACTTTG
This sequence comes from Esox lucius, assembly GCF_011004845.1. NCBI lineage: Eukaryota > Metazoa > Chordata > Actinopteri > Esociformes > Esocidae > Esox > Esox lucius. Next base: position 23,008,800 of record NC_047592.1, on the reverse strand, counting down.
CTGTGAAAAGGAGAGAGCATAGATCCTCATCTCACAGACCTGATTGCTACTATGCTGCTATTTGCAAGTACAACAAAATAATAATAAAAGAAGAAAAACAAAGGATTAATAATAAATGAACAAAAATAGAAGAAAAATTATAATAATACAAGAACAATAAAAGGATAGAAGAAGAATAGAAAAAGAAAAAGAGTGCTGATGGTGGCAAATGTAAGACCGACTGCCCCAAAAGCCATTATACACTCTTAGAATTTTTTTTCCAAAAGGGCTATTTGGCCATAAAAGAAGCCTTTTTTGCTAGTTTGGGGGTTGCTTAGCTGCCAACTGAGACTTATATTTTGTATTCAATGTGTTGGATATGAGCAATCTGAAATGATAAGCCAAGAAGCCAACGTTAACGGAGCATTCCCTCAGCAGCACCTCAGAATTGCTGTTAAGGTACTCCCTGCTTTTGAAAGAGTGGGCTACTTGTGAAATAGTGTCAGGTCAGGTCCCTTATGAGGACAATTAAAGAAATAGGCACACTGGTATGCTGCAATGCAATAATTCAATACCAATACCCATATTAGTATGGTGTTCCTAATAATCCTTTAGGTGAGTGTAGGTCATGCATGGTTGGTAGATCATGCAATAAAATGCAAATTAATTATTTAAAAATCATACAATGTGGTTTTGTTTTAGATTCTGTCTCGCACAGTTGAAGTGTACCTAAGATAAAAATGACAGACCTTTACATGCTTTGTAAGTAAGAAAACCTGAAAAATCGGCAGTGTTTCAATTACTTGTATCCCCACTGTATATACACCACAAAATAATTAAATAAAAAGGTAAATATTATTATATCATTTACATGTTAAACATGTTTAATGGTGTATTTGGCTCAGATTCAACTTTATAGTCACTGCACAAGTACAAGCACAGTACAACGAAATGCAGTTAGCATCTAACCAGAAGTGCAAATAGAAAAGTTTACATTTCTTCAAGTGAAACAATTAAGAACAATGTATAATGTTATAAGTGGGATATATAAATGTGCAATGAAGACAAATGCAAGTACAAATGGCAATTCTAAATGTGCAATGAAGGCAAATTGAAGGTGCATAATAGCATGTGCAACTGAAATGCAGGGATAGCAGCAATGAGTTTCCCCAGGTAGATATGTATGTGTAACAACTGAAAACGTCCTTATCAGACTTTGCAAAGCAATGTCAGAGTCCAGTAGTATCCAGAGTAGTGCAACAAGGTCCCTGGGAGGCGAGGGGCAGGTGTGTATGTTTACTGCTGTTCAGCAGGGTTACAGTAGTTGGAAAGAAACTGTTCCTGAGCCTGCTGGTGCGGTGGTCTAAGATGGCTGGGAGCTGGGCACCAGTGATGTGCTGGGCAGTATTCACCACCCATTGCAGGGCCTTCCGGTTGGCCACGGAGCATCCGTCAAGCCATCAAACTATGGCGCAGTTCGTCAGAATGCTCCTGACTGTTCAGCGGTAGAAGTTCACAAGGATCTTGGGAGCCAGACAGGCCTTTTTCAGCCTCCTCAAAAACTATAGGCGCTGCTGCGGTTGGGTTGAGGTGTTGAAGGTTCATGAGAGGTCCTCAGAGATGTGGCCACCCAGAAATTTGAAGCTGGGCACACGCTCCACCTCAATACCATCGATCAGAAATGGGGCGTGACTGCAGCCTTTAGACTTCCTGTAATCTACAATGAGCTCCTTGCTTTTCTTTGTATTGAGGGCCAGGTTGTTGTCAGTGAACCTTGCTGCCTTGTGCTTCACCTCCTCCCTGTAGGCTGACTCGTCATTGTCACTGATCAGGCCTACCACCGTTGTCATCTGAGAACTTGATGATGGTGTTGGAACTGTGTACAGGAACGCAGTCTTAGGTGAAGAGGGAGTACAGGAGGGTGCTCAGCATTCAGCCTTGTGGAACACCAGTGTTCAGGATCAGGGTGGAAGACGTGAAGTTGTCTAAACTGACAGACTGGGGTGTTGCTTATGAAGTCCAAAGTACAGTTGCATAGAGTGGCTGATCTCCAGGTCAGGGAGTTTATTGACCATCTAAGAGGGGATGACCATATTGAATGCTGAACTAAAGTCTATGAACAGCATTCTCACATAGGTGTTGGTTTTGTCCAGGTGGGTCAGGGCAGAATGTAAAGCTGTGGTGATGGCATCCTCTGTAGACCTGTTCGATCGGTAGGTAAACTGGTAGGGATCCAGTGTTGAGGAAGGCAGAACTTAGAGTAGGCCAGGACCAGTCTTTCGAAGCACTTCATGATTGTGTGAGTACAACAGGTCGGAAGTCATTCAGGCTAGACTCGGTCGACTGCTTCAGCACTGGCTCAATGGTTGCGGTCTTGAAGCATGTGGGGACAACTGCCTGGGCCAGTGACAGGTTGAACATGTCAGTAAAGACCTTGGCCAGCTGCCCAGCACATGCTGTGAACACATGCCCGAGGACGCCATCAGGACCAGCAGCCTTGTGTGCATTAATACTTCTAAATGGAGACAACACATCTGATTGAACCTCTACCAATGAATTAATTTGGGGAGGGGAAACAATCATAGCAAGTAACTGGTAGTAGCACGATAGATGTGCAGAAGGGAACCAGGCTAGACAGTAGATTGGGATGTTACAGCTTTTATTTAAACTTGTTCTCAGTATTAGTGTGCCTCATGGTCAAAACAATAAAAATGGCTAAAAAAATGCAACCCACGACAGACAATATTTCCATGCGACTTTCTGAAAAAACTGCCATGACAACGAATTTACATAGCGTAGATCACATGGTGTAGTGGTTAGCTATTTAACTCTCATTGTTTTCTCAAGAATCAAACCAGCCATGGAGTGATTGGAGTCATTGTTTTCATTATAGGTACTGTATAGCTATTACCTAGCCATCTACAATAATCTCTTTCTAATATAACGTGTTGAATGTAGTGTAGCGATCCTGTTATACCTGTTGTTGGTTTGGATGTTAACTAATGTAGAGAACTAGTTTCAACAACCGTGGAGTTTCGACTAATTGGTTTGACAATGCAAGAAGTAAACAGAAACCACTTCTCTACACACGTATCATGTGCACCTACACCCGCTGTTTAAATAGCGTAGTGGTTAAAGACAGTCTGTCACATTATAAATGCCAAATCGAATCCAGCCTGGGCAACAACATTGATTCCTTCTTGTTTCTTATTCATTTCTTATTTTATTTATCATTTAAATTATATAGTTCCATTTATATATAATTATTTCATGGTGTATATATTTATTTAAGAAAGTCCCTAAAAATCCTCCATATTTTATACATTGTCAAATTGTCTTTGTTTTTAGATCTAAGACATTTTTAATTGTAACATGAAGACTATGTAAGTATGTTAAAAACAAAATGAAAATGCTCTCTGACAAAATAAATGCCAGGGCCGGGGGAGCCATTGCATGCAAATAAAATGGAGAATATTACCAGAAATAATGAGCCCAACAAATGAGGAGAGGGGAATCAAATTGGTAAATGTAAACTGTGGAATGTACTGCATAAATCCGACTGTTGCTGAAGTAATCACCAGGAAATTCCTTGAAAATAATTTTGTTTCCCATCTCCCCATTTTGCTCACATTATTTCAACAGTATTTCATTCAGACATTACCTCACATTAGCTAGCTAGATAGGCACAGCACCGCTGTAATGTCATTCTTACCTGTCTTTGTGTGATTTCAGGAGTCTCACAAAGACAGACGTTGTGGCTATCGCATCAGTAATTTTAGTTTTGCATGTTTTGCATACTGCTGTCATTTTCTTCCCACCATGACATAGTCCTTGAATCCAAATGTAACAACTCTCAGAACCAAACCAAATACGCTGAACGCTAGTTCTCAATCACATCCGAATTGATGACCTAACATTGACAGCTGAATTCTAGCCCAAGTTTGAGCGACACTGAAAAAAATCTAATTAGAGTTGAGTATTGTTGTGTTGTTTTCCCCATTCCAAACCCAACGGATGCGTGTTGAGAACATGGAATACTAGCTCTGTGAGCCTTCGGCAGCGCGATCAGACTTGAGGCGAGAGAGGATGAGAGGAACGTGTTTGGAAAATCTGAACATGTCTCTCGGGTCATGCAGCTCAAGTCCAAGTTAAGTCACAGATGTTCAAGTCAAAGTCGAGTTGCAAGAGTTCTCTTTTCACCAAGTCTCAAAATATGTGAATGGAGTCAGTGATGCCGACAGGGGACAACAACCATGAATGTTGGGCCGGGCCCAGGCCTGGGGGGGCCCCATTTGGTGGGCTTAAATATTATTATTCATTTGTCAGTCAATGTTAGTATTCAGTACTATTGAGAAAGTTAACAGTTATTAAACAGAAGAATTGCATTGATGAAGGGATTCATGTTTTTTTACTATATTCTGTTTTTTGCCAGACAGCGTAGGCGGAGCTGGCCAAGAAGAGCGAATGTCTCTTACTGAGTGAGTGACTGACTGACAGAGTACCCCTTGATTACCTGTTAAAACGGCCAGTGGCAAAAGCCATACATAGACACTATTTGTGGTGGAGGTAAACTTATTAAGAATTGTTAGTTTAACACAATGCTTAATGGTGTCTAGCCAATAGGTAAGTGTGTAGTGTTGTGGCGTAGTGGTTAAAGGCAGTGCCTCTCACACAGGTGACCCAGGTTTGAGTCTGGTGAGGGCAACAGTATTTATTATTTTTAATTGCGGGCCAGCTGAACTAGGCCTGTCTGGTTCCTTTTCTGGTTTATAAAGCAGCATGATTAAACCTTTTTCTGTAAAAATCAATCAATGATACCCTAACACCTACAGCCAATCAGAGTGCTTACCCTGACACCAGCGCCAACATAACTTTGTTAAAGCTGCACTAGATAGATTTGTCATTTTATCATTTTTGGAGCACGCCTCTACTTCCCAGCAAACCCCGTTCCAGCCAATTGTTTTCTGTGAGGCAGGCTTTCCTCCATGGCTTATTTTGTTAATACGCATTTTACCTGGATAAGTATGCCGTAAGGAGCGAAGTTTGCTTACTGTAAGAAACTATAATGGCAGCTAGAGACCAGGTCGGCAAACAGTCTGTTCCACCTTTGTCTACTACGAAAAAGGTAAAGCGAAAGAAGACTTAGACCAACTCTCTGTAGCTAGCTATCAGGAAACCTAAACTAACGTTAGCAAGGCTAAGAATAAAGTTGTTGAACTCGAATTAGCGCTTCTTTGGAACAGGTTCATTCTTTTATTTGGAACGTGTTTCTCTATCAGGCATTGGTGTGGAACCACTTTCTGAAGTGGTTATGAAAATGCTGTAATTGTTGTTGTTTTTTACTGAAAAAGTCCTACGTAGTGCAGCTTTTCAAATTCAATCAATAAATGTGTATAACTGCAGTACTGTAGCTGTCTGGCTAAAACATTTCCTCCAAGCAACCAAAACTAGGAGCAGAATCTAAAAGAGAATGTCTAAATTTGTGTAGCACTTAGGTAATGGCTGATTGGGACTGAGTAGGTTATGGATTGAAAAGATGTGACAATTAAATACCTGTGTTGAAAACAAAGGGATTTGAATGTGGCCTAGTTAGGAATTAAAACATTAAACAATAAAACATTTATGACCTGTTTTTTGGACAGTAATATAATTAGTATTGATGAATTTTTTGGCCTGTGGTTTGGGTCCTAAATGTTAAATTCTGTCCCGGGCCCTGTCATTCCTGTCAGTGTCACTGCTCAAGTTGGACTTGAGTCCACGTCTCTTTTGACAACACGGATTATCTAGCCTGTGGTGACATTATTTTGGGGAATTAATACAGATTTGAGAGTTTACGATTTATTAAAGGAAGCCTACAATTTATCAACTTAACGCCATGCAACGTAACGCCACTATAAACAAAATAGCTAAACCAATCAAAATTTTAACTGAGCTATATTGAGTTAGATGCATTGCACTTCTTCTGGGCAATATTTGCTTACAGTATGCATAAGGTTTAGTCAACGAACCCACAATGCATGTTAGATTTTCTTATTATTATGCAGAGAACACAAGGTTGTAACACTATTTTCAAGCAAAAAATTGAATCAAGGAGTGTCTGTTTAGACACAACTTAGCTCGTTAGCTTATTGGTCTTGACCAAAGACTTTGGGGAAACCTTCCTAAAACGAATCAGCGCAAATACAAATAGAATAAACAAGAACATCGAATTATTTTCTACGTAGTATAATTGTTTCTCCGTCATCATCAACCTATAGTAACTTACACAGATTTCCTTGGCTATCTTGCAACTAGCTAAATTAGGGGATGTAACCTACAAGTAGAAAGGTAGCCAACTCTGCATCACTGTTCACACAAACTTCAGCTCTCGCCATCAAATGCAAAATGTACCCTTGTTTGACTTATGCCTGCATTGCTTCCGTATATTTTTGTTTCTGGTGCGTTCAGTAGGCTACATGAACCCAAACAAAGCTTGTCATTGGTCTTCACCTCACACACATTAAGGAAGTACACACCTACCTGTATGAACATCCCGGCCTTCTACGTTTTACTTGCAACCATATCAGTGGAGATAGTGTCAGTCCTGCCACTCTGCCAGAGAGTTTTATGACATGAACTGATGGTATGTAAGAGTTATTATTGGATAGGGCACCTTTAAGGGTTACAATCTGCACTACTAACCTATTGTCCTTGAATCAAGTCCTGGAATGCAAACCTACATCACTGTTAAAAACTGTTGGACTACACTGTATATCACTGTCTGAACACTGTTGGACTACACTGTATATCACTGTCTGAACACTCTTGGACTACACTGTATATCACTGTCTGAACACTGTTGGACTACACTGTATATCACTGTCTGAACACTGTTGGACTACACTGTATATCACTGTCTGAACACTCTTGGACTACACTGTATATCACTGTCTGAACACTCTTGGACTACACTGTATATCACTGTCTGAACACTGTTGGACTACACTGTATATCACTGTCTGAACACTGCTGGACTACACTGTATATCACTGTCTGAACACTGTTGGACTACACTGTATATCACTGTCTGAACACTGTTGGACTACACTGTATATCACTGTCTGAACACTGTTGGACTACACTGTATATCACTGTCTGAATCCTTGCTTTTCCCTGTTATCTGTACTGTCTGAATCTATTCAATGCCTATCAATCAATTCATAGGGAAATCATTTTTGATAAAAGAAAGGAAATTAATAATATAATGGAGTGTACATACACGTACACTAAACCTACTTGTTTTAGGTTGTGAAATGGCAACAGTCAGAGGAGTGACTGATAAGTTAATGTTCGTACGACAACAAAATGTATGTATCTGAAGTGTGAATGTAAACAAAAAAGGACTAACCTGAGCATGAATCCAGAAAAATGTTTAAAATAATTCAGTGTTCCCTGAACATGTGGCTTCTCTTAACCAGATGAGGGAGTCAGTACTGTAAAGGGAAGGTACCACATGGGGATTATTTATATGTCGAATTATCTCCATGTGAAACCTCAGCAAATGGTTTCCCTCTGAACCATCAATCCTCAACTTCCCACTGCTTGTGTTTTTTCTTTTGGTCGTCCAGCTATTTTTGGATATTGTAAAAACATGTCATAGCACATATATTAGGCCCAACTATGCCCTACCCTGATTTTCTCACATGACCAGAGATTTTATGAACTGTGTACATAGAAATGTATTATAGGAAACAATGCACATCCAACTCATGAGGTGCAGGACAAAAAAGACACTGGTAATGATAGAAGGATCCAGCAAGGATACTAAATAAAAAACACACAAAGTGACAACGTTTCAATCGCAAAAGGATCTTTGTCAGGTCATGACCTGTCTGCATTTGTTCGTCGATGTGCTTTAGATGTTAAAGTCTCTTACTGTCTTCGCTGTACAGTAAAAAGGAGGGTGCAGGTTTTCTTAGTAAGAAAATTCTGGACAAATCAATATAGTAAAATGTTATTATTCCACTATAATTGCAGATAATATTTACGGCTCTCAAAGGGAAAGTGTGCGATTAATTTAATATACTAAATGTTCTTTTTTGAGCCTTAGAACCATGCATATGACATTATCTAGAGCGGTCAGGAACACGGTACCTGCCTGCAATGATTGTTTATCGGTTGTTGTATTGGCGGTTGTCCTGAGTGCTTGGTGGGTATGTTTTCCCAAATATCAATGGTGTATTCATGTTGTGAATCCTGTTTACTCTGTACGAGTTTATGAATCCTGCATATCAACGCCTTGGTAGGATACACACCGTTAGTACAATGGATGCATGGAAGTTGCATTATCTATCCTTGCTCCCCACACACCAATCCTTTCCAAAACCCTTTGATCCAGAAGGCCAGCCGCGCCCCCCACACCACCTCTTCTCCAACCGCTCCCGAGACGCTGTGTTGCTTGAATCCAACTGCTAACACCTTGCTTGTACCATGGTCATTTGTCATCATTTAATGTTTTTCTAAGCTAAGCATTAATGTCGTCGCCAGGTGAGTTTCCACAAAAACAACAGTTGAATTGACAAACATCTTCCATGCTCTGCCAGCTTGACTACCTAATGTCATTGCCTATTCAAGTAGTGTACCTGTGCATTTGATTATATTCGGTTGTTGCTAACCATCTTTCAGGAAATCTAATGTTTACTGGCCCCCACCGGAACTCCTTTCTAACCACATTTCAGCCTGAACATCAAAGGACAATACCTTGACAAGCTTTGGTGTGATTTAGAGAGGATTAAATGCATGCACACCCTGTACCTCTCCAGATGAGGGTTGATGTGTGTTTTATACAGTAGCCTTACATCGTAGTCATTGTACTTTGTGCCTTCATCCAGAGAAAAATGGTAGGAGATAGTATAACTATTATAGATCAGCAACCTTCTATTTAGATTTACATGGGCTACAGATGCTGCCAGTTATTGTGGTAAGTTAGGGGCTGACATTTCAGGGCAGTGACAACTTGTATTTATTTAAGTCTAGCACTGTCCATTATGCAATACAACAAAGTATGTCAATAACATAATGCACTGCTTTTAAACAGAAAAGTGTGTATTACGGGCAACATTTGAACACATTCTAAAATCACCTACTGAAAATAATGCGATTCATCGCAACAAATTATTTGATTCGTTTGACAGCACTAATAATATTGAGATATCCAGACATTGTGTCTTATAGGGCCATGTCACAGTGGAGGGATGCTATGTGACCAGTAGATGGAGACAAAGCCTTGACTTACTGAGCCCTTTTCATCCGCTGGCCAACAACTGGTTGCTCAACCTCAACACAATTGCGTGTCTTTGTTAATCACCCTGGCCCTAATAAGGCTACTGGGCAATCTCTCCAGAGATAGATTAAATAGGGCAGTTAGACAAAACACTCTGGTCAAAACAAATGTGACCCATTTATATTGGTATTCTTATGAAAAAGGTTTTTGTTCATTATGTAGATGTTTTTCTCACTAAATTGTTAATATGTTTTTGTTACACATCTGTAAGAATAGCCCCAAGGAAACCCACTTTGGTATCCTGTGGCCATACAACTTTACATTGATTTTTGTTGAGTTTTTAAAGGCCAATATATTAAGAAGCATCCATACCCTGTGCTGAGTTGTTACATAAATAATATGTATGTAACAACATACATAACAAAATAATTCATCATATTCGTCTTTTAATGAATAGTAAAAAGGTGTCTGGTTCCAGCAGTTGCGAGTGGCAAGAATGTATGTGTGTATATGTGTGAGTGCATGCATTTCTGTGGGTCCCCCCCCTATATTAGTCTCAGTACCCTCTGATTAGAATCTGAGTTTTCCTTTTACAGTTTCTCTGCTAGATATGTGTGTGTGTGTGTGTGTCTGTACTTTGACATTTTGTCTGCTAGTGATGTGTGTGTTTGTGTGTCTGTACTTTGACAGTTTCTCTGCTAGTGATGTGTGCGTGTGTGTGTGTGTCTGTACTTTGACATTTTGTCTGCTAGTGATGTGTGTGTGTGTGTTTGTCTGTACTTTGACATTTTGTCTGCTAATGATGTGTGTGTGTGTGTGTGTGTGTGTGTCTGTACTTTGACATTTTGTCTGCTAGTGATGTGTGTGTGTGTGTGTCTGTACTTTGACAGCTTCTCTGCTAGTGATGTGTGTGTGTGTGTGTGTACTTTGACAGTTTCTCTGCTAGAGATGTGTGTGTGTGTGTGTGTCTGTACTTTGACAGTTTCTCTGCTAGTGATGTGTGTGTGTCTGTACTTTGACAGTTTGTCTGCTAGTGATGTGTGTGTGTGTGTCTGTACTTTGACAGTTTGTCTGCTAGTGATGTGTGTGTGTACTTTGACAGTTTGTCTGCTTGTGATGTGTGTGTGTGTGTGTGTCTGTCTGTACTTTGACAGTTTCTTTGCTAGTGATGTGTGTGTGTGTGTGTGTGTGTGTGTCTGTACTTTTACAGTTTCTCTGCTAGTGATGTGTGTGTGTACTTTGACAGTTTGTCTGCTAGTGATGTGTGTGTGTGTACTTTGACAGTTTGTCTGCTAGTGATGTGTGTGTGTGTACTTTGACAGTTTGTCTGCTAGTAATGTGTGTGTGTACTTTGACAGTTTGTCTGCTAGTGATGTGTGTGTGTGTACTTTGACAGTTTGTCTGCTAGTGATGTGAGTGTACTTTGTCTGTTTGTCAGTGTGACGTGTGTCACTACAACCGATGGACAAGATCTGATGCATTCTTTCTCGCTTGGCCATTATCAGCACCCCCTGATAAAGACATCTTCCCTTGGCCATGATTTGGTCAGTCTTCTTCCAGTGTCAAGCAGTCCAAATACTTATCATACTAATATAATAGAAACTGTCTCTGAGTCTATTAGTCTATTATTACCTTTCTGTATCCTTTCTGATGATAAATGGATTAATAGCATGGGAGAGAGCAGATTTTGAGTTTCTGTCTGTGTATCTGTTAGGCATTCTAGTTAAGAAACAGCAGGTGATGAGACTGAAACTGACCCCAAAGGACCCAAACATGGACCTGAATGATCCATCTTTGCAGTAGGCCATCTTGCAGCAGGTGACTATTTCCTCTTTGAGAATGTCACATTAGTATAAACGTTATCAAGGGACCCCATTTACCAATAGACTGTCAACTATTGTTATACAATACAGTATACTTGTGTTTTAAATTTTTGTCAGCCTGTCTCAAACAATGCTGGCTGATTTAATAAGTGGGAAGTAAACAAAATTATTTTGTTTTTTTTACGGAGCTGAGGGAGAAGTCTGATCCTTCCCTCACACTGAGATGGACGGAACAGCCTGATGGAAAGATCTTCCACAAAGAAAAAAATGAGTAGAAAAACGATTGCATGTCTGTTATGTATACTTAAATAACTGCTACTGTATTGTTTACTTTTATTTAACCAGGTAAACCTTTTGAGGACCTTTTTTATTTACAATGACAACCTGGCCAAAGGAATGTTAATGGCAAGAGCAAACTAGTTTACTTAAGTGCTATCTCAACATAATGTGCAAAGTAATAGGCAAGATATCAACATTACACCAAATGAGGGTGATACCATATGAGTGCTCTCCTTTATTATCGATACCCTTGGTAAAGTTGAGCAAAAATGTTTGAACAACAGCCATTCTTTTTCCACATCCTCAGTTAAAAATATTTAATCAAACCTTTTAATTAAAATATATATAAATATTTTTGTCAAACTTTTCATCTGTACCCCTGCATTTAGTTTGTGCACCCTCCCCTTGCCAAGATAAAAGCACATAGCACATTTCATCTACAATAATCCTTGATGTGGGTGAATATACAATAATGGATCTGAGACTGTTAACTGCAGAATCACTTCAGATCCTCTTTGCCATTGCTGGGACATCATCTTCAGTTGGTTAGTGGCTGGCAGCTTGGTCTGCAAAATCTTCTTAACAAGAGAGCTCCACCTGCTGGATGAACTGCTGGGATTGGCCGCACACAGCCCGACTGGCTAGGTAAGAAGTAGCTAGAGCTAACACGTGACCTGCTTGTTGTACTATGCACTGCTGTGTAATGTTAGGCAAGTTGAGCACATGCCTCCAACAGAGCAATGTGCAATAGGGAATTATCAGGCATCTTACATGATAAACAATACAACCAACAGTATCTAAAGCACCTACATCTATTACATTTTGTAAAAAAATATTGTCCTCGAAATATTGTGAGAACAACATTTTTAAATCTTTAAATATTGTGAGAACAACATTTTTAAATCTTTAAATATTGTTCTCAAGTTAGACATCACAGCCTAGTGCAAACCACAGGTCAAGCAAACATGCAATCTCTATGTTCATTTAATAAAAATAATACATTGTATATTGTAACAATTAATTCCCTCAGCCTCCAATGACCCTTAATTCTAACATTCAGAATTCATTGATACTATGTCACAATACAGAATTTTAGAGTCAAGTAATTAGCCAGAGAGTAGGCCTAACTTAAGTTGGATAACTGGCATGGTCAAACAGTTTAAAGAAATTAATAGGAAAAAGTATTAATTGAAAAATATATATATATTTCTTGAAGCAGACAGTGGTCAGTGAGAGGGAGACAGAGATGATGGAAAGTGAGGAGGTAAAGAAAAGCAGTGAGATGGAGGGACAAGAGAAAGACAGACAAAGAGAAATGGAGGGGCTAGTTAGAATGAGAAAGAGGATTGAGACTTGCATCAAGGTAGACCACCAACGATGGCAGCTAGAGAGAGACTTGTTGAAAAAAGTTAACAAGATGAGGGAAGAACAAGAGCAAGAAAGACAAAGAGAAGTAGATGAGCTTCTGAGCAAGAAAGAGGAAAAAAAGGATCATATTGACGTACAGAGCAACCAATGGAAGCTAGAGATAGACGAGTTCACAGAACAGACAGAAAGAGATGTGTCAGAAAGATATGAGATAGACAGCAAAATGGCTGAACTGAAGGTACTGAACACTGTGAACCTGGCCAAGTTAGAGAAGGTGATTGTGGACTGTACAAGGATGTTAGTTGAGAATGAAAGGGAGAGAAATGTGTTAAAGGAACAGAGAGAAAACTTAGTGGCAGACAAAGAAAAGATTGAAATCCAAATGACAAACCTGAAGATGCAGAACATACTGAGGTTGGGCAAGATAGGAAAGTTGACAGTTAAGAACACAAGACTGTTAGCTGAGAATGAAAAGGCCAGAGATGTGTTAGAGAAAGAGAAAGAACATGCAGCAGCAGTCAGACAAACATTGCTGCACAAGACAGCAGAGGAGGAATTTGTGTACCTGGCCAAGGTGGAGACGGGGACAGTGGAGATCAACAGACTGTCAGATGAGAATGAAAAGGTGGACAGGGTCAGAGAGAGGAACAGATGGAAGTGTATCAGAAAGGGTTTGGAGACAGCATTGGCCAAAGCAGACCAGGACAAGAATCAGACCCTAGAAGCCTGGAAGAAGGAAAGGGGGGCATGGGCCAGGGTCACCGCTTGTCTGCAAAGTCTCTGGGATCAACGAGGAGAAAGATGGATGAAGGAGAAGGAGGAGATGAAAGAGAAGAGCACACAGGCAGCAGAGAAGTGGATGACTGAGCTGAGAGAGAAGGAGAGACTGATAGAGGCTCTGGAAAGAGAAAAGATGATGCTTCTGAGCCAGCATGAAGATGAGAAGAGGGGATGGGAGATGGAAAAGAGTGAAATGGAAAAGGAGAGGTTGGTGCAGACAGGAGAGTGGGATAGAAAGAACAGTGAAATGGAGAAAATGAAAAAGGAGAAAGACAGATGGGTGATAGAAAAGAAAGATATGTTGGAGAGGATGAAGGATGCACACATTCAGCTGTATCACATGCAGACTGTCCTGAGGTTCAGAGAGCACGAGCAGACACAGGTACAGTACTCCATTTAACCAGTCAAAGTTCATGAGGTCACATGTCACCTAAGGGTCAAACTATCATATTCAGTAGATTAAGTTATCTTCACACTGGAGGAGTGATATTATTATTTCAGATGACTATTTTACATACAGTTTGGGCTTTCTCTTTCAGAAGGAAACTAAGAAAGCCCAGGAAGCAAAGGAGAAGCAGGAGGAAAAGGAAAGGAAAGAAAGAGAGATCCTGGAGAAAGAGATGATCAGAGCCCAAAAAGTAGAACATAAGGACAAAGTGAGGGAGAGCAAGGAGAGGGTGAAAGCCCACCTGGATGAGGTGTCAAGGCAATATGACCAAAGGAAACACAAGGAGAAGGAAAGAAAAATGGTGTTGGAAATGGCATATGGCAAAGAACATTCAAAACAAAACTTCAAAAGTAAATGGTTGACATTCATTTAATAAATTAAACAACATGAGCATTTTAAATATTTGTATGTGTTCATTGCTATGTGGACAAATAAAAGTGCAGATGGTTACTGGATATTACAATCCATGTTAACTTTGCTGGGAGACATAATATTTTAAGTACTATATTTATCATCCTCACTCAGAATTGCTTACTGAAAGTGGTTCCCATTACATGAGAAATGTTGATATTTGCATGTGAATGTTATCAGTTACCTTCACCACTTTAATAATGTCCCTTTTTACATTGTGTCATACACCCATGGCTGAGTGATGAACAAAAATATGAATTTACTTGACAGGGAAATATTTAGATTTGTTTAAATCCAGATGTCATTTTAAATGGATTCTGATGTAATATGAATTGGTGTGTTTTGGTGTGTTTTCCTACATGATTAAAATATGTGCATTTTTGTATTAATACATGCATTGTAGTCAATGGCAATTGTGATGTTGTAAAATGTATCTTCCCCAAACCAACCTCTCAACTCTACTAACTTGCTCAGATTGCCCTCCATTGTCATGTGTTGCAGAAGAAAGTCAGAAGGTGAATTTCTAAAGAGTGGCAAGAGGATTGATAAACCCATCAACTTTGGGACACACTTTGACTTGTACTGTATAATGCAAAACATTTCTACATTTTCCGCTCTCCATGACAACCAAAACAAATAGTTTAAATATAGATACAGGGGAATGTGGATGGAAGTTATTCCTATTTGTGTTTATCTTTTTGTTAATATTCATGCAGTACAACATAATTATTCATTATGAAATTCTCAAGTAATTGTACTTTTTTGGAATATTTTCTTACATGCTTACATGATCACTCCTACTCAAAATTGTGCAGGGTTGGGTAGGTTATTTCTTAAATGTAATCTGTTATAGTTACAAGTTACCTGTCCACATTTGTAATCAGTTAAGTAACTTTTTGATTACTCAAACTTTGCATTTGACCTTATGGATTATGTATAGTGCCTTTGGAAAGGGTTTCTAAACCATTACTTTCTACTTCAGTATGATTTGGCTACATCTCTACGTTACACGCAAAAGGTCTGTCAGATACACAACCATTATGGAGGATTTATGGAAACCTCATCATCATCATCATCTTCTTCAGCTTATCCGGGGCCGGGTCGCGGGGGCAGCAGTCTAAGCAGGGATGCCCAAACTTCCCTCTCCCCAGACACTTCCTCTAGCTCTTCCGGGGGGACACCGAGGCGTTCCCAGGCCAGCCGGGAGACATAGTCCCTCCAGCGTGTCCTAGGTCTTCCCCGGGGTCTCCTCCCGGTGGGACGGGACCGGAACACCTTCCCAGGAAGGCGTTCCGGAGGCATCCGGAAACATGGAAACCTATGTTTGGTATATGACAAAATAACAATGAACAGGCCCTCATTTATGGATCACACACTATGAGAGACAATTGCTGTGTCTTGGGGCAACTAAGTAATTAACAGGTCCGACGGTAATGTCAGAGGACTAGGTCTGACAGGAAGGTCAGAGGACTAGGTCAGAGGGGAAGGTCAGAGGACCAGGTCAGAGGACCAGGTCAGAGGACCAGGTCAGAGGGGAAGGTCAGAGGGGAAGGTCAGAGGGGAAGGTCAGAGGGGAAGGTCAGAGGACTAGAGGGATCTGTTCATCTCTTTTTTTATTTTATTCTTTGTTTGGCAAAGATAAACCCCAAGGACTCTGGGAAGTGAGGTGACCCCTAGGACCCCCTGGGGTAACTGCTATTCAGCCAGGGTCCAGACATCATTCAACAACCTGTGTGTTGGATCTGAGCCTAACCACTGTTTGCTTCAATTGCTGTATGAATTAAGGTTTGATTTGGGTATTCATCATGTTTCATGCAAAGTATTCTAATCTCCAGTGTCAGGGCCACTCTGGTTGCCTGGCGTGTGAGCCTGAGATGGCTACATGTCCTCCACTTCCCATAACTGGTGTACACACCCAAGTACCTTTACTTTATCAATTTAACAGTTTTGCTAGCAGCCAGCCCGACACTAGGACAGGTGATTTCTGTAACCAGACCATAACGTCAATGATTAGAAAGAAAGTGTCATGTTATATCAGTGTAGCTACTCATAGTCAGTCACTTTGTTTAAAACCTTTCTTAAAGTGACCGCATTCACCACAAAACCAGTCTGGGTTATTTGTTTGTGTTGAATGCAAAGTATTTATTTGTTTGTCTGGATGCCCAGGCACTATGTTGTTACTGCTTAATTTGACTGTTCACCCTATCTGACAGACCTACATAGTTACGTCCTCACAATTTGTGTCATACACATACATTCTGAATTTTGATTTGATGCTTCCAGAGATTCTGAATGTCTCCACACAACTCCGCCCCACAGTTGCTATATCTAGCAGACAGGTACACGTGTGTTCAAGGAAGAAGGGAGACAAAATGTCTAAAGCTAGACAAATTGTGCTAACATTAAAATGTAACTAGCAAGCAATCTTAGACATGCAACAGTATGTTCTGCTAACTTAATTTCATTTTTCCTATGTTAGTATGATATATTTTGTAATAGCCCACTGCAGTTCTATGTTCTGTGTGTTTTGGTTCTAGTTTACCTGTTTCTATGTTCATTCTTGTTAGTGTAGGTCACAGCGGAGGTATACATTGGAGGAATGGGCATCTGCCGGACCGCCAGACCCAGCGAGGTTTGAGGTTGACCTAAGAAGGTGGGCTCACTTCAAAGGGCAGGTCAACCAGTTTGTCAGCCACTCTGAGTCACAGGCCCTGACAGACCGGGGCAGAGTGGCACAGGCCCTGACAGACCGGGGCAGAGTGGCACAGGCCCTGTTATGGCTGGATTGGAGGGCCTGGATTTGGGCCCTCCAGTACACCAGGACAGAGGAGCGAAGGTCTTATGCAGACTTTCTGGAGGTCTTCAGAGCAACGTGGGGACTCCTGCAGGGCTCAGCTCCAGTCATCGCCCCCCGCTTCTCCACCTGCCACAACGCCTCCCTGCTCCACGGCCATCCGCCGCTCCCGTGGCCGTCCTGAAAGGCATACTGTTCCCTCAATAGGTCTTTGTCAAAAGTACTGGAAAGTGAATCAATCAATCAAATGTATTTATAAAGCCCTTTTTATATCAGCAGCTGTCACAAAGTGCTTTTACAAAACACCCGGCCTAGAGATGAACCTAGAGAGGAACCTAGAGAGGAACCTAGAGAGGAACCTAGAGAGGAGCCAGGCTCATAGGGGTGACCAGTCCTCTTCTGGCTGTGCCGGGTGAACATACTAACAGTGCAAATTGTAATAATTTGGAAATTATTTTGGAAATTATTTTTGGACTTTGGAAATGGACAGCAATGTCCTGTCCTGTACATGTCACTGACTGACTGTTTATTATCAAACAACCCACTGGTCATCTGTCCTGTACATGTCACTGACTGACTGTTTATTATCAAACAACCCACTGGTCAACTGTCCTGTACATGTCACTGACTGACTGTTTTACATCAAACAACCCACTGGTCATCTATCCTGTAGATGTCACTGACTGACTGTTTTACATCAAACAACCCACGGGTCATCTGTCCTGTACATGTCACTGACTGACTGTTTTAAATCAAACAACCCACTGGTCATCTGTCCTGTACATGTTAGATTAGATTAGATTCAACTTTATTGTCATTGAGCAGTACAGTACAGTAAAACAAAATGCAGTTTGCATCTATCTTGAAGTGCAAATAGAGGAGGGCAGAAAATGTACACATTAAGTATATGTACTGTATATATATCATTTTTTTTAAAAGCTCATTGAGATTAGGCATCTGTTTTTCGAGAACGCCCTGGCAACCTACATTAAGTAATAACCTATTTCACTATGGACTAAGCTAACAGGTTAATTTCCATCATTAACAGACTACACCCACCTTCCTTTTTGAATAATTGGGTAACATACTTTATTTTCTCTCTTCTGTTTTTCTTTTCATTTTAGGAAACAAGAGTTTTCTTTAGAAAGCAATTTAAGTAAATAGCATTATCAAGAGCTACCGAACCAACAGGCGACTATATAACCCCAACATGCCTTCCCCCATGGGTGCGTCACGTGCGCGATCGTTGCAAAATAAATTCTATACATTCTTCAATTATTGTATCTGCACAGCTTGTGCGTCTCAGCGAATGTCTGCGATGTCCCGCGCTCTAATAGATCTTCTCTTTTTGTGACGCTCAACGCACTGAAAGTCCCACTCTCATTTGTTGACCCCACGTGGGACACTAAAATATGAACGAATAGGAATTAGCCAAAGTTATTTACAAATATTTACTATTATTGACTATAGTTGTTTCCTTTTTTATCTGTGGTTTTAATCATTGTAGTACATAAATACCCATTATTTTATAAGCCTCCAAGTCAACATTCTGATTAAGATCCATAAATGCTTACATCTATTTTGCCCGAATGTAATCGCATCAACTTGGCTTAACTTTCAAATCTCCTCTGCATATTTCCCGTTCTTCCTGAAAACAACGCAAACATGAGTGCTGAAGATTTGCAAGGAAAGTTTAATTTTGGAAGTACATATGACCCAGAATCAAAAAGGATCCAGCAAAAAAAAAGATAATGTCTGGAGACATTGTGCATTTCAGGTAAAGTGTATGTGCTTGTGGTAGTATAGCTAGCTTCAGCAAACTATATGTGCATTTATGTAGGTCTTACCCATGTTAATAATCCCGAATTAAGTTGAAATCAGAATCAGTTTCAACCAAGGGGCAAACTCCGAGGCTGATAAATGAGGCCTGCCGTCGAAGTACCAAAAACTGCAATTCATTGAATGGCCACTTGAAGCTGGCTGCAAAAGGGAACAATCTCCATAGCAAAATGACCAACTTTACAGCAGAAATAAATATGTTTACAGCCTGGTTCACTCCTTGCGGTTTGTCCTTTCTCTATCGCCTCAGCTAACTCCAGTCACTGGCAAGTTACAATCAAGTGACATTCAAATAAACGACTCGTAACCATACAGTCTATGCTCATAACTAAAGTTATGTGAAAATCTAATATCTAATCTGAAGTCTTGACCTATTTTTAATAGTCTATCGTCTCGACAAAATCCAGAGTTGCAAAATAATTACATTCATATTATATATATATAAAAGCTGAAGCATTTTAAGCATATGTTTTGTTGTATAGTTTCAGGTTAACTTACCTCAATTTCAAGCTGGTAACGTTACAGTGACTGGCTGTTAACTGCCGGCTAGCAACATGCTAGCAACGCAGAATAACATACTGGTTGCATTTATCCTAGCTTCTTAGCTTTTGCTAACTTAGTAATATCACGCTGTGTGGGTATTGTTTTAGCAACCAGACAGCTCACCTCTTCGCCCATTTATGGTTATCTGGGAGTTTGGCCGAGTGACGCACTACCAAGATGGCAACGAGTATTAGCTTCAAAACGGGTCTTCAGACACTTATGGGTGACTTCACGGTAACGATGTCCATATTTTTTTTTTTACAGTCTATGGTTTCAACGATTGGTTCAGAGTTTGTTTTGTTATTTGCATTGATTGTGTCTGGTCGGGGCTGGCAAAAATTGCTTGCGCCTGTCCAGTGTGGAATGCATGTAAATCTGAAGCCATGGTGGCCAATCAGAAGCCTGATAAAAGTTATTACTGGTTCTGGTAGGCTAACAACAATGGCACACGAGTGTTAGTTGCAGCAATGACCTCTGTTGCGCATTTTGACGCCTCTGTTCCTCAATATAGTGGAAGAGTAACTGTACATACACTCACCTAAAGGATTATTAGGAACACCATACTAATACTGTGTTTGACCCCCTTTCGCCTTCACAACTGCCTTAATTCTACGTGGCATTGATTCAACAAGGTGCTGAAAGCATTCTTTTGAAATGTTGGCCCATATTGATAGGGTAGCATCTTGCAGTTGAAGGAGATTTGTGGGATGCACATCCAGGGCACGAAGCTCCCGTTCCACCACATCCCAAAGATCTGGTGACTGTGGGGGCCATTTCAGTACAGTGAACTCATTGTCATGTTCAAGAAACCAATTTGAAATTATTCGAGCTTTGTGACATGGTGCATTATCCTTCTGGAAGTAGCCATCAGAGGATGGGTACATGGTGGTCATAAAGGGATGGACAGAAACAATGCTCAGGTAGGCCGTGGCATTTAAACAATGCCCAATTGGCACTAAGGGGCCTAAAGTGTGCCAAGAAAACATCCCCCACACCATTACACCACCACCACCAGCCTGCACAGTGGTAACTAGGCATGATGGATCCATGTTCTCATTCTGTTTACGCCAAATTCTGACTCTACCATCTGAATGTCTCAACAGAAATCGAGACTCATCAGACCAGGCAACATTCTTCCAGTCTTCAACAGTCCAATATTGGTGAGCTCGTGCAAATTGTAGCCTCTTTTTCCTATTTGTAGTGGTGATGATGGTCCCCGGTCAGGTCTTCTGCTGTTGTAGCCCATCCGCCTCAAGGTTGTGCGTGTTGTGGCTTCACAAATGCTTTGCTGCATACCTCGGTTGTAACAAGTGGTTATTTCAGTCAAAGTTGCTCTTCTATCGGCTTGAATCAGTCGGCCCATTCTCCTCTAACCTCTAGGATCAACAAGGCATTTTCGCCCACAGGACTGCCGCATACTGGATGTTTTTCCCTTTTCACACCATTCTTTGTAAACCCTAGAAATGGTTGTGCGTGAAAATCCCAGTAACTGAGCAGATTTTGAAATACTCAGACCAGTCCGTCTGGCACCAACAACCATGCCATGCTCAAAATTGCTTAAATCACCTTTCTTTCCCAATCTGACATTCAGTTTGGAGTTCAGGAGATTGTCTTGACCAGGACCACACCCCTAAATGCATTGAAGCAACTGCCATGTGATTGGTTTAATGAGAAATTGAACAGGTGTTCCTAATAATCCTTTAGGTGAGTGTATATGTATAAACATGTAAAAAGTCCTGTTAAAAAAGAATATAACCAGCACATATTTGGCTACGTCTGCCATTGCACAAATTCGCCTCATGTAAACAAATGCGATAACAGTGCACACTGCTGAAAGCCAACAACCCAGTTTTCTCTGTCTACACATAAACACTGAAAACAGAGTTTCTTCAAACTGTAAGGAGTTTTTCAAAAGGTGTGTTTTCTGTGACTTAAAACGCAGTTTGCATGTGGATGAAAGGCCAAATTCTTTAAAAAAAATACATGTGTATGTGTAGAGGCCTATTCAGTTGTTCCTGCCCCTGCCTGGTGCCAGGCCCAACAGATGCATCTTCAGGCTCAGCAGCCCTGTCTGCCCATCCCCATGCCCCTGAACCAGCCCTACTCCCTGTCTGTCCATCCCCATGCCCCTGAACCAGCCCTACTCCCTGTCTATCCATCCCCATACCCCTGAACCAGCCCTACTCCCTGTCTATCCATCCCCATACCCCTGAACCAGCCCTACTCCCTGTCTATCCATCCCCATACCCCTGAACCAGCCCTACTCCCTGTCTATCCATCCCCATACCCCTGAACCAGCCCTACTCCCTGTCTGTCCATCCCCATACCCCTGAACCAGCCCTACTCCCTGTCTGCACATCCCCATACCCCTGAACCAGCCCTACTCCCTGTCTGTCCATCCCCATACCCCTGAACCAGCCCTACTCCCAACTGAAGGAGGTGAGCAGCATTGTGTTCAATTACATGTCAGTTGTCAAATTGAAGTACGTGGGATTTTTGTATTATTATGAAAAGAAAAATGATCAAATCCTTAAAAACACAAATTATTTTTCCACATAACTATCATTATATGAAATAGAAAAAGCATATTATCTGTACTGGATGCTGGACAGTTTAAAGTATTGAGTGACTCCGTCTGTTTAAGTGATAGTGTAGTTATTCATTGATGTTGAGAGTTTCCCATGTAAGACTTGTACTATTAAAATTATATTTACAATGTAACAGATGGCCTTTAGCACATTTCTTATCAAGGGTATCAGTCTTGCATCAAATAGTGAATTAGACTTCATGCAATGCGCCTACCCCCTGATGCACAAGGGTGGGGCCCGATGTGATATATTTTCATGGGGCCCAATATTGCTGGTGGTGCCCTGTACACTAGTATTCCCTTCTCCACTAATGTAAGAGGTATTTGTCACAGTGCTCTTTTGAATTTCTTTGACCAGGGTGTTCCTGAATGGGTTATCTGGATAGTCAGTGCTGTAATTGTATTCCAAATGATTTCTCTAAAAACCTGTTCTAAATATTTTGGTATCTGTGATGGCAATTCCAACGATCAGAATTCTTTAATGAGGAAATACAGAGACGAAATTCTCTTGGCACAATTTAACAGTTTATTAATAATTTGCAAATAAGAGAGACGCGTCAAACGCTTACCAACATCATCGTACGAGGAGTCTCTAACGCAATACAGGTCATTCAACAGTATTTATTACAGTTAAAAGGGGTGTGGTAAGATGCTGCCCAGCTGTCCTATGTCAATAAAACACATTCCCTTTGTTCTATTACTACCTAGGCTTCACACAAGGGGCAAGCTATCCTCCCCCACATGGGTAACCTCTTCAACTCTAGGAGAAGACTCAGAGCATCTGGACAAACAACAGATAGAGACTGATGGGTTATACAGATTTACAACTAACCCTATAATCTGCTGATACCAGTCAATAATGACCCTAAACACCAGTTCCCCCTCTCCTACATTCCTTTTCTTATCCAAACATGGGTACTCAGTACTTTACCTAGTAACTAATTCATACATGTATAGGACCAAGTATACATCAGTTCAAGAATTTCCACAACAGTATCAGTGTGAATTAATTTCTCCAGTGTGTAACCAACGGGCATGTAGTCTGTGTTTCTGACAGCTTGGCTCTGTTGTCTGAAGGGAAAGTTTGAATTGGGACCCAGAAGTTAGATGTTTGTACCGTTGGGTGTGTGTTTATAATATTGCGTGTGAAGATTTAAGATAAAGTTGTCCCCGTAATTGTGACAAAGCAATTGAGAAACTGTAATAGACAAAAAGTTCTTACCTTCTTTACAGCATGTCTACAGTTAGGTCTGGAAATAATTGGACAATGAAATTGTTTGTTATTTTGTCCCTTTTCCAAAATACAGTGGGTCGAAAAAGTATTTTGTCAGCCACCAATTGTGCAAGTTCTCCCACTTAAAAAGATGAGAGAGGCCTGCAAATTTCATCATAGGTACACTTCAACTATAAGAGACAAAATGAGAAAAGAAATCCAGGATTTTTTATGAATTTATTGGTAGATTATGGTGGAAAATAAGTATTTGGTCAATACAGAAGTTCATCTCAATACTTTGTTATATACCCTTTGTTGGCAATGACAGAGGTCAAAAGTTTTCTGTAAATCTTCACAAGCTTTTCACACACTGTTGCTAGTATTTTGGCCCATTCCTCCATGCAGATCTCCTTTAGAGCAGTGATGTTTTGGGGCTGTCGATGGGCAACACAGACTTTCAACTCCCTCCAAAGATTTTCTATGGGGTTGAGATCTGGTGACTGGCTAGGCCACTCCAGGACCTTGAAATGCTTCTTACGAAGACACTTGTTGCCCGGGCGGTGTGTTTGGGATCATTGTCATGCTGAAAGACCCAGCCACGTTTCATCTTCAATGCCCTTGCTGTTGGAATGAGGTTTTCACTCAAAATCTCAAGATACATGGCCCCATTCATTCTTTCCTTTACACGGATCAGTCGTCCAGGCCCCTTTGCAGAAAAACAGCCCCAAAGCATTATGTTTCCACCCCCATGCTTCACAGTAGGTATGGCGTTCTTTGGATGCAACTCATCATTCTTTCTCCTCCAAAAACGACGAGTTGAGTTTTTTACCAAAAAGTTCTATTTTGGTTTCATCTGACCATATGACAGTCTCCCAATCCTCTGCTGGATCATCCAAATGCTCTCTAACAAACCTCAGACGGACCTGGACATGTACTGGCTTAAGCAGGGGGACACATCTTGCACTGCAGGATTTGAGTCCCTGGTGGTGTAGTGTGTTACTGAAGGTAGCCTTTGTTACTTTGGTCCCAGCTCTCTGCAGGTCATTCACTAGGTCCCCCCGTGTGGTTCTGGGATTTTTGCTCACCGTTCTTGTGATCATTTTGACCCCACAGGGTGAGATCTTGCGTGGAGCCCCCGGATTGAGGGAGATTATCAGTGGTCTTGTATGTCTTCCATTTTCTTATAATTGCTCCCACAGTTGATTTCTTCACACCAAGCTGCTTACCTATTGCAGATTCAGTCTTCCCAGCCTGGTGCAGGTCTACAGTTTTGTTTTCTGGTGTCCTTTGACAGCTCTTTGGTCTTGGCCATAGTGGAGTTTGGAGTGTGACTCTTTGAGGTTGTGGACAGGTGTGTTTTATACTAATAAGTTCAAACAGGTTCTATTAATACAGGTAATGAGTGGAGGACAGAGGAGCCTCTTAAAGAAGAAGTTACAGGTTAGTGAGAGCCAGAAATCCTGCTTGTTTGTAGGTGACCAAATACTTATTTTACCGAGGAATTTACCAATAAATTCATTACAAATCTTACAATGTGATTTTCTGGATTTCTTTCTCTCATTTTGTCTCTCATAGTTAAAGTGTACCTATGATGAAAATTACAGGCCTCTCTCATATTTTTAAGTGGGAGAACTTGCACAATTGGTGGCTGACAAAATACTTTTTTGCCCCACTGTATATTCAAGTTACATTTAAATAATGAATATGGACTTGAAGTGCCATCTCAGCTTTAACTTGACAGTATTCACATCTGAATTGGTGGAAGGGTTTAAGAATTAAAGCTCTGTAGCCACTACTTTTCAAAGGTGACCAAAGGTAATTGGACAATTGACTCAAAAGCAGTTTCATGGACAATTGTGGGCTATTCCTTCATTATTTCTTCATCAATTAAGCAGGAAAAGGAGTTGATTGCAGGTGTGGTATTCACATTTGGAAACTGTTGCTGTGAACCCACAACATGCGGTCAAAGGAGTTCTAAATGCAGGTGAAACAGGCTGTAAAAAAAAATTCATCAGTGAGATAGCAGGAACATTCGGAGTGGCCAAATCAACAGTTTGGTATGTTGTGAGAAAAGATAATAACGCACTGGTGAGCCCTGCAACACAAAAAGACCTAGATGTCCACAGAAGATAATAGTGGTGGATGATCCTAAGATCCTTTCCATGGTAAAGAAAAACCCATTCACAACATCAATCAATCAATTAATCAAATGTATTTATAAAGCCCTTTTTACAAAGGCAGTTGTCACAAAGTGCTTTTACAGAGACACCCGGCCTTAAACCCCAAGGAGCAAACAACAGTAGTGTTGAATTTCAGTGGCTAGGAAAAACTCCCTAAGAAGGCCGAATATTAGGAAGAAACCTAGAGAGGACCCAGGCTCAGAGGGGTGACCAGTCCTCTTCTGGCTGTGCCGGGTGAGATATTTAGAGTCCAATTGGAATAATTAATACATTTATCTGGGCTAAATCCAGAGTCCATTTAAATTTAGACTATGTCAGAAGTATGACCAGATGGACAAGGACAGGGACAGCAACGGGCCCCCCAAACCAGGTACTCCACAGGTGTGGACCAGGACCTCATGTCCTCCTAAAGGATAAAATGGGAGAAGACTGGGAAAATTCAGAAAATGCATTCCTCATATCAACAACGATTTATAGTGGAAAAGGAGAACTTTGTGGGGAAGGAGAACTGACTCAATCCCCCAGCACAATAGTATAGCAGCGTAAGACCTAGGATCTGAGATGGGGGGTCCGGCAACACTGTGGCCCTACCTGGGGGAGGCCCTGGACAGGGCCCAACAGGCAGGAAATCAATCCACCCACATTGCCAGGCATCAAGCAAAGGGACACCCACCAACCGCAACCACCCTGAATGAGGGCAGAGTATTGCCAGCAGAGTACATCCCAATTGCACAAGTGCGCAGCAGAGGGACAACAACAAGCCAGTGACTCTTCCCCCGAAAGGCATTGGAGGGAGGGCATCCCAGTGGCGAAGAGAGCCCACCTGGCAAGACAGCAAGGGTGGACAGTATCAAGCCTTCTGGTCACCTTCACGCCCCCGGGCAAGGCAACACCTAATTATAAACTGTGCTGTAGAGATTAGTTTTTAGTAGACACCTGAAAGTTTGCACTGAGTTTGCATTTCTAACCTTAATTGGCAGATCATTCCACAGTTGTGGAGCTCTATGAGAAAAAGAAGAACCCTTTCCAGGAGCTAGACATGTCATAATCCAAGTCTACTCAAAAGAGAAGACTTCACAGGAGCAAATACCAGAATGATGAGAAGAAAATGTATGGAGAAGGCTTGGAACATCTCATGATCCGAAGCACACCACATCATCTGTAAAACACAGTGGAGGCAGTGTGATGGCTTGGGCATGCTTAGCTTCCAATGGCACTGGGTCACTAGAGTTTATTGATGATGTGACAGAAGACAGAAACAGCCGGATTAATTCAGAAATGTATAGGAATATATTGTCTGCTCAGATCCAGCCATATTCAGCTAAGTTGATTGGACAGCGCTTCATTTAACCGATAGACTGTGACCCACAACATGCAGCCAAAGCAGCCCATGAGTTTTTTAAGGCAAAGAAGAGGAAAATTCTGCAAAGGCAGAGTCAATCACCTGATCCCAACCAGATTGAGCATGCATTTCACTTACTGAAGAAAAAACCTAAGGCAGAAAGACCCATGAACAAACAACAACTCAAGACAGCTGCAGTATAGGCCTGGGAAAGCATCTCAAAGGGTTCCAAGCGTTCCACACATCAAGCGTTCATTGCCTGCAAAGGATTCTTGACAATGAACATATTATTTATGATTGTGTTAAATTTTCCAATTACATTTGAGCTCCGGAAATAAGGGGACTGTGTATGAAAATGGTTGCTATTCCTAAATGTTCCATAAAATATTTTGTTCAACCCCTTAAATTAAAGTTGAAAGTCTACATTACAATTGCATCTCGGTTGTTTCATTTCAAATCCACTGTGGTGGCGTACAGAGCCAAAATTATGAAAATATTTCAGTGTCCAAATATTTCCAGACCTAACTGTATATGGAAGGTGTAGGAGTGAACATGAAAACAGCAGGTATCACCTCATCAAACAAGACATTTACAGATTATTCCTACAGAAGAATGCAGGCACACCCAAAAGTAAAAAATAATGAATCAAACATTATTAACCAAAATTCATACTCTAGGCCAGTGCTTCTTAAAGCTCTCCTGGGGACCCACAGCCATTCCATGTACTAGGTGTATCCCTGAATCATGCTGACCTGAATCAAGCAGCCAGGTACTTAATAATTAGTTGATTCAGGTGTGTTAGCTCTGATTCAAGGTGTGCCGGACACATTCTGCTTTCCCACCTGACTCTAATGATGAACTAATCACAACTAGCTGACCCACCTGACTCTAATAATGAACTAATGAAACCAAGCTGACCCAATTGACTCTAATGATGAACTAATCAAACATGGCTGACCAAAAGGCTCTCACAATGAAAGGAAGGTGTTTTTTTTCACCTGCATGTATTTTTATGAAGTTCATTCGAATATTATTGTCAAGGGAATATTTCCCAAAATGCTCTCTCTGTTTAGAGCAATGTTTCTTAATTCTGGTCCTCGGGACCCAAAGGGTTGCAAGTTTTTTTTATTTGCCCAGAGACTCACTCACCTGATTCAACTACAGGCTTGATGATAGGTTGATTATGTCAATCAGGTGTGTAGGTGGTAGGGCAACATTTGAAACAGTTGTGTGAGTGGTAGGGCAAAACGAAACATGTGCACCCTTTTGGATCCCGAGGACCAGGATTAAGAAACACTGGTTTAGAGCGCATTATGCGTGGTTAGTATGCCCCCTCCTGGTGTAACATGGTATAGGCCTATGAGTAAATCACTGTTGCCATGATTGACTAATAAATATGTTTTTGTATGTATTTTGTGTTGCAGTATTTGTAGGTATTTAATACATACAACCCTAACACAGAATGTGTTCTCTAGCTACTGTAATGAGGGGTGAACTGGCTGTTATTATCACGAGTGATCTAGATGGAGCTGTGACTACAAGAGCTGTACTTTATTACATGTTTACAATCTACATGCACTGATTATTACAAGGTATGTTGTATATTATTTAATATAAAAGTTGCATCTGTTGAGAATGGAGGGATTATATTCAGACTGAGCCAGAGGCTGCGTCCTAAAGACTGACCTTAATCTTATCACTTTTTAGAAAGTCAACTTCTGACTTTGTTCTACAACACATGATGAGGTTGGTTTGGGGAAGACATATTTTGTTGCATCATCTATTGCCACTACGTACAATGCATGTATTATGAAAATGTATATTAATCATGTAAGAAAACACTCCAAATCACTTCAAACCAATTAATATTACATCAAAATCCCATAAAAAATGACATCTCTGGACTAAAACAAAAATCTGAATGTTCCAAATCTTTGTTGTTGTGAACTGCATCATTCAAGCATGGGTTTATGGCAAAGTGCAAAAAGGGACATTATTAAACATGTAATATAATGTGTGGTCAAGGTAACTCATTAAATTCACATGCTAAAATTGAAATGTGTTTTTCAAAAAGCATTTTTGAGGATGTTAAGTATAGTGCATAACATTTTCTGTATCTCAGAAAGTTAACATGGATTGTAATATCCAGGAACCATCAAAACCTTTGTTTGTCCACATAGCAATGAACACTGACAAATAATTAAAATGCTCATGTTGTTTTATTTATTAAATGAATGTCAACCATTTACTTTTGAAGTTTTGTTTCGAATGTTCTTTGCCATATGCCATTTCCAACACCATTTTTCTTTCTTTCTCCTTCTGTTTCCTTTGGTCATATTGCCTTGACACCTCATCTAGGTGGGCTTTCACCCTCTCCTTACTCTCCCTCACTTTGTCCTTATGTTCTACTTTTTGGGCTCTGAGCATCTCTTTCTCTTTCTTTTTCTCCAGGATCTCTCTTTCTTTCCTTTCCATTTTCTCCTGCTTCTCCTTTGCTTCCTGGGCTTTCTTAGTTTCCTTCTGAAAGAGAAAGACAATACTGTATGTTAAATAATCATCTGAGATATTAACATCACTCCTCCAGTGTGAAGATAACTTAAATGAATATGATAGTTTGACCCTTAGGTGACATGTGACCTCCTGAACTTTGACTGGTTAAATGGAGTACTGTACCTGTGTCTGCTCTTGCTCTCTGAACCTCAGGACAGTCTGCATGTGATACATCTGAATGTGGGCATCCTTCATCCTCTCCAACATATCTTTCTTTTCTATCACCCATCTGTCTTTCTCCTTTTTCATTTTCTCCATTTCACTGTTCTTTCTATCCCACTCTCCTGTCTGCACCAACCTCTCCTTTTCCATTTCACTCTTTTCCATCTCCCATCCCCTCTTCTCATCTTCATGCTGGCTCAGAAGCATCATCTTTTCTCTTTCCAGAGCCTCTATCAGTCTCTCCTTCTCTCTCAGCTCAGTCATCCATTTCTCTGCTGCCTGTGTGCTCTTCTCCTTTATCTCCTCCTTCTCCTTCATCCATCTTTCTCGTCGTTGATCCCAGAGACTTTGCAGACAAGCGGTGACCCTGGCCCATGTCCCCCTTTCCTTCTTCCAGGCTTCTAGGGTCTGATTCTTCTCCTGGTCTGCTTTGGCCAATGCTGTCTCCAAACCCTTTCTGATAAACTTCCATCTGTTCCTCTCTCTGACCCTGTCCACCTTTTCATTCTCATCTGACAGTTTGTTGATCTCCACTGTCCCCGTCTCCACCTTGGCCAGGTACTCAAATTCCTCCTCTGCTATCTTGTGCAGCAATGTTTGTCTGACTGCTGCTGTGTTTTCTTTCTCTTTCTTTAACACATCTCTGGCCTTTTCATTCTCAGCTAACAGTCTTGTGTTCTTAACTGTCAACTTTCCTATCTTGCCCAACCTCAGTATGTTCTCCATCTTTAGGTTTGTCATTTGGATTTCGATCTTTTCTTTGTCTGCCACTAAGCTTTCTCTCTGTTCCTTTAATACATTTCTCTCCCTTTCATTCTCAGCTAACATCCTTGTACAGTCCACAATCACCTTCTCTAACTTGGCCAGGTTCACAGTGTTCAGTACCTTCAGTTCAGCCATTTTGCTGTCTATCTCATATCTGTCTGACACATCTCTTTCTGTCTGTTCTGTGAACACGTCTCTCTCTAGCTTCCATTGGTTGCTCTGTACTTCAACATGATCCTCATTCTGCTCTTTCTTGCTCAGAAGCTCTTCTACTTCTCTTTGTCTTTCTTGCTCTTGTTCTTCCCTCATCTTGTTAACTTTGTTCAACAAGTCTTTCTCTAGCTGCCATCGTTGGTGGTCTACCTTGATGCAAGTCTCAATCCTCTTTCTCATTCTAACTAGCCCCTCCATTTCTCTTTGTCTGTCTTTCTCTTGTCCCTCCATCTCACTGCTTTTCTTTACCTCCTCACTTTCCATCATCTCTGTCTCCCTCTCACTGACCACTGTCTGCTTCAAGAAATATATATATATTTTTCAATTAATACTTTTTCCTATTAATTTCTTTAAACTGTTTGACCATGCCAGTTATCCAACTTAAGTTAGGCCTACTCTCTAGCACATTACTAGACCTTAGCAATGTGTATTGTTAATATGCCAACTAGCTGCTGATTTCAAATTAATTCATTTCAGAAATTATTTCACATATTAATTTCTGACTCACCTGTTCAGTGGATTCAGTCTTGCACTGAAATAGATTCAGTCTATTCTATGCAAATTCTGACTAATTACAGTTTAAGAAGTAGGCTATGATCACTATAGAAGTATAGTATTGAATGGCTGTTGTGTCTTCTTGTCTTTGGTTATGTAACTTGTTGTAATCTAACCTAATTATGATGTCATAATGAGTTTGGAATTTTGGCTTGAAATCTGTATTGTGACATAGTATCAATGAATTCTGAATGTTAGAATTAAGGGTCATTGGAGGCTGAGGGAATTAATTGTTACAATATAAAATGTATTATTTTAATTAAATGAACACAGAGATTGCATGTTTGCTTGACCTATGGTTTGCACTAGGCTGTGAAGTCTAACATGAGAACAATATTTAAAGATTTAAAAATGTTGTTCTCACAATATTTAAAGATTTAAAAATCTGGTTCTCAATATTTCGAGGACAATATTTTTTTACATTATGTAATAGATATAGGTGCTTTAGATACAGTTGGTTGTATTGTTTATCATTTAAGATGCCTGATAATTCCCTATTGCACATTGCTCTGTTGGAGGCATGTGCTCAACTTGCCTAACATTACACAGCAGTGCATAGTACAGCAAGCAGGTCACGTGTTAGCTCTAGCTTCTTCTTATCTAGCCAGTCGGGCTGTAACTCCCTAGTAGCAGGATATTAGATCATTATATCTGTGTCATTTCTTGTTTCTTTTGTTATTCTTAAGTACATTCACAGATTCCAGTGTTGTCTTGGCTGTGTTCTTTGGGTTGTTGTCATGATGACAGATTAATCCTTGAACCAGTTTGAGGTCCTGTGTTTTCTGAATCATGTTTTCTTCAGGGATCTCTGTTTTTTGCTCTGGTCATCCATCCATCAATCCTGACCATTTCCCAGTTCCTGCTGTTGAGAATCATCCCAAGAGTATGATGCTCACACTACAAAATGTAAGAAATCTGACATTTTGTATAGTGGTTGAAATAATTACTGCCATCTCATCCACCCAGATAATCTTTTTTCGCATGCTCTCAGAGACATTCCGGCAGCAAGTCATTTTCCTTTTTCTCAGGAGTGGCTTTCATCTAGCCAATAAAGCATGAAGGCCTGATTAATGGAGTGCTTTAGAGATGGTTGTCCTTCTAGCAGGTTCTCCCATCTCTGCAGAGAAGCTCTGACACTGGGTCACCACCCTTACCAAGGACCTTCTTGCCAAGTTACTTCTTTTGGATGTCCAGCTCTACAAAGAGCCTAGGTGTTTCCAGACTTCTTTCTATTTACAATGATGGATCCACTGTGCTCATGTGAAGGTTCAATTGTTAGGTTTTTTTTATAACCTTCCTCTTTCTTAGATGGTCCATATGTGCACTGATGGGTGCCTTTTATAATCATATCCAATCCATTTGCAACACATGGACTCAGATTATGTTCTAGAGACATCTCAAGGTAAATCTCATGACACTGGATGCATCTGGGCTTAATTTGGAGTATCAAGGCAAAGGGTCTGAATACTTATGTACACAAGATATTTCGTTTTTTTTATTTTCATATAAAATCTGAAAACATTTCTAGAAACATGTTTTCACTGTCATTATGCAGTATTGTGTGTAGATTGACTTTGGCTGTTGATCAATTGGTTGTATATTTGTTAGTCTTTTAATGTCTGTTAATATGAAATTAATCTATAAGTAATTGACAGTAATCAGATTACATTACTTGAGTCATCCAAAAGTTATGTTACTGATTACAATTTTGGATAGGAAACTTGTAAACATCAGTGATGTCATTAAAAAGTAACCTACCCACTACTAGAGAGAAGAGGTTAATGAAGAACATGATGTTAGACAGATAGAATGTACAATACATCCAGAAGAAAAAACATATTTGACCATCCAATCAACTGCAACAACATCTTCAAACATTAAATACCCTTTTCCTCTATGAAAATCTTCTAGATTCAGACTGATCAGTTCTATTTTGGGAAAAAAAACGTCTTTTAAAAAAGTAACAGTAATAATAAGGCATTGAGCAAAGCTGCTCAAGTTGTGGTCCGTTTTCATTATATCAGTTAAAAGCCACACATGAACTAACTGATACATATATATGGCGTGATGTCATCACAACTTAAAACAGTAAAAGCACTCTGCCATTTAAAAAAATATATAAATGATTGAGTGTTTAACTTAAAGTACCTGATGGTGATATTGTTGGGCCATCTAGTGTTCTTCATGTAATGCCTTCCATTATCAGCAGGGGGAGGATTTGTCCAGGAGTTAATGTCTTCATAATTTGATCAAAAAGATCCCGATTAGGAGGACGCAAGGAGGACACAGAGAGCAGAGGGGCAGGGAGTCCAGAGGGAGTTCCCGACCTACCATGGATCGAAGCATCATCTGACCCCCTGTTGGATGTTGATTTTGATTTACGTTTTGAACAGTTTTCTTTGATGTTGTGTTGCCTTGTAAAGGCCACGTGTCTTTGTCCAGTCCCCATATGAAAACATGTTAAGATTTCATTTTTTTTTTTAAATACAACCTTGATTTACCTGTTACTTACCATCTTATGCTGTTCTGCTTCTATAATTAACTGACAGAAATCTGATTATATTACCGACTGAGTTATCTAAAAGTTATGTTACTGATTAAAATTTTGGAAAGAAAACTTGTAACCGTCAATGATGTCATTAAAAAGTAACCTACCCACTACTATTAACACACAGTACAGTACATCCAGAAGATAACCTGAAAATCAACTGCAACGACATCTTCATACCTTAAATATCTCTTTCCTCTATGAATATCTTTTATCCTCTTAGATTCTGACTGATCAATTCTTTTTTGAAAAAAAGAAAAAATCGTATTTAAAAAAAGTAACAGTAAGACATTGAGCAAAGCTGCTGAAGTTGCGATCCATTTTCATGAAATCAGTTAAAAGCCACAGATGAACTAACTGATGCATATTTATGATGTCATTGCAACCTGTTTCAAAATAACAGTAAAAGCCCTGAGCCATTTTCAAGAATGTATAAATGATTTAAGCTTAACTTCCTGGTGGTGATTTTGTTGGGCCATCTAGTGTTATTCTTGTAATGCCTTCAATTATCAGCAGAGGGAGGATTTGTCCAGGAGATAGTGTCTTCATAATTTGCTGGGCCATCTAGTGTTCTTCTTGTAATGCCTTCAATTATCAGCAGAGGGAGGATTTGTCCAGGAGATAGTGTCTTCATAATTTGCTTTTTTAATACAAGTGCTATCGCTGGATGAAAGGCAAAGATCTTCAATTCATGAATATACAATACCAGTCAAAAGTATGGACAAATCCACTCAGTCAAGGGTATTTCTTTAGTTTTGCAAATTTCCACATTGTAGAATAATAGTGAAGACATCAAAACGATAAAATATGGGTTTTTTTCTGTTTTATTTAACCTTTTTTTTTTTAACAGGAAAGGCTCACTAATGTCAGCCTGGTTTCATTTAAATCAGTGACATGTACAGTTAGTGACATCTACAGGACAGATGACCACTGGGATGTTTGATGTACAACAGTCAGTCAGTGACATCTACAGGACAGATGACCACTGGGATGTTTGATGTACAACAGTCAGTCAGTGACATCTACAGGACAGATGACCAGTGGGTTGTTTGATGTAAAACAGTCAGTCAGTGACATGTGCAGGACAGATGACCAGTGGGTTGTTTGATGTAAAACAGTCAGTCAGTGACATGTACAGGACAGTTGACCAGTGGGTTGTTTGATGTAAAACAGTCAGTCAGTAACATGTACAGAACAGTTGACCAGTGGGATGTTTGATGTAAAACAGTCAGTCAGTGACATGTACAGGACAGATGACCCGTGGGTTGTTTGATGTAAAACAGTCAGTCAGTGACATCTACAGGACAGATGACCAGTGGGTTGTTTGATGTAAAACAGTCAGTCAGTGACATCTACAGGACAGATGACCAGTGGGTTGTTTGATGTAAAACAGTCAGTCGGTGACATGTACAGGACAGATGACCAGTGGGTTGTTTGATGTAAAACAGTCAGTTGTGATGGCAATTTCTAAAGTGCAAAACAGTTCTATGAAAATGGTAGGTAAGACAGGAGAAATCAATTGCGCAATAAACGGTTTTAATATACTTGCAAGGAGAGAGTGGACCCTGGAAATGTTCCTTATATCCACATTTAATTTAATTGACACTGAATGTTTACAGTACTAGAATGTTATTTCTGTCTTGCCAAACACCTTTGCATTATTTTAAATGAAGTAACTGTCTTAAACCACAGCTAAAAGAAAACTTACACACTTAGCAAAATACAATACAAAAACACCTGAAAGGAAAATAAAATGTATACTCTAACATTGCAACACAGTATAGCCAGAGTTCAACACTAAAGACCAGGCTTAGAATTTCGTCATTTTATGGGCAAGGCCATTTGGCCTTTGGTTTCACTGAATTTTTTAGGGCTCAATGGCACATGTACATTTTCACCTAGGGGTGTACTAACTTCTGTTGCCAGCGGTTTAGACATTAATGGCTGTGTGTTGTGTTATTTCGAGGGGACAGCAAATGTACATTCACTACTTTACGTTGTAGCAAAGTATCATTTCTTCAATGTTGTCACATGAAAATATAAAATCAAATATTTACAAAAATTTGAGGGGTGTACTCACTTCTGTGAGATACTGTACCTACACATAAACTTAGATCGCAAGATGCAGGCCTTTTAATTGTACCTAGAATTTCTAAACAAGCAGCCAGAGGCAGGGCTTCATTACTGTGGAATGATTTGCCAATTAATTTGCCATTGAGTTACATTGTGGCCAATGGGGTGGGCGGAGTAACACACCAGCAACAATTGCAAATACGCAATACCCCTTGATTTCGTTGCATATAATCACTGTATAGAGTCTCCTGAACATTTCCTACAATACATTCACTGCGGTGTATAGAACAGTTTTTTTTATATAGGGCAATATACACTCACCTAAAGGATTATTAGGAACACCATACTAATACTGTGTTTGATCCCCTCGCCATCAGAACTGCCTTAATTCTACGTGGCATTGATTCAACAAGGTGCTAAAAGCATTCATTAGAAATGTTGGCCCATATTGATAGGATAGCATCTTGCAGTTGATGGAGATTTGTGGGATGCACATCCAGGGCACCAAGCTCCCGTTCCACCACATCCCAAAGCTGCTCCATTGTGTTGAGATCTGGTGACTGTGGGGGCCATTTCAGTACAGTGAACTCATTGTCATGTTCAAGAAACCAATTAGAAATTATTCGATCTTTGTGACATGGTGCATTATCCTGCTGGAAGTAGCCATCAGAGGATGGGTACATGGTGGTCATAAAGGGATGGACATGGTCAGAAACAATGCTCAGGTAGGCCGTGGCATTTAAACGACCACCACCACCTCCAGCCTGCACAGTGGTAACAAGGCATGATGGATCCATGTTCTCATTCTGTTTATGCTAAATTCTGACACTACCATCTGAAGGTCTCAACAGAAATCGAGAATCATCAGACCAGGCAATATTCTTCCAGGCTTCAACTGTCCAATTTTGGTGAGCTTGTGCAAATTGTAGCCTCTTTTTCCTTTTTGTAGTGGAGATGTGTGGTACCCGGTGGGGTCTTCTGCTGTTGTAGCCCATCCGCCTCAAGGTTGTGCGTGTTGTGGCTTCACAAATGCTTTGCTGCATACCTCGGTTGTAACGAGTGGTTATTTCAGTCAAAGTTGCTCTTTTATCGACTTGAATCAGTCAGCCAATTCTCCTCTGACCTCTAGCATCAACAAGGCATTTTCGCCCACAGGACTGCCGCATACTGGATATTTTTCCCTTTTCACACCATTCTTTGTAAACCCTAGAAATGGTTGTGCGTGAAAATCCCAGTAACTGAGCAGATTGTGAAATACTCAGACCGGCCCGCCTGGCACCAACAACCATGCCACGCTCTAAATTGCTAAAATCATCTTTCTTTCCCATTCTGACATTCAGTTTGGAGTTCAGGAGATTGTCTTGACCAGGACCACACCCCTAAATGCATTGAAGCAACTGCCATGTGATTGGTTGATTAAATAATTGCATTAATGAGAAATTGAACAGGTGTTCCTAATAATCCTTTAGGTGAGCGTATATTTAATATCCATTGAGTTACATTGTGGCCAATAGGATGGGAGGAGTAAAATGCCAACAACAATTGCAAATACACAGTGCCCCTTGATTTCTTTGCGTATAATTATTCTACCGACTCTCCTGAACATTTCCTAGAGTACATTTTTACAATATACACTAAGCAAAGTGTCAAAATTGATACATTTAATATTATTAAAATCGCGTTTTACCGCGGAATCTCTAATGTTGCCAGCATGACACTAATCGAAATTTCAGATGTACACATACTCAGTCCCTACACACTGTACATACAGATACATGTATACAGCTCCGTAAAAGATTAAGAGTCCACTCCACCTTTTTCTTTCCTTTCCAAAATAGTTGAAAAGGATGTTTTTGAGTGAGGTTTTGGATGATTCTATTTAGATAACGAAAATCAAATTCAAAGGTATAACCTGTTGAGTGGATCTGATCTGGCCTCTCTGGTGTTTGGATTCAGGTCTCTGTGTCGTTTCGGTCACTGGTTGCTTCTCCTCTGTCCAGAGGTCTTTAAGAGGACTGACATGCAAAGTAACCCTCCAAATGATGTCTTACTGAATATTTCCATGTCCACAGGTGAAACTAAATATTAGAGCTAATGGTAATTTGCCTAAATTCCCTAGCCATGCTAATTGACTAGCCTCACTCACCATGCAATTAGATTAGCCTCTCTCACCATGGTAGAAGACTAGCCTAACTCACCATGCTATTAGATTAGCCTCACTCACCATGGTAGAAGACTAGCCTAACTCAGCATGCAATTAGATTAGCCTCACTCACCATGGTAGAAGACTAGCCTAACACCCCATGCTATTAGATTAGCCTCACTGATCATGGTAGAAGACTAGCCTAACTCACTATGCTATTAGATTAGCCTCTCTCACCATGGTAGAAGACTAGCCTAACTCACCATGCTATTAGCTTAGCCTCACTGATCATGCTAAAAGCCTCACTCACCACTGTAACACTATAATAGCCTAGCAAACAGCAGTAACCTCTTTCCTGAAAGAACACCAGCATGCTATATTCTGTAATTAAATTAACAGAACAGTATTCTTCTTTGAAAAATAGCAATCCATTTCTCATTGCGTTGCAAAACCGTAAAAACAGTTCTTTACAAAAACACAACACTAATTTAGTTTTTTCACTTTTTCACTTTTTCACAGCAGTTTCTAAGGATTAAAATATTTTTTGGATCACTTTTCTTTGCTTTGAAGCTAAATGCATTCAATGACCACAGCTTTCAAAATGTATAAATTATTTTCCCACTCCAACTCAACTGCCAGAAAACTCTATGTACCTAATTCCCATCTTCCATATTTACATTTACATACTTCACTTGTACATCACCTAACAAAACACCCAGAAACTACAGATTGCAGCTTCCTACAGCAATTCTGTATTTTAATATATTCCAATCAGATAAAAATAATTTTGACCAAGCACTGCTGATCCTCTTTTAGTTGAAGACCTACCTAGGGTTCCCCCCCCCCCCCCCAATTTAATTATCTGTATAAAAGGACACATTTGGAATCTGTTTTTATATTAATATTTTAGAGTATTTTAGATTCTAGAGCAGTTTAGTTTGGTAAAGAAACTGGCTCTGTGAAGATGCTCAATAGTACTGGTATCAGAGGTTAAGGATATCTACTCTGTGAAGATGCTCAATAGTACTGGTATCAGAGGTAAAGGATATCTACTCCGTGAAGATGCTCAATAGTACTGGTATCAGAGGTAAAGGATATCTACTCCGTGAAGATGCTCAATAGTACTGGTATCAGAGGTAAAGGATATCTACTCCGTGAAGATGCTCAATAGTACTGGTATCAGAGGTAAAGGATATCTACTCCGTGAAGATGCTCAATAGTACTGGTATCAGAGGTAAAGGATATCTACTCCATGAAGATGCTCAATAGTACTGGTATCAGAGGTAAAGGATATCTACTCCGTGAAGATGCTCAATAGTACTGGTATCAGAGGTAAAGGATATCTACTCCGTGAAGATGCTCAATAGTACTGGTATCAGAGGTAAAGGATATCTACTCTGTGAAGATGCTCAATAGTACTGGTATCAGAGGTAAAGGATATCTACTCCGTGAAGATGCTCAATAGTACTGGTATCAGAGGTAAAGGATATCTACTCTGTGAAGATGCTCAATAGTACTGGTATCAGAGGTTAAGGATATCTACTTTGTGAAGATGCTCAATAGTACTGGTATCAGAGGTAAAGGATATCTACTCCGTGAAGATGCTCAATAGTACTGGTATCAGAGGTAAAGGATATCTACTCCGTGGGTAGCAGGGTGAGACAGTGGTGTCCGTATTGATGGACAATGAGAGACAGTTCCCCTGGCACCACTGTGACCAACCCAAAATACTTCTCTGCCCAGGAAATATGGGGTTTATGGAAAATAAGCCAAGGAAGACCTAACACTATAGGATGAGCAGAAGACTATTACGAAATGGACATAACTTCAGTGTCATCCTTATTCATATTGAACAACAAAGGCCCCATAATGTGCATAATGTTAGCGGACCCCAGCCAGTTAACTAAGGCTGTAACTGAAATAAGATTATCAAGGCTCAACATAACAATATGGAGAGTTTAGCCAACTCCTGGTCAATAAAGCTTCCTGTGGTTTCAGAATCAATAAGGGCTAAGGAAAGTGGCGAGACCGCTCAAAAGAATGGGCATTTTAAAAGCTTGAACAGGCAAAGAGGAAGTTGGACAAACCAGGACTTCCTGGGTTGACAGAGGAGTGTTACCAAGTCTGCCGCGACCTCGCCTGTTAATACTCTTGGGACACGGGTGAATGGGAGGAATCCCCAGAGTACCCGACCTCCATGGGATCCTCATCCACACTCATCGTAGGCAGAACAGGTCTCACATACTGGGACGTCTAACAACTGAGGCAGGCCTGCAGGAGGTTGGGAAGGTCATCGTCTCTGCAGGCCAGCGCTCTGAAGCTCTGCTCATAATCCATGATGGTGGTGTGTGATGAGTGCAGGTTGTTTCCATCCGCTGGCTGCTGCTTGAGTGTGGAACCTCAGGGACGTATTCAAGTCTGGTTACCTTGAGGGACCGCAAACGCTCATCTCCCTCTCGGCCCTCGGGTGGCTGGTCAAAAAACATTTGAGGGAGGTGAAACCGTCATAAAGGTCCAGCTTGGGAATCTCCTTCTCCCAGATGGCAGTGGCCCATTCGTGAGCCCGGTCCATGAGCAGACCAATGAGGTTAAGGTAGAAACCTTCATCGTGTCTGTACCGTTGTGTCTGTACCATTGTGTCTGTACCAGACTCTGCAGCGTAGTGGGCGAAGGACAGGTTGCACTGTAGGAGGAATTGCGATGGAGTCCTGCCATAGCACTCGGGCTGGGCTACTCAGAGCTGGCTGGTGGACTTAAAGTGTAGAAGGAGATCCCACCGTCCCTAGATGCTGGATGGATTGGTCTCTGGTCTCTGAGTTTTGTAATTACTCCAGAGAGAGGAGGATTTCCTGCTGGGTCCATTTTGACAGTTGTGCTGTCACAGGTTGCGCAAGTTTTGTGTGTTAAATATAACTTAAATTTGTGTGTTACATAAAACTCCCTTGGGTTCGGCCTGGCCTACCCGTTGAGTCATTGCTGTACACCCGTGACAGTTGACAGGTGTGTGCCATACGAAATCGTGTCCAATCAATTGAATTTGCCCAAAGTGGGCTCCTATTAAGTTCTGGAGATATCTTGAGGATGATTAATGTACACAGGATGCAACTGGGTGTTATGGAAATGGTTCTGAATACTTACGCATAATATATATCAGTTTTTAATTTTCATTAGAATGGCACACATTTCTAGTGTTTTGCTTTCTCATTATGGGGTATTGTATTAATGGCCACAAAATGGCCATTATTCTAAATTAATTATTAGTATACAACACAAAACATTTGGAGAAAGTGAAAGGATCGTAATACTTTCCAAAGGAACTGTACCAAAGGGTATTTTGATGAATTTACTGATGGATGGCAGCAACCTTGAATTTTTTGATCAGGATTTCATTTCAATCTTTGCTTTTTTGGTTACATCTCTTATTTCATGCTAAGGCATTATACATTTCCAACCGGCATTCAAATTTTGACTGTATGGTTGATTAGGGGTATTTATGTTAAACGAGTTTATTTTAAAACAAGCCCAAGTCATGCATCAGAACCTTTGAATGAACTATAATTTTCTTAGCATTTGCTCACCATGCTAATAGACTGGTTATCATGGTAATAGGCTCTGCCCATATTTACATATCAAATTCAAGTGGCCAGTCATGAATTCAGCCTGGTTACAGACTGCCAGGTGGTGTTGAGCATTAGGTGTTGAGTCCCCACAAACGTTGCATAATAGTTATCCTAACTAAAAATAAAAACAGAATTAGATGCATTTAATCAAGGAACCATGGAAGTTAAAACATTTAAAATATATTGTATGCTGTAATATATACATCACTGAAGAGCTGCTACTTGATTTGCAGTAAACGGTTAAGAGGTGTCTTGATGTAGCTAGGATCTCTTTTTTATGGGGCAGACAACCAGTTAATGAAGGATACAGGAAAGGGAAGAAACTATTCAGGCAGTACTATGTGGATTTAGTTGAGCTTCTGGAGAGCTTCCGCTC
Source organism: Esox lucius (assembly GCF_011004845.1). Classification (NCBI taxonomy): domain Eukaryota; kingdom Metazoa; phylum Chordata; class Actinopteri; order Esociformes; family Esocidae; genus Esox; species Esox lucius. Next base: position 22,966,947 of record NC_047592.1, on the reverse strand, counting down.
CTCAGTCCTGGTGTACTGGACGGCCCAAATCCAGGCCCTCCCATACAGCCACAACAGGGCCTGTGCCACTCTGCCCCGGTCTGTCAGGGCCTGTGCCACTCTGCCCCGGTCTGTCAGGGCCTGTGCCACTCTGCCCCGGTCTGTCAGGGCCTGTGCCACTCTGCCCCAGTCTGTCAGGGCCTGTGCCACTCTGCCCCGGTCTGTCAGGGCCTGTGCCACCCTGCCCCGGTCTGTCAGGGCCTGTGCCACTCTGCCCCGGTCTGTCAGGGCCTGTGCCACTCTGCCCCGGTCTGTCAGGGGCTGTGCCACCCTGCCCCGGTCTGTCAGGGCCTGTGCCACTCTGCCCCGGTCTGTCAGGGCCTGTGCCACTCTGCCCTGGTCTGTCAGGGCCTGTGCCACTCTGCCCCAGTCTGTCAGGGCCTGTGACTCAGAGTGGCTGACAAACTGGTTGACCTGCCTCTTGAAGTGAGCCCACCTTCTTAGGTCAAACTCAAACCTCGCTGGGTCTGGCGGTCTGGGAGTCGCCCACTCCTCCAATGTATATCTCCGCTGTGTCCTTGTTTTTTGGTTGGTCTCTCTGTCAGGGTGCAGGGTGGAAGCATGACAAAGGCACAGAGGTGTCTACTGCAAACGTAGCTTAATACAACAACTCACGGAAAACACACAACATTGACCAACAAGAAACAGTAGGGCAGGAGGATCTTAAATAGGGACTAAACAAGGTTAATGATTCTGATATATGATACTGAACATAGAAACAGGAAAACTAGAACTAAAACACACAGAACATAGAACTGCAATGGGCCATTACAAAATGTATCATACTAATGCAGGAAAAATAAAATTATGTTAGCAGAACACACTGTTGCATGTCTAAGATTGCTTGCTAGCTGCATTTTAATTTTAGCATCAGCGGAGTCGTGTGGAGAGATTCAGAATCTCTAGAAGCATCAAATCAAAATACAGAATGTATGTATATGACACAAATTGTGAGGACGTAGCTCTGTAGGTCTGTCAGATAGGGTGAACAGTCAAATTAAGCAGTAACAACATAGTGCCTGTGCACCCAGACAATCAAATAAATACTTTGCATTCAACACAAACAAATAATCCAGACTGGTTTTGTGGTGAATGCGGTCACTTTAAGAAAGGTTTTAAACAAAGTGACTGACTATGAGTAGCTACACTGATATAACATAACACTTTCTTTCTAATCATTGACGTTATGGTCTGGTTACAGAAATCACCTGTCCTAGTGTCGGGCTGGCTGCTAGCAAAACTGTTAAATTGATAAAGTAAAGGTACTTGGGTGTGTACACCAGTTATGGGAAGTGGAGGACATGTAGCCATCTCAGGCTCACACGCCAGGCAACCAGAGTGGCCCTGACACTGGAGATTAGAATACTTTGCATAAAACATGATGAATACTCAAATCAAACCTTAATTCATACAGCAATTGAAGGAAACAGTGGTTAGGCTCAGATCCAATACACAGGTTGTTGAATGATGTCTGGACCCTGGCTGAATAGGAGTTACCCCAGGGGGTCCGAGGGGTCACCCCACTTCCCACATCCTCTGACCGTCCCCTCTGACCTAGTCCTCTGACCTTCCCCCTTGACCTAATCCTCTGACATCAGCAATTGTCTCTCATAGTGTGTGATCCATTAATGAAGGCCTGTTCATTGTTATTTTGTCATATATCAAATGTAAGTTTCCATAAATCCTCCAAATAGGGATATCTTCCATCCACATTCCCCTGTATCTATATTTAAACAGTTGGTTTTGGTTGTCATGGAGAGCGGAAAATGTAGAAATGTTTTGCATTATACAGTACAAGTCAAAGTGTGTCTCAAAGTTGATGGGTATATCAATCCTCTTGCCACTCTTTAGAAATTCACCTTCTGACTTTCTTCTGCAACACATGACAATGGAGGGCACTCTGAGCAAGTTAGTAGAGTTGAGAGGTTGGTTTGGGGAAGATACATTTTACAACATCACAATTGCCATTGACTACAATGCATGTATTAATACAAAAATGCACATATTTTAATCATGTAGGAAAACACACCAAAACACACCAATTCATATTACATCAGAATCCATTTAAAATGACATCTGGATTTAAACAAATCTAAATATTTCCCTGTCAAGTAAATTCATATTTTTGTTCATCACTCAGCCATGGGTGTATGACACAATGTAAAAAGGGACATTATTAAAGTGGTGAAGGTAACTGATAACATTCACATGCAAATATCAACATTTCTCATGTAATGGGAACCACTTTCAGTAAGCAATTCTGAGTGAGGATGATAAATATAGTATTTAAAATATTATGTCTCCCAGCAAAGTTAACATGGATTGTAATATCCAGTAACCATCTGCACTTTTATTTGTCCACATAGCAATGAACACATACAAATAATTAAAATGCTCATGTTGTTTTATTAAATGAATGTCAACCATTTACTTTTGAATGTTTTTCAAATGTTCTTTGCCATATGCCATTTCCAACACCATTTTTCTTTCCTTCTCCTTGTGTTTCCTTTGGTCATATTGCCTTGACACCTCATCCAGGTGGGCTTTCACCCTCTCCTTACTCTCCCTCACTTTGTCCTTATGTTCTGCTTTTTGGGCTCTGAGCATCTCTTTCTCTTTCTTTTTCTCCAGGATCTCTCTTTCTTTCCTTTCTATTTTCTCCTGCTTCTCCTTTGCTTCCTGGGCTTTCTTAGTTTCCTTCTGAAAGAAAAAGCACAAACTGTATGTTAAATAGTCATCTAAGATATTAATATCACTCCTCCAGTGTGAAGAACTTAATCTACTGAATATGATAGTTTGACCCTTAGGTGACATGTGACCTTGTGACTGGTTAGATGGAGTACTGTACCTGTGTCTGCTCGTGCTCTCTGAACCTCAGGACAGTCTGCATGTGATACAGCTGAATGTGGGCATCCTTCATCCTCTCCAACATATCTTTCTTTTCTATCACCCATCTGTCTTTCTCCTTTTTCATTTTCTCCATTTCACTGTTCTTTCTATCCCACTCTCCTGTCTGCACCAACCTCTCCTTTTCCATTTCACTCTTTTCCATCTCCCATCCCCTCTTCTCATCTTCATGCTGGCTCAGAAGCATCATCTTTTCTCTTTCCAGAGCCTCTATCAGTCTCTCCTTCTCTCTCAGCTCAGTCACCCACTTCTCTGCTGCCTGTGTGCTCTTCTCTTTCATCTCCTCCTTCTCCTTCATCCATCTTTCTCCTCGTTGATCCCAGAGACTTTGCAGACAAGCGGTGACCCTGGCCCATGTCCCCCTTTCCTTCTTCCAGGCTTCTAGGGTCTGATTCTTCTCCTGGTCTGCTTTGGCCAATGCTGTCTCCAAACCCTTTCTGATACACTTCCATCTGTTCCTCTCTCTGACCCTGTCCACCTTTTCATTCTCATCTGACAGTCTGTTGATCTCCACTGTCCCCGTCTCCACCTTGGCCAGGTACACAAATTCCTCCTCTGCTATCTTTTGCAGCAATGTTTGTCTGATTGCTGCTGTGTTTTCTTTCTTTTTCTCTAACACATCTCTGGCCTTTTCATTCTCAGCTAACAGTCTTGTGTTCTTAACTGTCAACTTTCCTATCTTGCCCAACCTCAGTATGTTCTCCATCTTTAGGTTTGTCATTTGGATTTCGATCTTTTCTTTGTCTGCCACTAAGCTTTCTCTCTGTTCCTTTAACACATTTCTCTCCCTTTCATTCTCAGCTAACATCCTTGTACAGTTCACAATCACCTTCTCTAACTTGGCCAGGTTCACAGTGTTCAGTACCTTCAGTTCAGCCATTTTGCTGTCTATCTCATATCTGTCTGACACATCTCTTTCTGTCTGTTCTGTGAACACGTCTCTCTCTAGCTTCCATTGGTTGCTCTGTACTTCAACATGATCCTCATTCTGCTCTTTCTTGATCAGAAGCTCTTCTACTTCTCTTTGTCTTTCTTGCTCTTGTTCTTCCCTCATCTTGTTAACTTTGTTCAACAAGTCTCTCTCTAGCTGCCATCGTTGATGGTCTACCTTGATGCAAGTCTCAATCCTCTTTCTCATTCTAACTAGCCCCTCCATTTCTCTTTGTCTGTCTTTCTCTTGTCCCTCCATCTCACTGCTTTTCTTTACCTCCTCACTTTCCATCATCTCTGTCTCCCTCTCACTGACCACTGTCTGCTTCAAGAAATATATATATATTTTTCAATTAATACTTTTTCCTATTAATTTCTTTAAACTGTTTGACCATGCCAGTTATCCAACTTAAGTTAGGCCTACTCTCTGGCTAATTACTTGACTCTAGCAATGTGTATTGTTATAATTGCCAACTAGCTGCTGATTTCAAATTAATTCATATCAGAAATTATTTCACATATTACTTTCTGACTCACCTGTTCAGTGGATTCAGTCTTGCACTGAAATAGATTCAGTCTATTCTATGCAAATTCTGACTAATTACAGTTTAAGAAGTAGGCTATGATCACTAAAGAAGTATTGTATTGAATGGCTGTAGTGTCTTCTTGTCTTTGGTTATGTAACTTGTTGTAATCTAACCTAACTATGATGTCATAATGAGTTTGGAATTGTGGCTTGAATTCTGTATTGTGACATAGAATCAATGAATTCTGAATGTTAGAATTAAGGGTCATTGGAGGCTGAGGGAATTAATTGTTACAATATAAAATGTATTATTTTAATTAAATGAACACAGAGATTGCATGTTTGCTTGACCTGTGGTTTGCACTAGGCTGTGATGTCTAACTTGAGAACAATATTTAAAGATTTAAAAATGTTGTTCTCACAATATTTAAAGATTTAAAAATGTTGTTCTCACAATATTTCCAGGACAATATTTTTTTTACATTATGTAATAGATGTAGGTGCTTTAGATACTGTTGGTTGTATTGTTTATCATTTAAGATGCCTGATAATTCCCTATTGCACATTGCTCTGTTGGAGGCATGTGCTCAACTTGCCTAACATTACACAGCTGTGCATAGTACATCAAGCAGGTCACGTGTTAGCTCTAGCTTCTTCTTGCCTAGCCAGTCGGGCTGTGTGCGGCCAATCCCAGCAGTTCATCCAGCAGGTGGTGCTCTCTTGTTAAGAAGATTTTGCAGACCAAGCTGCCAGCCACTAACCAACTGAAGATGATGTCCCAGCAGTGGCAAAGAGGATCTGAAGTGATTCTGCAGTTAACAGTCTCAGATCCATTATTGTATATTCACCCACATCAAGGATTATTGTAGATGAAATGTGCTATGTGCTTTTATCTTGGCAAGGGGAGGGTGCACAAACTAAATGCAGGGGTACAGATGAAAAGTTTGACAAAAATATTTATATAAAGATTTAGAACAATTGTATTTTAATTAAAAGGTTTGATTAAATATTTTTAACTGAGGATGTGGAAAAAGAATGGCTGTTGTTCATACATTTTTGCTCAACTTTACCAAGGGTATCGATAATAAAGGAGAGCACTCATATGTTATCACCCTCATTTGGTGTAATGTTGATATCTTGCCTATTACTTTGCACATTATGTTGAGATAGCACTTAAGTAAACTAGTTTGGTCTTGCCATTAACATTCCTTTGGCCAGGTAAACAATAGAGTAGCAGTTATTTAAGTATACATAACAGACATGCAATCGTTTTTCTACTCATTTTTTTCTTTGTGGAAGATCTTTTCATTAGGCTGTTCCGTCCATCTCAGTGTGAGGGAAGGATCAGACATCTTCTAAAATAATTTTGTTTACTTCCCACTTATTAAATCAGCCAGCATTGTTTGAGACAGGCTGACAAACGTTTAAAACACAAGTATACTGTATTGTATAACAATAGTTGACAGTCTATTGGTAAATGGGGTCCCTTGATAACGTTTATACTGATGTGACATTCTCAAAGAGGAAATAGTCACCTGCTGCAAGATGGCCTCCTGCACGGATGGATCATTCAGGTCCATGTTTGGGTCCTTTGGGGTCAGTTTCAGTCTCATCACCTGCTGTTTCTAACTAGAATGCCTAACAGATACACAGACAGAAACTCAAAATCTGCTCTCTCCCATGCTATTAATCCATTTATCATCAGAAAGGATACAGAAAGGTATTTGTAGCATGGGATCGCATGCTAATAGACTCAGAGACAGTTTCTATTATATTAGTATGATAAGTAATTGGACTGCTTGACACTGGAAGAAGACTGACCAAATCATGGCCAAGGGAAGATGTCTTTATCAGGGGGTGCTGATAATGGCCAAGCGAGAGAGAATGCATCAGATCTTGTCCATCGGTTGTAGTGACACGCGTCACACTGACAAACAGACAAAGTACACACACACACACACACACACACACACATCACTAGCAGACAAACTGTCAAAGTACAGACACACACACACACACATCACTAGCAGAGAAACTGTCAAAGTACACACACACACACACACACACACACATCACTAGCAGACAAACTGTCAATGTACAGACACACATCACTAGCAGACAAACTGTAAAAGTACACACACACACACACACACACACATCACAAGCAGACAAACTGTCAAAGTACAGACACACACACACACACACACACACACACATCACTAGCAGAGAAACTGTAAAAGTACAGACACACACACACACACACACACACACACACACACACATCACTAGCAGACAAAATGTCAAAGTACACTCACACATCACTAGCAATCAAACTGTCAAAGTACAGACACACACACACATCACTAGCAGACAAACTGTCAAAGTACAGACACACACACACACACACACACACACACACACACACACACATCACTAGCAGAGAAACTGTCAAAGTACAGACACACACACACACACACATCACTAGCATAGAAACTGTCAAAGTACAGACACACACACACACACACACACACACATCACTAGCAGACAAAATGTCAAAGTACAAACACACACACACACACATCACTAGCAGACAAAATGTCAAAGTACAGACACACACACACACACACACACACACACATCATTAGCAGACAAAATGTCAAAGTACAGACACACACACACACACACATCATTAGCAGACAAAATGTCAAAGTACAGACACACACACACACACACACACATCACTAGCAGACAAAATGTCAAAGTACAGACACACACACACACACATCACTAGCAGACAAAATGTCAAAGTACAGACACACACACACACACACATACACACATCATTAGCAGACAAAATGTCAAAGTACAGACACACACACACACACATCATTAGCAGACAAAATGTCAAAGTACAGACACACACACACACATCACTAGCAGACAAAATGTCAAAGTACAGACACACACACACACACACACACACACACATACATCACTAGCAGAGAAACTGTAAAAGGAAAACTCAGATTCTAATCAGAGGGTACTGAGACTAATATAGGGGGGGAACCCACAGAAATGCATGCACTCACACATATACACACATACATTCTTGCCACTTGCAACTGCTGCAACCAGACACCTTTTTACTATTCATTATTTTGTTATGCATGTTGTTACATACATATTATTTATGTAACAACTCAGCACAGGGTATGGATGCTTCTTAATATATTGGCCTTTAAAAACTCAACAAAAATCTATGTAAAGTTGTATGGCCACAGGATACCAAAGTGGGTTTCCTTGGGGCTATTCTTACAGATGTGTAACAAAAACATATTAACAATTTAGTGAGAAAAACATCTACATAATGAACAAAAACCTTTTTCATAAGAATACCAATATAAATGGGTCACATTTGTTTTGACCAGAGTGTTTTGTCTAACTGCCCTATTTAATCTATCTCTGGAGAGATTGCCCAGTAGCCTTATTAGGGCCAGGGTGATTAACAAAGACACGCAATTGTGTTGAGGTTGAGCAACCAGTTGTTGGCCAGCGGATGAAAAGGGCTCAGTAAGTCAAGGCTTTGTCTCCATCTACTGGTCACATAGCATCCCTCCACTGTGACATGGCCCTATAAGACACAATGTCTGGATATCTCAATATTATTAGTGCTGTCAAACGAATCAAATAATTTGTTGCGATGAATCGCATTATTTTCAGTAGGTGATTTTAGAATGTGTTCAAATGTTGCCCGTAATACACACTTTTCTGTTTAAAAGCAGTGCATTATGTTATTGACATACTTTGTTGTATTGCATAATGGACAGTGCTAGACTTAAATAAATACAAGTTGTCACTGCCCTGAAATGTCAGCCCCTAACTTACCACAATAACTGGCAGCATCTGTAGCCCATGTAAATCTAAATAGAAGGTTGCTGATCTATAATAGTTATACTATCTCCTACCATTTTTCTCTGGATGAACGCACTAAGTACAATGACTACGATGTAAGGTTACTGTATAAAACACACATCAACCCTCATCTGGAGAGGTACAGGGTGTGCATGCATTTAATCCTCTCTAAATCACACCAAAGCTTGTCAAGGTATTGTCCTTTGATGTTCAGGCTGAAATGTGGTTAGAAAGGAGTTCCGGTGGGGGCCAGTAAACATTAGATTTCCTGAAAGATGGTTAGCAACAACCGAATATAATCAAATGCACAGGTACACTACTTGAATAGGCAATGACATTAGGTAGTCAAGCTGGCAGAGCATGGAAGATGTTTGTCAATTCAACTGTTGTTTTTGTGGAAACTCACCTGGCGACGACATTAATGCTTAGCTTAGAAAAACATTAAATGATGACAAATGACCATGGTACAAGCAAGGTGTTAGCAGTTGGATTCAAGCAACACAGCGTCTCGGGAGCGGTTGGAGAAGAGGCGGTGTGGGGGGCGCGGCTGGCCTTCTGGATCAAAGGGTTTTGGAAAGGATTGGTGTGTGGGGAGCAAGGATAGATAATGCAACTTCCATGCATCCATTGTACTAACGGTGTGTATCCTACCAAGGCGTTGATATGCAGGATTCATAAACTCGTACAGAGTAAACAGGATTCACAACATGAATACACCATTGATATTTGGGAAAACATACCCACCAAGCACTCAGGACAACCGCCAATACAACAACCGATAAACAATCATTGCAGGCAGGTACCGTGTTCCTGACCGCTCTAGATAATGTCATATGCATGGTTCTAAGGCTCAAAAAAGAACATTTAGTATATTAAATTAATCGCACACTTTCCCTTTGAGAGCCGTAAATATTATCTGCAATTATAGTGGAATAATAACATTTTACTATATTGATTTGTCCAGAATTTTCTTACTAAGAAAACCTGCACCCTCCTTTTTACTGTACAGCGAAGACAGTAAGAGACTTTAACATCTAAAGCACATCGACGAACAAATGCAGACAGGTCATGACCTGACAAAGATCCTTTTGCGATTGAAACGTTGTCACTTTGTGTGTTTTTTATTTAGTATCCTTGCTGGATCCTTCTATCATTACCAGTGTCTTTTTTGTCCTGCACCTCATGAGTTGGATGTGCATTGTTTCCTATAATACATTTCTATGTACACAGTTCATAAAATCTCTGGTCATGTGAGAAAATCAGGGTAGGGCATAGTTGGGCCTAATATATGTGCTATGACATGTTTTTACAATATCCAAAAATAGCTGGACGACCAAAAGAAAAAACACAAGCAGTGGGAAGTTGAGGATTGATGGTTCAGAGGGAAACCATTTGCTGAGGTTTCACATGGAGATAATTCGACATATAAATAATCCCCATGTGGTACCTTCCCTTTACAGTACTGACTCCCTCATCTGGTTAAGAGAAGCCACATGTTCAGGGAACACTGAATTATTTTAAACATTTTTCTGGATTCATGCTCAGGTTAGTCCTTTTTTGTTTACATTCACACTTCAGATACATACATTTTGTTGTCGTACGAACATTAACTTATCAGTCACTCCTCTGACTGTTGCCATTTCACAACCTAAAACAAGTAGGTTTAGTGTACGTGTATGTACACTCCATTATATTATTAATTTCCTTTCTTTTATCAAAAATGATTTCCCTATGAATTGATTGATAGGCATTGAATAGATTCAGACAGTACAGATAACAGGGAAAAGCAAGGATTCAGACAGTGATATACAGTGTAGTCCAACAGTGTTCAGACAGTGATATACAGTGTAGTCCAACAGTGTTCAGACAGTGATATACAGTGTAGTCCAACAGTGTTCAGACAGTGATATACAGTGTAGTCCAGCAGTGTTCAGACAGTGATATACAGTGTAGTCCAACAGTGTTCAGACAGTGATATACAGTGTAGTCCAAGAGTGTTCAGACAGTGATATACAGTGTAGTCCAAGAGTGTTCAGACAGTGATATACAGTGTAGTCCAACAGTGTTCAGACAGTGATATACAGTGTAGTCCAACAGTGTTCAGACAGTGATATACAGTGTAGTCCAAGAGTGTTCAGACAGTGATATACAGTGTAGTCCAACAGTGTTCAGACAGTGATATACAGTGTAGTCCAACAGTTTTTAACAGTGATGTAGGTTTGCATTCCAGGACTTGATTCAAGGACAATAGGTTAGTAGTGCAGATTGTAACCCTTAAAGGTGCCCTATCCAATAATAACTCTTACATACCATCAGTTCATGTCATAAAACTCTCTGGCAGAGTGGCAGGACTGACACTATCTCCACTGCTATGGTTGCAAGTAAAACGTAGAAGGCCGGGATGTTCGTACAGGTAGGTGTGTACTTCCTTAATGTGTGTGAGGTGAAGACCAATGACAAGCTTTGTTTGGGTTCATGTAGCCTACTGAACGCACCAGAAACAAAAATATACGGAAGCAATGCAGGCATAAGTCAAACAAGGGTACATTTTGCATTTGATGGCGAGAGCTGAAGTTTGTGTGAACAGTGATGCAGAGTTGGCTACCTTTCTACTTGTAGGTTACATCCCCTAATTTAGCTAGTTGCAAGATAGCCAAGGAAATCTGTGTAAGTTACTATAGGTTGATGATGACGGAGAAACAATTATACTACGTAGAAAATAATTCGATGTTCTTGTTTATTCTATTTGTATTTGCGCTGATTCGTTTTAGGAAGGTTTCCCCAAAGTCTTTGGTCAAGACCAATAAGCTAACGAGCTAAGTTGTGTCTAAACAGACACTCCTTGATTCAATTTTTTGCTTGAAAATAGTGTTACAACCTTGTGTTCTCTGCATAATAATAAGAAAATCTAACATGCATTGTGGGTTCGTTGACTAAACCTTATGCATACTGTAAGCAAATATTGCCCAGAAGAAGTGCAATGCATCTAACTCAATATAGCTCAGTTAAAATTTTGATTGGTTTAGCTATTTTGTTTATAGTGGCGTTACGTTGCATGGCGTTAAGTTGATAAATTGTAGGCTTCCTTTAATAAATCGTAAACTCTCAAATCTGTATTAATTCCCCAAAATAATGTCACCACAGGCTAGATAATCCGTGTTGTCAAAAGAGACGTGGACTCAAGTCCAACTTGAGCAGTGACACTGACAGGAATGACAGGGCCCGGGACAGAATTTAACATTTAGGACCCAAACCACAGGCCAAAAAATTCATCAATACTAATTATATTACTGTCCAAAAAACAGGTCATAAATGTTTTATTGTTTAATGTTTTAATTCCTAACTAGGCCACATTCAAATCCCTTTGTTTTCAACACAGGTATTTAATTGTCACATCTTTTCAATCCATAACCTACTCAGTCCCAATCAGCCATTACCTAAGTGCTACACAAATTTAGACATTCTCTTTTAGATTCTGCTCCTAGTTTTGGTTGCTTGGAGGAAATGTTTTAGCCAGACAGCTACAGTACTGCAGTTATACACATTTATTGATTGAATTTGAAAAGCTGCACTATGTAGGACTTTTTCAGTAAAAAACAACAACAATTACAGCATTTTCATATTACTCACCCGTCAGAAAGTGGTTCCACACCAATGCCTGATAGAGAAACACGTTCCAAATAAAAGAATGAACCTGTTCCAAAGAAGCGCTAATTCGAGTTCAACAACTTTATTCTTAGCCTTGCTAACGTTAGTTTAGGTTTCCTGGTAGCTAGCTACAGAGAGTTGGTCTAAGTCTTCTTTCGCTTTACCTTTTTCGTAGTAGACAAAGGTGGAACAGACTGTTTGTCGTCCTGGTCTCTAGCTGCCATTATAGTTTCTTACAGCAAGCAAACTTCGCTCCTTACGGCATACTTATGCTATATATAATATCATCCAGGTAAAATGCGTATTAACAAAATAAGCCATGGAGGAAAGCCTGCCTCACAGAAAACAATTGGCTGGAACGGGGTTTGCTGGGAAGTAGAGGCGTGCTCCAAAAATGATAAAATGACAAATCTATCTAGTGCAGCTTTAACAAAGTTATGTTGGCGCTGGTGTCAGGGTAAGCACTCTGATTGGCTGCAGGTGTTAGGGTATCATTGATTGATTTTTACAGAAAAAGGTTTAATCATGCTGCTTTATAAACCAGAAAAGGAACCAGACAGGCCTAGTTCAGCTGGCCCGCAATTAAAAATAATAAATACTGTTACCCTCACCAGACTCAAACCTGGGTCACCTGTGTGAGAGGCACTGCCTTTAACCACTACGCCACAACACTACACACTTACCTATTGGCTAGACACCATTACGCATTGTGTTAAACTAACAATTCTTAATAAGTTTACCTCCACCACAAATGGCGTCTATGTATGGCGTTTGCCACTAGCTGTTTTAACAGCGTATTAGCCAGTAATAGGCTTTACCAGTATCTACTAACTTACTGGAATAGTCATAAGAATTGAGCAATTGCTAGCGAGACTGAACTTTACACTGCCTAAGCAGTGTAATAAAGGTGATGATAACTTTTTCATCAAGTGAAAAGACGAGAGAATCGTGGAATCTACCATAAATATTCACACTACTGTATAACCGTAAACAGTTTCAGTTTAGGCTTACCCTGAATGTTGTAGCCAGCTAAGTTTCTGTCTATCCTGACCCAAAAAGCATGCCCAGGTGCAAACTTCGAAAATCCACAAGGAATAGTCGCAATATAACCGTGAACAGTGTTATTGCGGCCCACAATAAAAATGTATAAGTCATTGTTCTCACTAGATTAAAACTCAGGTCTTCCACATGAGGCGCTGTCTTTAACCACTACACCACGACACTACACGTTTCATCAGTCGCTAGACACCAGTGAGCATTGTGTTAAACTGACTAACGTTTCTTATTAAGTTTACCTGCACCACAAATAGCGTCTATGAACTGTATGGCTTTTGCCACTGGCCGTTTTAACAGGTTATCAAGGGGTACTCAGTCAGTCAGTCAGTCACTCACTAACTCAGTACGAGACATTCGCTCTTCTTGGCAAGTTCCGCCTACGCTGTCTGGCAAAAAACAGAAAATAGTAAAAAACATGAATCCCTTCATCAATGCAATTCTTCTGTTTAATAACTGTTAACTTTCTCAATAGTACTGAATACTAACATTGACTGACAAATGAATAATAATATTTAAGCCCACCAAATGGGGCCCCCCCAGGCCTGGGCCCGGCACAACATTCATGGTTGTTGTCCCCTGTCGGCATCACTGACTCCAGTCACATTTTGAGACTTGGTGAAAAGAGAACTCTTGCAACTCGACTTTGACTTGAACATCTGTGACTTAACTTGGACTTGAGCTGCATGACCCGAGAGACATGTTCAGATTTTCCAAACACGTTCCTCTCATCCTCTCTCGCCTCAAGTCTGATCGCACTGCCGAAGGCTCACAGAGCTAGTATTCCATGTTCTCAACACGCATCCGTTGGGTTTGGAATGGGGAAAACAACACAACAATACTCAACTCTAATTAGATTTTTTTCAGTGTCGCTCAAACTAGGGCTAGAATTCAGCTGTCAATGTTAGGTCATCAATTCGGATGTGATTGAGAACTAGCGTTCAGCGTATTTGGTTTGGTTCTGAGAGTTGTTACATTTGGATTCAAGGACTATGTCATGGTGGGAAGAAAATGACAGCAGTATGCAAAACATGCAAAACTAAAATTACTGATGCGATAGCCACAACGTCTGTCTTTGTGAGACTCCTGAAATCACACAAAGTGTAACACTTGTCGTGGTGTAGTGTTGGAGGGAACCAGGCGCAGGCAGATATCACGTTCGTTGGTTTATTAAAACAAACAACAAACCGAACACGAACGGAAAACAATAACTACTCTACTGAATGAAAATAAAAGTGCGCAACAATGCGTCTTAACAACTAACATACAAACAGTAGCACAAACAACACTCACCAGCATACAGACAGCAACAGCAACAATGATCCACAATGTGGGGAGCAGAGGGGAAACATATATACACATACAAACGAGCTAGATTGGGACCTGGTGTGGAAGATGGGAAACATGTGACAGTCCGGGATGTGTTCGTGAGAATATGGGAACTTGTGGAAATATGGCACGGTGGCGCTGCTGCTCACCGCACCATGACACAAAGACAGGTAAGAATGACATTACAGCGGTGCTGTGCCTATCTAGCTAGCTAATGTGAGGTAATGTCTGAATGAAATACTGTTGAAATAATGTGAGCAAAATGGGGAGATGGGAAACAAAATTATTTTCAAGGAATTTCCTGGTGATTACTTCAGCAACAGTCGGATTTATGCAGTACATTCCACAATTTACATTTACCAATTTGATTCCCCTCTCCTCATTTGTTGGGCTCATTATTTCTGGTAATATTCTCCATTTTATTTGCATGCAATGGCTCCCCCGGCCCTGGCATTTATTTTGTCAGAGAGCATTTACATTTTGTTTTTAACATACTTACATGTTACAATTAAAAATGTCTTAGATCTAAAAACAAAGACAATTTGACAATGTATAAAATATGGAGGATTTTTAGGGACTTTCTTAAATAAATATATACACCATGAAATAATTATATATAAATGGAACTATATAATTTAAATGATAAATAAAATAAGAAATGAATAAGAAACAAGAAGGAATCAATGTTGTTGCCCTGGCTGGATTCGATTTGGCATTTATAATGTGACAGACTGTCTTTAACCACTACGCTATTTAAACAGCGGGTGTAGGTGCACATGATACGTGTGTAGAGACGTGGTTTCTGTTGACTTCTTGCATTGTCAAACCAATTAGTCGAAACTCCACGGTTGTCGAAACTAGTTCTCTACATTAGTTAACATCCAAACCAACAACAGGTATAACAGGATCGCTACACTACATTCAACACGTTATATTAGAAAGAGATTATTGTAGATGGCTAGGTAATAGCTATACAGTACCTATAATGAAAACAATGACTCCAATCACTCCATGGCTGGTTTGATTCTTGAGAAAACAATGAGAGTTAAATAGCTAACCACTACACCATGTGAACTACGCTATGTAAATTCGTTGTCATGGCAGTTTTTTCAGAAAGTCGCATGGAAATATTGTCTGTAGTGGGTTGCATTTTTTTAGCCATTTTTATTGTTTTGACCATGAGGCACACTAAAACTGAGAACAAGTTTAAATAAAAGCTGTAACATCCCAATCTACTGTCTAGCCTGGTTCCCTTCTGCACATCTATCGTGCTACTACCAGTTACTTGCTATGATTGTTTCCCCTCCCCAAATTAATTCATTGGTAGAGGTTCAATCAGATGTGTTGTCTGCATTTAGAAGTATTAATGCACACAAGGCTGCTGGTCCTGATGGCGTCCTCGGGCATGTGTTCACAGCATGTGCTGGGCAGCTGGCCAAGGTCTTTACTGACATGTTCAACCTGTCACTGGCCCAGGCAGTTGTCCCCACATGCTTCAAGACCGCAACCATTGAGCCAGTGCTGAAGCAGTCGACCGAGTCTAGCCTGAATGACTTCCGACCTGTTGTACTCACACAATCATGAAGTGCTTCGAAAGACTGGTCCTGGCCTACTCTAAGTTCTGCCTTCCTCAACACTGGATCCCTACCAGTTTACCTACCGATCGAACAGGTCTACAGAGGATGCCATCACCACAGCTTTACATTCTGCCCTGACCCACCTGGACAAAACCAACACCTATGTGAGAATGCTGTTCATAGACTTTAGTTCAGCATTCAATATGGTCATCCCCTCTTAGATGGTCAATAAACTCCCTGACCTGGAGATCAGCCACTCTATGCAACTGTACTTTGGACTTCATAAGCAACACCCCAGTCTGTCAGTTTAGACAACTTCACGTCTTCCACCCTGATCCTGAACACTGGTGTTCCACAAGGCTGAATGCTGAGCACCCTCCTGTACTCCCTCTTCACCTAAGACTGCGTTCCTGTACACAGTTCCAACACCATCATCAAGTTCTCAGATGACAACGGTGGTAGGCCTGATCAGTGACAATGACGAGTCAGCCTACAGGGAGGAGGTGAAGCACAAGGCAGCAAGGTTCACTGACAACAACCTGGCCCTCAATACAAAGAAAACCAAGGAGCTCATTGTAGATTACAGGAAGTCTAAAGGCTGCAGTCATGCCCCATTTCTGATCGATGGTATTGAGGTGGAGCGTGTGCCCAGCTTCAAATTTCTGGGTGGCCACATCTCTGAGGACCTCTCATGAACCTTCAACACCTCAACCCAACCGCAGCAGCGCCTATAGTTTTTGAGGAGGCTGAAGAAGGCCTGTCTGGCTCCCAAGATCCTTGTGAACTTCTACCACTGAACAGTCAGGAGAATTCTGACCAATTGCGCCACAGTGTGGTTTGACGGATGCGCCGTGGCCAACTGGAAAGCCCTGCAATGGGTGGTGAATACTGCCCAGCACATCACTGGTGCCCAGCTCCCAGCCATCTCAGACCACCGCACCAGCAGGCTCAGGAACAGTTTCTTTCCAACTACTGTAACCCTGCTGAACAGCAGTAAACATACACACCTGCCCCTCGCCTCCCAGGGACCTTGTTGCACTACTCTGGATACTACTGGACTCTGACATTGCTTTGCAAAGTCTGATAAGGACGTTTTCAGTTGTTACACATACATATCTACCTGGGGAAACTCATTGCTGCTATTCCTGCATTTCAGTTGCACATGCTATTATGCACCTTCAATTTGCCTTCATTAAACATGTTTAACATGTAAATTATATAATAATATTTACCTTTTTATTTAATTATTTTGTGGTGTATATACAGTGGGGATACAAGTAATTGAAACACTGCCGATTTTGCAGGTTTTCTTACTTACAAAGCATGTAGAGTGTCACGGCTTTGGTTGAGGGAGCAAGGAGGAACCGGAGAAGGTGTGGCGGATGAAGATTTTTATATAGTTCAATCGAACAAATAAACAGAATGAGCGTTTTGCAAAGCGCACACAGCTCTGACATGAGGTAGAGAACAATCACACACAAAGACAGGGGGAGCAGAGGGAACATATATACCGGGGGAAACAGCGATGATGATGAACAGGTGCACTAAACGAGACACAGGTGAAATGTATGATGAGACGGTGGTGTCAGAAAGCCGGTGACGTCGACCGCCGGGGCACGCCCGCTGCAGGGGGAGGTGAACCAGCAGAGGTCGCAGTTGTCACAGTACCCCCCCCCTGACGCGCGGCCCTAGCCGCGCGACGACACCGGCCTCGGGGCCGACCCGGGGGGCGCGGAGCAGGGCGATCCGGCCGACGCTGGTGGAAGTCGCGGACAAGGACGGGAGCCAGGACGTCCTTCACCGGAACCCAGCTCCGCTCCTCCGGGCCGTACCCCTCCCACTCCACGAGGTACTGGAGGCCCCCCGCCCGGCGCCTCGAGTCGATGATGGAGCGGACAGAGTACGCCGGGGCCCCCTCGATGTCCAGAGGGGGAGGGGGAACCTCCCGCACCTCACACCCCTGAAGGGGACCATCCACCACCGGCCTGAGGAGAGACACATGGAACGAGGGGTTAATACGGTAGTTGGGGGGAAGGCGTAACCGATATGTTACCTCGTTGACTCTCCTCAGGACTTCAAAGGGCCCCACAAACCGCGGGGCCAGCTTCCGGCAGGGCAGGCGGAGGGGCAGGTCCCTGGACGAGAGCCAGACCCGGTCGCCCGGCCGATACACTGGGGCCTCCCCGCGGCGGCGGTCCGCAGAGGTCTTTTGACGGCGGACAGCGAGCCGGAGGCGGGATTGTACTGCCTCCCATGTGCCCGCTGCCCGCCGGAACCAGTCGTCCACCGCAGGGGTACCGGTCTGGCTCGGCGTCCAGGGCGCCAGGACCGGCTGGTAGCCCAGGACGCACTGGAAAGGCGTCACGCCCGTGGAGGAGTGGTGCAGAGAATTCAGTGCATATTCTGCCCACGGCAGAAACTCTGCCCACTCCCCCGGCCGGTCCTGGCAGTAGGACCGGAGGAACCTACCCACTTCTTGGTTTACCCGTTCCACCTGCCCGTTGGACTGGGGATGGTAGCCCGAGGTCAGGCTGACCGAGATCCCCAGGTGCTGCATAAATGCTTTCCACACCCTAGACGTGAATTGGGGACCCCGGTCAGACACGATGTCCTCAGGCACCCCATAGTGCCGGAAGACGTGTGTAAACAGGGCCTCCGCGGTCTGTAGGGCAGTAGGAAGGCCGGGCAGAGGCAAGAGGCGGCAGGACTTCGAGAACCGATCCACAACGACCAGGATGGTGGTATGGCCCTGGGAAGTGGAGAGATCCGTCAAAAAATCAACAGAAATGTGGGACCATGGTCGTTGTGGAATGGGCAAGGGGTGCAACTTGCCCACAGGTAGGTGCCGGGGTGCCTTACTCTGGGCGCACACCGAGCAGGAAGAGACGTATACCTTCACGTCCTTGGCTAAAGTGGGCCACCAGTACTTACCGGCCAGGGCGCGCACTGTTGGCCCGATGCCAGGATGACCGGAGGAGGGAGATGTATGCGCCCAGTAGATGAGGCGGTCGCGGACAGACGCCGGCACATACGTACGGCCCTCAGGGCATGTGGGCGGAGAGGGCTCGTCGCGCTGCGCTCCGGCGATGTCCGCGTCCAGTTCCCATACCACCGGTGCCACGATGCATGACTCCGGGAGCACGGGAGCATCATCCACTGGCCTCTCCTCCGTGTCATGCTGGCGGGACAGCGCGTCAGCCCCGACGTTCTTACTCCCCGGCCTGTAGGTAAGAGTAAACACAAACCGGGTGAAAAACATAGCCCACCTTGCCTGGTGAGGGGTCAGCCTCCTCGCTGCCCGCATGTACTCCAGGTTCCGGTGGTCAGTCCAGACGAGGAAAGGGTGTTTAGCCCCCTCTAACCAGTGCCTCCACGCCGACAGAGCTCGAACCACGGCCAGCAGCTCACGATCACCTATGTCGTAGTTCCGCTCCGCCGCACTGAGCTTCTGGGAGAAGAAGGCACAGGGACGGAGCGTGTTACGACACCCCGTCCGTTGGGAGAGGATGGCACCGAGCCCACAATCGGACGCGTCCACCTCCACAATGAACTGGAGCGACGGGTCGGGATGGGCCAGGACCGGAGCGGTGGTGAAACGGTGTTTCAGTTCCACAAACGCCCGCTCCGCCTCCACGGTCCACCGCAACCGGGTCGCCCCCCCATTCAGAAGGGAGGTGATCGGAGCCGCGACCTGGCTAAAGCCCCGGATAAACCTCCTGTAGTAGTTAGAGAAGCCTAAGAAACGTTGCACGTCCTTAACCGTGGTTGGGGTCGGCCAATTACGCACGGCGTCAATGTGAGGCTCCTCCATAGCCACACCTGTGCTTGAAAAGCGATATCCCAGGAAGGACACAGACGACTGGAAAAACAGACACTTCTCGGCTTTCACGTACAGGTCATGCTCCAGCAGTCGAGCCAGCACTCTGCGCACTAACGAGACATGTTTGGCGCGGGTGGCAGTGAATATCAAGATGTCATCAATATACACTACCACTCCTTCGCACAACAAGTCCCGGAATACGTCGTTGACGAAGGACTGGAAGACTGAAGGAGCATTCATCAACCCGTACGGCATCACTAAATACTCGTAATGGCCGGACGTGGTACTAAAGGCAGTTTTCCACTCGTCTCCTTCCCGGATACGCACCAGGTTTTAGGCACTCCTGAGGTCTAATTTAGTGAAAAAGCGGGCCCCGTGCATCCTCTCCACCTCCGCAGAGATCAAAGGGAGAGGGTAGCGGAACGGAATGGTGATCTTGTTCAGCGCCCGGTAATCGATGCACGGGCGCAAACCACCGTCCTTCTTTTTCACAAAAAAGAAACTCGAGGAGACCTGTGACTTGGAGGGCCTAATGTAGCCCTGTTCCAACGCTTCCGTAACGTAGGCGTTCATAGTCTCTGTTTCGGTGCGGGACAGTGGATACACGTGACCCTTCGGGAGTGCGGCTCCGTCAACGAGGTCTATCGCACAATCCCCCAGCCGGTGTGGTGGCAACACAGCAGCCTTGGCCTTGGAGAAAACCGTAGCCAAGTCCCTGTATTCGGGGGGAATGGGCACGGCGGGCGCACTGTCTGGACTCTCCACCGAGGTCGAGCCAACGGAAACACCCAAACACCTACCCTGGCACTTCCGCGACCACCCCGACAGACGTCGACTAGACCAAGAGATGACAGGGTCATGTAGGGACAACCAGGGGAAACCTAAAACGACTGGGAACGTGGGTGAGTCGATCACGTGAAATGAAATGGTTTCACTGTGTCGGTTGTCGGTAACCAGGAGGAGGGGAACAGTGCAACTTGTGACCAGACCTGACCCTAGTGGCCGGCTGTCTAGAGCTCTCACGGGCAGGGGGGTGTCGAGGGCCTGGAGGGGTATGTGCGACCGCAGGGCAAAAGACCTATCCATGAAATTCCCGGCTGTGCCTGAGTCTACCAGCGCCTTACACCGGGCAAGCAGCGGAAAGCCGGGGAACCTAACAGGGACAGTGCACATAGAGAGGGAAGAGGTTAGTGGCGAATGTGCATGTGCTACCTGGGGTGATGCGGAAGTGCCATGCCTGTCGCCTCTCGACTCAGGGAGGGAGGTGCGGTGTGGTGCAGTAAGACGGCCTCGTTGCCCCCTGGAGGCACTCCGCACCTGTCCTCCCCGACGTCTGCCCGGCAGTGCAGCCGCCCCCAATTCCATGGGGACGGCGGTGTCGGGTTGGTAGGGTTGGTAGGGTGGAACGGACGGGCCTCTTCTGGGACGTCCTCGGGCAGCCAGCAGGTTGTCGAGACGGATGGACATGTCAACCAGCTGGTCGAGGGAGAGGGACACGTCTCGACAAGCTAGCTCCCTCCGGACGTCCTCGCGAAGGCTACAACGGTAGTGGTCGATCCGAGCCCGTTCGTTCCACCCCGATCCCGCTGCCAGGGTCCGGAACTCCAGTGCGAACTCCTGCGCCGACCTCGTCCCCTGCCGAAGGTGGAACAGCCGTTCACCCGCCTCTCTTCCTTCGTGCGGGTGGTCAAACACGGCTCGGAAGCGGCGGGTGAACTCGGCGTAGCTGCCCTGGGTGGGCTGCTCGGTGTTCCAGACGGCGGTGGCCCACTCCAGGGCTTTTCCGGAAAGGCAGGAGACGAGCGAGGTGATCTTCTGAGCCTCGGTCGGCGCAGGGTGCATCGCCTGGAGCGCGATGTCCAGTTGCAATAGGAATCCCTGGCAGCGGTCCGCCGCCCCGTTGTAATCCCTAGGCAAGGGTAGATGCAACGGCCCCATGGCTGGCGACGAGGCTGGGGCAGGCGGAGAGACGGCCGGTGTTGCGGGGTGCTGCTGACTCAGCTCTAGGCGCTGCACCGCTTTTAGAACGTTGTCCATCGCGGCGCCTAGGCTGGCCAGCATTGTTGAATGCACCTGGACCGCCTCCGCAACACCGACCTCGCCTGTGGCTCCTTCGGGCTCCATATCCTTGCTGTATTCTTTTAGGTGTGTGATTCTGTCACGGCTTTGGTTGAGGGAGCAAGGAGGAACCGGAGAAGGCGTGGCGGATGAAGATTTTTATATAGTTCAATCGAACAAATAAACAGAATGAGCGTTTTACAAAGCGCACACAGCTCTGACATGAGGTAGAGAACAATCACACACAAAGACAGGGGGAGCAGAGGGAACATATATACCGGGGGAAACAGCGATGATGATGAACAGGTGCACTAAACGAGACACAGGTGAAATGTATGATGAGACGGTGGTGTCAGAAAGCCGGTGACGTCGACCGCCGGGGCCCGCCCGCTGCAGGGGGAGGTGAACCAGCAGAGGTCGCAGTTGTCACATAGAGGTCTGTCATTTTTATCTTAGGTACACTTCAACTGTGCGAGACAGAATCTAAAACAAAACCACATTGTATGATTTTTAAATAATTAATTTGCATTTTATTGCATGATCTACCAACCATGCATGACCTACACTCACCTAAAGGATTATTAGGAACACCATACTACTATGGGTATTGGTATTGAATTATTGCATTGCAGCATACCAGTGTGCCTATTTCTTTAATTGTCCTCATAAGGGACCTGACCTGACACTATTTCACAAGTAGCCCACTCTTTCAAAAGCATAGAGTACCTTAACAGCAATTCTGAGGTGCTGCTGAGGGAATGATCCGTTAACGTTGACTCCTTGGCTTATCATTTCAGATTGCTCATATCCAACACATTGAATACAAAATATAAGTCTCAGTTGACAGCTAAGCAACCCCCAAACTAGCAAAAAATGCTTCTTTTATGGCCAAATAGCCCTTTTGGAACACTTTCTCTAAGAGTGTATAATGGCTTTTGGTGCAGTCGGTCTTACATTTGCCACCATCAGCACTCTTTTTCTTCTTCTATTCTTCTTCTATCCTTTTATTGTTCTTGTGTTATTATAAGTCTATAAGTCTTCTTCTATTTTTGTTCTTTTATTATTAATCTTATGTTTTTCTTCTTTTATTCTTCTTTTGTTGTACTTGCAAATAGCAGCATAGTAGCAATCAGGTCTGTGAGATGAGACTCTACGCTCTCTCATTTTCTCAGCAATGTTCTGGTTACTTGGGGGCCTCTTTTATATAAATAACAACCTTATATACACACATTTTGGATGCATGGTTAATACTGTTTTTAAATGCTATTGCAGTGTTATTATACACTCACCTAAAGGATTATTAGGAACACCATACTATTACTCTGTTTGACCCCCTTTCGCCTTCAGAACTGCCTTAATTCTACGTGGCATTGATTCCACAAGGTGCTGAAAGCATTCTTTAGAAATGTTGGCCCATATTGATAGGATAGCATCTTGCAGTTGATGGAGATTTGTGGGATGCACATCCAGGGCACGAAGCTCGCGTTCCACCACATCCCAAAGATGCTCTATTGGGTTGAGATCTGGTGACTGTGGGGGCCATTTCAGTACAGTGAACTCATTGTCATGTTCAAGAAACCAATTTGAAATAGTTCGAGCTTTGTTACATGGTGCATTATCCTGCTGGAAGTAGCCATCAGAGGATGGGTACATGGTGGTCATAAAGGGATGGACATGGTCAGAAACAATGCTCAGGTAGGCCGTGGCATTTTAACGATGCCAAATTGGCACTAAGGGGCCTAAAGTGTGCCAAGAAAACATCCCCCACACCATTAAACCACCACCACCAGCCTGCACAGTGGTAACAAGGCATGATGGATCCATGTTCTCATTCTGTTTACGCCAAATTCTGACTCTACCATCTGAATGTCTCAACCGAAATCGAGACTCATCAGACCAGGCAACATTCTTCCAGTCTTCAACTGTCCAATTTTGGTGAGCTCGTGCAGATTGTAGCCTCTTTTTCCTATTTGTAGTGGAGATGTGTGGTACCCGGTGGGGTCTTCTGCTGTTGTAGCCCATCCGCATCAAGGTTGTGCGTGTTGTGGCTTCACAAATGCTTTGCTGCATACCTCAGTTGTAACAAGTGGTTATTTCAGTCGAATTTGCTCTTCTATCAGCTTGAATCAGTCAGCCCATTCTCCTCTGACCTCTAGCATCAACAAGGCATTTTCGCCCACTGGACTGCCGCATACTGGATGTTTTTCCCTTTTCACACCATTCTTTGTAAACCCTAAAAATGGTTGTGCGTGAAAAACCCAGTAACTGAGCAGATTGTGAAATACTCAGACCGGCCCGTCTGGCACCAACAACCATGCCACGCTCAAAATTGCTTAAATCACCTTTCTTTCCCATTCTGACATTCAGTTGGGAGTTCAGGAGATTGTCTTGACCAAGACCCCACCACTAAATGCATTGAAGCAACTGCCATGTGATTGGTTGATTAGATAATTGCATTAATGAGGAATTGAACAGTTGTTCCTAATAATCCTTTAGGTGAGTGTAGCTGCTGATTTCAAATTAATCTATAGTCTATAATTAATGGTAGGTTTATTTGAACAGTGAGAGACAGAATAACAAAAAAAAAAAAATGGTGGAGAGCGCTGTCTAACACGTCGGTCCACAATCTCCCATTGCTTGTTGTTGCTTATGGTTCATCCTATGTATAGCATACTGAGTTTTGCCTTAAAAGCACTGTGTTATGAAATGTAGGTTAGGTGTATATCAGGGATACACGTTTTTCTCATTATCCAAAAAGACTAGGCCTACATGCCCAGACATAGGCTAGTTTTGTTTTCAATCAACCGTGTTTGACATTTAAATAAAATGTTTTTCCAACTGCTTGTGAAGTAAACTTGCGAAGATGAAAAACGTGTCATTGAGCCTATCATTTTATCTGTAGACTAGAGCCCACCACATTGCTGGATATGTTATGTTCAACATTGCAGGTTCTCTTTGATGAATCACTTAACCTAGAATGAATAAGTTAACCAAGTATTTTGATAGGCTTTTTTTTCTTTTACCAACTCAGTTGGTATGTGCTTTGTAAACTCATCAATTTAGCATTATTTAACAAATATCCTATACAAAATACAAATGTGATAATTCAACAATACGAGTTGCAATGGTAAAGAAAAGACTATATAATGGTCGAATGTTAAAAATAGTGACAAAATCCATTAAATGTCCATTAAAATAAACAAAGACGAAAATAGATACTTTAAAATAAATTGCTATTTTCTGACTGAATCAATTCCTATTTTCGTATACGTATTGTTAGTTGTACCCAGAGCCGTTGAAAAAGAGAATTGCGACACACTATGATCTCGCCGCCACGCAGTCACGTGGTTTATGTCGCTCTCAACAGTTCCAAACAGAGCTGCGCTGTCAACCAGTTTGAATGAGTTTAAGCTGGACTGACAGCAGCAGCTATATTTGCAGCAATGATAGGTAAATATTGACGCATAATGTACATTGATTATTATGTTTATGCTAACATTAAATAAATACAATATACTGTTTTGGGGGGGGAGTGTGACGGAAACAGCATTAATACGTTTTTGTGTTTAATTTTGGAGGGAATGGACTCCCATAACGTAGAATACATTTACAGCAACGACTATATTTGCAGCAATGTTTGTTAAATATTAACTTCATGAAATGAAACCGGAGATATAATTACTGAGTTAATTAACTATGTTCCTAAATACGACCCATAACTGTTAATGGGATTGATTTCAGTATGGCCAATATACCCATTCATCCTTCCTTAATCATAGACTAAACCATGTATCAGAAAACACACACACACAAAAAATTTGTATAATACATCCATACGATATGATGTACACATTGTATAGACTAGTATAGGCCTACTCCTAAGTATAAATATGTACACAACTAACCCTAATGCATAATATATAAATTGTGTATATATATATATATATATATATATATATATATATATATATGTATGTATATACACATACACACACACACATATACATTTGCATACATAAAGTCCAGAGCACCTGCTGTCATTTTCCTGCATATCCAGGTCTCTTGGCCTATTTTCTATGTCGGAGGTACATCTTTTTGCCCCAAATCTTCAATGACAGCCACTTCTGACCAGACTTCTCCAGACAATAGATGGGTGTACCAGGGTTTAACTGTTTTCAGCAGCTCTGACCTGATGGCACTGCTAAACATCTTCTGAAAACAAGGGATGATTCTGTTTGTGGGGTAATCTGTCTTTCATCTTCTGCAGCAAGTTTTTCTTTGGATGATCACTACGGTCCTCAACATTGTCAGTTTATTTGTGCTTCTGTAAAAGAGCTTGGACAGCACATCTGAAAACGGCTGTCTGCCTTTTTTGTAGTGCTCAGTATAACTTTTGACAGTTAATGGTCTTATCCAATGTTGTTAGCCAGTTAACTAAAACTGGCTACATAAAACAAAACTACTGACTAGATTCATGAGAGGTCGGAAAATGTGTTTAATAGTCAAAATTACAATAATTTCATCAATTTACCAGCGAGCGTACTTCGGAAGCTCCTAATATTAATGGTCTTCATTGCTGGAACTATCAGTGTTTGGAACTATTGGCTGCTGCACGACACAAGTTACTTCCGCATTCCAAAGTTCCTATGGCGGTATATGGGAGTGTCGCAACTCTCTTTTTCAACGGCTCTGACCTAGCCATTAATGGATTTTTCAATTTTGCTCATTTTGCTACATTGACTTTGGAAAGTATTCAGTTTCTCCGCATTGTGTTGTGTATTTAATTTATAACTGATTAAATGAAAATCACATCAATCTACACAGAGTACCCCATAATGACACGGTATTCAGACATATTCAGACCTTCTGACACTCCATGCCACTCCACATTAAGCTCAGATGCATCCTGTTTCCTGGGACTGATGTTGAGATATCTCTAGAACCTGATCTGTAGTCCCTCTGTTGCAGGATGTCAGAGTTTCTCTGCAGAGATGGGAGAACGTGCCAGAAGGACAACCATCTCTAAAGCACTCCATTAGTCAGGTCTTAATGGTATAGTCCAGGGAAAGGCAAACGTTTTGGCTCAAGGGTCATATTGGGATTTGAAAGTAAATAGAGGGCCATATTTGTTTTGTAGTTTGTAATTATAAATGATATGCAGGCCAGATGAATTATTTAAAACATTTACACAGTAGGTCCAGTATAATGTCTCTGAGAGCATGAGCAAAAAGATTATCTGGGAGGATGAGACCAAAAATTATTAGGTCTGAATACTAAGAAATACTTCTGGCGACAACAAGGTGATGCTAGTTCACAAACTGGGTCAAGAATGAATCTGCCATCACAACAACGAGCCGAAGCATATAGCCAAGACAACACTGGAGTCTGTGAATGTAAGACATGGGCGACCAGGGGGAGTATATGTACATAAACTCATGAGGGGATATCTACCAGGTGTGTGTGAAGGCTAGACTAATGGAATGATGAAAGGAGGAACGGTAGTGGCCAGAAGGCTAAAGCCTCCCCAAACAAGGAGAGAAGGGAACTTCGGAGGAAGTTGTGACACCAAAACCTGAACAGGTCAAGCAAACACATGCAATCACAGGGTTCATTTCATTAAAATAATACATTTTATATTGTAACAATTAATTCCCTCAGCCTCCAACATTCAGAATTCATAGATTCTATGTCACAACACAGAATTCAAGCCAAAATTCCAAACTCATTATGACCTCATAATTAGGTTAGATAACAAGTTACATAACCAAAGACAAGAAGACACTACTCCCATTCAATACTATACTTCTTTAGTGATTATAGCCTACTTCTGAAACTGTATCTGATTATAGCCTAATTCTTAATTCTTAAATCTGTAATTGGTCGGAATTTGAATAGAATAGACTGAATCTATTTCAGTGAAAGACTGAAACCACTGAGCAGGTGAGTCTGAAATATATATGTGAAATAATTTCTGATATAAATTAATTTGAAATCAGCAGGTTGTTGGCATATACTCAAGAAACATGACTAGAGTGTAGAAAATAGATGAAGAGTAGGAATAATTTAAGTTGGACAGCTGGTTTGGTCAAACAGGAAAAGGTAATAATTGAAGAAAAAAATATTAATTCTCTCTCCAAACAGTGGTCAGCGAGAGGGAGACAGAGATGATGGAAAGTGAGGAAGTGAAGAAATGCAGTGAGATGGAGGGACAAGAGAAAGACAGACAAAGAGAAATGGAGGGGCTGGTGAGATTGAGAAAGGAGATTGGGACTTGCAACAAGATGGATGATATAATGGATGAACAAAAGGTACAGAATAGAGTGAAATTGGCCACATTAGAGAAGGGGATTGTGGACTGCACAAGGATGTTAGCTGAGAATGAAAGGGAGAGAAATATTTTAAAGGAACAGAGAGAAAGCTTAGTGGCAGACAAAAAAAAGATAGAACTCCAAATGACAAACCTGAAGATGCAGAACATACTGAGGTTGGGCAAAATAGGAAAGTTGACAGTTAAGAACACAAGACTGTTAGCTGAGAATGAAAAGGCCAGAGATGTGTTAGAGAAAGAGAAAGAAAACACAGCAGCAGTCAGACAAACATTGCTGCACAAGATAGCAGAGGAGGAATTTGTGTACCTGGCCAAGGTGGAGACGGGGACAGTGGAGATCAACAGACTGTCAGATGAGAATGAAAAGGTGGACAGGGTCAGAGAGAGGAACAGATGGAAGTATATCAGAAAGGGTTTGGAGACAGCATTGGCCAAAGCAGAACAGGACAAGAATCAGACCCTAGAAGCCTGGAAGAAGGAAAGGGGGGCATGGGCCAGGGTCACCGCTTGTCTGCAAAGTCTCTGGGATCAACGAGGAGAAAGATGGATGAAGGAGAAGGAGGAGGTGAAAGAGAAGAGCACACAGGCAGCAGCTAATTGGATGACTGAGCTGAGAGAGAAGGAGAGACTGATAGATGCTCTGGAAAGAGAAAAGATGATGCTTCTGAGCCAGCATGAAGATGAGAAGAGGGGATGGGAGATGGAAAAGAGTGAAATGGAAAAGGAGAGGTTGGTGCTTACAGGAGAGTGGGATAGAAAGAACAGTGAAATGGAGAAAATGAAAAAGGAGAAAGACAGATGGGTGATAGAAAAGAAAGATATGTTGGAGAGGATGAAGGATGCCCACATTCAGATGTATCACATGCAGACTGTCCTGAGGTTCAGAGAGCAAGAGCAGACACAGGTACAGTACTCCATTTAACCAGTCAAAGTTCAGGAGGTCACATGTCACCTAAGGGTCAAACTATCATATTCAGTAGATTAAGTTATCTTCACACTGGAGGAGTGATATTAATATTTCAGAAGACTATTTAACATACAGTTTGGGCTTTCTCTTTCAGAAGGAAACTAAGAAAGCCCAGGAAGCAAAGGAGAAGCAGGAGGAAAAGGAAAGGAAAGAAAGAGAGATCCTGGAGAAAAAGAAAGAGAAAGAGATGCTCAGAGCCCAAACATTTGAATATAAGGTCAAAGTGAGGGAGAGTAAGGAGAGGGTGAAAGCCCACCTGGATGAGGTGTCAAGGCAATATGACCAAAGGAAACACAAGGAGAAGGAAAGAAAAATGGTGTTGGAAATGGCATATGGCAAAGAACATTTGAAAAACATTCAAAAGTAAATGGTTGACATTCATTTAATAAAACAACATGAGCATTTTAATTATTTGTATGTGTTCATTGCTATGTGGACAAATAAAAGTGCAAATGGTTTCTGGATATTACAATCCATGTTAACTTTACTGAGAGACATAATATTTTAAGTACTATATTTATCATCCTCACTCAGAATTGCTTATTGAAAGTGGTTCCCATTACATGAGAAATGTTGATATTTGCATGTGAATGTTATGAGTTACCTTCACCACTTTAATATTGTCCCTTTTTACATTGTGTCATACACCCATGGCTGAGTGATTAACACAAACATGGATTTATGTGACAGGGGAATATTTAGATATGTTTAAATCCAGACGTCATTTTAAATGGATTCTGATGTAATATGATTTGGTGTGTTTGGGTGTGTTTTCCAACATGATTAAAATATGTGCATTTTTGTAGTAATACATGCATTGTAGTCAATGGCAATTTGTGATGTTGTAAAATGTATCTTCCCCAAACCAACCTCTCAACTCTACTAACTTGCTCAGATTGCCCTCCATTGTCATGTGTTGCAGAAGAAAGTCAGAAGGTGAATTTCTAAAGAGTGGTAAGAGGATTGATAAACCCATCAACTTTGAGACACACTTTGACTTGTACTATATAATGCAAAACATTTCTACATTTTCCGCTCTCCATAACAACCAAAACAAATAGTTTAAATATAGATACAGGGAAATGTGGATGGAAGATATTCCTATTTGTATTCATCTTTTTGTTAATATTCATGCAGTACAAAATAATTATTAATTATAAAATTCTCAGGTAATTGTACTTTTTTGGAATATTTTCTTACATGCTTACATGATCACTCCTACTCAAAATTGTGCGGGGTTGGGTAGGTTATTTCTTAAATGTAATCTGTTATAGTTACAAGTTACCTGTCCACATTTGTAATCAGTAAAGTAACTTTTTGATTACTCAAACTATTGTAATCTGATTACTCTGGCCAAAAACTGAGTTTGCATTTGACCTTATGGATTATGTATAGTGCCTTTGGAAAGGGTTTCTAAACCACTACTTTCTACTTCAGTATGATTTGGCTATATCTCTACCTTACACACTAAAGGTCTGTCAGATACACAACCATTATGGAAGATTTATGGAAACTTACGTTTGGTATATGACAAAATAACAATGAATAGGCCCTCATTTATGGATCAAACACTATGAGAGACAATTGCTGTTTCGTGGGGCAACTAAATAATTAACAGGTCCGACGGTAATGTCAGAGGACTAGGTCAGAGGACTAGGTCAAAGGGGAAGGTCAGAGGACTAGGTCAGAGGGGAAGGTCAGAGGACTAGGTCAGAGGGGAAGGTCAGAGGACTAGGTCAGAGGGGAAGGTCAGAGGGGAAGGTCAGAGGGGAAGGTCAGAGGACCAGAGGGATCTGTTCATCTCTTTTTTTATTTGTATTCTTTGTTCGGCAAAGATAAACCCCAAGGGCTCTAGGAAGTGGGGTGACCCCTAGGACCCCCTGGGGTAACTCCTATTCAGCCAGGGTCCAGACATCATTCAACAACCTGTGTGTTGGATCTGAGCCTAACCACTGTTTCCTTCAATTGCTGTATGAATAAAGGTTTGATTTGTGTATTCATCATGTTTCATGCAAAGTATTCTAATCTCCAGTGTCAGGGCCACTCTGGTTGCCTGGTGTGTGAGCCTGAGATGGCTACATGTCCTCCACTTCCCACTTCGTCCTTTTTACACCTCTGCTAGCAGCCAGCCCGACACTAGGACAGGTGATTTCTGTAACCAGACCATAACGTCAGTGATTAGAAAGAAGGTGTCATGTGATATCAGTTTAGCTACTCATAGTCAGTCACTTGGTCTGTTAAAAACCTTTCTTAAAGTGACTGCATTCACCACAAAACCAGTCTGGGTTATTTGTTTGTGTTGAATGCAAAGTATTTATTTGATTGTCTGGGTGCCCAGGCACTATGTTGTTACAGCTTAATTTGACTGTTTACCCCTAACTGACAGACCTACAGAGTTACGTCCTCACAATTTGTGTCATACACATACATTCTGAATTTTGATTTGATGCTTCAAGAGATTCTGAATGTCTCCACACAACTCCGCCCCACAGTTGCTATATCTAGCAGACAGGTACACGTGTGTTCAAGGAAGAAGGGAGACAAAATGTCTAAAGCTAGACAAATTGTGATAACATTAATATAAACATTAACTAGCAAGCAATCTTAGACATTTTTCCTATGTTAGTATGATACATTTTGTAATGGCCCACTGCAGTTCTATCTTCTGTGTGTATTGGTTCTAGTTTTCCTGTTTCTATGTTCATTCTCGTTAGTGTAGGTCACAGCGGAGGTATCCATTGGAGGAGTAGGCAACTGCCGGACCGCCAGACCCAGCGAGGTTTGAGGTTGACCTAAGAAGGTGGACTCACTTCAAGAGGCAGGTCAACCAGTTTGTCAGCCACCCTGAGTCACAGGCCCTGACAGACCGGGGCAGGGTGGCACAGGCCCTGACAGACCGGGGCAGAGTGGCACAGGCCCTGACAGACCGGGGCAGGGTGGCACAGGCCTTGTTATGGCTGGATTGGAGGGCCTGGAGTTGGGCCCTCCAGTAAACCAGGACAGAGGAGCGAAGGTCTTATGCAGACTTTCTGGAGGTCTTCAGAGCAACGTGGGGACTCCTGCAGGGCTCAGCTCCATTCATCACCCCCCCGCTTCTCCACCTGCCACAACGCCTCCCTGCTCCACGGCCATCCGCCGCTCCCGTGGCCATCCTGACTGGCATACTGTTCCCTGAATAGGTCTTTGTCAAAAGTACTGGAAAGTGAATCAATCAATCAAATGTATTTATAAAGCCCTTTTTATATCAGCAGTTGTCACAAAGTGCTTTTACAAAACACCCGGCCTAGAGATGAACCTAGAGAGGAGCCAGGCTCATAGGGGTGACCAGTCCTCTTCTGGCTGTGCCGGGTAAACATATTAACAGTGCAAATTGTTATAATTTGGAATTTATTTTGGAAATTATTTTTGGACTTTGGAAATGGACAGCAACGAGTCTATCAAGCCTGGTAATCCGGAGGTGTGAACATTTAAAAAATGCTTTTCTTAGATTTATAAGGATTTATAGTGGAGAAGGAGAACTGACCCTACTCTCCTGACACAATAATATAGTATATCAGACCTTGGGGCTGAGACAAGGGGATCCAGTGACACTGTGGCCCTACCCGGGGGAGGCCCCGGACTGGGCCCAACAGGCAAGAAATCAATCCACCCACATTGCCAAGCATCAACCAAAGGGACACCCACCAACTGCAATCACCCTGAATGAGGGAGGAGTATTGCCAGCAGAGGTCAGCCCTATTGCACAATGTGCGCAACAGAGAGACAACAAAATGTAGTTGAGTCTACATTTGTAACCTTAATTGGCAAATCATTCCACAGTAATGGAGCCCTGCCTCTGGTTACTTGTTTAGAAATTCTAGGTACAATAAAAAGGCCTGCATCTTGCAATCTAAGGTTATGTGTAGGTACAGTATCTCACAGAAGTGAGTACACCCCTCATGTTTTTGTAAATAATTGATTTAATATTTTCATGTGACAGTTTTACATCAAACAACCCACTGGTCAACTGTCCTGTACATGTCACTGACTGACTGTTTTACATCAAACAACCCACTGGTCATATGTCCTGCACATGCCACTGACTGACTGTTTTACATCAAACAACCCACTAGTCATATGTCCTGCACATGCCACTGACTGACTGTTGTACATCAAACATCCCAGTGGTCATCTGTCCTGTAGATGTCACTAACTGTACATGTCACTGATTTAAATGAAACCAGGCTGACATTAGTGAGCCTTTCCTGTTAAAAAAAAAGGTTAAATAAAACAGAAATGTTGATTTAAAAAAAAACAACATATTTCATCGTTTTGATGTCTGCACTATTATTCTACAATGTGGATATTTGTAAAACTAAAGAAATACCCTTGAATGAGTGGATTTGTCCATACTTTTGACTGGTATTGTATATTCATGAATTAAAGATCTTTGCCTTTCATATCTGAGTCCAGCGATAGCACTTGTATTAAAAAAGCTAATTATGAAGACATTATCTCCTGGACAAATCCTCCCTCTGCTGATAATGGAATTACATGAAGAACACTAGATGGCCCAACAAAATCACCACCAGGAAGTTAAATCATTTATACATTCTTGAAAATGGCCTAGTGCTTTTACTGTTATTTTGAAACAGGTTGCAATGACATCATGCCATATATTTGTATCAGTTAGTTCATCTGTGGCTTTTACCTGATGAAAATGGACCACAACTTCAGCAGCTTTGCTCAATGTCTCACTGTTACTTTTTTTAAATACGATTTTTTATTTTTTTCAAAAAAGAACTGATCAGTCAGAATCTAAGAGGATAAAAGATATTAATAGAGGAAAGAGATATTTAAGGTATGAAGATGTCGTTGCAGTTGATTGGATTTTCAGGTTATCTTCTGGATGTATTGTACATTCAATCTGTCCAACATCATGTTCTTCATTAACCTCTTCTCTCCCTGTGTGATGCAGAGTTGTGTGTTAATAGTACTGGGTAGGTTACTTTTTAATGACATCACTGAAGGTTACAACTTTCCTGTCCAGAATTGTAATCAGTAACATAACTTTTGGATAACTCAAGAAATGTAATCTGATTATTGTCAATTACTTATAGATTATTTTCATATTAACAGACATTAAGTGTTGTTAGGTTACTGAGTAAGAACGTAATGACTGTTTTGTATTAAACAATGACTGTTTGCAATATTCTATTAACATTCAACTTCTTTGGTCAAGTTACTGGTAGCTGAACGCAAGTTCAAACCATTGGCGGGAAAACAAGTTATAGAAACTGAGCTTGAAAAAAACTGTGTTGGCCTGAGATTAAATAAAATTATTTTATTCGTTTGACAGCACTGATAATATTGAGATATCCAGACATTGTGTCATATAGGGCCATGTCACAGTGGAGGGATGCTATGTGACCAGTAGATGGAGACAAAGCCTTGACTTACTGAGTCCTTTTCATCCGCTGGCAAACAACTGGTTGCTCAACCTCAACACAATTGCATGTCTTTGTTAATCACCCTGGCCCTAATAAGGCTACTGGGCAATCTCTCCAGAGGCAGTTAGACAAAACACTCTGGTCAAAATAAATGTGACCCATTTATATTGGTAATCTTATGAAAAAGATTATTGTTCCTTATGTAGATGTTTTTCTCACTAAATTGTTAATATGTTTTTGTTACACATCTGTAAGAATAGTCCCAAGGAAACCAGCTTTGGTATCTTGTGGCCATACAACTTTACATTGATGTTTGTTGAATTTTTAAAGGCCAATATATTAAGAAGCATCCATACCCTGTGCTGAGTTGTTACATACATAATATGTATGTAACAACATGCATAACAAAATAATTCAACATATTGGTCTTTTAATGAATAGTAAAAAGGTGTCTGGATGCAGCAGTTGCGAGTGGCAAGAATGTATGTGTGTATATGGGTGAGTGCATGCATTTCTGTGGGTTCCCCCCCTATATTAGTCTCAGTACCCTCTGATTAGAATCTGAGATTTCCTTTGCTAGTGATGTGTGTGTGTGTGTGTCTGTACTTTTACAGTTTCTCTGCTAGTGATGTGTGTGTGTGTGTCTGTACTTTTACAGTTTCTCTGCTAGTGATGTGTGTGTGTGTGTCTGTACTTTTACAGTTTGTCTGCTAGTGATGTGTGTGTGTGTGTCTGTACTTTGACATTTTGTCTGCTAGTGATGTGTGTGTGTGTGTGTGTACTTTGACAGTTTGTCTGCTAGTGATGTGTGTGTGTGTACTTTGACAGTTTGTCTGCTAGTGATGTGTGTGTACTTTGTCTGTTTGTCAGTGTGACGTGTGTCACTACAACCGATGGACAAGATCTGATGCATTCTCTCTCGCTTGGCCGTTATCAGCAGCCCCTGATAAAGACATCTTCCCTTGGCCATGATTTGGTCAGTCTTCTTCCAGTGTCAAGCAGTCCAATTACTTATCATACTAATATAATGGAAACTGTCACTGAGTCTATTAGTCTATTATTACCTTTCTGTATCCTTTCTGATGATAAATGGATTAATAGCATGGAAGAGAGCAGATTTTGAGTCTGTGTATCTGTTAGGCATTCTAGTTAAGAAACAGCAGGTGATGAGACTGAAACTGACCCCAAAGGACCCAAACATGGACCTGAATGATCCATCCGTGCAGGAGGCCATCTTGCAGCAGGTGACTATTTCCTCTTTGAGAATGTCACATCAGTATAAACGTTATCAAGGGACCCCATTTACCAATAGACTGTCAACTATTGTTATACAATACAGTATACTTGTGTTTTAAACGTTTGTCAGCCTGTCTCAAACAATGCTGGCTGATTTAATAAGTGGGAAGTAAACAAAATTATTTTGTTTTTTTACAGAGCTGAGGGAGAAGATGTCTGATCCTTCCCTCACACTGAGATGGACGGAACGACCTGATGGAAAGATCTTCCACAAAGAAAAAAATTTGTAGAAAAATGATTGCATGTCTGTTATGTATGCTTAAATAACTGCTACTGTATTGTTTACCTTTATTTAACCAGGTAAACATTTTGAGAACCTTTTTCATTTACAATGACAACCTGGCCAAAGGAATGTTAATAGCAAGGCCAAACTACATTACTTAAGTGCTATCTCAACATAATGTGCAAACTAATAGGCAAGATATCAACATTACACCAAATGAGGGTGATACCATATGAGTGCTCTCCTTTATTATCGATACCCTTGGTAAAGTTGAGCAAAAATGTATGAACAAAAGCCATTCTTTTTCCACATCCTCAGTTAAAAATATTTAATCAAACCTTTTAATTAAAATACAATTGTTCAAAATCTTTATATAAATATTTTTGTCAAGCTTTTCATCTGTACCCCTGCATTTAGTTCTTTGTGGTAGTAAAAAGGTGTGATATGTGCTTTTATCCTCCCCTTGCCAAGATAAAAGCACATAGCACATTTCATCTACAATAATCCTTGATGTGGGTGAATATACAATAATGGATCTGAGACTGTTAACTGCAGAATCACTTCAGATCCTCTTTGCCACTGCTGGGACATCATCTTTAGTTGGTTAGTGGCTGGCAGCTTGGTCTGCAAAATCTTCTTAACAAGAGAGCACCACCTGCTGGATGAACTGCTGGGATTGGCCGCACACAGCCCGACTGGCTAGGTAAGAAGAAGCTAGAGCTAACACGTGACCTGCTTGATGTACTATGCACTGCTGTGTAATGTTAGGCAAGTTGAGCACATGCCTCCAACAGAGCAATGTGCAATAGGGAATTATCAGGCATCTAAAATGATAAACAATACAACCAAATGTATCTAAAGCACCTAAATCTATTACATAATGTAAAAAAATATTGTCCTCGAAATATTGAGAACAACATTTTTAAATCTTTAAATATTGTGAGAACAACATTTTTAAATCTTTAAATATTGTTCCTCATGTTAGACATCACAGCCTAGTGCAAACCATAGGTCAAGCAAACATGCAATCTCTGTGTTCATTTAATTAAAATAATACATTGTATATTGTAACAATTAATTCCCTCAGCCTTCAATGACCCTTAATTATAACATTCAGAATTCATTGATTCTGTGTCACAATACAGAATTCAAGCCACAATTCCAAACTCATTATGACATCATAATTAGGTTAGATTACAACAAGTTACATAACCAAAGACAAGAAGACACAACAGCCATTCAATACTATATTTCTATAGTGATCATAGCCTACTTCTTAAACTGTAATTAGTCAGAATTTGCATAGAATAGACTGAATCTATTTCAGTGCAAGACTGAATCCACTGAACAGGTGAGTCAGAAATGAATATGTGAAATAATTAATTTGAAATCAGCAGCTAGTTGGCATATTAACAATACACATTGCTAAGGTCTAGTAATGTGCCAGAGAGTAGGCCTAACTTAAGTTGGATAACTGGCATGGTCAAACAGTTTAAAGAAATTAATAGGAAAAAGTATTAATTGAAAAATATATATATATTTCTTGAAGCAGACAGTGGTCAGTGAGAGGGAGACAGAGATGATGGAAAGTGAGGAGGTAAAGAAAAGCAGTGAGATGGAGGGACAAGAGAAAGACAGACAAAGAGAAATGGAGGGGCTAGTTAGAATGAGAAAGAGGATTGAGACTTGCATCAAGGTAGACCACCAACGATGGCAGCTAGAGAGAGACTTGTTGAACAAAGTTAACAAGATGAGGGAAGAACAAGAGCAAGAAAGACAAAGAGAAGTAGATGAGCTTCTGATCAAGAAAGAGGAGAATGGGGATCATATTGACGTACAAAGCAAACAATGGAAGCTAGAGAGAGACGAGTTCACAGAACAGACAGAAAGAGATGTGTCAGAAAGATATGAGATAGACAGCAAAATGGCTGAACTGAAGGTACTGAACACTGTGAACCTGGCCAAGTTAGAGAAGGTGATTGTGGACTGTACAAGGATGTTAGTTGAGAATGAAAGGGAGAGAAATGTGTTAAAGGAACAGAGAGAAAACTTAGTGGCAGACAAAGAAAAGATTGAAATCCAAATGACAAACCTGAAGATGCAGAACATACTGAGGTTGGGCAAGATAGGAAAGTTGACAGTTAAGAACACAAGACTTTTAGCTGAGAATGAAAAGGCCATGGATGTGTTAGAGAAAGTGAAAGAACATGCAGCAGCAGACAGACAAACATTGCTGCACAAGATAGCAGAGGAGGAATTTGTGTACCTGGCCAAGGTGGAGACGGGGACAGTGGAGATCAACAGACTGTCAGATGAGAATGAAAAGGTGGACAGGGTCAGAGAGAGGAACAGATGGAAGTATATCAGAAAGGGTTTGGAGACAGCATTGGCCAAAGCAGAACAGGACAAGAATCAGACCCTAGAAGCCTGGAAGAAGGAAAGGGGGGCATGGGCCAGGGTCACCGCTTGTCTGCAAAGTCTCTGGGATCAACG
The DNA here is from genome assembly GCF_011004845.1 of Esox lucius. Classification (NCBI taxonomy): domain Eukaryota; kingdom Metazoa; phylum Chordata; class Actinopteri; order Esociformes; family Esocidae; genus Esox; species Esox lucius. Next base: position 22,928,412 of record NC_047592.1, on the reverse strand, counting down.
AGGAGAAAGATGGATGAAGGAGAAGGAGGAGGTGAAAGAGAAGAGCACACAGGCAGCAGCTAATTGGATGACTGAGCTGAGAGAGAAGGAGAGACTGATAGATGCTCTGGAAAGAGAAAAGATGATGCTTCTGAGCCAGCATGAAGATGAGAAGAGGGGATGGGAGATGGAAAAGAGTGAAATGGAAAAGGAGAGGTTGGTGCTTACAGGAGAGTGGGATAGAAAGAACAGTGAAATGGAGAAAATGAAAAAGGAGAAAGACAGATGGGTGATAGAAAAGAAAGATATGTTGGAGAGGATGAAGGATGCCCACATTCAGATGTATCACATGCAGACTGTCCTGAGGTTCAGAGAGCAAGAGCAGACACAGGTACAGTACTCCATTTAACCAGTCAAAGTTCAGGAGGTCACATGTCACCTAAGGGTCAAACTATCATATTCAGTAGATTAAGTTATCTTCACACTGGAGGAGTATTTCAATTTAATATTTCAGAAGACTATTTAACATACAGTTTGGGCTTTCTCTTTCAGAAGGAAACTAAGAAAGCCCAGGAAGCAAAGGAGAAGCAGGAGGAAAAGGAAAGGAAAGAAAGAGAGATCCTGGAGAAAAAGAAAGAGAAAGAGATGCTCAGAGCCCAAACATTTGAATATAAGGTCAAAGTGAGGGAGAGTAAGGAGAGGGTGAAAGCCCACCTGGATGAGGTGTCAAGGCAATATGACCAAAGGAAACACAAGGAGAAGGAAAGAAAAATGGTGTTGGAAATGGCATATGGCAAAGAACATTTGAAAAACATTCAAAAGTAAATGGTTGACATTCATTTCATAAATAAAACAACATGAGCATTTTAATTATTTGTCAGTGTTCATTGCTCTGTGGACAAATAAAGGTTTTGATGGTTACTGGATATTACAATCCATGTTAACTTTCTGAGATACAGAAAATGTTATGCACTATACTTGACATCCTCAAAAATGCTTATTGAAAAACACTTTTCAATTTTAGCATGTGAATTTAATGAGTTAACTTGACCACACATTATATTACATGTTTAATAATGTCCCTTTTTGCACTTTGCCATAAACCCATGCTTGAATGATGCAGTTCACAACAACAAAATCATGGGATTTTGATGTAATATTAATTGGTTTGAAGTGATTTGGAGTGTTTTCTTACATGATTAATATACATTTTCATAATACATGCATTGTACGTAGTGGCAATAGCTGATGCAACAAAATATGTCTTCCCCAAACCAACCTCATCATGTGTTGCAGAACAAAGTCAGAAGTTGACTTTCTAAAGAGTGATAAGATTAAGGTCAGTCTTTAGGACGCAGCCTCTGGCTCAGTCTGAATATAATCCCTCCATTCTTAACAGATGCAACTTTTTTATTAAATAATACACAACATACCTTGTAATAATCAATGCTTGTAGATTGTAAACGTAATAAAGTACAGCTCTTGTAGTCACAGCTCCATCTAGATCACTTGTGATAATAACAGCCAGTTCACCCCTCATTACAGTAGCTAGAGAACACATTCTGTGTTAGGGTTGTATGTATTAAATACCTACAAATACTGCAACACAAAATACATACAAAAACATATTTATTAGTCAAATATGGCAACAGTGATTTACTCATAGGCCTATACCATGTTACACCAGGAGGGGGCATACTAACCACACATTATGCGCTCTAAACCAGTGTTTCTTAATCCTGGTCCTCGGGATCCAAAAGGGTGCACATGTTTGGTTTTGCCCTAGCACTCACACAACTGTTTCAAATGTTGCCCTACCACCTACACACCTGATTTACATAATCAACCTATCATCAAGCCTGTAGTTTGAATCAGGTGAGTGAGTCCCTGGGCAAATAAAAAAAAACTTGCAACCCTTTGGGTCCCGAGGACCAGAATTGAGAAACATTGCTCTAAACAGAGAGAGCATTTTGGGAAATATTCCCTTGACAATAATATTTGAATGAACTTCATACAAATACATGCAGGTGAAAAAAACACCTTCCTTTCATTGTGAGAGCCTTTTGGTCAGCCATGTTTGATTAGTTCATCATTAGAGTCAAGTGGGTCAGCTTGGTTTCATTAGTTCATTATTTGAGTCATTTGGGTCAGCTAAATTTGATTAGTTCATCATTAGAGTCAGATGGGTCAGCTAGGTTTGATTAGTACATTATTATAGTCAGTTGGGTCAGCTAAATTTGATTAGTTCATTATTAGAGTCAGATGGGTCAGCTAGGTTTGATTAGTACATTATTAGAGCCAGGTGGGTCAGCTAGTTGTGATTAGTTCATCATTAGAGTCAGGTGGGAAAGCAGAATGTGACCGGCACACCTTGAATCAGAGCTAGCACACCTGAATCAACTAATTATTAAGTACCTAGCTGCTTGATTCAGGTCAGCATGATTCAGGGATACACCTAGTACATGGAATGGCTGTGGGTCCCCAGGAGAGCTTTAAGAAGCACTGGCCTAGAGTATGAATTTTGGTTAATAATGTTTGATTCATTAGTTTTTACTTGTCAGCGATTTTGGGTGTGCCTGCATTCTTCTGCAGGAATAATCTGTAAATGTCTTGTTTGATGAGGTGATACCTGCTGTTTTCATGTTCACTCCTACACCTTCCATATACAGTTAGGTCTGGAAATATTTGGACACTGAAACATCTTCATAATTTTGGCTCTGTACGCCACCACAGTGGATTTGAAATGAAACAACCGAAATGAAATTGTAATGTAGACTTTCAGCTTTAATTTAAGGGGTTGAACAAAATATTTTACGGAACATTTAGGAATAGCAACCATTTTCATACACAGTTCCCTTATTTCCGGAGCTCAAATGTAATTGGACAATTTAACACAATCATAAATAATATGTTCATTGTTCTTCTGCCCTCGGTTGAGTGTATGGCTACTCAGCCTATGCAGCGAGCTAAACATACAATATGAGAAGATGGTTCCAGGAATGACAGAACACAGTTTTCTTCTTAGTGCCTTTACTGAAGACCACTCTTTTTTGATTGATTTGTAAAACTGTGAACATACAAACAAATGTATTAAACATACATTTAACAAACCAAGACACATTGCTGTGAATGCAAATGCTGGCAATTATCAAAATTCAAGATATAAGGATCACAAGATTACATTTTAAATAATTTAGTTTGTGTCAGCTTGCTACCATATGGTTGCAGAATATGCTACAGTCAATTGCAGTTTCAGCACACAGATTCACAGGAAGATAAAAATACTGTTCAACATATCTGTAATCCCAACATTTATTGCTGTTACTGTAAAAGTATAACAGGACTTTAATCTTTAGTTATATTTAGTAGAACATGAATTCAGCAACCCTTCGTGAAAGCTACACGTAGAACAAAACTACTTTTACTTTTGATAACCTGAATTTATAACCTAACGACCTGTATAGTGTGAAAAGCAGTGTTAACATCGACTTATAATAAGATATTGCGCACCACATAATAAACAGAAGCTAGCAACATTAGCTTGGCTAAGATCACGAGCAACCTTTTGCTTGTAAGAGTTAAAATATCCTCTAAAGTAACAGAAAGGTAACAAAACGTTTAGAAAACAAGATTAGCTATTAATTACTTACAGATTATGGCATGTCATGCTTCCCAAAGATATAAGAGGTATGAGAGGAGTGAAGCATGTCAGCACCTCCGGACATTTTCTTACACTGCGTGTAACAAACTTTTAGCCTGCTGCCTCAGCACATCACCACCGAGCTCCGTGTAGCGTATATAATAGAAGAGGAACCCCAAAGAAGCATTGACGGAGATACTGACCTCTAGTGGGAAAATAAAGAATTGCACCAGCGAATTAATACCATACTATAGAACACAGAGGGACAGAATAATTGTCAAGAATCCTTTGCAGGCAATGAACGCTTGATGTGTGGAACGCTTGGACATCACCAAACGCTACGTTTCCTCCTTTGTGATGCTTTCCCAGGCCTATACTGCAGCTGTCTTGAGTTTTTGTTTGTTCATGGGTCTTTTTGCCTTAGGTTTTTCCTTCAGTAAGTGAAATGCATGCTCAATCTGGTTGCGATCAGGTGTTTGACTCGGCCATTGCAGAATTTTCCTCTTCTTTGCCTTAAAAAACTCCTGGGCTGCTTTGGCTGCATGTTGTGGGTCACAGTCTATCGGTTAAATGAAGCGCTGTCCAATCAACTTAGCTGAATTTGGCTGAATCTGAGCAGACAATATATTACTATACATTTCAGAATTCATCCGGCTGTTTCTGTCTTCTGTCACATCATCAATAAACTCTAGTGACCCAGTGCCATTGGAAGCTAAGCATGCCCAAGCCATCACACTGCCTCCACTGTGTTTTACTGATGATGTGGTGTGCTTCAGATCATGAGGCGTTCCAAGCCTTCTCCATACATTTTCTTCTCATCATTCTGGTATTTGCTCCTGTGAAGTCTTCTCTTTTGAGTAGACTTGGATTATGACATGTCTAGCTCCTGGAAAGGGTTCTTCTTTTTCTCATAGAGCTCCACAACTGTGGAATGATCTGCCAATTAAGGTTAGAAATGCAAACTCAGTGCAAACTTTCAAGTGTCTACTAAAAACTCATCTCGACAGCACTGTTTATAATTAGGTGTTGCCTTGCCCGGGGGCGTGAAGGTGACCAGAAGGCTTGATACTGTCCACCCTTGCTGTCTTGCCAGGTGGGCTCTTGTTGCCACTGGGATGCCCTCCTTGCTGGTTTGTAGGTGACCAGATAAGTATTTGGTCACTTACAAACAAGCAAGATTTCTGTCTCTCACTAACCTGTAACTTCTTCTTTAAGAGGCTCCTCTGTCCTCCACACATTACCTGTATTAATAGAACCTGTTTGAACTTATCAGTATAAAAGACACCTGTCCACAACCTCAAACAGTCACACTCCAAACTCCACTATGGCCCAGACCAAAGAGCTGTCAAAGGACACCAAGTTCAAACTTTCCCTTCAGACAACAGAGCCAAGCTGTCAGAAACACAGACTACATGCCCGTTGGTTACACACTGGAGGGATTAATTCACACTGATACTGTTGTGGAAATTCTTGAACTGATGTATACTTGGTCCTATACATGTATGAATGAGTTACTAGTTAAAGTACTGAGTACCCATGTTTGGATAAGAAAAGGAATGTAGGAGAGGGGGAACTGGTGTTTAGGGTCATTATTGACTGGTTAGGGTTAGTTGTAAATCTGTATAACCCATCAGTCTCTATCTGTTGTTTGTCCAGATGCTCTGAGTCTTCTCCTAGAGTTGAAGAGGTTACCCATCTGGGGGAGGATAGCTTGCCCCTTGTGTGAAGCCTAGGTAGTAATAGAACAAAGGGAATGTGTTTTATTGACATAGGACAGCTGGGCAGCATTTTACCACACCCCTTTTAACTGTAATTGAGTTAGAGACTCCTCGTATGATTATGTTGATAAGCGTTTGACGCGTCTCTCTTATTTGCAAATTATTAATAAACTGTTAAATTGTGCCAAGAGAATTTCGTCTGTGCATTTCCTCATTAAAGAATTCTGATCGATGGAATTGCCATCACAGATACCAAAATATTTAGAACAGGTTTTCAGAGAAATAATTTGGAATAAAATTACAGCACTGACTATCCAGATAATCCATTCAGGAAAGTTCTGGTTACTTGGGGGCCTCTTTTATATAAATAACCTTATATACACACATTTTGGATACATGGTTAATACTGTTTTTAAATGCTATTGCATTGTTACTATACACTCACCTAAAGGATTATTAGGAACACCATACTATTAGTATTTGACCCCCTCTCGCCTTCAGAACTGCCTTAATTCTACGTGGCATTGATTCAACAAGGTGCTGAAAGCATTCTTTAGAAATGTTGGCCCATATTGATAGGATAGCATCTTGCAGTTGATGGAGATTTGTGGGATGCACATCCAGGGCACAAAGCTCCCGTTCCACCACATCCCAAAGATGCTCTATTGGGTTGAGATCTGGTGACTGCTGGAAGTAGCCATCAGAGGATGGGTACATGGTGGTCAATAAGGGATGGACATGGTCAGAAACAATGCTCAGGTAGGCCGTGGCATTTAAACAATGACCAATTCGCACTAAGGGGCCTAAAGTGTGTCAAGAAAACATCCCCCACACCATTACACCACCACCACCAGCCTGCACAGTGGTAACAAGGCATGATGGATCCATGCTTTCATTCTGTTTACGCCAAATTCTGACCATCTGAATGTCTCAACAGATATCGAGACTCATCAGACCAGGCAACATTCTTCCAGTCTTAAACTGTCCAATTTTGGTGAGCTCGTGCAAATTGTAGCCTCTTTTTCCTATTTGTAGTGGAGATGAGTGGTACCGGTGGGGTCTTCTGCTGTTGTAGCCCATCCACCTCAAGGTTGTGCGTGTTGTGGCTTCACAAATGCTTTGCTGCATGCCTCGGTTGTAACAAGTGGTTATTTCAGTCAAAGGTACTCTTCTATCAGCTTGAATCAGTCGGCCCATTTTCCCACTGTTTAGATAGGTAGAGGAATGTGGGGGATCTGGTATTTGCCAAGGGGGTATCATTGACTGGTATCAGCTGATGAAAGGGTTACTCTTTATCTCCTTATCTGTTTTAACTCACCAGGGCATCTATTGTCTGTTCGGGTTTGGTTGGAACCCTTAGAGTTGAAGGAGGTATTTATGGCGGGAAGGAGAGCTGTCCTTTGTGTGAAGCTTTGGGTAAACACTACAGTAAACATTATGGCAGGAAGGATAAGGTGGGGGAAGATGGCATTTGACTTGTGTGATGGAACAAAAGGATGTGTCCTGATTGAGCTGGAATGTCCAGGATTTGTCACACCCCTCTTCTGTCTTTAAATACTGTCGATTGCCTGTTTTTATTCAGAGACTATTCACTGTTACTTGTAACCTGCGTATTCTCTCCTTGCAAGTTATTAAAGACGTTTATTGCGCAATTGATTTCTCCTGTCTTGCCTACCATTTTCATAGAACTGTTTTGTACTTTAGAAATTGCCATCACAACACCCTTTGTAATACTGGGCTCTGTCACTGCCTTACATATCTGATAAGATTGTTTTTAGTTGTCTACAGGTATGTGTCATTGCTGCTAATCCTATATTTTATTTGCTAAATTGCAACTTAAACATGCCCTCATTGCAAATTTAGAAATGCCACTGTACTATTTTCTACTGTTATATACACATCTACCTCGGGAACCTCATTGATGCTATCCCTCCATTTCAGTTGCACATGCTACCTTAATCCTTCAATATGTCTTGATTGCAAAATCAGAATGCCACTGAGAATTGCCACTTGTACACCTGCACAACTATCTATCCCACTTGGACATACATTATACTTTGTAATTATACATTTCCTGCACATTTTCCACTGCACATTTGAAATCACATTTGCATTATTTGCACAACCATACATTCCACTTGTACATACATACTTAATATGTGTACATTTTCTGCCCTCCTCTATTTGCACTTCAAGATAGATGCAAACTGAATTTTGTTTTACTGTACTGTACTGCTCAATGACAATAAATTTGAATCTAATCTAATCTAACATGTACAGGACATATGACCAGTGGGTTGTTTGATGTTAAACAGTCAGTCAGTGACATGTACAGGACAGTTGACCAGTGGGTTGTTTGATGTAAAACAGTCAGTCAGTGACTGTCCTTCCCTATGATCCACAAACACACCCACCTTCTGGGGTTTCAATTTCAGGTTGAGGGGGACAGAGTTCCATGTTCTGGTCCTGCCTTACTCTAGATCAAGTGTTTTAACTTGACGTACAAAAAAACTGTGATGAATCTTGGGATCTCATCATCTACGATACATAATATAATTAAACGTTTCAGAGAAGGGACAAGGCCAAAAACCAACATTGGATGGATGTTAACTTTGGGCCCTCACTCCATTAAAAACAGACATGATTCTTAACTGCATGGGCTCAGTAACAAATGCCCTCAAAAGGGAAAGTTGCTTTGGCATTGTTTAAACAAAGGTGGTCAAAATGTTTAGATGTTTTGTTAGTACAAAAGTGGACCCTGGAAATGTTCCTTATATCCACATTTCATTTAATTGACACTGAATGTTTACTGTACTAGAATGTTATTTCTGTCTTGCAAAATACCTTTGCATTATTTTAACTGAAGTAACTGTCTTAAACCGCAGCTAAAAGAAAACGTACACACTTAGCAAAATACAATACAAAAACACCTGAAAGGAAAATAAAATGTATACTCTAACATTGCAACACAGTATAGCCGGAGTTCAACACTAAAGACCAGGCTTAGAATTTGGTCATTTTATGGGCAAGGCCATTTGGCCTTTGGTTTCATTGAAATGTTTAGGGCTCAATGCTACATGTACATTTTCACCTAGGGGTGTACTAACTTTTGTTGCCAGCGGTTTAGACATTAATGGCTGTGTGTTGTGTTATTTCGAGGGGAGAGCAAATGTACACTGTTATACAAGCTGTACATTCACAACTTTACATTGTAGCAAAGTATCATTTCTTCAGTGTTGTCACATGAAAATATAAAATCTAATATTTATGAAAATATGAGGGGTGTACTCACTTCTGTGAGATACTGTACCTACACATAACCTTAGATCGCAAGATGCAGGCCTTTTAATTGTACCTAGAATTTCTAAACAAGCAGCCAGAGGCAGGGCTCCATTACTGTGGAATGATTTGCCAATTAAGGTTAGAAATGTAGACTCATCTACATTTTGTTGTCTCTCTGTTGCGCACATTGCGCAATTGGGCTATACGCTGCTGGCAATACTCCTCCCTCATTCAGGGGGGTTGCAGTTGGTGGGTGTCCCTTTGGTTGATGCTTGGCAATATGGGTGGATTGATTTCTTGCCTGTTGGGCCCAGTCCGGGGCCTCCCCCGGGTAGGGCCACAGTGTCACTGGATCCCCTTGTCTCAGCCCCAAGGTCTGATATACTATATTATTGTGTCAGGAGAGTAGGGTCAGTTCTCCTTCTCCAATATAAATCCTTATAAATCTAAGAAAAGCATTTTTCAAATGTTCACACCTCCGGATTACCAGGCTTGATAGACTCGTTGCTGTCCATTTCCAAAGTCCAAAAATAATTTCCAAAATAATTTCCAAAATAATTTCCAAATTATTACAATTTGCACTGTTAGTATGTTCACCCGGCACAGCCAGAAGAGGACTGGTCACCCCTATGAGCCTGGCTCCTCTCTAGGTTCCTCTCTAGGTTCATCTCTAGGCCGGGTGTTTTGTAAAAGCACTTTGTGACAACTGCTGATATAAAAAGGGCTTTATAAATACATTTGATTGATTGATTCACTTTCCAGTACTTTTGACAAAGACCTATTGAGGGAACAGTATGCCTTTCAGGACGGCCACGGGAGCGGCGGATGGCCGTGGAGCAGGGAGGCGTTGTGGCAGGTGGAGAAGCGGGGGGCGATGACTGGAGCTGAGCCCTGCAGGAGTCCCCACGTTGCTCTGAAGACCTCCAGAAAGTCTGCATAAGACCTTCGCTCCTCTGTCCTGGTTTACTGGAGGGCCCAAATCCAGGCCCTCCAATCCAGCCACAACAGGGCCTGTGCCACTCTGCCCCGGTCTGTCAGGGCCTGTGCCACTCTGCCCCGGTCTGTCAGGGCCTGTGCCACTCTGCCCTGGTCTGTCAGGGCCTGTGCCACTCTGCCCTGGTCTGTCAGGGCCTGTGCCACTCTGCCCCGGTCTGTCAGGGCCTGTGCCACTCTGCCCCGGTCTGTCAGGGCCTGTGCCACTCTGCCCTGGTCTGTCAGGGCCTGTGACTCAGGGTGGCTGACAAACTGGTTGACCTGCCTCTTGAAGTGAGTCCACCTTCTTAGGTCAACCTCAAACCTCGCTGGGTCTGGCGGTCCGGCAGTTGTCTACTCCTCCAATGGATACCTCCGCTGTGACCTACACTAACGAGAATGAACATAGAAACAGGAAAACTAGAACCAAAACACACAGAACATAGAACTGCAGCGGGCCATTACAAAATGTATCATACTAACGTAGGAAAAATGTCTAAGATTGCTTGCTAGTTAATGTTTATATTAATGTTAGCACAATTTGTCTAGCTTTAGACATTTTGTCTCCCTTCTTCCTTCTTCCTGTCTGCTAGATATAGCAACTGTGGGGCGGAGTTGTGTGGAGACATTCAGGATCTCTTGAAGCATCAAATCAAAATTCAGAATGTATGTGTATGACACAAATTGTGAGGACGTAACTCTGTTGGTCTGTCAGACAGGCTAAACAGTCAAATTAAGCTGTAACAACATAGTGCCTGGGCATCCAGACAAACAAATAAATACTTTGCATTCAACACAAACAAATAATCCAGACTGGTTTTGTGGTGAATGCGGTCACTTTAAGAAAGGTTTTTAACAGACCAAGTGACTGACTATGAGTAACTACACTGATATAACATGACACCTTCTTTCTAATCATTGACGTTATGGTCTGGTTACAGAAATCACCTGTCCTAGTGTCGGGCTGGCTGCTAGCAGAGGTGTAAAAAGGACGAAGTAAAGGTACTTGGGTGTGTACACCAGTTATGGGAAGTGGAGGACATGTAGCCATCTCAGGCTCACACGCCAGGCAACCAGAGTGGCCCTGACACTGGAGATTAGAATACTTTGCATGAAACATGATGAATACTCAAATCAAACCTTTATTCATACAGCAATTGAAGGAAACAGTGGATAGGCTCAGATCCAACACACAGGTTGTTGAATGATGTCTGGACCCTGGCTGAATAGCAGTTACCCCAGGGGGTCCCAGGGGTCACCCCACTTCCCAGAGCCCTTGGGGTTTATCTTTGCCAAACAAAGAATACAAATAAAAAAAGAGATGAACAGATCCCTCTGGTCCTCCGACCTTCCCCTCTGACCTAGTCCTCTGACCTTCCCCTCTGACCTGGTCCTCTGACCGTCCCCTCTGACCTGGTCCTCTGACCTTCCCCTCTGACCTAGTCCTCTGACCTTCCCCTCTGACCTAGTCCTCTGACCTTCCCCTCTGACCTAGTCCTCTGATATTACCGTCGGACCTGTTAATTATTTAGTTGCCCCACGAAACAGCAATTGTCTCTCATAGTGTTTGATCCATAAATAAGGACCTCTTCATTGTTATTTTGTCATATACCAAACGTAAGTTTCCATAAATCTTCCATAATGGTTGTGTATCTGACAGACCTTTAGTGTGTAAGGTAGAGATATAGCCAAATCATACTGAAGTAGAAAGTAATGGTTTAGAAACCCTTTCCAAAGGCACTATACATAATCCATAAGGTCAAATGCAAACTCAGATTACAACACTCTTTAGAAATTCACCTTCTGACTTTCTTCTGCAACACATGACAATGGAGGGCAATCTGAGCAAGTTAGTAGAGTTGAGAGGTTGGTTTGGGGAAGATACATTTTACAACATCACAAATTGCCATTGACTACAATGCATGTATTACTACAAAAATGCACATATTTTAATCATGTTGGAAAACACACCCAAACACACCAAATCATATTACATCAGAATCCATTTAAAATGACGTCTGGATTTAAACATATCTAAATATTCCCCTGTCACATAAATCCATGTTTGTGTTAATCACTCAGCCATGGGTGTATGACACAATGTAAAAAGGGACAATATTAAAGTGGTAAAGGTAACTCATAACATTCACATGCAAATATCAACATTTCTCATGTAATGGGAACCACTTTCAATAAGCAATTCTGAGTGAGGATGATAAATATAGTACTTAAAATATTATGTCTCTCAGCAAAGTTAACATGGATTGTAATATCCAGTAACCATCTGCACTTTTATTTGTCCACATAGCAATGAACACATACAAATAATTAAAATGCTCATGTTGTTTTATTAAATGAATGTCAACCATTTACTTTTGAATGTTTTTCAAATGTTCTTTGCCATATGCCATTTCCAACACCATTTTTCTTTCCTTCTCCTTGTGTTTCCTTTGGTCATATTGCCTTGACACCTCATCCAGGTGGGCTTTCACCCTCTCCTTACTCTCCCTCACTTTGACCTTATATTCTAATTTTTGGGCTCTGAGCATCTCTTTCTCTTTCTTTTTCTCCAGGATCTCTCTTTCTTTCCTTTCCTTTTCCTCCTGCTTCTCCTTTGCTTCCTGGGCTTTCTTAGTTTCCTTCTGAAAGAGAAAGCCCAAACCGTATGTTAAATAGTCTTCTGAAATATTAATATCACTCCTCCAGTGTGAAGATAACTTAATCTCCTGAATATGATAGTTTGACCCTTAGGTGACATGTGACCTCCTGAACTTTGACTGGTTAAATGGAGTACTGTACCTGTGTCTGCTCTTGCTCTCTGAACCTCAGGACAGTCTGCATGTGATACATCTGAATGTGGGCATCCTTCATCCTCTCCAACATATCTTTCTTTTCTATCACCCATCTGTCTTTCTCCTTTTTCATTTTCTCCATTTCACTGTTCTTTCTATCCCACTCTCCTGTAAGCACCAACCTCTCCTTTTCCATTTCACTCTTTTCCATCTCCCATCCCCTCTTCTCATCTTCATGCTGGCTCAGAAGCATAATCTTTTCTCTTTCCAGAGCCTCTATCAGTCTCTCCTTCTCTCTCAGCTCAGTCATCCAATTAGCTGCTGCCTGTGTGCTCTTCTCTTTCACCTCCTCCTTCTCCTTCATCCATCTTTCTCCTCGTTGATACCAGAGACTTTGCAGACAAGCGGTGACCCTGGCCCATGCCCCCCTTTCCTTCTTCCAGGCTTCTAGGGTCTGATTCTTGTCCTGTTCTGCTTTGGCCAATGCTGTCTCCAAACCCTTTCTGATATACTTCCATCTGTTCCTCTCTCTGACCCTGTCCACCTTTTCATTCTCATCTGACAGTCTGTTGACCACTGTCCCCGTCTCCACCTTGGCCAGGTACACAAATTCCTCCTCTGCTATCTTGTGCAGCAATGTTTGTCTGACTGCTGCTGTGTTTTCTTTCTCTTTCTCTAACACATCTCTGGCCTTTTCATTCTCAGCTAACAGTCTTGTGTTCTTAACTGTCAACTTTCCTATTTTGCCCAACCTCAGTATGTTCTGCATCTTCAGGTTTGTCATTTGGAGTTCTATCTTTTCTTTGTCTGCCACTAAGCTTTCTCTCTGTTCCTTTAAAATATTTCTCTCCCTTTCATTCTCAGCTAACATCCTTGTGCAGTCCACAATCCCCTTCTCTAATATGGCCAATTTCACTCTATTCTGTACCTTTTGTTCATCCATTATATCATCCATCTTGTTGGAAGTCCCAATCTCCTTTCTCAATCTCACCAGCCCCTCCATTTCTCTTTGTCTGTCTTTCTCTTGTCCCTCCATCTCACTGCATTTCTTCACTTCCTCACTTTCCATCATCTCTGTCTCCCTCTCGCTGACCACTGTTTGGAGAGAGAATTAATATTTTTTTCTTCAATTATTACCTTTTCCTGTTTGACCAAACCAGCTGTCCAACTTAAATTATTCCTACTCTTCATCTATTTTCTACACTCTAGTCATGTTTCTTGAGTATATGCCAACAACCTGCTGATTTCAAATTAATTTATATCAGAAATTATTTCACATATATATTTCAGACTCACCTGCTCAGTGGTTTCAGTCTTTCACTGAAATAGATTCAGTCTATTCTATTCAAATTCCGACCAATTACAGATTTAAGAATTAAGAATTAGGCTATAATCAGATACAGTTTCAGAAGTAAGCTATAATCACTAAAGAAGTATAGTATTGAATGGGAGTAGTGTCTTCTTGTCTTTGGTTATGTAACTTGTTATCTAACCTAATTATGAGGTCATAATGAGTTTGGAATTTTGGCTTGAATTCTGTGTTGTGACATAGAATCTATGAATTCTGAATGTTGGAGGCTGAGGGAATTAATTGTTACAATATAAAATGTATTATTTTAATGAAATGAACCCTGTGATTGCATGTGTTTGCTTGACCTGTTCAGGTTTTGGTGTCACAACTTCCTCCGAAGTTCCCTCCTCTCCTTGTTTGGGGAGGCTTTAGCCTTCTGGCCACTACCGTTCCTCCTTTCATCATTCCATTAGTCTTGCCTTCACACACACCTGGTAGATATCCCCTCATGAGTTTATGTACATATACTCCCCCTGGTCGCCCATGTCTTACATTCACAGACTCCAGTGTTGTCTTGGCTATATGCTTCGGCTCGTTGTTGTGATGGCAGATTCATTCTTGACCCAGTTTGTGAACTAGCATCACCTTGTTGTCGCCAGAAGTATTTCTTAGTATTCAGACCTAATCATTTTTGGTCTCATCCTCCCAGATAATCTTTTTGCTCATGCTCTCAGAGACATTCAGGCAGCATGTCATTTGCCTTTTCTCAGGAGTGGCTTTCATCTAACCACTATACCAGCGATGGGCAAACTAAGACCCATAGGTCATGAATTAGTGTGTTGAGGGGTTGTACATTGTTATGCATCTGAATTTGAATTTAAATTATTTACACATTATACTGGACCTACTGTGTAAATGTTTTAAATAATTCATCTGGCCTGCATATCATTTATAATTACAAACTACAAAACAAATATGGCCCTCTATTTACTTTCAAATCCCAATATGACCCTTGAGCCCAAACGTTTGCCTTTCCCTGCACTATACCATTAAGACCTGACTAATGGAGTGCTTTAGAGATGGTTGTCCTTCTGGCACGTTCTCCCATCTCTGCAGAGAAACTCTGACATCCTGCAACAGAGGGACTACAGATCAGGTTCTAGAGATATCTCAACATCAGTCCCAGGAAACAGGATGCATCTGAGCTTAATGTGGAGTGGCATGGAGTGTCAGAAGGTCTGAATATGTCTGAATACCGTGTCATTATGGGGTACTCTGTGTAGATTGATGTGATTTTCATTTAATCAGTTATAAATTAAATACACAACACAATGCGGAGAAACTGAATACTTTCCAAAGTCAATGTAGCAAAATGAGCAAAATTGAAAAATCCATTAATGGCTAGGTCAGAGCCGTTGAAAAAGAGAGTTGTGACACTCCCATAGACCGCCATAGGAACTTTGGAATGCGGAAGTAACACGTGTCGTGCAGCAGCCAATAGTTCCAAACACTGATAGTTCCAGCACTGAAGACCATTAATATTAGGAGCTTCCGAAGTACGCTCGCTGGTAAATTGATGAAATTATTGTAATTTTGACTATTAAACACATTTTCCGACCTCTCATGAATCTAGTCAGTAGTTTTGTTTTATGTAGCCAGTTTTAGTTAACTGGCTAACAACATTGGATAAGACCATTAACTGTCAAAAGTTATACTGAGCACTACAAAAAAGGCAGACAGCCGTTTTCAGATGTGCTGTCCAAGCTCTTTTACAGAAGCACAAATAAACTGACAATGTTGAGGACCGTAGTGATCATCCAAAGAAAAACTTGCTGCAGAAGATGAAAGACAGATTACCCCACAAACAGAATCATCCCTTGTTTTCAGAAGATGTTTAGCAGTGCCATCAGGTCAGAGCTGCTGAAAACAGTTAAACCCTGGTACACCCATCTATTGTCTGGAGAAGTCTGGTCAGAAGTGGCTGTCATTGAAGATTTGGGGCAAAAAGATGTACCTCCGACATAGAAAATAGGCCAAGAGACCTGGATATGCAGGAAAATGACAGCAGGTGCTCTGGACTTTATGTATGCAAATGTATATGTGTGTGTGTGTATGTGTATATACATAAATACATACATATATATATATATATATATATATATATATATATATATATATATATATATACACACAATTTATATATTATGCATTAGGGTTAGTTGTGTACATATTTATACTTAGGAGTAGGCCTATACTAGTCTATACAATGTGTACATCATATCGTATGGATGTATTATTCATTTTTTTTGTGTGTGTGTGTTTTCTGATACATGGTTTAGTCTATGATTAAGGAAGGATGAATGGGTATATTGGCCATACTGAAATCAATCCCATTAACAGTTATGGGTCGTATTTAGGAACATAGTTAATTAACTCAGTAATTATATCTCCGGTTTCATTTCATGAAGTTAATATTTACCAAACATTGCTGCAAATATAGTCGTTGCTGTAAATGTATTCTACGTTATGGGAGTCCATTTCCCTCCACAAAAACGTATTAATGCTGTTTCCGTCACACTCCCCCCCAAAACAGTATATTGTATGTATTTAATGTTAGCATAAACATAATAATCAATGTACATTATGCGTCGATATTTACCTATAATTGCTGCAAATATAGCTGCTGCTGTCAGTCCCGCTTAAACTCATTCAAACTGGTTGACAGCGCAGCTCTGTTTGGAACTGTTGAGAGCGACATAAACCACGTGACTGCGTGGCGGCGAGATCATAGTGTGTCGCAATTCTCTTTTTCAACGGCTCTGGGTACAACTAACAATACGTATACGAAAATAGGAATTGATTCAGTCAGAAAATAGCAATTTATTTTAAAGTATCTATTTTCGTCTTTGTTTATTTTAATGGACATTTAATGGATTTTGTCACTATTTTTAACATTCGACCATTATATAGTCTTTTCTTTACCATTGCAACTCGTATTGTTGAATTATCACATTTGTATTTTGTATAGGATATTTGTTAAATAATACTAAATTGATGAGTTTACAAAGCACATACCAACTGAGTTGGTAAAAGAAAAAAAAGCCTATCAAAATACTTGGTTAACTTATCCATTCTAGGTTAAGTGATTCATCAAAGAGAACCTGCAATGTTGAACATAACATGTCCAGCAAAGTGGTGGGCTCTAGTCTACAGATAAAACGATAGGCTCAATGGCACGTTTTTCATCTTCGCAAGTTTACTTCACAAGCAGTTGGAAAAACATTTTATTTAAATGTCAAACACGGTTGATTGAAAACAAAACTAGCCTATGTCTGGGCATGTAGGCCTAGTCTTTTTGGATAATGAGAAAAACGTGTATCCCTGATATACACCTAACCTACATTTCATAACACAGTGCTTTTAAGGCAAAACTCAGTATGCTATACATAGGATGAACCATAAGCAACAACAAGCAATATGATGTACTATCCATGTTACACACTCACTTTGGCCACCATCCCACACATTGAGACATGTGGATGAGTCTGGGTGTTGACGCGCTGTATGGGGATGAAATCGTTTCCTTTTCCAGATTAGGGAGACCGAAGACTTTCACCTGGCAAGAGCGTTCTGACTAGTGATGGCTCGTTCACGAATGATTGGCTCTAGTTATTTGAACATCTGTTTTTGGTGAACATCAGGAATCGAATCGCACTGGTGAAAGGAGACAGTCATTTGGCTCCTTGTTTTCTTACATTTCTTTGCTCAAACAATTATCTGCAGATGAGACTAAAAGGTATTCACTAGAGATGTTATGCCCACATTGTAGAATCAAGTGTGGAGAGTGTCTGTGTTCCACATGCAGTTTTCCACTAGGGTAGAGGCAGTTAAAAAACAGCAGGCAATCTAAAGATTAAACAGATAAAATTTAACCTATTTGAACGTGCATTTCACGATAATCTTAAATACTTAAATTAAATAGTTTTAAGAGAAGTGTATGGTAACCATAGCCATTGACTCTCAGCTGTCCAGAAGACACCAATCTTAATGGGCAAACTTAGAAGACATTTGATGTAGATCCTAGTGGAAATGTGTAGGAGTAGACCCTCATGAAGATGAGATGATCACACTACAATTATATAGATTTTTGTCAGAAAATATTATGACATATTTCTTTTGTCAGTCAAACAACATGACATGAGGCAAAATGAGCCAACCCATTAATATGACATTCAACAACATTCAACAAACAGAAATAATCACCAGCTACTGCACTTGTAGGACAGAGACCACCATGTTAATTAAATGGTTAACAAGATTACAAGAGTTCTTATGCCTTAAAGGTCAGTGGTCTGGACAAATCGCTGCACATGCATGCATTTCACCACACAGCGCAGCAACAGTCTAAATAGGCTTTATGCATACAAACAGTGCCAATTGGTTTCCCTTCAGCAGCAGTTTCCAAAATATCGGTACAATCGAAATAATAACCATACACATTGCTATGAATGCCCTATTCCAAACCGTCTTCAACTGTGTGAACCTGAAAATGGGATGCACAAAAGACGTTGCTTAATGACAGGGCAAGGTGGCCAGGTGGAACATACCATTCAGCTGGACAGCAATATTTGGCCATTGCTTGTATCGATCCCAACATTGAGGGGGTCTGGAGGCGCTTTTATGTGGTGTGAGGCATTTTCCTGGCATTGTTTGTGTCCGACCTAGAGTAGGTCTTGACTAGAACTTTCTGACAGAGCTGTAGTTATAATGACCATCAAGCGGAACATGGCTTGAGCAGAGTGAGGACCAATGTGTTCAACCAAGGAGACAAGCAGGTCTTCTGGAGGCAGGCAGGCAGCTCTTGGCCTCACCAGCACCATCCCATCTCTGCCATTTTACAGCGGCTTCTCCAAACCTGCTGACTCACTTTCCACTCACACCTTGTCTTCCTCAAAGTTTGGCCTTTTCGCAAGTCGTTCCTCATGCTCATCACTGACAGAATTGTTCAGTTCTCCCAAAACTATAAAGAATCTCCTGAGTAGATCTGAATGTCCTTCATTTCAGTCCTTTGTAGATCTCCAGATGATAGGTGAAACCTCAGATTTTCAATACAAATACTCTAAAGAAAACAACCAACTAGCTCCAATTAGTTGATTGCACTTTGAGTACAATTTCTGTACTGTTTTTACGATTGAAATAAAACAATTATTATATAAAACTGATGAGCATTTGATCAGCAACAGAAAAACAAAAAGTAATTCAAGATAAATTAACATAAATAATACATAAATCAATAAAAAGTTATTAAAAGAGCACAACAATCAGCCTAGGCTGCCATAACAACACCATGGCAACCAGAACTAATACGGTAAAACATTTCTATCCTGATGGGATTGGTCTCTTTCAGGATGACAACGCCCCCATCCACAGGGCATGAGGAGTCACTGAATGGTTTGATGAGTATGAAAATGATTGGAGTCATATGCTATGGCCTTCACAGTCACCACATCTAAACCCAACAGAACACCTATGGGAGATTGTGGACCGACGTGTTAGACAGCGCTCTCCACCATTTTTATTTTGTTTGTTATTCTGTCTCTCACTGTTCAAATAAACCTACCATTAATTATAGACTATAGACTATAGATTAATTTGAAATCAGCAGCTACACTCACCTAAAGGATTATTAGGAACAACTGTTAAATTTCTCATGAATGCAATTATCTAATCAACCAATCACATGGCAGTTGCTTCAATGCATTTAGTGGTGTGGTCCTGGTCAAGACAATCTCCTGAACTCCAAACTGAATGTCAGAATGGGAAAGAAAGGTGATTTAAGCAATTTTGAGCGTGGCATGGTTGTTGGTGCCAGACGGGCCGGTCTGAGTATTTCACAATCTGCTCAGTTACTGGGATTTTCACGCACAACCATTTCTAGGGTTTACAAAGAATGGTGTGAAAATGGAAAAACATCCAGTATGCAGCAGTCCTGTAGGCGAAAATGCCTTGTTGATGCTAGAGGTCAGAGGAGAATGGGCCGACTGATTCAAGCTGATAGAAGAGCAAATTTGACTGAAATAACCACTTGTTACAACTGAGGTATGCAGCAAAGTATTTGTGAAGCCACAAAATGCACAACCTTGAGGCGGATGGGCTACAACAGCAGAAGACCTGACCGGGTACCACTCATCTCCACTACAAATAGGAAAAAGAGGCTACAATTTGCACAAGCTCACCAAAATTGGACAGTTGAAGACTGGAAGAATGTTGCCTGGTCTGATGAGTCTCGATTTCTGTTGAGACATTCAGATGGTAGAGTCAGTAATTTGGCGTAAACAGAATGAGAACATGGATCCATCATGCCTTGTTACCACTGTGCAGGCTGGGGGTGGTGGTTTAATGGTGTGGGGGATGTTTTCTTGGCACACTTTAGGCCCCTTAGTGCCAATTGGGCATAGTTTAAATGCCACGGCCTACCTGAGCATTGTTTCTGACCATGTCCATCCCTTTATGACCACCATGTACCCATCCTCTGATGGCTACTTCCAGCAGGATAATGCACCATGTCACAAAGCTCGAATAATTTCAAATTGGTTTCTTGAACATGACAATGAGTTCACTGTACTGAAATGGCCCCCACAGTCACCAGATATCAACCCAATAGAGCATCTATGGGATGTGGTGGAACGGGAGCTTCGTGCCCTGGATGTGCATCCCACAAATCTCCATCAACTGCAAGATGCTATCCTATCAATATGGGCCAACATTTCTAAAGAATGCTTTCAGCACCTTGTTGAATCAATGCCACGTAGAATTAAGGCAGTTCTGAAGGCGAAAGGGGGTCAAACAGAGTAATAGTATGGTGTTCCTAATAATCCTTTAGGTGAGTGTATAATAACACTGCAATAGCATTTAAAAACAGTATTAACCATGTATCCAAAATGTGTGTATATAAGGTTGTTATTTATATAAACGAGGCCCCCAAGTAACCAGAACTTTGCTGTGAAAAGGAGAGAGCATAGATCCTCATCTCACAGACCTGATTGCTACTATGCTGCTATTTGCAAGTACAACAAAATAATAATAAAAGAAGAAAAACAAAGGATTAATAATAAATGAACAAAAATAGAAGAAAAATTATAATAATACAAGAACAATAAAAGGATAGAAGAAGAATAGAAAAAGAAAAAGAGTGCTGATGGTGGCAAATGTAAGACCGACTGCCCCAAAAGCCATTATACACTCTTAGAATTTTTTTTCCAAAAGGGCTATTTGGCCATAAAAGAAGCCTTTTTTGCTAGTTTGGGGGTTGCTTAGCTGCCAACTGAGACTTATATTTTGTATTCAATGTGTTGGATATGAGCAATCTGAAATGATAAGCCAAGAAGCCAACGTTAACGGAGCATTCCCTCAGCAGCACCTCAGAATTGCTGTTAAGGTACTCCCTGCTTTTGAAAGAGTGGGCTACTTGTGAAATAGTGTCAGGTCAGGTCCCTTATGAGGACAATTAAAGAAATAGGCACACTGGTATGCTGCAATGCAATAATTCAATACCAATACCCATATTAGTATGGTGTTCCTAATAATCCTTTAGGTGAGTGTAGGTCATGCATGGTTGGTAGATCATGCAATAAAATGCAAATTAATTATTTAAAAATCATACAATGTGGTTTTGTTTTAGATTCTGTCTCGCACAGTTGAAGTGTACCTAAGATAAAAATGACAGACCTTTACATGCTTTGTAAGTAAGAAAACCTGAAAAATCGGCAGTGTTTCAATTACTTGTATCCCCACTGTATATACACCACAAAATAATTAAATAAAAAGGTAAATATTATTATATCATTTACATGTTAAACATGTTTAATGGTGTATTTGGCTCAGATTCAACTTTATAGTCACTGCACAAGTACAAGCACAGTACAACGAAATGCAGTTAGCATCTAACCAGAAGTGCAAATAGAAAAGTTTACATTTCTTCAAGTGAAACAATTAAGAACAATGTATAATGTTATAAGTGGGATATATAAATGTGCAATGAAGACAAATGCAAGTACAAATGGCAATTCTAAATGTGCAATGAAGGCAAATTGAAGGTGCATAATAGCATGTGCAACTGAAATGCAGGAACAGCAGCAATGAGTTTCCCCAGGTAGATATGTATGTATAACAACTGAAAACGTCCTTATCAGACTTTGCAAAGCAATGTCAGAGTCCAGTAGTATCCAGAGTAGTGCAACAAGGTCCCTGGGAGGCGAGGGGCAGGTGTGTATGTTTACTGCTGTTCAGCAGGGTTACAGTAGTTGGAAAGAAACTGTTCCTGAGCCTGCTGGTGCGGTGGTCTGAGATGGCTGGGAGCTGGGCACCAGTGATGTGCTGGGCAGTATTCACCACCCATTGCAGGGCCTTCCAGTTGGCCACGGCGCATCCGTCAAACCACACTGTGGCGCAATTGGTCAGAATTCTCCTGACTGTTCAGCGGTAGAAGTTCACAAGGATCTTGGGAGCCAGACAGGCCTTCTTCAGCCTCCTCAAAAACTATAGGCGCTGCTGCGGTTGGGTTGAGGTGTTGAAGGTTCATGAGAGGTCCTCAGAGATGTGGCCACCCAGAAATTTGAAGCTGGGCACACGCTCCACCTCAATACCATCGATCAGAAATGGGGCATGACTGCAGCCTTTAGACTTCCTGTAATCTACAGTGAGCTCCTTGCTTTTCTTTGTATTGAGGGCCAGGTTGTGGTCAGTGAACCTTGCCGCCTTGTGCTTCACCTCCTCCCTGTAGGCTGACTCGTCATTGTCACTGATCAGGCCTACCACCGTTGTCGTCTGAGAACTTGATGATGGTGTTGGAACTGTGTACAGGAACGCAGTCTTAGGTGAAGAGGGAGTACAGGAGGGTGCTCAGCATTCAGCCTTGTGGAACACCAGTGTTCAGGATCAGGGTGGAAGACGTGAAGTTGTCTAAACTGACAGACTGGGGTGTTGCTTATGAAGTCCAAAGTACAGTTGCATAGAGTGGCTGATCTCCAGGTCAGGGAGTTTATTGACCATCTAAGAGGGGATGACCATATTGAATGCTGAACTAGTCTATGAACAGCATTCTCACATAGGTGTTGGTTTTGTCCAGGTGGGTCAGGGCAGAATGTAAAGCTGTGGTGATGGCATCCTCTGTAGACCTGTTCGATCGGTAGGTAAACTGGTAGGGATCCAGTGTTGAGGAAGGCAGAACTTAGAGTAGGCCAGGACCAGTCTTTCGAAGCACTTCATGATTGTGTGAGTACAACAGGTCGGAAGTCATTCAGGCTAGACTCGGTCGACTGCTTCAGCACTGGCTCAATGGTTGCGGTCTTGAAGCATGTGGGGACAACTGCCTGGGCCAGTGACAGGTTGAACATGTCAGTAAAGACCTTGGCCAGCTGCCCAGCACATGCTGTGAACACATGCCCGAGGACGCCATCAGGACCAGCAGCCTTGTGTGCATTAATACTTCTAAATGCAGACAACACATCTGATTGAACCTCTACCAATGAATTAATTTGGGGAGGGGAAACAATCATAGCAAGTAACTGGTAGTAGCACGATAGATGTGCAGAAGGGAACCAGGCTAGACAGTAGATTGGGATGTTACAGCTTTTATTTAAACTTGTTCTCAGTTTTAGTGTGCCTCATGGTCAAAACAATAAAAATGGCTAAAAAAATGCAACCCACGACAGACAATATTTCCATGCGACTTTCTGAAAAAACTGCCATGACAACGAATTTACATAGCGTAGTTCACATGGTGTAGTGGTTAGCTATTTAACTCTCATTGTTTTCTCAAGAATCAAACCAGCCATGGAGTGATTGGAGTCATTGTTTTCATTATAGGTACTGTATAGCTATTACCTAGCCATCTACAATAATCTCTTTCTAATATAACGTGTTGAATGTAGTGTAGCGATCCTGTTATACCTGTTGTTGGTTTGGATGTTAACTAATGTAGAGAACTAGTTTCAACAACCGTGGAGTTTCGACTAATTGGTTTGACAATGCAAGAAGTCAACAGAAACCACGTCTCTACACACGTATCATGTGCACCTACACCCGCTGTTTAAATAGCGTAGTGGTTAAAGACAGTCTGTCACATTATAAATGCCAAATCGAATCCAGCCTGGGCAACAACATTGATTCCTTCTTGTTTCTTATTCATTTCTTATTTTATTTATCATTTAAATTATATAGTTCCATTTATATATAATTATTTCATGGTGTATATATTTATTTAAGAAAGTCCCTAAAAATCCTCCATATTTTATACATTGTCAAATTGTCTTTGTTTTTAGATCTAAGACATTTTTAATTGTAACATGAAGACTATGTAAGTATGTTAAAAACAAAATGAAAATGCTCTCTGACAAAATAAATGCCAGGGCCGGGGGAGCCATTGCATGCAAATAAAATGGAGAATATTACCAGAAATAATGAGCCCAACAAATGAGGAGAGGGGAATCAAATTGGTAAATGTAAATTGTGGAATGTACTGCATAAATCCGACTGTTGCTGAAGTAATCACCAGGAAATTCCTTGAAAATAATTTTGTTTCCCATCTCCCCATTTTGCTCACATTATTTCAACAGTATTTCATTCAGACATTACCTCACATTAGCTAGCTAGATAGGCACAGCACCGCCGTAATGTCATTCTTACCTGTCTTTGTGTGATTTCAGGACTCTCACAAAGACAGATGTTGTGGCTATCGCATCAGTAATTTTAGTTTTGCATGTTTTGCATACTGCTGTCATTTTCTTCCCACCATGACATAGTCCTTGAATCCAAATGTAACAACTCTCAGAACCAAACCAAATACGCTGAACGCTAGTTCTCAATCACATCCGAATTGATGACCTAACATTGACAGCTGAATTCTAGCCCTAGTTTGAGCGACACTGAAAAAAATCTAATTAGAGTTGAGTATTGTTGTGTTGTTTTCCCCATTCCAAACCCAACGGATGCGTGTTGAGAACATGGAATACTAGCTCTGTGAGCCTTCGGCAGCGCGATCAGACTTGAGGCGAGAGAGGATGAGAGGAACGTGTTTGGAAAATCTGAACATGTCTCTCGGGTCATGCAGCTCAAGTCCAAGTTAAGTCACAGATGTTCAAGTCAAAGTCGAGTTGCAAGAGTTCTCTTTTCACCAAGTCTCAAAATATGTGACTGGAGTCAGTGATGCCGACAGGGGACAACAACCATGAATGTTGTGCCGGGCCCAGGCCTGGGGGGGCCCCATTTGGTGGGCTTAAATATTATTATTCATTTGTCAGTCAATGTTAGTATTCAGTACTATTGAGAAAGTTAACAGTTATTAAACAGAAGAATTGCATTGATGAAGGGATTCATGTTTTTTACTATTTTCTGTTTTTTGCCAGACAGCGTAGGCGGAACTGGCCAAGAAGAGCGAATGTCTCGTACTGAGTTAGTGAGTGACTGACTGACTGACTGAGTACCCCTTGATAACCTGTTAAAACGGCCAGTGGCAAAAGCCATACAGTTCATAGACGCTATTTGTGGTGCAGGTAAACTTAATAAGAAACGTTAGTCAGTTTAACACAATGCTCACTGGTGTCTAGCGACTGATGAAACGTGTAGTGCCGTGGTGTAGTGGTTAAAGACAGCGCCTCATGTGGAAGACCTGAGTTTTAATCTAGTGAGAACAATGACTTATACATTTTTATTGTGGGCCGCAATAACACTGTTCACGGTTATATTGCGACTATTCCTTGTGGATTTTCGAAGTTTGCACCTGGGCATGCTTTTTGGGTCAGGATAGACAGAAACTTAGCTGGCTACAACATTCAGGGTAAGCCTAAACTGAAACTGTTTACGGTTATACAGTAGTGTGAATATTTATGGTAGATTCCACGATTCTCTCGTCTTTTCACTTGATGAAAAAGTTATCATCACCTTTATTACACTGCTTAGGCAGTGTAAAGTTCAGTCTCGCTAGCAATTGCTCAATTCTTATGACTATTCCAGTAAGTTAGTAGATACTGGTAAAGCCTATTACTGGCTAATACGCTGTTAAAACAGCTAGTGGCAAACGCCATACATAGACGCCATTTGTGGTGGAGGTAAACTTATTAAGAATTGTTAGTTTAACACAATGCTTAATGGTGTCTAGCCAATAGGTAAGTGTGTAGTGTTGTGGCGTAGTGGTTAAAGGCAGTGCCTCTCACACAGGTGACCCAGGTTTGAGTCTGGTGAGGGCAACAGTATTTATTATTTTTAATTGCGGGCCAGCTGAACTAGGCCTGTCTGGTTCCTTTTCTGGTTTATAAAGCAGCATGATTAAACCTTTTTCTGTAAAAATCAATCAATGATACCCTAACACCTGCAGCCAATCAGAGTGCTTACCCTGACACCAGCGCCAACATAACTTTGTTAAAGCTGCACTAGATAGATTTGTCATTTTATCATTTTTGGAGCACGCCTCTACTTCCCAGCAAACCCCGTTCCAGCCAATTGTTTTCTGTGAGGCAGGCTTTCCTCCATGGCTTATTTTGTTAATACGCATTTTACCTGGATGATATTATATATAGCATAAGTATGCCGTAAGGAGCGAAGTTTGCTTGCTGTAAGAAACTATAATGGCAGCTAGAGACCAGGACGACAAACAGTCTGTTCCACCTTTGTCTACTACGAAAAAGGTAAAGCGAAAGAAGACTTAGACCAACTCTCTGTAGCTAGCTACCAGGAAACCTAAACTAACGTTAGCAAGGCTAAGAATAAAGTTGTTGAACTCGAATTAGCGCTTCTTTGGAACAGGTTCATTCTTTTATTTGGAACGTGTTTCTCTATCAGGCATTGGTGTGGAACCACTTTCTGACGGGTGAGTAATATGAAAATGCTGTAATTGTTGTTGTTTTTTACTGAAAAAGTCCTACATAGTGCAGCTTTTCAAATTCAATCAATAAATGTGTATAACTGCAGTACTGTAGCTGTCTGGCTAAAACATTTCCTCCAAGCAACCAAAACTAGGAGCAGAATCTAAAAGAGAATGTCTAAATTTGTGTAGCACTTAGGTAATGGCTGATTGGGACTGAGTAGGTTATGGATTGAAAAGATGTGACAATTAAATACCTGTGTTGAAAACAAAGGGATTTGAATGTGGCCTAGTTAGGAATTAAAACATTAAACAATAAAACATTTATGACCTGTTTTTTGGACAGTAATATAATTAGTATTGATGAATTTTTTGGCCTGTGGTTTGGGTCTTAAATGTTAAATTCTGTCCCGGGCCCTGTCATTCCTGTCGGTGTCACTGCTCAAGTTGGACTTGAGTCCACGTCTCTTTTGACAACACGGATTATCTAGCCTGTGGTGACATTATTTTGGGGAATTAATACAGATTTGAGAGTTTACGATTTATTAAAGGAAGCCTACAATTTATCAACTTAACGCCATGCAACGTAACGCCACTATAAACAAAATAGCTAAACCAATCAAAATTTTAACTGAGCTATATTGAGTTAGATGCATTGCACTTCTTCTGGGCAATATTTGCTTACAGTATGCATAAGGTTTAGTCAACGAACCCACAATGCATGTTAGATTTTCTTATTATTATGCAGAGAACACAAGGTTGTAACACTATTTTCAAGCAAAAAATTGAATCAAGGAGTGTCTGTTTAGACACAACTTAGCTCGTTAGCTTATTGGTCTTGACCAAAGACTTTGGGGAAACCTTCCTAAAACGAATCAGCGCAAATACAAATAGAATAAACAAGAACATCGAATTATTTTCTACGTAGTATAATTGTTTCTCCGTCATCATCAACCTATAGTAACTTACACAGATTTCCTTGGCTATCTTGCAACTAGCTAAATTAGGGGATGTAACCTACAAGTAGAAAGGTAGCCAACTCTGCATCACTGTTCACACAAACTTCAGCTCTCGCCATCAAATGCAAAATGTACCCTTGTTTGACTTATGCCTGCATTGCTTCCGTATATTTTTGTTTCTGGTGCGTTCAGTAGGCTACATGAACCCAAACAAACCTTATCATTGGTCTTCACCTCACACACATTAAGGAAGTACACACCTACCTGTACGAACATCCCGGCCTTCTACGTTTTACTTGCAACCATAGCAGTGGAGATAGTGTCAGTCCTGCCACTCTGCCAGAGAGTTTTATGACATGAACTGATTGTATGTAAGAGTTATTATTGGATAGGGCACCTTTAAGGGTTACAGTCTGCACTACTAACCTATTGTCCTTGAATCAAGTCCTGGAATGCAAACCTACATCACTGTTAAAAACTGTTGGACTACACTGTATATCACTGTCTGAACACTGTTGGACTACACTGTATATCACTGTCTGAACACTCTTGGACTACACTGTATATCACTGTCTGAACACTGTTGGACTACACTGTATATCACTGTCTGAACACTGCTGGACTACACTGTATATCACTGTCTGAACACTGTTGGACTACACTGTATATCACTGTCTGAACACTGTTGGACTACACTGTATATCACTGTCTGAACACTGTTGGACTACACTGTATATCACTGTCTGAATCCTTGCTTTTCCCTGTTATCTGTACTGTCTGAATCTATTCAATGCCTATCAATCAATTCATAGGGAAATCATTTTTGATAAAAGAAAGGAAATTAATAATATAATGGAGTGTACATACACGTACACTAACCCTACTTGTTTTAGGTTGTGAAATGGCAACAGTCAGAGGAGTGACTGGTAAGTTAATGTTCGTACGACAACAAAATGTATGTATCTGAAGTGTGAATGTAAACAAAAAAGGACTAACCTGAGCATGAATCCAGAAAAATGTTTAAAATAATTCAGTGTTCCCTGAACATGTGGCTTCTCTTAACCAGATGAGGGAGTCAGTACTGTAAAGGGAAGGTACCACATGGGGATTATTTATATGTCGAATTATCTCCATGTGAAACCTCAGCAAATGGTTTCCCTCTGAACCATCAATCCTCAACTTCCCACTGCTTGTGTTTTTTCTTTTGGTCGTCCAGCTATTTTTGGATATTGTAAAAACATGTCATAGCACATATATTAGGCCCAACTATGCCCTACCCTGATTTTCTCACATGACCAGAGATTTTATGAACTGTGTACATAGAAATGTATTATAGGAAACAATGCACATCCAACTCATGAGGTGCAGGACAAAAAAGACACTGGTAATGATAGAAGGATCCAGCAAGGATACTAAATAAAAAACACACAAAGTGACAACGTTTCAATCGCAAAAGGATCTTTGTCAGGTCATGACCTGTCTGCATTTGTTCGTCGATGTGCTTTAGATGTTAAAGTCTCTTACTGTCTTCGCTGTACAGTAAAAAGGAGGGTGCAGGTTTTCTTAGTAAGAAAATTCTGGACAAATCAATATAGTAAAATGTTATTATTCCACTATAATTGCAGATAATATTTACGGCTCTCAAAGGGAAAGTGTGCGATTAATTTAATATACTAAATGTTCTTTTTTGAGCCTTAGAACCATGCATAGTTAGCACTTGACAATTATCTAGAGCTGTCAGGAAGACGATACCTGCCTGCAATGATTGTTTATCGGTTGTTGTATTGGCGGTTGTCCTGAGTGCTTGGTGGGTATGTTTTCCCAAATATCAATGGTGTATTCATGTTGTGAATCCTGTTTACTCTGTACGAGTTTATGAATCCTGCATATCAACGCCTTGGTAGGATACACACCGTTAGTACAATGGATGCATGGAAGTTGCATTATCTATCCTTGCTCCCCACACACCAATCCTTTCCAAAACCCTTTGATCCAGAAGGCCAGCCGTGCCCCCCACACCGCCTCTTCTCCAACCGCTCCCGAGACGCTGTGTTGCTTGAATCCCACTGCTAACACCTTGCTTGTACCATGGTCATTTGTCATCATTTAATGTTTTTCTAAGCTAAGCATTAATGTCGTCGCCAGGTGAGTTTACACAAAAACAACAGTTGAATTGACAAACATCTTCCATGCTCTGCCAGCTTGACTACCTAATGTCATTGCCTATTCAAGTAGTGTACCTGTGCATTTGATTATATTCGGTTGTTGCTAACCATCTTTCAGGAAATCTAATGTTTACTGGCCCCCACCGGAACTCCTTTCTAACCACATTTCAGCCTGAACATCAAAGGACAATACCTTGACAAGCTTTGGTGTGATTTAGAGAGGATTAAATGCCTGCACACCCTGTACCTCTCCAGATGAGGGTTGATGTGTGTTTTATACAGTAACCTTACATCGTAGTCATTGTACTTAGTGCGTTCATCCAGAGAAAAATGGTAGGAGATAGTATAACTATTATAGATCAGCAACCTTCTATTTAGATTTACATGGGCTACAGATGCTGCCAGTTATTGTGGTAAGTTAGGGGCTGACATTTCAGGGCAGTGACAACTTGTATTTATTTAAGTCTAGCACTGTCCATTATGCAATACAACAAAGTATGTCAATAACATAATGCACTGCTTTTAAACAGAAAAGTGTGTATTACGGGCAACATTTGAACACATTCTAAAATCACCTACTGAAAATAATGCGATTCATCGCAACAAATTATTTGATTCGTTTGACAGCACTAATAATATTGAGATATCCAGACATTGTGTCTTATAGGGCCATGTCACAGTGGAGGGATGCTATGTGACCAGTAGATGGAGACAGAGCCTTGACTTACTGAGCCCTTTTCATCCGCTGGCCAACAACTGGTTGCTCAACCTCAACACAATTGCATGTCTTTGTTAATCACCCTGGCCCTAATAAGGCTACTGGGCAATCTCTCCAGAGGCAGTTAGACAAAACACTCTGGTCAAAACAAATGTGACCCATTTATATTGGTATTCTTATGAAAAAGGTTTTTGTTCATTATGTAGATGTTTTTCTCACTAAATTGTTAATATGTTTTTGTTACACATCTGTAAGAATAGCCCCAAGGAAACCCACTTTGGTATCCTGTGGCCATACAACTTTACATTGATTTTTGTTGAGTTTTTAAAGGCCAATATATTAAGAAGCATCCATACCCTGTGCTGAGTTGTTACATAAATAATATGTATGTAACAACATACATAACAAAATAATTCATCATATTCGTCTTTTAATGAATAGTAAAAAGGTGTCTGGTTGCAGCAGTTGCGAGTGGCAAGAATGTATGTGTGTATATGTGTGAGTGCATGCATTTCTGTGGGTCCCCCCCCTATATTAGTCTCAGTACCCTCTGATTAGAATCTGAGTTTTCCTTTTACAGTTTCTCTGCTAGATATGTGTGTGTGTGTGTGTGTGTGTGTGTGTGTGTGTGTCTGTACTTTGACATTTTGTCTGCTAGTGATGTGTGTGTTTGTGTGTCTGTACTTTGACAGTTTCTCTGCTAGTGATGTGTGCGTGTGTGTGTGTGTCTGTACTTTGACATTTTGTCTGCTAGTGATGTGTGTGTGTGTGTGTCTGTACTTTGACATTTTGTCTGCTAATGATGTGTGTGTGTGTGTGTGTGTGTGTCTGTACTTTGACATTTTGTCTGCTAGTGATGTGTGTGTGTGTGTGTCTGTACTTTGACAGCTTCTCTGCTAGTGATGTGTGTGTGTGTGTGTACTTTGACAGTTTCTCTGCTAGAGATGTGTGTGTGTGTGTGTGTCTGTACTTTGACAGTTTCTCTGCTAGTGATGTGTGTGTGTCTGTACTTTGACAGTTTGTCTGCTAGTGATGTGTGTGTGTGTGTGTCTGTACTTTGACAGTTTGTCTGCTAGTGATGTGTGTGTGTACTTTGACAGTTTGTCTGCTTGTGATGTGTGTGTGTGTGTGTCTGTCTGTACTTTGACAGTTTCTCTGCTAGTGATGTGTGTGTGTCTGTACTTTGACAGTTTGTCTGCTAGTGATGTGTGTGTGTGTGTGTCTGTACTTTGACAGTTTGTCTGCTAGTGATGTGTGTGTGTACTTTGACAGTTTGTCTGCTTGTGATGTGTGTGTGTGTGTGTCTGTCTGTACTTTGACAGTTTCTTTGCTAGTGATGTGTGTGTGTGTGTGTGTGTGTGTGTGTGTGTCTGTACTTTTACAGTTTCTCTGCTAGTGATGTGTGTGTGTACTTTAACAGTTTGTCTGCTAGTGATGTGTGTGTGTGTACTTTGACAGTTTGTCTGCTAGTGATGTGTGTGTGTGTACTTTGACAGTTTGTCTGCTAGTGATGTGTGTGTGTGTACTTTGACAGTTTGTCTGCTAGTGATGTGTGTGTGTACTTTAACAGTTTGTCTGCTAGTGATGTGTGTGTGTGTGTACTTTGACAGTTTGTCTGCTAGTGATGTGTGTGTGTGTACTTTGACAGTTTGTCTGCTAGTGATGTGTGTGTGTGTACTTTGACAGTTTGTCTGCTAGTGATGTGTGTGTGTGTACTTTGACAGTTTGTCTGCTAGTGATGTGAGTGTACTTTGTCTGTTTGTCAGTGTGACGTGTGTCACTACAACCGATGGACAAGATCTGATGCATTCTCTCTCGCTTGGCCATTATCAGCACCCCCTGATAAAGACATCTTCCCTTGGCCATGATTTGGTCAGTCTTCTTCCAGTGTCAAGCAGTCCAAATACTTATCATACTAATATAATAGAAACTGTCTCTGAGTCTATTAGTCTATTATTACCTTTCTGTATCCTTTCTGATGATAAATGGATTAATAGCATGGGAGAGAGCAGATTTTGAGTTTCTGTCTGTGTATCTGTTAGGCATTCTAGTTAAGAAACAGCAGGTGATGAGACTGAAACTGACCCCAAAGGACCCAAACATGGACCTGAATGATCCATCTTTGCAGTAGGCCATCTTGCAGCAGGTGACTATTTCCTCTTTGAGAATGTCACATTAGTATAAACGTTATCAAGGGACCCCATTTACCAATAGACTGTCAACTATTGTTATACAATACAGTATACTTGTGTTTTAAATTTTTGTCAGCCTGTCTCAAACAATGCTGGCTGATTTAATAAGTGGGAAGTAAACAAAATTATTTTGTTTTTTTTACGGAGCTGAGGGAGAAGTCTGATCCTTCCCTCACACTGAGATGGACGGAACAGCCTGATGGAAAGATCTTCCACAAAGAAAAAAATGAGTAGAAAAACGATTGCATGTCTGTTATGTATACTTAAATAACTGCTACTGTATTGTTTACCTTTATTTAACCAGGTAAACCTTTTGAGGACCTTTTTTATTTACAATGACAACCTGGCCAAAGGAATGTTAATGGCAAGAGCAAACTAGTTTACTTAAGTGCTATCTCAACATAATGTGCAAAGTAATAGGCAAGATATCAACATTACACCAAATGAGGGTGATACCATATGAGTGCTCTCCTTTATTATCGATACCCTTGGTAAAGTTGAGCAAAAATGTTTGAACAACAGCCATTCTTTTTCCACATCCTCAGTTAAAAATATTTAATCAAACCTTTTAATTAAAATATATATAAATATTTTTGTCAAACTTTTCATCTGTACCCCTGCATTTAGTTTGTGCACCCTCCCCTTGCCAAGATAAAAGCACATAGCACATTTCATCTACAATAATCCTTGATGTGGGTGAATATACAATAATGGATCTGAGACTGTTAACTGCAGAATCACTTCAGATCCTCTTTGCCATTGCTGGGACATCATCTTCAGTTAGTTAGTGGCTGGCAGCTTGGTCTGCAAAATCATCTTAACAAGAGAGCTCCACCTGCTGGATGAACTGCTGGGATTGGCCGCACACAGCCCGACTGGCTAGGTAAGAAGTAGCTAGAGCTAACACGTGACCTGCTTGTTGTACTATGCACTGCTGTGTAATGTTAGGCATGTTGAGCACATGCCTCCAACAGAGCAATGTGCAATAGGGAATTATCAGGCATCTTACATGATAAACAATACAACCAACAGTATCTAAAGCACCTACATCTATTACATTTTGTAAAAAAATATTGTCCTCGAAATATTGTGAGAACAACATTTTTAAATCTTTAAATATTGTGAGAACAACATTTTTAAATCTTTAAATATTGTTCTCAAGTTAGACATCACAGCCTAGTGCAAACCACAGGTCAAGCAAACATGCAATCTCTATGTTCATTTAATAAAAATAATACATTGTATATTGTAACAATTAATTCCCTCAGCCTCCAATGACCCTTAATTCTAACATTCAGAATTCATTGATACTATGTCACAATACAGAATTTTAGAGTCAAGTAATTAGCCAGAGAGTAGGCCTAACTTAAGTTGGATAACTGGCATGGTCAAACAGTTTAAAGAAATTAATAGGAAAAAGTATTAATTGAAAAATATATATTTTTTTTGAAGCAGACAGTGGTCAGTGAGAGGGAGACAGAGATGATGGAAAGTGAGGAGGTAAAGAAAAGCAGTGAGATGGAGGGACAAGAGAAAGACAGACAAAGAGAAATGGAGGGGCTAGTTAGAATGAGAAAGAGGATTGAGACTTGCATCAAGGTAGACCACCAACGATGGCAGCTAGAGAGAGACTTGTTGAAAAAAGTTAACAAGATGAGGGAAGAACAAGAGCAAGAAAGACAAAGAGAAGTAGATGAGCTTCTGAGCAAGAAAGAGCAGAATGAGGATCATGTTGAAGTACAGAGCAACCAATGGAAGCTAGAGAGAGACGTGTTCACAGAACAGACAGAAAGAGATGTGTCAGACAGATATGAGATAGACAGCAAAATGGCTGAACTGAAGGTACTGAACACTGTGAACCTGGCCAAGTTAGAGAAGGTGATTGTGGACTGTACAAGGATGTTAGTTGAGAATGAAAGGGAGAGAAATGTGTTAAAGGAACAGAGAGAAAACTTAGTGGCAGACAAAGAAAAGATTGAAATCCAAATGACAAACCTGAAGATGCAGAACATACTGAGGTTGGGCAAGATAGGAAAGTTGACAGTTAAGAACAAAAGACTGTTAGCTGAGAATGAAAAGGCCAGAGATGTGTTAGAGAAAGTGAAAGAACATGCAGCAGCAGTCAGACAAACATTGCTGCACAAGATAGCAGAGGAGGAATTTGTGTACCTGGCCAAGGTGGAGACGGGGACAGTGGAGATCAACAGACTGTCAGATGAGAATGAAAAGGTGGACAGGGTCAGAGAGAGGAACAGATGGAAGTGTATCAGAAAGGGTTTGGAGACAGCATTGGCCAAAGCAGACCAGGACAAGAATCAGACCCTAGAAGCCTGGAAGAAGGAAAGGGGGGCATGGGCCAGGGTCACCGCTTGTCTGCAAAGTCTCTGGGATCAACGAGGAGAAAGATGGATGAAGGAGAAGGAGGAGATGAAAGAGAAGAGCACACAGGCAGCAGAGAAGTGGATGACTGAGCTGAGAGAGAAGGAGAGACTGATAGAGGCTCTGGAAAGAGAAAAGATGATGCTTCTGAGCCAGCATGAAGATGAGAAGAGGGGATGGGAGATGGAAAAGAGTGAAATGGAAAAGGAGAGGTTGGTGCAGACAGGAGAGTGGGATAGAAAGAACAGTGAAATGGAGAAAATGAAAAAGGAGAAAGACAGATGGGTGATAGAAAAGAAAGATATGTTGGAGAGGATGAAGGATGCACACATTCAGCTGTATCACATGCAGACTGTCCTGAGGTTCAGAGAGCACGAGCAGACACAGGTACAGTACTCCATTTAACCAGTCAAAGTTCATGAGGTCACATGTCACCTAAGGGTCAAACTATCATATTCAGTAGATTAAGTTCTTCACACTGGAGGAGTGATATTATTATTTCAGATGACTATTTTACATACAGTTTGGGCTTTCTCTTTCAGAAGGAAACTAAGAAAGCCCAGGAAGCAAAGGAGAAGCAGGAGAAAAAGGAAAGGAAAGAAAGAGAGATCCTGGAGAAAGAGATGATCAGAGCCCAAAAAGTAGAACATAAGGACAAAGTGAGGGAGAGCAAGGAGAGGGTGAAAGCCCACCTGGATGAGGTGTCAAGGCAATATGACCAAAGGAAACACAAGGAGAAGGAAAGAAAAATGGTGTTGGAAATGGCATATGGCAAAGAACATTCAAAACAAAACTTCAAAAGTAAATGGTTGACATTCATTTAATAAATTAAACAACATGAGCATTTTAAATATTTGTATGTGTTCATTGCTATGTGGACAAATAAAAGTGCAGATGGTTACTGGATATTACAATCCATGTTAACTTTGCTGGGAGACATAATATTTTAAGTACTATATTTATCATCCTCACTCAGAATTGCTTACTGAAAGTGGTTCCCATTACATGAGAAATGTTGATATTTGCATGTGAATGTTATCAGTTACCTTCACCACTTTAATAATGTCCCTTTTTACATTGTGTCATACACCCATGGCTGAGTGATGAACAAAAATATGAATTTACTTGACAGGGAAATATTTAGATTTGTTTAAATCCAGATGTCATTTTAAATGGATTCTGATGTAATATGAATTGGTGTGTTTTGGTGTGTTTTCCTACATGATTAAAATATGTGCATTTTTGTATTAATACATGCATTGTAGTCAATGGCAATTGTGATGTTGTAAAATGTATCTTCCCCAAACCAACCTCTCAACTCTACTAACTTGCTCAGATTGCCCTCCATTGTCATGTTTTGCAGAAGAAAGTCAGAAGGTGAATTTCTAAAGAGTGGCAAGAGGATTGATAAACCCATCAACTTTGGGACACACTTTGACTTGTACTGTATAATGCAAAACATTTCTACATTTTCCGCTCTCCATGACAACCAAAACAAATAGTTTAAATATAGATACAGGGGAATGTGGATGGAAGTTATTCCTATTTGTGTTTATCTTTTTGTTAATATTCATGCAGTACAACATAATTATTCATTATGAAATTCTCAAGTAATTGTACTTTTTTGGAATATTTTCTTACATGCTTACATGATCACTCCTACTCAAAATTGTGCAGGGTTGGGTAGGTTATTTCTTAAATGTAATCTGTTATAGTTACAAGTTACCTGTCCACATTTGTAATCAGTTAAGTAACTTTTTGATTACTCAAACTTTGCATTTGACCTTATGGATTATGTATAGTGCCTTTGGAAAGGGTTTCTAAACCATTACTTTCTACTTCAGTATGATTTGGCTACATCTCTACGTTACACGCAAAAGGTCTGTCAGATACACAACCATTATGGAGGATTTATGGAAACCTCATCATCATCATCATCTTCTTCAGCTTATCCGGGGCCGGGTCGCGGGGGCAGCAGTCTAAGCAGGGATGCCCAGACTTCCCTCTCCCCAGACACTTCCTCTAGCTCTTCCGGGGGGACACCGAGGCGTTCCCAGGCCAGCCGGGAGACATAGTCCCTCCAGCGTGTCCTAGGTCTTCCCCGGGGTCTCCTCCCGGTGGGACGGGACCGGAACACCTTCCCAGGAAGGCGTTCCGGAGGCATCCGGAAACATGGAAACCTATGTTTGGTATATGACAAAATAACAATGAACAGGCCCTCATTTATGGATCACACACTATGAGAGACAATTGCTGTGTCTTGGGGCAACTAAGTAATTAACAGGTCCGACAGTAATGTCAGAGGACTAGGTCTGACAGGAAGGTCAGAGGACTAGGTCAGAGGGGAAGGTCAGAGGACCAGGTCAGAGGACCAGGTCAGAGGACCAGGTCAGAGGGGAAGGTCAGAGGGGAAGGTCAGAGGGGAAGGTCAGAGGGGAAGGTCAGAGGACTAGAGGGATCTGTTCATCTCTTTTTTTATTTTATTCTTTGTTTGGCAAAGATAAACCCCAAGGACTCTGGGAAGTGAGGTGACCCCTAGGACCCCCTGGGGTAACTGCTATTCAGCCAGGGTCCAGACATCATTCAACAACCTGTGTGTTGGATCTGAGCCTAACCACTGTTTGCTTCAATTGCTGTATGAATTAAGGTTTGATTTGGGTATTCATCATGTTTCATGCAAAGTATTCTAATCTCCAGTGTCAGGGCCACTCTGGTTGCCTGGCGTGTGAGCCTGAGATGGCTACATGTCCTCCACTTCCCATAACTGGTGTACACACCCAAGTACCTTTACTTTATCAATTTAACAGTTTTGCTAGCAGCCAGCCCGACACTAGGACAGGTGATTTCTGTAACCAGACCATAACGTCAATGATTAGAAAGAAAGTGTCATGTTATATCAGTGTAGCTACTCATAGTCAGTCACTTTGTTTAAAACCTTTCTTAAAGTGACCGCATTCACCACAAAACCAGTCTGGGTTATTTGTTTGTGTTGAATGCAAAGTATTTATTTGTTTGTCTGGATGCCCAGGCACTATGTTGTTACTGCTTAATTTGACTGTTCACCCTATCTGACAGACCTACATAGTTACGTCCTCACAATTTGTGTCATACACATACATTCTGAATTTTGATTTGATGCTTCCAGAGATTCTGAATGTCTCCACACAACTCCGCCCCACAGTTGCTATATCTAGCAGACAGGTACACGTGTGTTCAAGGAAGAAGGGAGACAAAATGTCTAAAGCTAGACAAATTGTGCTAACATTAAAATGTAACTAGCAAGCAATCTTAGACATGCAACAGTATGTTCTGCTAACTTAATTTCATTTTTCCTATGTTAGTATGATATATTTTGTAATAGCCCACTGCAGTTCTATGTTCTGTGTGTTTTGGTTCTAGTTTACCTGTTTCTATGTTCATTCTCGTTAGTGTAGGTCACAGCGGAGGTATACATTGGAGGAATGGGCATCTGCCGGACCGCCAGACCCAGCGAGGTTTGAGGTTGACCTAAGAAGGTGGGCTCACTTCAAAGGGCAGGTCAACCAGTTTGTCAGCCACTCTGAGTCACAGGCCCTGACAGACCGGGGCAGAGTGGCACAGGCCCTGACAGACCGGGGCAGAGTGGCACAGGCCCTGTTATGGCTGGATTGGAGGGCCTGGATTTGGGCCCTCCAGTACACCAGGACAGAGGAGCGAAGGTCTTATGCAGACTTTCTGGAGGTCTTCAGAGCAACGTGGGGACTCCTGCAGGGCTCAGCTCCAGTCATCGCCCCCCGCTTCTCCACCTGCCACAACGCCTCCCTGCTCCACGGCCATCCGCCGCTCCCGTGGCCGTCCTGAAAGGCATACTGTTCCCTCAATAGGTCTTTGTCAAAAGTACTGGAAAGTGAATCAATCAATCAAATGTATTTATAAAGCCCTTTTTATATCAGCAGCTGTCACAAAGTGCTTTTACAAAACACCCGGCCTAGAGATGAACCTAGAGAGGAACCTAGAGAGGAACCTAGAGAGGAACCTAGAGAGGAGCCAGGCTCATAGGGGTGACCAGTCCTCTTCTGGCTGTGCCGGGTGAACATACTAACAGTGCAAATTGTAATAATTTGGAAATTATTTTGGAAATTATTTTTGGACTTTGGAAATGGACAGCAATGTCCTGTCCTGTACATGTCACTGACTGACTGTTTATTATCAAACAACCCACTGGTCATCTGTCCTGTACATGTCACTGACTGACTGTTTATTATCAAACAACCCACTGGTCAACTGTCCTGTACATGTCACTGACTGACTGTTTTACATCAAACAACCCACTGGTCAACTGTCCTGTACATGTCACTGACTGACTGTTTTACATCAAACAACCCAATGGTCATCTGTCCTGTACATGTCACTGACTGACTGTTTTACATCAAACAACCCACTGGTCATCTATCCTGTAGATGTCACTGACTGACTGTTTTACATCAAACAACCCACGGGTCATCTGTCCTGTACATGTCACTGACTGACTGTTTTAAATCAAACAACCCACTGGTCATCTGTCCTGTACATGTTAGATTAGATTAGATTCAACTTTATTGTCATTGAGCAGTACAGTACAGTAAAACAAAATGCAGTTTGCATCTATCTTGAAGTGCAAATAGAGGAGGGCAGAAAATGTACACATTAAGTATATGTACTGTATATATATCATTTTTTTTAAAAGCTCATTGAGATTAGGCATCTGTTTTTCGAGAACGCCCTGGCAACCTACATTAAGTAATAACCTATTTCACTATGGACTAAGCTAACAGGTTAATTTCCATCATTAACAGACTACACCCACCTTCCTTTTTGAATAATTGGGTAACATACTTTATTTTCTCTCTTCTGTTTTTCTTTTCATTTTAGGAAACAAGAGTTTTCTTTAGAAAGCAATTTAAGTAAATAGCATTATCAAGAGCTACCGAACCAACAGGCGACTATATAACCCCAACATGCCTTCCCCCATGGGTGCGTCACGTGCGCGATCGTTGCAAAATAAATTCTATACATTCTTCAATTATTGTATCTGCACAGCTTGTGCGTCTCAGCGAATGTCTGCGATGTCCCGCGCTCTAATAGATCTTCTCTTTTTGTGACGCTCAACGCACTGAAAGTCCCACTCTCATTTGTTGACCCCACGTGGGACACTAAAATATGAACGAATAGGAATTAGCCAAAGTTATTTACAAATATTTACTATTATTGACTATAGTTGTTTCCTTTTTTATCTGTGGTTTTAATCATTGTAGTACATAAATACCCATTATTTTATAAGCCTCCAAGTCAACATTCTGATTAAGATCCATAAATGCTTACATCTATTTTGCCCGAATGTAATCGCATCAACTTGGCTTAACTTTCAAATCTCCTCTGCATATTTCCCGTTCTTCCTGAAAACAACGCAAACATGAGTGCTGAAGATTTGCAAGGAAAGTTTAATTTTGGAAGTACATATGACCCAGAATCAAAAAGGATCCAGCAAAAAAAAAGATAATGTCTGGAGACATTGTGCATTTCAGGTAAAGTGTATGTGCTTGTGGTAGTATAGCTAGCTTCAGCAAACTATATGTGCATTTATGTAGGTCTTACCCATGTTAATAATCCCGAATTAAGTTGAAATCAGAATCAGTTTCAACCAAGGGGCAAACTCCGAGGCTGATAAATGAGGCCTGCCGTCGAAGTACCAAAAACTGCAATTCATTGAATGGCCACTTGAAGCTGGCTGCAAAAGGGAACAATCTCCATAGCAAAATGACCAACTTTACAGCAGAAATAAATATGTTTACAGCCTGGTTCACTCCTTGCGGTTTGTCCTTTCTCTATCGCCTCAGCTAACTCCAGTCACTGGCAAGTTACAATCAAGTGACATTCAAATAAACGACTCGTAACCATACAGTCTATGCTCATAACTAAAGTTATGTGAAAATCTAATATCTAATCTGAAGTCTTGACCTATTTTTAATAGTCTATCGTCTCGACAAAATCCAGAGTTGCAAAATAATTACATTCATATTATATATATATAAAAGCTGAAGCATTTTAAGCATATGTTTTGTTGTATAGTTTCAGGTTAACTTACCTCAATTTCAAGCTGGTAACGTTACAGTGACTGGCTGTTAACTGCCGGCTAGCAACATGCTAGCAACGCAGAATAACATACTGGTTGCATTTATCCTAGCTTCTTAGCTTTTGCTAACTTAGTAATATCACGCTGTGTGGGTATTGTTTTAGCAACCAGACAGCTCACCTCTTCGCCCATTTATGGTTATCTGGGAGTTTGGCCGAGTGACGCACTACCAAGATGGCAACGAGTATTAGCTTCAAAACGGGTCTTCAGACACTTATGGGTGACTTCACGGTAACGATGTCCATATTTTTTTTTTACAGTCTATGGTTTCAACGATTGGTTCAGAGTTTGTTTTGTTATTTGCATTGATTGTGTCTGGTCGGGGCTGGCAAAAATTGCTTGCGCCTGTCCAGTGTGGAATGCATGTAAATCTGAAGCCATGGTGGCCAATCAGAAGCCTGATAAAAGTTATTACTGGTTCTGGTAGGCTAACAACAATGGCACACGAGTGTTAGTTGCAGCAATGACCTCTGTTGCGCATTTTGACGCCTCTGTTCCTCAATATAGTGGAAGAGTAACTGTACATACACTCACCTAAAGGATTATTAGGAACACCATACTAATACTGTGTTTGACCCCCTTTCGCCTTCACAACTGCCTTAATTCTACGTGGCATTGATTCAACAAGGTGCTGAAAGCATTCTTTTGAAATGTTGGCCCATATTGATAGGGTAGCATCTTGCAGTTGAAGGAGATTTGTGGGATGCACATCCAGGGCACGAAGCTCCCGTTCCACCACATCCCAAAGATCTGGTGACTGTGGGGGCCATTTCAGTACAGTGAACTCATTGTCATGTTCAAGAAACCAATTTGAAATTATTCGAGCTTTGTGACATGGTGCATTATCCTTCTGGAAGTAGCCATCAGAGGATGGGTACATGGTGGTCATAAAGGGATGGACAGAAACAATGCTCAGGTAGGCCGTGGCATTTAAACAATGCCCAATTGGCACTAAGGGGCCTAAAGTGTGCCAAGAAAACATCCCCCACACCATTACACCACCACCACCAGCCTGCACAGTGGTAACTAGGCATGATGGATCCATGTTCTCATTCTGTTTACGCCAAATTCTGACTCTACCATCTGAATGTCTCAACAGAAATCGAGACTCATCAGACCAGGCAACATTCTTCCAGTCTTCAACAGTCCAATATTGGTGAGCTCGTGCAAATTGTAGCCTCTTTTTCCTATTTGTAGTGGTGATGATGGTCCCCGGTCAGGTCTTCTGCTGTTGTAGCCCATCCGCCTCAAGGTTGTGCGTGTTGTGGCTTCACAAATGCTTTGCTGCATACCTCGGTTGTAACAAGTGGTTATTTCAGTCAAAGTTGCTCTTCTATCGGCTTGAATCAGTCGGCCCATTCTCCTCTAACCTCTAGGATCAACAAGGCATTTTCGCCCACAGGACTGCCGCATACTGGATGTTTTTCCCTTTTCACACCATTCTTTGTAAACCCTAGAAATGGTTGTGCGTGAAAATCCCAGTAACTGAGCAGATTTTGAAATACTCAGACCAGTCCGTCTGGCACCAACAACCATGCCATGCTCAAAATTGCTTAAATCACCTTTCTTTCCCAATCTGACATTCAGTTTGGAGTTCAGGAGATTGTCTTGACCAGGACCACACCCCTAAATGCATTGAAGCAACTGCCATGTGATTGGTTTAATGAGAAATTGAACAGGTGTTCCTAATAATCCTTTAGGTGAGTGTATATGTATAAACATGTAAAAAGTCCTGTTAAAAAAGAATATAACCAGCACATATTTGGCTACATCTGCCATTGCACAAATTCGCCTCATGTAAACAAATGCGATAACAGTGCACACTGCTGAAAGCCAACAACCCAGTTTTCTCTGTCTACACATAAACACTGAAAACAGAGTTTCTTCAAACTGTAAGGAGTTTTTCAAAAGGTGTGTTTTCTGTGACTTAAAACGCAGTTTGCATGTGGATGAAAGGCCAAATTCTTTAAAACAAATACATGTGTATGTGTAGAGGCCTATTCAGTTGTTCCTGCCCCTGCCTGGTGCCAGGCCCAACAGATGCATCTTCAGGCTCAGCAGCCCTGTCTGCCCATCCCCATGCCCCTGAACCAGCCCTACTCCCTGTCTGTCCATCCCCATGCCCCTGAACCAGCCCTACTCCCTGTCTATCCATCCCCATACCCCTGAACCAGCCCTACTCCCTGTCTGTCCATCCCCATGCCCCTGAACCAGCCCTACTCCCTGTCTATCCATCCCCATACCCCTGAACCAGCCCTACTCCCTGTCTATCCATCCCCATACCCCTGAACCAGCCCTACTCCCTGTCTATCCATCCCCATACCCCTGAACCAGCCCTACTCCCTGTCTATCCATCCCCATACCCCTGAACCAGCCCTACTCCCTGTCTGTCCATCCCCATACCCCTGAACCAGCCCTACTCCCTGTCTGCACATCCCCATACCCCTGAACCAGCCCTACTCCCTGTCTGTCCATCCCCATACCCCTGAACCAGCCCTACTCCCAACTGAAGGAGGTGAGCAGCATTGTGTTCAATTACATGTCAGTTGTCAAATTGAAGTACGTGGGATTTTTGTATTATTATGAAAAGAAAAATGATCAAATCCTTAAAAACACAAATTATTTTTCCACATAACTATCATTATATGAAATAGAAAAAGCATATTATCTGTACTGGATGCTGGACAGTTTAAAGTATTGAGTGACTCCGTCTGTTTAAGTGATAGTGTAGTTATTCATTGATGTTGAGAGTTTCCCATGTAAGACTTGTACTATTAAAATTATATTTACAATGTAACAGATGGCCTTTAGCACATTTCTTATCAAGGGTATCAGTCTTGCATCAAATAGTGAATTAGACTTCATGCAATGCGCCTACCCCCTGATGCACAAGGGTGGGGCCCGATGTGATATATTTTCATGGGGCCCAATATTGCTGGTGGTGCCCTGTACACTAGTATTCCCTTCTCCACTAATGTAAGAGGTATTTGTCACAGTGCTCTTTTGAATTTCTTTGACCAGGGTGTTCCTGAATGGGTTATCTGGATAGTCAGTGCTGTAATTGTATTCCAAATGATTTCTCTAAAAACCTGTTCTAAATATTTTGGTATCTGTGATGGCAATTCCAACGATCAGAATTCTTTAATGAGGAAATACAGAGACGAAATTCTCTTGGCACAATTTAACAGTTTATTAATAATTTGCAAATAAGAGAGACGCGTCAAACGCTTACCAACATCATCGTACGAGGAGTCTCTAACGCAATACAGGTCATTCAACAGTATTTATTACAGTTAAAAGGGGTGTGGTAAGATGCTGCCCAGCTGTCCTATGTCAATAAAACACATTCCCTTTGTTCTATTACTACCTAGGCTTCACACAAGGGGCAAGCTATCCTCCCCCACATGGGTAACCTCTTCAACTCTAGGAGAAGACTCAGAGCATCTGGACAAACAACAGATAGAGACTGATGGGTTATACAGATTTACAACTAACCCTATAATCTGCTGATACCAGTCAATAATGACCCTAAACACCAGTTCCCCCTCTCCTACATTCCTTTTCTTATCCAAACATGGGTACTCAGTACTTTACCTAGTAACTAATTCATACATGTATAGGACCAAGTATACATCAGTTCAAGA
This sequence comes from Esox lucius, assembly GCF_011004845.1. NCBI lineage: Eukaryota > Metazoa > Chordata > Actinopteri > Esociformes > Esocidae > Esox > Esox lucius. Next base: position 22,883,671 of record NC_047592.1, on the reverse strand, counting down.
ATTTCCACAACAGTATCAGTGTGAATTAATTTCTCCAGTGTGTAACCAACGGGCATGTAGTCTGTGTTTCTGACAGCTTGGCTCTGTTGTCTGAAGGGAAAGTTTGAATTGGGACCCAGAAGTTAGATGTTTGTACCGTTGGGTGTGTGTTTATAATATTGCGTGTGAAGATTTAAGATAAAGTTGTCCCCGTAATTGTGACAAAGCAATTGAGAAACTGTAATAGACAAAAAGTTCTTACCTTCTTTACAGCATGTCTACAGTTAGGTCTGGAAATAATTGGACAATGAAATTGTTTGTTATTTTGTCCCTTTTCCAAAATACAGTGGGTCGAAAAAGTATTTTGTCAGCCACCAATTGTGCAAGTTCTCCCACTTAAAAAGATGAGAGAGGCCTGCAAATTTCATCATAGGTACACTTCAACTATAAGAGACAAAATGAGAAAAGAAATCCAGGATTTTTTATGAATTTATTGGTAGATTATGGTGGAAAATAAGTATTTGGTCAATACAGAAGTTCATCTCAATACTTTGTTATATACCCTTTGTTGGCAATGACAGAGGTCAAAAGTTTTCTGTAAATCTTCACAAGCTTTTCACACACTGTTGCTAGTATTTTGGCCCATTCCTCCATGCAGATCTCCTTTAGAGCAGTGATGTTTTGGGGCTGTCGATGGGCAACACAGACTTTCAACTCCCTCCAAAGATTTTCTATGGGGTTGAGATCTGGTGACTGGCTAGGCCACTCCAGGACCTTGAAATGCTTCTTACGAAGACACTTGTTGCCCGGGCGGTGTGTTTGGGATCATTGTCATGCTGAAAGACCCAGCCACGTTTCATCTTCAATGCCCTTGCTGTTGGAATGAGGTTTTCACTCAAAATCTCAAGATACATGGCCCCATTCATTCTTTCCTTTACACGGATCAGTCGTCCAGGCCCCTTTGCAGAAAAACAGCCCCAAAGCATTATGTTTCCACCCCCATGCTTCACAGTAGGTATGGCGTTCTTTGGATGCAACTCATCATTCTTTCTCCTCCAAAAACGACGAGTTGAGTTTTTTACCAAAAAGTTCTATTTTGGTTTCATCTGACCATATGACAGTCTCCCAATCCTCTGCTGGATCATCCAAATGCTCTCTAACAAACCTCAGACGGACCTGGACATGTACTGGCTTAAGCAGGGGGACACATCTTGCACTGCATGATTTGAGTCCCTGGTGGTGTAGTGTGTTACTGAAGGTAGCCTTTGTTACTTTGGTCCCAGCTCTCTGCAGGTCATTCACTAGGTCCCCCCGTGTGGTTCTGGGATTTTTGCTCACCGTTCTTGTGATCATTTTGACCCCACAGGGTGAGATCTTGCGTGGAGCCCCCGGATTGAGGGAGATTATCAGTGGTCTTGTATGTCTTCCATTTTCTTATAATTGCTCCCACAGTTGATTTCTTCACACCAAGCTGCTTACCTATTGCAGATTCAGTCTTCCCAGCCTGGTGCAGGTCTACAGTTTTGTTTTCTGGTGTCCTTTGACAGCTCTTTGGTCTTGGCCATAGTGGAGTTTGGAGTGTGACTCTTTGAGGTTGTGGACAGGTGTGTTTTATACTAATAAGTTCAAACAGGTTCTATTAATACTGGTAATGAGTGGAGGACAGAGGAGCCTCTTAAAGAAGAAGTTACAGGTTAGTGAGAGCCAGAAATCCTGCTTGTTTGTAGGTGACCAAATACTTATTTTACCGAGGAATTTACCAATAAATTCATTACAAATCTTACAATGTGATTTTCTGGATTTCTTTCTCTCATTTTGTCTCTCATAGTTAAAGTGTACCTATGATGAAAATTACAGGCCTCTCTCATATTTTTAAGTGGGAGAACTTGCACAATTGGTGGCTGACAAAATACTTTTTTGCCCCACTGTATATTCAAGTTACATTTAAATAATGAATATGGACTTGAAGTGCCATCTCAGCTTTAACTTGACAGTATTCACATCTGAATTGGTGGAAGGGTTTAAGAATTAAAGCTCTGTAGCCACTACTTTTCAAAGGTGACCAAAGGTAATTGGACAATTGACTCAAAAGCAGTTTCATGGACAATTGTGGGCTATTCCTTCATTATTTCTTCATCAATTAAGCAGGAAAAGGAGTTGATTGCAGGTGTGGTATTCACATTTGGAAACTGTTGCTGTGAACCCACAACATGCGGTCAAAGGAGTTCTAAATGCAGGTGAAACAGGCTGTAAAAAAAAATTCATCAGTGAGATAGCAGGAACATTCGGAGTGGCCAAATCAACAGTTTGGTATGTTGTGAGAAAAGATAATAACGCACTGGTGAGCCCTGCAACACAAAAAGACCTAGATGTCCACAGAAGATAATAGTGGTGGATGATCCTAAGATCCTTTCCATGGTAAAGAAAAACCCATTCACAACATCAATCAATCAATTAATCAAATGTATTTATAAAGCCCTTTTTACAAAGGCAGTTGTCACAAAGTGCTTTTACAGAGACACCCGGCCTTAAACCCCAAGGAGCAAACAACAGTAGTGTTGAATTTCAGTGGCTAGGAAAAACTCCCTAAGAAGGCCGAATATTAGGAAGAAACCTAGAGAGGACCCAGGCTCAGAGGGGTGACCAGTCCTCTTCTGGCTGTGCCGGGTGAGATATTTAGAGTCCAATTGGAATAATTAATACATTTATCTGGGCTAAATCCAGAGTCCATTTAAATTTAGACTATGTCAGAAGTATGACCAGATGGACAAGGACAGGGACAGCAACGGGCCCCCCAAACCAGGTACTCCACAGGTGTGGACCAGGACCTCATGTCCTCCTAAAGGATAAAATGGGAGAAGACTGGGAAAATTCAGAAAATGCATTCCTCATATCAACAACGATTTATAGTGGAAAAGGAGAACTTTGTGGGGAAGGAGAACTGACTCAATCCCCCAGCACAATAGTATAGCAGCGTAAGACCTAGGATCTGAGATGGGGGGTCCGGCAACACTGTGGCCCTACCTGGGGGAGGCCCTGGACAGGGCCCAACAGGCAGGAAATCAATCCACCCACATTGCCAGGCATCAAGCAAAGGGACACCCACCAACCGCAACCACCCTGAATGAGGGCAGAGTATTGCCAGCAGAGTACATCCCAATTGCACAAGTGCGCAGCAGAGGGACAACAACAAGCCAGTGACTCTTCCCCCGAAAGGCATTGGAGGGAGGGCATCCCAGTGGCGACGAGAGCCCACCTGGCAAGACAGCAAGGGTGGACAGTATCAAGCCTACTGCTCACCTTCACGCCCCCGGGCAAGGCAACACCTAATTATAAACTGTGCTGTAGAGATTAGTTTTTAGTAGACACCTGAAAGTTTGCACTGAGTTTGCATTTCTAACCTTAATTGGCAGATCATTCCACAGTTGTGGAGCTCTATGAGAAAAAGAAGAACCCTTTCCAGGAGCTAGACATGTCATAATCCAAGTCTACTCAAAAGAGAAGACTTCACAGGAGCAAATACCAGAATGATGAGAAGAAAATGTATGGAGAAGGCTTGGAACATCTCATGATCCGAAGCACACCACATCATCTGTAAAACACAGTGTAGGCAGTGTGATGGCTTGGGCATGCTTAGCTTCCAATGGCACTGGGTCACTAGAGTTTATTGATGATGTGACAGAAGACAGAAACAGCCGGATTAATTCAGAAATGTATAGGAATATATTGTCTGCTCAGATCCAGCCATATTCAGCTAAGTTGATTGGACAGCGCTTCATTTAACCGATAGACTGTGACCCACAACATGCAGCCAAAGCAGCCCATGAGTTTTTTAAGGCAAAGAAGAGGAAAATTCTGCAAAGGCAGAGTCAATCACCTGATCCCAACCAGATTGAGCATGCATTTCACTTACTGAAGAAAAAACCTAAGGCAGAAAGACCCATGAACAAACAACAACTCAAGACAGCTGCAGTATAGGCCTGGGAAAGCATTACAAAGGGTTCCAAGCGTTCCACACATCAAGCGTTCATTGCCTGCAAAGGATTCTTGACAATGAACATATTATTTATGATTGTGTTAAATTTTCCAATTACATTTGAGCTCCGGAAATAAGGGGACTGTGTATGAAAATGGTTGCTATTCCTAAATGTTCCATAAAATATTTTGTTCAACCCCTTAAATTAAAGTTGAAAGTCTACATTACAATTGCATCTCGGTTGTTTCATTTCAAATCCACTGTGGTGGCGTACAGAGCCAAAATTATGAAAATATTTCAGTGTCCAAATATTTCCAGACCTAACTGTATATGGAAGGTGTAGGAGTGAACATGAAAACAGCAGGTATCACCTCATCAAACAAGACATTTACAGATTATTCCTACAGAAGAATGCAGGCACACCCAAAAGTAAAAAATAATGAATCAAACATTATTAACCAAAATTCATACTCTAGGCCAGTGCTTCTTAAAGCTCTCCTGGGGACCCACAGCCATTCCATGTACTAGGTGTATCCCTGAATCATGCTGACCTGAATCAAGCAGCCAGGTACTTAATAATTAGTTGATTCAGGTGTGCTAGCTCTGATTCAAGGTGTGCCGGACACATTCTGCTTTCCCACCTGACTCTAATGATGAACTAATCACAACTAGCTGACCCACCTGACTCTAATAATGAACTAATGAAACCAAGCTGACCCAATTGACTCTAATGATGAACTAATCAAACATGGCTGACCAAAAGGCTCTCACAATGAAAGGAAGGTGTTTTTTTTCACCTGCATGTATTTTTATGAAGTTCATTCGAATATTATTGTCAAGGGAATATTTCCCAAAATGCTCTCTCTGTTTAGAGCAATGTTTCTTAATTCTGGTCCTCGGGACCCAAAGGGTTGCAAGTTTTTTTTATTTGCCCAGAGACTCACTCACCTGATTCAACTACAGGCTTGATGATAGGTTGATTATGTCAATCAGGTGTGTAGGTGGTAGGGCAACATTTGAAACAGTTGTGTGAGTGGTAGGGCAAAACGAAACATGTGCACCCTTTTGGATCCCGAGGACCAGGATTAAGAAACACTGGTTTAGAGCGCATTATGCGTGGTTAGTATGCCCCCTCCTGGTGTAACATGGTATAGGCCTATGAGTAAATCACTGTTGCCATGATTGACTAATAAATATGTTTTTGTATGTATTTTGTGTTGCAGTATTTGTAGGTATTTAATACATACAACCCTAACACAGAATGTGTTCTCTAGCTACTGTAATGAGGGGTGAACTGGCTGTTATTATCACGAGTGATCTAGATGGAGCTGTGACTACAAGAGCTGTACTTTATTACATGTTTACAATCTACATGCACTGATTATTACAAGGTATGTTGTATATTATTTAATATAAAAGTTGCATCTGTTGAGAATGGAGGGATTATATTCAGACTGAGCCAGAGGCTGCGTCCTAAAGACTGACCTTAATCTTATCACTTTTTAGAAAGTCAACTTCTGACTTTGTTCTACAACACATGATGAGGTTGGTTTGGGGAAGACATATTTTGTTGCATCATCTATTGCCACTACGTACAATGCATGTATTATGAAAATGTATATTAATCATGTAAGAAAACACTCCAAATCACTTCAAACCAATTAATATTACATCAAAATCCCATAAAAAATGACATCTCTGGACTAAAACAAAAATCTGAATGTTCCAAATCTTTGTTGTTGTGAACTGCATCATTCAAGCATGGGTTTATGGCAAAGTGCAAAAAGGGACATTATTAAACATGTAATATAATGTGTGGTCAAGGTAACTCATTAAATTCACATGCTAAAATTGAAATGTGTTTTTCAAAAAGCATTTTTGAGGATGTTAAGTATAGTGCATAACATTTTCTGTATCTCAGAAAGTTAACATGGATTGTAATATCCAGGAACCATCAAAACCTTTGTTTGTCCACATAGCAATGAACACTGACAAATAATTAAAATGCTCATGTTGTTTTATTTATTAAATGAATGTCAACCATTTACTTTTGAAGTTTTGTTTCGAATGTTCTTTGCCATATGCCATTTCCAACACCATTTTTCTTTCTTTCTCCTTCTGTTTCCTTTGGTCATATTGCCTTGACACCTCATCTAGGTGGGCTTTCACCCTCTCCTTACTCTCCCTCACTTTGTCCTTATGTTCTACTTTTTGGGCTCTGAGCATCTCTTTCTCTTTCTTTTTCTCCAGGATCTCTCTTTCTTTCCTTTCCATTTTCTCCTGCTTCTCCTTTGCTTCCTGGGCTTTCTTAGTTTCCTTCTGAAAGAGAAAGACAATACTGTATGTTAAATAATCATCTGAGATATTAACATCACTCCTCCAGTGTGAAGATAACTTAAATGAATATGATAGTTTGACCCTTAGGTGACATGTGACCTCCTGAACTTTGACTGGTTAAATGGAGTACTGTACCTGTGTCTGCTCTTGCTCTCTGAACCTCAGGACAGTCTGCATGTGATACATCTGAATGTGGGCATCCTTCATCCTCTCCAACATATCTTTCTTTTCTATCACCCATCTGTCTTTCTCCTTTTTCATTTTCTCCATTTCACTGTTCTTTCTATCCCACTCTCCTGTCTGCACCAACCTCTCCTTTTCCATTGCACTCTTTTCCATCTCCCATCCCCTCTTCTCATCTTCATGCTGGCTCAGAAGCATCATCTTTTCTCTTTCCAGAGCATCTATCAGTCTCTCCTTCTCTCTCAGCTCAGTCATCCATTTCTCTGCTGCCTGTGTGCTCTTCTCCTTTATCTCCTCCTTCTCCTTCATCCATCTTTCTCGTCGTTGATCCCAGAGACTTTGCAGACAAGCGGTGACCCTGGCCCATGTCCCCCTTTCCTTCTTCCAGGCTTCTAGGGTCTGATTCTTCTCCTGGTCTGCTTTGGCCAATGCTGTCTCCAAACCCTTTCTGATAAACTTCCATCTGTTCCTCTCTCTGACCCTGTCCACCTTTTCATTCTCATCTGACAGTTTGTTGATCTCCACTGTCCCCGTCTCCACCTTGGCCAGGTACTCAAATTCCTCCTCTGCTATCTTGTGCAGCAATGTTTGTCTGACTGCTGCTGTGTTTTCTTTCTCTTTCTTTAACACATCTCTGGCCTTTTCATTCTCAGCTAACAGTCTTGTGTTCTTAACTGTCAACTTTCCTATCTTGCCCAACCTCAGTATGTTCTCCATCTTTAGGTTTGTCATTTGGATTTCGATCTTTTCTTTGTCTGCCACTAAGCTTTCTCTCTGTTCCTTTAATACATTTCTCTCCCTTTCATTCTCAGCTAACATCCTTGTACAGTCCACAATCACCTTCTCTAACTTGGCCAGGTTCACAGTGTTCAGTACCTTCAGTTCAGCCATTTTGCTGTCTATCTCATATCTGTCTGACACATCTCTTTCTGTCTGTTCTGTGAACACGTCTCTCTCTAGCTTCCATTGGTTGCTCTGTACTTCAACATGATCCTCATTCTGCTCTTTCTTGCTCAGAAGCTCTTCTACTTCTCTTTGTCTTTCTTGCTCTTGTTCTTCCCTCATCTTGTTAACTTTGTTCAACAAGTCTTTCTCTAGCTGCCATCGTTGGTGGTCTACCTTGATGCAAGTCTCAATCCTCTTTCTCATTCTAACTAGCCCCTCCATTTCTCTTTGTCTGTCTTTCTCTTGTCCCTCCATCTCACTGCTTTTCTTTACCTCCTCACTTTCCATCATCTCTGTCTCCCTCTCACTGACCACTGTCTGCTTCAAGAAATATATATATATTTTTCAATTAATACTTTTTCCTATTAATTTCTTTAAACTGTTTGACCATGCCAGTTATCCAACTTAAGTTAGGCCTACTCTCTGGCACATTACTAGACCTTAGCTATGTGTATTGTTAATATGCCAACTAGCTGCTGATTTCAAATTAATTCATTTCAGAAATTATTTCACATATTAATTTCTGACTCACCTGTTCAGTGGATTCAGTCTTGCACTGAAATAGATTCAGTCTATTCTATGCAAATTCTGACTAATTACAGTTTAAGAAGTAGGCTATGATCACTATAGAAGTATAGTATTGAATGGCTGTTGTGTCTTCTTGTCTTTGGTTATGTAACTTGTTGTAATCTAACCTAATTATGATGTCATAATGAGTTTGGAATTTTGGCTTGAAATCTGTATTGTGACATAGTATCAATGAATTCTGAATGTTAGAATTAAGGGTCATTGGAGGCTGAGGGAATTTATTGTTACAATATAAAATGTATTATTTTAATTAAATGAACACAGAGATTGCATGTTTGCTTGACCTATGGTTTGCACTAGGCTGTGAAGTCTAACATGAGAACAATATTTAAAGATTTAAAAATATTGTTCTCACAATATTTAAAGATTTAAAAATCTGGTTCTCAATATTTCGAGGACAATATTTTTTTACATTATGTAATAGATATAGGTGCTTTAGATACAGTTGGTTGTATTGTTTATCATTTAAGATGCCTGATAATTCCCTATTGCACATTGCTCTGTTGGAGGCATGTGCTCAACTTGCCTAACATTACACAGCAGTGCATAGTACATCAAGCAGGTCACGTGTTAGCTCTAGCTTCTTCTTATCTAGCCAGTCGGGCTGTAACTCCCTAGTAGCAGGATATTAGATCATTATATCTGTGTCATTTCTTGTTTCTTTTGTTATTCTTAAGTACATTCACAGATTCCAGTGTTGTCTTGGCTGTGTTCTTTGGGTTGTTGTCATGATGACAGATTAATCCTTGAACCAGTTTGAGGTCCTGTGTTTTCTGAATCATGTTTTCTTCAGGGATCTCTGTTTTTTGCTCTGGTCATCCATCCATCAATCCTGACCATTTCCCAGTTCCTGCTGTTGAGAATCATCCCAAGAGTATGATGCTCACACTACAAAATGTAAGAAATCTGACATTTTGTATAGTGGTTGAAATAATTACTGCCATCTCATCCACCCAGATAATCTTTTTTCGCATGCTCTCAGAGACATTCCGGCAGCAAGTCATTTTCCTTTTTCTCAGGAGTGGCTTTCATCTAGCCAATAAAGCATGAAGGCCTGATTAATGGAGTGCTTTAGAGATGGTTGTCCTTCTAGCAGGTTCTCCCATCTCTGCAGAGAAGCTCTGACACTGGGTCACCACCCTTACCAAGGACCTTCTTGCCAAGTTACTTCTTTTGGATGTCCAGCTCTACAAAGAGCCTAGGTGTTTCCAGACTTCTTTCTATTTACAATGATGGATCCACTGTGCTCATGTGAAGGTTCAATTGTTAGGTTTTTTTTTATAACCTTCCTCTTTCTTAGATGGTCCATATGTACACTGATGGGTGCCTTTTATAATCATATCCAATCAATTGAATTTGCAACACATGGACTCAGATTATGTTCTAGAGACATCTCAAGGTAAATCTCATGACACTGGATGCATCTGGGCTTAATTTGGAGTATCAAGGCAAAGGGTCTGAATACTTATGTACACAAGATATTTCGTTTTTTTTATTTTCATATAAAATCTGAAAACATTTCTAGAAACATGTTTTCACTGTCATTATGCAGTATTGTGTGTAGATTGACTTTGGCTGTTGATCAATTGGTTGTATATTTGTTAGTCTTTTAATGTCTGTTAATATGAAATTAATCTATAAGTAATTGACAGTAATCAGATTACATTACTTGAGTCATCCAAAAGTTATGTTACTGATTACAATTTTGGATAGGAAACTTGTAAACATCAGTGATGTCATTAAAAAGTAACCTACCCACTACTAGAGAGAAGAGGTTAATGAAGAACATGATGTTAGACAGATAGAATGTACAATACATCCAGAAGAAAAAACATATTTGACCATCCAATCAACTGCAACAACATCTTCAAACATTAAATACCCTTTTCCTCTATGAAAATCTTCTAGATTCAGACTGATCAGTTCTATTTTGGGAAAAAAAACGTCTTTTAAAAAAGTAACAGTAATAATAAGGCATTGAGCAAAGCTGCTCAAGTTGTGGTCCGTTTTCATTATATCAGTTAAAAGCCACACATGAACTAACTGATACATATATATGGCGTGATGTCATCACAACTTAAAACAGTAAAAGCACTCTGCCATTTAAAAAAATATATAAATGATTGAGTGTTTAACTTAAAGTACCTGATGGTGATTTTGTTGGGCCATCTAGTGTTCTTCATGTAATGCCTTCCATTATCAGCAGGGGGAGGATTTGTCCAAGAGTTAATGTCTTCATAATTTGATCAAAAAGATCCCGATTAGGAGGACGCAAGGAGGACACAGAGAGCAGAGGGGCAGGGAGTCCAGAGGGAGTTCCCGACCTACCATGGATCGAAGCATCATCTGACCCCCTGTTGGATGTTGATTTTGATTTACGTTTTGAACAGTTTTCTTTGATGTTGTGTTGCCTTGTAAAGGCCACGTGTCTTTGTCCAGTCCCCATATGAAAACATGTTAAGATTTCATTTTTTTTTTTAAATACAACCTTGATTTACCTGTTACTTACCATCTTATGCTGTTCTGCTTCTATAATTAACTGACAGAAATCTGATTATATTACCGACTGAGTTATCTAAAAGTTATGTTACTGATTAAAATTTTGGAAAGAAAACTTGTAACCGTCAATGATGTCATTAAAAAGTAACCTACCCACTACTATTAACACACAGTACAGTACATCCAGAAGATAACCTGAAAATCAACTGCAACGACATCTTCATACCTTAAATATCTCTTTCCTCTATGAATATCTTTTATCCTCTTAGATTCTGACTGATCAATTCTTTTTTGAAAAAAAGAAAAAATCGTATTTAAAAAAAGTAACAGTAAGACATTGAGCAAAGCTGCTGAAGTTGCGATCCATTTTCATGAAATCAGTTAAAAGCCACAGATGAACTAACTGATGCATATTTATGATGTCATTGCAACCTGTTTCAAAATAACAGTAAAAGCCCTGAGCCATTTTCAAGAATGTATAAATGATTTAAGCTTAACTTCCTGGTGGTGATTTTGTTGGGCCATCTAGTGTTATTCTTGTAATGCCTTCAATTATCAGCAGAGGGAGGATTTGTCCAGGAGATAGTGTCTTCATAATTTGCTGGGCCATCTAGTGTTCTTCTTGTAATGCCTTCAATTATCAGCAGAGGGAGGATTTGTCCAGGAGATAGTGTCTTCATAATTTGCTTTTTTAATACAAGTGCTATCGCTGGATGAAAGGCAAAGATCTTCAATTCATGAATATACAATACCAGTCAAAAGTATGGACAAATCCACTCAGTCAAGGGTATTTCTTTAGTTTTGCAAATTTCCACATTGTAGAATAATAGTGAAGACATCAAAACGATAAAATATGGGTTTTTTTCTGTTTTATTTAACCTTTTTTTTTTTAACAGGAAAGGCTCACTAATGTCAGCCTGGTTTCATTTAAATCAGTGACATGTACAGTTAGTGACATCTACAGGACAGATGACCACTGGGATGTTTGATGTACAACAGTCAGTCAGTGACATCTACAGGACAGATGACCACTGGGATGTTTGATGTACAACAGTCAGTCAGTGACATCTACAGGACAGATGACCAGTGGGTTGTTTGATGTAAAACAGTCAGTCAGTGACATGTGCAGGACAGATGACCAGTGGGTTGTTTGATGTAAAACAGTCAGTCAGTGACATGTACAGGACAGTTGACCAGTGGGTTGTTTGATGTAAAACAGTCAGTCAGTAACATGTACAGAACAGTTGACCAGTGGGATGTTTGATGTAAAACAGTCAGTCAGTGACATGTACAGGACAGATGACCCGTGGGTTGTTTGATGTAAAACAGTCAGTCAGTGACATCTACAGGACAGATGACCAGTGGGTTGTTTGATGTAAAACAGTCAGTCAGTGACATCTACAGGACAGATGACCAGTGGGTTGTTTGATGTAAAACAGTCAGTCGGTGACATGTACAGGACAGATGACCAGTGGGTTGTTTGATGTAAAACAGTCAGTTGTGATGGCAATTTCTAAAGTGCAAAACAGTTCTATGAAAATGGTAGGTAAGACAGGAGAAATCAATTGCGCAATAAACGGTTTTAATATACTTGCAAGGAGAGAGTGGACCCTGGAAATGTTCCTTATATCCACATTTAATTTAATTGACACTGAATGTTTACAGTACTAGAATGTTATTTCTGTCTTGCCAAACACCTTTGCATTATTTTAAATGAAGTAACTGTCTTAAACCACAGCTAAAAGAAAACTTACACACTTAGCAAAATACAATACAAAAACACCTGAAAGGAAAATAAAATGTATACTCTAACATTGCAACACAGTATAGCCAGAGTTCAACACTAAAGACCAGGCTTAGAATTTCGTCATTTTATGGGCAAGGCCATTTGGCCTTTGGTTTCACTGAATTTTTTAGGGCTCAATGGCACATGTACATTTTCACCTAGGGGTGTACTAACTTCTGTTGCCAGCGGTTTAGACATTAATGGCTGTGTGTTGTGTTATTTCGAGGGGACAGCAAATGTACATTCACTACTTTACGTTGTAGCAAAGTATCATTTCTTCAATGTTGTCACATGAAAATATAAAATCAAATATTTACAAAAATTTGAGGGGTGTACTCACTTCTGTGAGATACTGTACCTACACATAAACTTAGATCGCAAGATGCAGGCCTTTTAATTGTACCTAGAATTTCTAAACAAGCAGCCAGAGGCAGGGCTTCATTACTGTGGAATGATTTGCCAATTAATTTGCCATTGAGTTACATTGTGGCCAATGGGGTGGGCGGAGTAACACACCAGCAACAATTGCAAATACGCAATACCCCTTGATTTCGTTGCATATAATCACTGTATAGAGTCTCCTGAACATTTCCTACAATACATTCACTGCGGTGTATAGAACAGTTTTTTTTATATAGGGCAATATACACTCACCTAAAGGATTATTAGGAACACCATACTAATACTGTGTTTGATCCCCTCGCCATCAGAACTGCCTTAATTCTACGTGGCATTGATTCAACAAGGTGCTAAAAGCATTCATTAGAAATGTTGGCCCATATTGATAGGATAGCATCTTGCAGTTGATGGAGATTTGTGGGATGCACATCCAGGGCACCAAGCTCCCGTTCCACCACATCCCAAAGCTGCTCCATTGTGTTGAGATCTGGTGACTGTGGGGGCCATTTCAGTACAGTGAACTCATTGTCATGTTCAAGAAACCAATTAGAAATTATTCGATCTTTGTGACATGGTGCATTATCCTGCTGGAAGTAGCCATCAGAGGATGGGTACATGGTGGTCATAAAGGGATGGACATGGTCAGAAACAATGCTCAGGTAGGCCGTGGCATTTAAACGACCACCACCACCTCCAGCCTGCACAGTGGTAACAAGGCATGATGGATCCATGTTCTCATTCTGTTTATGCTAAATTCTGACACTACCATCTGAAGGTCTCAACAGAAATCGAGAATCATCAGACCAGGCAATATTCTTCCAGGCTTCAACTGTCCAATTTTGGTGAGCTTGTGCAAATTGTAGCCTCTTTTTCCTTTTTGTAGTGGAGATGTGTGGTACCCGGTGGGGTCTTCTGCTGTTGTAGCCCATCCGCCTCAAGGTTGTGCGTGTTGTGGCTTCACAAATGCTTTGCTGCATACCTCGGTTGTAACGAGTGGTTATTTCAGTCAAAGTTGCTCTTTTATCGACTTGAATCAGTCAGCCAATTCTCCTCTGACCTCTAGCATCAACAAGGCATTTTCGCCCACAGGACTGCCGCATACTGGATATTTTTCCCTTTTCACACCATTCTTTGTAAACCCTAGAAATGGTTGTGCGTGAAAATCCCAGTAACTGAGCAGATTGTGAAATACTCAGACCGGCCCGCCTGGCACCAACAACCATGCCACGCTCTAAATTGCTAAAATCATCTTTCTTTCCCATTCTGACATTCAGTTTGGAGTTCAGGAGATTGTCTTGACCAGGACCACACCCCTAAATGCATTGAAGCAACTGCCATGTGATTGGTTGATTAAATAATTGCATTAATGAGAAATTGAACAGGTGTTCCTAATAATCCTTTAGGTGAGCGTATATTTAATATCCATTGAGTTACATTGTGGCCAATAGGATGGGAGGAGTAAAATGCCAACAACAATTGCAAATACACAGTGCCCCTTGATTTCTTTGCGTATAATTATTCTACCGACTCTCCTGAACATTTCCTAGAGTACATTTTTACAATATACACTAAGCAAAGTGTCAAAATTGATACATTTAATATTATTAAAATCGCGTTTTACCGCGGAATCTCTAATGTTGCCAGCATGACACTAATCGAAATTTCAGATGTACACATACTCAGTCCCTACACACTGTACATACAGATACATGTATACAGCTCCGTAAAAGATTAAGAGTCCACTCCACCTTTTTCTTTCCTTTCCAAAATAGTTGAAAAGGATGTTTTTGAGTGAGGTTTTGGATGATTCTATTTAGATAACGAAAATCAAATTCAAAGGTATAACCTGTTGAGTGGATCTGATCTGGCCTCTCTGGTGTTTGGATTCAGGTCTCTGTGTCGTTTCGGTCACTGGTTGCTTCTCCTCTGTCCAGAGGTCTTTAAGAGGACTGACATGCAAAGTAACCCTCCAAATGATGTCTTACTGAATATTTCCATGTCCACAGGTGAAACTAAATATTAGAGCTAATGGTAATTTGCCTAAATTCCCTAGCCATGCTAATTGACTAGCCTCACTCACCATGCAATTAGATTAGCCTCTCTCACCATGGTAGAAGACTAGCCTAACTCACCATGCTATTAGATTAGCCTCACTCACCATGGTAGAAGACTAGCCTAACTCAGCATGCAATTAGATTAGCCTCACTCACCATGGTAGAAGACTAGCCTAACACCCCATGCTATTAGATTAGCCTCACTGATCATGGTAGAAGACTAGCCTAACTCACTATGCTATTAGATTAGCCTCTCTCACCATGGTAGAAGACTAGCCTAACTCACCATGCTATTAGCTTAGCCTCACTGATCATGCTAAAAGCCTCACTCACCACTGTAACACTATAATAGCCTAGCAAACAGCAGTAACCTCTTTCCTGAAAGAACACCAGCATGCTATATTCTGTAATTAAATTAACAGAACAGTATTCTTCTTTGAAAAATAGCAATCCATTTCTCATTGCGTTGCAAAACCGTAAAAACAGTTCTTTACAAAAACACAACACTAATTTAGTTTTTTCACTTTTTCACTTTTTCACAGCAGTTTCTAAGGATTAAAATATTTTTTGGATCACTTTTCTTTGCTTTGAAGCTAAATGCATTCAATGACCACAGCTTTCAAAATGTATAAATTATTTTCCCACTCCAACTCAACTGCCAGAAAACTCTATGTACCTAATTCCCATCTTCCATATTTACATTTACATACTTCACTTGTACATCACCTAACAAAACACCCAGAAACTACAGATTGCAGCTTCCTACAGCAATTCTGTATTTTAATATATTCCAATCAGATAAAAATAATTTTGACCAAGCACTGCTGATCCTCTTTTAGTTGAAGACCTACCTAGGGTTCCCCCCCCCCCCCCCCAATTTAATTATCTGTATAAAAGGACACATTTGGAATCTGTTTTTATATTAATATTTTAGAGTATTTTAGATTCTAGAGCAGTTTAGTTTGGTAAAGAAACTGGCTCTGTGAAGATGCTCAATAGTACTGGTATCAGAGGTTAAGGATATCTACTCTGTGAAGATGCTCAATAGTACTGGTATCAGAGGTAAAGGATATCTACTCCGTGAAGATGCTCAATAGTACTGGTATCAGAGGTAAAGGATATCTACTCCGTGAAGATGCTCAATAGTACTGGTATCAGAGGTAAAGGATATCTACTCCGTGAAGATGCTCAATAGTACTGGTATCAGAGGTAAAGGATATCTACTCCGTGAAGATGCTCAATAGTACTGGTATCAGAGGTAAAGGATATCTACTCCATGAAGATGCTCAATAGTACTGGTATCAGAGGTAAAGGATATCTACTCCGTGAAGATGCTCAATAGTACTGGTATCAGAGGTAAAGGATATCTACTCCGTGAAGATGCTCAATAGTACTGGTATCAGAGGTAAAGGATATCTACTCTGTGAAGATGCTCAATAGTACTGGTATCAGAGGTAAAGGATATCTACTCCGTGAAGATGCTCAATAGTACTGGTATCAGAGGTAAAGGATATCTACTCTGTGAAGATGCTCAATAGTACTGGTATCAGAGGTTAAGGATATCTACTTTGTGAAGATGCTCAATAGTACTGGTATCAGAGGTAAAGGATATCTACTCCGTGAAGATGCTCAATAGTACTGGTATCAGAGGTAAAGGATATCTACTCCGTGGGTAGCAGGGTGAGACAGTGGTGTCCGTATTGATGGACAATGAGAGACAGTTCCCCTGGCACCACTGTGACCAACCCAAAATACTTCTCTGCCCAGGAAATATGGGGTTTATGGAAAATAAGCCAAGGAAGACCTAACACTATAGGATGAGCAGAAGACTATTACGAAATGGACATAACTTCTGTGTCATCCTTATTCATATTGAACAACAAAGGCCCCATAATGTGCATAATGTTAGCGGACCCCAGCCAGTTAACTAAGGCTGTAACTGAAATAAGATTATCAAGGCTCAACATAACAATATGGAGAGTTTAGCCAACTCCTGGTCAATAAAGCTTCCTGTGGTTTCAGAATCAATAAGGGCTAAGGAAAGTGGCGAGACCGCTCAAAAGAATGGGCATTTTAAAAGCTTGAACAGGCAAAGAGGAAGTTGGACAAACCAGGACTTCCTGGGTTGACAGAGCAGTGTTACCAAGTCTGCCGCGACCTCGCCTGTTAATACTCTTGGGACACGGGTGAATGGGAGGAATCCCCAGAGTACCCGACCTCCATGGGATCCTCATCCACACTCATCGTAGGCAGAACAGGTCTCACATACTGGGACGTCTAACAACTGAGGCAGGCCTGCAGGAGGTTGGGAAGGTCATCGTCTCTGCAGGCCAGCGCTCTGAAGCTCTGCTCATAATCCATGATGGTGGTGTGTGATGAGTGCAGGTTGTTTCCATCCGCTGGCTGCTGCTTGAGTGTGGAACCTCAGGGACGTATTCAAGTCTGGTTACCTTGAGGGACCGCAAACGCTCATCTCCCTCTCGGCCCTCGGGTGGCTGGTCAAAAAACATTTGAGGGAGGTGAAACCGTCATAAAGGTCCAGCTTGGGAATCTCCTTCTCCCAGATGGCAGTGGCCCATTCGTGAGCCCGGTCCATGAGCAGACCAATGAGGTTAAGGTAGAAACCTTCATCGTGTCTGTACCGTTGGGTCTGTACCATTGTGTCTGTACCAGACTCTGCAGCGTAGTGGGCGAAGGACAGGTTGCACTGTAGGAGGAATTGCGATGGAGTCCTGCCATAGCACTCGGGCTGGGCTACTCAGAGCTGGCTGGTGGACTTAAAGTGTAGAAGGAGATCCCACCGTCCCTAGATGCTGGATGGATTGGTCTCTGGTCTCTGAGTTTTGTAATTACTCCAGAGAGAGGAGGATTTCCTGCTGGGTCCATTTTGACAGTTGTGCTGTCACAGGTTGCGCAAGTTTTGTGTGTTAAATATAACTTAAATTTGTGTGTTACATAAAACTCCCTTGGGTTCGGCCTGGCCTACCCGTTGAGTCATTGCTGTACACCCGTGACAGTTGACAGGTGTGTGCCATACGAAATCGTGTCCAATCAATTGAATTTGCCCAAAGTGGGCTCCTATTAAGTTCTGGAGATATCTTGAGGATGATTAATGTACACAGGATGCAACTGGGTGTTATGGAAATGGTTCTGAATACTTACGCATAATATATATCAGTTTTTAATTTTCATTAGAATGGCACACATTTCTAGTGTTTTGCTTTCTCATTATGGGGTATTGTATTAATGGCCACAAAATGGCCATTATTCTAAATTAATTATTAGTATACAACACAAAACATTTGGAGAAAGTGAAAGGATCGTAATACTTTCCAAAGGAACTGTACCAAAGGGTATTTTGATGAATTTACTGATGGATGGCAGCAACCTTGAATTTTTTGATCAGGATTTCATTTCAATCTTTGCTTTTTTGGTTACATCTCTTATTTCATGCTAAGGCATTATACATTTCCAACCGGCATTCAAATTTTGACTGTATGGTTGATTAGGGGTATTTATGTTAAACGAGTTTATTTTAAAACAAGCCCAAGTCATGCATCAGAACCTTTGAATGAACTATAATTTTCTTAGCATTTGCTCACCATGCTAATAGACTGGTTATCATGGTAATAGGCTCTGCCCATATTTACATATCAAATTCAAGTGGCCAGTCATGAATTCAGCCTGGTTACAGACTGCCAGGTGGTGTTGAGCATTAGGTGTTGAGTCCCCACAAACGTTGCATAATAGTTATCCTAACTAAAAATAAAAACAGAATTAGATGCATTTAATCAAGGAACCATGGAAGTTAAAACATTTAAAATATATTGTATGCTGTAATATATACATCACTGAAGAGCTGCTACTTGATTTGCAGTAAACGGTTAAGAGGTGTCTTGATGTAGCTAGGATCTCTTTTTTATGGGGCAGACAACCGTTAATGAAGGATACAGAAAAGGGAAGAAACTATTCAGGCAGTACTATGTGGATTTAGTTGAGCTTCTGGAGAGCTTCCGCTCCTCAGTCCTGGTGTACTGGACGGCCCAAATCCAGGCCCTCCCATACAGCCACAACAGGGCCTGTGCCACTCTGCCCCGGTCTGTCAGGGCCTGTGCCACTCTGCCCCGGTCTGTCAGGGCCTGTGCCACTCTGCCCCGGTCTGTCAGGGCCTGTGCCACTCTGCCCCAGTCTGTCAGGGCCTGTGCCACTCTGCCCCGGTCTGTCAGGGCCTGTGCCACCCTGCCCCGGTCTGTCAGGGCCTGTGCCACTCTGCCCCGGTCTGTCAGGGCCTGTGCCACTCTGCCCCGGTCTGTCAGGGCCTGTGCCACCCTGCCCCGGTCTGTCAGGGCCTGTGCCACTCTGCCCCGGTCTGTCAGGGCCTGTGCCACTCTGCCCTGGTCTGTCAGGGCCTGTGCCACTCTGCCCCAGTCTGTCAGGGCCTGTGACTCAGAGTGGCTGACAAACTGGTTGACCTGCCTCTTGAAGTGAGCCCACCTTCTTAGGTCAAACTCAAACCTCGCTGGGTCTGGCGGTCTGGGAGTCGCCCACTCCTCCAATGTATATCTCCGCTGTGTCCTTGTTTTTTGGTTGGTCTCTCTGTCAGGGTGCAGGGTGGAAGCATGACAAAGGCACAGAGGTGTCTACTGCAAACGTAGCTTAATACAACAACTCACGGAAAACACACAACATTGACCAACAAGAAACAGTAGGGCAGGAGGATCTTAAATAGGGACTAAACAAGGTTAATGATTCTGATATATGATACTGAACATAGAAACAGGAAAACTAGAACCAAAACACACAGAACATAGAACTGCAATGGGCCATTACAAAATGTATCATACTAATGCAGGAAAAATAAAATTATGTTAGCAGAACACACTGTTGCATGTCTAAGATTGCTTGCTAGCTGCATTTTAATTTTAGCATCAGCGGAGTCGTGTGGAGAGATTCAGAATCTCTAGAAGCATCAAATCAAAATACAGAATGTATGTATATGACACAAATTGTGAGGACGTAGCTCTGTAGGTCTGTCAGATAGGGTGAACAGTCAAATTAAGCAGTAACAACATAGTGCCTGTGCACCCAGACAATCAAATAAATACTTTGCATTCAACACAAACAAATAATCCAGACTGGTTTTGTGG
Organism: Esox lucius; assembly: GCF_011004845.1. Taxonomy (NCBI): domain Eukaryota; kingdom Metazoa; phylum Chordata; class Actinopteri; order Esociformes; family Esocidae; genus Esox; species Esox lucius. Next base: position 22,863,778 of record NC_047592.1, on the reverse strand, counting down.
TGAATGCGGTCACTTTAAGAAAGGTTTTAAACAAAGTGACTGACTATGAGTAGCTACACTGATATAACATAACACTTTCTTTCTAATCATTGACGTTATGGTCTGGTTACAGAAATCACCTGTCCTAGTGTCGGGCTGGCTGCTAGCAAAACTGTTAAATTGATAAAGTAAAGGTACTTGGGTGTGTACACCAGTTATGGGAAGTGGAGGACATGTAGCCATCTCAGGCTCACACGCCAGGCAACCAGAGTGGCCCTGACACTGGAGATTAGAATACTTTGCATAAAACATGATGAATACTCAAATCAAACCTTAATTCATACAGCAATTGAAGGAAACAGTGGTTAGGCTCAGATCCAACACACAGGTTGTTGAATGATGTCTGGACCCTGGCTGAATAGGAGTTACCCCAGGGGGTCCGAGGGGTCACCCCACTTCCCACATCCTCTGACCGTCCCCTCTGACCTAGTCCTCTGACCTTCCCCCTTGACCTAATCCTCTGACATCAGCAATTGTCTCTCATAGTGTGTGATCCATTAATGAAGGCCTGTTCATTGTTATTTTGTCATATATCAAATGTAAGTTTCCATAAATCCTCCAAATAGGGATATCTTCCATCCACATTCCCCTGTATCTATATTTAAACAGTTGGTTTTGGTTGTCATGGAGAGCGGAAAATGTAGAAATGTTTTGCATTATACAGTACAAGTCAAAGTGTGTCTCAAAGTTGATGGGTATATCAATCCTCTTGCCACTCTTTAGAAATTCACCTTCTGACTTTCTTCTGCAACACATGACAATGGAGGGCACTCTGAGCAAGTTAGTAGAGTTGAGAGGTTGGTTTGGGGAAGATACATTTTACAACATCACAATTGCCATTGACTACAATGCATGTATTAATACAAAAATGCACATATTTTAATCATGTAGGAAAACACACCAAAACACACCAATTCATATTACATCAGAATCCATTTAAAATGACATCTGGATTTAAACAAATCTAAATATTTCCCTGTCAAGTAAATTCATATTTTTGTTCATCACTCAGCCATGGGTGTATGACACAATGTAAAAAGGGACATTATTAAAGTGGTGAAGGTAACTGATAACATTCACATGCAAATATCAACATTTCTCATGTAATGGGAACCACTTTCAGTAAGCAATTCTGAGTGAGGATGATAAATATAGTATTTAAAATATTATGTCTCCCAGCAAAGTTAACATGGATTGTAATATCCAGTAACCATCTGCACTTTTATTTGTCCACATAGCAATGAACACATACAAATAATTAAAATGCTCATGTTGTTTTATTAAATGAATGTCAACCATTTACTTTTGAATGTTTTTCAAATGTTCTTTGCCATATGCCATTTCCAACACCATTTTTCTTTCCTTCTCCTTGTGTTTCCTTTGGTCATATTGCCTTGACACCTCATCCAGGTGGGCTTTCACCCTCTCCTTACTCTCCCTCACTTTGTCCTTATGTTCTGCTTTTTGGGCTCTGAGCATCTCTTTCTCTTTCTTTTTCTCCAGGATCTCTCTTTCTTTCCTTTCTATTTTCTCCTGCTTCTCCTTTGCTTCCTGGGCTTTCTTAGTTTCCTTCTGAAAGAGAAAGCCCAAACTGTATGTTAAATAGTCTTCTGAAATATTAATATCACTCCTCCAGTGTGAAGATAACTTAATCTACTGAATATGATAGTTTGACCCTTAGGTGACATGTGACCTTGTGACTGGTTAGATGGAGTACTGTACCTGTGTCTGCTCGTGCTCTCTGAACCTCAGGACAGTCTGCATGTGATACAGCTGAATGTGGGCATCCTTCATCCTCTCCAACATATCTTTCTTTTCTATCACCCATCTGTCTTTCTCCTTTTTCATTTTCTCCATTTCACTGTTCTTTCTATCCCACTCTCCTGTCTGCACCAACCTCTCCTTTTCCATTTCACTCTTTTCCATCTCCCATCCCCTCTTCTCATCTTCATGCTGGCTCAGAAGCATCATCTTTTCTCTTTCCAGAGCCTCTATCAGTCTCTCCTTCTCTCTCAGCTCAGTCACCCACTTCTCTGCTGCCTGTGTGCTCTTCTCTTTCATCTCCTCCTTCTCCTTCATCCATCTTTCTCCTCGTTGATCCCAGAGACTTTGCAGACAAGCGGTGACCCTGGCCCATGTCCCCCTTTCCTTCTTCCAGGCTTCTAGGGTCTGATTCTTCTCCTGGTCTGCTTTGGCCAATGCTGTCTCCAAACCCTTTCTGATACACTTCCATCTGTTCCTCTCTCTGACCCTGTCCACCTTTTCATTCTCATCTGACAGTCTGTTGATCTCCACTGTCCCCGTCTCCACCTTGGCCAGGTACACAAATTCCTCCTCTGCTATCTTTTGCAGCAATGTTTGTCTGATTGCTGCTGTGTTTTCTTTCTTTTTCTCTAACACATCTCTGGCCTTTTCATTCTCAGCTAACAGTCTTGTGTTCTTAACTGTCAACTTTCCTATCTTGCCCAACCTCAGTATGTTCTCCATCTTTAGGTTTGTCATTTGGATTTCGATCTTTTCTTTGTCTGCCACTAAGCTTTCTCTCTGTTCCTTTAACACATTTCTCTCCCTTTCATTCTCAGCTAACATCCTTGTACAGTTCACAATCACCTTCTCTAACTTGGCCAGGTTCACAGTGTTCAGTACCTTCAGTTCAGCCATTTTGCTGTCTATCTCATATCTGTCTGACACATCTCTTTCTGTCTGTTCTGTGAACACGTCTCTCTCTAGCTTCCATTGGTTGCTCTGTACTTCAACATGATCCTCATTCTGCTCTTTCTTGATCAGAAGCTCTTCTACTTCTCTTTGTCTTTCTTGCTCTTGTTCTTCCCTCATCTTGTTAACTTTGTTCAACAAGTCTCTCTCTAGCTGCCATCGTTGGTGGTCTACCTTGATGCAAGTCTCAATCCTCTTTCTCATTCTAACTAGCCCCTCCATTTCTCTTTGTCTGTCTTTCTCTTGTCCCTCCATCTCACTGCTTTTCTTTACCTCCTCACTTTCCATCATCTCTGTCTCCCTCTCACTGACCACTGTCTGCTTCAAGAAATATATATATATTTTTCAATTAATACTTTTTCCTATTAATTTCTTTAAACTGTTTGACCATGCCAGTTATCCAACTTAAGTTAGGCCTACTCTCTGGCTAATTACTTGACTCTAGCAATGTGTATTGTTATAATTGCCAACTAGCTGCTGATTTCAAATTAATTCATATCAGAAATTATTTCACATATTACTTTCTGACTCACCTGTTCAGTGGATTCAGTCTTGCACTGAAATAGATTCAGTCTATTCTATGCAAATTCTGACTAATTACAGTTTAAGAAGTAGGCTATGATCACTAAAGAAGTATTGTATTGAATGGCTGTAGTGTCTTCTTGTCTTTGGTTATGTAACTTGTTGTAATCTAACCTAACTATGATGTCATAATGAGTTTGGAATTGTGGCTTGAATTCTGTATTGTGACATAGAATCAATGAATTCTGAATGTTAGAATTAAGGGTCATTGGAGGCTGAGGGAATTAATTGTTACAATATAAAATGTATTATTTTAATTAAATGAACACAGAGATTGCATGTTTGCTTGACCTGTGGTTTGCACTAGGCTGTGATGTCTAACTTGAGAACAATATTTAAAGATTTAAAAATGTTGTTCTCACAATATTTAAAGATTTAAAAATGTTGTTCTCACAATATTTCCAGGACAATATTTTTTTTACATTATGTAATAGATGTAGGTGCTTTAGATACTGTTGGTTGTATTGTTTATCATTTAAGATGCCTGATAATTCCCTATTGCACATTGCTCTGTTGGAGGCATGTGCTCAACTTGCCTAACATTACACAGCTGTGCATAGTACATCAAGCAGGTCACGTGTTAGCTCTAGCTTCTTCTTGCCTAGCCAGTCGGGCTGTGTGCGGCCAATCCCAGCAGTTCATCCAGCAGGTGGTGCTCTCTTGTTAAGAAGATTTTGCAGACCAAGCTGCCAGCCACTAACCAACTGAAGATGATGTCCCAGCAGTGGCAAAGAGGATCTGAAGTGATTCTGCAGTTAACAGTCTCAGATCCATTATTGTATATTCACCCACATCAAGGATTATTGTAGATGAAATGTGCTATGTGCTTTTATCTTGGCAAGGGGAGGGTGCACAAACTAAATGCAGGGGTACAGATGAAAAGTTTGACAAAAATATTTATATAAAGATTTAGAACAATTGTATTTTAATTAAAAGGTATGATTAAATATTTTTAACTGAGGATGTGGAAAAAGAATGGCTGTTGTTCATACATTTTTGCTCAACTTTACCAAGGGTATCGATAATAAAGGAGAGCACTCATATGTTATCACCCTCATTTGGTGTAATGTTGATATCTTGCCTATTACTTTGCACATTATGTTGAGATAGCACTTAAGTAAACTAGTTTGGTCTTGCCATTAACATTCCTTTGGCCAGGTTGTCATTGTAAATAAAAAAGGTCCTCAAAAGTTTTACCTGGTTAAATAAAGGTAAACAATAGAGTAGCAGTTATTTAAGTATACATAACAGACATGCAATCGTTTTTCTACTCATTTTTTTCTTTGTGGAAGATCTTTTCATTAGGCTGTTCCGTCCATCTCAGTGTGAGGGAAGGATCAGACATCTTCTAAAATAATTTTGTTTACTTCCCACTTATTAAATCAGCCAGCATTGTTTGAGACAGGCTGACAAACGTTTAAAACACAAGTATACTGTATTGTATAACAATAGTTGACAGTCTATTGGTAAATGGGGTCCCTTGATAACGTTTATACTGATGTGACATTCTCAAAGAGGAAATAGTCACCTGCTGCAAGATGGCCTCCTGCACGGATGGATCATTCAGGTCCATGTTTGGGTCCTTTGGGGTCAGTTTCAGTCTCATCACCTGCTGTTTCTAACTAGAATGCCTAACAGATACACAGACAGAAACTCAAAATCTGCTCTCTCCCATGCTATTAATCCATTTATCATCAGAAAGGATACAGAAAGGTATTTGTAGCATGGGATCGCATGCTAATAGACTCAGAGACAGTTTCTATTATATTAGTATGATAAGTAATTGGACTGCTTGACACTGGAAGAAGACTGACCAAATCATGGCCAAGGGAAGATGTCTTTATCAGGGGGTGCTGATAATGGCCAAGCGAGAGAGAATGCATCAGATCTTGTCCATCGGTTGTAGTGACACGCGTCACACTGACAAACAGACAAAGTACACACACACACACACACACACACACACACATCACTAGCAGACAAACTGTCAAAGTACAGACACACACACACACACATCACTAGCAGAGAAACTGTCAAAGTACACACACACACACACACACACACACATCACTAGCAGACAAACTGTCAATGTACAGACACACATCACTAGCAGACAAACTGTAAAAGTACACACACACACACACACACACACACATCACAAGCAGACAAACTGTCAAAGTACAGACACACACACACACACACACACACACACACACATCACTAGCAGAGAAACTGTAAAAGTACAGACACACACACACACACACACACACACACACACACATCACTAGCAGACAAAATGTCAAAGTACACTCACACATCACTAGCAATCAAACTGTCAAAGTACAGACACACACACACATCACTAGCAGACAAACTGTCAAAGTACAGACACACACACACACACACACACATCACTAGCAGAGAAACTGTCAAAGTACAGACACACACACACACACACATCACTAGCATAGAAACTGTCAAAGTACAGACACACACACACACACACACATCACTAGCAGACAAAATGTCAAAGTACAAACACACACACACACATCACTAGCAGACAAAATGTCAAAGTACAGACACACACACACACACACACACACATCATTAGCAGACAAAATGTCAAAGTACAGACACACACACACACACACACACACATCATTAGCAGACAAAATGTCAAAGTACAGACACACACACACACACACACATCACTAGCAGACAAAATGTCAAAGTACAGACACACACACACACACATCACTAGCAGACAAAATGTCAAAGTACAGACACACACACACACACACATACACACATCATTAGCAGACAAAATGTCAAAGTACAGACACACACACACACACATCATTAGCAGACAAAATGTCAAAGTACAGACACACACACACACATCACTAGCAGACAAAATGTCAAAGTACAGACACACACACACACACACACACACACACACATACATCACTAGCAGAGAAACTGTAAAAGGAAAACTCAGATTCTAATCAGAGGGTACTGAGACTAATATAGGGGGGGAACCCACAGAAATGCATGCACTCACACATATACACACATACATTCTTGCCACTTGCAACTACTGCAACCAGACACCTTTTTACTATTCATTATTTTGTTATGCATGTTGTTACATACATATTATTTATGTAACAACTCAGCACAGGGTATGGATGCTTCTTAATATATTGGCCTTTAAAAACTCAACAAAAATCTATGTAAAGTTGTATGGCCACAGGATACCAAAGTGGGTTTCCTTGGGGCTATTCTTACAGATGTGTAACAAAAACATATTAACAATTTAGTGAGAAAAACATCTACATAATGAACAAAAACCTTTTTCATAAGAATACCAATATAAATGGGTCACATTTGTTTTGACCAGAGTGTTTTGTCTAACTGCCCTATTTAATCTATCTCTGGAGAGATTGCCCAGTAGCCTTATTAGGGCCAGGGTGATTAACAAAGACACGCAATTGTGTTGAGGTTGAGCAACCAGTTGTTGGCCAGCGGATGAAAAGGGCTCAGTAAGTCAAGGCTTTGTCTCCATCTACTGGTCACATAGCATCCCTCCACTGTGACATGGCCCTATAAGACACAATGTCTGGATATCTCAATATTATTAGTGCTGTCAAACGAATCAAATAATTTGTTGCGATGAATCGCATTATTTTCAGTAGGTGATTTTAGAATGTGTTCAAATGTTGCCCGTAATACACACTTTTCTGTTTAAAAGCAGTGCATTATGTTATTGACATACTTTGTTGTATTGCATAATGGACAGTGCTAGACTTAAATAAATACAAGTTGTCACTGCCCTGAAATGTCAGCCCCTAACTTACCACAATAACTGGCAGCATCTGTAGCCCATGTAAATCTAAATAGAAGGTTGCTGATCTATAATAGTTATACTATCTCCTACCATTTTTCTCTGGATGAACGCACTAAGTACAATGACTACGATGTAAGGTTACTGTATAAAACACACATCAACCCTCATCTGGAGAGGTACAGGGTGTGCAGGCATTTAATCCTCTCTAAATCACACCAAAGCTTGTCAAGGTATTGTCCTTTGATGTTCAGGCTGAAATGTGGTTAGAAAGGAGTTCCGGTGGGGGCCAGTAAACATTAGATTTCCTGAAAGATGGTTAGCAACAACCGAATATAATCAAATGCACAGGTACACTACTTGAATAGGCAATGACATTAGGTAGTCAAGCTGGCAGAGCATGGAAGATGTTTGTCAATTCAACTGTTGTTTTTGTGTAAACTCACCTGGCGACGACATTAATGCTTAGCTTAGAAAAACATTAAATGATGACAAATGACCATGGTACAAGCAAGGTGTTAGCAGTGGGATTCAAGCAACACAGCGTCTCGGGAGTGGTTGGAGAAGAGGCGGTGTGGGGGGCGCGGCTGGCCTTCTGGATCAAAGGGTTTTGGAAAGGATTGGTGTGTGGGGAGCAAGGATAGATAATGCAACTTCCATGCATCCATTGTACTAACGGTGTGTATCCTACCAAGGCGTTGATATGCAGGATTCATAAACTCGTACAGAGTAAACAGGATTCACAACATGAATACACCATTGATATTTGGGAAAACATACCCACCAAGCACTCAGGACAACCGCCAATACAACAACCGATAAACAATCATTGCAGGCAGGTACCGTGTTCCTGACAGCTCTAGATAATGTCATATGCGTGGTTCTAAGGCTCAAAAAAGAACATTTAGTATATTAAATTAATCGCACACTTTCCCTTTGAGAGCCGTAAATATTATCTGCAATTATAGTGGAATAATAACATTTTACTATATTGATTTGTCCAGAATTTTCTTACTAAGAAAACCTGCACCCTCCTTTTTACTGTACAGCGAAGACAGTAAGAGACTTTAACATCTAAAGCACATCGACGAACAAATGCAGACAGGTCATGACCTGACAAAGATCCTTTTGCGATTGAAACGTTGTCACTTTGTGTGTTTTTTATTTAGTATCCTTGCTGGATCCTTCTATCATTACCAGTGTCTTTTTTGTCCTGCACCTCATGAGTTGGATGTGCATTGTTTCCTATAATACATTTCTATGTACACAGTTCATAAAATCTCTGGTCATGTGAGAAAATCAGGGTAGGGCATAGTTGGGCCTAATATATGTGCTATGACATGTTTTTACAATATCCAAAAATAGCTGGACGACCAAAAGAAAAAACACAAGCAGTGGGAAGTTGAGGATTGATGGTTCAGAGGGAAACCATTTGCTGAGGTTTCACATGGAGATAATTCGACATATAAATAATCCCCATGTGGTACCTTCCCTTTACAGTACTGACTCCCTCATCTGGTTAAGAGAAGCCACATGTTCAGGGAACACTGAATTATTTTAAACATTTTTCTGGATTCATGCTCAGGTTAGTCCTTTTTTGTTTACATTCACACTTCAGATACATACATTTTGTTGTCGTACGAACATTAACTTACCAGTCACTCCTCTGACTGTTGCCATTTCACAACCTAAAACAAGTAGGGTTAGTGTACGTGTATGTACACTCCATTATATTATTAATTTCCTTTCTTTTATCAAAAATGATTTCCCTATGAATTGATTGATAGGCATTGAATAGATTCAGACAGTACAGATAACAGGGAAAAGCAAGGATTCAGACAGTGATATACAGTGTAGTCCAACAGTGTTCAGACAGTGATATACAGTGTAGTCCAACAGTGTTCAGACAGTGATATACAGTGTAGTCCAACAGTGTTCAGACAGTGATATACAGTGTAGTCCAGCAGTGTTCAGACAGTGATATACAGTGTAGTCCAACAGTGTTCAGACAGTGATATACAGTGTAGTCCAAGAGTGTTCAGACAGTGATATACAGTGTAGTCCAACAGTGTTCAGACAGTGATATACAGTGTAGTCCAAGAGTGTTCAGACAGTGATATACAGTGTAGTCCAACAGTGTTCAGACAGTGATATACAGTGTAGTCCAACAGTGTTCAGACAGTGATATACAGTGTAGTCCAAGAGTGTTCAGACAGTGATATACAGTGTAGTCCAACAGTGTTCAGACAGTGATATACAGTGTAGTCCAACAGTTTTTAACAGTGATGTAGGTTTGCATTCCAGGACTTGATTCAAGGACAATAGGTTAGTAGTGCAGATTGTAACCCTTAAAGGTGCCCTATCCAATAATAACTCTTACATACCATCAGTTCATGTCATAAAACTCTCTGGCAGAGTGGCAGGACTGACACTATCTCCACTGCTATGGTTGCAAGTAAAACGTAGAAGGCCGGGATGTTCGTACAGGTAGGTGTGTACTTCCTTAATGTGTGTGAGGTGAAGACCAATGACAAGCTTTGTTTGGGTTCATGTAGCCTACTGAACGCACCAGAAACAAAAATATACGGAAGCAATGCAGGCATAAGTCAAACAAGGGTACATTTTGCATTTGATGGCGAGAGCTGAAGTTTGTGTGAACAGTGATGCAGAGTTGGCTACCTTTCTACTTGTAGGTTACATCCCCTAATTTAGCTAGTTGCAAGATAGCCAAGGAAATCTGTGTAAGTTACTATAGGTTGATGATGACGGAGAAACAATTATACTACGTAGAAAATAATTCGATGTTCTTGTTTATTCTATTTGTATTTGCGCTGATTCGTTTTAGGAAGGTTTCCCCAAAGTCTTTGGTCAAGACCAATAAGCTAACGAGCTAAGTTGTGTCTAAACAGACACTCCTTGATTCCATTTTTTGCTTGAAAATAGTGTTACAACCTTGTGTTCTCTGCATAATAATAAGAAAATCTAACATGCATTGTGGGTTCGTTGACTAAACCTTATGCATACTGTAAGCAAATATTGCCCAGAAGAAGTGCAATGCATCTAACTCAATATAGCTCAGTTAAAATTTTGATTGGTTTAGCTATTTTGTTTATAGTGGCGTTACGTTGCATGGCGTTAAGTTGATAAATTGTAGGCTTCCTTTAATAAATCGTAAACTCTCAAATCTGTATTAATTCCCCAAAATAATGTCACCACAGGCTAGATAATCCGTGTTGTCAAAAGAGACGTGGACTCAAGTCCAACTTGAGCAGTGACACCGACAGGAATGACAGGGCCCGGGACAGAATTTAACATTTAGGACCCAAACCACAGGCCAAAAAATTCATCAATACTAATTATATTACTGTCCAAAAAACAGGTCATAAATGTTTTATTGTTTAATGTTTTAATTCCTAACTAGGCCACATTCAAATCCCTTTGTTTTCAACACAGGTATTTAATTGTCACATCTTTTCAATCCATAACCTACTCAGTCCCAATCAGCCATTACCTAAGTGCTACACAAATTTAGACATTCTCTTTTAGATTCTGCTCCTAGTTTTGGTTGCTTGGAGGAAATGTTTTAGCCAGACAGCTACAGTACTGCAGTTATACACATTTATTGATTGAATTTGAAAAGCTGCACTATGTAGGACTTTTTCAGTAAAAAACAACAACAATTACAGCATTTTCATATTACTCACCCGTCAGAAAGTGGTTCCACACCAATGCCTGATAGAGAAACACGTTCCAAATAAAAGAATGAACCTGTTCCAAAGAAGCGCTAATTCGAGTTCAACAACTTTATTCTTAGCCTTGCTAACGTTAGTTTAGGTTTCCTGGTAGCTAGCTACAGAGAGTTGGTCTAAGTCTTCTTTCGCTTTACCTTTTTCGTAGTAGACAAAGGTGGAACAGACTGTTTGTCGTCCTGGTCTCTAGCTGCCATTATAGTTTCTTACAGCAAGCAAACTTCGCTCCTTACGGCATACTTATGCTATATATAATATCATCCAGGTAAAATGCGTATTAACAAAATAAGCCATGGAGGAAAGCCTGCCTCACAGAAAACAATTGGCTGGAACGGGGTTTGCTGGGAAGTAGAGGCGTGCTCCAAAAATGATAAAATGACAAATCTATCTAGTGCAGCTTTAACAAAGTTATGTTGGCGCTGGTGTCAGGGTAAGCACTCTGATTGGCTGCAGGTGTTAGGGTATCATTGATTGATTTTTACAGAAAAAGGTTTAATCATGCTGCTTTATAAACCAGAAAAGGAACCAGACAGGCCTAGTTCAGCTGGCCCGCAATTAAAAATAATAAATACTGTTACCCTCACCAGACTCAAACCTGGGTCACCTGTGTGAGAGGCACTGCCTTTAACCACTACGCCACAACACTACACACTTACCTATTGGCTAGACACCATTAAGCATTGTGTTAAACTAACAATTCTTAATAAGTTTACCTCCACCACAAATGGCGTCTATGTATGGCGTTTGCCACTAGCTGTTTTAACAGCGTATTAGCCAGTAATAGGCTTTACCAGTATCTACTAACTTACTGGAATAGTCATAAGAATTGAGCAATTGCTAGCGAGACTGAACTTTACACTGCCTAAGCAGTGTAATAAAGGTGATGATAACTTTTTCATCAAGTGAAAAGACGAGAGAATCGTGGAATCTACCATAAATATTCACACTACTGTATAACCGTAAACAGTTTCAGTTTAGGCTTACCCTGAATGTTGTAGCCAGCTAAGTTTCTGTCTATCCTGACCCAAAAAGCATGCCCAGGTGCAAACTTCGAAAATCCACAAGGAATAGTCGCAATATAACCGTGAACAGTGTTATTGCGGCCCACAATAAAAATGTATAAGTCATTGTTCTCACTAGATTAAAACTCAGGTCTTCCACATGAGGCGCTGTCTTTAACCACTACACCACGGCACTACACGTTTCATCAGTCGCTAGACACCAGTGAGCATTGTGTTAAACTGACTAACGTTTCTTATTAAGTTTACCTGCACCACAAATAGCGTCTATGAACTGTATGGCTTTTGCCACTGGCCGTTTTAACAGGTTATCAAGGGGTACTCAGTCAGTCAGTCAGTCACTCACTAACTCAGTACGAGACATTCGCTCTTCTTGGCCAGTTCCGCCTACGCTGTCTGGCAAAAAACAGAAAATAGTAAAAAACATGAATCCCTTCATCAATGCAATTCTTCTGTTTAATAACTGTTAACTTTCTCAATAGTACTGAATACTAACATTGACTGACAAATGAATAATAATATTTAAGCCCACCAAATGGGGCCCCCCCAGGCCTGGGCCCGGCACAACATTCATGGTTGTTGTCCCCTGTCGGCATCACTGACTCCAGTCACATATTTTGAGACTTGGTGAAAAGAGAACTCTTGCAACTCGACTTTGACTTGAACATCTGTGACTTAACTTGGACTTGAGCTGCATGACCCGAGAGACATGTTCAGATTTTCCAAACACGTTCCTCTCATCCTCTCTCGCCTCAAGTCTGATCGCACTGCCGAAGGCTCACAGAGCTAGTATTCCATGATCTCAACACGCATCCGTTGGGTTTGGAATGGGGAAAACAACACAACAATACTCAACTCTAATTAGATTTTTTTCAGTGTCGCTCAAACTAGGGCTAGAATTCAGCTGTCAATGTTAGGTCATCAATTCGGATGTGATTGAGAACTAGCGTTCAGCGTATTTGGTTTGGTTCTGAGAGTTGTTACATTTGGATTCAAGGACTATGTCATGGTGGGAAGAAAATGACAGCAGTATGCAAAACATGCAAAACTAAAATTACTGATGCGATAGCCACAACGTCTGTCTTTGTGAGACTCCTGAAATCACACAAAGTGTAACACTTGTCGTGGTGTAGTGTTGGAGGGAACCAGGCGCAGGCAGATATCACGTTCGTTGGTTTATTAAAACAAACAACAAACCGAACACGAACGGAAAACAATAACTACTCTACTGAATGAAAATAAAAGTGCGCAACAATGCGTCTTAACAACTAACATACAAACAGTAGCACAAACAACACTCACCAGCATACAGACAGCAACAGCAACAATGATCCACAATGTGGGGAGCAGAGGGGAAACATATATACACATACAAACGAGCTAGATTGGGACCTGGTGTGGAAGATGGGAAACATGTGACAGTCCGGGATGTGTTCGTGAGAATATGGGAACTTGTGGAAATATGGCACGGTGGCGCTGCTGCTCACCGCACCATGACAGTACCCCCCCCCAAAGGCCCGGCCACCGGACGGGCCAAGACGAACCCCAGCCCAAGGGAGGGGGGGCGGGGCAGCACAGTACCCCCATCGGCACAAACCCGCCGAGGGGGCGGAACAGCCGAGACTAACCAGGGTGGCGGAGCCGTCGGGACAGGCCGGGGAGGCAGAACCGGCCGAAGATCAGGAGCCGGCGGAGGGCCAGGAGCCAGGAGAGCCGACGGAGGGTCGGTGGCCGGCGGAGGGTCAGAGGCCGGGAGAGCCGACGGAGGGTCGGCGGCCGGCGGAGGGTCAGAGGCCGGGAGAGCCGACGGAGGGTCGGTAGCCGGAAGAGCCGACGGTGGGTCGGTAGCCGGAAGAGCCGACGGTGGGTCGGTAGCCGGAAGAGCCGACGGTGGGTCGGTAGCCGGAAGAGCCGACGGTGGGTCGGTAGCCGGAAGAGCCGACGGTGGGTCGGTAGCCGGAAGAGCCGACGGTGGGTCGGTAGCCGGAAGAGCCGACGGTGGGTCGGTAGCCGGAAGAGCCGAAGGAGGGTCGGTAGCCGGAAGAGCCGAAGGAGGGTCGGTAGCCGGAAGAGCCGAAGGAGGGTCGGTAGCCGGAAGAGCCGAAGGAGGGTCGGTAGCCGGAAGAGCCGAAGGAGGGTCGGTAGCCGGAAGAGCCGAAGGAGGGTCGGTAGCCGGAAGAGCCGAAGGAGGGTCGGTAGCCGGAAGAGCCGAAGGAGGGTCGGTAGCCGGAAGAGCCGAAGGAGGGTCGGTAGCCGGAAGAGCCGAAGGAGGGGCCGGGGCGGCCGGGACAGGAAGGGGCGCCGGGGCGGCCGGGACAGGAAGGGGCGCCGGGGCGGCCGGGACAGGAAGGGGCGCCGGGGCGGCCGGGACAGGAAGGGGCGCCGGGGCGGCCGGAAGAGCCGAAGGAGGGTCGGTAGCCGGAAGAGCCGAAGGAGGGTCGGTAGCCGGAAGAGCCGAAGGAGGGTCGGTAGCCGGAAGAGCCGAAGGAGGGGCCGGGGCGGCCGGGACAGGAAGGGGCGCCGGGGCGGCCGGGACAGGAAGGGGCGCCGGGGCGGCCGGGACAGGAAGGGGCGCCGGGGCGGCCGGAAGAGCCGAAGGAGGGTCGGTAGCCGGAAGAGCCGAAGGAGGGTCGGTAGCCGGAAGAGCCGAAGGAGGGTCGGTAGCCGGAAGAGCCGAAGGAGGGTCGGTAGCCGGAAGAGCCGAAGGAGGGTCGGTAGCCGGAAGAGCCGAAGGAGGGGCCGGGGCGGCCGGGACAGGAAGGGGCGCCGGGGCGGCCGGGACAGGAAGGGGCGCCGGGGCGGCCGGGACAGGAAGGGGCGCCGGGGCGGCCGGAAGAGCCGAAGGAGGGTCGGTAGCCGGAAGAGCCGAAGGAGGGTCGGTAGCCGGAAGAGCCGAAGGAGGGGCCGGGGCGGCCGGGACAGGAAGGGGCGCCGGGGCGGCCGGGACAGGAAGGGGCGCCGGGGCGGCCGGGACAGGAAGGGGCGCCGGGGCGGCCGGGACAGGGGAGGGCGCCGGGGCGGCCGGGACAGGAGAGGGCGCCGGGGCGGCCGGGACAGGAGAGGGCGCCGGGGCGGCCGGGACAGGAGAGGGCGCCGGGGCGGCCGGGACAGGAGAGGGCGGTGGCGGCCAAACCCCGGCAAGCTCAGGCGGTGCAGGCCACTCCTCCTCGGCCTCAGGCGGTGCAGGCCACTCCTCCTCGGCCTCAGGCGGTGCAGGCCACTCCTCCTCGGCCTCAGGCGGTGCAGGCCACTCCTCCTCGGCCTCAGGCGGTGCAGGCTGCTGCCGCTGGCAGGAAGGAGGCGCTGGCTGCTGCTCCAATGCAGCAGTGGGCAATCGGCGCCGTGGCGCAGGGACAGGGGCAGCGGAAGGCCGCGGAGCAGGAAGCGGTGTGCGCCTAATTGCCAGCCTACAGCCTGGCCAGCCTGCACGGGGTCGAGGAGGCACCGGACATAGAGGGGGCGTCGTCGGGACTTCCCCCGGGCACCCACTCAGCCCCCCCCTAAAATTTTCCTGGGGGGACCTCGGACCGAGCGTTGGGCACCTCGCCCTCTTCTTCCTCCGGCCTCGCCTACGTCCTGACCCTCCTGCCTCCTGCATGTCCTGCAGGAGACCCTTCACCAGCTCCCCTTGTTCTTTGGTGAGGGGCTTGACCACTCCATACTGGTCCATGCCCCACAGCGGCACCCCGAACCCATCTTGGGGCAACCCCCAGCACTGCTCCCCAAGGGGATCCTCCTCCACTCTCTCATAGACCGCTTCATCATCGTCCGATGAGAGGGAGTCAGACCCCCAATCGCCCCTCCACGTATACACCCTCTCTGGAGGGGCTGCCTGCTGGCTCCAGTTGCGGTGGATCATTCTGTAACACTTGTCGTGGTGTAGTGTTGGAGGGAACCAGGCGCAGGCAGATATCACGTTCGTTGGTTTATTAAAACAAACAACAAACCGAACACGAACGGAAAACAATAACTACTCTACTGAATGAAAATAAAAGTGCGCAACAATGCGTCTTAACAACTAACATACAAACAGTAGCACAAACAACACTCACCAGCATACAGACAGCAACAGCAACAATGATCCACAATGTGGGGAGCAGAGGGGAAACATATATACACATACAAACGAGCTAGATTGGGACCTGGTGTGGAAGATGGGAAACATGTGACAGTCCGGGATGTGTTCGTGAGAATATGGGAACTTGTGGAAATATGGCACGGTGGCGCTGCTGCTCACCGCACCATGACACAAAGACAGGTAAGAATGACATTACAGCGGTGCTGTGCCTATCTAGCTAGCTAATGTGAGGTAATGTCTGAATGAAATACTGTTGAAATAATGTGAGCAAAATGGGGAGATGGGAAACAAAATTATTTTCAAGGAATTTCCTGGTGATTACTTCAGCAACAGTCGGATTTATGCAGTACATTCCACAATTTACATTTACCAATTTGATTCCCCTCTCCTCATTTGTTGGGCTCATTATTTCTGGTAATATTCTCCATTTTATTTGCATGCAATGGCTCCCCCGGCCCTGGCATTTATTTTGTCACAGAGCATTTTCATTTTGTTTTTAACATACTTACATAGTCTTCATGTTACAATTAAAAATGTCTTAGATCTAAAAACAAAGACAATTTGACAATGTATAAAATATGGAGGATTTTTAGGGACTTTCTTAAATAAATATATACACCATGAAATAATTATATATAAATGGAACTATATAATTTAAATGATAAATAAAATTAGAAACAAGAAGGAATCAATGTTGTTGCCCTGGCTGGATTCGATTTGGCATTTATAATGTGACAGACTGTCTTTAACCACTACGCTATTTAAACAGCGGGTGTAGGTGCACATGATACGTGTGTAGAGACGTGGTTTCTGTTGACTTCTTGCATTGTCAAACCAATTAGTCGAAACTCCACGGTTGTCGAAACTAGTTCTCTACATTAGTTAACATCCAAACCAACAACAGGTATAACAGGATCGCTACACTACATTCAACACGTTATATTAGAAAGAGATTATTGTAGATGGCTAGGTAATAGCTATACAGTACCTATAATGAAAACAATGACTCCAATCACTCCATGGCTGGTTTGATTCTTGAGAAAACAATGAGAGTTAAATAGCTAACCACTACACCATGTGAACTACGCTATGTAAATTCGTTGTCATGGCAGTTTTTTCAGAAAGTCGTATGGAAATATTGTCTGTAGTGGGTTGCATTTTTTTAGCCATTTTTATTGTTTTGACCATGAGGCACACTAAAACTGAGAACAAGTTTAAATAAAAGCTGTAACATCCCAATCTACTGTCTAGCCTGGTTCCCTTCTGCACATCTATTGTGCTACTACCAGTTACTTGCTATGATTGTTTCCCCTCCCCAAATTAATTCATTGGTAGAGGTTCAATCAGATGTGTTGTCTGCATTTAGAAGTATTAATGCACACAAGGCTGCTGGTCCTGATGGCGTCCTCGGGCATGTGTTCACAGCATGTGCTGGGCAGCTGGCCAAGGTCTTTACTGACATGTTCAACCTGTCACTGGCCCAGGCAGTTGTCCCCACATGCTTCAAGACCGCAACCATTGAGCCAGTGCTGAAGCAGTCGACCGAGTCTAGCCTGAATGACTTCCGACCTGTTGTACTCACACAATCATGAAGTGCTTCGAAAGACTGGTCCTGGCCTACTCTAAGTTCTGCCTTCCTCAACACTGGATCCCTACCAGTTTACCTACCGATCGAACAGGTCTACAGAGGATGCCATCACCACAGCTTTACATTCTGCCCTGACCCACCTGGACAAAACCAACACCTATGTGAGAATGCTGTTCATAGACTTTAGTTCAGCATTCAATATGGTCGTCCCCTCTTAGATGGTCAATAAACTCCCTGAACTGGAGATCAGCCACTCTATGCAACTGTACTTTGGACTTCATAAGCAACACCCCAGTCTGTCAGTTTAGACAACTTCACGTCTTCCACCCTGATCCTGAACACTGGTGTTCCACAAGGCTGAATGCTGAGCACCCTCCTGTACTCCCTCTTCACCTAAGACTGCGTTCCTGTACACAGTTCCAACACCATCATCAAGTTCTCATATGACACCACGGTGGTAGGCCTGATCAGTGACAATGACGAGTCAGCCTACAGGGAGGAGGTGAAGCACAAGGCGGCAAGGTTCACTGACAACAACCTGGCCCTCAATACAAAGAAAAGCAAGGAGCTCATTGTAGATTACAGGAAGTCTAAAGGCTGCAGTCATGCCCCATTTCTGATCGATGGTATTGAGGTGGAGCGTGTGCCCAGCTTCAAATTTCTGGGTGGCCACATCTCTGAGGACCTCTCATGAACCTTCAACACCTCAACCCAACCGCAGCAGCGCCTATAGTTTTTGAGGAGGCTGAAGAAGGCCTGTCTGGCTCCCAAGATCCTTGTGAACTTCTACCGCTGAACAGTCAGGAGCATTCTGACCAATTGCGCCACAGTGTGGTTTGACGGATGCGCCGTGGCCAACTGGAAGGCCCTGCAATGGGTGGTGAATAGTGCCCAGCACATCACTGGTGCCCAGCTCCCAGCCATCTCAGACCACCGCACCAGCAGGCTCAGGAACAGTTTCTTTCCAACTACTGTAACCCTGCTGAACAGCAGTAAACATACACACCTGCCCCTCGCCTCCCAGGGACCTTGTTGCACTACTCTGGGTACTACTGGACTCTGACATTGCTTTGCAAAGTCTGATAAGGACGTTTTCAGTTGTTACACGTACATATCTACCTGGGGAAACTCATTGCTGCTATCCCTGCATTTCAGTTGCACATGCTACTATGCACCTTCAATTTGCCTTCATTAAACATGTTTAACATGTAAATTATATAATAATATTTACCTTTTTATTTAATTATTTTGTGGTGTATATACAGTGGGGATACAAGTAATTGAAACACTGCCGATTTTGCAGGTTTTCTTACTTACAAAGCATGTAAAGGTCTGTCATTTTTATCTTAGGTACACTTCAACTGTGCGAGACAGAATCTAAAACAAAACCACATTGTATGATTTTTAAATAATTAATTTGCATTTTATTGCATGATCTACCAACAATGCATGACCTACACTCACCTAAAGGATTATTAGGAACACCATACTACTATGGGTATTGGTATTGAATTATTGCATTGCAGCATACCAGTGTGCCTATTTCTTTAATTGTCCTCATAAGGGACCTGACCTGACACTATTTCACAAGTAGCCCACTCTTTCAAAAGCAGGGAGTACCTTAACAGCAATTCTGAGGTGCTGCTAAGGGAATGATCCGTTAACGTTGGCTTCTTGGCTTATCATTTCAGATTGCTCATATCCAACACATTGAATACAAAATATAAGTCTCAGTTGACAGCTAAGCAACCCCCAAACTAGCAAAAAAGGCTTCTTTTATGGCCAAATGGCCCTTTTGGAACACTTTCTCTAAGAGTGTATAATGGCTTTTGGTGCAGTCGGTCTTACATTTGCCACCATCAGCACTCTTTTTCTTCTTCTATTCTTCTTCTATCCTTTTATTGTTCTTGTGTTATTATAAGTCTATAAGTCTTCTTCTATTTTTGTTCTTTTATTATTAATCTTATGTTTTTCTTCTTTTATTCTTCTTTTGTTGTACTTGCAAATAGCAAGGTCTGTGAGATGAGGCTGAGATGAGGCTCTACGCTCTCTCATTTTCTCAGCAATGTTCTGGTTGCTTGGGGGCCTCTTTTATATAAATAACAACCTTATATACACACATTTTGGATGCATGGTTAATACTGTTTTTAAATGCTATTGCAGTGTTATTATACACTCACCTAAAGGATTATTAGGAACACCATACTATTACTCTGTTTGACCCCCTTTCGCCTTCAGAACTGCCTTAATTCTACGTGGCATTGATTCCACATGGTGCTGAAAGCATTCTTTAGAAATGTTGGCCCATATTGATAGGATAGCATTTTGCAGTTGATGGAGATTTGTGGGATGCACATCCAGGGCACGAAGCTCGTGTTCCACCACATCCCAAAGATGCTCTATTGGGTTGAGATCTGGTGACTGTGGGGGCCATTTCAGTACAGTGAACTCATTGTCATGTTCAAGAAACCAATTTGAAATAGTTCGAGCTTTGTGACATGGTGCATTATCCTGCTGGAAGTAGCCATCAGAGGATGGGTACATGGTGGTCATAAAGGGATGGACATGGTCAGAAACAATGCTCAGGTAGGCCGTGACATTTTAACGATGCCCAATTGGCACTAAGGGGCCTAAAGTGTGCCAAGAAAACATCCCCCACACCATTACACCACCACCACCAGCCTGCACAGTGGTAACAAGGCATGATGGATCCATGTTCTCATTCTGTTTACGCCAAATTCTGACTCTACCATCTGAATGTCTCAACAGAAATCGAGACTCATCAGACCAGGCAACATTCTTCCAGTCTTCAACTGTCCAATTTTGGTGACCTCGTGCAAATTGTAGCCTCTTTTTCCTATTTGTAGTGGAGATGAGTGGTACCCGGTGGGGTCTTCTGCTGTTGTAGCCCATCCGCCTCAAGGTTGTGCGTGTTGTGGCTTCACAAATGCTTTGCTGCATACCTCGGTTGTAACAAGTGGTTATTTCAGTCAAATTTGCTCTTCTGTCAGCTTGAATCAGTCAGCCCATTCTCCTCTAACCTCTAGCATCAACAAGGCATTTTGGCCCACAGGACTGCCGCATACTGGATGTTTTTCCCTTTTCACACCATTCTTTGTAAACCCTAAAAATGGTTGTGCGTGAAAATCCCAGTAACTGAGCAGATTGTGAAATACTCAGACCGGCCCGTCTGGCACCAACAACCATGCCACGCTCAAAATTGCTTAAATCACCTTTCTTTCCCATTCTGACATTCAGTTGGGAGTTCAGGAGATTGTCTTGACCAGGACCCCACCACTAAATGCATTGAAGCAACTGCCATGTGATTGGTTGATTAGATAATTGCATTAATGAGGAATTGAACAGTTGTTCCTAATAATCCTTTAGGTGAGTGTAGCTGCTGATTTCAAATTAATCTATAGTCTATAATTAATGGTAGGTTTATTTGAACAGTGAGAGACAGAATAACAAAAAAAAAAAAATGGTGGAGAGCGCTGTCTAACACGTCGGTCCACAATCTCCCATTGCTTGTTGTTGCTTATGGTTCATCCTATGTATAGCATACTGAGTTTTGCCTTAAAAGCACTGTGTTATGAAATGTAGGTTAGGTGTATATCAGGGATACACGTTTTTCTCATTATCCAAAAAGACTAGGCCTACATGCCCAGACATAGGCTAGTTTTGTTTTCAATCAACCGTGTTTGACATTTAAATAAAATGTTTTTCCAACTGCTTGTGAAGTAAACTTGCGAAGATGAAAAACGTGCCATTGAGCCTATCGTTTTATCTGTAGACTAGAGCCCACCACTTTGCTGGACATGTTATGTTCAACATTGCAGGTTCTCTTTGATGAATCACTTAACCTAGAATGGATAAGTTAACCAAGTATTTTGATAGGCTTTTTTTTCTTTTACCAACTCAGTTGGTGTGTGCTTTGTAAACTCATCAATTTAGTATTATTTAACAAATATCCTATACAAAATACAAATGTGATAATTCAACAATACGAGTTGCAATGGTAAAGAAAAGACTATATAATGGTCGAATGTTAAAAATAGTGACAAAATCCATTAAATGTCCATTAAAATAAACAAAGACGAAAATAGATACTTTAAAATAAATTGCTATTTTCTGACTGAATCAATTCTTATTTTCGTATACGTATTGTTAGTTGTACCCAGAGCCGTTGAAAAAGAGAATTGCGACACACTATGATCTCGCCGCCACGCAGTCACGTGGTTTATGTCGCTCTCAACAGTTCCAAACAGAGCTGCGCTGTCAACCAGTTTGAATGAGTTTAAGCGGGACAGACAGCAGCAGCTATATTTTCAGCAATTATAGGTAAATATTGACGCATAATGTACATTAATTATTATGTTTATGCTAACATTAAATACATACAATATACTGTTTTGGGGGGGGAGTGTGACGGAAACAGCATTAATACTTTTTTGTGTTTAATTTTGGAGGGAAATGGACTCCCATAACGTAGAATACATTTACAGCAACGACTATATTTGCAGCAATGTTTGGTAAATATTAACTTCATGAAATGAAACCGGAGATATAATTACTGAGTTAATTAACTATGTTCCTAAATACGACCCATAACTGTTAATGGGATTGATTTCAGTATGGCCAATGTACCCATTCATCCTTGCTTAATAATAGACTAAACCATGTATCAGAAAACACACACACACAAAAAAAATGAATAATACATCCATACGATATGATGTACACATTGTATAGACTAGTATAGGCCTACTCCTAAGTATAAATATGTACACAACTAACCCTAATGCATAATATATAAATTGTGTATATATATATATATATATATATATATATATATATATATGTATGTATTTATGTATATACACATACACACACACACACATATACATTTGCATACATAAAGTCCAGAGCACCTGCTGTCATTTTCCTGCATATCCAGGTCTCTTGGCCTATTTTCTATGTCGGAGGTACATCTTTTTGCCCCAAATCTTCAATGACAGCCACTTCTGACCAGACTTCTCCAGACAATAGATGGGTGTACCAGGGTTTAACTGTTTTCAGCAGCTCTGACCTGATGGCACTGCTAAACATCTTCTGAAAACAAGGGATGATTCTGTTTGTGGGGTAATCTGTCTTTCATCTTCTGCAGCAAGTTTTTCTTTGGATGATCACTACGGTCCTCAACATTGTCAGTTTATTTGTGCTTCTGTAAAAGAGCTTGGACAGCACATCTGAAAACGGCTGTCTGCCTTTTTTGTAGTGCTCAGTATAACTTTTGACAGTTAATGGTCTTATCCAATGTTGTTAGCCAGTTAACTAAAACTGGCTACATAAAACAAAACTACTGACTAGATTCATGAGAGGTCGGAAAATGTGTTTAATAGTCAAAATTACAATAATTTCATCAACTTACCAGCGAGCGTACTTTGGAAGCTCCTAATATTAATGGTCTTCAGTGCTGGAACTATCAGTGTTTGGAACTATTGGCTGCTCCACGACACGTGTTACTTCCGCATTCCAAAGTTCCTATGGCGGTCTATGGGAGTGTCGCAACTCTCTTTTTGAACGGCTCTGACCTAGCCATTAATGGATTTTTCAATTTTGCTCATTTTGCTAAATTGACTTTGGAAAGTATTCAGTTTCTCGGCATTGTGTTGTGTATTTGATTTTTAACTGATTAAATGAAAATCACATCAATCTACACAGAGTACCCCATAAAGACACGGTATTCAGACATATTCAAACCTTCTGACACTCCATGCCACTCCACATTAAGCTCAGATGCATCCTGTTTCCTGGGACTGACGTTGAGATATCTCTAGAACTTGATCTGTAGTCCCTCTGTTGCAGGATGTCAGAGTTTCTCTGCAGAGATGGGAGAACGTGCCAGAAGGACAACCATCTCTAAAGCACTCCATTAGTCAGGTCTTAATGGTATAGTGCAGGGAAAGGCAAAAGTTTTTTGTAATTATAAATGATATGCAGGCCAGATGAATTATTTAAAACATTTACACAGTAGGTCCAGTATAATGTGTAAATAATTTAAATTCAAATTCAGATGCATAACAATGTACAACCCCTCAACACACTAATTCATGACCTATGGGTCTTAGTTTGCCCATCGCTGGTATAGTGGTTAGATGAAAGCCACTCCTGAGAAAAGGCAAATGACATGCTGCCTGAATGTCTCTGAGAGCATGAGCAAAAAGATTATCTGGGAGGATGAGACCAAAAATGATTAGGTCTGAATACTAAGAAATACTTCTGGCGACAACAAGGTGATGCTAGTTCACAAACTGGGTCAAGAATTAATCTGGCACCACAACAACGACCCGAAGCACATAGCCAAGACGAAGCTGGAGTCTGTGAATGTACTTGGCATGGCATTGCATCATCTACCGCTTATCCGGGGCCGGGTCGCGGGGGCAGCAGTCTAAGCAGGGATGCCCAGACCCAGATAGATTCACAGGTGCAGTCAGAGTTAAGTGCTTTGGGGTTCATTTCATTAAAATAATAAATTTATATTGTAACAATTAATTCCCTCAGCCTGCAACATTCAGAATTCATAGATTCTATGTCACAACACAGAATTCAAGCCAAAATTCCAAACTCATTATGACCTAATAATTTGGTTAGATAACAAGTTACATAACCAAAGACAAGAAGACATTACTCCCATTCAATACAATACTTCTTTAGTGATTATAGCCTACTTCTGAAACTGTATCTGATTATAGCCTAATTCTTAAATCTTTAATTGGTCGGAATTTGAATAGAATAGACTGAATCTATTTCAGTGAAAGACTGAAACCACTGAGCAGGTGAGTCTGAAGTGAATATGTGAAATAATTTCTGATGTAAATTAATTTCAAATCAGAAGGTTGTTGGCATATACTCAAGAAACATGACTAGAGTGTAGAAATTAGACGAAGAGTAAGAATAATTTAATTTGGACAGCTGGTTTGGTCAAACAGGAAAAGGTAATAATTGAAGAAAAAAATATTAATTCTCTCTCCAAACAGTGGTCAGCGAGAGGGAGACAGAGATGATGGAAAGTGAGGAAGTGAAGAAATGCAGTGAGATGGAAGGACAAGAGAAAGACAGACAAAGAGAAATGGAGGGGCTGGTGAGATTGAGAAAGGAGATTGGGACTTGCAACAAGATAGATGATATAATGGCTGAACAAAAGGTACAGAATAGAGTGAAATTGGCCACATTAGAGAAGGGGATTGTGGACTGCACAAGGATGTTAGCTGAGAATGAAAGGGAAAGAAATATTTTAAAGGAACAGAGAGAAAGCTTAGTGGCAGACAAAGAAAAGATAGAACTCCAAATGACAAACCTGAAGATGCAGAACATACTGAGGTTGGGCAAAATAGGAAAGTTGACAGTTAAGAACACAAGACTGTTAGCTGAGAAAGAAAAGGCCAGAGATGTGTTAGAGAAAAAGAAAGAACATGCAGCAGCAGACAGACAAACATTGCTGCAAAAGATAGCAGAGGAGGAATTTGTGTACCTGGCCAAGGTGGAGACGGGGACAGTGGAGATCAACAGACTGTCTGATGAGAATGAAAAGGTGGACAGGGTCAGAGAGAGGAACAGATGGAAGTGTATCAGAAAGGGTTTGGAGACAGCATTGGCCAAAGCAGAACAGGACAAGAATCAGACCCTAGAAGCCTGGAAGAAGGAAAGGGGGGCATGGGCCAGGGTCACCGCTTGTCTGCAAAGTCTCTGGGATCAACGAGGAGAAAGATGGATGAAGGAGAAGGAGGAGGTGAAAGAGAAGAGCACACAGGCAGCAGCTAATTGGATGACTGAGCTGAGAGAGAAGGAGAGACTGATAGAGGCTCTGGAAAGAGAAAAGATTATGCTTCTGAGCCAGCATGAAGATGAGAAGAGGGGATGGGAGATGGAAAAGAGTGAAATGGAAAAGGAGAGGTTGGTGCTTACAGGAGAGTGGGATAGAAAGAACAGTGAAATGGAGAAAATGAAAAAGGAGAAAGACAGATGGGTGATAGAAAAGAAAGATATGTTGGAGAGGATGAAGGATGCCCACATTCAACTGTATCACATGCAGACTGTCCTGAGGTTCAGAGAGCATGAGCAGACACAGGTACAGTACTCCATCTAACCAGTCAAAGTTCACAAGGTCACATGTCACCTAAGGGTCAAACTATCATATTAGGTAGATTAAATTATCTTCACACTGAAGGAGTGATATTAATATTTCAGATGACAATTTAACATACAGTTTGGGCTTTCTCTTTCAGAAGGAAACTAAGAAAGCCCAGGAAGCAAAGGAGAAGCAGGAGAAAAAGGAAATGAAAGAAAGAGAGATCCTGGAGAAAAAGAAAGAGAAATAGATGCTCAGAGCCCAAAAATTAGAACATAAGGACAAAGTGAGGGAGAGTAAGGAGAGGGTGAAAGCCCACCTGGATGAGGTGTCAAGGCAATATGTCCAAAGGAAACACAAGGAGAAGGAAAGAAAAATGGTGTTGGAAATGGCATATGGCAAAGAACATTCAAAACAAAACTTCAAAAGTAAATGGTTGACATTCATTTCATAATTAAAACCACATGAGCATTTTAATTATTTGTATGTGTTCATTGCTATGTGGACAAATACAAATGCAGATGGCTACTGGATATTACAATCCATGTTAACTTTGCTGGGAGACATAATATTTTAAGTACCATATTTATCATCCTCACTCAGAATTGCTTACTGAAAGTGGTTCCCATTACATGAGAAATGTTGATATTTGGATGTGAATGTTATCAGTTACCTTCACCACTTTACCATTGTCCCTTTTTACATTGTGTCATACACCCATGGCTGAGTGATTAACATAAACATGGATTCATGTGACTGGGGAATATTTAGATTTGTTTAAATCCTGATGTCATTTTAATGGGATTCTGATGTAATATGAATTGGTGTGTTTTGGTGTGTTTTCCTACATGATTAAAATATGTGCATTTTTGTAGTAATACATGCATTGTAGTCAATGGCAATTTTTGATGTTGTAAAATGTCTTTTCCCCAAACCAACCTCTCAACTCTACTAACTTGCTCAGAGTGCCCCCCATTGTCATGTGTTGCAGAAGAAAGTCAGAAGGTGAATTTCTAAAGAGTGGTAGGAGGATTGATAAACCCATCATCTTTGAGACACACTTTGACTTGTATTGTATAATGCAAAACATTTCTACATTTTCCGCTCTCCATGACAACCAAAACAAATAGTTTAAATATAGATACAGGGGAAAGTGGATGGAAGATATTCCTATTTGTGTTTATCTTTTTGTTAATATTCATGCAGTACAAAAGAATAATTAATTATGAAATTCTCAGGTAATTGTACTTTTTTGGAATATTTTCTTACATGCTTACATGATCACTCCTACTCAAAATTGTGCAGGGTTGGGTAGGTTATTTCTTAAATGTAATCTGTTATAGTTACAAGTTACCTGTCCACATTTGTAATCAGTGAAGTAACTTTTTGATTACTCAAATTATGTAATCTGATTACTCTGGCCAAAAACTGAGTTTGCATTTTACCATTACCATTCTAAACCAGTCCTTTCTACTTCAGTATGATTTGGCTACATCTATACGTTACACGCTAAAGGTCTGTCAGATACACAAACATTATGGAGGATTAATGGAATCTTATGTTTGGTATATGACAAAATAACAATGAACAGGCCTTCATTTATGGATCACACACTATGAGAGACAATTGCTGTGTCTTGGGGCAACTAATTAATTAACAGGTCCGATGGTAATGTCAGAGGATTAGGTCAGACAGGAAGGTCAGAGGACCAGGTCAGAAGGGAAGGTCAGAGGACCAGGTCAGACAGGAAGGTCAGAGGACCAGAGGGATGTGTTCATCTCTTTTTTTATTTGTATTCTTTGTTCGGCAAAGATAAACCCCAAGGGCTCTGGGAAGTGGGGTGACCCCTGGGACCCCCTGGGGTAACTCCTATTCAGCCAGGGTCCAGACATCATTCAACAACCTGTGTGCTGGATCTGAGCCTATCCACTGTTTCCTTCAATTGCTGTATGAATTAAGTGATTTAAGTATTCATCATGTTTCATGCAAAGTATTATAATCTCCAGTGTCAGGGCCACTCTGGTTGCCTGGCGTTGGCTACATGTCCTCCACTTCCCATAACTGGTGTACACACCCAAGTACCTTTACTTTGTCCTTTTTACACCTCTGCTAGCAGCCAGCCCGACACTAGAACAGGTGATTTCTGTAACCAGACCATAAAGTCAATGATTAGAAAGAAGGTGTCATGTGATATCAGTGTAGTTACTCATAGTCAGTCACTTTGTCTGTTTAAAAGCTTTCTTAAAGTGACCGCATTCACCACAAAACCAGTCTGGGTTATTTGTTTGTGCTGAATGCAAAGTATTTATTTGTTTGTCTGGGTGCACAGGCACTATGTTGTTACTGCTTAATTTGACTGTTTACCCCTAACTGACAGACCTACAGAGTTACGTCCTCACAATTTGTGTCATACACATACATTCTGAATTTTGATTTGATGCTTCCAGAGATTCTGAATGTCTCCACACAACTCCGCCCCACAGTTGCTATATCTAGCAGACAGGTACACGTGTGTTCCAGGAAGAAGGGAGACAAAACGTCTAAAGCTAGACAAATTGTGCTAACATTAAAATGTAACTAGCAAGCAATCTTAGACATGCAACAGTATGTTCTGCTAACTTAATTTCATTTTTCAAACATTAGCCCTCCAGTAAACCAGGACAGAGGAGCGAAGGTCTTATGCAGACTTTCTGGAGGTCTTCAGAGCAACGTGGGGACTCCTGCAGGGCTCAGCTCCATTCATCACCCCCCCGCTTCTCCACCTGCCACAACGCCTCCCTGCTCCACGGCCATCCGCCGCTCCCGTGGCCATCCTGACTGGCATACTGTTCCCTGAATAGGTCTTTGTCAAAAGTAGTGGAAAGTGAATCAATCAATCAAATGTATTTATAAAGCCCTTTTTATATCAGCAGTTGTCACAAAGTGCTTTTACAAAACACCCGGCCTAGAGATGAACCTAGAGAGGAACCTAGAGAGGAGCCAGGCTCATAGGGGTGACCAGTCCTCTTCTGGCTGTGCCGGGTGAACATATTAACAGTGCAAATTGTAATAATTTGGAATTTATTTTGGAAATTATTTTTGGACTTTGGAAATGGACAGCAACGAGTCTTTCAAGCCTGGTAATCCGGAGGTGTGAACATTTAAAAAATGCTTTTCTTAGATTTATAAGGATTTATAGTGGAGAAGGAGAACTGACCCTACTCTCCTGACACAATAATATAGTATATCAGACCTTGGGGCTGAGACAAGGGGATCCAGTGACACTGTGGCCCTACCCGGGGGAGGCCCCGGACTGGGCCCAGTAGGCAGGAAATCAATCCACCCATATTGCCAAGCATCAACCAAAGGGACACCCACCAACTGCAATCACCCTGAATGAGGGAGGAGTATTGCCAGCAGAGTTCAGCCCTATTGCACAATGTGCGCAACAGAGAGACAACAAAATGTAGTTGAGTCTACATTTGTAACCTTAATTGGCAAATCATTCCACAGTAATGGAGCCCTGCCTCTGGTTACTTGTTTAGAAATTCTAGGTACAATAA
Organism: Esox lucius; assembly: GCF_011004845.1. Taxonomy (NCBI): domain Eukaryota; kingdom Metazoa; phylum Chordata; class Actinopteri; order Esociformes; family Esocidae; genus Esox; species Esox lucius. Next base: position 22,834,488 of record NC_047592.1, on the reverse strand, counting down.
AAAGGCCTGCATCTTGCAATCTAAGGTTATGTGTAGGTACAGTATCTCACAGAAGTGAGTACACCCCTCATGTTTTTGTAAATAATTGATTTAATATTTTCATGTGACAGTTTTACATCAAACAACCCACTGGTCAACTGTCCTGTACATGTCACTGACTGACTGTTTTACATCAAACAACCCACTGGTCAACTGTCCTGTACATGTCACTGACTGACTGTTTTACATCAAACAACCCACTGGTCATCTGTCCTGCACATGCCACTGACTGACTGTTTTACATCAAACAACCCACTAGTCATATGTCCTGCACATGCCACTGACTGACTGTTTTACATCAAACAACCCAGTGGTCATCTGTCCTGTAGATGTCACTAACTGTACATGTCACTGATTTAAATGAAACCAGGCTGACATTAGTGAGCCTTTCCTGTTAAAAAAAAAAGGTTAAATAAAACAGAAATGTTGATTTAAAAAAAAAAACATATTTCATCGTTTTGATGTCTTCACTATTATTCTACAATGTGGAAATTTGTAAAACTAAAGAAATACCCTTGAATGAGTGGATTTGTCCATACTTTTGACTGGTATTGTATATTCATGAATTAAAGATCTTTGCCTTTCATATCTGAGTCCAGCGATAGCACTTGTATTAAAAAAGCTAATTATGAAGACATTATCTCCTGGACAAATCCTCCCTCTGCTGATAATGGAAGGAATTACATGAAGAACACTAGATGGCCCAACAAAATCACCACCAGGAAGTTAAATCATTTATAAATTCTAGAAAATGGCCTAGTGCTTTTACTGTTATTTTGAAACAGGTTGCAATGACATCATAAATATGCATCAGTTAGTTCATCTTTAGTTTTTACTGATTTCATGAAAACGGACCACAACTTCAGCAGCTTTGCTCAATGTCTCACTGTTACTTTTTTTAAATACGATTTTTATTTTTTTCAAAAAAGAACTGATCAGTCAGAATCTAAGAGGATAAAAGATATTAATAGAGGAAAGAGATATTTAAGGTATGAAGATGTCGTTGCAGTTGATTGGATTTTCAGGTTATCTTCTGGATGTATTGTACATTCAATCTGTCCAACATCATGTTCTTCATTAACCTCTTCTCTCCCTGTGTGATGCAGAGTTGTGTGTTAATAGTAGTGGGTAGGTTACTTTTTAATGACATCACTGACGGTTACAAGTTTTCTTTCCAAAATTGTAATCAGTAACATAACATTTGGATAACTCAAGTAATGTAATCTGATTACTGTCAATTACTTTTAGATTAATTTCATATTAACAGACATTAAAAGACTAACAAATATACAACCAATTGATCAACACCCATTGCCAGATCAATCAATGTCACAGTTTACATACCTGACAATTAATGGATTTTTTGATTTACCTGGATTGTGTACAGTGCCTGTGGAAAGTATTCAGTTTCTCCATACTATGTTGTGTTGTGTATATGGTTTTTATTTGATAGAATTTTACAAAGTCAATCTACACAGAATACTGCATAATGTGTTTTAATAATGACATTTTAACCAATTTATATGAAAATAAAATAAAAAAAAATATCTTGTGTACATAAGTATTCAGACCCTTTGCCTTGACACTTAAGCTCAGATGCATCCAGTGTCATGAGATTTACCTTGAGATGTCTCTAGAACATAATCTGAGTCCATGTGTTGCAAATTCAATTGATTGGATATGATTATAAAAGGCACACATCTGTCAACATATGGTCCATCTAAGAAAGAGGAAGGTTATTAAAAAAAAACTAACAATTGAAACATGAGCACAGTGGATCCATCATTGTAAATAGAAAGAAGTCTGGAAACACCTAGGCTATTTGTAGAGCTGGACATCCAAAAGAAGTAACTTGGCAAGAAGGTCCTTGGTAAGGGAGGTGACCCAGTGTCAGAGCTTCTCTGCAGAGATGGGAGAACCTGCCAGAAGGACAACCATCTCTAAAGCACTCCATTAATCAGGCCTTCATGCTTTATTGGCTAGATGAAAGCCACTCCTGAGAAAAAGGAAAATGACTTGCAACCTGAATATCTCTGAGAGCATGCGAAAAAAGATTATCTGGGTGGATGAGATGGCAGTAATTATTTCAACCAATATACAAAACGGCAGATTTCTTACATTTGGTAGTGGGGGCATCATACTCTTGGGATGATTCTCAACAGCAGGAACTGGGAGAATGGTCAGGATTGATGGATGGATGACCAGAGCAAAAAACAGAGATCCCTGAAGAAAACATAATTCAGAAAACACAGGACCTCAAACTGGGTCAAGGATTAATTTGTCATCATGAATACCCACCCAAAGCACACAGCCAAGACAACACTGGAATCTGTGAATGTACTTAAGAATAACAAAAGAAACAAGAAATGACACAGATATAATGATCTAATATCCTGCTACTAGGGAGTTACAGCCCGACTGGCTAGATAAGAAGAAGCTAGAGCTAACACGTGACCTGCTTGTTGTACTAGGCACTGCTGTGTAATGTTAGGCAAGTTGAGCACATGCCTCCAACAGAGCAATGTGCAATAGGGAATTATCAGGCATCTTAAATGATAAACAATACAACCAAATGTATCTAAAGCACCTACATATATTACATAATGTAAAAAAATATTGTCCTTGAAATATTGATAACATTTTTAAATCTTTAAATATTGTGAGAACAAAATTTTTTAATCTTTAAATATTGTTCTCATGTTAGACATCACAGCCTAGTGCAAACCATAGGTCAAGCAAACATGCAATCTCTGTGTTCATTTAATTAAAATAATACATTGTATATTGTAACAATTAATTCCCTCAGCCTCTAATGACCCTTAATTCTAACATTCAGAATTCATTGATTCTATGTCACAACAGAGAATTCAAACCACAATTCCAAACTCATTATGACATCATAATTAGGTTAGGTTACCACAAGTTACATAACCAAAGACAAGAAGACACTACAGCCATTCAATACAATACTTCTTTAGTGATCATAGCCTACTTCTTAAACTGTAATTAGTCAGAATTTGCATAGAATAGACTGAATCTATTTCAGTGCAAGACTGAATCCACTGAACAGGTGAGTCAGAAATTAATATGTAAATTAATTTCTGATATGAATTAATTTCAAATCAGCAGCTAGTTGGCATATTGCTATGGTCTAGAAATGTGCCAGAGAGTAGGCCTAACTTAAGTTGGATAACTGGCATGGGCAAACAGTTTAAAGAAATTAATAGGAAAAAGTATTAATTGAAATATATATATATATTTCTTGAAGCAGACAGTGGTCAGTGAGAGGGAGACAGAGATGATGGAAAGTGAGGAAGTGAAGAATAGCAGTAAGAAAGAGGGACAAGAGAAAGACAGACAAAGAGAAATGGAGGGGCTAGATAGAATGAGAAAGATGATTGAGACTTGTATCAAGGTAGACCACCAACGATGGCAGCTAGAGAGAGACTTGTTGAACAAAGTTAACAAGATAAGGGAAGAACAAGAGCAAGAAAGACAAAGAGAAGTAGATGAGCTTCTGAGCAAGAAAGAGGAGAATGTGGATCATATTGACGTACAAAGCAAACAATGGAAGCTAGATAGAGATGTGTTCACAGAACAGACAGAAAGAGATGTGTCTGACAGATATGAGATAAACAGCAAAATGGTTGAACAGAAGGTACTGAACACTGTGAACCTGGCCAAGTTAGAGAAGGTGATTGTGGATTGTACAAGGATGTTAGCTGAGAATGAAAATGAGAGAAATAGTTTAAAGGAACAGAGAGAAAGCTTAGTGGCAGACAAAGAAAAGATAGAAATCCAAATGACAAACCTGAAGATGCAGAACATACTGAGGTTGGGCAAGATAGGAAAGTTGACAGTTAAGAACACAAGACTGTTAGCTGAGAATGAAAAGGCCAGAGATGTGTTAGAGAAAGAGAAAGAACATGCAGCAGCAGACAGACAAACATTGCTGCACAAGATAGCAGAGGAGGAATTTGTGTACCTGGCCAAGGTGGAGACGGGGACAGTGGAGATCAACAGACTGTCAGATGAGAATGAAAAGGTGGACAGGGTCAGAGAGAGGAACAGATGGAAGTATATCAGAAAGGGTTTGGAGACAGCATTGGCCAAAGCAGAACAGGACAAGAATCAGACCCTAGAAGCCTGGAAGAAGGAAAGGGGGACATGGGCCAGGGTCACCACTTGTCTGCAAAGTCTCTGGGATCAACGAGGAGAAAGATGGATGAAGGAGAAGGAGGAGATGAAAGAGAAGAGCACACAGGCAGCAGAGAAGTGGATGACTGAGCTGAGAGAGAAGGAGAGACTGATAGAGGCTCTGGAAAGAGAAAAGATGATGCTTCTGAGCCAGCATGAAGATGAGAAGAGGGGATGGGAGATGGAAAAGAGTGAAATGGAAAAGGAGAGGTTGGTGCAGACAGGAGAGTGGGATAGAAAGAACAGTGAAATGGAGAAAATGAAAAAGGAGAAAGACAGATGGGTGATAGAAAAGAAAGATATGTTGGAGAGGATGAAGGATGCCCACATTCAGATGTATCACATGCAGACTGTCCTGAGGTTCAGAGAGCAAGAGCAGACACAGGTACAGTACTCCATTTAACCAGTCAAAGTTCAGGAGGTCACATGTCACCTAAGGGTCAAACTATCATATTCAGTAGATTAAGTTATCTTCACACTGGAGGAGTGATATTAATATTTCAGAAGACTATTTAACATACAGTTTGGGCTTTCTCTTTCAGAAGGAAACTAAGAAAGCCCAGGAAGCAAAGGAGAAGCACGAGGAAAAGGAAAGGAAAGAAAGAGAGATCCTGGAGAAAAAGAAAGAGAAAGAGATGCTCAGAGCCCAAAAATTTGAATATAAGGTCAAAGTGAGGGAGAGTAAGGAGAGGGTGAAAGCCCACCTGGATGAGGTGTCAAGGCAATATGACCAAAGGAAACACAAGGAGAAGGAAAGAAAAAGGGTGTTGGAAATGGCATATGGCAAAGATCATTCGAAACAAAACTTCAAAAGTAAATGGTTGACATTCATTTAATAAATAAAACAACATGAGCATTTTAATTATTTGTCAGTGTTCATTGCTATGTGGACAAATAAAAGTGCAGATGGTTACTGGATATTACAATCCATGTCAACTTTGCTAGGACACACTATTTTATGTACTGTATTTTACATCACTCGGAATTGCTTACTGAAATTGATTTCTATTACATGGGAAATGTAAATATTTGCATGTGAATGTTATAAGCTACCTTTACCACACACTAACTGAAATTCTTAATAATGTCCCTTTTTACATGTGCCATACACCCATGCCTGAATGAGGAACACAAACATGGATTTACGTGACAGTGGAATATTTAGATTTGTTTAAATCCAGACATCATTTTAATGGGTAATATGATTTGGATTTTTTGAGTCTTTTGGTGTGTTTTCTTACATGATTATAATACATGCATTTTTTGTCGTAATACATGCATTGTAGTCAATGGCAACGGATGATGCAGCAAAATGTGTCTTCCCCAAACCAACCTCTCAACTCTACTAACTTGCTCAGATTGCCCTCCATTGTCATGTGTTGCAGAAGAAAGTCAGAAGGTGAATTTCTAAAGAGTGGCAAGAGGATTGATAAACCCATCAACTTTGAGACACACTTTGACAAGGCAACAAAGGAGTGGCTCAAGAAGAAGCACATTAAGGTCCTGGAGGGGCCTAGACCGTCTCCACACCTTAATCTGTTGTGGAAAATGTTTCCCCTTTTTTCCCGCCAACATTTTCAAACAACTCAGAGTTTGTGAATTCCACTTTATTTATTAAGGTAATAAAGCCGTGCTGATCTGCAGGCTCTGTATTAGACAAGATTGGGACAACATTCCTATTCATAAACTTGAGCAACTTTTCTCCTCAGTCCCCAGACGTTTGCAGTCTGTTATAAAAAGAAGAGGGGATGCTACACAGTGGTAAACATGGCCTTGTCCCAACCTTTTTGAGATGAGTTGATGCCATGATATTTATAATCAACTTATTTTTCCCTTAAAGTGATACATTTTCTCAGTTTAAACATTTGATATGTCATCTATGTTGTATTCTGAATAAAATATTGAAATTTGAAACTTCCACATCATTGCATTCTGTTTTTATTCACAATTGTACAGTGTCCCAACTTTTTTGGAATCGGGTTTGTATTTGTCATTATCTTTTTGTTAGCATTCATGCAGTACAGTAGAATTATTCATTATGAAATTCTCAGGTAACTATACTTTTTTGAAATAATTCTGTCATCTGGATTTATACCTTGTAATCAATGGCAGCAATGAAGCAGAAAAATCTGTCTAACACATTTCTGTAATAATGCAACAAAAATATACAGTACCTGTCAAGATTTTGGACACACCTATTCATTCAATAAAACTCAAGATTATTTGGTTTTAATATTTTCCACATTATAGAATAATAGCAAAGACATCAATACTACAAAAGAACACGTGAAATCATGTAGCAACATAAAAATGGTTAAACAGCAAAAAACCTATTTGTTTCCATGCTTCCTTTTCTTAACCAGTTTCATAAGGTAGTCACCTGGAATCCATTTCATTTAACAGGTGTGCCTTGTTAGAAGTTACCTGAATGAGTCAGAGTGTATCAAACATACCAGACCTGGTCATTTTGCTTGCTGCTTCAATTGTATTCTACCATTAATAAGCACCACCCACTCTTTGTTTGCCCAGGGAAACTCTCTCTCTTTCTCTCTCTCACACACACCCACACACACACACACACACACACAAATGTAATTGCTCCAGCATTCGCTTACACACGTTTTTCAGTTCTAAACTCTCTCCATTTCTTACTTCAAATACATAATAATATAAGTATCCTGTGTCTGTTTCTTTGTGACTCAAACAGTATATGGTACTGCTAAAGATGTTAGAAAATTGGTTGGCATGGGATCTCATGGTACGATCTTATATTTGTCTCTGCCTCTTGTACTGGATCTGTTAGGCTGTCCAGTTGACACAGCAGATGGTGAGGGTAAGGCTGACCCAAAAGGACGAGAACATGAACGAGAACGTGGACCAGAACATGGACCAGAACATGGACATGACTGATCCTGATGTGCAGGAGCATGTCTTGCAGCAGATGATTCTATGTGATTCTCTTCAGGATGTGATCAAGGGTTGTCACGTCCTACAGATTTGCCTGTGTGTGACGACTCCCCCTTCCTCCATGCCCTTCCCTGGGGTGTCGCGCTTCAGCAGGTCCACGTCACCGGCCCACTAGCTGCCACCGTCTCGTTTACTCCATGTCTGGTTTTGGTTTTGGATCATGCAGCAAACACCTGACACCCATTATTCATTATCGGTATATATATCCTCCTTCAGTTCTGGGCTCGGTGTCCTATGTTGATTAGCTGTACGTTCCATTACCTATGTGCTGCGTCACATCAGAAGAGACTCTCTGTACTATCTTGTCATTATGAGGCATTTTTTGCTGTTGAGGGTCTTTACTTATGATCCCAGAGCTGTGCTCATTAAAATACCTCTGGTTTACCTCCGCCTGTGTTTGGGTCTCACTTTGTGGAACATCACAGAACATAGGACCTCAGAAGAGACACCAGCAGTATGGAATACCATGAGGAAGCCGAGACAACCAGCGTCCAGGAGTGCATGAAGAAACATTAGGACTTGCTGGTCAGTCTCGGCTCAGCCGTGGACCGGGTGTTAAATGCAATTACGGTATATGAGGAACGCCAAGACCAGCCACCTGCCCCAGTCACTCCGACCGTTCCCTGCCTCAGCCCACAGCGCCCTCTCCTGCCCGGGAGTCGTGCACTTGGCCTGTCCCAGCTGCTCCGGGGGCTGAGCCTCCGCCTGTCTGGGAGCCGTCGCCCCACCCTCCCCCCCGGGTCGTTCCCGGTCTTGCGGTTGGGAGGCCGCGCTTTTGGGGGGGCACTGTCACGTCCTCGCTATGCCCCTAGCCATCTCTGCACTGGGCTGGGGCCATAGTCAGGACCGGACAGAAAGTGGTGCCTCTAGGCACCTCAATGCCGGTTTGGTTTCCCCAATTGGAGGCAGGTGTAGATCGGTGCCTCCAGTTGGGGAACCCATTTATGTTCAGTGTTTGTCCACACCCGGGGTGGATCATTGTGTTTGTGCTTACTGCTCAACGCCACCGGTTGCTGCTTTGTTTTGGTTTTATCCACAGTAAAAGATGGATTGCTACAACTACTATGTCTCTGCGCCTCTGTCCTGCCTCCACAACCGTGACACTGTCATGTATCATTATATCCGATTATACCAATGTTCAATAGAAACGTATTTACAAACACTCACATGAATATAGAAGTGGGAGCACATCTGCAAGTACTGTGTGCATTGTTTATAGTCTAGTTGGACTGCACAGACTGTTCTTTGGGCAGATTAAGACGGAGCTGAACGAAAAGGGGATGTCGGATGACGACAAACTGAAGTGGAAAGAACAGCCTGATGCAAAAATCTTTCACAAAGAAAAAAAGGGGAAGAAGATAGAAGTAACTGAACCGAGTTTCTAAAGGTTGACCTGTAAAAAATATTATAACTCTAAAGTTAATAAACCCATGTCTGTCCCCTTTGTACTTCCCTATTATCACATTCAGTGAATAACCTCCACTCTAACCCACACTAGCTATGTTGTATTACAGACAATTTCATGTGGACTATGTTTTGTGCTGACAGCTGTTATTAATTGTTCAAACGTTAATTCCAAGATGTTTCTAAATGTAATACAATATTCGTCATTCCAAGATGTTGTAAATATTATAAAAGTTTTCATCCTTTTATTGTTATTTCTCAGTTTAAATGTCTGGACAACCATTTTGAGTAGCAACATATGCTGTGTGTTAAAGTTGTTGTTTTATCTGAATTTGTTCTGTCAGGCAAATGCCAATTACCATGGTAAATACTGCTTATATATTTGAATAGTAGGTGAGGCTAGGGAAACGACCAGTCATTAGAAGTTTCTGATTGGCGACTTTCCATTTTGCTCTACCTGGGAAGTGGTTTGATTGGGTAATATGTCATGTGTTGATTTTCATCTCATCCAGACCAAATCCCTTCAACAGGTTAACATCTGTGATTTGATTCACACTTGTATTTGGGGCAAAAGAAACTGCTCTGGATTGCTCCCAAAAAATTATAAAAGGTGCCTCTGTCTTTTAAAGGACTGATTAATGGAAGTAGCAGGTCATCAAAAAAACATTAACCTGAGGACTGTAAATGTAAAATCAAATTTTTTTCAAAACTCATTTTTTAGGGTCACAATAGTGACGTTAATCAACAAAGTGAATTACACTGAACAAAATAGAAAGGCAACACGCAACTATTTCATGGTGTTAATAAATGATTTCAAGCTAATACTCAGTGCTCATATCAACCAATCCTTATGTCAGTTTGAATGTGTGTGTGAAAACTGACAAGGCCGACAGTGAGAACTCATCTTGGTAGGATCGGACCCCAGGGCCACGTCCTGGGGGGTTCACCGATGTTTCAGTGATATTACACATAGTTTCCATGACATGTGCCTGCCCGTCTCCGTGACATGCATCACGCACACCAACGGGGATGATAGATCAGCATAGCCACGGCCAGTGCTGTGCCAGTTGTTACTTTTCTATGATCAGGGTAAGTTCTAGGTTTTTTCTTTTCTATGTTCAGTTTTGCATCCCTAGTGTTCATTGCTTTCATCTGTGTCATTAGTTTTCTCAGTAATCACCTCCTTAACTAGTTTCCCCAGTTCCCTTTGTCTTTGTTGGTTCCTAAAGAAGAAGTGTCTTTTTTGGCCATTGTTCCCTGTCCATTGTTCCCTGAGTGTTTGGGTTTTCAGTTCCATTGTGAGTTCTTGCATCATGTAAGAGAAGTCTATGCTCCTGTCTCCCTTGCCTGTGAGTCCTGCATCCTTGGCAGCGTGACACTCTCCCATTCATGAGATTTCATCACCCCATCAACTCACCCATTTCCTCTCTCCTCCCCCAAAGGCCTTTCATTCCAAGGTTTCTTCTGAAGGATAAATCTTCTTAGCAACAGATGATTCAGGGAACCAGTTCGGAGGCGCCCTGGTTGCGTAAGTCCTGTATGATATATAAACTAGGGACACAGGATGAGAAAGCTATTCCATTTACAGAGATCTGTATTCATCCACATTCAAGAACATCTTGCCTTTCTACCTGACTCTGGTTCTTCTGTATCTTGTGTCCAATTTCTAACAACGTGGTGCTGTAACCAAGATGGTTTAAAGATCCATACAGAACCAGCAATCCAGTGGTAAAAGATCTCTGTATCAAGTAAAAACTCTTCAGTCATTACCATAACCATTAATTATTTCAGGTTTAATCATATAATACGGAAACCAGTATCATGACAAAAGAGTACAAAGACCAACAGAGTAGTCATGACAGTTGTTCTGATTTCACAAGGTTCAAACTTATATTCCTTCCCAACTGTACAGATGACATCACTAGTTCTTGCTGAATGCACCCAAGGAATAGTTACCACCATGGTGTAACCTAGGGAATGTGAGGTTGCATACAGACATAGATCCAGGATATATAGATAACCATAAAAGGCAAGGTTGCATACAGACATGGATCCAGGAGACAGACAATCATAGAATGTGAGGTTGCATACAGACATAGATCCAGGAGACAGATAATCATAGAATGTGAGGTTGCATACAGACATATATCCAGGAGACAGAAAATCATGAAATGTGAAGTTGCATACAGACATAGATCGAGGAGACATAATCATAGAATGTGAGGTTGCTTACAGACATAGATCCAGGAGACACAGATAATCATGGAATGTTGGTTTCCTACAGACATGGATCCAAGAGACATAGATAATCATAGAATGTGAGTTTGCATACAGACAAAGATCCAGTAGACACAGGTAATCATAGAATGTGGGTTTTATACAGACATAGATCCACGAGACATAGATAATCATAGAATGTGAGGTGTCATATAGACATAGATCCAGGAGACATAGATATTCATTGAATGTCAGTTGCCCAGACAACTTGATGAAAACTCACACACAACAGCCGGGGCATGTTACTATTGGTGGTTTTACTAATGAAGGAACTCGATTTTGACCCTTTTAAAATTATTTCCAAATAGTCAATTAATGAATGTAACAAATCATTTTAATTTATAAAGAGAGTATTACGATTACAGTACTAGTATCAAAGATAGAAAGTTTAAATGCAAGAGATCTTCCTCAAACCCTCGCTCTGGTAATACTAAAGTAGTTGGGGTTGGTTAACTGACCTAAGCACAACAAAACCAGTCCTGTAGAATAGACCCCTTATCAATCTACTAATGTCTGTCTAAGGTCTGTCTAAGGTCTGTGTGCTCTACACAATCTAGTGAAAGAGGACAGCAAAATGACATGGCTGTTCCATCTATTAAGATCTGCTTGCATCTACTATAAAGAACATTGTCGCCCCTCCACTCAACTCCAGTGGTTTTGTATCTTGGTTCCAATTTCCACATTTTTTAAAATGTATTTTGTAGACTGGGAAACCAGCAGGGTAATGTTTATTTTCATGATAATTCCAAATGAGATTAAAATGTTAATACAGGATTTATCTAACACATGAGGCTTGTAAAACTACCAAAAAGTTGATGTCTACTCACCTACACTGAACTTAAAAACTATTTGGACGGGAAATATTGTATTTTCTATCCAGAGGTGGGTGGGGCTGAGTGACCTGACTGGATTGGCTGTGAACATGTCCCCACCCTTCACCAGGAACAACTAAGCAGTATCTCTAACTGCCAAACACACCTGTATTGACCAAGACTGGACCTAAAAGGTTTTCTTCTGCTCAACTGAGTCTGACTAATCACAGGTGAGTCATAGTAATATTAACGTATTGTATGATGTATAATGACTGTATACTATGTACCATACCAGATACCTTTTACACAGTTATACAAACAGCACAATTACATCAACCCCTGTAGTGTCATAGAGAGAATGTTTTCATATTGCATTTGTTGAGGAGAGTGACCTTGTTTTTTAATCCTCTTTAAAAAAATAAACATTGCATAGAAATAAACATACACTCTTGAAAGAGAACGCTACTCAAATTATACAAAACCCAGCAGTAGAGAGTTTCCAGAACAATCTCTCATGTCATCAGTCCTGTACCAGATCAGCAGCATTCCATTGTGGGGATTTACAATAGAAACAAAACTCCCAAATGTCCACACAAAGAACCCAATGAGTTTCAGCAGGGATTGATAATACATCAATAAGATAAATCAACTATTTTAAAGTACTCTCCCTTGAATCCTGATTTATATAACATGAGCTCCGATTCTATTTCTTACGGACAACATAATCCAGTAAATTAACTGGATCAAAGGCCTTATGATTCCTCTGTTAAAGCGTAAGTCCATACTGTCTCAGTAGACAGAAAGCAGGATATAGAACTAGATGGTTTAAAATTACAACATTAACTTCTCCAAGGCACCATTTATCATTGTAGTCATTAACTTGCTCCTGTCTGAGGTGAACAAATCTACTGACTTTGCAAATATTCACAAAGAAACACGTTCAGATTAATTTAATAAAATTGCACATAATAGTAAATAAACAGGCTGTAACTGAGTGAAGATTTGTTCTTTTGATTCCTGAGTGCTATAATAAAATTGTCTCTTCCCTGTCTCACTCGCTGTCTGAAGGTATGGTTTCCTTGCTGTCTGAAGAGCAGTTCCGGTGCTGTATCTGCCTGGACATCTTCATTAATCCTGCCTCTATACCCTGTGGTCACAACTTCTGCCTGGCCTGCATCCGAGGCTACTGGGACACCAGCGACCGCATCGAGTGCCCGCTGTGCAAGGAGCGCTTCCACCGACGGCCTGATTTACGCATCAACTGGGCTTTCAATGACGTCACAGAGCGCTTTAAAACCTCGCTGAAGGTGATACACAGAGGTGTGAAAGTATAAAGACAGAATGTATGGCTGTGTTCAACAGGTGAGGGAAGTTTCTTTTTAAGACCTAAGTGGCCTGGTAAAGGGAGGTCATTTTGGTGTTGCTAAGGAACTTTCCTCCCTGGTGAACACAGTAAGTATTTTAACTTTGTACTTTTTACAACTCATATGATACATTTAATATTACTATTAGTATTACTATTTTGTTATAGTATTATGTTACCTAATGGTGTACCATTTTATGTTACTTCAATATTATATATATATATATATATATATATATGTATATATATATATATATATATATATATTATATATATGTGTATGTATGTTTATAAAGGTCAAAGCTAGGCAGGTAGAGGAAGGAGATGGTCAGGATCTAATAGCATCAACAGCACAAAGTTCCCCAGGGCTGGGTTCTGAGCCCGAAGCGGTTTCCTGCGATGTTTGCACTGGGACCAAGCAGAGGGCTGTGAAGTCCTGCCTGGTGTGTCAGGTGTCCTACTGCGATATCCACCTGGGTCCTCACCAGAGAGAGACGGCCCTTCTGAGGCACAGGCTGACGGACCCGGCCACCTTCACCACGCGCGGCCTGTGCCGGAAACACCAGCAGCCCCTCCATCTCTTCTGCAAAAACGACCAGATACCCGTGTGTGCAAGATGCACCGAGGCTGACCACAAGGGCCACGACACTATCCCTTTGGAGAGGGAGAGCAGAAAGATGAGGGCAAGTCTCCCACCTGGGTCCCCATACATAAAATCTTGGCAACTTTGGCGTATACTCAATAACAAATGAGATGCCCGAGATAAAGAGAAGTAATTCTGTATCATGCAGTAATCTTATATTCTGGCCCATATCCTTCACAGACTCAGGTGAAGAAGATGAAAGGAGATTTGCTGATGATGGTTGAGGAGAGAGTGAAGAAGTTGGATGGCATCAAACACTCAGTGAGGCTCAGCAGAGTGAGTCCTCTTAATAAACCACCCACGCCTCTGCGGTCGCGCTAAATCACCACGGTTTCACATTCCAGTTATTTTCCTTTTGTTTGGCCTGGTAGTTAAGTTCTGAACAAGAGATTGAGGGCAGTGTGCTTGTCTTCACTACACTGGTGCACTCCATCGAGAGAGGCCAGGCTGAGCTGATCGAGGCCATCGAGAAGAAGCAGAAAGCAGCAGAGAGGAGGGCAGAAGGGCTCATTAAAGACCTGGAGCAGGAAATCAACGAGCTGAGGAGGAGAAGCTCTGAGCTGGAGCAGCTCTCACACACAGAGGACCACCTCCACGTCCTACAGGTCCGTGTTAGTTAAGACTCTTTTAATGCCCAAAATGTGATAAATGAACTTGTAATGGGTTGAACTGTATGGCACTAAATGACATTGAATGTGATGTTATTATCCACATTGATTCGTATGTTTCATTTTGTCCTGTGGTAGAGTTTCCCGTCTCTTTCTACCCCTCCACCCACCAAAGACTGGTCTGAGATCTGTGTCAGTTCCAATCTGTGCATTGACACCATGAGGACTGTTATGTCTCAGTTAGTGGGCACCTGCAGAGACCTTGAAAAGAGACTGTGTGAAGTGGGTTAGTATCTCTGTTGGTGTGTTTCCATGCTATCCCACAACCATGTTACAAATAGAGCTGCAGATTGTTAACACTTTTCTTGTTGTCATTCTAGAACTGGCAAGAATCCAGCAATATGCAGGTATGTCTGTGGGCTTCTAGGTTTAAATAAATAGACGAATCCATCCCCCAAACAATGATACATTCATGAACGAACAAGTCAATTATAAATGATTGTGCCAATTAATGAGGCCGTGACTCACTAAACCCTCATTTCTGAATGTACCATCACTTAAATCCTCAGCGGATGTCACTCTGGATCCAGTCACAGCCTCTCCGTGGGTCGTCCTGTCCCCTGATGGGAAGCAGGTGAGTCTGGGATACCAGCGGAGCCACTGCACGCCTGCCGTGGCCGACGATCCACGGAGGTTTGACTCCTGCGTCTGTGTGCTGGGAAGACAAGGCTTCACCACCGGGAGACACTACTGGGTGGTGCAGGTGGGTGTCTGTGTGGACAGTAGCATAAACCACCGCACGGGAGCTGAGCTGCTGCCAACGGTGCATTCTATCAAGCTTTAATTGATTAAAGCGACACAGGTGTACATGTGTGAAAATCGTTAAAAATGGTTTGAGGAAAACATTCATCTCTGGGGGCCATACGCCATACTTTGACATGTAGCCCTCTAAATTGTTTAAAGTGCACCATCCTTTCAGAGCAGCCTTGATTGAACCTAGAATACATCATCAATTTCAGTATCAGCCACATATCACCTACAGTACATTATCAACTTGAGTAGCATATCAACCTCTGTAACTTATCACCTACAGTACATTATCAACTTCAGTAGCATATCAACCTCTGTAACTTATCACCTACAGTACATTATCAACTTCATTAGCATATCAACCTCTGTAACTTATCACCTACAGTACATTATCAACTTCAGTAGCATATCAACCTCTGTAACTTATCACCTACAGTACATTATCAACTTCAGTAGCATATCAACCTCTGTAACTTATCACCTACAGTACATTATCAACTTCAGTAGCATATCAACCTCTGTAACTTATCACCTACAGTACATTATCACCTACAGAAAATTCTCACCGACAGTAAATGACAACAAAACCTCAACATTACAGCACAGGAAGAGGGGAATAGTTTTGACACGGTCAACCATTCCCTTCAGGTGGGCGACAAGACGGACTGGGATGTTGGGGTGGCCAGAGAGTCTGTCAACCGGAAAGGGAGCGTCACGGTGAGGCCCGACCAGGGCTACTGGGCTGTGTGTCGGAGGAAAGGTGCCCATCTCAGCGCATGCGCCGGACCGTCCGTGCCCCTCAGACTAAATGACAAGCCCAGGAAGGTGGGAGTGTTTGTGGATTACGAGGACGGCCTAGTGTCCTTTTACAATGTGGACGATAAAGCTCACCTTTATAGTTACAGGGGTTGTGGCTTCACCGAAACCCTTTATCCATACTTTAACCCATGTCTCCATGACAACGGGAAGAACACCGCCCCATTGGTCATCTGTTCTGTCGAAGAGGAGGCGAGGCCCATGCAGGACGTTGTGCGTTTGGAGGTCCCACCAGCAGCCCTGTCTCCGGCTGGGAGGAGTCGTCAATCAAGCGTTCACACTGCCTCCCATCACGCCTCGTTGCCTCGTTGATCAGAACAGGAGAATGACTGAATATAGAAGTATAATTCATTTGTAATCACATTTGTGAGAATTATTCATGTGCCACTGAGCAAAAATCTCCTTGTTTCTCACTAGTTATTCTGTTTGAAGAGAAGGAAAGACACTTGGACACAAGAGAAGAGAGGCTGAAGTGTGGAACAAATATGGGGTTGCGGGAAAGACAAAACCAATGGGATGTAATGCTTGAGATACAAATAAATGTCTGTTTGAACACAGGGGCTCCCTGACAGAGAGATGTGCAGAGAGAGATGGGGAGGAAGCAAGAGAGAAAGATTGAGAAAAAAAGGGTTCTGGGAAGATTGAGACAGGAGGGGGAGACTGAGGCGGGAGGGGGAGAGAGAGAGTGAGAAAATTAGAGTGAAAGTGAGAGAGCGCTAGAGTAAAAGAGATAGAAAAGATTTTGAAGTGCAATCTGCCTCTTGGGATGGAGTAACTTCCTTGTTGCTACATGTTATGAACCAGGAAACAAACTTATTGCAACAGGTAAGATTTGATGTTGTATGTTTACATTTTCACTGGTGTAAAGTTTTGTGATTGTCCCAGTTACCATGATGTATCTGTGAAAATTAATTTATACATCATAATAAATTGTACTATGTTGTCGTATAAAATGTCTGTCACTTTATTACTCTTTGCTTACTTCATGTTAGGTTCTAATAATCTTAATTTGTTGATAAAGATACAATTTTGCACAAAAGGGAAAATTTAGTAATTGGATAAAACTGTGAATTTTGAACTAAGGGACTTGATGGTCTAATATGCCTAAATCATTTTAGACAATGGAAATTAATAAGGGATGTGTTTTTTGCCTTGCAAATTAAAGTATATGGAATATAATGACACACAGGTATTTGAGCGCGTATTTTCGTCTTTTCAGGTGGGTGTGTGTGTGTTTGCATGTGTGTATGTAAAGGAATGTGTGGACAGGGTGTACCCTACAGATGGTCACTCAGTATTGATGATTCAGGCCTCTCCTCTCTCCGGTCTCTTTCCTCCCCTCCTCCTGTGTCCAGCTGGCTGTGATCGAATCAGTCCCTTCTCTCCCTGCCTCCCCCCCTCTGCAGGCCAATCCATCACTTCTACTACCTTCACCTCCACTTCTTGCCATACCTCTCCTGTTTCTCCATCTACAACATTCTAATTCTTAATAACACCTGTTCACTACATTTGCCTTAAGTCTTTAGGTCTAAGGCAAATGTAGGTCTAAGGTTATTTTTGCCTAATAGGTTTGCTAGAAGACATTTTGTGTGTTTTTAGCATGAGTCTTCATTGTATGAATCAGTGTCAATTATGACTTTCTCTCTGGGTCAGGGTTGGCCTGTGAACGAGAGAGATGTCCTACCCCTGATTCTTTGGCATGCTCAGACTGTGTTTTTAATTTGTTAACACAGTCAGGGGCCCTGGACAAACTTGGCCGTACCTGGAGGAAGTTTTGGTAGCAGCCAAGAGGAGGATTCCCGGGGATTGGACATCCACCATCCACTTTGTCAATTCTGTGAGTTTGAGTTAATTGGCCATCTGGGACGTTACCTTCTTGGAGTAAAATACCTTCAAATAACCTTCTTTGGATTCCAAAAAGATTTACAGCAATTTAGCTGAATACCGCAGGGTTGAGACAAGAAGACTTAACAGACAGACAGCTATTTATTTCTGTTGGACATATTTTTTTAAATATTGTTTTCTCTTCCGTAACTGCGTGTGGAACTTTTCCAACGGTCCAAAAAAACAACATCCAAAAAAATCACCAAAGACCCAACAACCATTTGAGACATTATGCCCTGCACTCCTCTTACTTGTTCACCTGTTCCCCGCCCCATATTGCCTTTAAGCCCCACCTTATTCCTTGGACTAATTTTCTTCCTCCAATGGGGTCCCCTGGGGACCAGGGCTCAGAATGACACTGAACCAATCGTGTTGGAGGGGAAGTGTCTGGTTGTTTGTGACTCCACCCCTTCATCTGAACCTTCCGGTAACGCGTTGGGGATGTCGGTCCGGTCAGGAACCGGTCGAGTGGCATTCTCCGCTGTCAGGAACACTAACCATGAACCCTCAGAGATGAGTAACCGCACTATGACCATTTACTTTGACCAGGTCAGTGAGGCCATTCTACGACAGTGGAAAACTTGTACAGGATTAGACAGGCAATGTTTGTCAATGTTTCTATGTTGCTCTCTCGCTCACCGCCTCATCTCTCTCTCAGATCCTGGTGAATGTGGGCAGCCATTTTGACCCGGCACGCAGCATCTTCGTGGCTCCTAGGAAAGGCGTCTACAGTTTCTGCTTCCACGTGGTCAAAGTGTACAACCGTCAGACGATTCAGGTTTGGGATTCGAATATAAACATGAATGGATGGACAGGTATTATATCCAGCCCCAGGGCCGGTTCTAGGCATAAGCAACATGAGGGCCCCAACTGCCAGGGAGCCCCCGACTGCTAGGGGAGAGGGGGCCCCAAATAACATTTTGCTTAGGGTTCCTTCCTGTCCTCCCAGTTATCTGGGTCCCCTACCTTCCACCCCTTCTGACCTCTCACTGTCCCTCTCTGACGTTGTCAACCTCTCTTTGCCACGCCTTCTACATCCTTACCTTGACCCAATACCTGTCTGTCTCTCTCAGGTGAGTTTGGTACTGAACGGACACCCAGTGATCTCAGCATTTGCCGGGGACCAGGACGTAACCCGAGAAGCTGCCACCAATGCTGGGTTGGTGATCATGGAGAGAGGAGACAAGGCTTACCTCAAATTGGAGAGGGGGAACCTGATGGGGGGTTGGAAATACTCCACCTTTTCTGGGTTCCTGGTGTTTCCTTTGTAGAGGGAGGTGGGAGGGACACGGTTAGGGGTCAGGGGGTGGAGTCTGTACGTCTGAGGGTTAAAGTACGTATACAGTCCAGAATTTGACCATTTTGCATTGAACTTTTGTGCCCACTGCTTTGCAATTCAAAGGTTCCCTCAGCAAAACTGACAATGCCACCCAGCACCACCGAAGAAATTGTGAAGACCGATATGCAAACCTTTGCTCTCAAACAAAGCTGGCACACAGTAGTTGCGCGTTGCAGACATCGACCCGACTTTTCTGTTTACTACGTGCATCTATGTAATGTGTCTGAAGCTAATGATACTGTAGCTTGTACATTTTCTGCTTGTGTTTGTCTCATGTGATGACTCGTGTTGCTCGCATGCAAATAACTGAACTACATGCTAATAAAAAAAAATGTACGTACAAAATAAAGCCTACGGAATTGTCACTTGTGGAACAAGCTGCTGTAACCAGACTGTAGGTATAAAAGTTGACCATATCCCCATAGTCAATACTCCTGTCCCAAATAAAACTGTATGGATGAAAATCTAACCTATAATCAAAGACTAGGGGATACTTTCACCTTCTCCAAGCATTACACTTGTTAGTAAATAGAGCAGCCACCCTTGGCTTCCTGAGGGGAGGATTCTGTGGCTCGCCCTGGTGGATCCGGCGACAGATGGGAGTATTGGCGAGAGGCGTTGTGTGTGCCTACGCGCGGGAGTTTGTGTTGCCAGGAACCTGTGGGTTTCACATCCGTACACCGTCGCAACCCATTTGTCTCACTGCTCGAAGACACAGTGCAGGAGTTCTAAGCGCATGGATGTTTGTAATTCAAAGATGTGTTTACATGGTTTACCACCACAGTAAGAGGGCTTAACAGAAAGGCATCTGTCAGTATATGTATTTTTGGGTTGTGTGTTTTTCCTTTAAAGATTTGTTTTATGGAATGAACCCTTAATATTTAATGTCTGTAATTATCAGCACCTTTGGTGAGATCAGCAAAAAGACAAATTGAACAAATACTAATCCATATTGTACTTTTGTTGGAAAATAATTAATTAAGGAAACCAGTCAGAGTGATTGTTTTTAATTTGACTATGTAGCTAGCAGTAGTTAATGTCCATATACACCGATCAGCCATAACCTTATGACCACTGACAGGTGAAGTGAATAACACTGATAATCTTGTTATCATGGCACCTGTCAGTGGGTGGGATATATTAGGCAGCAAGTGAACATTCTGTCCTCAAAGTTAATGTGTTAGAAGCAGGAAAAATGAGAGTGAAAATTTGGCCTGTGTAGAAGCTGGCCCGTGTGATCCAACCCTACAGACGAGCTACTGTAGCTCAAATTGGTGAAAACGTTAATGCAGGTACTGATAGACAGGTGTCAGAACACACAGTGCATTGCAGGTTTTTTTTGCGTATGGGGCTGTGCAGCAACAGACCAGTCAGGGTGCCCATGCTGACCCCTGTCCACTGCCGAAAGCACCTACAATGTGAGCATCAGAAATGGACCACAGAGCAATGGAAGAAGGTGGCCTGGTCTGATGGATTACGTTTATTTTCTTTTACATCACGTGGATGGCCGGGTGCGTGTGCGTCGCAAACTTGCCCCAAAAAGAAGGCATTTCACAATGCAATAAACATTCAACTTCATCCCAATTAATGAAACCTCCATGGTTCAGGCTTATTCTACTTACATGGGCCAAGATACAAGGACAAACCTTTTTGCACAGGGGCATGGTCATGTTGGAACAGGAAAGGGTTCCAACGGTTGCCACAAATTTGGAAGCACCCAACGGTTTAAAATGTCATTGTATCCTGTAGAATTAAGATGACCCTTCACTGGAAATAAGGGGCCTAGCCCAAACCCTGAAACACAGTCTCACACTATTATCCCTCCTCCACCCAACTTTATAGTAGGCACTATGCATTCAGGTAGGTAACGTTCTCATGGCATCCACCACACCCAGATTCGTCCACCAGACTGCCAGATAAGGAAGTGTGATTCATAATTCCAGAGAACACGTTTCCACTACTCCAGAGTCCAGCCGACGCTTGGAATTGCGCATGTTGATGTGAGGCTTGCATGCAACTGCTCAGCCATGGAAAGCAATTATGTGAAGCTCCTGATGCACAGTTCTTGTGTTTGTTGCTTCCAGAGGCAGTTTGGAACTCAGTAGTGAGTGATGCAACAGATCAAAAACAATATTACATGCTACAGTGGGGAGAACAAGTATTTGATACACTGGTGATTTTGCAGGTTTTCCTACTTACAAAGCATGTAGAGGTCTGTAATTATCATAGGTACTCTTCAACTGTGAGAGACGGAATCTAAAACAAAAATCCCAAAAATCACATTGTATGATTTTTTATAATTAATTTGCATTTTATTGCACGACATAAGTATTTGATCACCTACAAACCAGTAAGAATTCCGGCTCTCACAGACCTGTTAGTTTTTCTTTAAGAAGCCCTCCTGTTCTCCACTCATTACCTGTATTAACTGCACCTGTTTGAACTCGTTACCTGTATAAAAGACACCTGTCCACACACTCAATCAGATTCCAACCTCTCCACAATGGCCAAGACCAGAGTGCCAGAGAGGCAAGCAGCTTGGTGAGAAGGCAACAACTGTTGGTGCAATTATTAGAAAATGGAAGAAGTTCAAGATGATGTTCAATATCCCTCGGTCTGGGGCTCCATGCAAGATCTCACCTCGTGGGGCATCAATGATCATGAGGAAGGTGAGGGATCAGCCCAGAACCTCACAGCAGGACCTGGTCAATGACCTGAAGAGAGCTGGGACAACAGTCTCAAAGAAAACCATTAGTAACACACTACGCCGTCATGGATTACAATCCTGCAGTGCATGCAAGTTCCCCCTGCTCAAGCCAGCGCATGTCTAGCCCCATCTGAAGTTAATTACTTAAAAAACATACAATGTGATCTTCTGGATTTTTGTTTTAGATTCCGTCACTCACAGTTGAAGAGTACCTATGATAAAAATGACAGACTTCTACATGCTTTGTAAGTGGGAAAACCTGCAAAATCGTCAGTGTATCAAATACTCCCCACTGTATGTGCTTTTGCGTGAACAATCACTTCGTGGCTGGGCTTTTGTTGCTCCTAGACGCTTCAACATCACAATTATAGCACTTACAGTTGATGGGGGCAGCTCTAGTAGGAGAGAAATTAGAACTGGCATCCTGTGACAGTGCCACGTTTCAACACTTCAGGTCGTACTTCAGTACAACCAATTGTACTACCAATGTTAGTCCATCTTTGTGCTGGATTTTATGCACCTGTGAGCAATGCAGGCTGAAACACCTGACCTCAATTAGTAGGCGTGTCCACATACTTTTGGTTATACAGGTGTTGGTCATAAAATTAGAATATCATCAAAAAGTTGATTTATTTCAGTAATTCCATTCAAAACGTGAAACTTGAATAAAATGTACATTCATTCCACACAGACTGATATATTTCAAGTGTTTATTTGTTTTAATTTTGATGATTATAACTGACAATGAAAACCCTAAATTCAGAATCTCAGAAAATTAGAATATTGTGAAAAGGTTCAATATTGAAGACACCTGGTGCCACACTCTAATCAGCTAATTAACCCAAAACACCTGCAAAGGCCTTTAAATGGTCTCTCAGTCTAGTTCTGTAGGCAACACAATCATGGGGAAGACTGCTGACTTGACAGCTGTCCAAAAGACGACCACTGACACCTTGCACAAGGAGGGCAAGACACAAAAGGTCATAGCTAAAGAGGCTGGCTGTTCACAGAGCTCTGTGTCCAAGCACATTAATAGAGAGGTGAAGGGAAGGAAAAGATGTGGTAGAAAAAAGTGTACAAGCAATAGGGATAACCACACCCTGGAGAGGATTGTGAAACAAAACCTATTCAAAAATGTGGGGGAGATTCACAAAGAGTGGACTGCAGCTGGAGTCAGTGCTTCAAAAACCACAATGCACAGACATATGCAAGACATGGGTTTCAGCTGTCGTATTCCTTGTGTCAAGCCACTCTTGAACAAGACAGAAGTGTCTCGCCTGGGCTAAAGACAAAAAGGACTGGACTGCTGCTGAGTTATGTTCTCTGATGAAAGTAAATTTAGCATTTCCTTTGGAAATTAAGGTCCCAGAGTCTGGAGGAAGAGAGGAGAGGCACAGAATCCACGTTGCTTGAAGTCCAGTGTAAAGTTTCCACAGTCAGTGATGGTTTGGGGTGCCATGTCATCTGCTGGTGTTGGTCCACTGTGTTTTCTGAGGTCCAAGGTCAACGCAGCCATATGCTAGGAAGTTTTAGAGCACTTCATGCTTCCTGCTGCTGACCAACTTTATGGAGATGCAGAATTCATTTTCCAACAGGACTTGGCACCTGCACACAGTGCCAAAGCTACCAGTAGCTGGTTTAAGGACCATGGTATCCCTGTTCTTAATTGGCCAGCAAACTCGCCTGACCTTAACCCTATAGAAAATCTATGGGGTATTGTGAAGAGGAAGATGCGATATGCCAGACCCAACAATGCAGAAGAGCTGAAGGCCACTATCAGAGCAACCTGGGCTCTCATAACACCTGAGCAGAGCCACAGACTGATCGACTCCATGCCACGCCACATTGCTGCAGTAATTCAGGCATAAGGAGCCCCAACTAAGTATTGAGTGCTGTACATGCTCATACTTTTCATGTTCATACTTTTCAGTTGGCCAACATTTCTAAAAATCATTTTTTTGTATTAGTCTTAAGTAATATTCAAATGTTCTGAGATACTGAATTTGGGATTTTCATTAGTTGTCAGTTATAATCATCACAATTAAAAGAAATAAACATTTGAAATATCAGTCTGTGTGTAATGAATTAATATAATCTACAAGTTTCACTTTTTCAATGGAATCACTGAAATAAATCAACTTTTTTATGATATTCTAATTTTATGACCAGCACCTGTATATGACCAGCACCTGTATAGTGTTCCTGTTCTAAAGCTAAGTATGTAACAGATTGCAAAGAAATTAAAAATTCCTCAGACAATACTGAACCGACATCATTTAAGAATTAGCAATACTTTGTTGTTCATACGAATAGAAATATATAGCTTTTATTTAAAAAGTAATACATACAATGTAACATTTGTCATTAGCTGACATTTGTACCAACATATAAAAAAAATAAAAAATGAGAGAACGGTCATCCACCTCAGACCAATCTAAGGAGCAAATCTAACAAAAATCTGAAAGGAAAAATGTTAAGAAAGAAATT
Source organism: Esox lucius (assembly GCF_011004845.1). Taxonomy (NCBI): domain Eukaryota; kingdom Metazoa; phylum Chordata; class Actinopteri; order Esociformes; family Esocidae; genus Esox; species Esox lucius. The sequence continues at coordinate 22,810,135 of NC_047592.1, read as the reverse complement.
AGTCAAAGGATCACAGCTTGTCGAGTCAAGCTCTGTATTTTATGTTTTCTTCCCAAACATGTTTTAACAGATGGAGTGACAGTTTAAGACAAGACAAAGGGTGAGAGGTGGTCCCTGTTTCCATTGGGAGCCCTTACACTGGCATAAAGGTACAGTAGGAGTGTTCCAAATTTCATGACGGCTCTGGACCTTTGGTGCTCCTTGGCTGTGCTCCTGGTAAGTTAACAGAAGATGGTGCTGTTGGGTTTCGGTGACGTTTTCTGTGTGGTACCGTTCCGATGTACATGTGGTTGTTGTTACCAATCTGAAGTCCCGTTACATTGCTCATAAAGATGCCGGTTCCACCTAGATGAAAATATGATTATCTTAATAGTTTTATCTTTAATACACATAACTTAACAAGTATTTAAGGACAAGGCTCTATCTCATTTGAAAAGGAGGAAGAGCTTCCTTCTAAAGTTTTTTAAATGACGGTTGGGAGAAAGGAAAACAACTGAGAAAAAGCCACAGAAAGAAGCGGAGGGTGTCTTGTAAACACACATTAGAAACACTTAACCGACACATCAGAAAATGGACTACGGGTCCTAATACCTGTGGAATGGGATGCAGGAACTGGAGTGGAATGCTGGCGCTAAAATTTGAAATTAGAGAGAAAATATAGTCGTTATTGTCGGGACTCTCTGGGGTCACTTTGTAGCCTACGACATGAACTTTCCTCATGACTGGTTTTACGGATTCAGTACAATAAAACATTTCATTATTTTCACTGTTCTGTTAACTGTATGATGGTTATTTTGGGATCACAGTTCCCTAAAGAATTGACACTGCACCTGTAATGGTCCAGCTGGACTTTGACTGGATGCAGAGAGGGAAGCTATTTGTTGGGGTAAGGGGGGTGATATCTTTGATTTCGGATTGGTTGAAGGTTTTTGATCTGCACTTGACACGGTCGTTGGATAAGGTAACGAATGCTCTGTGAGGGAAAGAAAAATTAATATACTGTGGTGAAATGGACTAAGAAATGTTTCCCCTTTCTATATCATTAATGATTAGGCAACCACCAACACAACACCTTGTTTTTTACTTGGCATCCCCAACACAACCCCTCGTTGGTTACTGGACAAGGCTACACATCAACTCACTTGTACCTTTGGGTTTCTGCTTCGCGGTCAAACCACCAGCTGTTTCCTGTGGCAACAACGTGAGGTCATTTAGCTTAGTCTTTTGTAGTGTACAAATAGAAATATAATTAATAGAATGGGCTTGGAACCTCTAAATCGGTCTAAACCTTTCAATTTGACTGAAAAACATAGGTACTCTCAATGGCTGCCTACAGTATTATTCATGCAATAATTTCCATGTGTGAACAACTTATTCAAATAATGCTAATTGATGCGGCTCATTTAATGGTATGCATTTACTGCAATGTCAATTGAGTTGATTTGTTCCACAAATTAAAGACTATTGGGAACACTTGCTCCGTTTCCTTTTCACTATTAGAGCGAATAGAGCTACCATTCAATCCCAGTCATACCAAACGCAGAAGCTGGTCCTTTGTTAAACAATAGCACAAAGTGTTATTGAAAATTTGAATCCCTCATGTCCTAACCTCGTGTTACCTAGCTTCAGATCTTCAAGTTCAAGAATACACAATTAAGACAACGTGAACTTGACTGGACAAGTACGTTGCTGATTCCACAGGAGGGACATCAAGAGGTCAAAAGACAAAGTAAACTGGCTGCAGATCATTTTAAAAACATCTAAATTAATCGAATGAGAGAAAAGCAATTATATTATGTTATGTTTTCCTGCAGTATTTAGTAGAAATGGATTGATAATGTGTTCATTTTTTACTTTAATGGCAATCCATTTGGGATGCTACCTAAATTCAACAGTACAAGGTTAAGGCAAGTGGTATTCTGATGTACCCTAATGCATTGCGCCACTAGTCAACAAGAAAACAGGTACAGCGCTGTTCATGAATTAGTTTAATTACATTATTGGCACAGAATCTTACATTACCTAGCCAGATTCTAAATGGCCTCCAATCCACCCATTATGCCATCAATGATTTGAATAGGAACTCTTCTATACTTCTATTCTATGCCGGTAACACAGCAAGAAAGCATTGAATCAAAGCGATTTTCTTACGACTGATATGCTGTTGGGTTAATGTAAGTCATGGGCCTGTAATACAAATGTTTTTTAGAAGCACATCTTAAATGTTCCCCTGGATGTTCCTTTAGGTACAGATCTATGATCCTCTGCTCCTAGGATATAAAATACAAAACTGACCAGGGTCAATGAGCCCCTTTACACCACATACCTGTGTTGGGGGTGGTCCCGTGTGCACATATTGAGGGACCACTGGACATACTATGAATAAAGGAATGGTGGAATTAAAAATATATATTTATGGATAATAAACTTCCATTCTGCTGTAATAAAAGGCTGTACCTGGTGGCTGTGATCCAGGGGAAAGCCGAAGGTTACTGACAGCTGATGTAATACTCCCTGAATCCTAGAAGGAGAGAGAGAACGGTCATTTAGGTTGACTGATAATAGAGCTGGCTAGTGTTGTTTGGATAGGACGGGTGGTTGGTAATAAAACTGACTAGGGCTGTTTGAACAGTGAGAGACAGAATAACAAAAAAATCCAGATGTTATAAATTGATTTCCATTTTAATGAGTGAAATACGTTTTTGATCCCCTCTCAATAAGAGAGATTTCTGGCTCCCATGTGTCTTTTATATAGGTAACGAACACACTCTTAAAGGGAGTGATACTAATCTCAGCTTGTTACCTGTATAAAAGACACCTGTCCACAGAAGCAATCAATCAGATTCCAAACTCTCCACCATGGCCAAGACCAAAGAGCTGTCCAAGGGTGTCAGGGACAAGATTGTAGACCTAATGATCATGAGAACGGTGAGGAATCGACCCAGAACTATACGGGAGGATCTTGTCAATGATCTCAAGGCAGCTGGGACAATAGTCACCAAGAAAACAATTGGTAACACATTACGCCGTGAAGTGCCCGCAAGGTAACCCTGCTCAAGAAGAAGCACATTAAGGTCCTGGAGTGGCCTAGCCAGTCTCCAAACCTTAATCCCATAGAAAATCAGTGGAGGGAGCTGAAGGTTTCAGTTGCCAACCTTAATGACTTGGAGAAGATCTGCAAAGAGGAGTGGGACAAAATCCCTCCTGAGATGTGTGCAAACCTGGTGGCCAACTACAAGAAACGTCTGACCTCTGTGATTGCCAACAAGGGTTTTGCCACCAAGTACTAAGTCATGTTTTGCAGAGGGGTCAAACACTTATTTGCACTTTAAAATGCAAATTAATTCATAACATTTTTGACATGTGTTTTTCTGTATTAATTTTTTTGTTATTCTGTCCCTCACTGTTCAAATAAACCAACCATTAAAATTATAGACTAATAATTTCTTTGACAGTGGGAATATGTACAAAATCAGCAGGGGATCAAATACTTTTTTCCCTCACTGTATGTTGGTTATTAATAGAGCTGGGTAGTGCTGTTTTGGTTAATGTAGGATGCTTGTTCATAAAGCTGGCAAGTGCTGTTATGGTAATGTAGGGTGATTATTAATAGAGTTGCCAAATGCTGTTATAATCATGAAGGACGGTTGTTTGTAAAGCTAGATAGAGCTGTTATGGTGAACAACGGTGTCTCATTCTGTACCAGTATTTTCTTCACTTGATAGACAGCGTCATTAATCCCTTGTTTGTGATTCTCATACACCCTCTCTGTCACAGCAAGGCAGTCTAAAAACAGAAAATAGAGTCATTGGACATCATTACATTTGTTTTAAAAAACCTACCAAGTCATAAATAATGAGAAACTAAAGAATAAACAAGAAAATGTTATTAAAAAGTCACACGTGTTGATTGATTGTTCTATACATCAAACAGTAAGCTACTACAATATAGCTACAAAACCTGAAATTGAAAAAAAGGTGAAACATTACAATATATTACATTATATCAAAATTCTATGTATGGAGAATTACCAGATCACCTGTGTCAAGCAATATGAGATCTGAATTATTAAGTATATCATAGTATTGCAAACAATTACACATCTGAAATGTATGAACTATAAAGCCTTTACGGTATGTGCTAACAATCTGTTAACTATCAGAGAAAATGTAATACTTTTCTAACTTCTCACATCCCTACACAGACTATTCAGCTTTCTTCAATGTAAGAAAAGCTTAATAGGAAGTAGAAACCATAAAAGAAGCATTTCTGCCTTCAAACACACTTCTTTATGAGTTTTGATAAAATGTTTGAAATCAATATACTGGAATACAGAGTGCCCCGTATGTTTTTGACTTTTAAGAACATCCATTTGCTATTGCTAGGTGGCATGCTAATTGCTATTCGTAGGTAACATGCTAATTGCTATTGCTAGGTACATGCTGTGATTAATGAACCCTTGCTTTTGTCATTTGAAGTACCTCACGATTAAGGTGGCTTGCTGGAAGCTTATACAGTCTTCCGGTTAGGCAAGTCACAAGAGAGGCGATATATATGGTAGGCTGGAAACAAGTCTCAGGTAGAACATTACTGATTTGAGATTTGATGGAAAGTAAAAAATGGCAAGCAGGAAGATGTTTTTCAGTTATATGGAACCATGAAACAAACTGACACCCTAGAGGTTCTTGCCTTACCCAAGAATGAGGGTCTCTCGGTGGGCTTCTGATGCCAGCATCTTTCCATGAGGCCCACTAGATCCACCAGCCCTTCTGCCTGATCTGTGTTCACTGACTCCAAAGGGGGTCTATCCCCCTGTGGGATCCGGAACCTCACAATACTCGGCAGGACATCTAAAGATGGGGAGGGGCGGGGGAACTTGTGAATTAGAGTGAAAGAACTTTCATTCTAATGTGAAAAACAATTAGTTATACAATCTATACAATGGTTAAAGTGTGTTTTGTGTGTTTGCTTCAGGACTAATCACTCACAGCGGTAGGGCTCTTCACCAGTGATAATGGACCAAAGCAGTATTCCGTAGCTATGAAAAAAGAGAGCCCCTCATCATTTTCATGGCCATCTAGTTCTTCCGTGTCCTTTTCCTACAACTCTGTGTTTAATTGACCGATGCATCAAGAAAACAGTAAAGTATGAGTAGTATGAGGTGTGTATACCTATAGACATCTGAAGATCGAGTGGGCTTGTACTTTATGTCAAAAGACTCGGGTGGCATATAACTTAGTGTTCCGACCTCCTCTCCCATGTCCTTCCTGTTTGCTTTGGAAAGGCTATGGTAAACTCTGGCTAGGCCAAAGTCTGTCAGCTGGAGGGAGACAGCAGACCGACAGAGATATGAAAACTCAGTAACCAGTTTATTAATTGCACCAGTTTACCAGACCGTTTACCATCTTTGGCCTCCAGAAAAGCCTGTATTCACGGCGGCGACGGACTCCACAAGGTAAACACTGACATGATTGAATCAAAATGTGGCTACAGATTGGAAAGAGGTATGTTCATGCTTCAAACAGGATCAGTTGTACTGGGTTAAGGCTTGGGGACATCTTTGTCCTGTTCCTGTAACCGCTCAGTGCACATTAACATGGTGCATTATTATTCTGAAAGGGTAGCCATTAAGAGATGTTCAGCAACAAGGTTCACAAACGCTGTGGTGTTCAAACATGGCATGATTGGAAAAAGATTCTCTGCAACACTGACACCAGGCAGCTGGTCTCGCCAAATCTGAATTTATTGTCTCCCCATTATTGGCTCTTGCCATGTCTTTGACCACTTTCATAACCGAGCTGACCTAAAAAATTGCCAGGCACTGAGTGTTTTTTTTAGTTTCACAGTTCAAGCTAAAACCTCGACACTTGTGCTTCAAATGCCCAGTGTGGGGGGCGGTTGTTTCTGAGATACTGAAAACATGGCGCCTGGCACTGAAGATCACATCACGCTCAACGTTGCTCAGGAGAATCCGTGGTAATATAAGTGTTATCGCTGCTAGCATGCCTAACAATAACATTTTATAAAAGGGACTTGCCTTGGCGTGAAGGCTGTCATCCAACAGCACATTGTTGGGCTTCAGGTCTAGGTGCAGCAGTGACGGGTTTAGGTGGTGGAGGAAGTTCATGCCCAGAGCCACTTCATGGGCCAGACGGAAGGACAGAGGCCAGGGTGGGGGGCTGGAGAGATGTTCCTGGAGGGTCGCCAGAGACCCCCTCTCCATAAACTGTGGACACAAGACAACTCAAGTAGGAGAAGAACTGGGATATCCACACTCTGTATATTTTTCTGACCAGCAAGAAGGATTATTCTCTGGATTATTCTCTCATTTAAATACAAGAATATTGGTCAGCATGTAAGATGTTAGCGTTAAGATATTATTTACAGTAAGTATTATTAACCTCCATGACCAGGCCCAGCTGGGAGGAGAGCCCAGCGACGGGGGGATGACCCTGGTAAATGCCCAGAATCCTGAGGACATAGGGGCTCCCTCCCTGGCGCATGAGATGTGCCTCTCTCAGTAGAGACGAGCTAGAGCTGGTAGAGACAAAATGATTGACAGATATAATTAACATATTGCCATGGAAACATAGAGTTGGGAAACTGGCATGTTGCCAAGGAAGTGTATTTGTAAAAGATGTCTCACTACAGAATCAAGAAACGGGGTGTGGTCACCCATGGGCTGTTCTGGATCAGACAATGCATATTTACATCAGTGAAACTTACCCATCATTACAATGTAACAACTTGATGGCTACATCCAAGCCCCATTCTACGTGTCTGGCTTTGTGGATCTGTCCAAAACCACCTGAGCCAATCACACACCAGGTCTGCAGGCTGTCGTCTCCAATCAACACAGGAACAGGAAAACAGGACAGTTCCATACCGAACTTGAAGACTAAAGAACATTGGAATTAGTGAAACCACAAACTGACATAACACACAAACTACAATATGGCACAATGACTAGTTGGTTGCCACTGCACCAAAATGCAATTAGGTTATAAATACAACCAAAAAGTGAAAGTGAGAAATACAATAAAAACATTCCTCAAACTCTCAATATCCCTGAACACTAAAATTGTTTTCCTTCAAACACATTTTACTTCCTCAATTGTAATGTTTGAAACGATAAAAATAAATAGATAAATCTAGTCTGTATAACTGATTATGACTTACCTGTAGCCTAGCTATGTGGTTATCATTCTCTATTGCAACAGCAACAATTGAACAATAGCGAATAAATAGCGATTTATCTTTGGTTTAGAAAACTGTCATCTCAAACGGCGTTCGAGCTTTAGTCACCCGTGTTTCACTTCAACAAATAAATATCTGCGTCTTGTGAGCAACATTAAAGAAACACTTCCGGGTCACGAAAATCTGGAATTTTTCAAAATAAAAGAGACCAACGAATTACTTAAAAACTGAGATAAATTGAGTTTATTAATTGTTTGAGAACATGTACCTCTCAAAACATTGACAACAATTCAAATATGATCATATTTAAAAGTAATTTCGATAAAAAGTGGGTGTTAGTGGGTGTTAAAACACGTTCCAAGGGCAAAATTCAGACAATGCCAATGACTGAACATGGAATGCATATTGCCTTATACCTCATAAACTATTGAATATTCCACAGAGAAAGCAGTGTATGAAATGTCCAGGAGAGTGTGTAGAGTAAGACAAACCTGTTTAATCATGGGGAATGGTGTGCTACATCTAGCAACACAATATTTCCACACCCTCTTTTTCCACAATGTAACTCAATGGATATAAAATACATATTGACTCATTCAGAAAAAACTATTCTATACGCCGCAGTGAATGTATTGTAGGAAATGTCAAGGAGACTCTATACAGTGATTATATGCAAAAAAAATCAAGGGGCACTGTGTATTTGCAAATGTTGCCGGCATTTTACTCCACCCATACCACTGGCCACAATGCAAATTACTGTATATGAAATATATATTGCCCTATGAAAAAATAACTATTCCATACACCGCAGTGAATTTTTTGTAGGAAATGTTCAGGAGACTCCCTACAAAACATTCACTGCAGCATATAGAATAGTTGTTTCTGTACATGGCAATATTTTTTGAATAGCTTTTGAGTTACATTGCGGCCAATAGGATGTAGGATGGGTAGAGTAAAATGCCAACAACAATTGCAAATACACAGTGCCCCTTGATTTTTTTTGCATATAATTACACTATCCACTCTCCTGAACATTTCCTACAATACATTTTTACAAAATACACTAAGCCAAGTGTCAATATCGATACATTTAATATTATTAAAATCGCGTTTTACCGCGGACTTGTATTTTGAAGACAAAATCCAAAAACCGGAAGTCTTATTGTTGCTACGGAATCTCTAATATTGCCAATATTACGCTAGTTAACATTTCATCCCTGGAAGTTTTCATGACGCGCGTGACGTTAACGGAATTCCCCTTTATGGCTCTGTTTACGCTTTGTTTTTATCGTAAAGGCCGATGTAACTGCGCATTTATGTTTATTGGTTCAACAAATCTTTTTAAATATGATATCCATGTGAAACCTGAGAAAAAAAAATCTACAGCAGAAACTATATTTAATACGTTGTGAAAATACATTATCAAAATAGATTGTGATGCGTGTGATTTAGCCACATGAACAGTTGAGGTGGCGTCGCAGATACTCTAGACTTTAGAGTTGTTGTGACTGTTTCGGTTTTAAAACCCACTCAATTCCTTGTAGAATGCAGTACAATACCTTTTATATACGTTTCTACGTTTTTATTTCCCCATGGCTTTCTGACGATGTTTTTAGTGTTTATAGTATTTTAAACCATAGAAACTATAATTATATGACTACAGAACTAAGGACCAGGATTTAATTCTTGAAATCGAAACTTTGAGCTACACTAAAGGAGTATTGGCTTCCGGGGAAGGAATGAGGTTTGAGAATAAGTCGACTTCGTAATACCATGAACTGTAACCAAAATAAAGTATTATGTAGTATACAAGATTATGGTAAACGAGAATGTTATTCAATTTACTTGGTCCGTGTTCAGCATGAGGTCAACATGAACAACAACGTTCCAACAGAAATTCAGAGTCGAGTGGGGTAAGTTGTGCCTCATGGTTGTTATTATTCAGCCATTGTAATTATTTAAGGGAAAATATATACATAATGTATCATTTGATCAAATGTTTAGGAACATTTATTTATTCATGTCGTTTTTGACGAAAGGAATATGAACTTGAAATTCGTAAGCAAATTCTATCATAAAAAGATTTTGACCTAACTTTGTTTATGCTTATGTAAATGTATAAATGCAACCTTAATAACAAAATGATGTTATTTATAGTTTTGCCGCAGAGACTTTAACTACAACAGAGTCTTTATCCTCAATTTTGTGGAAGCACTGAAGCTAAACAAAATGTCCAGCTACAGGTGTTGTTAAAAATGCCAGAGTAAACTTACAAATGTGTTTAAAACCATGTACGTACGAATTGTGAGATGGCAAATTGCATGTGTGTAGAACTTTGTTTTGGTTGCACTTTGTGACGTGCAGAGTAGTTTGTAGGATGCATCCCAGTGTATTTCCCATTATGGAGTCTGTGGTTGAATTCCGAAGGTCAGACTGAACATGAGAAGTCAAATGTACTCGGAATGCCTGAATGATGCAACGCCCCCAATGACAAAGTATGTTCTCATTATTATGGATGGCTATAACCTCGACTAATGTCTTCCACCTTTTTGCAGCATATCTGCATGCTACTTCACTGTCCGTAATAGCTACACTATGAGCGGCTGGTGTATACAGAGTGCAACGTCAGGATCTTATTGTTGCAAAGTAAAGTTCACTGGTGACTAATCCTACTTCTATTGTTTCTTCATAATCTCTTCCTTCTTAAACTCTTCAAATTTGCCTATTGATAGAAGACCCGTTAAACAATCCTTTATCCACCTGTCCACCAGCTCAACTGCCGCATTTAAGCTAATACAATACTCCTTCAGTTTACATGCAATTGATACAAGTGTTTAGTTATTTTTGTGTTCTAAATAATTTAACACAAATTATCTTGTAATGGCACAGAAGAATTTCCAAGACATCTCACATAAACCAAACGCACATGAGCAGCTAGAGGCTGTTCATCGAAGAACATTGTAATGAATGTGGGAAGCACATTTGCACCCCATTCCACATGCGAGTCAGTAAATGCCAATCTTATTCATTTACTTCTAGTGCTTTTCCAGAGATAGACCCTTTTTAGTTGGATGTCTTTGAAGATCCACCCATGGCACATTCCAATTGGATATCTTCCTGTGGCACGTATAGCACTTCTTCTGTTCTGTGCGTTCACAGAAACCCTAAGAAAGGCCACTTCCTGTTATTGCCACAGATGCAAATGTATCTATTTCAACCACGATTCTTATAGAAGTGATAAACAGATAACTGATCTCAAATGGATCTCAATCAACACATCCTTCCAGATAACCAGCTTTAACATGGTTCCATCAGCTCATCAAGAAGCAACATTTACAGGAAGTAAATTAGGTCCCACTAATTGACTACATTAAAAATAGAGGCATTTATGACACACACATGAATGTAAACAGACCTGTCCTGCTGCTGAAATTGCCATCAGGAACATGTAGTTCCTGTTAAGATGTTGGGAAATGCTCGATATGCTGCAGCTCAGATGGAATGTGGGGAGACAATAACAACAGCATAGATTTCAACATTAGTGAGTTTTTCCCACCGCTTTTGCAGCTGGAAATACTTGATTCTACAAATTGAGAATAAAGACTTAATTGACAACAACCAAGTCTGTTGCAGCATTTTCCTTTATGTGATGTTTGATGGGATGTTGGAAATGTACATTTCACTCTGGAGGTGTCGCTATGTTCCATCAAGACAAATGAATGTGTCCTGGGACCCAAACTCAAGCTAATATGTAACTATCTGTACACGTTGGAACATTTTACGGCCTTATGTCTAAAAACATAATGGACAACCTAGAGAACGGTTTACTGAAAAACCCATATAAATAGCACATTCTGTAAATTTCATATCAATGTTAAGGTTAAAATTCAAGCAAAATAACAATTCTGAACTGATACTTACTGACAATGGAATTCAGTTCTGAACAGGGATACAGTTATAATCACAACACCGCGAACATTGTAATACAGTCATTCATATTTACTAGTACTACATTAGGTCATTTAATCACCTTCACAAACTTTTCCAATGTTGAAGCTCTATTTCTTGAAGTATTCTGAAATGGGTTCGTAGGTTTACCGTTACACTGGATGTTTGGTCATAAATTGTCATTTTTATTGTGTTTGAATGACTCATAAATCAGCAGTCCCCGCCCAACATCGCATTGTCCACTCCCGGTTATAAAGTTTAATATGAGAGAGGAACTAATTGCGGCATTTGTGTTTCATGACGATTGAGCAGAAGATGTGGTATTGCAAACTTCAGTCAGAACGTGTGGCATGGCTAACTTCAGACAGGTCTATAGCTTAAGGACTGTCATTGCATTTATTTGCTGCTGAATGACAGCATGTGGGTGAAAGAAGGATAATGGATGCAAGACATGCTGTAGAAAATATCTCCTTTGCCCATCTGCCACTGCAGAGACCTTTGCCAAGCAGTGAGCACCATGCATGTAGAGCTCAGTTGCATGTTGCCAAGCAGAGAGCGCCGGGCACATACAGTGGGGAGAACAAGTATTTGATACACCGCCAATTTTTCTTCCTACTTACAAAGCATGTAGAGGTCTGTAATTTAAATCATAGGTACACTTAATCTGTGAGAGACGGAATCTAAAACAAAAATCCAGAAAATCCCATTGTATGATTTTTAAATAATTAATTTGCATTTTATTGCATGACATAAGTATTTGATCACCTACCAACCAGTAAGAATTCCGTCTCTCACAGACCTGTTAGTTTTGCTTTAAGAAGCCCTCCTGTTCTCCACTCATTACCTGTATTAACTGCACCTGTTTTAACTCGTTACCTGTATAAAAGACACCTGTCCACACTCTCAATCAAACAGACTCCGACCTTTCCGCAATGGCCAAGACCAGAGAGCTGTGTAAGGACATCAGGGATAAAATTGTAGACCTGCACAAGGATGGGATGGGCTACAGGACAATAGGCAAACAGCTTGGTGAGAAGGCAACAACTGTTGGCGCAATTATTAGGAAATGGAAGAAGTTCAAGATGATCTCCCTCAGTCTGGGGCTCCTTGCAAGATCTCACCTCGTGGGGCATCAATGATCATGAGGAAGGTGAGGGATCAGCCCAGGACTACACGGCAGGACCTGTTCAATGACCTGAAGAGAGCTGGGACCACAGTCTCAAAGAAAAACATTAGTAACACACTACGCCATCATGGATTAAAATCCTGCAGCGCACGCAAGGTCCCCCTGCTCAAGCCAGCGCATGTCCAGGCCCGTCTGAAGTTTGCAATGACCATCTGGATGATCCAGAGGAGGAATGGGAGAAGGTCATGTGGTCTGATGAGACAAAAATAGAGTTTTGTGGTCTAAACTCCACTCGCTGTGTTTGGAGGAAGAAGAAGGATGAGTACAATCCCAAGAACACCATCCCAACCGTGAAACATGGAGGTGGAAACATCATTCTTTGGGGATGCTTTTCTGCAAAGGGGACAAGACGACTGCACCCTATTGAGGGGAGGATGGATGGGGCCATGTATCGCGAGATATTGGCCAACAGCCTCTTTCCCTCAGTAAGAGCATTGAAGATGGGTCGTGGCTGGGTCTTCCAGCATGACAACGACCCGAAACACACAGCCAGGGCAACTAAGGAGTGGCTCCGTAAGAAGCATCTCAAGGTCCTCGAGTGGACTAGCCAGTCTCCAGACCTGAACCCAATAGAAAATCTTTGGATGGAGCTGAAAGTCTGTATTGCCCAGCGACAGCCCCTGAAACCTGAAGGATCTGGAGAAGGTCTGTATCCCTGCTGCAGTGTGTGCAAACCTGGTCAAGAACTACAGGAAATCTCTGTAATTGCAAACAAAGGTTTCTTTACCAAATATTAAGTTCTGCTTTTCTGATGTATCAAATTCTTATGTCATGCAATAAAATGCTAATTCATTATTTAAAAATCATACACTGTGATTTTCTGGATTTATTAATTCAGTAGTTGTGTTAGTGGTTTTTTCGTGCTTGAATCTTATTCCAAGCAGACACCTGTTTCTCGACATCAGTTGCAGTCTCTATATTTTTATATTCAAACTAACATGAAACAAAAATCTTGTAGTTGTCTGAGCTAGTTGTCAAAATGTCTGCATTGACCAAAGTTGAACTAGTGGAAAATGTAGCAAATGTTTGTTTTATTCCCCAGCACAATGCAATGTATTATCACTGGGATACAAGGTAACATCATGGCCTTGTCTGTGTTAAAATGTTTAATAGAAATGATGTCTTGGTTAGAATGTACACTACATTTCCCTTGACAGAGTGATGCCAAATATATTAAAAAGCTCAACTTACTAAACTCTTTCCTCTAATGTTATTTAAAAATTGCTCACTAGAGTATCGAATGAGGAATCACAACCACTCTTGTCATGGCATTTCTATCTACAACATTCCACAATGTTTTCATACTAAACATCCTCCAGAAATGTACTAACTATAATAGATCAGTCCCCTGGACGATCCTTCAAATCTGGTCTGGCTGATTTATACAGTGATGTATGTATCCATGTGTAATCTGGCTGACCTATACAGTGTTGTATGTATCCATGGGTAATCTGGCTGACCTATACAGTGTTGTATGTATCCATGGGTAATCTGGCTGACCTATACAGTGTTGTATGTATCCATGGGTAATCTGGCTGACCTATACAGTGTTGTATGTATCCATGGGTAATCTGGCTGACCTATACAGTGTTGTATGTATCCATGGGTAATCTGGCTGACGTTGTGCATTTTAATTATTAATATTTGATTTAAGATAACTCTAACTGATATGGACCCCTCTCTTTCTTTCACCCTCTTCATATCTCCCTGTTTCCCCCTTTCTCAGGGAGATCTGACAGTTCTTCCATGGCCTCTGCCCTAAGCCATCTCTCTCAAATGACTGAAAGCTGGATTGATAGAGGAGTAGAAGGAGAGGAGCAGGTAGAGGATGAGTTTGCCTGTTCTGGGGCGCTACGCGGAGCCCTTCAGTCCTTCCAACCTTTGGTAGAGAGAATATTTTGGGTGTCCTTTACGATCGGGAGAGATGAAGATGCTGTGTTACCACACGATGGACAGATCTGGCTCAAAATGATAGGAGGGAGGAAAGATGTCGAGAGTGCCAAAGTGAGTCAACTCGTGTTTTGAATTCACGTTTCTTGTGCCTACTTTGGTGTACTTTTTGTCATTATGGTCTTGTGGTTTTTCTGACCTTGTCACAACCAGGGAACTCCCATCCCAATTTCATCAACAGTGACCAGGCCATGGATTTTTTTGCCATTTATGTCACATGGTCAGTGTTAACCACCAGCCCATTGTATACAAACACAACATCATGTTGAAACCTGTTCTTCTCCTCCAGTTGTTTGTGAAGGGGGTTGTGAACCAGGAGGCCCAGCAGGAGGTCCCATATCCAGGGTTCCTCCACTGTGTGTTCTGCGGAGCCCGGGGGCTGTTTACTGACTGCTTGATCAGGAACACCTCTGCTCACATAGTGGTAAGCTTAGACCAGGGTTCGGCAAATGACGGTCCGTGGGACAAATCTGGCCCGCCAGCAATAATATCTGGCCCGCCAGCAATAATATCTGGCCCGCCAGCAATAATATCTGGCCCGCCAGCAATAATATCTGGCCCGCCAGCAATAATATCTGGCCCGCCAGCAATAATATCTGGCCCGCCAGCATGATTGTTTTGACAGCGGCTGGTGCTGAAATAGATTTCAGTCATGATGGCAACATTTACTCACATGAACTCTTACTCTTTATTGATTTTGTCTACAAAATAAAAGTGAGTTTTTTTGCAACTATGCTTTATTTGGAGTTGAATTGAGAGTTTTTCATTTGAAAAGTTCTGAGCTGCATTCAATTGTGGCTTGCTTGACACACCTCCGATATACTCTTCGCAAACAGCGACAACTTCAGTGTAAATAAGACACACTGGCTTTGCGTTCACAAAACTAGGTAGGATGAAGGCATGGTTGTCTTTCCATTCATATTTGAATGCCCTATTTTCGCTGTTAACTTTCCTCTTTAGACTCTTTGATAGTGCCATTTTGTGTGTACAACTAGCTTAAATGTTTAGCTCTGCACACAATGTAATAGCGTAGTCTACCTCCAGCACGCAGACAGTTAAGAAATGCAATGTAGTACGTGAGGATGCAAAGGAATAATTCTGAGAGGCTACATTAAATAATCATTACAATAAGTTAGGCTCCAATGTGTAACAAAGAAGCAAATTTAAATAATACACATTTATTATTCATAATATGGAAAGAGGAAATAAAACATAGACCGTTAAAAGCATGAGTTATTTTTATCAATTACGCATTTCCCACATATGTGTGTCTTTGAAAGATGGTCTGTGTTGCATGTTGGTGAATGAAGACACTTGCCAGGTTAGGCCTACGTGTCAGTAGTCCTGTATTAATAGGCCCGCGTGTCAGTAGTCCTGTATTAATAGGCCCGCGTGTCAGTAGTACTGTATAAATAGACCCGCGTGTCAGTAGTCCTGTATTAATAGGCCCGCGTGTCAGTAGTCCTGTATTAATAGGCCCGCGTGTCAGTAGTACTGTATTAATAGGCCCGCGTGTCAGTAGTACTGTATTAATAGGCCCGCGTGTCAGTAGTACTGTATTAATAGGCCCGCGTGTCAGTAGTACTGTATTAATAGGCCCGCGTGTCAGTAGTCCTGTATTAATAGGCCCGCGTGTCAGTAGTCCTGTATTAATAGGCCCGCGTGTCAGTAGTACTGTATTAATAGGCCAGCGTGTCAGTAGTACTGTATTAATCAATCCAGCACAAAACCCGGACACCATCACACAACTGTGGCTTTTTGTTTCTGACTGTCCTACAGGATTTAACCACAAGGTAACCACAACTGACTAAGCAGTTACGAAAGACACTGTAACAGTCTGTAACAGGCAATGCTAGTAGCGTTTTCCGTTCATATCCTTTGACTATATTCTGGCCCACCATCTAGTGTCTTAAAAAAACTGGCCTGATGCCGATCTTACTTGCCGACCCCTGGCTTAGACGGATACGCACGCTGGCAAAAACACAGACAGTCCAATTGATGGATGGTAGATGTGGAAGAAGGAAATCCCTGTTAGAGGAGGTTGGTTATGACCAAGAGAGATGGTAAGATTAGGACTAAACCCACTTTTCTCTCCATTCCTTCTAATCCTTCTTCCTTCAGGTGGGTTCCCCAGGGTTTCTTCTAATCTCAGGGCTGGCAGAACCAGTGGTCAGGGCCTACTCCCTAATCACAGACCTGGTGGAGCGTCACGAGGGCACCCAGGGACGACGCACCGAGCCTGGGGACAGAGGATTAGGTGAGACCCTGGATTCCCGTCGGGCCTTCAAATCCCTGGTGGAGAGATGGGAAGACAGGCACACTCTGGACCTCCTGGTTTTGCCAGGAGCCGTGAAGGAGACCTTACTAGATCTGGTGAGGGAGTCTGGACCGGGATCCAACCTCGGTCATAGAGGTTTGCCGGGGAATGTCTCAAATCCTGTTCTGGGGTTGCCCTCTAACTTGGGTCTTGGGTCGTCTTGGGACAGAGTGGGTGCAATGGACACTGCTAACCGGAGACTATGGGATAGCCCATCCAGTACCGCAGGACTAACATTTACGGATACCAGACTTGGAGATGCTAGGGATATTCAGGGAATTTCAACAACAAAACCCAACATCTCCAGCCAAGACCCCGGTCCACGGAACACCGAACAGCTTTCCCAACAGATGTTCTCCACCCCACCTGTACAAAGCAGAGAGGTTAGCAGAGCGAAGACTCCGGTGGCAGTTGAGCACAGAGCAGCACCCAAAAATCCTATCTTCCACTCTCCTCCCCAAACCAAGGACATTCGCGGTCGAGCGGAGGGAGCGGAAGAGGTAGCAGAGGAGGAACAGGGGGAAGTAGAGGAGGAGGAGGAGGAGGAGACAGAGTTGTTGTTGTCAGTAGGGAGTAGGGAGGAGTTTAGACTCCTGCTGAAGTTCTTCACAGCCATGGGTTATGCGGAAGACGTGGTGCTGAGAGTCCTTGCCCGGACCGGACCCAAAGAAGCCTCCCAGATCCTGGACCTTGTGCAGCAGGAACAGGACCGCTCTGGAGTGACCATGAACCGCCCTGTGGAGATGGAGCACAGAGAGGGGGAGAACAGGGGAGAAGAGGGGGGGGCGAGAGAAGGGAGAGGAAAGAGAAGCATGATGGATGGAAGGATGGAGGTGGAGGTGGAGGGAAATGTGGAAGAAGGGGTGAGGAGTAAAGAGGTACAGAGAGAGGGGAGGAGTGGAGAGGAGGATGGAAATTCTACGGCGGGAAACCAGGAACCACACGAGGAGGCTGGGGAGAGCGGCGAGGCGAACAGGGAGAGCGGCGAGGGTGGAAACGATGAGGATTTTGTCCTGGGGGTGCTAAAGAGAGCGGCGGCCAGCTGTGGATACACAGAAGAGAAGGTTGCCGAAGTATACAGCACTTTTCCTGAGCTGTCCACCCGCCAACTACTCCTGAAGCTACAGAGAGGGGGCGCCAAAGAGACATCAAAGTCAACTGACTCCCTGGGCAGAGTACGAGACGAACCAAGGGAGGTGGACGAGGTTGTCTCAGAAGTACTAAGAAACACGCACATAAAAGAAGAAAAGGAGGTGAGAGCTAAAGAAACTGAAGCTCCGGCACAACCATCCACAGCTAGAGAAAGAGTGGAAATTAGGAGTGCCGAAGGAAAGCCCGAAAAGAAGACTGATGTGCCGAATAGAACCGCTGATGTCCCGGTTAAGGTTCCAGATCTGGCTGAGTGGAACACCTTAATGACCCACATTCAGCCACCCCAAACCTATAATCAACCTGCCAAAGGGCACAAACCCCATCAAGTCAACTCTCCACTGGTCAGAGGGCCTCCCCAGCCCACCTACCCCCCTAAATTTCCCTCACCGCCAACCTACACCCCCGAGCTACCTCCACAACCCAACTATCCCCCTACCTTTCATCATCCAATGGTTTACCCACTCGCCCAATCACC
The DNA here is from genome assembly GCF_011004845.1 of Esox lucius. Lineage (NCBI taxonomy): Eukaryota > Metazoa > Chordata > Actinopteri > Esociformes > Esocidae > Esox > Esox lucius. The sequence goes on along the minus strand of NC_047592.1, from coordinate 22,791,910 downwards.
TCGGACCACCTTATCACCCGCTCTCACCCTCAATAACTCCCCAGTAACCAAAGTAAAGGAGAAACCGGGTCCTCTACCCGTAGAAGCTGAACGTACGGAGACATGGGGCTTCCCCAAAATGGCAATAGGGGCTATGGTGACGGGGCAGCAGCGCTTCCTGGAAGGCCTGCAGACACCCTTTGACCTCAAGCTGACTGACCAACCAGGAGACCCAAGCCTCAGGATGGTGATCATAGACGGGAGCAACGTTGCCATGAGGTGAGAAGGGGAGTGGGGGAGGAGAAAGGAGGTGAAGGGTTGAAAATGGAGAATGGGACTAATTCTTTTGTCATGATTTGTTTAGTATTGAATCCAGAGGATGGTGTAAGTATTCAGCTCTGCTTTGTGGAGCACCTTTGTGATAAAAGTTGATAAATGTCCCATGTTCTAGTTGTGAAATTCGGTCGCTACTAATTTTGTCACTTTTGGAGGTAATTGGCAGCCACTGTAAATGTGACAGAGTACTTGAGGGACCATGATGTTTCCATTTTCTTTTGATCTTTTTTTGTTTGTTTTCGTTCCAGAGTGTAACAGTACAATATGTCCAAGCATATGACATCTTTATAGACAAAAACAACAAATGTATGTGTTCAGAAAACAAGCATATGTCTTGTTTCTGTCTTTTGAACACATTTCTCCCCCATCCCTGTTTGTTCAGCCATGGGCTGGGACATTTCTTCTCATGCCGAGGAATTGCCCTGGCCGTGCAACACTTCTGGAACCGCGGCCATCGCAGAATCAGCACCATCATACCCCAGTGGAGGCAGAAGAGAGACCCCAGGATCAAAGGTAACACTTCCTGTCTGTTTGGTTGCTGTTGAATACCTAATATGTGTGGCATTAGATTATTTTCCTTCATCCAGGTCGGCAATTAGAATATGACAGAGCCTTGCCCTATCATTGTAGCCTGCTAGCTATTGCCTTCATATCTAGCCTTCTCAGTACCAGCATATCTCTAGTGTTGACTTCAACTCTACCACCAAGGCTGCCCACATCCGCTAAGTTAGATTACAAAGCCAGCTCCGTTTAATCCCATTTAGGTTGTTGTCAGAAGCCTTTTTCTTGTTGCATTCGTCAGCAGAAGCTTTTATGTCAGTCATGGAGAATTGAGTCCAGGCAGTCACTCTTTACATAAGTATCAGTGAGCAGAAGTTGTTCAATGTTGTTCAATTGCTATTAAGAGTGGGAGAGAGAAAAATTAAAGCTTATCCTGCACAATTGACTTCAATGACACGTACATCTGCAATGATTTAGGATTCAAAAGAGCTGTAAAATATCACCGGGATATTTTACAACAACATGTGGATTATAATTTTTCTCATTTTAGACAACCTATTAAAATGAGTTACAAATTATAATTGGAAAGTGCTCCCTCAAATTAAAATAAATCAAACTGGTCGTGTGTTTAATATTTCAATAATACCAACAATAAAATTATATTTAAAAATAATAATAATATAAAAGGTGTGATATTTTTTTTTATGTGAAAGAGAGGGACCTGGGGGATAAAGGTTGGAAACCCATGTGTAAAGGGCTGGTTTATTTCTGGTGTTTCAGAGCAACGCTACCTAATTGAGCTCCAGGACTTAGGCCTACTATCCTATACTCCCTCCAGAGAGGTCCAAGGAAAGAGGATCAACTCATACGATGACAGGTCAGTCTGTTCTTCCTCCTCTGGTCTGTACTGTAGATCTGCTCATCGTATCTACATTCCTCAAACTGGTTAGAAACCGATTATTACCTTTACAAAAAGATATGCTTCTATCCAGATGCAAAACAGCTTGTACCAGTTGTAATACCTGTTATTTGTTATATATGTACATGGTAAGGCTTTTTCACACTTAGGGAATATTCTTTACGAGTATGACATTCTCTTTTTATATAATTTTTTCCGTATTCCCGTTGTTTCCCAGGTTTATGCTGCAGCTGGCACAAAAGACAGATGGAGTAATTTTAACAAACGACAACCTTCGTGACCTGCTGGATGAGTCTCATGTATGGAGAGACATAATCAAGAAAAGGTAAAGAAAGAAGAAATAAAGCAGATGAGATACAACAAACAGACAATGTTTTGTCCTTTTCTTCACTGTATTTTCAACCTATTTTAGCATTGGTCCAAAGAAATCAGAAACAATTGAGTTTGGTTGACCAAGAATGTCCGTGATAATAGCAGTTATGTTTAGATTTGAAAGCAATGCAGTGGAATTTAGCTCAAATCTTTAACCTCTGTGTTATACTGTTTGTTTATTACCCAGCCTCCTTCAGTACACCTTCGTAGGAGATCACTTCATGGTACCTGATGATCCTCTGGGCCGAGGAGGACCCCACCTCGATGACTTCCTACGCTCACAGTCCAGGTAACATCCAGTCGATCTCACTGACACACACACCCTTTAATAACTTTGAAAATTGATAGATTGAATCTTGAACAACACAGTTAACCCTAATTGCTTCCTAGGCTCCCAATGTAACTGCCCTTAGCACCGATTTGATTTTGAGGAGTTAGTTCAATTGTCTGGGCGGCCGTCGCTAGGCGGCCCTGATCGCTAGGGATCCTCCAACCACTTGGGTAGGGGGTGCCCCAAATCAAATTTAGCTTAGGTCCCCCAAATGGCTAGAGCCAGCCATGTCAGTATGGCAAATGCACGCACCCTCAAAACTAGGGCTGGGTTAAAATAATCAATTCTCCGATTAAAATGGATCTTTGTTTGCGTGATCTGATATTGATTCATAAAATCTCAAAATTGGTCGTTTAAAATATGCCTTTTCAAGTGGATGCGTGAAGCATTAACCCCGTTTACGAGATCTTCTTGAATATGTTAGGCTAGTCTGAAAATAGTCAACCACCGAAGGCACCGCCGGGCCGAAAGGCAGATGTTGATTCATTTAAAAACTAAGAAGACAGAGAAGAGCTGTACAGAAGCAAAGCCATTTGTAGGGCCCTATAATTTCCACGTTGCTGAGAACGTGGACGGAAGTGCGGAATCCAGACATGAACGCGGAATTCAGACAAACACGGAATTGAAATCATTATATATTTTTGTTTTGTTGTCATATTTGTTTTAAATGTTGATGCTAAATTGTGATGCGCCGCCACAGAGAAACTGAATATTTTTATGCAGTTTACTATTGCCCGAGCGTCCAAGCAGAGCAACATCCGGCGCCCGATGTTTGAAGTACCCAACAGGCCAGTGAGGACAGAGAAAACGTAACTGGCTGCGACTGTGCACACACAACCTGGTGTTGAACTGTCTGGGAGTGGCTGTCACATTGAAATAAAGAGGGTAGCCTACCCATCGTCTGAGCCACCAACGGTCACCACCTGATAGCTACAATCGGCTACAATTGATTAGCATCATGCAGGCAACAATAAGACTTCCTGTTTTTGTATTTTGCCTTCAGGATAAAAGTTGCTGTTGAAATGTGATACATTCGGCAGCAACAATAGGATTTAAAGTTCTCTTATTGTGCCTTCAAATAAGTGTGCGGTGTATTCAGTACATTTTCAAAGGAAAGACTATTCGGGAAAAATATACATGAAACAAAATTACTTTTTCAATAATACTTTACATTAGGAAAGAATATTGGAGCACATTGAGAAATGGTTGAAGCTTATGTTTGTAAAAGTAGAGTACATTACCTACTTGTTAATCTCCTTGTGTGCATTACCTTTGGAAAGGGATTGTGTTATAAATCCAAATATATTGTCCCTCTCCAGTGTAATTTACAAGCGAAAAAATTATTATGGCGGAAAATGATTCAGTACCGCAGTGAATGTATTCTACGAAATACTCAGTTAAATAAGAGCTCGCTCTGCCTCCTCCTCCTGAAGTGTCCTTCTAAAAATCAAAAAGTTTACTAGTTGCACTCTATTGTACTAGTAACTTTTCTGAAAGCATAAACTTCTGAATGTTTTTTTTGTGTGTATAAAACTGAATCACAAAAAAATGTAATGGAATTGGCCAAAAACTAAAACTGATTTTATAGGGCCTTACATATGTAAGATATGCAAAATGGAGGTGAAATATTGTGGAAATACAATATGTAATCGAATAGTGAACTTGTGAATCGGAATCTAATAGATTCTGGAAATCTGTGGCAATACCCACCCCTACTCAAAACTACAGTAACTACAGACAACTTAAATTTCTGCCATATTATTCAGAGTGTTTTCCACTGACTCTGTTTTTCCTGTTTCTCGGTCTCAGGCCTCCTGTCCTAGGCAGTCACACGTTTGCAGGGGTGGCGTCCCCACCATTCCCTTCGACCAAAGTCCCAAGGGCCCGAACGGATGTTCTGCAGTTCCGAGAACGTACACCAGGGGCTGCTGTGGACCCAGAGTCCAGCCAGGCCCAGAGCCGAAGGAGAGGGAAGCGACAAGCTAAAGCTAAATATGGTGACCCAGGGATGGGCCATGGTCTGGGGGTACAGAGGAGTGAGTTAGAGACCTCAAGACTTATGGAGAGCTTATGCCAGGTGTTTCCAGGACAGGAGAACATGGTTAGTTGGGTTCTGCAGTGTAACCCAACAGCGACTGACATCAATTCACTGTCAGACATTATACTGGAGCAACAGACAGACAGTGAGGATGAAGTCTGATAGAGTATGGAAGAGAGGGAGTGTGTGTGTGTGTGTGTGAGATGGAGTGTGTGTGTGTGTGTGTGTGAGAGAGGGAGTGTGTGTGTGTGAGAGGGAGTGTGTGTGTGTGAGAGGGAGTGTGTGTGTGTGAGAGGGAGTGTGTGTGTGTGAGAGGGAGAGTGTGTGTGTGAGAGGGAGTGTGTGTGCGTGAGAGGGAGTGTGTGTGTGAGTGTGTGTGTGTGTGAGTGTGTGAGTGTGTGTGTGAGTGTGTGTGTGTGTGAGTGTGTGAGAGTGTGTGAGTGTGTGTGTGTGTGTGAGTGTGTGTGTGTGTGTGTGTGTGTGTGAGAGAGAGTGTGAGTGTGTGTGTGTGTGAGAGAGAGTGTGAGAGAGAGTGTGAGAGAGAGTGTGAGAGAGAGTGTGAGAGAGAGTGTGAGAGAGAGTGTGAGAGAGAGTGTGAGAGAGAGTGTGTGTGTGTGTGTGTGCGTGCGTGCGTGCGTGCGTGCGTGCGCGCGTTCGCAAGCTTTGGTGATCATGTTTAACTATTTAAAATGGAGTTAAAATTCCCTGAAATGATGTCTCTGTTCACAAATGGATGTGTAAATCAACATTTTATTGTATTTTATTTAAGTGTTAGTTTAAGGACACAGACCTTGAAAGGATGTTTATTGCTATATTTTTATCTAATGAATTTTAAAACTGGACCAACAAAATCTTACAGCAAAACTATTTTTAAAACGCTTTATAACCTGTTACTTTTTAATAAAATTCTTATTTTAACACTTTATGCCACAGTTGTATTGTGTTAGTTACAACTATCCATCCATCCATCCATCCATCATCTTCTGCTTATCCGGGGCCGGGTCGCGGGGGCAGCAGTCTAAGCAGGGATGCCCAGACTTCCCTCTCCCTAAACACTTCCTCCAGCTCTTCCGGGGGGACACCGAGGCGTTCCCAGGCCAGCCAGGAGACATAGTCCCTCCAGCGTGTCCTAGGTCTTCCCCGGGGTCTCCTCCCGGTGGGACAGGACCGGAACACCTTCCCAGGAAGGCGTTCCGGAGGCATCCGAAACAGATGCCCAAGCCACCTCAGCTGACCCCTCTCGATGTGGAGGAGCAGCGGCTCTACTCTGAGCTCCTCCCGGGTGACCGAGCTTCTCACCCTATCTCTAAGGGATCGCCCAGCCACCCTGCGGAGAATGCTCATTTCGGCCGCCTGTATCCGGGATCTTGTCCTTTCGGTCATGACCCAAAGCTCATGACCATAGGTGAGAGTAGGAACGTAGATTGACTGGTAAATCGAGAGCTTCGCCTTGCGGCTCAGCTCTTTCTTCACCACGACAGACCGATACATCGACTGCATTACTGCAGAAGCTGCACCGATCCGTCTGTCAATCTCCCGTTCCATCCTTCCCTCACTCGTGAACAGGACCCCTAGATACTTAAACTCCTCCACTTGAGGCAGGCACTCTCCACCAACCTGAAGTGGGCAAGCCACCCTTTTCCGACTGAGGACCATGGCCTCGGATTTGGAGGTACTGATTCTCATCCCCACCGCTTCACACTCGGCTGCAAACCGTCCCAGTGCATGCTGAAGGTCCTGGTTAGAAGGGGCCAACACGACAACATCATCTGCAAAGAGCAGAGACGAAATTGTGTGGTCCCCAAACCTGACACCCTCCGGCCCCTGGCTGCGCCTAGAAATTCTGTCCATAAAAATTACGAACAGAACCGGTGACAAAGGGCAGCCCTGCCGGAGTCCAACATGCACAGGGAACAAGTCTGACTTACTGCCGGCAATGCAGACCAAGCTCCTGCTTCGGTCGTACAGGGACCTGACTGCCCTTAGCAAAGGACCCAGGACCCCATATTCCCGAAGCACCCTCCACAAGATGCCGCGAGGGACACAGTCGAATGCCTTCTCCAAATCCACAAAACACATGTGGATTGGTTGGGCAAACTTCCATGAACCCTCCAACACCCCGTAGAGGGTATAGAGCTGGTCCAGTGTTCCACGGCCTGGACAAAAACCACACTGTTCCTCCTGAATCCGAGGTTCTACTATCGGCCGTATTCTCCTCTCCAGAACCCTGGCATAGACTTTCCCGGGGAGGCTGAGAAGTGTGATCCCCCTGTAGTTGGAACACACCCTCCGGTCCCCCTTCTTAAAAAGAGGGACCACCACCCCGGTCTGCCATCCCAGAGGCAACTAGTGTTGATTAATTTAATGAACAAAGCATAGTCATATTAAGTTGCTGATCAATTTTATTCATTTCAAACTTATTATTTTTTTACTTCAGTAGTATAACTTTATTAATTTTATAACATCAACAGGAATTTAGATAGTAAGACCCATTTCTACTTCTTTAATATTCGGGATGTTTGAACTACAGTTTAAATGCCTTTTGATTTGAATAACTTTACTGTAATAACAAGTTAGAGAAATATAGTACAAACAAAGTATGAATCACATTATTATAGTATAAACAATAAAAACATTCCAGGGTTTTTGATGGATCGAAAAGGATCATAGGTGGTGGGCGTGGTCAGGAGTGGGTCAGGTGGGGGGGCTAGGCATAGCGATAGGTGACATTGGACCCCTCGTAGACATTTTAGAGGCCTCTCCCTGTACATTTTAGAGGCCCCTCCCTGTACATTTTAGAGGCCCCTCCTTTTACATTTTAGAGGCCCCTCCCTGTCTTAATAAGTTTCAAGCATTTCTACAAATTCTACAAGGATACGTTTGATATTATGAAGCTAATTTCCTGAAAACATGTTTAGGCAGCTGTCCCAAGGGTTTCTATTGCAGAAAAATCCTTGAATTCATAACAGCTATGTGTTTAAAACCCCAATCCAAAGGCAGTTTAACATAATGTATCAGTCTTTTCACTAGGGAGTTTTTGATGAAATATTATAATAGAGACAGTGGTGACATTTATGAATTTATTATCCAAACATACTTTAATTTAGGTGAAGGTTAGCTTTCAGGGTTAGTTAACCTATGGTTATTTGCAGTTCCACCTTGTTTACATTTCTCCTCCTTTCAATCCCTTTATTCTTTGTGGAAGACCTTTCCATCAGGCTGCTTCTTCCATCTCAGATTGACGTCATCAGACATACCCTTTTTCCTCAGCTCTGTCTTTATCTGAGGAAATAAAACGGGTTTTTGATTGCTGACTTGACTTCCCACCACAAATGACAGTACTTACTTTACTGTACTGATCTTTGTTTACCACGTATGCATTCATAAAGCCGTTAAAACAGCTACACAACACATTACAACATCGGTCGTTGCCAGTCAAACATCATGAACAAGTCAAGGGCCTATTTCACTCATACTATCAGTTCTAGATCATCTTCTAGGATAGAGGACCATTGGGTGAGTCTGACCTGTTGTAAGATGGCTTCCTGCACGGCGTGACTAGTCAGATCCATGTTCTGCTCCTTTGGGTTGAGCCTTATGCTCACCACCTTCTGTTTCTTCACTGGCATTAACAAAAATATTTATTTTTTACAGACACCACAGACACCCACCCACTCTACCTCTGTACCAGACTCCCACCCACTCTACCTCTGTACCACACACCCACCCACTCTACCTCTGTACCACACACCCACCCACTCTACCTCTGTACCAGACTCCCACCCACTCTACCTCTGTACCACACACCCGCCAACTCTACCTCTGTACCACACACCCACCCACTCTACCTCTGTACCACACACCCACCCACTCTACCTCTGTACCACACACCCGCCCACTCTACCTCTGTACCAGACTCCCACCCACTCTACCTCTGTACCACACACCCGCCCACTCTACCTCTGTACCACACACCCACCCACTCTACCTCTGTACCACACACCCACCCACTCTACCTCTGTACCACACACCCGCCCTCTCTACCTCTGTACCACACACCCGCCCACTCTACCTCTGTACCACACACCCGCCCACTCTACCTCTGTACCACACACCCACCCACTCTACCTCTGTACCACACACCCGCCCACTCTACCTCTGTACCAGACACCCACCCACTCTACCTCTGTACCAGACACCCACCCACTCTACTTCTGTACCACACACCCACCCACTCTATTTGGGCTTACAGTTGAACATGCTTAACTTTGCCTTCCAATGGGAAATGTTTGTAGGGTGTAACCAATTTTGACGCATTTATTTGAACATCTGACATCATTCCAACTCACAGAACATTGAGCAATTACACTGATGAGCCCAAACAATTATGACCACCTGCCCGATATGCTGTTGGTCCTCTGCGTGCCGCCAAAACTGTACCAACCTGCCAAGGCATGGACTCTATAAGTCCCTGTGGTATCTGGCACCAAGACATTAGCAGCAGCGTGGACTGGATTTGTTGGTCCAGCACATCCCATAGATGCTCAATCGGTTTGAGATCTGGCGAATTTGGAGGCCAGGGCATCACCTTGAACTCTACATCAAACCATTCCTGAACAATGTCTGCAGTCTGACAGAGCACATTATCCTGCTGAAAGAGGTCAAGGCCAACAGGAAATACCATTGCCAAACCCTGGTCTGTGATGATGCTTAGGTGGCACCTGTCAAATTGACGGCCACAAATGCCCAGGCTCAAGGTATCCCTGTAGAATATCGCCCAGAGCATCACTCTCCCTCCACCGGCATGTCTTCCCAAAATGCATCCTGGTGCCATCACTTCCTCAGGGAAATGGCACATATGCACACGGCGATTCACATGATGTTTAAGAAAATTGAACCAAACGGACCAGGCATCCTTCTTCCACTGCTCCAAGGTCCAGTTCCGAAGCTCACATGCCCATTGTAGGAAGATGAACAGGGGTCATTATGGGCAATCTGACTAGTCTGTGCCTACACAGCCCCAGACACAGCAGGGTGTGATGCATTGTGTTGTGACACATTCCTCCCACAACCATCATTAACATTTTCTGTGACTTGTGCAACAGTAGACCTTCTGTAGGTTCGGACCAGACAGGACAGCCTTCGTTGCGCTCTCACAACGATGAGCCTTGGGTGCCCAACAGCCTGATGCTGGTTTGTGGTTTGTCCCTCCTTGGACCACAGTCAGTAAGTACTCACCACTGCTGACCAGGAGCACCCCACAAGCCTTGATGTTTCAGAGATGCTCTGACCCAATCGTCTGGCCATAACAATTTGGCCCTAGTCAAACTCACTCAGGTCTTTACTCCTGCCCCTTTCTCCTGCATCCAACACGTTGACTACGAGAACTGATTGTTCCCTTACCATCTAATCTACCCAGACCTTGACATGTGCCTTTATTAAGAGATGATCAATGTTATTCGCTTCACCTGTGAGTGGTCATAATGGTTTGGCTCATCGGTGGATATTGCTATTTTCAGTTTCTTACAATGTATAACTCACCACTGTAGCAACTGAATGGAAGTTGTGTCTCACATGGGTAGTCTTCCCATTTCCCATAGTAATTGGACATTGAAACACAGGTGTTGTAGCGATTATCGGGTTTTCCTGACAGCCAGTATCGGAATGCAGATTTACTCTGGTCGGACCAGCTCCAGTCTCTGTGCAGGCCAATCCATGCATAGGACAATTTTGGTATAATCTTCCCTATATTAATGCTCTCCACCAGGTTCCTCACAATGGCTAGATCTGTGTAGGTCTTTTTGCAGTAGCTCTGCGCCTCATCCCAGGTCATCATTTCATTCACCAAGATGAAACGCTTAGAAATGTCTGTTGCCTTTCCTGCAAATATAAGATACAATATTTCCTATTAAAATAGAGATGGTTTGGAGATGGGAGGAGGGGATAGGCCTGAGGGGGCAGGTTTTGGGTAACTAGGTGTCACTCATCAGGAGTGTGGGACCAGGGGATTTTTCAAACTGCTAGACTGTTATCCGTAGAAAGCAAAGATGTGGGTGGGGGTCAGATTAAGGAGAAAGAAGTTGCAAAGAGTTTCCTGGGGTTAGAGGAAGAAGCTTGAGATGCTTCACATTTAAAGTGATATAAAGTGGCTTTAGTAACAGAAAGGAAGAGCGTTTTGCAGAAAGTGTGTGAAAGGATTATACATCCTTCAGAGGGTTAGTTTTCCTCCAATTACCACCTCCAGCTGTGTTCTGTGTGCTGGCAGTAAGTCAGTTACAGAGCAGGGGTTAGGGATATGAGAGGAGATGCGGAGTCAGGACACAAAGGGGAGAAGGTGGTTGAAGGGAGAGATGATCTGAGCATGAGCTGAATGGGCTGGGTTGGAGGAAAAAGAAAGAGATGGTAGTGACGAGATCTGGAGAGAGGTTGAAGTGAGAGTAGTTGACAAACAGCATCTAGTAAAGATAAGGAACATCTGTAAGGATCAAGTTTAGATGAGGATATCTGCCTTGAAAGGGGAAATGGACTAACAAAGCTTGAGGTCAAAAAGGAAAGAAGTCTAAAGAAAGTGATGGAAAGAAATGTATTGAATGCAGAAATCAGGAGGTACAAATCCCCCCGTTCTATTAGTTGTGAACCCTTGATAGGACATGACGTCAAGCTCACCATGTCACATCTTACCTATAGAAGACATCATATTTGGAAGCACTGGAAAATGTTTAAGGTCTCACCATTCAGCACAACCCATAACCTCTTTATAACATTAGGGAATATACATGTTGGAGTGTGTGTTTAGAAATGTTTTTAAAGCATATTGACAATGTAAAATATAATAAACAGAAACAGTTTTTTACCATCGTAGCAGACAGACAAATGTTCAGAACTGCATATGTCATCCCACCATGTCCCATGGTCTCCAATTAATACACAGTGATGGTAACTGGATTTCAAATTTGAAATGTCCCAGTTCCTAAATTCATCTTCTCCCACGTAATAGTCCTTATCCTCCAGAGACCACCTCCAGCTGTTGATGTCATTATACAACCCTATCCAGATGGATCTTTTATGACCACTGATTACCGTGTTAACAAGTGTCTCCATGTCTTCCATGTTGTCAATGGTGGCCAGGTCACTGTAATGCTCTCTGCAGTAGCTCTGTGCTTCTGTCCAGCTCTTACGGTTGTTCACAAAGTGATACTTATTAGCAATGCATGAGTAGAGAGTGTAGAGCCCTGTAATGAAATCGTTTCCCACAGACTCAACAAACACAGTTTCTACACTGAACAAAATTATAAACGCAACACTTTTGTTTTTGCCCCCGTTCATCATGAGCTGAACTAAAAGATCGAAGACTTTCTCTACGTACACAAAAGGCCCATTTCTCTCAAATATTGTTCACAAATCTGTCTAAATCTGTGTTAGTCAGGACTTCTCCTTTGACGAGATAATCCATCCATCTCATAGGTGTGGCATATCAAGATGCTGATTAGACAGTGAGAGACAGAATAACGACAAAAAAATCCAGAAAAAAACATGTCAAAAATGTTATAAATTGATTTGCATTTTAATGATTGAAATGAGTATTAATCAGAAAGTTTTCTGTCTCCCAGGTGTCATTTATACAGGTAACGAGCTGAGATTAGGAGAACACTCTTAAAGAGGGTGCTCCTAATCTCAGCTTGTTACCTGTATAAAAGACACCTGTCCACATTAATTAGTAATTGACTTGACAGTCTTTTAAAATTGTACATTGATGCGTCTACATGAAAGATCATGTCATGGAATTAAGACATACATTTTCTCAACCCAAATGAAAATATGAATTCAGAATTTAAAAATAGCACTCTTTGACATTTATATAACAAAGATTTTTTTCAAACTTCCCATTTTGGCCTGGATGAGTATTATGTTGTTAAAACTGAATGTGCGTAATATGGAAGCAGCATCACTATTACACCTCAGTTAGCCATGAAAGGACAGGTTTAGAATTGTGTGGTTTTGATGACATCTACGGTGGTGTACAGTGTCATGTACAGTATCTCACTAAAGTGAGTACACCCCTCACGTTTTGTAAATATTTGAGTATATCTTTTCATGTGACAACACTGAAGAAATGACACTTTGCTACAATGTAAAGTAGTGAGTGTACAGCTTGTATAACCATGTAAATTTGCTGTCCCCTCAAAGTAACACAACACACAGCCGTTAATGACTAAACCGCTGGCAACAAAAGTGAGTACACCCCTAAGTGAAAATGTCCAAATTGGGCCCAACGTGTCAATATTTTGTGTGGCCACCATAATTTTCCAGCACTGCCTTAACCCTCTTGGGCATGGAGTTCACCAGAGCTTCACAGGTTGCCACTGGAGTCCTCTTCCATGACAGCATCACGGAGCTGGTGGATGTTAGAGACCTTGCGCTCCTCCACCTTCCGTTTGAGGATGCCCCACAGGGTTTAGGTGAACAGATCTAATCAAATATTTACAAAACGTGAGGGGTGTACTCACTTTAGTGAGATAATGTACATGACACTGTACACCACCGTAGATGTCATCAAAACCACACATTTCTAAACCTTTCATGGCTAACTGAGGTGTAATAGTGATGCTACTTGCATATTACTCACATTCAGTATAAACAACATAATACTCATCCAGGCCAAAATGGGAAGTTTGAAAAAATCTTAAATCACTGTTAAATCACCACATGCATAAAATAGTATAATATTTTCCAACATCTGTTTTGGCTCAACAATACCATTACAACCATTACAACAAAAATGTATCTTTAATAAAAACACTGACCAGAAAGAAAAATCAATGCCAGCTTGTCCATGACTTAAGATAGGCCTCATGCACCTGCGGACCAGTGTTAGATACATTCAGACATGGTTAATATCGTTATTGTCATTATCATCATCTGATCATCATCGTTTACAATGTAACAACAAAAACATACAACTTTCACGTCAAGAAAAAAACTTTTACCTTTTGGTAAAATACTCCTACCTGGCAAACTACTGTGGAATCTTAGTTCATCTGTAACTCTCTTGACTGGAGTTTATGGTGCCCCTAATACTCTGTCATATATAGTGGCCTGTGTTCATCATATATGGCTCTATGATTCTCTCTACCAATAATCTACACCAGTGTAGGCCATTCTAAAACATATCAGCCCTGATTAACAAATGAAGTGGCTGTAGTCGATAAGAGACACAGTCAAAGGAGTCATACATATGTCGCCCTGTTCATGATGTTGTTGAAAATTTGCCTGCCGTCTTTGGTTATCGATTCGCCAGTAGACAGGGGCGTGCCAAACTCAAAATAGGTTGTGCTTCCCACAGTGAACAAATACTAAACACATCCGTCATTGTGATGTAAATCATAGCTTTTTGTACAGGATGATGACAAGATTGCAATTTACTGTATTACGCTGTTGTGTTTTGTTATCTGGTTATGAACAAATGTAAACAACAACTCTAAGCATAACTCAACCCCTGAACTTCAACTTCTGTCCTTAAACCTAATTAAGTGTGATTTACATATGTGTTTGAGAGATTAATCTTGGCTTTATTGTAACTAAAACTTGGGTGTCAAAGATTACATGTTATGGTAACTAAAGCTTCTCTATGGTTATTTGGAAGAAGATAATATCATAGAAAAATCAAGAAATATTATTTTGGTTCAGATTCCTGGATTGAAGAGCTAACAAGTGTAGCTTCATTTAAATGTATTCTTGTATCTGTTTTGAGAAGTAAATTAGCATGTAACTGTTTATTAAAAGATACAAAAAATATGTTGCCGAACTTACTAGTCGAAAAAGTATTGCTTATAGGGTCTATGGCATCTGCTTTGGGAGTTCACAGTCATTTGAAATTACAGGTGCTCTTCAGCATGGTTTACATTATATGGCCAAAGGTATGTGGACACCCCTATTAATTATTGAGTTCAGCACATGAAATCTCCTTAGACAAATGTACAATGGGTCATACTGAAGAGCTCAGTGACAATAAACATGGCACTGTCATAGGATGCTTACCACAAGTCAGTTTTAATTTCTCTCCTACTAGAGCTGCCCCCATCAACAGTAAGTGCTATAATTGTCGTGGAAGCGTCTAGGAGCAACAACAGGCCAGCCACGAAGTGGTAGACCACGCAAACTCACAGAGAGGGGCCGCCGAGTGCTGAAGCACAAACCATGTAAAAATAACCAATCATCTCTTGGATCACTCACCACTGAGTTCCAAACTGCCTCTGGAGCTTCCTAAAAAGGGTTTCCATGGCAGAGCAGCTGTATGCAAGGCTGAATGGGCATAGATTCCCTCAGAGACACTCCAGGATCTTGTGGAAAGCCTTCCCAGACGAGTGGCGGCTGTTAGAGCTGCAACGGAGGGGCCAAGTCCATATTAATACTCATGGTTTTGGAATGGGACGCCCAACAAGCTCATATAGGTGTGATGTCTCATATAGGCTCATATTGTTGTCCATATACTTTTGGCCATATAGTGTACTTGCCTCGAAGCTAACAGAGACAACATTTAGCAAAGTGGGTAGGCTTGAGTTTGCAGCTTTGTATCCTTTTTTAGTCTGGGATAGTTGTGAAAATCCTGCCACATCCTACGAGTACCAGAGCTGACATAATGGATCTTGGTACATCATCTGCAGGCCATGCGGGTGCATTTAACAAGAATTGATTTGAGGGTTTTATTCGGGCATAAAAGAAACAAGTCTCTCAGGCATACATTTTCATATGTTGTTCCTGATGATCTAAGTCTAGGGCAAACAAGCTTTTTGTAGTCATCTCTTCAGCCATTCTATTATATTCTATTTTTGTCATTATTGAGCTGTTAATTATCTAGAACCAGTTAGTCGAGTTTGGGTGAGAAAAAAGGAAACCGCAAACTCAACTCACAGTTGAACATTCCTAAAGAAGAGGCTACACACACACACACACAAACACAGAGACAGACTCTTAACAGACAGAGACGGAGGTAAAGTTGTCATGTTTTCAAAGTGCTGTTCCTGAGAAACTGTTGATGTACTGTATTTATAGCATGGGCTTATTTCAAGAGTTATGTTAACTTTCAACTGACATTCTCTTTGTGATTAGACAAAAAATAAGAGACCAAACAGGAATTGTCTGCGGGATCAAATGAATCGGTGAGTCATTATTATGGTCATAATATGGCACTTTATTGAAACTAATGTGTTTGTCTTAATGATTAAGATGACTTGTATACTAAATGTTTTTCTATGTTTTGACACAAGACTTTCAGATTAGTAGTTCATAAATTGTCTTAACCTTTCATGAACACATCTTCGTGCAAATTATTGTAAAGTGTAATTGTGTTTCAACAAACAATAATGCACTGGATATTCACTGTTTGTAAACACATTTCAAAGCTCATTGTTAAGACTAAAATTGGGAACCTTTATTGTGTGTTTTGAGACATGCTGTGAATTCTCTAGCAACGCATTGATGTGTTCATCTTGCAATTCATGGCCTGGTAGGTCCAGGTCCGTATACTGAATTCATTTTCCAAACTTCCTTTCTATTAGACCAGGTTGAAACCTTAAAATTTGAAGTTTGATATTTTGGCCAAAAGTATGTAATTCACAGAAAGTTGCTGTTTAGGTGGACCTTAATATCTGAGACATCTACATTTTAAAAAACTGTTCCATTTGCACAAACTATTTTCAAAATGTTGAAAAGTTCCTATCTGCAATCCAATATGTCATAGGCTGGGATGTCAATGTAAGTACAGTTGTGCTCAAAAGTTTGCATACCCTTGGAGAATTGGTAATATATGTACCATTTGTAATGAAAATGAGTGAGCAGGCAAAACACATATTTTACTTCTTATGGGAGTCACATTCAACTGTAGGTCATAACAGAATGTCACAATCATAAATCAAAAAATGGAAACAAAGATTTTTTTTTACTGGCCCCTGTTCAAATGTCTGCAAACCCTTAGTTCTTTATATTGTGTATTGCCTCCTTTTGCATCAATGACAGCGTGCTGTCTTTTGTAATAGTTGTCTATGAAGCCCCAAATTCTTGCAGTTGGTATAGCTGCCCATTCGTCTTGGCAAAATGCCTCCAGGTCATGCAAAGTCTTAGGTCATCTTGCATGAACCGCAAGTCTGAGATTTCCCCAGAGTGGCTGGATGATATTACGGTCAGGAGACTGTGATTGCCACTCCTTTTTTCTGCTGTAACCACTGGTCAACTTGGCCTTGTCGTGCTGGAAAGTCCAAGAGCATCCCATGCGCAGTTTTCGTGCATTAGGAATGCAAATTGACTGCCAGTATTTTCTGATAACATGCTGCATTCATCTTGCATCAAATTTCAAAAGATTCCCTGTGCCTTTAGAGCTCACCCCCCCCCCCAAAAACATCAGTGAGCCACCACCATGCTTCACAGTGGGGATGATATTCTGTTCACTATAGGCCTTATTGACCCTTCTCCCAACATAGCGCTTATGGTAAAGGCTTCTTTCTGGCAACTCGACCATGCAGCTCATTTTTGTTCAAGTATCGTTGTATTGTGCTCCTTGAAACAACCACACCGTCTTTTTCCAGAGCAGCCTGTATTTCTCCTGAGTTTACCTGTGGTTTTTTCTATGTATTTCAAACAATTCTTCCAGCAGTTTTGGCTGAAATGTTTCTTAGTCTCCCTGACCATGGCTTGGTATCAATAGATCCCCAAATGTTCCACTTCTTAATGAGTGATTGAACAGTACTGACTGGCATTTGCAAGACTTTGGATATATTTTTATATCCTTTTTCATCTTTATAAAGTTCCATTACCTTGTTATGCAAATCTTTTGACAGTTCTTTTCTGCTCCTCATGTGGGTGTGGGAAATTCAACTTTAATTGCCATTTTCACATGTGTGTGTCACCTTGTGTGTCTGTAACAAGGCCAAACATTCAAGGGTATGAAAACTTTTGATCTGGGCCATTTGGGTGATTTCTGTTATCATTATGATTTAAAAAGGAGCCAAGCAACTATGTGATAATACATGGCTTCATATGATCCCTATCCTTAAATAAAGGACAGTTGTTTTGCATGATCAGTCATGTTTTCTATATATTTCACAATTTCTGCCAGGTTGTGCAAACTTACTAGCACAACTGTAATGTCAAGTGATGTAGTTATTGAGCTTACTATAACATAGCTACTGAAGGTTGTAGCCAGCAAAGCTTTTGTCTATACAGAGCAAATCCTAATGCATAATTTGCTTTGACAGTAACAAGATTCAAATGCAAGACCTATTAGTTGCAGGTCCATGTCTCTAATCACTACGTTATTTAACAAGGTGTAGTCAGTCAGTAAGAAACATTCACTCTTCTTGGCCGGCAAAAACAATTTTACAGATAGAACCTTGTCATTCCTGTTTCATTGATAATTAATACCATACATTATTGTCCTCATTTGCAATTATGTTGATTAGTTGCATCAATTCTTTTGAACAATTTCCATGAATTTAGCTTTGTGGTTAAAAACCAATGAATAAAGCAAAGGTAGTTAAAGGTCATTTGGACTGTCATACCTGTTTTTGTCTTGTATTATATCTTAATACAACAATATTTATTGTTGTTATAAAGGAAAATTAAGAATAATACAAACGTATTATACTTTACTGATAAATAGCAGGTCTCAGAGATGGACATTCATATCAGCTTTGGCACTGTTGCTAGGATATAGTGTGTTTTTAATTGAAGTTTGTGAATTTGAGGTTTTGATTGGGAAGAAAAGCGCAGCATGTGGATGTGCCCATGGGGTCCCACAGAGGGCAGTGCTAATGGACTCCGTCCAGGGTGGAAGTGTTGGATTTCGGACAGGACTGGCCTCATACAACCCCTTGTGGTAGGTTGGGCGCCTGCGAGCTCAACCATGATCATTGGCATCAGAATGCAGTGCCCTATAAACACGTACACACCGGCCAATACATCCTGGTTAAAGAGCCCCCCCCAAGGCCCCCCCCAAAACAGACTCATAGGATTTGGATGCACTGTACTTTAGAAGCATGGGAGAAATATGACTGAAGCGTATGGAACCATATATTCTGAATGATACACGTGGCCATTCATAAAATCCATCAGTGCAAATGTCTATTCAGAGACTGGGCTCCTTCTCTCCCCTTCCCCGTCTCCCTTGGCCTCCCTCTTTATGTCCTCTCTATCCACTCCCTCTCTCGTTGCTCCCTCTAGTCCTCCCCCTAGACCTTTTTCTGGTTTTTTCTTCTCTCTGTGGTCTGTGTTTAACTCAGTGTATTTGCATAGCTGGTGGAGAGACATTACATCATAAAGTACATGTATGCCTGTCCACATATAGGCTGCATCCTAAATGGCCCTGTGTGCTCTACCATGTCCACTACTTTTGACTGCTCAGATTACAGTGGTAGTTAGGATGCAGACATGCAAGCACCTAGCAATTTGCTTAAGCCCCACAATCACTTCTAGAGAACTCTGGTCGTGTATACGAATGACGTAGTTAGATACACTTACCACTTGAATGGATGCATCATGAGGTATATCCCATAATATTTGAGAGTGGTTACGTCTTCCAAGTGTATTTCTTCGATTTTAGAGCAAACCAAGTGGTGGACTGCAGTTTTGTTTGTGTTGAAAGAGTGGGGCTGTAAATCATGGATGCACAGTCATACAGCTACGAGTTAAATTGGTGTTTAGCCTTCAAGGGCTCATATAATCAGTTCAGATGTTGGGCATCAAATCAATCGAACAGAGGAATAACAAAAGGGAGAGAGTGAAAGGGTAGAGCAGATGAGCAGGAAAACAGACAAAGGTCATAAATGAATATAGGAAAATGAGGACTGAGCCACATGAGCGTCACAGAGAGACAGCCGGGAGTGATAGAGAGAGCAGCATTCAGCAACTACTTGAAAAATAAGGTAGGCCACTGTTATAGACGGGTTACAGTTGCTCATGTCCTGATCTTTGTATGGAACTGTGTCAACTGTGTTTGCAATCTTCCTAGCATAGCCAAGAGAAGTTAACTGAAACCCACACAGTGGGTATGGTGGGGCGCACTGGAGCGTCCATGTCACCTTCTTTTAGGTTTTCATACTTAGAGAATTAGGAAGTCAAGCTTTTAAAGAGTAGCTTCACAAAGGACAGAGTTCTGTGTAAACTTGGACTATGCTTTGATTAAATGCATGTGGTTTGATTCATTTGTTTAACGTTTTATGTGATTTTAAAGCTTCAGTCCATTGTCTGGGTTTTGATTTAACTGAGTTTTTGGAAAAATGACACTGAGATAAAACTGACAGGAAGACACCCGACGTACATAGATGTGAATATTTACAGTTAGGTCCGGAAATATTTGGACACTGACACAATTTTCATAATTTTAGTTCTGTACGCCACTACAATGGATTTGAATTGAAATTGAAAGTGCAGACTTTCAGCTTTAATTGAAGGGGTTGAACCAAAATATTGTATGTAATGTTTAGGAATTACAAAGTTTTTCCAATTACCTTTGGTCCCTTGAAAAAGAGGGGACTACATATTAAAGAGCTGTAATTCCTTAACACTTCCTCCAATTTAGATATGATTACCCTGAAATTAAAGCTGAGAGGCTGCACTTTAAGCCAATTTAACTGTATCTTGAATATATTTTGGTAAAGAGCACATATTTTTTGATATTCAGTAGAATATTGTTTTTGCCGGACCTCGTAAGCGGAGCCGGCCTAGAAGAGGAAATGACTGACTGACACTTTTTTAATAGCATAGTGGTTATAGACACGGTCCTGTGACCAATAGGTCCCACATTCAAATCTCACAGTCACAGTCAGAGAAAATTCTGTATAAGGATTTGTTCCGGATAGACAAAGACTTTGCTGGCTATAACCTTCAGTAGCTACGTTATTGGAAGCCTAAAATAGAACTCTTTATATTGTGCCTATTTCTGGTGGATTTTTAAAGTATGCATCCATGCATGCTTTTTGGGGTATAAACTAGATCAAAACCCTTTGGGCAGTCAAAAAGGAGGGGCTTCCATGATTCTCTCGTCTTTTCACTTGACGAAAAGTCAGTTATAGTCACCAATATTGACAGTTATTTTATCAGTGTCATTCATAAATGGAAAAAGAACTACAGTTTTTGTGCCATGAAATGAAATAGCTTTGGCAGTGTAAAGTTCATCTTCAGTCTCACTAGAAATTGCTAAATTCTTGTGACTATTCCAAGTAGTATGTTGGATACTAGTAAGCCTATTACTGGCTTATAAGCTGTTAAACGACCAGTGGCAAAAGCCATCCATTTCATAGATGCTGTTTGTGGTGGAGGGTAAACTTCATAAGAAACGTTAGTCAGTTTAACACAAATGCTTAATGGTGTCTGGCAAAATATTCAAACTTAGCGTGACGTTAATGCGTGACAAAATCTGATGTCGGGATGATATACCGACACTCAGCAAATGCGTAGCACCGTGGTGTAGTGGTTAAAGACACAGCCACTGATGTCGGAGACCTGGGCTTGAATCCAGTAAGGGCAACAGCATTTATGCTTTTAATTGCGGGCCGGCTGAACTAGGCTTGCCTGGTTCCTTTTCTGGTTTAAAATGGATTAAAAATGTTCCTATGTGTAAAGAAAGTGTGAGAGACACAGAGAAAGAAGAAAGTCAGAATAATTATTAGGGGTGCGTTGCTAACATGTCATTAACAGAGAAAGAGACAGGGAGCATCACACCACCCGTTTCACCCACATGTTGTTCACGTACGATATTAATAGCATTATCTTAACCTGCTTAGAGTGACATATGAGAGGGGCTTACTATTTTAGGAGTATTCTATTGGTCCAAAAAGCCAGACAAGTTCAAGCACTGATAAAGTATTTTAATATTAAATTAATATTCCTTTAACCCAACCAGGTATCTCAGGAGCCATTATTGGAAGTCTGCTGATCTTGGACCTGTTTAGCATTTTCCCCACTAGTGGTTAGGGTTGACCTTGAGGTGTGGGGAAAATGATCTGTAAAAGATCTGTAACTAGGGCAAACCAATCCCGCCAACATTCATCACTGTCAATGAGGCTGTGCATCCAGCAAAACCTGTTTATAACAATGGGGAAATAACTGACTGTGAAAGTATGTCCTCAGAACTGCTATTAAAAAGCTAAAGAGAGAAGTCAAACTAATAGCCTCTTTTATTTAGAGCTTATTTTGTGAAGAGAAAGGATGTGTTTAGGACAGTTGTTGTTACACTTAAGGTTACGGTTAGAATCACATTCAGTGCAATATTGATGCGTAGTGCCAACACCTAAATGTCGTTTACACAAGTTTTATATTTTTACAATGGCGTGGTTACAGCAAAATGGTTTAGTTGGCAGAATGGTAACGTGGAATGTAAGAATGTAATGTTGAGGATAATATGTGGGGCCTTGAAGACATTCCTTCCTTTTCACATGGACTACTGTCACCAAAGGCATACAAACAAATCTGTGCAACATTTTAGAGCTGAAGACATGACCCTCTCTCCTGTTTTTCTCTCAGATACATGTTCCCTTCAACAAGGGTACAGAGCGAAGGAAGTTTGAAGCAGCATGCAGGACGATGCCCTGGGATACCTGGTGATTGGAGGAGACCAATCAAGGGACATTCAGAGGACAGGTAGCGGGGAGGTTGCTAGCGCGGGAGGTGAAGGAGACCGGGGCGGAGACAGGAGCCTGGAGCTGAAGGATTTTACCTGTGCAACAGACGGCGCTTTTACCAGAGAAGGTGTCGTGGAGAAAGATGGTGACATCGGCAAGCAAAGGAAGGATATCACCGGAAAAACGAATGACATCAGAAATCATGCTGATGACACCGGGGATTACTTCAGTGGGGATTTCGAGAGCCAATCAGTGCTCAGCGAGAATCGGGACTACATAGAGGTGGGCAAGGCTAAGGTGGACCTTATTCCCAAACCTTTCAAGGCCCAGGTATTTTTGAGAGAATCGCTGAAGGTCATAACTACTATGAACACAGGTAACCATGGCACTGAAATAAAACGAGACTCTGTGAATGATAGAACCAAATTCCACACTAACTCTTATTATGATAACATTAAACCCAACACAGACACTTTAGAGACTAGCACCAAAGTCAACCATGAACATTCTTCAGACATGAAGAGCAAGGAATTTCCCACTAACAGCACAATCCCTCACAAGGACACTTTTATTAAATGCGCTGCCAGCCCTGACAATGATGACTTTAACAAAGACTTTATGTTAAAAACAAATACTTACATTAACAACTCAGATCTCACCAAGGACTTCGCAACAACCTCCTGCAGCCTCAACCACGACAGCAAGACAACCACCTGTGTTCTGTCCCGTGACACTACCACTTCTATATTTGAAAATGTCATCCCTATTAACCAGTCAGACCCTGGGGTCGACACCGATTTGGATGACAGCCCGGACCTCGTGGAGGGGGGCCGAGGCGCTTTCAAACGGCCTTCACAAAACAGATTGGTAGAAGGAATGTGCTGCTGCTACAGAGCCGTACACAAGGCTTTCCTAAGGTCTCTATGAAATATGAACTTGTTTTTACCGTGAGGTGTTTTGTCACATTTGTTATCTAGAGCGGCTGACATTAGTGAGGTCGTAGTTTTTTTGTGGTTTTGTTCTGTACGGTAAGGATATTAAAGATGCATTCTGTGATTTCTGCCAACTGGTAGGAAAAGGGGCACTGTTGAGTCAAAAAGGGTCCCCTGAAAATTGTGTAATGTGTCATGTGTTTGCTGATTTGTGCCCGCTTTCAAACATGGATTTTAAAAGCTAACTGAGTTATTGATACTTATAGATTGTGCACATATTAATAACATATTACACGTTCAGTCAAAAATGGGAGATCCCAGACTGCAAAAAGCCCCTGCAAAAGTCCTAGACTGCATCTTTAAGGAGGAAGATGTGTAAGTGAACACAGGGATTGAATGCCCAGTCTCAGGTGAGGACTTGTATACACATATCGATGTTTTTTACATCAGCAGTTGTCACAAAGTTCTTATACAGACACACACCCTAAAACCCCAAAGAGTGACTAGGAACCCCAAATGGTGACTAGGAAAAACTCCATAGTAGGGTCAGAACCTAGGAAAAAACCTAGAGAGGAGCCAGACTGCAGGGTGGCCAGTCCACAGCAGAACAGTGTGGAGAGTCAATGATCTTTCAGGCCCACATCAACATTATGAATACAATATTAATATTGTTATGTGTGACGTGGAATGTTAGCACTGCAATGAACCTCTGCGCTAAATGTGTTCTTTAAATGTGTATTGAGTAACTGGATGATTCCAGCATGTGTTTATTCATATTCATGGAAATGGTCCACTGTAATAATTTCCCCTTCGATGCTATTGAAGCCAGTGTAATGCTGCTTTTCTTGAAATCAACCCGTTGTCTCTTAAGGTGCCTGGAGGAGACGCCGGCCGTGTTGCCTGGTCTGCTGTTGGCCATGGGCTTCTGCATAGCCATTGTCATCCTCATACCAGCTACAGGGCGGGTGAGAGAGGGCATGGGGTGAGGGTGGCTGCGACAGAGCTGTTTTGGGGGGGTACTGTTAAGAGGGGTTTGACTCCCACTGTCTCCCCCGTCAACAGAACATCATCACCCACGTGGGCGCTCTCTCCGTGGTGTGCGTGGTGCTGTGCGTGAGCACCGCCCTGCTGGTGGCCCTGCCCTGGCTGCCCGTGATGAGGCGCTGCGGGGGGGCGCTGTCCCTCTTCGTCTGGGGGATGTTATACATCACGGCCGTGGTCTTCATCTTCACGGGGGGGGCCATCACCCCGTGGGAACAGGTGAGAGCGGGAAGGATTGGGTCAGTTTGGGTGCTTGTTTATATTTGTCCAAGGTTGTGTATGTAGACGGTGTGTTATAAGCGTATGTGAATTGGAAATGCGTTTAGTGCAAATCCCCCTCTCCATGAGACAGTCTTGGGTAGTGGGAACCACATAACGTTTTATTTACTGGCCCAACGCGCCTGAAGGTTCACTTCGGTCACATGATCATCCATCTGAAACCTCTTTTCAACTAAAAAGGCAATAACATAATTCCCTTTGAGCAATGGGCATTGAAAAGACTTTGAAAAGACGTCATTCAAATTATTTTGCTCAGTAGGTTGGTTTAGAGGGCAGTAGCTCGTTTGGGGCAAAAGACCGCCCGAACGACCCGCTGCACAGCTGAACCTTATTTAGATTGGGATTTTTTTTTCTTCTAATAGTGGGTTTTTGGTGAGGCTCTGCAATTTCAATGGGATCTATCACATGACTGGAGTGTACCTTTAATCGCTAGGCTGTCCTAAACAATATGAATGAGGAAAGAACAAGCCAGTGTTTGGATTCACAAATCCGATTTGTTTCCCGTTCTGATTATCCCAGGTGGCGTTCTTCCTCTTCCTGTCTCTTGGGGTGTACACTGTGCTGCCCCTGTCTTTAGCCTGGGCTCTGATTGTGGGCATCGGGACCAGCGCGTCACACGTAATAATAATCAGCGTCTACGTCCCTGTCACCAGCCCTGACACACCATACCTGGCTGTCCAGGTAACAGAACCACAGTGGGCCACGCGGGCTCAGCCCTGGATTATGCTCACAGCTGACATGTTGTATACAGACGGACAGACACGATTCACCCTGATCCACAGACCCCGACAGTATATATTCTTTTCCACATTGTATTTCTCCTTAAATGTCTGTCTCCTTCGCTCGTAGAGGTAAAGGTTCCTGAAAGGTGCCTTTTGAGTTTTTTCTTAAACCATTTCTCCAAGAGCACCTTGACTACATGAAGGTTCAGAATAAAGGGTTGACTCACAACATTTCCTTGAGAAACACCAGAGTTTCTAAGAGCACAGTAATTGCGTAACCAGTCCAGCACAGTGAATCTCCTAGCTCTTCTCTTCGCAGTAGCATGAAGAAAAAATAACTGGAAATTAAAATATAATAGGTAAACTCTTGTAAATGGGTTGCGGAGAACACTTTGTTTGTTTTTGTTTAAGCACACACATACATACACATTTGCATTGTCTGACACATAGCGTCCTTATTCAAATCAGCCAGCCCTCAACATACTGTTTTGTATATTGTTTATTCATCTGCGCTCAGCTCAGTCCTGAATGGTGCTTCTGTTATTGTACTAAGCAGTGAAGTGTCATCTCTGTATTCCACTGTATACTAAAACAGACATCTCAACATTTAACATTTTTTAAATTTTGTCACTCATACAGGGCAAAGTTCAGTTGTAAAATGTATACATTTTAAGCTGGGTGGGACAACCATGTAACTTACTTGTACCCTACACTCAGTGAAGTATCTGTCGTGGAAAATACCACTAATTATGGAGAAAAGTCAGAATACTCAAATTGAACCTTTATTAATACAGCAATTGCAGGAAACAGCGGTTAGGCTTGATCCGACACATTGCTTGTTGAATGATGTCTGGACCCTGGCTATATAGGAGTTCCCAGAGGAGTCACCCCATTGGGTCACCCCCCCTTCCCAGAGGAGTCACCCCATTGGGTCACCTCCCCTTCCCAGAGCCTCTGGGTTTTCTCTTTGCAGAACAAAATAACACACAGATTAACAGATAGACCAGATAGACCGGTGATTTAAACAGACAAACAGAGCACCCAATCATCTACTGGTACCGTTCAATGGTGATCATACACAAATGAAGAGACCTGATCCGCTTTTTCACATTCCTTTTCTTACCTAAACATGGGGACTCAGTACTCCCCCATTTATTAAATTCTTCAACCAGTAATTCCCTCTGACCAGTTCATTACTTCTTTAGTTTCCCCAAGATACAGCAAGATCCCTTTCATGTATTGCAAGCCATAAACAAAGGCCTATTGGTTATCATTTTGTCAATTACCAAAGTCCTTTTCCACAATCTATCAGCAACAACAAAGTCAGAACAAAGTCAGTTAATTTGCTCAAAATGTAAATGGGATGCCTAGATAGGAGGTAATGTCTTATGTAGTTGAAAGTTCAAGTAAAGGAAACTGTGTAAAATCCTGACTCTAACATTTACAAGACTGAATTTAAACAACGACCCTAGAACACAACCCAGATGCTACTCTTTAACGCAGCTTGACTGCTACACCTTGACTGGGCCCACCTGCTCCCAATCAGGCGTTGTCAGAGGGAGGATAAAAGGGTCCCAGAAAAGCAGCTCTGTGCATTAGAGGAAAGCAAGAACAGTTTTTCAATGTTTTTTTCTCCATTGTAAATAAGAATGTGTTATTAATTGATATGCCTGTCTTAAAGGTTAAAGTGAAAATAAATGCAAATGTGCCCCTCCCTCCTCCCTGACAGCTGGTGGCCAACGCTGTGTTGTTTGTGTGTGTGAACTGTGTGGGCCTGTTTCACCTGTGGTCGACTGAACATGCCCGAAGGAAATCCAGTAAGAAGAAAGAGGAGTTCAGCACAGTTCGCTCCCAGAAAGACGTACAGAAACATCAACAGGTAGACCCATAAGTTGAACTTGTTGACTTTGCGTCGTATTTCCATTCAGTTAGTTCAAATCAACCAAACTGAATTATCTCATTATCTCTACTCAGTAAAAACTATTTAGCTGATGCTTTTATTCAGAGGGAATTACCAATAGGTTTCACAGCCATTCCCAACCTTATAACCAGCATGCAAGCAGTTGGCTACTGTAAATCAACAGTGTGATATTTTAATCAATGATACTCCTCATGTTCTGCCCCTTGGCAACAGGAGAACCTCCTCCTCTCCTTGTTGCCACGCTACATTGCCAAAGAGCTGAAGAATGAGATCATTAAGCGACTGTCTGAGAAACAAGAGAAAGGACAGAATTTCCACAGTCTTTATATCCGGCAGCACAAAGATGTCAGGTGAGGAAACTTGTACATAATACAACACACATAATCTAATGACTATAACCTGTCCTGTGTCCTGGGGGCCCCCTCAGATAATTCAGACGGTTTTATTTTGGAATCTTTTAACCTGGACTCTTGGATCAGCAATGTTCGAACGTAAGCCCTGGAAACATTCCAGGTTTTACAAGCCTTGAAAAGTTCCAGGTTTCAGTTGACAGAACTAAAGCTGACCCAGATGTTGTACTTTGCCACAATCATTTGTGACATATCTTTCTTTCTGTAGTATTTTATATGCTGATATCGTGGGGTTTACACAGCTGGCTAGTTCCTGTTCTCCTGAGGAGCTTGTGGCAGTCCTCAACAAGCTCTTTGGCAGGTTCGATGACATTGCTAAGGTGAGAGTTTCTCACGGCTAATGATTCTTCACTCTTCATCATCCTTGGGCAGGATTTCCTATAGAAAGGTTTCAGCTAGACATTAGACATTTGCTACGGACATTTCCTTTAAACACAGGTGAATTGGTTCCTTATGAAGTAGTACAAATGTATTACTGACTCTCTCTTTCTCTGTCCCTGTTGCTTTCTGCTCCCTGCCCTCTCTTCATCCACCCCTCGCCTATCTCTTCAGAAGAACGAGTGTTTGCGTATAAAGATCCTAGGGGACTGTTACTACTGTGTTTCCGGTCTGCCAGACCCCATCCCAACCCACGCCAACAACTGTGTTCAGATGGGTCTCGACATGTGCACCGCTATCAAGTCTGTCGGCCATTTTCAGTCATTCAGTCTGCTTCATCTCAATCAAGCAGTCATTCAGTCTGCTTCATCTCAATCTAGCAGTCATTCAGTCTGCTTCATCTCAATCTAGCAGTCATTCAATATTTGTCAGTTGTCAGACCCCAAGATCATGGCATAGTAGGGATCCTTAGAAACAAATAATAACTTACTGTGTGTCAACTCACAATACATTTTGTGTAATGCTTTTATCATATAGGTTTTCAAATTAATAAACGATGAAATGCTTCCATGTTATATTGTAGTAAATGAGAATGTGTGCTTCTAATATGTGAAAAATGTACTTCGGTTCCATGCTAATTCTTCTGACCATATCATGTATCTCTGCAGCAAACTACGGGAGGCCACAGGTGTGGAGATTAGCATGAGGGTGGGTGTGCACTCCGGCAATGTTCTCTGTGGCGTGATAGGTCTACAGAAGTGGCAATATGACGTCTGGTCACATGACGTGACCTTGGCCAATCATATGGAGTCTGGGGGTTTGCCAGGGTAAGGATAAGCTAACAGGAAATGTATACAGATGTTTCTTTCAGGAGTGCAAAACTTTAAAAATCATTCTGAAATGTCACATGATTGTGTAACACACAGAAGAAGGAATTCGATCAGATCTATTCATTACATTTCTATCCACAATGTTACCCACCACAGCCGTGTTCACATCACAGAGGAGACCCTGGGAAACTTAGATGGAGCGTACCAAGTGGAAGACACTGATGGAGGGAGCAGGGACTCCATGCTAATTGGGAGGAAAACATATCTGGTTATCGACCCCCATAAGGAACACACAACTACCAAAAAGAAGGTACTGGTGCATGAAAAACTGTAGCTCTAAGAGAGCCTGTTATTGTATCTACCTGTGTGTTGAAATCTTTTTTGACAAAGAGGGTTTACGTTTGTACGAAAAAGGGTTGTTTGTACATTTGTTAGTGTGCACCCCTGATGTGTGTGTTTATTCTAGACAAACAACCTGCCGGTCCAATTTCGTAAGCAGCGAGCCTCAGTGAGGATGTCCCAGTACCTGCAGTCCTGGCAGACCATTTGCCCCTTCTCTGACCTCAGAAACCTTGAGACCACCCCCAACAATATGCCGATCTTCCCGATACCTGCCAGAACTAACCAATCGCAGCCATTTGCAGTGAGTTACGTATCTGTTTCCGTCACCAAACTGAAACAGGGAGGGAGAGAATTACCTGGACTTGTTTTCACAACGTTGGCCCTGATGAACATGACCCTGTTAGCACTGACTAGACTCTCCGTTCATTCAAACATACATGACATACTTTCAGAACCACACACACACTGACCTTATGCACCAGGCCACTTATCACCCTGCTTGATCCTCTGTCAGTCTTCCTAATGGAATTATATGATTCGTAGTGAGCACTAACTTTGTGGTCCATGTATTTCCTTTGTAGGATGCTCTGCCTACACACGTCAATATCCACAGGTAGGGCAGCTTTTTAATTTGCCATTTGTTTCTCAATAGTATTAGCTTTAATGGATTAATCAGAAATGAATCCTCCCCTAGTGGTGGTCAGGTCCTGGAGGACACCCTTAGTGGGTCCTTAGATACCATCAGCTCTGTGGGGTGAGTGTTTCTCCACGTCTGTAAGACCTTTGCGCTGCGTTGTTTGAGTTACTGAATGTTTCCTCCTCCATTCTTCTATGACAGGCGCAGGGCAAAGAAGCTGAACTGTCTGACACTGTTATTCAATGACCTGAACCTGGAGAAACAGGTACAGAAGGGCTTTGGTGACGCGTCTCTTATGTTTGCTGATCGGTTGCATGATTTATCAGGCGTGTTACCATAGCACATTATAGGGTTCTGTTGGTCTGGTTCCTTACATGACATTTTTACTGGGTGTGAAGTTGTACAGTGTCTTCGGGAGGGTTTTCAGATCTCT
Source organism: Esox lucius (assembly GCF_011004845.1). Classification (NCBI taxonomy): domain Eukaryota; kingdom Metazoa; phylum Chordata; class Actinopteri; order Esociformes; family Esocidae; genus Esox; species Esox lucius. The sequence continues at coordinate 22,761,897 of NC_047592.1, read as the reverse complement.
TCATTTTCTTCTGGTATTGCTGTGTTATACATTAGATATATGACTGATTACATTCTTCTTGCCATCAGTCTATACACAACACCCCAGAAAAACAATGCAAAAACAGATTTTTAGAAACTTGTGCCAATTTATTGATAATGAAATAATGTCTGATGTAGTATTCAGATCTTTTGCCATGACACTCCAAATGAAGCTTCGTCCTTACATCCAGAATTTAACTGGGATCCACCTTTGGAAAATTCAATTGATTGGACATGATATAGAAAGACACACCTGTCTATATAAGGTCCCACACTTAACAGTGCATTTCAGTGCAAAAGCCAACATGAGACTGTAGATATTTCAATGTATTTTCTAATCATTGGCACACTTTTCTAAAAACTGGTTTTTGCTTTGACATTGTGGTGTGTAGACAGAAGGCAAAAATAATAATTTTATCAGATACAAATCAAGTCAATAACACTACAAAATATGGAGAAATTAAAGGGGTCTGAAAACATTCCAAACGGGACTATAGAACATAAAAAGATTCAATAACTCATTTTTCCAAGGCACTGTAAACTAAACATTTTCTTTTAGCAGTGAAGTGTACATGCTATGACAAAGTTTGTTATTATGTTTGGTGTGTCAGATGTCATTGTGTGTTATGACTGTCGTGTTCCTTTTCGGTGTGTTTGTTGTGGCTGAGGTGTTTTTTTGTTATGGGGTTGTCTGCGTAATTATGTAGGCTACTGATGTTGTCTCTTGTGTGTGCATGTTGCAGTTTCATCTCTCAGAGGTCAAAGGTCTTCACCGATCTGTAGGCTGCCTGGTTCTCATCTTCGTGTGTCTGTTTACAGTCCAAATGCTTGTCTCCAATAGGTGAGTTAAATCAAAATGTGTGTGTGCGGTATAAAGCCCACACACACACACAAACACACACACACATATACTGTCTACATACACACTGTAAATGTATCTAAATGCAAATGTAAAATATGAATAAGAATTAAATAGTTTCCTAATGCACACTTCAACCACAAACAACATCCAGATAAAAGCATTTAGCTTCTTTCTCTCACTTCTCTCTCAGAAACTTTGCCATGGCTGTGTCGTACGGAATCACCTTTCCTGTTCTGGTGCTGCTTCTCACTGTGTTCTGCACCAGTTTCCTCAAGGTAATCTTGGAACTGCAACCACTGGCCCATTTGAACACAACATGGTGCAGACAGTTGCTCGTAAGGCACTAAAGTATCAGCCCTTCGTGTCACACCATAACTGCCTTGAGTATCAGTGCAAACTTGTAGCTCTGATATTGGGGAGTCTGGACCGTGCTCACAGGCAGACAGCACTCGGCCTTCCGACTACAGGCCTGACAACAAACAAAACATCTGAGGTACCACTCCTTGTCAGTGGTCTGCAGGCATTTACTGTGCCCAGTGTTTGGATATCCACATCCTCCGTAATGTTTGAGTTCTTCGGTACGTAGCGTGATTGTTGGAATCAAACCAAGCACTTCCTTGTTTTCAGAAATTGCGCACCAAAATGCCTCTTAGTGTACAGTGGGTGTCATCGCTGCCGCAGAAAGTGGCCACCAGGGCGGCGCTACGTCTAATATTGGTCTGCCTCTTACTGCTCATCACCCTGCTAATGGCCATACTGAACTTTGTGAGTCAGCACACACACACACACACACACACACAAATATATGAATACTCATACAGTACACCCACACACATACACACAAATATATGAATACTCATACAGTACACACACACATACACACACAAATATATGAATACATTGTGTTTTTTGCCACCTAGTTTTTTTTACCTGGAAACAACTGTACTTCCATAAACAGAACAGAACTACAGAACCTCAACCTGTACACCGTCCCTGTAAGTACCTCTTCAACCAACAAGAAATCCACCCAATATCTAATCAATCGACCAACCAACCGATCAACCAGACAGTCAATCAACCAACACACCAACATTCCTGTTTCTGTTCATCTCTCACTGTCTCTCTCTATGCCTGTCTCCCCTACAGTATTACCTGTACTGCTGTCTCCTGGCTATGTTAGGTGTGGTGGTATTTGTGACGACGTGTCTGTCAGCCAAGGTGGTGCTCCTCACCCTGGCTGTAGTCGTCTACCTCGCCCTCTTCCTCTACGTCTACGCTCCTCGCTCCGACTGCTACATGGCGCTGCTCTACAATGACACCAAGTAACGACCACGCGCTCTCCATTCACCTTTAGACACGGTTCAAACTTTACAATGGTCATTATGACTGGCTGATTCGAAGCAGCACCATGCTAATTTACAATTCAAAGTCACAAAAGGTGTGAAACTCTAAAACCCTGGCCAGGCTGTCTGCACGTGTGTTAGTTTATTATTTTTTATATGGTGACATGGCATAGAGAATAAGGAAAAAGGGGAACGGGTACTCAGTCGAGCAAAATGTGTGTGTGTGTAAACCACAGCAAATCAGGAACAATGTATATGTATATTTTTATATATACAGACGTGCTCAAATTTGTTGGTACCCTACAGCTCATTTTATCATGTATATCAAACTAATTAGATTCTTTAATTAGTATCACACACAAGATCTCCAATCTTGTAATCAGTCATTCAGCCTATTTAAATGGAGAAAAGTTGTCACTGTGCTGTTTGGTATCATTGTGTGCACCACACTGAACATGGAACAGAGAAAGCAAAGGAGAGAGTTGTCTGAGGAGATCAGAAAGAAAATAATAGACAAGCATGGTAAAGGTAAGGCTACAAGACCATCTCCAAACAGCTTGATGTCCCTGCGACAACAGTTGCAAATATTATTAAGAAGTTTAAGGTCCATGGAACTGTAGCCAACCTCCCTGGGCACGGCCGCAAGAGGAAAATCGACCCCAGATTGAACAGAAGGATAGTGCGAATGGTAGAAAAAGAACCAAGGATTACTGCCAAAGAGTGAAGGTACGTCAGTTTCTGATCGCACCGTCGCTTTTTGAGCGAAAGTGGGCTCCATGGAAGAAGACCCAGGAGGACTCCACTTTTGAAAGAAAAACATAAAAAAGCCAGACTGGAATTTGCTAAAATGCATATTGACAAGCCAAAAACCTTCTGGGAGAATGTCCCTTGGACAGATGAGTCAAAACTGGAGCTTTTTGGCAAGTCACATCAGCTCTATGTTCACAGACGAAAAAATGACGCTTTTAAAGAAAAGAACACCATACCTACAGTGAAAAATGGAGGAGGCTCAGTTATTATTTGGGGCTGCTTTGCTGAGCCTGGCACAGGGTGCCTTGAATCTGTTCAGGGCACAATGAAATCTCAAGACTATCAAGGCATTCTGGAGCGAAACGTACTGCCCAGTGTCAGAAAGCTTGGTCTCAGTCGCAGGTCATGGGTCCTCCAACAGGATAATGACCCAAAACACACAGCTAAAAGCACCCAAGAATGGATAAGAACAAAACATTGGACTATTCTGGTGGCCTTCTATGAGTCCTGATCTGAATCCTATCAAACATCTATGGAAAGAGCTGAAACTGGCAGTCTGGAGAAGGCACCCATCAAACCTGAGACAGCTGGAGCAGTTTGCTCAGGAGGAGTGGGCCAAACTACCTGTTAACAGGTGCAGAAGTCTCATTGAGAGCTACAGAAAACGTTTGATTGCAGTGATTGCCTCTAAAGGTTGTGCAACGGGAATATTAGGTTAGCGGTCCCATCATTTTTGTCCATGCCATTATCATTTGTTTTTTTATTTACAATATTATATTGAATAAAAAATGTAAAAAGCTAAGTCTGATTTCTATTAAATATGTCATAAACAATGGTGGATGCCAATGACTTTTGTCAGTTTCAAGTTATTTCAGAGAAAATTGTGCATTTTTAATTTTTTGTGGAGGGGTACCAACAAATTTGAGCGTGTGTGTGTGTGTGTGTGTGTGTGTGTGTTTAATGCCAGGGATTAAGGTTACAGTTGTATTGAGGTTTAGGGTTATAATTAGAAATGTGGTTAGGGCTACACATTAAGGGTTAGGTTTCAGATTATGAGTCAGTGTTAGATTTGAATGGGAATAAATTGTATTGTTAAAGTGTATAAAAACAAGTGTGTCTGTGTATCCCAACAGGCCTGGAGTCCTAAAGGAGCCTAAGATCATGGCTGGAGTTTGGCTGTTTATCTTCTATTTTACTTGCCTCGTTATGGCACGACAGGTAACATCTACTTGTGTTAATACGTGAGTGCTTCATGTCCATGCTTTTGTGCATGCTTGTGATTGTATGTGAACTCGGTCTGTGTGTTTAACAACATTTGTTTGTCAGGACGAGTTAGGCTGTCGTGTGGAGTTCCTGCTAGAGCAGTGCTTTAAAAAAGAAAGGGATGAGATGGAGACCATGGAGAACGTCAACAAACTACTGCTGCAGAACGTCCTGCCTCTTCATGTAGCATCAGAATTCATGGGCAAGTCCATGCACAATCAGGTAAAGAAGACGTGTGTGTGCCATTCCATTCATTAGTTAAGCTTGTGCATAGGACGTGTTTGCTGGGATGGGTCCTTCCGACTTGTTCTGTGTGTGTATTTTGTGCGTTTATAGCGACGCCATGGAGTTCTGATATAATGCAACTCTGTCTTCTGTCACAGGACCTCTACAGCCAGTCGTGTGAATTGGTGTGTGTTATGTTCGCCTCAGTGCCTCAGTTTAAGGAGTTCTACAACGAGAGCAGCATGAACCATGACGGACTGGAATGTCTGCGTTTTCTCAATGAGATCATCTCAGACTTCGACGAGGTGCAAAACTGGAACCCCATTGTCTACACACTGCACTGCCTTTGACTATAGGTCCCCTGGTCCAAGGTTGAGAATAAGGAGCTATTTCGGTCTGTTAGCATTGTTGAGATCTTGGTTTTGGGGTGTCTCATACCCCCCATTCTTACAAAAGCCTATGCAAGTCATTTCACATTGTATACCTTGATTGTTTTCATCATGTACTGTCCATTGATTGCAATGAGAGACCAATTTCAGTATCATGATCAAGGTTATTTCCTATCCTGTTAGTGAATTATCATAATCAACTGAGCTAACCTAGCCTACATTGACTGGAATGATTAAGGGTATAATCTTGAGTATACTGTAATTGATGATTTGTTACCAGTAAATGTTATCCTGGATATTAAGAGATATTTGAGGCCAAGAGTTTAGTTTTGGGTGAAATTAATTGAATAAATGTAAATGTGGGAGTGCCTGTTTCTTTGTTTCATTGTTGGAGAAAACAAAGGAAGATAGCATTAGAATATGACGCCAGTTCTCCTGTGTTTTCACACATTTTGTAACAAAGAATCAACTTGTTGGTCAAGAGTATATAAGGTCCCTGTAACCATAAGACCTAGAGCAACCCATCCTGCAGTTAGTGTATCTTCTGATTCTGACATGCTGTTGACTTGTACCGTGCAACCAAATAAATTGACATAACCAACTGCCATTTACATTGAAGACTTCTGATTGTTAATCATATTACTGAGAGGAATTTGTTGAGTTTCAACAGCAAACACTAACCGTTTTTTCTTCACCCTTTAACAGCTTCTCTCTAAGCCAAAGTTCTCTTCTGTGGAGAAGATTAAGACCATTGGCAGTACCTACATGGCCGCTGCTGGGCTGACCAATCCTGCTCTGGGGGAGGAGCGAAAGGTTGGCGGTCTACCTGTTTTGATTCTGAATGAAGTGTTGTCAATTACCTGGTTCAGGCACCAGGATGAACGTTCCGCCCACCATTGATTCTGGCTGAAGGTTCTCTGTCTCCCCCCACAGGAAGGTGATGCATCCTACCACCATATACGCAGCATGGTGGAGTTTGCCATCGCTTTAAAGAACAACCTGGAGGCCATCAACCAACACTCCTTCAATAGCTTCAAGCTGCGCATTGGTGAGTCTGTGTTTAACTGTCTGTTTATCTACTTATCTGTCTGATTATCTGTCTGCTTTTCTGTCTGTTTGCTGTCAATCTCAGACCAAAGCCATTTCCTTTCTCAGACAGTATTGCTAACTGCATACTTTGAATGAAGGTAGGAGTTGGCAAAGACGTGGGTAGATTGTCAGTGATAGGCAGGACCGGTTCTAGGCATAAGCAACATAAGTTGTTGCTTAGGGCCCCAGACCCCTAAGGGGCTCTGGACTGCTAGAGAGTCCTGACCTCTAGGGGAGAGGGGGCCCCAAATCAGATTTTACTTAGGGCCCCCAAAAGGCTAGGGCCGGCACTGGAGACAGTGCTCCATTCTTGTAACTGATAGTCATCTAACATAGCAGTTTAGGAGAACTAACAAAGTAGATAGGGAGTACTGAGTCAGCAGATTTAGGATAACCAATATGGCAAGTTAGGATCATTAATGCTGTTGATTTTAATAATTGCTGGTTCTAATCTGTGAGACGACAATGCAAAGAGCTGCATTTGAGCCACATAACTCTAATTTCTCATCTAAGTCATTCTGGCAAAGTCGAAGTTACTACATCATAACACTGCTCTGCCATTAGAACCTGAGTTGGGGCCCTGTCTCTGCCATTAGAACCTGAGTTGGAGCCCTGTCTCTGCCATTAGAACCTGAGTTGGAGCCCTGTCTCTGCCATTAGAACCTGAGTTGGAGCCCTGTCTCTGCCATTAGAACCTGAGTTGGAGCCCTGTCTCTGCCATTAGGCGGCTTCGGCCAGCAGTCCCAGCAGGATGGTGTACGTTGGCTCAACACTGTCTACGGTTGTAGGGAGAGAGAGTCAGCAGGGATCACTTCAATTATCCAGAAAACTGTCAGAGTTGCTGAATTAACATGTGGTCGTAACTGGAATTTAGCACCTACTAATACATTGACCTACTAACGTCTCTAGCAGCACCTCCTTACTTATGATTCCGCTCTTTTTTCTTCTTTACCTTTTTTAGGGATAAACCATGGTCCCGTGATTGCAGGGGTGATTGGAGCCCAGAAGCCACAGTATGATATCTGGGGGAACTCTGTTAACGTAGCCAGTAGAATGGACAGCACCGGAGTATTGGATAAGATCCAGGTGAGGCAGCAGTGCCGAGGAGAGGGGGAGGGAGAGACAGGGAGAGAGAGAGAGAGACGGGGGGGAGAGAGAGAGAGAGAGAGGGAGAGAGACATACAAAAAGAGAGACAGACAAAAAGAGACCAACGGAAAGAGAGATGGACAGAAATAGAGACAGATGGAAAGAGAGAAAAAAACTGCGAGAAAGACAGACAGCCAGAGATTGACAAAGACAGATGGACTAACAGACAGACAGTCAGACAGAAAGGGAGACAAAGACAGAGACACAGGCAGATGGTTCAATGGTTCTGTCTTTGTCTACAGGTGACCGAGGAGACGGCTCTAGTGGTGGAGACATTAGGCTTTAGTGTCACCAAGAGAGGAGTCATCACCGTCAAGGGCAAGGGGGAACTGACCACCTACTTCATCAACACCGACTGACCAATCAGCTGCTCAGTTCTGACTCCCCCAACCAACCATCAATGCTCATCTAGGCACGTCGAAGACTTATCACACCCAGTAATGACACAGATAGGACAAGGACCTAGATTGTTCACCAGATGAAAGAATCTGAAGGGTTTCCAGTCTCTGCAAAATTTGGTGATAAGAGGAAACACAGTGACTGGGCGTGGAAAAACACACAGCAAGATATGACTGGGCAGATGATCTGCCAGTTTTCTCATCATTGAACATTGCAATCTCAATAGTTTTCTGTTTCCAAAGTTATAATCTTCAAATCTTTGCTAATGCATGTAACTGGAGCACTGCATTAGGAGAAAGGAGTTGTTGTCTTTTGGAACAAGATGTTAAGTCACATACCGAATGTACAAAAAAACCCTGATATATTTGGTTGACAAGCAATGTTTTTAATTACTTTCTATCTATGAAGTTCTGTATCTATCTATATGTGTGGGATTTTTGATAAAAGCAATATTTGTTGCTTGGCAGGGTTCTGGGTTAAATATACTGGGACAACCAGTATGAAAAGATATCTATCCATATAAATGTATGCATTTACCTCCTCTGGGTAAGAGTGCGACCAGAATGTAAATAAGCTTGGAATAGTAACCGCTTCTCACTTATAACAGTGAGACATAGGAGGTCTAAGGCAAGCAATGAAACTGAATGGGCCTTATTAAGGAATTGTGTAGTTAAGACAATACTGAGTCATTTTCATAGTCCACTAAAAGGGATTTTAAAAACAATTGGTGCTGCATGTAATAAACTATAAATGGGCTATTATTCCAAGGATGACAAAGCTAGTTGACACAATGCCAAAGGCACGGATGTGCTCACACATTTGAATAAGTGAAATAGCTTCCAAATGAATGGGTTATTTTTGTGTTTTTTTGAATTTATGTATTACTATATTGTTTTGTATATGTTATGAAGTTCACATGAAAATTAAGCTCACATTAGCATGGTTGTGCTTTTTTAATTACCAAATTGTCCTAAAACTGTAAGAGTGATATGTTTTGAAGCACTGGACATTTGAATGTATAAATCTATTATCTGAACATTTGAATGTAGAAATATGTTATATATTTTTTTATTCAGCCACATGACAGGAAAGTAAAGCAAATACATTTTATTTCATTATTAAAAGCTTTTTTTCAAACGATTTATTTTTTATTTATTGTGAATAATTTCAAAAAAAGCCACACGAACTCAGAAATGTGCTTTCTGCTTCTGAGCATCTCCTGACCTCAAAGAACCCGGCCTGCCTGGGCCTGCCCCTTCATTCGGTCCAGAGGAATTTCCCTTACGTCAAAGACACGCCCACATACCAGTGTGAATGGCCGGAACGATTACTCAGAAACTTTTCTCGCTCGGCATTGGTCCTCATTGTTCGCTGTCTCTTCCTGTTTTGAGGTGTTTGTGATTTAGTTAGTGATGTTCGGAAGAAGTTTTGGCTCATCTAAAACTTGAAGAAAGCGGTATGTGTTGTTATCATTAATTGTCGAATCATTTGCAAATATATAATTTTGGTATTGTGTGTATGCTAGCATGACTCATTTTGATAGCTTAACAGCTACAATACAATAATTCTAAACGTGACTGTCAGGGAGCAAGAAATCAGCGAGTGGAAGGAAAAGTTTTACGACATTACGACGTGTGGACTGTTATAACCAACGGCGTACAGTACTTCTTTTGCATTTCTTTGAAAATAAATACTAGCATGTGTTCATTGTTACCTGCAACCTGTTATCCTGTGCAAAGTCTGTAACATGGCGAAGTTCCGGTTTTAATAGGGAACTGAAAATAATACTTTTTATAGACTGTCCAGGAACCGAGATAACCCACTCAAATATGCCTTGCCCACATACATTTGTTATACATGCTAAGCGACTGTAGTCTACTTATTGATCCTAGAGCTAGATATCACTGGCAAATTATGATGATGGGGATGGAGGTGTGTGTTGGAACGATAGTTACTTTCGTAACTCCAGTTCTATGAGTGGAGCGTCGCCCATAGGGGCTTCGTTCCTATTGGTTTACCCCTCTGCAGGCAGTCACTGAAAATGTTTATATGCAAATCACACCTCTAATGGCCATCTGCCCCATTGCTATAAAAGAGGTTGTCACACTCTGCTCAGTCTCCCCCTTTCTTCATGAGAAAAGCAGTCAGAGACTGGTCGGGGCACGCGCCACTCAGAACTGGAGTTACGAAAGTAACTATCGTTCTATATTGTGAAGCTTTGCCCATAGGGCCTTCGCTCCTATTGGTGTAGGGCAAAGCGAGCAAGCCCAATACGTACTCCCTGCCGGTCGCCCACTTCACCAACAAGACAAGTGCCCAACAGGACGGCTCAGGTTGGAATACCAACCACACCACCAATCCGCTTCCATGCTGCTCAACCACTGGCACATACATTTGCAAACTGATAAACAGCCCCAAACGAATGCACACGCGGCACCAACCCAACCGGCACCTCCTCAATCAGTAAAAACTGAATCGGAGCACCAGAGGCCAGCCCAAAAAACACGCAGAGACCCGGATTCGGCGCACAAGCGAACACTCAAGCACACGCAATGCGAGCGTCCAACCAAAAAGCTGCACAGGCAAACCGGAGCGTCGGGCGGAACCATGTCAAATGCACCGTCCAGCCGCTCAACGGACCCGACTCACACCCCAGCCTCAGCCACACCGAGCACAGAATGTCACGCAAGTAAAACCGGGCAAACGGTGACAGCGTCCCCAAGACGCAGCAGCGCAAAGGTCCTCCACCCCCACATCCCTGAACAGGGTGTCCGAGGCCGCTACCCCACGTGTGGAGTGTGCCCCAAACCCCCTGGGCATGGGAGTGCCACGTGACTTGTAGGCCAGATCAATTGCCTCACACAGCCAGTGAGACAGACGCTGTTTCGACAAAGCCTGGCCCGCATTGGGGCCACCGTGATACACAAAGAGCTGGGGCGCGGTCCGCACCGCAGCCGTGCGCTGCCCATACTGTGCCAAAGTGCGCACCGGACACAGACGATGCAACCTCTCCTCCCTCTCTCCCTCATGTTCATGGAACGAAACGACGACTTGATCTCCTTAGGCAGAAAGGCCGGGTTAGGGAGCAACACAGCCCTGCTGCCATCAACCACGATGGCGAGACAGCCAGGCTGCGTCGACAGCGCACAAAGGTCACTGACCCTCTTAGCTAAGGTCAGAGCCAACAAAAGCGCCATTTTAAGGAACAGCATCCTCAACGGTATCTGATCAATCAGTTCGAACTGCGCGTCACACAGCGCCTCCAGAACCAAAGCCAAATCCCACTGTGGCAACATCCGCCAAGCCACCGGCGCATCACCAAAGGATGAGTAAATACAGACACTCCATTGAACCCTTCATGACATGCAGAGATCGCACACGCGTACACCTTGAGCGTGCCAGGGGATCTCTGCTGATCAAACAGACACTGCAGGAAAGACAAGACACTGCCCACGTCACAACAAAGGGGGTCAACCAGCGGGCAAAGATCCTCAAACATCTAGCATAGCTAGCCAACGTGGAGGCTGCCCTCGCACCCTAAATGGTCGCGTCTACCTCCTCGTTCAGTCCTCGTCTCAGCAGCCTGGCCCTCTCAGCCCGTAGCGGCTGGTCCAGCTCGCCTGTGTCAATGCCCCGTGGCGGTAAGGGATCGGCCATGGCGTCCCCACCGCCATCAGGATGAGTGACAGCCCCTCCGTCCGCACCCGAGACATGACAGGGAGAATTCACTGGAGAGGGGGAAACGTGTACCGCAGTACTCTCGGCCCACGGCCGGGGAGCCAATGCGTCCACGCCCAACGGTTGCCTGTCTTGCGCATGAAGAGAGTCCTCCCGGGACGCGAACAGATCCACCTGCACCTTCCCAAAACGTCTCCAGACCTCGGCTACAATGTCGGGATGAAGACGCCACTCGTCGTCCCGGGGACCTCCCAGAGACCGCAAGTCCACGCCCACATTGAGCTCTCCGGGAATGTGAAGGGCCCTCAGAGACCTGTGGTGCCCCTGTGCCCATTCCCAGATTTGCACCGCCAACAGGTGGAGGGGCAGAGTACTGAACCCGCCCTGCCTGTTTACGTAAGCAACCGCCATGCGATTGTCTGACCACACCAACACGTCTCGACCCCGCAGGGGTGGGTGTGAAGTGCAGCAGCACGCGTCTGATCGTGTCCATTTCCAGCCAGTAAATGTGGCGCTCCGATGGAGCTGCTCCCGACAGTGCAGTTAAAAGTTACAGAAAATATAATTGTAAAAAATTAGATACACAATCATTCAGTAATAACACTATACAAAACACACATCAATAATACCTATACAACTATACAACCGTAGTGCAATGTAAAAGTGACAGGTGTGCATGATATGAAGTGACAGGTGTGCATGATATAAAGTGACAGGTGTGTATGATATAAAGTGACAGGTGTGTATGATATAAAGTGACAGGTGTGTATGATATGATTGGCAGATGAGCATGATATAAAGTGGCAGGTGTGTATGGGACTATGGATGGAAGGGAGGTATTGTCCGACAGGTACCTGTGAAGTCACTGTGATTGTTGGCTGAAAGATGTTTTCCAATTCCCTGGTTGGGTAAGCAGTGTGATATGGGCTTGGCAAGCGGTGCTTTTGGATGCACCCGGTGTGCAGCAACGAGTCCAAGCCATTGCAGATTGGTAGACAGAGTTGACTAATTTGAAATTGGACACCACAAGATTTTAAGAGGAGAAACATTTGAAATGGGACGCCACAAGATTGGTAGAGGATAGAAATTGAGTACAAAAAAAGGTATAGAATGTTTTTATTCTTCTATTCCTCATTCCCTTTTGTCAGAGCTGTCAAGTACCTGAAGAGTTATTAAATCCTCTTGTTTCTCTCTTTCCTTCCCTTAGTGTTAGACTATGGCTATATGGTCAAATTTAAAAGCAAGTTCTATAATGAAGTCCCCAACAACCTGACTAAGATTTGGAGCCTGTATCAGTCCTGCCTCACACAGCTTTGAAAGCCTAAACAGCCTTGTGTTTAGGTGACCCCCTTTGGTCTAGATTGGGACCATGTCAATCTCTGTTAACATACTCAAGGAGAAGTTGCTTCAAACTGTTTACATTTGCTGTGTTTTAAACAACAAAAGAAAAAAGATTGATATAATGAACAGATGCCACATGCTAAAAACGAGTTTGGTAGATATAAACGAACCAATACTTATTTTTTTCACAAAAAAGTTTTTTCCTCAAAGTTGCCGGTAAGTCACATGCATTCAGGAACTATTATTATGCAAGTGAGGAGTTTCTGAATGGCAGAGTGCCAATATAATAGAGAATTACTTGAACGGTTTTATTCATACGCGAGGTTTATTCAGGAGCAGGGTTTATGTCGGGTGTAGTATTTAGCTGCCTCTCACAACCCATTGGCTTTACAGTGATGACAGCTGGTTTTCTCTCCAGGTTACAACTCACCATCTGTTTTACTCTGTTGTACCATTCAGTTACAACCATATTAATTCAGTGAGATATTTATATACTGTATTCATGCAGGTTGAGTCTGATGGAGAGGTGAAAACACTGCACCAAGGAAACACGCTCACACACACACACGGCGCCATGTCTGGAGCCCAGGAGAACAAGAGACGTCGACCCTCGAAAATGTACTTGGTGGCATCTGACCTGAAGATTCAGGACCAGTTGGAAGGGACCATCCGACTGCGGCGGGGGAACCTCTGTCAGGAGCAAGAGGGGGGGAGGAGCCGGGGAGACCAGCTGTGGGTGAAGGTGAGAAAAGGAATCCCTATATTCTTGGTCCTGTCTAGTGCCTCTCTTCCTTGTCCTCCCTCTTCTGTCTCTTCTCACTTTCTGTTTGTCCATCTGTTTCTTCCTGTATGGAACACTGTGAAGCAGCCAAAGATTTAACATGATAAACTCACCTTGTTTTCTGCCCTCCCCTTCCTCAGGTATTAGACTATGGTTGTATGGTAAAAATCGACAAGCAGCTCCTAATCGATGTCCCCAGCGACCTGACCGGTCTGTTGGAGCCTGTATCTGACCCAGAGTCCCGCCTCACACTGCTCAATAATCCCAAGGATCTTTACCGATTGGCTGCCTTGCCCCTAGGAGCCCCCCTCTGGGTCCAAATCGGCCAACCAGGAGAGCTGGCAGAAGCGGAGCTGAGGTATCTCGGGCCGCTGACCAGAGGAAGCACCGCTGTGTTGTTCGGAGTGCAGCTGAAGGTACTGTTGCTAACACAGTGTTTTAAAGTACATACATGCATTCCATGAAAAGCTATGTCATTAAACATTAGCGGAATTGTTTCTAATAGCACACAAATGTTACCGACGTGACAGGTTACTCAGGCTGATTTTACAACTTACTGGATCTTGGGCAAAATAGCTGATCTGATTGTTCAGAATTGCTGGAAAGAATTGGGCTGCCTGTGTAAATGTATCAATACAAATGACTGCTATTAAATGCAACCAATAGCCTAGGGCCTTGCCCCAAGAGGAAATGTGCACGTCTCAAAAGACAATCCTATGGAATCGGCTTCCCCAGAGATATTGAATAGAGGTCCTGATAAATCATGAGTTTGTACCAAAGGTAACATTGTTAATACATTCCAATATAGTTAAGGTATTTGCAAAGCCACGTTAAACATTATCATATTGTAGCCAAGTGGAAATGAGTTGATGAAATGCAGGCCGAGGGAGGAAGAAGTGACATTGGGTGTCTAGGCTATCATTGGGCTAACGGTGCCTGTAGTCTTATCACGTTAGCGCTGTATCTATGTTTCGCAGTGTGTTTGTGTTCTTGCAGAGCCTTGGTGCAGTTTGGAGAACGCTTCCTTCTCTTTTAATTGATTTTTTTCATCCAAGAGTGCTACATAGTTACATTGGTTAGCTCATGGGATTTGCATCAGATATTGTTGTATGCAGAAATCTCAACCCAAGGTGCCGTGGCTCAGCCCCACCTGGCTTTTTGTTTGGACCATGGGTGCCGGGGAGCCCTGGCGGGTCTTGGCCCAATTTAACCCCTGACCCGCTGCCTTTATCTCAGCCTCTCTTTCTCTTTCTGACTGCGTCTCTCTCAGGGCTCCGCGGCTGGTAGAGGCAACAGCAATGGCTCTTACAAAGGCCACCACCTCTTCTCCTGTCCCGAAGCGTCCGGCCTCTTCCTCCCGGCCAATCAGATCGCGTTGCAGCGCCGGCCCCGTTCCAGCGACGACCGTGACAACCAGGAGAGGGAGCACTTCAGTCCCAGCAACCAGCACCACAGTCACCTCAATAACCACCGGAACCAGAACGCCGCTCCTACTCAATCGTCTGGTAACATTACGGCCCGAACGGCTGAACCGGGGCCGCCTCCAGGACAGGCATCAGTCCTGCCCCGAGGCACCGTCTCCCCACCCCAGCTCCAGGTCGGACAGAGGGTGTGCTTCCCCCTGGACGACACCATCCAAGGGGGGGAGGTGAAGTTCTGCGGGCCCCTGCCTGGACGGGCCTCCACGGCGCTGTGTGTGGGAATCCTTCTGGTCCGTGAGGCAATGACCGCCTTCTCCTTTCCTCGTGAATTCTGAGTCGGCTTAGAGGAAACGTGTGAATGCTTTCGTGTGAAAACGTTCCCGTGTGTTTGGCAACGTTTGTGTGTGTGTGTGTGTTACAGGACAGTGCTGTTGGGAACTGGGATGGGTCGTATAAAGGAGAGAAGATCTGCTCGTTCCCCTCTCCCCAGTATGGTTGTCTTCTGCCCATTTCCAAGGTGTCCCCAGGTCTGTTAAGTGTGTTACAGACTGATTGATGATAGTGTTTGGTTTATTGTTAGGATTTTATTATGATATGGTTATGGCAGTTGAGCGAGGGCAGAATAGGAACGAGAATGTGTAGACAATGGGAATTCATGACGGTTTGATGATCGGTTCTCTCACGCTTGGTTGTGAGGGCCTAGTGAAATCGAAAGATCTTTCTTTACGTCTGACCATTTCTCCCCTTTTGGATTGACTCACCTCTGCCTCCTTCACAGAACCAAGGTCACGGCGCCAGCCCCCTCCTCTCCAAACCCCCAAATCCCCCATAAAACTTGCCCAACCGCCGGCTCCTAAACCGTCCCCCATATCTTCACCCACCTCCAAGCCCAAAATCGCACTCATGCCCCCCCAACTCGTGTCTGCCAAACTGGCCTTAAAACCTCCACCGCTCACCACCCCCAAACCGTCCGCGAAACCCCTCCCGCTCCCCCCGACCTCTCCAGCCATCAAACCGCGAACTCCGCCCTCGCCGACCACCGCGGACAAACTCCAGGTCTCCAACGGCGTGCCTGGTCCCCTCTCTCCGGGTTGCGATGATGGGGTGGATGGGAAGAAAGAAGACACGGGATTGGAGGTCGGCTCCATGGTGGAGGTCAATGACCCGCCCCTTTTCGGTGTCATTCACTGGATCGGACGAATCAGTGGCATCGCCGAGCTCGTGGCGGGAATCGAGTTGGTACGTTAACAATGTGAAAGGATGTATTTGCAAGAGGAAATGGTAAAAGGGAGTTATATTGGGAAAGATGAGTCGAACTGTGGACCCTGTATTTTGATCCGGTTGAATTAACGGATTACATGCTGCTCATAGAAATGCAGGACTTAAATGCAAAGCTTTAAATGTCATTTGTAAACCACAAATATTTCATCATTATACAGTAGGTGGTAGAAAGTAGCAACAAAGGTATTCCAGCCATTTTGGTTTCTCTGTTTCAGGGCGGGGTAGAAATAAGAAATAAGTCCATTCTGCAAAAAATGTAACTATATATTCTGCCAGCGACTTGTGCGGTTGTCTCCACTAAGTGGCTCAAGATTAGAGCGTCTGCTAAAAGACCCAAATATAATTTTAAAAACTCTGTAGCTTTCATTCTGTCAACTCCTGCACCATCGGTGGTTCTCTGGCTTTATAACCTTCTTCCATCTTATCTTTCGTCTTTAAGGACCAGGAGTTAACCGCTGGTACAGACGGTAGTTACCTCGGCGAACGCCACTTCCGTTGCCCCGCCAACAAGGGGCTGTTCGTCAAACTCCGGAACTGTAGGCGGGACTCCCGATTCCCCGCCCCAGAGAAACCCATCAACCAGGTGGAACGATGCAATTCAATAGGTGTGTGTGTTACTACACTTATTACTTTGTGTGTGTGTGTGTGTGTGTGCGCGCGGGCGTCCATGTAACATTACGACCAATCTGACCCGCAGCGTTCGCAGAGTGGGGTAGTGAGAGGGTAGAGGAGCCCACGCCTCCTGTGCAGGAGGATCAGGCCAAGGAGGTGTACCAGGGCTGGAAGAGAGGCATCCAGGGACACCTCAACTCCTGCTACCTGGATGCCTCACTCTTCAGGTGGGACGACCTCTAGGCTCTGCCTCCCTCTTAGGTTTTAGCTTGGCACAGATTTGGATCAACACTGAATTATTATCTGTGCTGCATCAGATTTACTTCAGAGATTGCAAGTCTCTCTGGATTTGACTGCAGTTTACATGTAAACGTCAAAGTCAAGTGTTTGGAACCTAGATTGGAATTCAAGTTTTGTCGTTTTATTTTTGAAATAAAATGCATTTTAAAGCTTCTCTCTCTGCCTCCACCCCTCAGCCTGTTTTCCTGCTGTAGTTCAGTAGACTGGGTGTTGCTGTGGCCCTCAAACCCCTCAGACGGGCCCCGCTGCAGTCAGGCCCGGGACCTGCTGCGCTGTGAGATCGTCAACCCCCTGCGCAGGTCCACTCACTGTACTGAGCATCGTGTTGATGCAGTGAAAAGCGTTGCCGATAAAACCCTAATCTGAAATGGGGTCCCGGTGTGGCCGTTTGAATGTTTACTCCGCTAACGTCGTGTACCTTTCTGTACCTGACAGGTTTGGCTACGTGTGTGCCAGTAAAACCATGGCTCTGAGACGGCTGCTGGAAGCTGAGTGTAGTGATCCTGGCTTCACCAACCAGGAGAAAGGTGTGTGGGTGTGTGGGTATGTGTGTGTGGGTGGGTGGGTGAATGTCAGCGTAAAGTCAAGTTTCGATAAGACCAGATAAGATTAAGTTAGCTACTTTTTTAATATTATTTTGCAGTACTGTATGTGCAGTACAAAAGCCTTTGGCCACCCGATTAAATGGTTGTAAGGAATTTGTCCGAGGATTATTTGTTCAGGGAAAACCAGTATTTAACTTTGAGGTAAACACATAGAAAGGTGCATTATAGTGTACATAAAGAAGTCTCTTATCTTCTGTCAGACCCAGAAGAATTCCTCAACAAGCTTTTCCAACTCCTCCGGGTCGAGCCTCTTCTCAAGATCAGGTAGAAATCCTGCTCTCACTCTACCTCTGTCCTACAGCCTGTCCGTTCTATATTTCTGTCCTGTTTGTTTTCTCTTGTTTGCTCGTTCTCACTTAAACACGCACACCGACTTCTCTCTCTCTGGCGTTCTTTTTTCCTCAGGTCAGTGACCCAGACACAGCAGCTTCAGGAGTGCCACCTCTACCAGCTCTTCCCTCCCTCTGTTCCCGCGTCTCCCTCCTCCCCCTCCCCACTGTCCCCTTCCCTCTCTCCCATCCCTCTGTCCATCCCAGTGGCACGGATGAGGGTAGCCAGTGTGCAGACTCTGCTCGAGACATCTTTCCTCCATGCCGGGCTCAAGTTTGCTGAGGTAACGGTCGCCCAAACCAAATTAGAAAATGTCTTATTTTTTCCATTTTACAGGGTTAACATTAGTACAGTAGCGAAAGACATTATGATAACAAAATAGTAGACATGAGACCAACAGAAGCTCTTAAAGGTGCGTTTTGGGACTTTCTTTATGTCCAACACCCCTTTTTAAATGTTCCGTTTTTGATGGATGTGTAATATGCTGTTTATATGTTCATGATCTATAAGTAGAATCACACACCGTTTGGAAGTGGTTTTTAACACACGGGACACTAATCGGCCCATGCGTGTAGTGTTCCGGAAGTTTCTCAGGTATGACCCTTTTCCGCGTCCCGTTTTGGCTCGACAGCACTACTTTTAAAACCAGTGGTCTAAAATCCCAGAATGCATCTTTAATAGGGGACACGCTCACCTCAGTCCTGCTCCAAGCCACCAGTAGCCCAAGCCCAGCCGGCTGCCCGGACGGACCGCGAACAGTTCAGAATAGTAGTCAGTTCGTGCTGCGACTACTCCCTCAGCACTGCTGTGTTTTTGTAAATGGTCCTGTCAAGATGCAGGCCCCTACGCTAATAATGTCCTCCAAAAATATAAAACCCAGCCACCACCGCAGTGAACTAGTGTCATGGGAGTAACCTATCGACCCCCCCCCCCCCAGGCTCCCTCCTGCCTCCCCCTCCTCATGCCCCGGTTTGGGAAGGACTTCAAGATGTTTGATGCCATCTTGCCCTCCCTCACCATTGACATTACAGACCTGCTGGATGACAGTAAGAACCAATAATGTAAATATCATATTGAAACAGGACCATGGTAGGGTCTCTGGGAGCTTACACATAGTGGCATTAAACACGGGGGACTATGTTTTCTGTCTCATCTCCCCTCCTGTCTCTGTCGCTCTCTCTTTCTACCCACTCCTCTGGCTCGCCCCTCTGTGTCCCCTCTCGCCTTATTCTTTCCTTTTCTCACATTCTCCACTCTCTCCTTTTTAATCCTGTCTTTTTCTTTGTCCTTTCTCTTTGTCTTTATGTGGTCTTTGTCTCTGTCCCCTCTCCTCGTATCTAGCTCTTAGACAGTGTAGCATTTGCCAGGCTGTAGCAGAATGGGAGTGTCTACAGTGTTATGAAGACTTGGACATCACACCAGGTCACCTCAAACAGTATTGCCACACCTGTAACACTCAGGTAGGTGTTACAATGTTGCCCCACCTGTAACACTCAGGTAGGTGTTACAGCCTGTGTTCTTAACCAGATATGCCATGGCAGCCTGTGTTGCTGTTTTCTCTAACAGAGAGTGAATCTCCCTGTAGGGGGGCGCTTGTCATCTTCAACAATATTTACCAATTGTCTAATGAAAAATAAGACCCCTGAGTTTAGCTCAACTGTCATAACCCTTCTGAAGCCAACATTTTATTTTTTGACTGTTTATTTATAATTGATCATTTTTAACTTAAATGTAAACACTTTTTATGAATTAGAGTGGTTACATTTCCTGTCAAATTGACTAACTCATAGCGGGGCTGACCGCAAACAAATGGTGTTGCTGGACCAACCAAGTCCTCCTCACGTCCTTTATCCAGTGTTTCTCACTATCTTCCTGTCCTCGTCAGGTTCATGCTCACCGGAAACGTCAGTCCCACGGTCCCCTGAAGGTGGGCATGCCCGGGGGTCCGTGGACCGGCCCACTGCACGGGACACGTCAGCGGTTGGCTCTCTTCGCCGTGACGTGCATCGAGACCAGCCACTACGTGAGCTTCGTCAAGCATGGGCCCCGCCCGGACGACTGGCTGTTCTTTGACAGTATGGCCGATAGGGAAGGTGAGATGTTAAAGGGGTGTTATGTGGAGCCTGAGGCCTGGGGTCTAGCCAGTGTGTCTGATGAACTGTTCAATGATTACATGACAGCAGGCAAGAATAGCGGTTATAGCATCTGTCCAGTAGCAGAGAGGATGACTGTTATTTTGTACTAGAGTAAGGCAGTTAGTAGTGCCCAGCTGTTGCTCTACGGGAGTATGCTCTTCGAGTATCCCTGGTCAAATAAGGATGGACAAACAAAATGAAACACTAATGAATATACAGAGCACTTCAAAGCTTTTGCTTCATGTACGTTTCTCAGGTATGACCCTTTTCCGCATCCCGTTTTGGCTCGACAGCACTGTTAAAACAAGTGGTCTAAAATCCCAGAATGCATCTTTAATCGGGGACACGCTCACCTATATGCTATAACCGCTATTCATAGAAAGAAGTCTATGAAAACTGTTTATATGATTAACAATATATTGCAGTATAACAGCTATGTTGCTGGGGTTTTTTTTAATGGTTTGACCAGGTGAGGAGAACGGTTTCAATGTCCCCCAGGTGAGGGCGTGTCCAGAGGTGGGCCGTTATCTTAGCCTATCAGAAGAGAAGCTGGGAAGGCTAGACCCCGCCTCCTTAAGAGAGCCCGCCCGTCGACTGCTGTGTGACTCCTACATGTGTCTCTACCACAGCCCTGAGCTGAGTCTATACAAGTGACATCAGCCATCATCACAAATAGCTGTGCCTTTAATATGTGTAATGCATATGCAGTATTCTAGATTACCTCTGTTGCCTGTTATAGTAACACACCCACACACTCATTAATACATATGACCGTAAATACATACATACATAAATACATACATGCCAGTATTCATCTACCAAAGTGCCTCAAATGAGTGACAAAAAACAAAAAAAGTGACAAAAAACAGGGACATTCTGACAGAACTACTGCCCAAACTGATTTTGCACTTTTGGATTTACCTTATTTTATTTGAATGTCTGAACTAAAAAGGATCAAATTAGTGTATATGTTTAGAATTTTGAAAAATTTTACATCCTTTTTTAATTCAGTATGGGTTGTTTTGGCCATAATGAACATGTTAAATAAAATGTGAACAAGACGTGTGAACGTGTTATTTTTGTTAAACTATCATTCTGTGTTTTGTAATGGCTAACAATTGCCCATCATTTGGAAATTATTTTTGCATCCGCCCACTATTGAGCAGTGTTACGCGACATCAATACTGAAACGTCATCATTGTGAGACTGAGCATCTTATGTCGTCAGTTCAAGCTGTTCTTTTCTTGTTATTAATTTGACGATTATCTAACTTTTTGTCGGCTAATTCGCTACAACAGTAACACAAAAGTACATCAAACATTAGAGGAAACGTCTCCGTAAGGTAAAGAATGTTGGGATGTCATATCGTCAGTCTGTAATGTTCGTTGAATGTGTGAGTTTGTTTACCATGCTAAGCTAGTTAGCCAGCTGGTTAACTGTTCTTCGCTAGGTAGACATATACATTGTAGCCATTAATAGCGTGTACATATCCACAGTTCTTGGCTCTACGCTGTAGTATCTGAAGTCCATTCACTGATGTGCCAAACCGTTTTTACCACTCTCGGATGAAGCGAATAGCGTTGATCATCTTCTAACAAGGCAAGGGCACATGTCATGATCTGTCTAGATTAGATGGTAAGCAAACAATCAGTTCTCGTAGTCAACGCGTTGGATGATTGAGAAATGGGTAGGAGTAATGACCTGAGCGACTTTGACCAGGGCCAAATTGTTATGGCCATATGACTGGGTCAGAGCCTCTCTGAAACAACAAGGCTTGTGGGGTGCTCCCTGTCAGCAGTGGTGAGTACCTACTGATTGTGGTCCAAGGAGGTACAAACCAGCAGGGTGTTGGGTGCCGAAGGCTCATCGATGCGCAAAGGCAAAGGAAGGCTGTCCTGTCTGGTCCAAATCGACAGAAGGTCTACTGTGTTAGAGAAAAGGTTAATGGGAGGAATGTCACAGTGCATGGCACTCTGCTGCGTGGTTGCAGACCAGTCAGAGTGATGATGACCCCTGTGAGCATCGGACCGTGGAGCAGTGGAAGAAGGTGGCCTGGTCGTGTTGATGGTGTACGTGTGTACTTGTGCACTGTTTACCTGGGGAAGGGATGGCGTCAGGATGCACTGTGGGAAGACAACATGGTAGAAGGAAAGGAGCGTAATGCTCTGGGCATTGTTTTGCTGGGACACCTTGGGTCCGGGCATTCATGTGGATGTCAATTTGACATGTGCCACCTACCTAAACATCGCTGCTGACAAGGTAGAGCCCTTCATGGCAATGGTATTCCCTGATGGCAGTGGCCTCTCAGCAGGATAATGAGTCCTGCTGCTCTACACACATTGTTCAGGAATGGTTTGAGGAACATGATGAGTTCAGTGTGATGCACTGGCCTCCAAATTCCCTGGATCTCAATCTGATTGAGCATCTGTGAGATGTGCTGGACCCAAAATGTCCGTCCACGGTGGCTCCACCTTGGCAACTTACAGGACTTGAAGGATCTGTTGCTAATGTCTTGGTGCCAGATACCACAGGACACCTTCAGGGGACTTCATAAGTCCATGCCTCGGTGGGTCTGTGCTGTTTTTGCGGCATGGGGAGGACCAACAGCAAATTAGGCAGGTGGTCATTACGTTTTGGCTCAGCAGCGTATAGTCTGAAGGAAATGAATTAGGCAGCTTCTTTTAGACAATTTATTTAGCTATACCTGTAAATGATATGGTTAACAAGACCTACTGTTTGAAACAAATTCATTTCAGCTATGTAAAAGGTGGAAAGGTCTCTGCTAAATGACTTAAATGTAAACTCTCTGTCCCTAGTCAATTGAAACCAATACCTCTCATGTAAGAAATTGGAACTTAGCCTCTGCAAATGCTCTGCCACAAAAAAATCAGTTTGGGCTGTCAACAAAACGGTCCATGTCTTTCTGTACCTTTCTTGCAACGCTGTGTTTTATCTTTTGCAGTTAGTGGTCCTTTGTTTAGTTGTGTTCAGCTGTGTTCCACGTTGCCATGGCGTCTCCAGGGGGACAGGGAAGTGGGGCATTGTCTACGAGAGGAGGAGTGGCAAGGAGGATGAAGTGGGCTCTGGAACTGAGCTTGGGTAATACCAGGTAAAACAGGGCTCATTACACTATTGTCTAATTCCAAATGTACTTCTAAGTAGTGGTTGATTTGGGATTGGTCCAATGACCAATGTTGTTATTTCCTGCCCAATAGCTCATACTTGTTGCTGAGCCAGGTTATAAATGTGAGGTGCACAATGCGCAAATGAACCCATTTTCCTTACTGAGTCACCCTCACACTGCGCACCCCAACCCCCCAACAGTGTAAGCCTTTGACCCTCGGGACTTCCTGATGTACTGGTTGGGGGGTGTCCCTACTGGGACAGTCCCTTCCCTTTTAAAAGCAACACTTGGAGAATTTGGTTTCGGGGTAATAGATTTAAATTTGACCCAGTGCTGGAATGCGTGGGCAGGTGCAGAACCACACTGGATTGCCCTGGTGAAATTTCCCATGATTCCCAACCTATTCTAGATGTAAACATAGGAAGGAAATTAGCTGGCGTGGAGTAACACAGCTTGTCAGCCTGCTTTACCATCAACCCCAGTGAAATAAAAGTGAGAGAGTCAACTTGTATGAACCCTGGGTCATCGTGATCTAGCAGACATTGATAAAGCTTATTCCCCAACTTTCTGTCCTAGAACTTTTCAGGTGTGAGAGCTGCGTGATGGCGTCGTCGTTGGAACCGACTTCTCACATTACACACACAGCATAGACGCTGCTGATAATCGAACACTCACGCAATATTGTTAGCTATAGAATTGTTCTGTTGTTTAAGTATGTTGGCAGACTGTACAGGGAAATGTAATGAGGATGCTCTGTGTTAGAGGGGAGAACTAGGTAAGTTAAGGAATGTCCCACACCTAGTTAGCGTGTTTTGGCCATGGTGTCAGTTGGGGGATATGAACAATATGGGTAGAAGTATTGAATATTATAGAGGCAATATGAGTGTAATATGCCTATTTAATGGTAAATATAGAAAATAATCGAATGTACATAGAAAGACATCAGAGCATCTGGAATGTTCGTGTGTGATCAGTAGGATCATAGATCAGTGATGCCGGTTGAGGAGACTCATGTCCTGAGGGAGAAAAGAGTTTCAGTTTTGGGGAAGGTGTCACCTTGTTTGGGATGGACCTTTTGTTTAGAACTCCTGCTCTTTTGTTTGAGATACGGTCCCAGGGTGAGACATATTGCTGAATGACAATGTGATGTGCATGAATAATTAAAGGGGTTTTAAATACCCTTTTCTTTGTGAACAGAGTTGCTCGTCCTTGCTGGCATGTCACTTAATGTAACCCATTGAGGTGTGTGCGCGTGTTTGATTTCCATAGCAAACTTCTTTCTTTGAGCTTTAAATCAGCTCTCTGCTGTTTCTTGAATTCACTTGGTTCAGTTGTTGAAATAAGTGCAACTTATACGCCCAGAGCCCCAATTTAATTATGACTCTAGGGGCACAGGCATGGCCTGTTTCAAAAACACCCCTCCCCGTCGACTCTAGACAACGGCCGCCACATCAGGTTTCTCACTCCACATCACATCTGCCTCCCCGTTGCCTCCAGATAATGTGACCCCCTTGTCTTCCAGGGGTCGTGGGGACCGACAGAGTAACCAGGGAGATGTCATGTACCCTATTGGATACTCGGACAAACCCGTCCCGGACACCAGCATCCAGGAAACGGACAAAAACCTGGTGGAAAAGGTTGACGCATAGACACACCGGGATCCACGTTACATGGGATCCACGTTACATGGGATCCACGTTACATGGGATCCACGTTACATGGGATCCACGTTACATGGGATCAGGACATGTTGTACATTTTTGGGGGGGATTTTGAAGAATGCCTTGAAGGCAATGCGGTTAACTCGTGCTCCTCCCCCATTGACAGCGTTGCTGGGACGTAGCCCTGGGCCCTCTGAAGCAGATCCCCATGAACCTGTTCATAATGTACATGTCTGGGAACACCATCTCCATCTTCCCCATAATGATGGTGTGTATGATGGCCTGGAGGCCCATACAGGCTCTCATGTCAATGTCTGCTAGTGAGTACATGTTTTTTACCTGAACTTTATTTCTGGCAGAGTGCCGTTGATATAATTGTCTCTTTGTCAAGGAGGGCTTTTTTTCATGATCAAGATAGATGGCATTTAAAGGACTCTGTAATCCAGCACGTTGCAGTTGTAAGGACACTTTAACTAAGTGGTTTTAAATTCTAGTGTTGGCCTAGATTTGAGGGTATTTACGTACGTGTACCGCATTGCAATTACAGTCCCCCATTTTAAGGTACCAAAAGTAATTGGACAACTATCTGCTCAGCTATTCTTTGGCTGTGTGTCGTTGCACCATTGGCTCATGCTCAAGGGAGCTAACAAAAGGTCTAGAGGTAATTCTAGGTGTGGAATTTGCATTTCTAGTCACTTGCTATTGTCCCTCAATAAAGGGAGCAGAAAGGGGTTCAATGTCAGTAAAGCAGGCCATTATAAGGAATAATTGTCCGAATAAAGCAATTAGAGACAGACAAAACATTCTGTGTGTGAAGATCAACTTGCTACATTGATGAGAACCAAGGATGCACCGTTGAGCCCAACAGCAGCCTGGTAACCATGCTCTGTGGAGGTAAATACCTCAGCTGGCTGTCTGCAGTTTAACATCTTAATCATTGTTTTATTACAAATCCATTGTGCTGGAGTATAGAGCTAAAACAACTAAACGTCACTGTCTAAATACTCTATTTATGGACTCCATTACGTTAATATAGTATTACGTTTATAAGCATGCTACCACTGTTCACTCTTTCCGTGTCTTTTATTCAGCGTTCAAGCTTTTGGAGAACTCTAACCAGCAGTGGCTACAAGGCCTGGTCTATTCTGTAGGGAACCTCCTCGGCTCTGCATTGGCTATCTACAAGTGTCAATCAATGGGGCTTCTCCCAACGCACTCTTCCGATTGGCTTGCTTTCATAGAACCGCCTCAGGTGAGATTTGTGTTTGTAATGCAAAAACACCAACCATAATCCAAATTTTTACAGCCTAAAACTGTAAAATATCTGATCTGAGTCTCTTTTTTTTCTTCTGTTTGTTACAGCGAGTGGAGATCATGGGTGGAGGAATGGTATTGTAAACAAGAAGACACGCATACTGAAAATTGCTGAAGTGTTTCATTAATTATGAATATATTAAATCTGTCTTTTCAATTATTTTTTTTTTCTTTTTTGTCATTTCTATGCCATTGTCACAGGTGATAAAATTGTACTAATTTCAAAACTGATTATAGGACAAACCATGTTGGATAACCATTCACCATCCTACTCAATCCACATTAGGTACAATAAGTGACCATAACCTGTTTTTAATTTTTAACAAATAAAATTGTTAAAAGGAAATTAAAGTTTTGTATGTATTTGTTTAAAAAAAATTACCACCATACCATCTTCTTCCGCTTATCCGGGGCCGGGTCGCGGGGGCAGCAGTCTAAGCAGGGATGCCCAGACTTCCCTCTCCCCAGACACTTCCTCTAGCTCTTCCGGGGGGACACCGAGGCGTTCCCAGGCCAGCCGGGAGACATAGTCCCTCCAGCGTGTCCTAGGTCTTCCCCGGGGTCTCCTCCCGGTGGGACGGGACCGGAACACCTTCCCAGGAAGGCGTTCCGGAGGCATCCGAAAAAGATGCCCAAGCCACCTCAGCTGACCCCTCTCGATGTGGAGGAGCAGCGGCTCTACTCTGAGCTCCTCCCGGGTGACCGAGCTTCTCACCCTATCTCTAAGGGATCGCCCAGCCACCCTGCGGAGAAAGCTCATTTCGGCCGCCTGTATCCGGGATCTTGTCCTTTCGGTCATGACCCAAAGCTCACGACCATAGGTGAGAGTAGGAACGTAGATTGACTGGTAAATCGAGAGCTTCGCCTTGTGGCTCAGCTCTTTCTTCACCACGACAGACCGATACATCGACTGCATTACTGCAGAAGCTGCACCGATCCGTCTGTCAATCTCCCGTTCCATCCTTCCCTCACTCGTGAACAAGACCCCTAGATACTTAAACTCCTCCACTTGAGGCAGGCACTCTCCACCAACCTGAAGTGGGCAAGCCACCCTTTTCCGACTGAGGACCATGGCCTCGGATTTGGAGGTACTGATTTTCATCCCCACCGCTTCACACTCGGCTGCAAACCGTCCCAGCGCATGCTGAAGGTCCTGGTTAGAAGGGGCCAACACGACAACATTGTGCTTAAAAAAAATTGTGCCTAGAAAAATGAATGTGAGCGTCTAGCTGAATTAGAGAACGTTTCCCTTTAACTTGGACACGCCCCTATTCCTATGCGTTTTCCTTCTCTGCTGGAAACTCGCAGGCAGTGCAGCGACAATGAAGAAAACGCAATCTTGCGTATATTCGTAGAAATTGGGCACCCAGTTGTAGAGGTAGGTATCCGGCACTTTCATAAATCAACAGCCTGTGTCCATTGGTTGATATTGGCAAAATTCTTGTGAGAATTACCAGCTATATCGTGTGTGATGTTTGAACAACAAATATGGACCTTGGCAGGGACATTCCAATGTAAATAACCCTTGTAGATTGCATGTAATATGCATGTCGGAAACTTCGTAAAATTATTTTGAATTAACTTTCTATTGACTGTGCCTGAAATTCCAACCAATCATTGAGCAGCACTCGCTCGGTTAAAAAATGTGTGCTGTCTTTCGTAAGTAATTCTCTAGTGATGGGTATTCCGAGCCTTCTTGGTGAGCCGGCTCTTAAGGAGCCAAATTAACTGGTTCCTTCCCCAAAGCAACTCAGTTCCCAACGTTGCCCAAAAGCAGCCATTCATTGGTAAACGACCCCTCGCTATTTCTCGCCCCTCCTACAGATATACATTACGTTTAGAACAACACCACTTCAAAACGTGGCCAGACATTCAATGGTACCTCATCTACTGATTTTAAGCAGCCGCAAAAACAATTTAGACTCGAGGTAAGCCTTTTCTCTCCAATAACTCACATCCTTGTATTCACAACAATCAATTCTAGACCGCATGTCTCACGTGACCGTAGTGTTATCAATTCATTCGTTCGTAGCCATCTTTAGCTTTATGCTACCATCCGCTTGCTAGTGAAACAATACAATCTCACTTGCATGGAAATTGGTTCGTACAATTTGTTGCATGATGCAAATTTAACGTGGCAAATTTCCACTTGTCAATCACTGCAAACATTTCTACTTGTTTTTCTTTCTACCCAAGTGGAACTTCGCAACCAATACATCAGAATAAGAAAGAGCTGTATTGCCAAGTAAGTTTCACAACAAAAAACTAACATATATTACATGTAACAAATACAAATATATTATTTGTTTATAGTGTTTATCCAGTCAATTAATTACATGTGCTGGATATACAGATACTCAGCCTAAAACAAAAAGCAACCAACTACAAGAAATGTAGGGCACCTGGACTAGGAAAAACGCACGAGTTGGGTTAGTACCAGAAACTGAGGGGCGTCCTTTTAAGACCACATCCGTGTTTTTGAATGTTCACATGACCCGCGGGTCAGTAAATATAGGTGGGCTGTGTCCAGAGTCTTTAGTCAGAACCAAATAATCTGCACAACTGGGTGGACAGATCGCACCATATTATTAGCGCTGGGTCAGACAAAAACTAGATCTGCTGCAAAACCACCAAATCCTCCTCAGTAAACGCTCTCTCCTTTTCAGGTCAGTTGGCATGGTGTGAGTAGAATCCAGTCGATGTGCACAAAAAGCCGCAACAGCACTCCTGAAGAAATCACTACTGTGTTAACAGAATATGTAGCTAAATATTGAAGGGCTGCTGAGTGAAAACCTCAGTAAAACGGGCCGGCAGTAAAAACCCACTGACCCCAGCTAGCTGTTCACTCAAGGGGACCATGGAGCTGGAAGACACCAAACCCATCAATGTCTCCCAGGATTTCCATTGTATTGTGGAGGAGAACCAGACCGCAGATGAACTTTGTACCCCAGATTGGAAGGTCACTACATGAGCTAATATCTTATTTCTGTTGCCACTTTAATGCCATTGTTTTTGTTCATTTCATATTTCAATACTTTGTATTGAGTGTATATTCTTGTTTTCCTGCCTGAAGGGGCCACCGCCAACATGGAGCAGTACAGCCTCGGGTGACTTGGACAAGGACCGTTCTGTGCTTACTGAGGTATTGTGAACTGCCGTGCCTCCAGATCAAGTCCACTCCTGTAGAAATTTGTCTTGATCACAACGTATTTTCACCAAAACAGATCTTTAAAGGACTAGAGTTGGGTCACGTTTGCGTGACAACCCTTTTTCCGACCAGTATGCCCAGTAACTCATCTTTATTCTACTTCACATTGTCGCTATGCTCTTAAAGCTTCACATGGTGGTTTTGCGTGGGTTTGTGTGTGAATACACTCCCCCACCCCCAAGTTATGTATAAGCTTACTTCAGTTATCCGATGTCATTCCTTCCCCCTTTTCTGTAGACAGAACATTCTGTGCTGGCGAGATTGGCTTTAAGCAGGGATCACTCCTATAGTCAGAAGGTGCCGGAGGAGAATATGACCGATGTCCTTATGGTGAAAGGCCCATCATTTTCAGTTTAATATAGTTTTATTCATACAATTGTCATTGAATGTCACTATATCTTTTGAATCGATTTGATGGTGTGTGTGCAATTAAGCGTTGTTTTGTCTCATTTGATTAGGTGGACGTGAAAATTGAGGAAGAGGAAACGACCTCACCAGCACGTCTCCAGGACGTGATCCCGACGGTGCTGGTGAGGGATGCTGAAAACGTCTCTGAGGGGAGGTTTGTGAGACAAATGGCATATGTCTCAACCGGGTCCTTTGAAAATATCCAACTGCCACCAGTCATTAAGGAAGAGAGTGGAGACGAGATTACTGAGCTCCCTGAGCTGGACAGTGTCACCACTCCCTGCCAGGACCAGGTATGTTTTTCCCCCCTTGTTTTTACTTAAATGACAACTGCAACAACAACGCAATCTTGGATACATTACTGACTTGGGAACAATTTGAGTTAACTGCCTTATTCGTAGAAAAGATATATTTGCCGGTTCGCATAAGCAGAGCTGGCCAATAAGAGGGAATGTCTCTTACTGAGTGACTGACTGGCTCTTGATAGTCCCCGACTAACCACTACGCAGTTTATCAACCAAGAGGTTCCGTGTTCGAGCCTCATCACAGGCAAAACAAATTATGCATTATAAACCTTGAAACTTAGTACCGGCAAAAACTTCGCTGGCTTTAACCTTCAGGTGGTACGTTATAGGAAGCCTAAAATAAAACTGTTTACTATTATATTGCAACTATTTCTGGTGCATCCATGCATGCTTTTTGGGGTAATATAGGCTAGATCACACCCTTTGGCAGTAAAAGAGTAGGGGTTTCCACTATTTTTCTCTTTCTCACTTGATGAAAAAGTCAGTTATCATCAACTATATTGTGGTGTAGTGGTTAAAGACACAGCCTCTTATGTTGGAGACCCGGGTTTGAGTCCAGGGAGGAAAATAACGTTTGTCGCTTTTATTGCAGTTGAACTAGGCTTGCCTGGTTTCTTGTTCTACAAAAAGTATCAGTGTGACTGACATTCCCCTTTTAAACTTTCCTGCCGGACCGTCTATCAGTTCGCATTGATTTTAATCTCCTCATACTTGCTTTAGACACTTGCAGTACAATCCCTTCCACCCTAAACCACCCTGGACTAGCTAATACTATACTGTTCAGTTTTAGGGTTCTGTATGGGCTGCATAGATTAAAACGAATGCACTAAATGTAGTTACTAAAGGCCTTTACATGTCTGTGTCTCTCCACATCCCTGTGCAGGATTCTTCCCTCGGCGAGACCGGACATCCTGTTGGCGAGGCGTCTGTTGGCGAGGCGTCTGTTGGCGAGCCGTCTGTTGGCGAGCCGTCTGTTGGCGAGCCGTCTGTTGGCGAGCCGTCTGTTGGCGAGCCGTCTGTTGGCGAGGCGTCTGTTGGCGAGCCGTCTGTTGGCGAGGCGTCTGTTGGCGAGGCGTCTGTTGGCGAGGCGTCTGTTGGCGAGGCGTCTGTTGGCGAGCCGTGTGTTGGCGAGCCGTGTGTTGGCGAGCCGTGTGTTGGCGAGCCGTGTGTTGGCGAGCCGTGTGTTGGCGAGCCGTGTGTTGGCGAGCCGTGTGTTGGCGAGCCGTGTGTTGGCGAGCCGTGTGTTGGCGAGCCGTGTGTTGGCGAGGCGTCTGTTGGCGAGGCGTCTGTTGGCGAGCAGTGTTTTGTGGCGAGGCGTCTGTTGGCGAGCCGTGTGTTGGCGAGCCGTGTGTTGGCGAGCCGTGTGTTGGCGAGCCGTCTGTTGGCGAGCCGTCTGTTGGCGAGGCGTCTGTTGAAGATCTGCGGGGAAGACAAGAACGTTTTATCCGCTCAGACCCCAAACTCCAAGCCGGTCTGACGTTAATTTGTGTTCGTCTCCAGAGAGTAGACATTCCAGTTGAACCTGATGCTTTGAATTTAGAGTCTAGGACTTTAACAACGCCTAAAAAGCATAGGAGGCCACTCAAAAGAAAGCGTCTCAGAAAGTAAGTAATTCCATTTGGTTTGCAAAACAGTACATTTCCCCAGATCTTAGGTTGGAGGATTACATTTTTCCTACCAACTGTCTTCTTCTTTTGGGATTCTTCCCGGACTGGTTATTATTGTAGAACCTGTATTTAGAAATGCGTGTCCCACCTTACATTCAGTCCATTTTCTTCCCCCTCCCTGTCAAGGTCACCGTCAAGGTCACCGTCAAGGTCACCGTCAAGGTCACCGTCATGGTCACCGGCAGGGTCACCGTCATGGTCACCGGCAAGGTCAAGGTTACCGTCAAGGTCACCGGCAGGGTCACCGTCATGGTCACCGGCCAGATCATCAAGATCTGACCTCAAGACCAAAAAGCATCCAGCCACAAATCTTTCAAAAACCAGCCCAATTCAAGCAAAGGTATTTGAAATTATCCTGCTTCCAAATATGTACACTTATTTTAAGGACAAGAGTTGGTTCTGCTTCAAAACCATGAGTATTGTGATGGTTGTTGTGACAACCAAACTCCCAAACATGGCTCTGGAAGAACATGTCATTCCCAATGTTTCAGAAAGTCAGGAGCATCACGCACTTTTAAGAGCAGCCCTAAAATCGGGATACTTTTTTGTTGATTTGAGAGACCGCGTATATTGAGCATTTTCAAGCATATGTGATGCCCTATAAAATTAAAGTAATATGTGACACTAAAGACCTTTCATTATCATAAAAGCTACATTTTTCATCAAAGTTCATAGTGCTTTTGTGGAATAATCGGATAAATAAAGTCATATCACTACTTTTCTTACTATATGGGTTATGTTGAAATTTGCCCCATCTGAATTTCCCAAGACACATGATTCCAATTGTCCGATCTGTTTTCATTCCCAACTGGCAGAAAAAATGCTTGACAAGGCTATCAAACGGGACTCTAAAAAGAAAGATGTACACGGATGACATCAGTGAAGACAACAGTGAAGAGGAGGAAGTTAAGGAACAAAAAGAGTCAAATGACCACGAGGTAATGAAAAACCAAGTGTTTTGAGGAGAGTTGTTTTCTATTAATAAACTGTTCAGAACAGCAGTGTTAATTGTCCCTGTTGTCCTTTGCCCAGGTCTACAGGTCTGCGGTGCATTCCTACATCCTAGCAGATTATACTGACGATTATACCATTGAACAAATTTTTTCCATGAGGACCACTCAAAAAGAGGTGACAGGAATTGTGTGTCTGTGTGCACGCGGGCGATCGTCTTAGCATACGTCATTATTGTGTTATGTTTCCACCATGTTGCTTTATCGCTTCTACATGCTTGTGCCTTTACTGAAATCCCCGGTTTGCTTTTTTCCTTTAGGTCGTCCCTGGGCATACTGAGGAAGTGAATGAATATTATGTCAAATTTAAGTACAAGTAAGTCGCCATCCTAATAGTGATTTTGTGCGCAGGAAGTCTGTGTGAAATGTGAGGTTAGTCTTTCATATGGTAAATGTGTCACCTCTATTCTCTTACTGCTTATTTCTTTCTCTCTTTCTTGCTTTTTCTTTCCTACTTTCTGGCTCTCTCACTTGCTTTGTTTTACCTTTCATTCTCTCTGTGTAAAATCTGTATGAAATTCACTTCTTCCATTATTTCCCTCTCTAGGTCCTATGTACATTGTAAGTGGATCCCCATGCAGATTTTACAGAAAGATGAACGAAGTCAATTAAAGCTAAGAAACTTTCACAGTCGGACAGAAGATGAACGTCTTGATGTAAGTCAACAGTTATGAATTGTTGTATTCATTCATTTCTCTCTTTTTGTCATGACCTCCCCCACTAGTCTACCAGTTGGACGGTAATGTAACAGTGTTTGTGTGTCAGGATGGGTCCATGTTCAACCAAGACTACGTGATTGCAGACCGAGTTTTGGACGTGAGATATAAGTCCTCCAATAAAAAGGTAAGAGCGCGACGTCTGAGAGATCACTCATGAACTGCCGTGTGTGTGATGCACAGCCAGGAAAGGCAGAAATGTGCGTGTTCGTGCATGTATACATTGCGTGTGTGTTGTTTGTGGTGACATATGACGTGGTTGTATTTGGGCAATATTTTTCTTGTATTGGTCTGTAGATGGTGTGGATATTCTAAAACAACTTCAAAAGGATTCAACAGTACTCGTTAGTCTTTCTGCTGCTGTGTACTTGGAAATACAATGAAGTCTGAATGTTGTGTGTCTTACCGTTCCCACCTCTTCAAGCGTGCGTATGAGTACCTGGTGAAGTGGTGCTCCCTGCCCTATGCCGACGCCACCTGGGAGCTGACTCAGGACGTGGATAAAGACAAGGTGTCGGAGTTCAAGAGATTGCACACCCAACCGATGTTCCTCAAGAATCTTGTAAGTGTCATTGCAATATGGATTATATAAATAGATTTTGCACACTTGTTTTGTCACCTATCTTCAATTCAGTGGAAATATCTGGAGGTTCTGGTATTTGATTCTGTCAAAATTCATGAATCTGGAAGTAAGGATTCATGAATTTATTAGTATGATTTCAAGATGTTGGTCTTCCATAGTTCTTCCATGTTCTTCAGATGTTTGTCTTTAACACTAGAACCGCCAAGCCTTTCAGGCGAACAGTATCAGCTCGTCATTAGCATAGTATCAGCTCGAATCAGCCCTATTAGTATACACATTCTCCTCAGCAGCATCACCGTCCAGCCAGAGCATCAGTTGGGTCACCATCTACTAGGTCGTCATCAAACAAAATAGAAAAGACAAAACAAAAAATATAAATTACAGAATTTGTTTGTTTTTAAGAATGTGTTTATTGAAGGACTGAAAAAATAATACTGATTATTTCTAAGAACACAGGTTATAGTATTGGCATTTGTTTATTAGGCCTACAAATGTACAAAATGAAAATTACACTACACTTAAATTATTCCAAACAAATCCATTAGAATTCAGTTTTCAGTTTGATGATGTATAAAGTAAAATAAGAGACATTATTGATGAGTTTGCGACGATCAAAGGATATATGCATGAATACCAGTACATAGCCCTAAAGCATGGTTGCTTGATAAACACCAAACATTTCTAAGAATGAATAACACATAGGCTACAGCCTATTCATAGAAATGAAATTGATAAATCCAAGGATATGTAGCCTCTCCAAGTAAAAACATTGCAGTGTATTATTCAATTAATTTGATTTGTGAATTTGATTAACAGAGTAAAAGGATGATAAAAGGATGATTTACAGTAGCCTACACTGTCACAGTGCCTCCTGTGATCACACCTCCCTCTGGGGAAGCTTGAATACATTGCTCCCTGTCACCGGCCTATTAGCCACCACCGTGCATTCTAGCAGCTGCTGGCACCGCATTCACGGAACACCCCGGACTCATCACTATTACACACACCTGTTCCTCATCACATCACCCGGACTCATCACTATTACACACACCTGTTCCTCATCACATCACCCGGACTCATCACTATTACACACACCTGTTCCTCATCACATCACCTGGACTCATCACTATTACACACACCTGTTCCT
This sequence comes from Esox lucius, assembly GCF_011004845.1. Classification (NCBI taxonomy): domain Eukaryota; kingdom Metazoa; phylum Chordata; class Actinopteri; order Esociformes; family Esocidae; genus Esox; species Esox lucius. Next base: position 22,726,783 of record NC_047592.1, on the reverse strand, counting down.
CATCACATCACCCGGACTCATCACTATTACACACACCTGTTCCTCATCACATCACCCGGACTCATCACTATTACACACACCTGTTCCTCATCACATCACCCGGACTCATCACTATTACACACACCTGTTCCTCATCACATCACCCGGACTCATCACTATTACACACACCTGTTCCTCATCACATCACCCGGACTCATCACTATTACACACACCTGTTCCTCATCACGTCACCCCGGACTCATCACTATTACACACACCTGTTCCTCATCACGTCACCCCGGACTCATCACTATTACACACACCTGTTCCTCATCACGTCACCCCGGACTCATCACTATTACACACACCTGTTCCTCATCACGTCACCCCGGACTCTCCACTATTACACACACCTGTTCTTCATCACGTCACCCCGGACTCATCACTATTACACACACCTGTTCCTCATCACATCACCCCGGACTCATCACTATTACACACACCTGTTCCTCATCACGTCACCCCGGACTCATCACTATTACACACACCTGTTCCTCATCACGTCACCCCGGACTCTCCACTATTACACACACCTGTTCTTCATCACGTCACCCCGGACTCATCACTATTACACACACCTGTTCCTCATCACGTCACCCCAGACTCTCCACTATTACACACACCTGTTCTTCATCACGTCACCCCGGACTCTCCACTATTACACACACCTGTTCTTCATCACGTCACCCCGGACTCTCCACTATCACACACACCTGTTCTTCATCACATCACCCCAGAGTCTCTACTATCACACACACCTGTTCCTCATCACGTCACCCCAGACTCTCCACTATCACACACACCTGTTCTTCATCACGTCACCCCGGGCTCTCCACTATTACACACACCTGTTCTTCATCACATCACCCCGGACTCTCCACTATTACACACACCTGTTCTTCATCACATCACCCCAGAGTCTCTATTATTACACACACACCTGTTCCTCATCACATCACCCCAGACTCTCCACTATTACACACACCTGTTCCTCATCACCCCAGACTCTCCACTATTACACACACCAGATCCTCACTACTACATCCTATAACTGCCCTTGTGTAGGAACCCCTTGTTTCACTGTTGATCATGTGCCTGGGCTTTCAGGACAGACAACATTTACATAGGAAATTCAAAAATATCATTTCGATGAGCAGAGTGAAAGGTTGATCAAAGGTTAACGTTCAGTAGTGTCTGGCAGAATGAAAGGTTGATCAAAGGTTAACATTCAGTAGTGTCTGGCAGGTGCATTTGCAGTCGCAGTTGGTTCATTTTTTTTTTTTTGCGAGGAGGCTTATGCATTGGAGGTGGCGGCTCATTATCAGATGAAGACCAGACATCCGTTATGTTGATTTTGGGATCTGTTTCTATCTGACTCCATCTCATCTAAATTTCGCAGCATCTGCAATGCTGTCATGGTGTTAAATCTTCTGTTCTGTTTTCCAATGTGAACTAAACCCTGTGAATTGTCTGACCTGTGTCTGACTTGCTCACCGAGTTCAGATTGTATACAATTTCTAATTAATTCTTCATCATTACACTTATCGTGTTGTGTGGGGCCCCTCAATAATAGATGCCAGATGTTTGCTATACAGTACCTAATATAGCACAAGATAGCAAAGCACCATTCCTCTGGGTTTTGTTCTTGAACAAGAGTATAGAACTAAAATACACCTGTATTATGACTTGCTTTCTCACAATGCTATCTTCCATTCTATTCATAGTCTATGTCCGTCCATGGACAACTCCTTTTAGGAGGTATAGACAGGATGTATAGACAGGATGTGTGGGACCCATCAGTAACAGGCAACACATCCTATCTATGGTCCTTTGTTCCGAGTTAGTCAGCACTTGTGTTGTACATTTTCAAATAGCCATAATCTCACAGTACCAATAAAGAATCTGTTGAGTTGGATTCAGGCTTTGTTTATTCTGGAATGCTGGTGGTGGTGTTTTGTTTTTCGTCAAGGTCATAATGTGGTCCTGAGTAATTGGTTGCATTGGGTTTGTGAGGTGGTTGTAGTTTGGGTGTTGCTGAATGAATTTTGGTTGTAACTGTCGTCCACAGTAACTGTATATTCTTTTTGTCTCTTCGTTCAGCCTCGTCCCCCCCAAAAGTTCTGGGAGAAGCTGGAGGGGCCATGGAAAGGCAGAGATGGACTCACTCTGCGAGACTACCAGCTGGAGGGAGTCAATTGGTTAATTTTCAACTGGTACCACAGGTTAGTAAAAACACTAACTTGTGTTCATTAAGAAGGAATTATTTAACATTATTATGATAATATTATATCAACCTTTGAACCTTGTATAGTAGGGATGTAACTACACATATCCATACCCTACCATTTGGTACAGGACATTCGGTTTGGTGCAAGTTGTGGTCCGAATTAAAATTCTAGTTTTAACCAAACGTGACTTTTTTGTGTGTGGAACTAACATTCTAAACTCAAAGGTTCCCCCGGAGATGGTTTTTGGAGACGTAACTTAGCAACTGAAGTAGCCTAGCATGTGATGCAGCATCGTAAATAAATATGGCGAACACAAACGACAAGCCAGAGCTTGAGGACCCTCCCGTATCTTTCAGGTCTCCCGTTTGGGATAATTAAGGCTTTCCTGTTAAAGCTGACCTAGGTAGTATTCTGTAAACTCAGGTTTTGTACCTTATAAACGTGTTGTGTAAGCTAATGAGGCCATATAAGAGGTCTTTAGCAACACAGACGGTTCAGTGCCAGTGAAATATTTGGAGCTTGTGGCTACTTTCCAGACAATTTCTGGACATGTATCAATTTAATGATATATATATATGTATATGTATATGTGTATATATATATGTATATGTATATGTATGTATATGTATATGTATATATATATATATATGTGTGTATATGTATATATATATATATATGTGTGTGTATATATATAAATATAATAGCATATGTACGCCATAGGGAGGGAAGTTTGCTTACTGTGAGAAACTATAACGGCAACTATAGAGACCAGGATGACAAACTGCCAATTTCTCGCTTGTCTACAGGTGCAAATTTGAGTATAGTGGAAACGTTTTTTTTCCTGTGATTCACATCAAAATGTGACACCAAATAGTCTAGATTCACTACACATAGTGAAACATTTCAAGCCTTTTTTGTTTTTCGGTCTTGATGATTATGACTTACAGCTCATGGAAATCAAAAATCCAGTATATCAGTACTTCGTTGGAGCCCCGAACAAGTATTGAGTGCATAAATTAACATAGTTAAGAAACCTTTGCAAGTGTTTTGAGTTAATTAGCTGATTAGAGTTAATTTCTGTATAATAATTTTTTATTCAAATATTTTGAGATACTGGATTTTTCATTTCCATGAGTTGTAATTCGTAATCATCAAGATTGAAACAAAAACGGCTTGGAATGTTTCAATATGTGTAATTGATCTAGAGTATATGAAGGTGTCCCTTTTGGTTTGAATTATGGGGGAAAATGAACTATTCCACAATATATATATATTTTTAGATGGACCTGTTCTACAGCATACACTATGAAAACTGCAAAGAAGGGAAAGAAGACTTAGACTAGATCTCAATAGCTAGCATCCAAGACCCCTAAGCTAACGTTAATGACATTCAATGACATTGAACTCTGAGAGTGCTTTTTTGGAACAGGTAAATCTATATATTTCTATATATATCGGCCATTGATGCAAAACTGCTTTCTGACCGGTGAGTAATTGCTAAATTGTGTAATATTTTTTTTTTTTACTGAAAATATCCTACCTAGTGCAGCTTCAACTTTTGTACCGAAATTGTACTGAACCATGACTTACAATTTTCTATACGCGAACTGTGACTTTGGGCATACAAAAATAGGCTTTCCTGGCCCACTACAGAACTGATAAACTCACAGGGATGCTATGAAATAGGAAAACGTAGCCTCTATACACATGAATTTGCTAAGCATCTCCAAAAATGTCACACAAACATGTCTCCCAAACCTCCTTACACCCAGCATTCCCCTCCATCTTTCCATATCCCTGTCCCTCCAGGCAGAACTGTATCCTGGCAGACGAGATGGGTCTGGGAAAGACCATCCAGTCCATAGCCCTTCTCTCAGAAATGCACTCTGCAGGGGTACAAGGGCCCTTCCTGGTCATAGGTAGGTGGCTTAAAGTAACAGACCCGTAATCGACAGCTCACCGGTTCAAGTCCAGGGCCGGGCAGTCGGCCAAAGTAGAGACTGACACAGACTATCGGAGGGTTGCTTGGTTTAAATAAAAAATGTTATTTCAGTGTTGCATTTTTATTTTTTTGGCCATTTACAGGGTTTTCCAGAAATCCTGTGTTTTTAAAAAAAATATTTCCTTCAGACCTTTTTGTACGCTGTGGCAGAGTGAAGGACAACCCCAGGTTATGGACCATGGAAATGTTTTAATTGGAATTTCTGGAAAACCCAGGAATTTGGGGAAATTGTTTTGAACCTTACTTACTTGATGAACTGGAAAATGATATTGTGTTCTATTCTAGTGCCAAATGTTTTTTTGTGTGGTTCCAGTCCCTCTATCCACCTTGGGGAACTGGGTCAGAGAGTTCTCCACTTGGACTCACTTGTACACTGTGGTTTACCATGGCTCGAAGGCCAGCCGACAAGTCATCGAAGAGTATGAAATCTTCCTCAGAAACAACGTAAGAAACAAAAAACTTTTTTGTTGTTGCTGCATTTAGGTCTTAGGACAGGCTGTCTGAATGTATTTTAGAGCTGTATAAGGCTCATCGTAAGCGGATTAACAAATCCAAAACGTGACTCTTTTGTAGATTGCTTATCGTCATTATGACCTCTAACCCGCAGGGCCAGATCATCCCAGGGATGTGTAAGTTTGACGTCCTCCTGACGACCTATGAGATGGTGTTGTTAATGCCCCCCGCCTTCAGACACATAAAGTGGCGCTGTACCATCGTTGACGAAGCCCACCGGCTCAAGGGGAAGGGCTGCAAACTGGGCACTAACCTCAGTAATCTCACACAGGTTGGTGAAACACACACAGCCCTGCCATCACCCTCCACATGGTGAATGTATGTTTCCTTTTCCTCCGTTAAGCGCAGGTTTAAATTCAGTCTGTTTCCGGTCTCTCTTTCTCTCGCTCAGGAATTCAAGGTCTTGTTGACAGGGACACCCCTGCAAAACAGTCTGGAAGAACTCTTCAGTCTACTGAACTTCCTGGAGCCAGAGCAGTTCGACTCCGAGGAGAGCTTCATACAGCAATATGGCAATATAGAGACAAAGGAACAGGTACAGTTTCGGATTAATGCATGGAAAGATGAAGTTGGATTCTGGCTCACCGAGTTGCACATGGCTCTGAGTCACTGTCTCGCGAGTACCACTTCGTCGCTCCGGCCATATTATGAATTGGTGTCATTGGTGTCCTAGAGCAGAGTGGAAGCAGAAGTCTGCAGACCCAGGATTAGTTACCCACACATATATTCTGATAACTCATTTGTAACCTTGGATTTCTTTCTTTCTCAGGTGCAAAAGTTGCAGTTGCTCTTGAAGCCCTTGATGTTAAGGAGACTGAAGGAGGATGTGGAGAAGGACCTCAAGCCCAAAGAGGAGACCATCATAGAGGTATGTGTAGATGGGTGTCACGTCCTGCAATGAAACAGATTGAAATGAGGAGACACTACTTAGATTCTCTCAATAAGAAAAGCTCATTTGTTTGCTGTTGCAAACTTATAAAAGAAAACAATCATTGCATTTCCAAATGAAAAGGATGTTGGCTTTCTCTTTTCAGGTGGAGCTGACGGATCTCCAAAAGAAGTACTACCGTGCTATCCTGGAGAGAAACTGGGGCTTCCTCAAACAGAACAAATCCGGACAACTACCCAACCTGATCAATATCTTAATGGAGCTACGCAAGTGCTGCAACCACCCCTTTCTTGTCCAAGGTACCCAGCAGCATAACACAAGGCAACGCCAGAACCTATAGGTCAGGGATCATCAACTCTTACCCTACGAGGGCCGGAGCCTACTGGTTTTCTGCTCTACCTCATCGTTAATTGGACCCACCTGGTGTCTCAAGTCTGAATAAGTCCCTGATCAGAGGGATGCAATGAAAACATGGAGTGGAACTTTGATGGCCAGAGTAGATTAACCCTAGTATTGGTCACTGCCATAGCCCTGTAGGTCAATGCCATAGCCCTGTAGGTCAGTGCCATAGCCCTGTAGGTCAATGCCATAGCCCTGTAGGTCAATGCCATAGCCCTGTAGGTCAATGCCTTAGCCCTGTAGGTCAATGCCTTAGCCCTGTAGGTCAATGCCTTAGCCCTGTCGGTCAATGCCTTAGCCCTGTAGGTCAATGCCATAGCCCTGTAGGTCAATGCCATAGCCCTGTAGGTCAATGCCATAGCCCTGTAGGTCAATGCCCTAGCCCTGTAGGTCAATGCCATAGCCCTGTAGGTCAGCCCTGCATCCCCAGGATACATACTCAGACCAGATGGGTGAGAAACTGCTGTTTTTCTTTAACCTAAACTCCGATCCTGTTCTTTACCATGGCCAACAGGCGCTGAAGAAGTGATAGTCTCCCAGCTGAGGACCACCTTAGACCCTCTTTCTCCAGACTTCTCCCTCCAGTGTCTGGTTCAGTCGGCTGGTAAATTGGTCCTTCTGGACAAGCTGCTGCCCAAGCTGAAGCATGGTGGGCACAAGGTGCTCATCTTCTCACAGATGGTCCGAATGCTAGACATCCTGGAGGACTATGTCTCACACAAAGGGTAAGCTACACCACTTATTTTATTGTTTAGTTTTGGGGCATGAGGTTCTGTCTCTTAACGCCCACGGACCAACTGGTCATCCCTGTCTTTGTCCACTGGGTTGGGCAGTTGGTCTGGATTCTGCCTCAAGACTTATTTGCTCGCTCGTTGTCTGAACATGCAAAAGCATCGATGTTGCCCAAAAAGCTCAAGGTGTCTTATAATATCCACTCGCCTAGATTCCTAATCCACTAGTGAGTTTTTCCCTAGTCACTGTGCAACAATTTCTTTTGGTTTTTAGGCTGGGGATCTGTGTAAGCGCTTTGATAGCTGTGGATTTAAAAAGGCCTTTAGTAAATACATTTGATACCTCCCAGTTTAATAACAATGTAGATAGGACACACAACTTTTTATTTTTATATTTCATTGCATTTTACAATGCAAGTATGCTAAGAACAAATTCTTATTTACAGCAATGGCTTTGGAACGATTGGTGTTAGCTGTTTGAGACAGAGTTACTCCCCTGTCGGCTAACTTAACTGGGAATTGACATGAAGCAATCCATACACTATTATTACCATACTAAGGTGCATATTGGATATGTAGTGCATTCCTCCTTCTATATGTATTGTTATTGGATGCTATGATTTTATTGCTTTTTCACCAACGGTATTCTGTTGTCCTGAGAAGGAACCATAGTTTTGATCAATCGTTGAAATAAGAGCCTAAAATATATTGAAAATCGAAACATTTTGTGCATGTATAGCTGATAAAATGTGAGCCCATCTCATGCATGTATGAGGCTGGCAGATACTTAGTGATAAGACCATCTAACCACTAATCAGAAGGTTGCTGGATCAAATCCTAAAGTCAGCAAATATGTCATTCTATCCCTGAGCAAGACCGCTATCCCAAAAATGTTCTCATGACACCCAATGAAGTCACAATACAGTTGTACCTTGACAACTGTTCAATTGGCAATTAAATTAATCTAATACTTTTTAAATCTCTGTCCATGCACCAAGACCACAGACGCCGAGCTGTAATACAACAGCCCTGTTTTGTTTGTCCCTCACAGGTACATATATGAGCGTATTGATGGACAAGTCGCCGGAGACCGTCGCCAGGAGGCCATTGACCGGTTCAGTAAGCCTGACTCACAGCACTTCCTGTTTCTCATCTGCACGAGAGCAGGAGGACAGGGGATCAACCTGACTGCTGCGGACACCTGCATCATCTACGACTCGGACTGGAACCCCCAGAACGACCTGCAGGTAAATGGGGCTTTGACCAATGACCTCTGACTACCAATCAGGTTGGAGGTAATTCCTAGCTAATTCCTAACCACAAAGTCCTCACTTGGATTTAAACTCTGCCTGTTTTTTCTTTTTCAAATCCAACCTTAACCCTAATCTCAAACATGCTGCTATCTTTATACCTTAATATCCTCAATGTAAATGGGGAATATTGGCCAATATCATGGCCATAAAGTCTTAAATTCTTATTGGATGACCTGCTGACCGTCCCCTCTGTCCTCACTCTCAGGCCCAGGCTCGGTGCCACCGCATCGGTCAGACGAAGGCTGTTATGTCCTACCGGCTGGTGACCAAGAACTCCTGTGAACAGTTGATGTTGGACAAGGCCGGTGTGAAGCTGGGCCTGGATCAGGCTGTCCTACAGAGCATGAGTGGAAGCCTGAAAAAACGTGCCAGCGGGGTGAGAATTGTTTCTGTTTTTTTACCCCGTTTGGTGTGTGGTTTGAGGACCGGGTCTGTCAGCGGTCCTCAAACCTCTCGACGGGACACCCGGCGGTTTCACACGTTAGATGTTTTCCAGAGCAAAGCGCAGCTCCATCTGCTTGTCGACTAATAACCAAGGCTTTGACTACTTGATAGACCCGGGCCAGCTGTGGAATACATCCAGTGTACATCCTGTTTCGCTAGTCACCCGTGTTAACACTGTTACCCAGAGCTACAGCTGCGGCGCAAATGAACGCCTTCTCGAAACCCGTTTCTCCCCCTCAGATCCAGAACTTCACCAAGGCAGAGGTGGAGACCTTGTTGAAAAAAGGAGCGTATGCGGCCGTGATGGAGGACACCGGGGACGAGAAGCGATTCTGCGAGGAGGACATCGACCAGATACTCCAGAGCAGAGCTACCACCAGAACTATAGGCAGCCAGGGCCAGAAAGGGTCCACCTTCTCTAAGGTGTGTGCGCATGCATTTGTGCAAGTGACTTCCACCTTACTCTGTTGTGAACAACCGTGCTGTTTAACAGCTAGGATTGGGAACTTTTTGAACACGTGGGTGTTTTTGTAATGGGCTGAAGTGTATTTACAGAGCGATATACAACGCCTTACAAAATGTTTGCTAATGATAAAGCAACCAAATATCAGAAGGAGTTTTACTGCCAGTTAAGTTTCACAACATACAAGGAATTTGTTCTGGCAGTTGGTGAATTACTTTATACAAAAATCAGAACATGGACTCAATGAACAACTCTAAAATCTATACTATAGCTCTTTTTATATTGGGAATATTTGAAAAACGGATCAAAAGTCAGTGGTGAATTACCACCAGTAATACATTATACAAAATTCCATTAGTAAGCTACTGTTTATCAAAAGGAGCCACGCATTCCAAAAATCCATTTTAATTTAGATTCTTCAGGCCTTTGAATAAATAAACAAACGAGATTTCCAAAATCGATCAAAAATGTAACTTTGGGTCCTGAGGCGAAAAAAAAAATTCCTGTTCTGCACAAATTATTGACCATGTGATATTTATTTCTGACCAGCAGATGTCACCACTGTGCACTGTATTTCAAGGTTTTCAGGAATGTATTTCTTAACACAAACAAAAAGGGTTTTAGGCCGAGTTGCCCATCACTACACCTGACATCTCATTTAGTGACAGGTGTATTTTGACCTAGTAATAGAATTTCCATTTTGGTGAAATACAAACCCTAGCATCGATTAACAAATCTTTTATAATTAAGAATACATGCATAAAAATTCCCAGATGTATTTGGTTTTCTTTCACAATACATTTCATTGTGGAGATTGTTACATATGTGATCCGTGTATGGCAAAACATTTTCACACAGTGTTTTATTGCCAGTCCCCACTAGGAAATGTTTATTTCTGCCATGACACCTGTGTAACTGAGTGTTAGTCAACAGCAGTTGGTGACAACATTGTATTTTTGTCCCTCTCTAACCATCAAAATGTTGTCTGTGTCTGTCTCTCTCTTCCCTTATAGGCTAGTTTTGTGGCATCACAGAGTCAATCCAACATCGAAATTGATGATCCCAAGTTCTGGGAAAAATGGGCTCAGAAGGCCAAAGTAGACGTGGAAACTTTGACTTGTAATAAGACGGTAAATATAATTTAAAATAGATACACTTGGAAATACTTGTACATTTCGGCCCTCTTCTATTTGCACTTCTGGTTAGATGCTAACCACATTTCATTGTACTGTATATGTACTGTTCAATGACAAAGTTGAATTTAGTCTGACATGGAATATATTCTGTATGTGGAGTACATGGCTCTTGTCTTTTGGATATGCAAACCTTCCTTTTCTGTCCCCTAACTAGTATCTCTCTGCATCTGTCCTCCTCTTTCCCCCGTCTGTCTTACCCACCGCCTCTCCTCATCTCTTCTGCCTTTCAGTCCAGTCTGGTAATAAACCAGCCCAGAAAGAGGACTCGAGTGAAGATCTTCGGAGGATGTATGGACATCAGTGACCAAGACCAGGACGGAGACCCTGACTACATTAATCCAGATGTTCCCCGCCAGTCCCCCAGACAGTTTAAGGGCAGGGTTTCACCAAACGGCACTCTGACCACCAGGTTTCAAGTTCCATTTGCAGGCCTGGAATATGATCACTACGTCCAGGTGGAGAAGATGCTCCTCCGGTTTGGGTGAGTCTGTTAAAGCCATTTTATAACTTACCTACACACGCGAAACAATTAGCCACGCAGAATGGCTGTTCTGTTTGCTTGCAAAATCCTAGTAAATCATACACCGCAGCGCTTTGCATCTCAACGCAACGACCCAGGAAGAGTGAATTGCACTCTTGTGTGTTCTATGATGCTAAATGTGGGGATGGAATCACGGAATCCAGACATTAATCAGGAAGTGAAATGATCTAATCCCACCAGACCTGAACATTGTTTTATTTAAAATTAATCCAATGTGTCCATTTTTGTAAAACATGGACAGGGTCCAGTAGTAATTGTATTAACTGGAACATTCTGAGTAAGCAGCAAGTCTGTCACTTTCTGTGCTCCCCCGCAATGCATTTGTGTAGCTGTTAGCGATTATGTTAATGAAACCCAACTTCTGGTAGGTAAAAAACCTTCTTGATTGAAATGTTAACTAAGTAGCCAATGCTTACCTGGTAGAATGGTATGGTGTCCCTTCATTTATTGTCTCACAGCTTTATTGAAGAAGGTCATAAATCACTGAATAGACTTGGATATATTACCCACAACAGACAGAGACCTGAACACTAATTAATGAGCAGGCAAGCAATAGGTAATGTCTATGGTAATTTATATCTTCTGTTGTTTTCAGAAATGTACCTCTTCTTCTCATCTTTCACCAAGCCTTTATTACCTGTCCAGTTAGGCTAATGTTCCATTATAACTGCACCGTGATTTTAATAACACATTGTCTATGTAAAAACACTCATATCTCTTAAAGAAAAACAATCTGTATATTATAGAGAGTCTTCTATGGATGGACCAGAGAGAGGGGTAAAGGCAGATATGTGGGTGTGAATGTGTCCTGGAGGGAGGGTGTTACATCATTGGACCCCTCCAGGCTAACGGGGATCGTTTCTAAACCTTGAAGGGAAATTTGAACACTGCTCTATGTATGTTTTTTTTTAATATGATTTCAGCATTATCAAATTTGCCATCTGAATTGTGTCCAAAACACGTCTGTGGTGCAGGTGATGTCTGGAACACCTGCAGTCACTCACTGTTTTAGGGAGATGAGGGGAATCGCCTCAAATCGGGTTTAACCCAGGTTTAGTTTAAAGGTTCACACTCCTAGTCTGACTGTAGTCGTGTTGAATGAATAGGAAATGCTACTGGTTGATTCTGCGGGTTGTAAACGTGCAGTACTTCTCCCATACAGTTGGGGGCGATGGAGGGAGATACTGAGACAGCTGTGGGATGTGGGGATCTGTAACATGCCACTGATGGATTTGGAAGAGATGTGCAGGGCCATTGTGTCTGTGTGTGCGCTGACCTACCAAGGCAAAGCCACCATCAAGGATGCCCTCTGGAAACTCATCGAGCCGTTTAGGGACCCGGAAGCGTACTTCAAACATAAAGGTATGACTGGATAGGAATTCTACTTAACATACATCTTTGTGTCTTAGATGTGTCGGATCTCTCATCTGTTGCGTGTTTCTTTGTCCTGCTCTCTTTCTCTTCGGCTCAACACAGGTCTGACCTGTAAGCCGTGTAAGTTTGACGAGGAATTTGATACCAGCAACATAGCATGGCTGGCATACTACAACCCAGAACCTTACCTGGACCAGAAGTTTTGCTATCAGCTCAAAGAGCAACGCTCCAAAATGTATGTGGGTCTCTGTTTTAGCTTCATTCGTACATTCATTCAGCAGCATTTCAGCGTGGCTGTACATGCACACAACTACCACAACTACGACAACAACAAAACCCTTTCTTACCCCTTTCTGCCTAACACTGTCTGCCTAACACTCTGTGTCTCAAGAATGGTGCAACGACTACGTATTCTGATGGTGTTGAAACAGGACGTGATTGGAGACCAGGCCCAGAAAGTCATGGCTGGGGCCAAAGCCAAGTAAGAAATCCCCCACGCCAAACCAACACGCGTACAAACTGTTACACACACCTGTACAACCGCACACACTGTTGTTGGTTTCCCACGCGCCTTTGTTCCAGAGAGTTGTATGGGCCCCGGTTGAATGGAGCGCCATGTCCAGGGCATACATTCTCATTCAGGACCCGGTCTCTGTCTCTAACAGTTCACCCCTCCTGTTACAGGCAAGTGTCTATCCATGTGCCGTGTGTAGTCACCAGCGCAGGACAGGCAGGTTCACTCCCGGGCTGGTGGGATGAGGAGGCCGATAAATCTCTGCTTATTGGGGCCTTCAAACATGGTATAGCAAGCACACACACACACACACACACACACACACTCTCACACTCACACACACACTCTCACTCACACACACACACACACACTCTCACACTCACACACACTCTCACACTCACACACACTCTCACACTCACACACACTCTCACACACACACACACTCTCACACACACTCTCACACACACTCTCACACACACACACACACACACACAGTCACACACACACACAGTCACACACAAACACACACACACACAGTTGTTTATTACTTTCCTTGTGAGTACTATAAAATAAAAAACCAGTGTTCCCTAATCCTAACCTTATCTAATCTTAACCTCAATAACCTAATATGTGTGCCTAAAGTTGACCTAGCTCTAATGCCTAACACAAACCCTAACCTACCTAGAAGTACCTTACACACCTTCAAATAACCTACATTCTAATACTAACCCTAACCTACCTAGAAGTACCTTACACACCTTCAAATAACCTACATTCTAATACTAACCCTAATAGTCGGTTTGGCCCTAAACATAACCCCTAAGACTTCTGTCGCTGTTTTGATCTTGTTAATCAACACACACACACACGTGCACTCTCTCAAGCGCACACTGAGTGAGGCAGCAATGATGAGGAAGGTTTTAACACTTGAAACGCTGTCTGTCTCTGTCTGTCTCAGGGTATGATGAGTTCATGTTGATGAGAGCAGACCCCAGTCTGTGTTTTCTGGAGAAGGTGGGCCCTCCCACTAGGTGAATTCATCTTTAAATACCTTTCTGCTTTGAAACCTGTTTTCCAATCCCTGACCTTTAAAATGCAATAAACAATATCACCAGCAAATAACCTTTTCTCCGTATCATAATTTTGACCTTATTTGTATTGTTGTTTCAGAATGTGCTGTAATGCCACAACACTTGATTGCTAAGGATGTTTTTTTCACTTTTTTGTGTTGTAGGGGAGAAAAGAGTTCACCTTTGAAACATGTTGTCAACCGTAATGGAAAAGTCACACCTGTGAGGAAAAGGTAACTATTAAAGTAATGCATGTCATTTTGCCCCCACGTACTCTGAAGAAGAGGAGGATGCATGTCATTTTGCCCCCACGTACTCTGAAGAAGAGGAGGATGCATGTCATTTTGCCCCCACGTACTCTGAAGAAGAGGAGGATGCATGTCATTTTGCCCCCACGTACTCTGAAGAACAGGAGGATGCATGTCATTTTGCCCCCACGTACTCTGAAGAACAGGAGGATGCATGTCATTTTGCCCCCACGTACTCTGAAGAAGAGGAGGATGCATGTCATTTTGCCCCCACGTACTCTGAAGAAGAGGAGGATGCATGTCATTTTGCCCCCACGTACTCTGAAGAAGAGGAGGATGCATGTCATTTTGCCCCACGTACTCTGAAGAAGAGGAGGATGCATGTCATTTTGCCCCCACGTACTCTGAGGAAGCTGGGGAGAGAAGCAAAGAAGAATCAAAGGATCCCAGTTTCAGAACTGCACAGTTTAGTGGAATCATTGGGTTATCTAGTGTTAAGATCAACCGTTTGACACCATATCATTTGCATGAAACAAGCCCTTACTGATCCCAACCAACAGTTTGCAGCCCCTGAGCTTAAACAAGCATTATTGGAACTCCGGTTGGAATTGTGTGTTTTGGTCAGATGAGACAAATTGTTTGCGATCCTGAAATGTGCAGTTTGGAGGAGCAGTCCAAGATCCTTTGAGGTGTGAGCCAAACTTGACAGAGATTACAGGAAGAGGCTCACTGCTGTCATCAACTCCAGTGGAGGCTTCATGAAATATTGATTGTAGGGGTGCCATCACTTTTGAAACCTATGCTTTGAAATCACTTTTACTAATTTACATGAAAGGTGCCCATACTTCTTGAGGTGATTGTAAAGAAACTGTTAATTAATATCTGTAATTTAATTGGTTTAAACAGGGTTCTTCTTAAAATGCCTTTTTTTTTTTTTATCTTTACCATTGATTATGGAGGGCATAGTAGGTGTTTGTACAATAAGGACATTGCAATGTTTCATGCTGCTTTCAGATACTTCGATCAGGACAAACTACCAAGTGTATATTAGCATTTCCTGAAATAGTGAATGACATGACATTACATAAAGAAGTATGCTCCATGTATTGATGGAGATTAGTTACTTCCCTTTGCCATGACACTCTCACACACCATTATTTCACTCTCACACCATTATTTCACTCTCTCACACCACTTACTTCTGTTTTCTTTTTTCTTTCATCCAGGATTCTCCCGGACTGGATGCTGGTGGGATCCGAAGGGTTGACAAGGGTTGAGGAGGTTGAGGAGGAATGTGATTGGCCGACATTCAATGACCTGTGTCAGCGGCTACACCAGTTGATCATAAGCAGGCGAAGGATGCCCCGGTGTACCCCAACTAAGAACACGGAGCCCATCAAGACCAGTACCCTGACTACAATACCCGCTGAGTTGTCAACCATCAGAATGACTCCAAGCAAGACAGTGATGGCAAGCATGTTAAGGATCCCAGACAAGAGCCAAACACCGACCCGGAGCCAAACCCGGGGCCTAACCCCGACCCGGAGCCAGACCCCGACCCGGAGCCAGACCCCGACCCGGAGCCAGACCCCGACCCGGAGCCAGACCCCCACCCGGAGCCAGACCCCCACCCGGAGCCAGACCCCCACCCGGAGCCAGACCCCCACCCGGAGCCTAACCCCGACCCGGAGCCAGACCCCGACCCGGAGCCAGACCCGGAGCCAAACCACTGCCAAGAGGCAAATACCTTCCAACAAAATACAAAAACTCAAGACAAAGAGCCTACCGGTCATTGAGATCCAAACCAAAAGCATACTTAAAACACCTATCCAGAACCAAACTACACCAATCAAGAGTGTGAATTTTTCTACTAAGCATATGGACAACATGCCTATGGAGAGTAGCAAACCAGAAGAGTTTGAAAAACAATGTGAAAGTGAAGACGAAACGTCTACTGAAAGAAACAAGCCTTTGGAGTGAACCTGCCCAGGCGCTTTGCGAGAGAGAGGCCCCTCTGCCTTGTGAGGGAGAGGCCCCGCAAATTGAGAGAGGACCCTCTGCCTTGTGAGGGAGAGGCCCCGCAAATTGAGAGAGGCCCCTCTGCCTTGTGAGGGAGAGGCCCCGCAAATTGAGAGAGGACCCTCTGCCTTGTGAGGGAGAGGCCCCGCAAATTGAGAGAGGACCCTCTGCCTTGTGAGGGAGAGGCCCCGCAAATTGAGAGAGGCCCCTCTGCCTTGTGAGGGAGAGGCCCCGCAAATTGAGAGAGGACCCTCTGCCTTGTGAGGGAGAGGCCCGCAAATTGAGAGAGGCCCCTCTGCCTTGTGAGGGAGAGGCCCCGCAAATTGAGAGAGGACCCTCTGCCTTGTGAGGGAGAGGACCCGCAGACTGTAAATGGAGAGATTTTATTTCCCTAATGTAAATGACTACCTCCCATACAGAGCAAAATGCCTAATGACACCAATTGAGATTTATCTATTGAGAGAGAAAGGCCTGCAGAGACTAACATGCATGCAGAAACAAAAACACCTATTGAGTGATGAAAGGCCTACTCAGGAAGGTCTAGAGACCACACTGAACCTTCATAACTCATGGTGTTTTAATTTGCAGAAAAAAAATTATTTCCTCTTTGAAACACTGTTATATTTCTTTACAAACTTGAAAAAACTGTATTTGATACTTTTATACCAAAATGATGTATGTTGTTAGGTCACATCCATACCTCTGGAAAATACTCTACTATAATTGGTTTCCGTTTATATTTGCCTAATAAACATCCAGTATTGCACTCTAAACTTCAAGTCACTGCTAAAACACAGTTTCCAGTACTTCGACTGTAAAAAGAGAAAACTGTTTCTTTATTTTGGATGTATATCTGTAAGCAACTGTGTGAACTGTCCCTTTGGTTCTACCTCTCACAACAACATAAAGAGTTCGTTAAAGTCTATATAGTTGATTATACTGTTTGATTATACTCTTTCTGAAAACAATTTTATAATAAGATTAGACACAGAATATATCATCTCCAAAGGCTACCTCTTTAGTTTCAAGGTTTATTGTCAAATGCACCGAACAACACAGCGTCATCCTGCACAATGGAATTCTTCTGACATGGCACCCAACAACTACGTAGTGAGAGCTAAGAAGAATATATATAAGCAAACTATAGCCAGACTAAAAGAATAATAATAAAATAAAGCAAAATACATAACACTGTACACTAGCAGCAGTTGAAAGAAAAGAGTACTGTAAACTAGCAGCAATCTGGGTAGAATTACTGAACATTATAGATTTGGCAGTAATATACACAACAGTGTAAACTAGCATACATTTGTAAAGTTATTGAATATTATAGCTACATATGAGTGTAATAAGCTTATGAATGGAGAAAAATGTACACACAGCAAAACTATATTATACATAGCACTACATAGCAGTTTTAAAAGAGTACTGTAAAACTAGCAGCAATATTGGTGGTGGTATTGAGATTGTAGATATGGCAAGTATGGCAGTAAAATACATAAAAATGTAAACTAGCATATATTTTTGAAAGAGTAGGATGGGGAGTATGTAGAGTAAGGTAGAAGTATTGAGTATTATAGATACATGTGTGTAATATGCTTATGAATGGTACATGCAAAGGAATATTTAGAGCTAGCTATGTGCCATAACTTGAATTGCCCTCACTGTATTCCTACGTCCACAGTACTGTATTGCAATTATGTTTCAAGGGACACACTGTCCTGCATTTGGAGGGTTTACCTGTGTGGTACAAAAAAGCTGTACATCTGTCCTAAAGAACATCTATCGACCATATAATGGGATCTGTTTCATCAGAAAACTGTCTGAACGCTTAGAAATAAGGGTTCTAAAAGGGTTCTTTGTTGGATGCAAAGGTTCTAGAGGGGTAAGCCTAGCAAGAACACTATGGTTCTAGGTTGATTTATTTGTATTACTTCGAAGAATGACTCCATTCTATACCATGTTCAGATTTTCTGAGCTACCAGCTGCTGTTGAACAAAACAAGGTGCTGTTGAATGATGTGTTTCCATCTCGTTATATTGTGTCCGATTGCAATAACTTCTATAGACAACTGAAACATTTTATTTTTTACTTTAAGTAGAGGTGGAGAAGCTTTTTTTAAATTAAATTAAAAAGATTTAATTCTATGTATTTTGATGCTTGCCTTATTTAGGTGTAGGCTAGCCTCTTAGACCTGACAGGCCTGGCATCACGGAATCTGGAGGTACGATCTTGAAGATCTGTCCTTGGGCACAGACTGAATTGCAAGTGCATCTATAGGGAGAGGTGGTGTAGGGTTTTCCTGGTTGAAGAAACTTAATAAGCTTAGTTGTCAAGTTCTAACAGAACATCAGGTGTTTCAAAGTTAATTACTCTAGATAAGAATGTTGTTTGCTTACCTTACCTGAACTTAGCCGTTGAAATAACAGGAACGAAAATTATTTTGGATTTGTTAATGGGTGGGCCACCTGTTAGTGATTTAAATTTAATAAGCTTTATTGGGGTAGGGTTACCACATACTGCCAAAGAAAACTGCTAAATAATGCAGATGAACAGTGATTAACGTTTACAAAGAGTGAGGACAGTAATTAAATGATAGTTGCCATTGGGAATACCACTGGCTGCTAAGAGGCTGACAGGGAGCTCAATACTTATATTTTATTGAACACATAAAAACAGACTGAATATGCTACTGATTTTGTTTTATCTTCTTAATGAAAACAACACTGACTGTAAGAAAATGCATTAATAAAGAAAGTAGGGACAATACAAATGGAAAAATATTGAAATTCAAGTGTGTTTTTACCTACTATATCTATTAACCTGTCAATTTTGGCAGCATTTAAGTCATTTTTGTTTTTATCAGTACTAAAACTCTGGGCAATTGGTGGAAATAAGAGGTAGCCTAAATATTATTTTATAAGAAAAAGGCATACTTTGACTAAATTGGTAGTCTTTTAGTCAATTTTAGTGGTGTTTCATTAGTATTTAGGCTACGTCTTACTTCCCATCATGGGTTGTCCAACATTAGGAGTGTTGTCCAGAGTTTTAGCATATTTATAAAACAATTAACACTTTCATAGTATTAACCAAAAAATCTTAAATGAGACTTGCTTACCAAAAGGGGTCCTATATCCATACAGGCATACTTTCGCTCACAGTCCAATTTAATCTTTAACCAGAGAAGCTACCAAACAGGTTGATCAAGTTTAGTATAGTCGAGATACTGGATTATGTATGTACCATGCTTTTCTGCATGCTATCAGTATTTTTAGCTTCACAAGATTCAGTGTCCACTGATAGTTTGTATGACCATTCGACTTCTAATTCTTTCTCTGGATTAAGAGATACAACAACATTAGGTAGATTTGTAGGCCAGAAAAGGGCAGTAATAAAAACGTATAAATACTTAATTTCTATATACATCAGATCAAGATTGAGATTGAGGCTGGGCTGGTTTTTGACTTGTACCCCCTGACAAAATTACAAATAAATCTATAATCTACTGAATCGACTAGCGCACTGGTACCACACTCTTTCGGACCCAGAATACAAGAATCCTCCCAGGCATAGTTATGAGTCTATGAGAGTCATTTAAGATGGGAATGAATTTCTCATTTGGGGTGTGTATGTGTGTGCAAACGTACATATTTCCTGTGGCAGCAGGATTGATGTACCAGTAGTTATTGGGAATGGGACCAAAAAAACTATTAAATCAAGCTGATTAATAGATGATCACATTTTCCTTGACAGAAAGTAATGTTGGATCAATTCATATTGAAGTCAGTTTATGTTTTTGGATGTAACTTTACTTTATCTCTTAGTACGACCTAGATGCAGATCTCGTAACATTGTAGGTCAAACGTATCATTGCTGTTTAATAAAAACCTCAACTCCATTTTCATTTTCTGCCCATTAGATTGGTAGCCAATACCCACTCAATGTAATTCAACTTTTATGACTCTAGTATTAAGAACATTTCTCAGAAAAATGGTTCTGCAGTATGTTAACTGGGAAATATGGTCATTTTTACTTTCCTTAAAAAGTCTGTTTTACAAATACTATTTTATTTTATCAGACTGTGACTGAAATACAAAAATACAAAAACCCTATGTCACCACGTAATGGCAAACATGCCAGCAGCACTGACAAAATGTAATGTTTCAAACAGGTCTATGTCATTCCATCTCACACACACACACGCACTCACAGTCATCATGTCTTTGCTCAGAACTAATGTATGTGGCACTGCTGGCCCCCCTTGTTTCAATTGGTGTAATTGCCTGTGGCTAAGGATGGCTGAAGGTGTTGAAAGGATACAGGACCCAGACCAAATGTTTTACATAGTTTCTCCACTGTTCACAGGGTTCTGTGAATAGTCCATCACTGTAGTAGTGACAGGTTACAGGCCCCACAATATGACTCATACCCTCAAATCCATGGGATTAATTAACACTTGGGTGTTTTCTCCAATTCTCTCCCTCTCTGTCTCTCCATTTCCCTCTCTCTCTCACACACACATGCCAATCTTGCATCTGTCACCCATGTGGGTGTATTGTAAATAAAAAGAATCTCATTATCGTAATGTTTTCAATCTTTTTGGTTTTCTAGTTTTTATTAAACAGTCACACTTGATTACAGTGATACCCTATAAAACTCATAGGCCACAATAAAGCAGGTTGCCATGATAAATGGACCTATTCCAATTAGCTTGACACCACACAAATCCACAGAACATGCGATTTCCAATGCTATGATGAATGGTCCATTGCAACAAACCTGGAGAACAGGAACATCTTTGTGAATATGCTGTTCGTTAAGGACATCAGTCCGAATTCCAAACAATTCTTACTTTCACACTCATCGCCAAGCTCAGAGCACTGGTTCTGGACACCACCCTGTGCAGTTCCTGGACTTTCTGATAGGCAGAACTCAGGCTGTGTGGATTGGCTCCTCCTCACTGACAATGGGGAGTAGCAAAGCACTGTTCATCCACAAGTGCTTTGCTCTGCGCTCATTTAAGAATTAGTCCACAGGGAGGAGGTAAGGAAACTGGCAATGCGATGCCATGACAACAACCTCTCCGAACGTCAGCAAAACAAGACACAGCTGTTGACTTTAGGAAGCAGAGCGAGGAACAGGACTGCAATCCACATCGCAGGTGCTACAGTAGAGACACAGTATTTTTAAGTTCCTCTGCCTTCTCATATCTGAGGACATCTCATGGACCATTAGTGCCAACATTGTTGTCAAGAGGGGGGAACAGCCAGTCTGCTCCAGCATGTCATCACAGGCCATATTCAAATACTACTGAGTTCACAATATGACTCAGGTTATATTTTTTTGCTTTAACTTTTGCAACATTTTAAAAAGGGTGCCAATACTTCTCAAGTTGACTATATATGTATATATTAACTACCAGACCCTTACTATTCAATGTTGAAATGTACAAATATTGACACAATTTATTGCTCATAAGAAAGGTATTTTCAGATATTATCCATCACCATCAGATTGGTTTTCTAAAAGGAAGACACACCAGAGACATTACACGAATACAGGAAATTACAGAGCGTGATGAAAAAACTGGCAAACCTGTGATAACAGCAGATTTTGAGCCTCTGACGGTGATCATCTCAAATCAGTTTATAAGTGCCTCAACTTTCTAATTTTTATTAATCTCATAAAATTGATTAAAGTAATCAATCAATCAAATGTATTTATAAAGCCCTTTTTACAACAGCATTTGTCACCAAGTGCTTTTACAGAAACACCCGTCCTTAAACCCCAAGGAGCAAACAATAGTAGTGTTGAATTTCAGTGACTAGGATATTAAGAGTCCAATTGGAATAATTTATAAATGCATCTGGGCTAAATCCAGAGTCTATTTAAATTTAGACTAGGTCAGAAGTATGACCAGATGGACAAGGACAGGAACAGCAACAGGCCCCTCAAACCAGGTACTCCGCAGGTGTGGACCAGGACCTCATGTCCTCCTAAAAGTTACAAAATTCAGAAAATGCATTCCTCATATCAACTAAGATTTATAGAGGAGAAGGAGAACTTAGTGGGGAAGGAGAACTGACCCAATCCCCCAGCACAATAGTATAGCAGCGTAAGACCTTGGGACTGAGACAGGGGGGGTCCGGCGACACTGTGGCCCTACCCAGGGGAGGCCCAACAGGCAGGAAATCAATCCACCCACATTGCTAGGCATCAACCAAAGGGACACCCACCAACCGGAACCACCCTGAATGAGGGCCGAGTATTGCCAGCAGAGTACAGCCCAATTGCACAATTGCGCAACAGAGAGACAACAAGCCAGTGACTCCGCCCCCGAGAGGCATTGGAGGGAGGGCATCCCGGTGGCAACAAGAGCCCACCTGGCAAGACAGCAAGGGTGGACAGTATCAAGCCTACTGCTCACCTTCACGCCCCCGGGCCAGGCTACACCTAATTATAAACCGTGCTGTCGAGATGAGTTTTTAGTAGACACTTGAAAGTTTGTTCTGAGTTTGCATTTCTAACCTTAATTGGCAGATCATTCCACAGCAGCCTCCGGCTGTTTGTTTAGATATTCTAGGTAGAATTAAAAGGCCTGCATCTTGCGATCGTAGGTATGTATGGCTGGATCATTTCAGCAAGGTAAGTAGGAGCAAGTCCATGTATTGATTTATAGGTTAACAGTAAAACCTTAAAATCAGCCCTAACCATAACAGGCAGCCAGTGTAAGGACGCTAGTACAGGAGTAATGTGTTGAAATGTTTTTGTTCTAGTTAGGATTCTAGCAGCCGTGTGCAGCACTAATTGAAGTTAATTTATTAATTTGTCTGGATAACCAGAGAGAAGAGCATTGCAGTAATCTAGTCTAGAAGTAACGAAAGCATGGATTAATTTTTCTGCATCAGTTTTTGATAGAAAGTTTCAAAGATGAAAATAAGCAACTCTTGAGACATTGTATATGTTCATCAAAGGAGAGGTCAGGGTCAAGGGTAACGCTGAGGTATTTTACAGTTTTTTGGGATACGACCATGCAGCCGTCAAGGTTCACAGTGAGATCTGCCAACAACGCTCTTTGTTTCTTTAATCCTAAAATGAGCATTTCTGTTTTTCTTGAGTTTAAGAGCAAGAAGTTCTCTGTCATCCACTTCCTAATATCTGAAACGCATGCTTCCAAAGTAGCTAATTTTGGGGCTTCTCCATGCTTCATTGAAATATATTACTGTGTATCATCAGCAAAACAGTGAAAATTAACATAAAGTAAGGCAAAATTCACTTAAAAATAATCAATAACGGTTATTTATAACCCCTTTGAACTATCAAGGGATGTAAAACAAGACTGCAGTTTCTACGTATTTAATATGGCCATTTAATTGATATCAATCAAATTCTTATTAACAATAACATAATTTGATTGATATCAATTAAATGTCCATATTAAATATGTGGATTCGTAGTAGTTCAGAAATTGGTTTCAGTGTATACTGATGAAGTCCTCCATTGGTACTATTGAGAGGTATGGAGCACCTGGAGAGAGGACTCAAAGTCCAACTATGATAAACATCCTATAGTACAAACTCCATCTGGTCTCCTGATCAAATGGGCATATAGCCAAGTTGCTGTGCTTGGTATACACATCCACATAAAGAACAGTGATCATGCCACTTTTAACTTTGAAAGACAACTTGGATGGATACCCCTCAGACCCTTTATTCAGTACTTTGTTGAAGCTCCTTGGGACGTAATCATAGCTTGGAATGTGTATGTCTTCTACCAGCTTTGCACACCTGGATTTGGGCTGTTTCTCTCATTCTTCCTTGCTGATCATTTAAAGCTCTGTCAGATTGGATGGAGGGCATCGATGAACTCTGATATTCAGGTCTGCCCACATAGGAAATTCACAGATTCGTCCCTAGGTCAATTCACCGTAGTCTTGGCTGTGTGCTTTGAGTCGTTGTCATGCTGAAAGATGAATCTTCATCCCAGTCTGAGGTACTGTGCACTCTGGATCAGGTTTTCTTCAAGGAGCTCTCTGCATTTTGCTCTTTTCATCCTTCCCTCAAATATGACCAAATATGACTCTCAGTCCCTGCCACTACCATGCATCCCCATAGAGATAGTTCCTGCCACAGTCCAACCACCCTACTTTACCATATTATAGTATTTGCCAGATGAAGACCAATATGTTGTTTTGGACAGACATAGTGCTTGGCATTCAAGCTTAATAGTTTGAACTTGGTCTCATCAGACCAGATACACTTTTTCCTCATGCTTTTAGAGTCACTCAAGTCCTGTTTGGCAAACTCCAAGCAGCATGTCATAAGTCTTACTCAGCAGTGGTTTCCGTCTAGCCACTATCATAAAGGCCTGATTGATGGAGTGATGCTGAAATGCTTTTCCTTCTGGCAGGTTCTCGCATATCTGCAGAGAAACCCTGAAGCTCATAGCTGGATGGCTAGCTAAAGAGTCTTGATGGTTCCAAACTTCTATCATTTTATAATTAGAGTCCACTGTGCTCCTTGGTACTTTCAAGTACTTTAGTAATGTTTCCCAGATCTATGCTCCAACACAGCACATCTCAGACATCTAAGCAGAGTTCTTTGGACTTCATGGCTTGGTTTTTGGTCTGATATGCACCTTTAAGTGTGGGACCTTGTATACATATGTCTGTTCCTTTCTAAATAATTTCCAGTCAAATTAATTTGCAACTCCAATCAAGTTCTAGAGACATCTCAAGGATGATCAAAGGATGCAGGATGCATTTAAAGTGTCATGGCAAAGGGTCTGAATACTTATGTAAATTAGCTATTTCAGTTTTTAATTTTCAATAAATTGACTTAAAGTTCTGAAAACGTGTTTTCACCTTGTCTTTACAGGGCACTGTGTTTAGATAGGTGTACAAAAATGGAAGCAATTTTAAATTAAAAAAACAAAAAACAAAAATGTTTGGAAGCCACACTGTACATAAACATATAAAGATTTGAGTAACGTTATTGTGGGACATTTATAATTAATGAATCCTGACTTGATTACTAACTTGTTTAAGTGGGACCTTTTGACTCCGTCTATCCCCTATGGTCTCTGTTCCATTGACCTCTGCATCTGCGTTTAGCCCTACACAGATTTTAATTTTTTAATTTTCAGAAACAGACAAGCCCTGTTAGGTTGTATATGTCATACCTCATTTTGCTATGCATATGTTGTTGACTGAGAATGTATGTCATGACAGTACATAAATAGGTAAATGCGTCATTTGGCAATGGAAGGCCGAGGTGACTTTGATCGAACTATATTTACAGGCAAGCATAGAAAAGATCCTACAAGAAAATTAAATACATTCGTTTCATAGCTTTCGCATCATAAACATGACTGTCGCTCGACTGGCTAAACTTGTATGCCCCACCAATGACCACGTTTTATTTCGAATTTTGTAACTGGTTTAACTTGTCCGTCACGAAGGTGGGAGTGGGCTGTGGCGGTTGCTTCCCCGTCACTTGTCTGGTCGCTCTGAAGGGGCGTGACAGGTGGAGTGTAAGAGGAGGAGGGAAATTACCCATGCGAGATTTGTTACTCAGCGTGCAGACACAGGATTGCAGCTTTCTTACAAAGTTCCTTGTATTGGATTACAGTTAGTTAATGTTTCAGGATTTTATTAACCCGGTTTTTCCCAGTTGAAATATGTTTCAATTTTAATCGTGTGCAGTTTGGTTATAAAGAAAGGCAAATCAGCTTTTTCACTCCGTCTTCTATCTTTTGCACTGAATTTCGCTCCGTATGTTGATGTCTCTGTATGCTCATATATTTTCAGAGGCACTTTTATAACTTTTATGTCACAGCCTTCTCTGCGCCTAATAGGCCTCGATGCGGCAGAATTAAACTTGCGACGCACCAGAATATTTTTTGGACATTCAGTTAATACCTCGCACAAAAACCTCAAAGGATTAGTTAAAATTTGGTTTTGACTGTCAAGGCTTGTCTAGTCGCCATGGAGAGACGGGACCGCCACCAAACAACGTCCGATTACCCCAACCCATTTGTCCATAAATTGAGTATGACCAGGGCGCAAAAAATGAGGGTAAGTTTTGAATTATCTGTGTGTGTTTAGTGAAATATGGTAATAGTTAAAAGCTGAGAGACGCTTAACTCGAAACTGCGACACTGGCTGACCGAGGCGTATTTGTTATTGATTTGTTTTTAAAAAAAGGAAATGAAGAGAATCCAGCAACGTATTAGACGTATTTTACCTACGTAGTTGTATTTAACGTGTAGTGATGTGTATTGATGTCTGATGCAAGTATGTTATTTGACATGTCTTTGTTGTTGTTATATCGCAAACGGACGTGGCAGTTTCACCCACGGGATTCCACGTGTGTGTGCATGTGCCTATTGTATTATGCTTGCTTCAATGTGCAAGCATGTTCTGTGACATTGGACCATGTATAGCATGCCAACTGCTACTTGTGTGCAGTTAATAACATGAGACACTGTAGCCTGTGCCAGTACGTATGCCTCGGAGAGCTATGCATGATACATTTGTTGCTGCGTTTGTAACAACCGGATGTTTCCGGTTTTCAGGGATACAGTAGCTTTAACCTAGTTTCAATTTTCTCTGAAAAAACGGATGTGTATACCTACGCCATCCAGGCGTATTTTTATGTGCCTGCTACGTTGGGTTACACTGTAGTCTTGCCTATGCAACAAACTATATCATTCACATGTACATCTCCCTCCAATCCGCAGGGCATGGTATTTGGCTCCATACTCTTCCCCATTCGAGTCTTCCTGGTTGCCATATGCTTCCTGATCATGTGGCCTATCGCCCGACTCCGATTGGCTGGCCTTTCGGAGGCAGAACGTGCCCGGCCAGTAATGACGGGGTGGCGGAGATGGTTACTACACCCCATAATCTGGTTTCTAAGCCGTGCAGCCTTTTTCTTCCTGGGGTTCTTCAGGGTCAGAGTTAAAGGTCGTAGAGCGTGCCGTAAGGAGGCTCCTGTGCTTGCAGTGGCACCGCACAGTAGCTTCCTGGATATGCTGGTGCTCCCGGAAACCCAGCTAGCTACGGTGGTGTCCAGATCGGAGAACCAAAGCATTCCCGTTATAGGGGGTGAGTGTTACGTGGAAGGTTGGGAGAGGCTTTGTTGATAATTTTCCCTTTAGACATAGAATTATTATGATTAACTTGCCCAGAATTAAAAAACAGAATTTTTGATAAAATGCCAATTCAAGGGCAACATTATTCTACTCTATTAGCGGCAGATGGAGAATGGGGCAGAATGGGAGGGATGGAAGATGAGGGATATGTACAGGTGGGGGGGGGGGTTTACAAGGTATAGATAAACACAAACTCTGGAATGGGCTTGGGGAATGGGGAGTATTGAGAAAGTGTGACGGAAAATCTTTAAACAGTGTTGTCTCCTGACTCTTCTGCTCTCTCACCATTCTTCCTCGTCTGTTTTTCTTTTGTTATTCCGTCAGTTATCTTGTCAACAGCTCTAGTAGTAAATTGTCAAGAATCCTCACATTGTGCCCGTGGCTCACGATCACCTACTAATATTTATTTTCACTCTTTATTTGTATGCCTTTACTAATATTACCTAGGTCGTAGTAGCATAAATAATAACGGGTGCATATAACTATTGGACTCTTTCAATAACTTCATTGTTGGTATTCCCATTGTGTTGGAAAGCTTTTAGACAACATGCAGTAGAGTTGCCCTCACAATGACTGCACAAGGTTTTACAGCAACAGACACAAAAGGCCAAATGAAATGCTGGGACACCGCCAAATGCGGCTGCATTTCACACAACCTCCTCTTGTATGATTCAGTGATGTGGGTCGAAGAGAGTAATATACACTTCTCCCAAATTATTGAGACGGTACGGATTGTTTTGGGTCAATAAATAAAATAAAATGCTATGTGGGTAAAGTATAGAAGTATAGGTCCTCTGCTTCTATTTGATTTTTATACATATTGGTTTCTCCATTTAGAAATGGTAACACTTACACATATTATTGGATACTTATTTCTGGCCACCGAAGACTGTTGGGACTGTTGGTTTGACAGGGATTTTTGGTTAGTTAGTTTAGTTATGTAACATGTTTTTGCAGGCATAAGAGCGCTTTCAATGTTTAGGGCTGATCTAGGGTTTGCGTTTGTCTTTGGAGTCTTCTATTGGTGTCTGCTGTTGATGAATGTTAAAGTTAAGAACCATTATGAGGCTGAAGAATCAGAAAATCTATCAATGTGTCCAAACAATACTTAGCAAAAACAGCATTTTGGCGTGAAGGCATTATGGTGGAGTGTACTGGTAAGCGGTGCAGTTGTAAACTTCCACTGAAGACCTCTTGAATGACTGAAAAAAGTTACCAAAATTAAGAAGGGGGGAAAGGTTTGACGGATGAGAAAGGCTCTCCTGAGAGGTTGGTGTTGTGGGTGAGACATTTTACATTACATTTACTCATCCTTATCCTGTCATCTAAAAAATACTTCCCCAGCAGAACTACAGAGCATACACTTCAAGGTGCATACCACTAGTTAGCCTCAAACAGGATGTCCAGGTTATAGTTTGCTGAAAAAAGTCCCTAAAAGAGCCTGCAAAGCCAAGCAGACTCAAACAACAACAACAAAAGCTGAAGGTTGTTGGAGTACAGGCCTGGGAAGATATCCAGGGTAGTTGGGTTGTTTTCTTCTGGTGGTTATGGTATGCAAAGGATATGGGTCCCAAACAAGTCCTTCATTTGTGCATTTTAATGCCCAAATACTTCAGGTGCCTTGAAATAAAACTAAGTATAAAATTGTTGTTTTAAATTGTGAAACTGCATGTACACACACAACCTAAAAAAGAGAATCTGAGAATCTGTACTTAAACCACATACTAGACCTATTTGATTTCAAATGGAATAAAATAAAATTATCACTGGCCCAAAAAAATACCACCGGTACTGTTGCTAATATCACCGGAATGCAGGCAGTTCCATAACAAAACATATTTAAATTGAGGAACAATAAAAGGGCAGACCCTTTTCCTCAGACCACCTTGGCACTTCCTTGTAGACCCCTGGGGCTCTGGCATCCCCGCCTTGAAAACCCTTGTCTGAATGAACACAACACAGCATTAAAGCTATGGCACATTCATAATAGCCTTGTGTGGTTTCTCTCTCAGCCCTCCTGGAGTTTAACCAGGCAGTGTTGGTAAACAGGAAGAATCCAGAGTCCAGGAAACAAGCAGTCATGCAGATCATACAGAGGCTCACCTCCAACGGCTACTGGCCACAGGTAAGCCGGGGTTTTCGGAGACCAGGGGTCATTCTAGGCCCAAACAGTGTAGCCTCCCTAGTAATTTTCGTTTATTGGTTAATACCATATAGACCCCTCAGGCTTCCTTTCCACCAGTTGCACACGTGAAACCGCACCGTGTAGGATCGTACAGCGCGGAGACCGCGCCGACTTTACGCTTTTCCATTCGAGTTATGTCATTTATCCCAGGCTGATGACCGCTGGAGAGGCTGTCCGGTTCCAGTCTACTGGACTGTATGAGCCAGCAGCTGGCTGTGGTCCAGATACCAAACTTCATTGACTTTTACTGAAACCCAAAAAAAGGAGGGAGTTGCAGGCTTGGCTTTCATCTCTTGTGACTACAGGTTAAAGATTCGTACTGACGACTGGAACTGGTTTAACACACCCCTCTTTCTATTCAGTCACTCTTTTTATTACCTTCATACCTATTAAAGCCTCGCTGAAACACATGACTAGTTTGACTAACTGAAACTATGACTCCTTGTCTCAGAAAAAAGGTTTCCCATTATATATTTTGCGGTAAAATTTAAATTGTGAAATGTGTTGACTATTTTCTAATTGTTTAACATTCGACAGGGGTGAATTTTCTTTTGTCAATTATTTTGGGAAAGACACTTAAGTGATTTATTGCAGAATACGTAAAAAGGTAATATGTGAGGCAAGTAATGTTTTTACATCACTATGATGAATTCCATGCTACATTTAATTCTAAATGCCTAGGCTGCTGCTTGCAAAATCAACACTATCTCCCTATATCTGTCAATCTATATATTTCTCTTTACCTCTATATCTGTCTCTATCTTTCTCTTTTCTAATTTGCAAGAAAACAATTGTCTTAGCTTCCTATTGCAAGGTTTACCATCACTTTCAGATTTCTCTGCTTGCATGAGCACAAGTTCCCATGGCCTAAACTGTGTCAATAGGTACATACATAAAAATGTACAACAGCCTTTGACAAATATGATTTAATTCTTGCATTCTTGCACGCCGTGTTTTGCGGGCTACCTGAGACATGAAACCGATTGGTTGTTAGTAAATTATTCATGTGCAAGTTGACTTAAACAGGTACTGAAAACAATTCAGTTGGTTAGTATTTTATTGGTTCATTTATAATTTATTCTCCCCCCACATTACCTCAAGGTGGTTTTACCTGCGAAGACCGTTAAATAAAAACAAAACTAGGCAACGTCTGCATCCGCTATTTAAAAAGGTTTTTCTCAATCCCTCCCTTCTCTCTATACTTTCCAGATGCTGATGTTCCCAGAAGGCACCACGACAAACGGCACCAGTCTCATCAAGTTCAAACCTGGTGAGAACCAACCCGGGTACAAACCGCACAGGGGCTCTTTGTTAGGCGTTAACTTGTGCCTGCTCCGAGTGCCAGACAGACAGGTTTGGCTCTCTAGCTGTGGTTCTAGTAGTCCCATTGTGCTAGGCACACTCAGTCAAGCCTTGTTCAAGCCTCGCTAACCCAGGGTTGGGGTAGAATCTATCGGCTTGAATCAACAAACTGTCCCTTCTGACGCTAAACCTCAAGGAATGAGGAATGAGGTGGGGGGGGGGGGGGGCTAGTGTGGAAAGCTGACTGGTTAACTGTTCTGCTCTCATCCTCCCCTCCTAGGTGCCTTTCTAGCTGGAGTCCCAGTCCAACCAGTTCTGCTGCACTATCCCAATAAAGTGGTGAGTAGGCTGGGAAGAGAACATAGTGGCCTTACTTGTAGCCTTTACTGGGATCTATTAAATGTGAACATTTTAATTGAGGGAATTCAGAGTTGGGACGTTAGCACCGCCCTCGCCAGTGACTCAACAGATGTCATAGTTTCTGCCTTGGGGTCAGATCCCGAGGAATGATCCACAATGGAAAAGTTGAACCAGTTTGGGTTGTCACATGTATATGGCCGTGTGATTCACAGTCTGTCTATTCTGTCACCTTTCAGTGCTTTCATGTATTTAATAGGATGCAGCAGTGAAAACAAAAATCCATTAGAACAGAATAATTGGCATCCTTGGAGCACACAAAGGGAGCGAATGCTTGGTGAAAACGCTGAACGCTACCCCACCCATCACTCGTTTACTAATCAATAATTATTTCTGTACTTACCCAACACTATCAGGCCCTCAATCATTTCAGCTCTCCCTGTTTTGCATGTGCCTGTGTGTTATAAAAAAGAAAGTCTATGCGATAAAAGAATACCTGCTTGTATTTCTAGGATACTGTGCGTTGGACCCACAAGGGGACATCCTGGTAAGACACTTACCTCTCTGATATATTTCATAACATATAAACAAATTTCAACTTCATTATCAAATCGTCGCTCAGCATTGAAAGCAGGTTTTCACAAAGTTGTTTTTTCCCCCTTCAGGATGGAGGCACTCTGGCACACCTGCTCTCAGATCTACACAAACGTCACTGTAGAGGTAAGTTCTGCTGTGTAATTGGTTGTCAGTGTAAATGTCCTATTCACTTACTGGCTATTTTGTCTGTCAGTAGTAATATCCTCTAATTTGATTGGCTACAGTACCTGCCAGTATACATCCCCTCTCAGGAGGAGAAGAATGACCCCAACCTTTATGCAGATAACGTCCAGAAAGTCATGGCCAAGTGAGTCCACATGGCATTTGTGCATTTTATTTCCCCATCTTCCTCTTTCACAAGTATGGAGTCACGGCATGTTGTCAACCATCAATGACCCCTGCAGCTATTAGTGTTAAAGTAACTGTGTAAAGGCACATTGTCTCTCTTCATTAACCTTGTCAGCTCTGGGATTCAAACTAGCAACCTTTTAGTAACCGACATAACGGTCTCACTGCTAGGCACCCTTCTGTCCCATGCTCTTGAACAGTGTGTGTGTTTGGGATATATTTAAACACTACTGACCTCCTTGATACTTGTCAGCACTATGGATATGATATGAGTGTGTGTTCTGAAATCATCTGGTGTGTGTTTCAGGGCTCTGGGTATACCAGCGACAGACCATGTGATGGAGGGACGAGTTCCTACTAGGAAGTTGGGGGGGCTCTCCCTCCCCCTAGAACCCCCAGCCAGAGAAACCCACTCCCTGCTTCAAAAAAACGGGTAAGAGGGGGGTGTGCTTTCATTGATCTTCTGGACCTTCGTCAACAGAAGTATTGTAAATGAGTATAATATGGGGGGAAGTGAGGACATTTAGCCGGTCCTAATCTACAAAATAGGATTTCTTTGGGTTAGGCAATATGGGATAGGTTTTGGGTTAGGTTTACATATATGGTTAATTTTAGGATTAGGGGAAATCGTTTTTGTGGTATTTAATTTTTGCTCCTCGCAAAAATGGAAAACCTAGTGTGTGGTCGTACCTCGATGCTCTTAAAATAGCTGCAATGGGTTTTAAATGTCTCCTCAGGGACACCCATCCAATTCATGTATTCCATTTGTTCCAAAGCCAACACCGCGGATTCAGCTCACCAACAAGTCCCTGAATAGATGAATCCGATGAGAGAATTCCCGAATCAACGGTGTCCATAATGTGAGGGGTTTGAGAACCAATGAATGCGTTTGTTGTTGTTAACCTCTTTCTCTTCCTTCTCAGTCTCAGAAAGCCAGAGGTGGAGGCAGCCTTAAGTCGGATGATTGACAGGTGCCAATCAGAGCAACGGTGGAGCGCTGATGTGGACGACCTGGTACCTCTACTGGGACTGACTGACAGGCAGACAGCCGCTAAGATCTGTGGCCTCTACTCTAAGGTGAAACTATCCATCACCAGACGTGTGTGTACGTGTGTGTCTGCACGTGTGTGCATGTGCATTAACAAGGTTTCGCGTTTCAGGATGACAAGGTGGATCTCCGACAGATGTATCTGAGTATGGCCGCCGTCTATGGCCGCCTGGACTTCAAGTCTCTCCTCCACAGGGCTTTCACTGTAAGTTAAGTGTTTTTGGGCCATGTGTAGATTAGTAATCCCCTGTGTTAATGTCTACAGCGGATTAATAACCTGCAGGGTTATATTTAGAGGTACTTGGTAGGTACAGTTGAAATCTCAGTCTTTCGTTGTCCGCGTATGTATTTCTTTGGTTTGCAGTTGAAAAAAAAAACCAAATCCAAGTAATTTACTAAATCTTTGTGGATTTAGTTAATAACATAGATTTCACAAAGTAATCCTAAAATGACCTAGTTTAAAATGATTAGATTTCAGGCTGGTGATTCTCCTCTACTTTGTTATTTAGTACAATTTTGGTAACCAAATGTGGAGTCTAGGATGTCAATAATTTTCAAAGATTGACTCTAGGGTGTCAATGACATTTCTATAAAAAAAAATATTTAAAAGGATATATTAAGTTCTGAATAAAAAGATAATGTCCTGTAATATTAGCAGTAAAATAAAGAAATGTGGAAACCGAATACTATGGTCAGTTTCAATGTAATTTTAGCCATAATGTGAGTTTTTAAAGAAAGTGCCAAGTGGCCAATACATTTGGACATTTATCAAAAATTCTGTTGGAAGCCTTGGTTCCAGTCAGATCTGTGCTTTTGTCAACCCCAACATGTGTACGGTGACAATTCCATAAGGATACAATGAGAAACCACAAACTCACTGGCATCTGGCCATCAAACTGGGTATAAAGAAGACCCTTTAACCTGTAGATTGTAAACATTTCACCAAGTGTTTGTATACATAAAGTGTGTATTTTTTTTTCTGGCTATTTATTATATAAGCGGTATATATTTTTTGTGGTGTATAATTAACTGTATATGTTTACATAAGTGGTATGCATTTTAACCCTGGTGTAACTTCCTGCTTTGGCTGTAGCTGTATGACAGAGAGGGTAGTGGCAGCCTGACTGCAGTTGCCGTGTCTGACCTGATGGGGGCGCTATTGGGGAGTCCTCAGCACCACACGGAGGAGTTGTACAGAGAACTCTCCAAGGGGGGCACGCCCACTGAACGTGAGACACCACCTATATTTGCATAATTTCTAATAAAATAAACACTTGATCAATCTGGTAGATATTAGAGGGGATCAATAAAGTACATTTTGCGACAAATGGTGTGAGAACAGAGGAGGAAGGTGATTTGGAATTTAGGAACTATAAGTAACTTTTTCTTTTAATTACCTAAATACTTTGTTGCATCTCCACAGAGGACCTCTTCAGGGTGCTGACAACCCATCCGACCTATAAGAAGCTGATCAGTGAGTACTTCACATCTGAGGGGGCGGAGTCTACATTACCGTCGATTCCTGTTACCAATAGGAAGACGGGGAACAACAACGAAGGGTTGCCAAGTAACAACCGATCAGCCTTTCTTCATGAAACGGCTGATAACGGTGTTACTGTAGCCAACAAAAAGGATGACTAAAAAAAATCTGAAGCCTATAAATGAACTCCTAGACCGGACTCCTAGACCCTTTTTAGGACTTGTATTTCTTTACTCTGAAGGCCAATCTCCATTGACACCTTATTCCTCTGAAAGTAGTGTTCCACATTTGTGCAGCTCTACCTCAGGCACTAACTAAGAATAGGGTGTTATCAGGAGGAAGTGGACCTAAGGCCTAGAAGTTATTAAAGATTAATCTCTACAGATATACAGAGATCTACAGGTCAGCTCACAAAATGGCTGCCGATCAATCATTGACTAATAGGAATTTTCTTCTCAGAATTCCATTCCTGAGGCTTGCACAATATTGAAAGGTTAAGAAAGGCCGTGCTCCACAGTATCTACACCAACGCCAATGTAACATGCTGCTCTCTGCCAAGTCCAAGGGACTCTACATGTCATCTGTTGTTTTTGTCACAGAATATATTGTCTTGAAGACATTGTTTACAATGTGTATAACTACATGGCCAGTTATGGTTATTTCAATAAATTCTCTGGATGTTTGTCTCAATGCTGTACATATATGTATCAACAAACCTATTTATAAATGTAACATGTTTTAATACATTTGAGTTATTCTCTTATTTTGTACTGCTTGAAGGGATGGGGTTGATTAATCATTTTTATTATTTTAAAATGAAATACACTTAATGATTTCATGTAAATGACTATTCTCAGGATTTTGTACTGTAAATTTACATTTAATTAAACTGTGAATATTATACATCCCTCTTGCTCATCCCATTTTTTTTATTTTCATAGCAGTGTTCTTTTAGAGACCTTTTTCTCTCTCCCTCCCTGTCCTCACACCATCTACCTGCCTTTTACCCATTTTCTTGCTCCATCTCTTTCCATCTTTTCCTTGGGCTCAGCTTTATCTTCATGTCAGGTGTGACGTTTTTGTTTTTTGTCATCTGTTTTTATTGAGCTTAACTGGGGTGAGAGAATGAATGTTCTGGCCCCGTCTTTTTCCAGCCTTTCATTCGGTTGCTGGGGACAAAAGTATTTCAGGGTTTGGGGCTTGAATGGGGTCTCTTTCCTTTGCTAGGTCTTACTGTGGGTGCCCGAATAAACTCACATTTTTCCACTTAGCTATCTGTTTCTACTTGTTCTATTTCTGCTTTGGAGGTGGTTGGTCCCTTTCCAGTTCTCGTCCGCATCGTAGTTTTCTTCTTTTTGGTCTGGCTCTGTGTGTTTTGGAGCTCTTTCTGTGCTTCCATTTCCTTTTTGATGGCCTTGTCTCTTTCTCTCGCAGTTCCTCCCAGTTTCTGTCTCTTCTTGGGAGGAGATGAGCGGGTTTCATCATCGCTGTCTTTCGAGAGCTCATTCCCAGTTTGCTCCTGGTCTTCCCCTCTGTCAGGTTGATTTTCTCCCTTTTTTCTCTTAGTGCCATTTGAATCAGTTTCTAGTTTTTCTTTCAATTCTCTCTTCTGTTTGCTTCTTGATGTTCTGTCTATTTCAGTGTCCATTATGTTCCTTCCTGTGGGGTTCTTGATGCTTGTAGCCACCTCAATTTCCTCTTCGTAAACCGGTCTGGTAATATACCTCGCCTTTGCTCCATTTCCCCCCTTTTTTAATAAAACTTTGGGTTTCCCTTTCATCACAGGACTGAGCGTTTCGGTCCTCGTCTTCTTACCTTCATCTCGTGTTCCTCTCACTTCCTGTCTTGTTTTTGATGCCTCCTCCTGGATGATTTTTGTAGTTATCATTTCATCCATAGCTTTTTCCACAGTACTTTTCATAGGAGTGATGTGCTTCTCTGAACGTGTAAACCTAATAATTTTCTTATGTGTGAGGAGTTTGTGTGAGGATTTTGAACTGTTCTCTTTCTTACAGGCGCCTGTCCTCTCCGTGTTCAGTTCATTTCCTGGCTTTAGTGGATCTTTACACGTCTCTTTTGGTGTGCTTGCCATTGTCTCCTCTGCCATTTTGCCAGGACTAGGTGCATCGATTCTTCCCTCTTTTGCCTTCTTCACTCCTCTCTCAGGCTCCCTATTGTCCATCTGTCCCTGGCCTCGTGGAGGCTCGTTCAAGATTACATTCACGGCTGTCGTAACATCCTCATCCCTTTCTTCCTCCTCTCCATTTCCTCTCTCGTCATCATTGCAGAGGTTCAGAGTGGTCTCGGCCTCCATGTTGGCTGTGTTTAGAGTCTGTTCTTTCTCAGCCTCTGCACCATTCATTTCCCCTCTATTTCCTGTCACAGGAGTTGTCACAACCCTTGACGCTACTGTTGTCTCCTTGACCTCATCTCCTGGCTCCTCTATCTCTGCATCAGTTTCACTGTGTGCCCTGGTCTTCCCTTCTGTGTCTTGGCTTGTCTTAGTGTTCACATGATTTGTCGCAGGGCCGGGCTTTTCAGGCTTTTGTTCATTTGCCCTGTGCTCTTGTTTCTTTGTTCCTGATACTGTCACGCTGTTTGCCAGGTTTGCGGTTTTCAGTGCCTGTAATTTCTCCCCATCCGTTGCTTTGTTCTTTC
Organism: Esox lucius; assembly: GCF_011004845.1. Lineage (NCBI taxonomy): Eukaryota > Metazoa > Chordata > Actinopteri > Esociformes > Esocidae > Esox > Esox lucius. The sequence continues at coordinate 22,689,671 of NC_047592.1, read as the reverse complement.
TTCTCGTTCTAATCACGGCACTTCTAATAGAACGGGCCTGAGTGCTGAACTTCTCTGTCCTTCTCGGTTTGCTTCCTTTATTCTGTGTCTCTGTCTTGGCTTTGTTGGTGGTTTGTTGCTTCTGTAAACTCGTCCTATTCTTCCTCCTTTCTGTTGTTTTTGCATTGCACTTTTTCACGCTCTCTTCTTTCTGTCTCTCATCCTTTGTCTTTTTATTAGCTTTTTGAGGCGACTCCACTTTCCCCTCCTCTGCAGCTTGGCCTTCCCTCCATCCCCTTGGCCTAGGACTTGTCACACCGCTTGGATTCACTGACTCATCCTTCGCCTCATCCTTCGCCTTGTCACATTTTACGGTCTCACTGTCGGCATCTGTTTTTTGTCCTTGACCGCGCTGAGGCTCTTTTGGTTTTGCCTTCTTGTTATCAGTTTTCATTTTAGGAGAGGCGGTGTCCTTTGACTCTCTCCTCTGTTCCTCACACAATGTTTGTTTTCTTGCAGCTTGTTTGTTTGGATTTATATTCACTCCTTGTCTCTCCAGTCCCTTTGTCGAATCTCTCTGTTTTGTTTTCTCTTCCATCTTATTTTTAGTCATCATTTTCCACTCCTCTTCTGTAACCCTTTCGCTTATGTAATTTGTCTCGGTTGTCTTTACTCCCTCTTTTTTATTTTCCAGAACTACTTCTGTTTGAATGATATCATCCCTATGTCTTCTCTCTATATTTTTCTCATGTCTGTGTGACTGGAGCTGGTTGATGTTGACCCCTGGTGTATCCAGACACTGGAGGAGGGCAGTATATTCTTCGGGGCCATAGTGTGGCTGAGACCACCCTGGTATGGCAGTTAGTCCATCGAACATGAAGCTGTACACACTGTCCCCTTCTACATGCTGATACCAAGTTTCCTCCATTCTAGGATATTCTTCTTCCTTACTGAAACACTCTGACTCCATGACAGATCCAGAATCCATGCTGTTTGAGAACGGTAGTGGACTGTCAACCTGAGAAAAATGAGTCACTGTGGTGAGGTCAGCAAATTGCTTCACGTGACAGTCAAGTGGAGGAGAGTCTGGACAATGTGTTTTTTCACTATCTGACCCTACAGAATGATTGTCAGGGGTCGTGTCTGTTAGCTTCTCACGGACACTGCCCGGTCTAGAGTCAGTAATCCATTTTGGGTCAATGTTTTCATTGATGCTGTCAGTTGCTTTCACACAGGCAATCAGGCAGTCAAGTCTTTCAGCGTTGTCTAGTGGAATCGTCTCCGCAACATTTGGCTTCAGAACGACACTTCCTTTAGCGCTGTTGCCGTCGGATGCTGAAGCGGGAGTATTCACCCTGTAGAATGTTTCAGCATTGGATACGGATGCTTCAGCGCTGGTTCTGTTTGATGAGTCAGAGAACCGCAAGTCTGCCTCCCTTCCTTCCTCCTCCCGTCCCACATCAGCGGCCTCCACCACCCCTCCAGGACCAGCCTCTGGACCGACTTCCCAGATCCGGGGCTCTGTGGTGGTGCTTGAGAGGGAGGCAGCGACTCCTGGAGGTGGAGGCTGTTCATCTCCCTTCCCGGCTGGGTTCGGAGTGTCCCTAACCCAGCCTGTTAGGTGAGCATCCAAGGAGGGGTCCCCGCTGGGTTTGGAGCACGAGACGGCCATGAAAAAGGACTGGACGGATGTGGCGGTGGGGATGTCTTCCTTTCCAACCGCCGAGGCGTGGTCTCTTTCCGCAAATGGGTGGGAGAGCGGAAAGGGGCAGGGCCCCCGGGGATTCCAGTTCAGACGGCCCTCATCATCGCAGACTCTGTACGGGGGCGGCGAAGCCACGGGTGAGTGGATGAGGGCAGCCATGGCTAGGTACCTCAGATTAAGGGGGCGGGACTGCACTTTGTCCGTCAAAATCATACAGCCACCGCTATTGGGTGTCTGAGGGAAAGTGGGGGGTGATTCAGTCGGAGTGGGGGGGCCTAGATCTGAGACTAATGAGGAGGGGGGTGAAAGGGTCTGGATTGTTGACGGTATTTCTGTTTCTTCTCCGTTTAAACTTGTTCCTGCCATCTCCCCTTCTCCTTTTTCCAGAGGCAGGATTCTGAAAATAACCCCATCTTTATTCATCTGTAATTGGGCAGACACCTTCAAAAGGTTTGCCTCTGTCAGGGAGATGTAGTTTTTTTGCCCTGACTCGGTGGAGTTCTGTTGATCTGATTCAGGCCCGTGCAGGTTGATGTGTTCCCCAGACGTGGTTGATGTTGAGACTAGAGGACACCCTGGCTCTACACTGCCCTGGAGAACAGAGACTTCAGTCACTGATATAGGGCCTTGCCACTCGTGGACAGAGTTAGAATGTCCTGTCACATCCCGACCACTGCTACCCATTACAGGAAATGTGACAGTTGGTTTGGTTGGCATACTGTGTTCCTGTGATAATATCACTTCATAGGCTGTGTTCGTCCCACTTGTCATGCAAAGATTCCCCTTGTAAAGATTGCTTTCAAGAGGAAACACTCCAGGGGGATAGATCTGTTGCCGATGGGATGTCTTGAGACTGGGAGGACAATTCAGGACTGGATATTTCGAGAAAGGGAAGCCACGGGTTCTTTTCATCATTATTGGAAGTGATGGATTGTAGGGGTTGTAGTCTTCGGTTGGTAGAAACACAAAGTGTCCATCCTCAGGGGTTTCCTCCCTGAACTCACAGTGACGGGGAAGTGGTGGCGGGCACATCTGAAGCACGTCCTGCCCTGGTGTCGGGACAGCATGCAGGCACATGTTTTCAGGTAGGATGAAAAAACCATGCTGTGGTGGTGCGTTGTGGTAGTCATGGTTCTTGTGACTGACCGGTGCAGGCGGGAAGGGGAAGGTTTGAATGTGTGGAGGAGCAACTGGGAATGGTGCATTGTGGAACTGGTTGTTCCCATGTCGCGGAGGAGAGCAGGGACCTTGAAACTCAAACAAGCCAACTGGCAAGGTGCCTTGTCGGAATATGTTGGACGAAAAAGGAGGAGTAGAAGGAGGAAGGGGTTTCACATAACTAACACCTCCACCGTCCTGAATCACTAAGTTCTGTATGAACACCGGGGATGTACGGCCAAGTGAACTGGGGCAGTTAGGAGTCAGATGGCTCGTATGAGGAGTACTGCTGGAACTAGACATGCATTGCCTCTCAAACAATAAGTCATACGGTGTCATCGGTGGGTCCAGTGGTCCTCCATGTTTCGAGAGGCACCCAGGTGCATTTTGGGTACTGTAGTCCTTTTCGCCGCTGCTGATACCTGTAGGCTTGTCAGGGTTCCCCTGAACAACCTATTGGAATAAATGGAGGAGACGTAATGTACATTAATGGTAATTTATAAACAGAGCGAAAGCTTGATGAGAAACACTATTTTGCAATACCTGTGCCTCTTCGTGTGAGGGAAGGTCAATAGTGTTATGTTCTGAGGAGAGGAGAGAGGACAGGTACTGCAAATTCAGCACAGCCCCAACCTGGGAAAAATGTCAAGCATTATCAAATCCCCTTTTCCCAGCAATGACTGTGTAAACGTACTATAGGGCTATAGAGCATATTATAGTCCAAAACATTGTATCGGTGTAAAAAAAGTAAAAAAAACATGTACCTCCTCTTGTCATTTACCTCAGTAACAAAATCCTTCTGACTGCACAGCTCATTCAAGTACTCTGTGAACGAGCCTTCTCCATCTTCACCTTGTCCTCTGAACTCTGACCTCTCCCCGACTCCGACGGGGTCAGGGAGGGCCTCCATGACAACCGAGTACTCCTCGAGTGCACGCTCCTCCAGGACCTTGAGGGAGGTTGTCAAATTGTCTAACAGTGTGCAGCTGCGGCCTTCCTGCATGTGTATCAAATTCTATCAGATGCTGTGGCTTTAATGTTCATCTCTAGTCTGCAAAGGGCTGCAGACAGACTGATAACATTGTCAGTACCTTGATGTCTACTTTCTCCTGTCGGCCAGCACGGGGCGCTCTAGGGCCATTGCTAATCTTGGTGGCCCTTGGGTTTATTTCCTTGGTTCGGTCATATCTGTTGGTGCTTTTGGTGTCTGTCTCTTTGGCCGACACAATGGCCTTGCTCTTTCCCGGGTATTCTGCTGTGAAGAACAAAGAAAGTGATAGAAAGAAACAGAGGGAGGAAAGCACAGTGTTGTACTTTATGTGGAAAATATAATTGGATATGTGACTGTATCGAGCCCACACACAGTACACTTGTCTGAAGAATGTCTTTTCGATGGGCTCTGTGCATTTAACTGTGTGAACGACAAACTACTGGTGGTTTCAGTGTTACCTGTGGCCTCACAACCTTTCGGTACTAAGCATGCAGGCATCCTGACCTTTCATCTCAGCCTGGGCTCCGCTTTGACCGGTCCCTGAAAGAGATCCTTGTATGACCTTTGACCTTTCCTTAGCAGCCACCTCCTCCACCTCAAACTCCACAAATCTAAGGTTAAATACACACACATGACTCAAATTACCATTTATTTCAGTAAACATGCACTTATCGTTACTCTGCAAAATGCATTAGTCTAACTACTTATTTTGCCCAAACCGATCTTCAATGACGAGTTTATCCCACTCTCACTTTTTCCCCTAAATATTAAAGCCCTCTGGGCCTTGGTTAAACTAGTGAGCTGCCTGTGTTTTAGGTAATAGGCTGCCACTTGGGAACTAGGGCATAATTTAGAACCACTAATGATGAAATCTAATAAAACTGCTAAATTCACTTTTCTCTCCTATATCTTTAAAACTATTAGGGCACATTTGTTGGTGCTATATAGCCATGGAATGTAATTTCATGATGATGTAGTTAGTCACTTATAATTACACAAACAAAACATATTATGGTTTAAAAGAACACAGTTGGAATTTGACACATGCATGTACAAACACACCCCCTGGGTTTTACCTCTGGGCCAAGCGGTAGTATTCCATACGGTCGTAGTCTGGGAGTTTCGCCCACTCCCCCACTGCTACACTGACGCTCTGGTTAAAGGGGAACGAGGGGTACTGGAGACAGAGGGAACGTATCACAGGACTGAGAACACACACACACGCCAATAGTTAGTGCAGTCAATGACAACTAAATCTGTGTCTAAACCCTCTAAAATTAACACTAACTAGAGCCTTCTACTGAGTTTTCCATGTTTATAAAAATAACATCATAAATCGCTTTTATTTTACTTAATTTAATGATTTATCGGATAAAAAAACAATTATAAACTAAGTATATAAAACAACTAAATGTGGAGAATGGGAAGGGCCCAAAAATATTTTCCGAAGGCATTGTATATCATATATCCCTCAAACATTAGACCTGGGACATGAGGTGGGTGTAATTAATGATGAGGTAGAAAAGAAAACCAGCAGTCTCTGGAGCTGGTAAGGTAAGAGTTGAACACGACTCCTATACACTATTATGAAACAGGAATAAATAGCTATGGGGAGACGCTGTATAATCAGTGCATGGGCCTCGTATTTTTAAGATTGAATGAATATCAGGGAAAGATAAGGAAAGAAATAGCTTGGTCACAAAGGTATGGCTTGGTCACCGGTTATACTAACAAAGAACCCACAATTAAATGTGCTTACGAGGTGGCTAAATTGTTGCATTACAGAGGAAGTAGGAGGTCCTTTCAGATATGTACTCACATGAAGAAGCAGGCCAAAGCCTCTGCGCTAGGTCCAATGTCAGGGTAGAAGCGTTTGGCCATGTCCCGGAAGTCTTTCCACTCTGGGTAGTTCTCAAACACTCCCAGGGAAGGACAGCTCTCACTGGGGCACCAGGACAGGGGAGGATGGGGCTGGCAGGGAAGAGAACCAAGGACAGGACCGAGGGAGCCTTGGCTCGGTTGAAGATACAGTAGTGCTTTGGGAACGTTAGGGTCAAGATGGTGCGCCAGCGTGTGGTTGCTAGTCCCTGGTTGAGGGTTCAGTGAAGGATAGTTAGTACCCGGTTGAGGGTTCAGTGAAGGATAGTTAGTCCCCGGTTGAGGGTTCAGTGAAGGATATGTAGTCCCCGGTTGAGGGTTCAGTGAAGGATATGTAGTCCCCGGTTGAGGGTTCAGTGAAGGATATGTAGTCCCCGGTTGAGGGTTCAGTGAAGGATATGTAGTCCCCGGTTGAGGGTTCAGTGAAGGATATGTAGTCCCTGGTTGAGGGTTCAGTGAAGGATATGTAGTCCCCGGTTGAGGGTTCAGTGAAGGATATGTAGTCCCTGGTTGAGGACAGGTGGGGTTGATCTGTGGGTGATATGCAGGAATGTCCTGAGGGCCGTCTATATCTAAAGGTGGGCAGCTTGGGATAAGATTTAAGCAACAGCTCATCTTTGTAGGTCCATTACATATGGATCTGGACATCTGTGGTGGTGTGGGTGAGAGGTGTGGGATAATCTCAAGCTGTGGTTGGAGACGTTCCAAGTGGGGGCCTTCAAGGACTTTGTCCTCATCCTGTGAGTCCAGGTCCAGGGTCACTGCATCTGGTTCTTGTCTAAAGTACGATTCTGAGTATGATTTTGCCTTCAGAGAGAGACTAGACTCAGTCTTGCTGGTCAAGAAAACTGGGTCTGGGACTGGCTGATATGGCCAAAACAGAACTGGGTTGGATTCTGCTTGTAAATATGGTGGCACTGATTCAAATTCATGAGAATCTAAGTGAGGACAAGTAGCATCAGCTTCTCTCTGGATTTGGTAGGACCGTGTGTTTATCGGAATAACTGATTCTTCTGATGCAGACATTGGATTTTCTGAGTCCTGTGATTTTTGGACTGAATGATCTGACAGAAACTGTGCTGGGTCACTGTCAGCCTCTGGGGTATCAGAACCTGTTTCGACTGGAATGGGAGGCTCTGCCGGTATCTGGGCTTGTTGACGCCTTTCTATCCGAGCACGTGGAACTGATGCCGATTGTGGGTACACGGAGTGTATGTCAGCGTTTTCATCTGGTCTCAGATTCAGAGCAGAAAACACTTTATCCAGGTCTACCTGGGAAGGAGGAGTAACTCTAGGAACAGACGCTGTTTTGAACTTCCCAGGGTTCAGTTCCTCTTCTACCAGAGGTGGTCTTGAAGTAGATATGGGATCCTCCGAGCCCCCTCTATCACAAAGGGTTAGTTCTGATCTAAGACATGCTACTGATTCTGCCATTGTGAGAGGGAAGGAATAAGACTCAGTGTCTGGGATCAATACCTGAACTGCAGGGTCTGGCTGCACTGGTGGTTGCTGTTCCAGATGTGGGATTTTCCAGGTCCACCTGAGTCAAGAGCTCTGCACCCTGTATCATTACAGACTCTTATTTGTGGGGGTCATTGCCAGAGGAAGAGGTAATCATGGATACCCGCTCGATATCACCAGGGCTTATAGGAAATATTTTTTCTTTGAAGTGTTGTTACCAGTAGTTGGTCATATTCAGAGAACATCTTAATTTCTCCTCTCTATAATAGGACTATTGCAACTTCTCTAGATGCATCAAAAACAATAGTTAATAAAACTGAACTTAGTGTCATAATTTATAACATACTCATATGTTGGGGTACTAGAAAATCTTTATTTCCGTGCTAAAATATAATATATAAAACATTTAGCAATGTCATTAACTAAAATGTAATTAAAATGTAACTTCAGTAGTATAATAATACGTCACTATCCGTATTCCTTGTTGTCAATTAATTTATCATAAAAACACTTACCTATATGGTATTTGTAGTAGAGGATGTTTGCAACCGGTGCACACACAATTGTACAGTTTGCATTATTTATTCTAGTTTGTTTCGAAAAAAAACATTTCATAGTTCTGACAACAATGATTCCGCGGTCCGTTGACACCAAAACAATTCTAAAAGCATTTTTTAATTGAAAGAAATATGAACGTACTAAAAATATTATTAACAAAGTATATGCCAATTAAACTCAAGTTCCCAATAAGCCTTTCGCCAGTCTCATTTTCTTTCACGGATATCCGCTTTAAATACTGAAAAGAAAAATGCACGTGGAGTCATATCGCTGAACGCAACCGCCACATTTACCTTGAGTACAGAAGTGAAGTCCACTTACGTGGTGAAATAAAATTATTTATAACTTACAAGTCATTACTTGTCAGCCACTATGTTTTTGCAGTTCTACTTGAACGAGAACGGGGAAAGAGTTTACACTCTGAAGGTATGTTATAGCTATCAATAAGTAACGTCTAGTCAACATTAGCTAGTAAGCTAACATAGACAGTAACATTCCATGGGGATTGGAATGGTTTTAATCTTGTTGTGCATCACTCTATAATAAATGTTTCGAGTTGTGTACGTTTTAATGCATTGTAGTTGCGTAGTTGACGTCCTACTTTAGGTCTAGGCGACAAGTTTTGTAGTCTGGAAGGGACGACGATGAACCCTTGCGGTCTCCAGGGTGTTGACCTATTCTCGCATGGGATACAATACGGCCTGAAAATAACGTCGGGAGTAAACACTTAACAAGTAAAGCTTCCTAACATTACCTCAATAAAAAAGGAATGTTGAATAAAATAACATTTTATAATTATGTATTCACTCCTCCAACCTAAAAACGTTACATATTTAAGCGCTTAAAAATTTGCATTTTCTCCAAATACAGTATTGTATTAAGAACGGCGTAATGCAGTTGGGTTACGTTTGATTATAAAAAATATGTAAAACGTATACTAAAAATTTAACGTTTACTTTTCTAATAATCAATCCGTGAAATTAGGTGTAGTGTTTGTCACAAGTTTCCCTTAGCTGCAGGCTTTGGCTCAGCCATTTTGGAAATTGAACAACAAGAGGCCGGACTTTTTTATGCATTCCGTAGTCACAAAAATGATTCCTGCTACATAGTGTGTGGAGGAGAAAAGGGACGTTGTATTGGCTACAAAACAGGGCTTCCGAATGGCACAGAGTCACTGCCTTTTAATTCAAATGCTTGCAGTGTTACGATGCCCAGGGGGCTCGCATGTGGCCATGCAAACTGGCAGGGTAGGTGTTGTGAAGGCATGACTGGATTGGGCACCCGCAAATTGTTGTAGTGGTTGACTGGTGAACAAGTTTTGAGTGCTTAGTTGCTTGTGAGTAGTTTTTGGTAGAGCAACCATTGTGAGAATTGGTGAATCAAGTGAACCACGCAGAGTTATTTGACTCTACTGCGCTAGTTGGGAGTAGCTGTGTTGAGGGCCTGCTTCATTGCAGCACCTCCTTGTGGATTTGGTAGAGGAGAGTTTTCCACCATATTACACCTTAAGTCATGGAATCCCATTTGCAGGAAGAACATGTTCTCCAGTCAACAGCACTAGTTGACTGGAGTTGCTATAGCATACAGAGGGAAAGCAATAATATATAAGTAACCCCCAACCCAGACAGTGCTGATCAGTTGCACCGCTGTCCTTGTACTCCTGCAGGTAGTTCTAGAATAAATAATTAAGCTCAATAGAAATCTCCATTGAGCATGATTTCTTTAGTCCAGGACAAGGCTTAATCTGTGTCAGCAAAACTGATTAAGTACATTGACAGGCTTGGGGTTGCCTGTTTTTTTTGGCAATATACTGTGCTCTGGCTGTCTACATTTGGTCCTGCTTGGATGACACCTCTTAACACTTATTGATGAAACAATTCATATCCATTCTGAGGAGTTGGTCCATGTATCCAAACACTACACAGAACATCATGTAGAAAATGGAGCAGTCAAAACACTTATGACAATTTATACTTTTCCTGGGTCAAAATGACACCTGATTTAATTTGTCAGCCCTGTGTAGCACAGTCAGTAGAGTGTGGGGCCTACCGTGCCAGTGTAGTGGGTTTGATTCCTACAAGGGGAATCAGGGGTGCCAGTATAAGTTTGTATGCATCCACTACTGTCTGCTAATGGACAACTGTTGTGATAAATTATAAAATGTTTATAATTTAGTTACAAAAGTTATATAAAAATGAACTATTATAAAATATTTAACTCATTTAATCAGGTGTTACAATTGAACATTTTAAACTTTAGGAAACTTTCTTATGGAGACATTTAAAGGAGCAATTTGTTTTTTTTAAACTATCTTCCTGAAGGAATGACAGATTTGTCACCTTTTGGTTACTTGGCCAATGCTCTGACCACTAGTCAATCTGCTGCCCTGAATCCAGTGCTAAAATGAATATGTAAAATGTATTTTGGTCCCCTAACCTGAGAAGACTGTTAAGTGTTATACTAAGCTACATGTTAAGTCATGCTATCTCTATTTTTCACATCCTTCTCTCTGATTATTCCGTGGCCCAACAGAAGGTGGATCTATTGGGTCAGCCCACCAGCTCTGCCCATCCTGCCCGCTTCTCGCCTGACGACAAGTTCTCCCGGCACCGGGTGACCCTGAAGAAACGCTTTGGGCTCCTTCTCACCCAGCAGCCCAGACCTGTTCTGTGATTGAAGCATGGCACCAACTCTCATCCACTAAGAACTATATGCTTGATTTATACTACAGGGCTGACCTGAACCAGAGGCCTGCGGCATCGACTTGGAGATGTTCATATCTCAATGACCTTTTCAGCAAAGTTACAGCAACTGATGGATGTGAACTGGTACAGCTCAGCATGGCCCTGTAGTGTCAATCAGGATTTGAAGTATCATCAGTTGGTTTGAAAGATCCTGTGATTCATTGTTTAAGACATTGGCCCAGAGGGGTGCAGATGGGTTTTAAGATTGTATGTATGGCTTTGGATCAGTCTGAAAAATCTGTTCATACTACATTTTAGCTTGATCTTTTCATGTTCTTTGCCTCTCAGACTGAATAAAATTTTTATATTTCATTTCAATATGCATACAAAACAAATGTATCTTTTTGGACTGTTGCAATATGATTGTCCTTAATCCATATAAATGTGGTTTCAGTTTAAAGATGAACTGTTAAATAGTGTAATGGTCAGCTTTTTTTTTTTGAGAATAAAATGGTGAAAACTACAGATCTCTACAAGTTTGTTACACACATCTGAAGTTGATAGAACTTTCGGGCAAGTCTTGTTTGTGATTGATTCCAATTTATCGCGTCTCCGCATGCGCGATTTCGAAATTACGGCAAGCGAAAGAGGAACTGAAAGGCGGAGCGCGCGTTTCTGACTGTTGGACAAAGTGCCGACAAGAAAGGATGAGAATACATGCATACCAGCTAGGTAGCATGGTTTTTCAATTCAGTTAACAGCAACAGTAGCTAGCCAAACAGCTGGATACAAAAGGCACAGGAACAGACTAGCTACGTGGTATGTACAGTATGACTACATATTTTAGTGGTGTATTTCCGTTATCTGTATATATCTAATCTTTGACCAAGGTACATGTGACTTGGTCCGTTCAGTTGTCACATTTTATCAGCGTGGCTAATGTAACGTCTAGCTAGCTAGCTACTGACACAGTACATTTAACCAACGACAATCGACCGATACGGACAAGTAGGTTTACTGTCAAGAGTTTCGAGAGGATTCCTTGATAAGACAAACGTGGCCGAATTATAAGCTACTTGATTTCGAGTTCATGAATTAAAAGTTGACACGTGAACATACACTAAATCTTTCAGAATATTTGTAAGGTAGCAATTTCCGAAAATATCTTGCTTAATAATACAGTCTCGGAACTGCTGCATAGCTAACGGTACGTACAGTACATGACATGCCGCATCGTTTTGTCAACAAAAACGCTGAAGCAAGCAGGCTTTGTGAGTAGCAACATTAATCTGTTAAATCTTAAAGAACAATAAAACCGCTTGGAATGTATGTATATAAATGTGCCTGACCAGTTCAGGCTAGTTAGAAATTATAATTGGCTTAACGTTTGAGGGTAGTTATTCAGCCAGCTAGTACGGTAAAGCAAAACTAGCCTGTTCTTATGTATTTCAAGCAAGTGCGCCTAGGCGTATATCTGCCGGTTCAATCTGGACATTTGAATCTTGTTCAGCGAGCACAACTCTTAAATTGTCTTATCGCGTCAAAACGCGTCTGGCTATTAACTACATTATTGCTATATGATTAAACTGATGTCTCATTCAGACGTTAGTGTAAACTGGTTAGTTTGACACAGCTATAGTGTGCTGGCCCTTACTTTCCGGATTTCCCTTGTCATGTAGCAAGTGTATTTTGGATATCTTCAGTTCATGTCTACAACATTGAATTTACTTTGAACTATTTGCCACACCCCGTCTTGCTAGAAAATGCCTAGTAAAATACTAGAAAGACGAGAAGAACTCGCAGTGTTGCGGACCTGTGAGCTACAGTATTCTTAGTTTACCTAAAGAAGTCTATGTCGACCGCTCAATGAAGTCGAGAAGTGCACTCGCGCAATGCAATCAGTGTGCATCGCCTATTCGCCTCCGCATGTGGCTCGGCTAGAGCAGCTACTGGCTCAACCGGTTGGAACCGCTCTTGTATAATAATTAAATTATAAACCGCACCAAAGCACCTACTCAACTGAACCACAATACAGATTGAGTCGGAGAGAGAAGGGAACTTGTTCAGTATTCTCGCCCGACTCGCTTCCTCCAGAGCAGTGTGAAAACATTACACTGTTGTTCTCTGTCAGATTAGGATGTGAGAGATTTCATCACTCTTGAATGAAAACAAATGCCTTTAGTAAGACTTTGGTTCTACCTTTGGGACAATCTATATTTAGGTCTTTATCTAACCTGATAACCATGCTGTGTAAGTAAGGAGCCCAGAGTATCAGTGGTATCTCATCAGTAAAAGGTTCCCTATCATTTATGCATACCTTTTATCTAGTTTAATTTGTTTAAGAATGGCCTTGAGTGTTTTTCTTTTTCATGCCCTTGAAGACATATTTTGCTCATCCCTGCAATAGGGGAATGCTTTAAATATCTGACCTCACCTCACTGCTTGCTCAATAAGGCTTTGGGTTGAATAATAACTCTGTGTTCCTAGTGACTGAGTAAATGTATCATGTGAGTGTGTGAAGATACTAATATATGCTATATCTTTCAAGTAGGCCTATGCTGGTTTTTCTGAGTTTTTCTCACTCACAACACATTGCGGAGTGCCATATACCATTTAGCCGTGGTATATTGGGAATATACCAGAAACCCACGATATGCCTTGTTGCTAGTATAAACAGATTACCAACACACTAATAATGTTAGAAAGGTATGGGATGTCAAACCATTGGCATAATCTCATATACCATGGCTATGAGCGAGTTCACATACAGCATTTGAACCAACCGATTCATAAAAACAATTAGATGTGTGATTAAATGCATGATTAAATCTAATAGTGTGTGTTCTTTTCTTCTCCTCCTTTCTTCTCCTCCTTTTTCTTTCCTTCACCACCCCCTTCCCTATGCTCAGCAGTCCATAATTGGTCACTCATTGTGGTCATCCACAGAGGAAATCTAAGCCATTAGTGAGGTGCATGTAACCGCACAGGATGAAAACCAACCTATGATTACTTGGGATTTCTAGAGAAGTGCAGAGGCAGATTTGACACTCTCTAGGCCTCTGTGTGGACAGCCATACTCAGTCATATTTAAGCTCATCATCAGGTTATTGGGGCATATCCAAGCACACATAAGCTCATACCATGCTCATCTGCATTCTAATAAAGCAGTGAGATGCAATAACATTAACGTTAACATGTTCTTTTTTTATATTCCCAGAAAGACAGGTTAAGCACACTCAGACAAATTTATTTGTTAATAGTTCTTAAATTGTGGACTATGTTAAACCGTTACACATTAATCAGAGGGGAAATTGGTGCAGACGTCTTGAAATTCATCTCGCAAGTGCCAATAAAACAAGTCCAACTCAATGGGGAGGTTCAGATGTCAGTCTAGTTCAGGATTCATTGGCCAAGCTTTGGTTAGCCTACCTAGCTGAGCCTAGCGCAGGTTCGCTTAGCATTGGTTAGCTAGTGTAGTTAGTGACCCCTTACCTCTTACCCGCTCCTTTAAGACCCCGAAGATGGCGTCGGTACGGTTCACGGTGACGCCCACCAAGGCAGAGGACCTCCCTGGCCTGTCGGATACCTCACCTGACATCAGCTCCCGGTCCAGTGGGCACGGCCATGTACACTTTGGCTCGCGAGAGAGCGTCAACCGCAGCGACCCAATGAGCGAGGGTTCGGGAGGGCTCAGCACCACCGCACCTGGCAACGAGACACCTGACCGCACCTACACAGAGCAAGGTGACGCATCAATTACTGCTGTGTGTGTGTGTGTGTGTGTGCGTGCCGTTTTGACACGTATTGATAAATTGTTTGTGATGTGACTCCATAATCAGTCTTGCCAATGGCATCAGTTTCAAGGTTAGAGTGTTGTGCAATTACAGGCTCCTGAAATCATCTCTACCAATTAATCTAATTGGGGATGCCTCTATCTAATTGTTTATAATCGGGAAAGGAGAAACAAACAGGAATTGATTTACACTTGCTGATGTTCAGTAACAGACACACAGGAAACAAACAGACACACAGGGACAAGAGGGTCAGAGGTTCAGGGTCAGAGGCACGGGGCAGAGGCACAGAGGCCCGGGGCAGAGGCACAGGGACAGGCACAGGGATAGAGACACAGAGGCCCGGGGCAGAGGCACAGGGACAGAGGCACAGGGATAGAGACACAGAGGCCCGGGGCAGAGGCACAGGGACAGAGGCACAGGGATAGAGACACAGAGGCCCGGGGCAGAGGCACAGGGACAGAGGCACAGGGATAGAGACACAGAGGCCCGGGGCAGAGGCACAGGGACAGAGGCACAGGGATAGAGACACAGAGGCTCAGGGGCAGAGGCTCAGGGGCAGAGGCACAGGGATAGAGACACAGAGGCCCGGGGCAGAGGCACAGGGACAGAGGCACAGGGATAGAGACACAGAGGCCCGGGGCAGAGGCACAGGGACAGAGGCACAGGGATAGAGACACAGAGGCTCAGGGGCAGAGGCTCAGGGGCAGAGGCACAGGGGCAGATGCACAGGGATAGAGACACAGAGGCCCGGGACAGAGGCTCAGGGATAGAGACACAGAGGCCCGGGACAGAGGCTCAGGGATAGAGACACAGAGGCTCAGGGGCAGAGGCTCAGGGGCAGAGGCACAGGGACAGAGGCACAGGGACCAAGGCACAGGGATAGACAGACTGAGATGGACATAGACATAGACAGTCACAGACAAACATTGTGGTGAGAATGAGGCAATGTTATTTTCAGAGATTGCGTGCCGAAATCCGTCTTTTTAGTCCGTCTCACCCACAAATCAGTAATTGAATTGGACAGGCTGGATACATTTTCACACATTTTAGTTCCTCACATCACGACGCGGTCCATCGAACACACGCACACCCGCACACACCCGCACACACCGCACACACACAGCTTCACCGCTAAGCACTGTCAATATGTACCGTAGACCTACAGACACGCACTCACACCATGTCCCAGGGGAACAAACGGGATGAAAGGCACACGCGCAAAGGTAGCGCGCAGCGGGGCTCATTAAAACGTGCCGACTCACAGCTGAGGTGTGGAGCCGTGCAGCAGGGGAGGACAGGGGCTGGACAGAGGGGTGTGTGTGTGTGACAATGCAGCACGCGGTATTCAGTCGGTTGGGCCAAGCTGCCCGCGTCATTCACCACCCCCTGCCTGACACGACCACCCTGCGCAGACTGGGTCTGTGTTGGGCCGGTTTACTGGGGCAGAGCCCTATACAGATGTTTCACTAACACCGGATGGCGCTGATCCGGTTGGCATCGCCTGTTCTCATTTTAGAGCCCAGAGGCTGTGATAAAGTCTAATCATTACAGCCACAGTCATCCGGGTTGTTTTCTTACTGCGTGCGCTGGTGCTTTTTAACAAGATGTCCTGGTCACAATATTTAGGAGGCTGTGCGACTGGAAACGGTTGTGCTGTGTGAGGAAGTGGTGCGCAGCGCTGTCTGAATGTTAACTAATGTTAACCAGGAAGGATGGGGCGTATTTGTGGACAGTATGTCTTTGTCTGGGTTGCTGTGCGTGACTCCGTCACATGAATCACGCTTGCGCGTGTTGAAGACTTAGTCGGTCAGACTTGCTTTCGTAGCAGCGCGCGCTCGCGCGCGCGCGTGTGTGTGTGTGTGTGTGTAAGTCAGTCCCTGGTGGAGAGAGGGAAGTGAGAGTGCTGACGAAGGTGGTGGCGTGCACGCGTACGTGTTCCTTGTCCCTGCTGACGGAGGGAGAACTGAACCGGGGTCGCCGGCCGTCCTCCACCCTACTGTGTTTCAGCTGGGGGCAGAAAGGAAGTGGCGTCCACTGGAGACCAGGCCTGCACAGAGCGGCCCATCACTGAAATAGAATCCTCAGGAACGTTCTGGAACAGGGGAAGACATTTAGTTCTTGTGGCTCCGCGTCATCTCTTAGTTGACTCGCCTGGGTCTGTCCTGATTAAATGTCTAATCTGTGTCCCTTAACAACGCTCTGTCACACACACACACTCACACTCAAACATCCATGTTCCCTGTCTTTCTCTCAGCAGGAGATGGTAATGCCAAAATGTCCAGCGTCTACATCAACAACACTCATGGGATGGACGACGATGACTTTTATGACAAAAACCTGGCTCTGTTTGAGGTTAGAGCCGCAAACGTCAATCAATCAATCAATCAAAATGTTTACTATGGTTTAATCTCTCCCTCTTTGTTTCCCTTCTCACTCGCTCTTTCTCTTGCTTCTCCTCCTTTTCTTCCACTTTATTCCTCCCTCCTCGCCTCCCTCCCTCTATCCCACTCTGTAGGAGGAGATGGACACGAGACCCAAGGTGTCTTCCCTCCTCAACCGCCTGGCCAACTACACCAACCTGACCCAGGGGGCAAGGGAGCATGAGGAGGCCGAGAGCATAGGGGAGAAAAGAAAGGCCTACAAGGTACTCACACACACACACACTATTTTTCTCATCACGGTCTGGTATAGTTCTGTAATCCCAGGCAGTTAAGTTTGTGTAACGTCAGGAAACACTGGGCTTCCCATAATGCTTTGAGGTTGTACTCTATCCTTAAAGCACCTCCCAGCTGCTGGACCGGCAACTTGTATCCTCACGACTGAAATGGGAGGCCCCCCAAAATGGTGCAGTGGTCTCAGTCCCTGCCTTCGCAATACTAACTGTATCATCTTTTTGGTATCGTTTAGTGTCCTTCCCAGAAAGGGAATTGTTTTTTTTATGGCTGTGTCATTCTCCAAGTCAGGTAAAACTATACCGAGGCCTCTGAAAGTGTAGTGTTCAGGAGGAATTCTCTCCCTAATATCCCTGGAGTACAGTACCTGCCCTTCTCGAATAACTGCTTTTTGTTACGTTGACTACTAATGAACTCCCCCCGTTACTGAATGGTCTGTCTCCCTGCCAGTCTCCTCAGATGGGCACGTTCATGGGGGTGTACCTGCCGTGCCTGCAGAACATATTTGGGGTGATACTGTTCCTCCGGCTCACCTGGGTGGTGGGAACAGCCGGGGTGCTGCAGGCCCTCTGCATCGTCTTCATCTGCTGCTGCTGTGTAAGGATCACGCGCACACACGAGCACGCACGCACGCACACACACGCACACGCACGCACACACATACATACACACGCACACTCTGCGCAGGCAAACACACACCCGCACACACATACATACACACAAACAATTGCAACCAGCTGTTTAAACACAGAGAGGTGTTTAAGATAAGATATAAGAAGATTACTGAGACAGGCTTGTTGTTAACCTGCCCTGTAGAGGTGATGTGCCTTGATGTTCATGGATTTCCGGCTTCCTGAATGAAACCCTGTTCCCTTCCAACTGTGCTGCTTTTGCTGTTTCGCCTAGTTTTTATCACCAACGGCGATAACAGGAGGACAGAAACAGCCACGTTCAATTGATGTGCCCCTTTTTTTGCTACAAAGCCAGAAATGGTAATAAGAACAAAATAAAAGCCAAAAAAAGCAGCTGTGAATACCTTCCCCTCCCTCCCTTAACCAAAAGCTTCCTGCTCACGGTGTACCCCCCAGCCTGAGCCCCACCTGCCCACACTGTTCCCCCCCACCCCTGTTGTTTGGGCTAAATGAAAAGGAGGGCACACAAAGCCCCAGGCATCAGACACAACACTGTAACTCAATAGGTGGAATGCCATTTCTTGACACACTTCATATGTATGACGGAGGCCAGCCGCAGTTATTCTGCATGATGCATTCTGTTCCTCTTTCCTTCCGCAGACTTTACTGACTGCCATCTCAATGAGCGCCATCGCCACCAATGGAGTTGTACCAGGTATTCTGGCCCTTACCTTCTCATCCCTGCATTCTTACAATCCTTCTGTCTTGTCCTAATCCAAGTGTGTTTAATTAAAACACATTCTTGTTACTTTCCCAAGATTCACAAATGTAGTTATTTTGTGGATATTTGGTGGAATTTTGCCTACTTGCTCTCTCAGTGTTGCTCGTGTTGTTCAGTCCTTAGATGAAGTACTACCTGCTGAAGTCAAGGCCAGCTAAAGTAGTTTGTGATTCCACACAGCATTTGTTCTATGGTTGGCAATATAACGATACCATCTATAGCCGACGATTGACAGCCATTGTAAATGTCAGAAACAAGGTTTAAGTATGTATCTTTTTTTCTTTTACCAATGGCATATTGAATAAATAAATGGAGGAACAAAATGACACAATTGAACAATTAACATTCGATCATACTCTGTAGCGTGTATAAAAACGCTGAGCCGGCCCATTTGACCTCGAAGTTGGATCAATATGGCAAGAGGAAAGGATCGAAGTGATTTTGAAAGTGGGCTCATTATTGGGTCTCTTCCAGGAAGACCACGCCCCCATCCACAGGGCACGAGGAGTCACTGAATGCTTTGATGAGTATGATGATCATGTGGATCATTGCCTTCGTAATGACCAGATCTCAACCCCGTTAAACACCTATGGGAGATTTGGGACCTACATGTTAGAGAACGCTCTTCACCACCATTATCAAAACACCAACTGAGGGAATATCTTTTGGAAGAATGGTGTTCCATCCCTCCAGTAGGGTTACAGAGACTTTTAGATTCCCTGCCAAGGGGCATCGAAGCTGTTCTTCACCTTACTGAGACAGTGTTGGGTTTTCCTTTAATTTAAATTTCAATGTAGAAATCACAGGGAACAACCAAGCATGCAGACTGTCAAGTACACACAGTGTTCATTTGTCAAGTACACACTTTGTTGATTTGTCAAGTACACACTGTTGATTTGTCGAGTACACACTGTGTTGATTTTTGTGGTCAGGCAACTGTTTCTTGTGATATGCAGTAAATGTTAACCTGCTGGCAGAAGGAACTGGGACATTTGGCCAAAGTTTACTGGTGCTCAGTGGAGTTCATGTCACCATTGACCAGAACAATGGGCCTGTGGAAGCGTAATAGCCTAATGAATTCAGTTCCATGAAAATGGAGGTCTTTGGCCCGTACACCAACAGTTGGTTTGGTGTCAAAGTTCCAAATCATGAGCACCCCTCCAAAAAAGAAATCTATTTACTCAGATTGGACAGGCGGATGGGAGTTGTCTGTCCAACCCTAATTTGGTGTCCACTGTCTCTCCATCTCGCTTACTATTCAGATTGAAACAGTGTACTCCCCTACCAATACCATTCGCCTGTGCTTAAATCAAGGTCACACCACATACATCCCAAAGGTCAAATGTGTCTTGAGAATTTTGAATAAGATGGATTAATTTGGATCGATTCCCTCCGACATTGTAGATGGCAACTAAAACATGCTCTGAATAAGAAATCCATTACCTGTTTGTGAGCCAGGTAACATTTCTTCACCCTCTTATCCCTCTTACCTATCCCTGATATATGCCCTACATGTAAGTATCCTCCTTGGTCAGAAGTAGTGTATATGCAGAGCCCTAGTCCAAAGGAAACGCTCCTGGCTCCATTCACATTAGTGGCTCCGCATCGGAGACCAATACCCATCTCACACCTTCAAGTGTCTCCCAATGATTCCTCTTCTGTAAAAATATGGAAACCACGGGGCCAAAACGACGCGTAGGGCACTATGCAAGGAAAAGTGTGTCATTTGGGACTATTTCTTTCTCTCTTGTCCTCATAATTCTGTAGTGCCCCCTAATGATACTAACACTCATCACTCTTTCTTCTCTCCATCCCTGCCTCCCTCTCTTTTTCTCCTCTTTTCTCACCCTTCTACCCCCTCCCCAATCTCCCTCTTTCTCCTACTATCTCCTGTCTCCTCTTCCTCTCTCCCCTTCCTCCCGAATCCACCCCCGTCTGCCTCCCCCTCTCCTCCCCAGCGGGCGGTTCCTACTTCATGATCAGTCGCTCTCTGGGGCCGGAGTTTGGGGGGGCGGTGGGACTGTGCTTCTACCTCGGCACCACCTTCGCCGGGGCCATGTACATCCTGGGGGCCATCGAGATCCTGCTGGTGGGAACCCGCAAAACACACACACACACACACACACACACATGTACATCCTGGGGGCCATCGAGATCCTGCTGGTGGGAACCCGCAAAACACACACACACACATGTACATCCTGGGGGCCATCGAGATCCTGCTGGTGGGAACCCGCAAAACACACACACACACACACACACACACATGTACATCCTGGGGGCCATCGAGATCCTGCTGGTGGGGACCCGCAAAACACACACACACACATGTACATCCTGGGGGCCATCGAGATCCTGCTGGTGGGGCGAATCTTAATCATATCATTCTTCCTGACTATAATCATCATCATCTGTTATAACCATCATCGGATCCGCCATCAAATGACCCCCCCCCCCCCTTCTCTCATCACCGCTGTTGTGTGAATGACATCACTACACGCCCATCCACATCCATTGTTTGACGCAAAACGTTTGTTATCTGGCTCAGATGTACATAGCCCCAAAGGCGGCCATCTTTGTTTCCATCGGCCCGGACGGCGAGGGAGCGGCCATGTTGAACAACATGAGGGTCTACGGTTCAATCTTCCTCCTGCTGATGGCGCTGCTGGTCTTCGTTGGGGTGAAATACGTGAACAAGCTGGCGTCCGTCTTCCTGGCCTGCGTCATCATCTCTATCTTGTCCATCTACACCGGAGCGCTGGTCTCCGCCTTCAGCCCGCCTGTGTTCCCGTGAGTGGAGCGGTTTCCCATTCTTGGTTGATGTCCAGTTATTTTAAGCCGTGTGGAAAAATGTGTATGCACTATCACATTTTGTGAACATACTGTTTCGTTGATGCTCAGTATTTCTATGTATTTAAACAAAATGTGCTATTTTTAACCATTGAGCCAAATAGGTGGAAATAAATAAGGCGTTGTGCCCTTGAGTCAGGCATTTAATCCATAATTACTGTTGTAGGTCACACTGCATAAAGCTAGACACATGCATCCTCGTTTTGGTTGCTTATGTGGTTTAGAACGTGTTAAAACTGATGTTTTTTCTCTCATACCGCCTAAAACAACAATCACTCGAAAAAACTAAAATAAGGGTAAAGGGTCAATATTGCTGGGATAGTAGAGGGTAGCAGCCATAGCTTTACTGAAAGGAAGAAATTAAAAAGTGAAATAGCATAAATGCAGCATTTTAGGGCTACACAATATGTTTCAAAAGAACATGCTGCTTACAGTATCTGACATCTATTTCCATTAGAACGCCTAATTATAAATGCCAAATTATAGTTTTATGGCCAGCAAATCCAGTAGAAACCTGAGAATATTGTAACTCCCTGTCTCACTGAAACATAAACATGCCCTTATGGACCCATTGTATCTGTCAACAGACTTTCACACCATCCTTATCGCCAAACACTCACGCTTGACTGACAGCCTTAAAGGTTTAGTTCAAGACTTCAGCATTGATGCCCTCTATCTGTTTCCCCAGTCAGACGAACTCATGGATACCATTTGTATGTATTTGCATTCCCTTTGAAGGTAGTTGCTGTTTAGTATTACCAATATTGTTAACATGCATTAGGGCATTGACTGGAAATCTATAAAAAACGTTAACGTGTCGATGCGGTAAGGCAAGCCAGCATTAACTATCCCTTTAATCAGCCAATCAGCTCACTTCCCTTAGTGATTGACCAATGCTATCCTTTTCTCATCTCTCCTTTCCAGGGTGTGCATGCTGGGTAACCGTACCCTGTCCGGTCACATCCTGCGCGACAGTCCCTGTGCTAAGACCGTCCTGCTCAAAGAACCACCCGGACCTGTGGACACCAACCTCACACTCATAGGTAACAGTCGATGTTATCAGTATATAACATCTTCCACTTCTGTCTTTGCTGTCGCTTCTTGTATTAACCGACCGTCGACCACTTCTTCCCCCAGGAAACAGCACGGTGCCCCCGACCTTTGACCTCTCTCTGCCCTCCATTGAGGCTACCACCTTGTGGCTGCAGTTCTGTGAGGGTCGTGACCTCAATGCTTCCTGTGACGACTACTTCTTCCACAGCAATGTCTCTGAGATCCATGGCATACCTGGCCTGGCCAGTGGAGTGATTACAGGTACACACACACACACACACACACACACACACACACTCTCTATCTTTGTATGTTTCTTTTGGTGACTCTACCTACTTCCCTTCCTCTTTAACACAAACACTCACATAGGCACTTCCTATCTGTCTGTCATTTTCTCATAGAGAACATATGGAGTGCTTACCTCAGTAAAGGGGACGTCCTGGAAAAAGGGGGTCTCCCTGCTCCCAGCCACGCCCACCCACCCACTAATCGGCAGCCCTATGTCTTCGCTGACATCACCACCTCCTTCACGCTGTTGGTGGGAATCTTCTTCCCCTCAGTCACAGGTATAGTTCCTCCTGCCTTGGGTTGGCATTTACCAAAGTTGCTGGAACGCTCAGTAATTATAGTAACGTAGTTAATTTATGCTTGAATAATAAAATACAATGTATATTTTAAACCACGCCTTGCAAAAGTATTCAAATCCCTGACAAACTGTTCTCGCCAAATTGTACATTGACATAAAAAAAGCATATCTCCCCTTTTTTCTCCAAACAATGTATTGACTCCTTGTTGTTTTAACAATCGATTCAGTTATATTCTCTGTCAAGTCTGTGAAGGCATACCATTGTATTTCTTTTGTCTATGAAGTTTCGTAGTTTGTAGCCTGTCTATGTAGTTTTGTGCATTGTCCGTTGTAATTCCATTGCTTACGTCTAATTGTTTTGTCGTGCGCAGAGCTTTTTCTACAGTGTTATTATTTAAACAGGCACATTAACCTGCTATGGCGGAGGGCTCAGTCCCACACAGTGTTTTTCTGTACCTTGCAGTAGAGGTGGACCGATTCATGCTTTGGCTGATTAATCGGCGCCGATAGGACATTTTAAAAACTATCGCTATCGGCAGAACTTGGCTCCGATAGTGGCCGATGGCTGCGCAGCCTCCACTGGTCACTTGCGACTTACATCAATCACCTTTCCATGAGCTGGAGGTTCCATACATGGTTATGTCACTGTGTACAGAACCTGAGATCATTTATATTTAAATGACAGTTAACTTTAAGTCAGCATTATTTGTTTTTATGAGCATGATAAGGTTATTGGTTATAGATTCACATTATTAATGCATTAGACTGAAGATAACTGCTGCTCTGCCGAAAGCATGCACACTCTGTTTTGCTAGCAATCATGGTTGTTAGAATTTGGCTAGCCGTAAGTTCAAGCCTGGCACAGCTATGAGCCAATGGCCATATCATTTGATCATTTGGAGGTCACTTTTGCTAAAAATTTATCTAAACATCCGTTAAAGACTCCATAGAATGGCACTCTTCCTTGATTTTATGAGACACCAGCGCTGGCACCAAGTGCTCTGAGAGGGGCTGCCATAAATGCGCGACAGATTTTAAATTAAATGTTTCTATGTCAACTAAATCAAATATATTTTTCTCAGAAACAATTCTACACTCCATGAAAAAATGTATTATTCTGGCGATGGGATTAGAAAACATGGGCTAAACCTTGCGGTCCTGGGTTGAACGTTGGATCAGCTGATTGTACACGAAGGCTGACAAGTGGCATTCAAGTAGTATCAGTTTTCAGTTTATTTCTCCCCACTAAATTACATGTAACGCAACACTATCAGCTCCTTGTTCACAATGCAGGCAGACAGGGAGGAAAAGAAACCATTCCACATATCACTTTACTAACAAATGTGGTGTTCTCTCATCCAAAAAGTCCAGCCATGTAACTATCCATTCATGAAATAAAATCACCCACTTTAGGGTCCTCCTTACCCCAGAAATATGCACGAACAGTAATGTTTCGTAAGAGTGGCATTACAATGTAACAGGACACGCAACAGAAGTAATCCTTCCTGGCCAGTGATAAATCACAGAACAGCATCGCCCATTGTAGAACACAATTCTTTTCAACGATGTAATGCACCAAATCACTGTTACCAACGTATAGGCTACAAGAGAAGCTGCCTTTCTGGAGAGAATGCATTCACGCTGTTTCCTCCATTATGATATCAGGCTTCTCAACTGGATTAACTGACTTTATGGGGAAAAATAGCAAAAAATATATACATAGCTCAGAGTTTACGTTAGCTGCTGGCATTTTTCCGGAATCACATGTAGTTTTCTGACAGATGAAAATATCAACGGCCACAATGTTTGGTGGGACATTTGCCAAATAAATAGATTAATAGCATATTCAATAGCCTGATATTGTGTGATCTATATGATCTGTTGTCAAGAAAACAGCGAGCCTTTGCTGTTTCAGTAAGACATTGCTGAGTGTTTGGCACGAGATTCAAAAGCTGCACACTCCGGCAGCTACTCCAGCATACATGTTTAATATGCAATTGGACAACATATGTATATCCATAAATTTTAATGTTCATTATCTAATGAGGAAATATGGTTGGAAATGACAAAATTCAACTTTACACACGCTGGAGTGTTTTTTTCTTTTGTCAATAATAATTTTGTTCTGACAAAGAAGTGACTGAAATGCATTTTCTATTAAATAATAATGTTGCGAAATCAGGCTACATTATGATGTATTGCAAAACAATTCTAAACCAGGTTTAAACATTCTGAAATTTAGAAGCAAATTAGTTTCAGTAAATGATTTGCGCCTATAACTTTGGCCAGAGCTGTCAAATGCTGTCCTGCACCCATGGCCTAGACATTCTATGGAAACTGACATTAGACGCATGGTATTTGTTGAGACGTTTGTAACATTGACAAAAAAAAAACATATTCTGTTTGGAAACATGATCTTGTAATCAAAATATTGTGCAAAAAGATAGTTGTCTATACAGTATTTGCGATCTGGCTCACATTATTGCGATCAGGCAATTATGTAATAATTGTTACAGCCCTAGTTGTAGTCTATATGCTCAGTTGGCAAAAATTGTGAAGAGTTCATTCTGCTGACTAATTTAAATAAAAAACCTTTGTTGGATCATAGTTAGTGTTTTATTTCTGTTTAAATGTAGGCTATTATGTGGCTATTTAAACCATGTCTGGGAGCTGTTCTATAAACTCTGATATAGCTCCCACCCAAAGGGTTGTTTTACGTACTAGAATCAGCCAGTTTGATGTTCAGTTACAGATTTATTTGTTTATTTAGGTATTTACTTTGACTTAGATGTTCAGTTCAACAGTTATCCTGTTTCTAATAAAGTCAAAGAATCCACAGTCGGTCTACTTCTACCTTACGATGACAATTCAGAACTGCCCTCTTTGTCTGCTCATCTTTGTCTGCAGTAAAGGTCTGCGCCAGTGGCCAGCCAGTCATTATTTAGGTTGTTACAGTGGATATAAAAAGTCTATACACCCCTGTTAAAATGCCAGGTTTTTGTGATAAATCACATCAGAACTTTTAATGTGACCTATAATGTGAACAGTTCAAATGAAAAACAAACTGAAATCTTTGAGGGGGGAAAATTAAAAATAAAAACCTTAAAATAACCTGGTTGCATGAGTGTGCACACCCTCCTATAACTGGGGATGTGGCTGTGTTCAGAATGAACCAATCACATTCAAACTCGTGTTAAATAGAAGTAATTACACACCTGCCATTATTTAAAGTGACTCTGATTAATCCCAAATAACGTTCAGCTGTTCTAGTAGGATTTTCCAGAACTTTCTTAGTTGCATCTCAGAGCAAAAGCCATGGTCCGCAGAGAGCTTCCAAAGCATCAGAGGGATCTCATTGTTGAAAGATATCAGTCAGGAGGAGGGTACAAAAGAATTTCCAAAGCATTAGATATACCATGGAACACAGTGAGGACAGTCTTCATCAAGTGGAGACAATATGGCACAACAGAGACATTACCAAGAACTAGATGTCCCTTCAAAATTGATGAAAAGACGAGAAGAAAACTGGTCAGGGAGTCTTCCAAGAGGCCTACAGCAACATTAAAGGAACTGCAAGAATTTCTGGCAATTACTGGCTGTGTGCTACATGTGACAGCAATCTCCCGTATTCTTCATATGCATGGGCTATGGGGTAGGGTGGCAAGACGTAAGCCTTTTCTTACAAAGAAAAACATCCAAGCCCGGCTGAAGTTTGAAAAACAAACTTTAAGTCATCATTCCAAAAGGTATGTTTGGCACAAAAACAACACTGCACATCACCCAAGAACACCATACCCACAGTGAAGCATGGTGGTGGAAGCATCATGCTTTGGGGCAGTTTTTCATCAGCTGGAGCCGGGGGCCTTAGTCAGGGTGGAGGGAATAATGAACAGTGCCAAATACCAGGGAATTTTGGCACAAAACCTTCAGGCGTCCGTTAGAAAGCTGAAGATGAAGAGGAAGTTCACCTTTCAGCACGGCAACGACCCAAAGAACACATCCAAATCCACAAAAGCATGGCTTCACCAGAAGAAGATTAACGTTTTGGAATGGCCCAGCCAGAGCCTAGACCTGAATCCAATTGAACATCTGTGGGGTGATCTGAAGAGGGCTGTGCACAGGAGATTCTGCCACGTTAAGATGTGCCATGCTAATAGACTCCTGCCCAAAAAGACTGAGTGCTGTAATAAAACCAAAAGGTGCTTCAACAAAGTATTAGTTTAAGGCTGTGCACACTTACGGGACCAGGTTATTGTGAGTTTTCTTTTTTTTTTCTCAAAGATTTCAGTTTGTTTTTCAATTGAATTGTTCACATTATAGGTCACATTAAAGGTGGAAAAAGTTCTGACATGATATATCTTTGTCTCATTCTTTTACATCACAAGAACCTGGCATTTTAACAGGGGTGTGAAGACTTTTTATATCCACTGTATATGTTGTTATTAGTTGAAACTCTGTCTGGGTCATTTCGTTTCATTGTACAATGTGTAGTTAACGTTATTGTACCATGTAAGTATCCTAGGGATATATTCCTGTTGTGTTGAGGCAAGGCCATCATTGCAAATTGGACATAACCAGAAAAACAAACAAACGTAAAACCCTGATTCCCTGAGTTTACTGGTGAATGTAGGATGTTTTCTGTAATATATACCTTAACTTTGCACAGGCACCCATTATCCCAAATCACTCCCTAGTCATTGGGCCAAACCTCTTGATGTTTCCTGATCTAAATTGGTCAGGATAAGCATTTACAGCTCTGTGCAAAACAGATGGTCCAGGAAAAAACATAGAGGTGTAAAATGGTTGACGGATAATAGTTGCTTTCGCCACACATTTTTATAGAGATGTGCGCCAGTCTTGTTGTGACTGTAATTTCTCTCTGTCTCTTTTCCTCCTGCAGGTATCATGGCCGGTTCCAACCGGTCTGGGGACCTGAGAGACGCCCAGCGCTCCATCCCCATAGGAACCATCCTGGCCATCCTCACCACCTCCCTCGTCTGTATCCTTCAAAATATTTATAAATAATATAAGAATTATTTTACATAAACTGCCGGTGTAAACATTGTAACTCTATTTCTTACATACTGCTTGCCAAAGGTAGTGTTGGGTGTAGGCGGCTATTTCAGACACCATTTAGACCATCAAAGCTTTTACTGTAACTTTGTGATTGAAAACACAAAAAATACTAAGATTCCTGAGAACTCCCTGGTTTTACAGGAATCTTGGTTTCCTGCTTATTTCCTCCAGATTACATCAACCAGGAAAAATCTGGGTTCCCGAAATGAGTTCCCGAAATGAGGCAGCCCAAAATTTTGCATCACCCCCGATTTTCCTGATCATTTTAGTCATTTCAGTTCTGTGGTTCTAAGAGGCACACTTGCATCCTACAGGTCCAGAAAACATGAAGAGACCACGGCACCTTCTTTCCTTTCCAAAAAAGTTGAAAAGGAAGGTTTTGAGTGAGGAACAGAAGGGTTAAAATTAAGAGACCACTGCAAATTGAACGCTTCTGCTCCTCACTCAAAACTTTCCTTTACAACTTTTTGGTAAGGAAAGAAAAAGCTGTACTCAGTGCTAGTTTCACTCCCATTCTCTTCAGCTTATGTTCCAGTGCTTGCTACTCCTTGTCACAATCCCATAGAGGACTGGAATGTAAGGGCTAACTGGTGTTTGGTATTGTGTTTAAATGTCACTAGTCCTATGCACAGAACACACAAGGCAAACCACACCGCAGGTTCTTACCTGCTCGACAATGATAGAAAAAAAAAGACAAATAAAGATAAAAGCATCATTATGAAGAACACAGTGTCAACTTTTAGAGTCTTGCATATAGTTCTGCATTGTCGTGGTTCTGCCAAGACGTCACGGGTGTGTTATTTTCCTGAGCGCTGTGGCCAGACCTGAGCTGTGTGGTTCTGTTTGGAGCTTGTGTTGAAGGAGTGGTGCTCAGAGACAAGTCAGTATACCTGTCTGTTTGGCTGCCTACCTGTCTCTCTGTCTGTTTTGCTTTCTACCTGTCTGTTTGGCTCTCTACCTGTCTCTCTGTTTGTTGGGCTGTCTGTCTGTCATTCTGTCTGTTTGGCTGTCTACCTGTCTCTCTGTTTGTTGGGCTGTCTGTCTGTCATTCTGTCTCTGTTGGGCTGTCTGTCAGCCTGTCTCTATTGGTCTGTCAGCCTGTCTCTATTGGGCTGTCTCTTCGTCTCTCTATCTGTAAGTCTGTCTGTCAGCCTGTCTCTATTGGGCTGTCAGCCTGTCTCTATTGGGCTGTCTCTTTGTCTCTCTGTCTGTATGTCTGTCTGTCAGCCTGTCTATTGGTTTGTCAGCCTTTCTCTATTGGGCTGTCTCTTCGTCTCTCTGTCTGTATGTCTGTCTGTCAGCCTGTCTCTATTGGTCTGTCTGTCAGCCTGTCTCCGTTGGGCTGTCTGTCTGTCAGCCTGTCTCTGTTGGGCTGTCTGTCTGTCTGTCAGCCTGTCTCTGTTGGGCTGTCTGTCAGCCGGTCTCTATTGGTCTGTCAGCCTGTCTCTATTGGGCTGTCTCTTCGTCTCTCTGTCTGTATGTCTGTCTGTCAGCTTGTCTCCATTGGGCTGTCTGTCTGTCAGTCAGCCTGTCTCTCTTTATGCTGTCTGTTTGTCTGTCTGTAAGGGTGGGGTCATTTTAATTTCCATTCAGTCAATTCAGAGAATAAACCTATTTACTCTCTCCATATATAGAGAGTGAGAGAGAGAGATTATTCAGCTCCACTAATACTGACCAGTCTGTGGTGCCCTGGTCTGCAGGTTTGGGGACTCCGTGCAAGGCAACCTAGTGGTGGGCACCTTGGCATGGCCCTCCCCCTGGGTCATTGTGATTGGCTCCTTCTTCTCGACGTGTGGTGCAGGCCTCCAGTCACTGACAGGCGCTCCCCGCCTCCTCCAGGCCATCGCCAAGGACAACATCATCCCTTTCCTCAGGGTGAGATGCACTCCTACTCTCGGGTCACTTTTTCTTTCTTTCTCACCCTCTGTTTCTTCCTCTGCTTCTCTTCATTTCTACAATCTGTATGTATTGAGTGAAATCATTTCTCTCGCTAACTCTTCTTTCTTTTTTTTCAGTCTTTCTTTCTCAAAATCTCAGTTCAATTAAAATAATTTGATTGGGATGGAGAAAATTATTATTTGGTTCAAATATAACATCATCAAAGTTACAACAACAATCAAGATTGCTAACGAGACGATTAGTAGATTATTTTTAATTATTTTAAGATTATTTAAAAAAAAGTGCAATATTTTGGCTCTAAAATGTATTCAACACAAAAGAAGTCCCTAATATCAAAGTAAAAAAAGATCTACAAATTGTTCTAAATTAATTGCAAATACTAAACAATCCACTTTGCTGCATCCATCTTCCCCTATATCTTCATTCCAGGCCTTGAAGCATCCCCATAGCATGTTGCTGCCACCACCATGCTTCACAACTGGTGTTATCAGTATGATGTGCGTTGTTAGGTTAGCACCAAACATAGTGCTTAGCATTGCCTTCTGACTCCCACATGCCTTCTGGCAAACTGTAGTCACATTGGCTTTTTCATTTTGCCACACTCCCACGAAGGCCTCTTTCATGAATCACCCAGGCTATTCTTGCAGTAGGCACAGTGTCTCCCAGCTCAGCCATGGAAGACTGACTCCTTCAGCCATGGAAGACTGACTCCTTCAGCCATGGAAGACTGACTCCTTCAGACTTGCCATGGGCCTCTTGGTGGCCTCCCTGACTGGTGCCCTTCTCATATGGATACTCGGCCTCTTCAAGACAGATTGACAGTTGTGACATATTCTCCACATTGATTCAATAATGGAGTTTACTGTGCTCCGGGAGATATTGAATGCCTTGAAAATGTTCTTGTACCCTACTCTTGGTTGGTGCTTTTGTAGAACCATATTCTGGATTTGCTTTGTCTCAATTATGTTGTTTTTGTTAGGAATGGTACTAATCGACTCTGGTACCTTCCAGAGGCCTGTGTTTTTAACCTGAAATCATGTGAAACACCTTAATTTGACATGTGGACTCCATTCAGCTAATTACGTGACTTCTAAAGACATTTGGTTGCACCACAGCTCATTCCGGTGTGTCATAGCAAAGGAGGTAAATACTTATGCAATAATTTTTCTGTTTTATATTTATAATTGATGTACAACAATTTGCTGATTTTATTTTTGACTTTGACATTATGGAGTTATTTGTGTGTTTATCAGTGGCAAAAACTCCTAATTAAATCAATTTTGATTTCAAAGATCATCATCATCATTTTCTTCGGCTTATCCGGGGCCGGGTCGCGGGGGCAGCAGTCTAAGCAGAGATGCCCAGACTTCCCTCTCCCCAGACACTTCCTCCAGCTCTTCCGGGGGGACACCGAGGCGTTCCCAGGCCAGCCGGGAGACATAGTCCCTCCAGCGTGTCCTAGGTCTTCCCCGGGGTCTCCTCCCGGTGGGACAGGACCGGAACACCTTCCCAGGAAGGCGTTCCGGAGGCATCCGAAACAGATGCCCAAGCCACCTCAGCTGACCCCTCTCGATGTGGAGGAGCAGCGGCTCTACTCAGAGCTCCTCCCGGGTGACCGAGCTTCTCACCCTATCTCTAAGGGATCGCCCAGCCACCCTGCGGAGAAAGCTCATTTCGGCCACCTGTATCCGGGATCTTGTCCTTTCGGTCATGACCCAAAGCTCATGACCATAGGTGAGAGTAGGAACGTAGATTGAACGGTAAATCGAGAGCTTCACCTTGCAGCTCAGCTCTTTCTTCACCACGACAGACCGGTACATCGACCGCATTACTGCAGAAGCTGCAGATTTCAAAGATTTCTCACAATATGATGTCTAAAATTTCAAGGGGGTGAATACTTTTGCTCTCAAAAGTACTTCTGCATAGAAGGAAAAAGGACATTGGCATGAGACAGGTTTCCTAATCTGTCAGACACTGTCCTTGGTTCTGCAACAACCTACAGGCTACGTTTCAATCCACAGCTCCCTTCATCCTCTCCCTACAGGACAGGTCGCCCAGTTTTCATCACAATGATCTTTTAAAACCTTTGATTTGGGGGAAAGACTCTACATTTTGTCAGAACATGGCACAGTATGTTCCTTCTGTGCAACAGTGATTACACAGGCTTTGTTCCTGCTGTGCTACAGTGATTACACAGTCTGTTTCTGCTGTGCTACAGTGATTACACAGGCTTTGTTTCTGCTGTGCTACAGTGATTACACAGGCTTTGTTTCTGCTGTGCTACAGTGATTACACAGTCTGTTTCTGCTGTGCTACAGTGATTACACAGGCTTTGTTTCTGCTGTGCTACAGTGATTACACAGTCTGTTTCTGTTGTGTTACAGTGATAACACAGGCTTTGTTTCTGCTGTGCTACAGTGATTACACAGGCTTTGTTCCTGCTGTGCTACAGATATTACACAGTCTGTTTCTGCTGTGCTACAGTGATTACACAGGCTTTGTTTCTGCTGTGCTACAGTGATTACACAGTCTGTTTCTGCTGTAATACAGTGATTACACAGGCTTTGTTTTTGCTGTGCTACAGATATTACACAGGCTTTGTTTTTGCTGTGCTACAGATATTACACAGGCTTTGTTTTTGCTGTGCTACAGATATTACACAGGCTTTGTTTCTGCTGTGCTACAGTGATTACACAGTCTGTTTCTGCTGTGCTACAGTGATTACACAGGCTTTGTTCCTGCTGTGCTACAGTGGTTACACAGGCTTTGTTTCTGCTGTGCTACAGTGATTACACTGTCTGTTTCTGCTGTGCTACAGTGATTACACTGTCTGTTTTTGCTGTGCTACAGATATTACACAGTCTGTTTCTGTTGTGCTACAGTGATTACACAGTCTGTTTCTGTTGTGCTACAGTGATTACACAGGCTTTGTTCCTGCTGTGCTACAGTGATTACACAGTCTGTTTCTGCTGTGCTACAGTGATTAAACAGGCTTTGTTTCTGCTGTGCTACAGTGATTACACAGGCTTTGTTCCTGCTGTGCTACAGTGTTTACACAGTCTGTTTCTGCTGTGCTACAGTGATTACACAGGCTTTGTTACTGCTGTGCTACAGTGATAACACAGGCTTTCCCCTACAGGAGGCCAGGTTTTCCTGCGTCAACATCTCTCTCTAATGCTGGTTTACTCTCTGTCTCTCGTCCAGGTGTTTGGTCATGGAAAGGCTAATGGAGAACCCACCTGGGCTCTGCTGCTGACTGCTGTGATAGCTGAGCTGGGGATCCTCATTGCCTCTCTCGACCTGGTTGCTCCTATCCTCTCCATGTGAGAAGCTGTTTCTGGAAAAGAGATAGAGAAGGGCAAAGTCTGTTTGTGTGTGTGTGTGGGGGGGGGGGGGGGGGGGGGGGGGGGGGGGGGCATTTAGTGTGAAATGTGGCCCGTTTGTGTGTAGAGAATAGAAAATATGAGGGTGTTTGAGTGTCTCTCTATCTCTGACTCAATGTCCTGCTGTCTCTCTGGCTCAATGTTCTGGTCTCTCTCTCTCTCTGTCTCAAAGGCCTGGTCTCACTTTCTCATTGTCTCTTTGTCCTGGTCTCACTCTCTGTTTCAGTGTCCTGGTCTCTCTCTCAATGTCCTGGTCTCTCTCTCAATGTCCTGGTCTCACTCTCATTGTCTCAATGTCCTGTTCTCTCTCTGTTTCAGTGTCCTGGTCTCTCTGTTTCAATATCCTGGTCTCTATCTTTCTGTTTCAATGTCCTGGTCTCTCTTTGTTTCAATGTCCTGGTCTCTATCTCTCTGACTAAATGTTTTGGTCTGTCTGTCTCAATGTCCTGGTCTCTCTTTGTTTCAATGTCCTGGTCTCTATCTCTCTGACTAAATGTTTTGGTCTGTCTGTCTCAATGTCCTGGTCTCTCTGCCTCAATGTCCTTGTCTCTCTCTCTGTGATTCTGTAGGTTCTTTCTGATGTGTTATCTGTTTGTCAACCTGGCCTGTGCACTGCAGACACTGCTGAGAACTCCCAACTGGAGACCACGGTTCTCCTACTACCACTGGTACCACGCACGAACACACACATAGACACACACATGCACAATCTATACACCCTATGTACGCATCTATATTTATACATTGAGAAAGATTTTCTAAGTGTTGTTTTTTCTCTTTCCAGGGCCTTGTCATTTTTGGGTATGATAATCTGCTTGGCACTGATGTTCATATCGTCATGGTACTATGCTATTGTTGCTATAGTGATTGCTGGCATGATCTACAAGTACATCGAATACCACGGGTAGGTTTCCATGGGAACCGGAACCAATCAGAGTGCTTTGTGTGTGGGAGGGTGTGTGTGACAGGTATGTGTGGTGTTTGTGTAGGCGTGTTGCTGCAGATTTTGGAAAATCCAAAAATATACATTTTGTGGAGGTGCCTTTAAGTTCATCATTCAGAAGGAAGAATATATTTAGCTAGTGTGGGTGTATGAGTCTCAGATTTGTCTTGTTCCCAGAGGGGCTACGTGTGCCTCGTACGTGAATGTACTGTGTGTGTGTGTTTCAGGGCAGAGAAGGAGTGGGGCGACGGTATCCGCGGTCTGTCCCTCAGCGCTGCTCGCTACGCCCTCTTGAGGTTGGAGGAGGGACCACCACACACCAAAAACTGGAGGTATTGACTCAACAGAGATTGGAAGTCCTAAGCAGGTCTCAAGTCTTAACCTTCTGGTCTCGGGTTATTTTTCATTTTAAGGTCCAAGTCAGAAGTCCTAATTTTCATGGTTTTGAATCCTCAAAGTCACTGGTTAAGGGTTGACTGCCAGCCCTTGTTTTACTGACATGTTATATTTACTGATGTTATTAGACTGCAAACCAGTACATTTCTAACCACTTCCTTACTCTGACTGTCTGGCTTATTCTGAACAGCTATCGTTTATTTCCTCCAGTTCTTAAGGGGACTTGGAAATGTCTGAAGTAGTTTGATGTCGTTTAAAATTATTTTGTTATTTTGGGTGTTAGATGAAAATAAGCCCTTCCAAAAAATATATATATATATTATCATTTTTGTCAAGTCCAAGTCCTGTGACTTGATTCCTGAGACACAAACAAACACACAGATCCATGCACAATCTCTCTTGTACACACACCCTGTCTTTAGGGCTGAGGTACACTCACTCGCTCATTCTCACGCTCCCCCCTTTCGCCTTCCAGACCTCAGCTGTTGGTCCTGTTGAAGTTAGATGAAGACGCCCACATCAAGTCTCCCCGCCTGTTGACCTTCGCGTCGCAGCTGAAGGCAGGCAAGGGCCTGACCATCGTGGGCACCGTCATCACCGGAAACTTCCTCAGCAGCTACGGAGAGGCCCTGGCCGCAGAACAGGTCGGTATCGTCCTCTCCGTTTCGCTCATCGGACTGGTCTGTCCATCTGACTGTCTGTCATTTTCTGTCGGTCCCCTGGTTCCACCTCTGTCTCTCCCCCTGTTCCACCTCTGTCTCTCCCCCGGTTCCACCTCTGTCTCTCCCCCGGTTCCACCTCTGTCTGTCCCCCGGTTCCACTTCTGTCTGTCCCCCGGTTCCACTTCTGTCTGTCCCCCGGTTCCACCTCTGTCTGTCCCCCGGTTCCACCTCTGTCTGTCCCCCGGTTCCACCTCTGTCTCTCCCCCGGTTCCACCTCTGTCTCTCCCCCGGTTCCACCTCTGTCTCTCCCCGGTTCCACCTCTGTCTCTCCCCCGGTTCCACCTCTCTGTCCGTACCCTGGTTCCACCTCTCTCTCTCTCTCTCCCGGTTCCACCTCCACTGTCCGCTCCCTCCCTGTTGTAACAGCCCGTTCTCTGTCCGTCAGACTCTTAAGCACCAGATGGACAAGGAGAAGGTGAAGGGCTTCTGCCAGTGTATCGTGGCCAACAAGACCAGGGAGGGCATCAGCCACATGATTCAGTCCAGTGGCTTAGGAGGCATGAGACACAACACAGTAGTTATGGGCTGGCCCCTGGCTTGGAGACAGAGTGAGGACCCACAGTCCTGGAAGACCTTTATCAGTGAGTACCGAACCTGTGTGTGTGTGTGTGTGTGTGTGTGTGTACATGTTTTAATATCATGGTGGGGACCAAACAATCTCCACAAGGATAGTTAAACAAGGGACATTTGACCTCTTGGGAACACTCGCTGGTCCCCATAAAAGATAAAAGATATTGTGTGTGCACTTTCTCATCCGGCATTACGTCTAAAAGTATGAGCCGATAAGGGGGGGGGTCGTGAAAGAATGATTAATAAACAGCGCCCCCTCTCTGTGCCCCAGACACGGTGCGCGTTACCACGGCGGCCCACCTGGCCCTGCTCGTCCCCAAGAACATTTCCCTGTTCCCCAGCAACAGCGAGCCGTGCACGGACGGATACATCGACGTGTGGTGGATCGTCCACGATGGAGGAATGCTGATGCTGCTGCCCTTCCTCCTGAGGCAACACAAGGTGCCCCCACAGCCCCCGTCCTCCATAGGAATAACCATATGCGGGTACAGCATTAGCGCTTGGAATATTTTGTCACGCGTGATCTTGTGATGCATGATTCGACCCCCCCCCCCCAAGGTGTGGCGCAAGTGCGCGATGCGGATCTTCACGGTGGCTCAGCTGGAGGACAACTCCATTCAGATGAAGAAGGACCTGGCCACGTTCCTGTACCACCTCCGCATCGAGGCTGATGTCGAAGTGGTGGAGATGGTGAGTTCCCCCGCCGCTCGCCGGACAACTCACTGACCCCTCAGACCGTCGTTTCTAAATGCCGGAGGGTGTTGTTTATATTGAGACCTTCAGACCGTAGTTTCTCAATGCCGGAGCGTGTTGTTTTTATTGAGACCCTCAGACCGTAGTTTCTTAATGCCGGAGCGTGTTGTTTATATTGAGACCCTCAGACCGTAGTTTCTTAATGCCGGAGCGTGTTGTTTATATTGAGACCCTCAGACCGTAGTTTCTCAATGCCGGAGCGTGTTGTTTATATTGAGACCCTCAGACCGTAGTTTCTCAATGCCGGAGCGTGTTGTTTATATTGAGACCCTCAGACCGTAGTTTCTTAATGCCGGAGCGTGTTGTTTTTATTGAGACCCTCAGACCGTAGTTTCTAAATGCCGGAGCGTGTTGTTTATATTGAGACCCTCAGACCGTAGTTTCTTAATGCCGGAGCGTGTTGTTTATATTGAGACCTTCAGACCGTAGTTTCTAAATGCCGGAGCGTGTTGTTTATATTGAGACCCTCAGACCGTAGTTTCTCAATGCCGGAGGGTGTTGTTTATATTGAGACCTTCAGACCGTAGTTTCTAAATGCCGGAGCGTGTTGTTTATATTGAGACCCTCAGACCGTAGTTTCTTAATGCCGGAGCGTGTTGTTTATATTGAGACCTTCAGACCGTAGTTTCTAAATGCCGGAGCGTGTTGTTTATATTGAGACCCTCAGACCGTAGTTTCTCAATGCCGGAGGGTGTTGTTTATATTGAGACCCTCAGACCGTAGTTTCTAAATGCCGGAGCGTGTTGTTTATATTGAGACCCTCAGACCGTAGTTTCTAAATGCCGGAGCGTGTTGTTTATATTGAGACGCTCAGACCGTAGTTTCTTAATGCCGGAGCGTGTTGTTTATATTGAGACCCTCAGACCGTAGTTTCTTAATGCCGGAGCGTGTTGTTTTTATTGAGACCCTCAGACCGTAGTTTCTAAATGCCGGAGCGTGTTGTTTATATTGAGACCCTCAGACCGTAGTTTCTTAATGCCGGAGCGTGTTGTTTATATTGAGACCCTCAGACCGTAGTTTCTTAATGCCGGAGCGTGTTGTTTATATTGAGACCCTCAGACCGTAGTTTCTTAATGCCGGAGCGTGTTGTTTATATTGAGACCCTCAGACCGTAGTTTCTCAATGCCGGAGCGTGTTGTTTATATTGAGACCCTCAGACCGTAGTTTCTTAATGCCGGAGCGTGTTGTTTTTATTGAGACCCTCAGACCGTAGTTTCTTAATGCCGGAGCGTGTTGTTTATATTGCTGTGGTGCTCAAGGTATATTTTGACCTTCAGAAAATGCAGTAGTTGCAGGAGGGTGGCCACAATATATTATGCTTTGCTGCCACGTGAGGTTCTCATCTGGCCTACGGTTCTTCAAGGAAAAACTCTCGCCCCAGTCTTTCCTCACTGTCTCTTGCCAAAACCAAATCATATCTATGCTGTCGGTACCAAAACACTGAAATATTTGGTTTGTTGTTTATAATAAGCGTACATTTTACACAGGTCGTTATCAACAAAACGTTGATAACCTGTGTAAAATGTACACTTATTATCATTTTATTATCAAATATTCAGCTATTAGATTTTAGGATGTGTCCCTTCTACCTGTGATAAGCAGTGTTTACCCCCCCCCCCAGCACAACAGTGACATCTCGGCCTACACCTACGAGAGGACCCTAATGATGGAGCAGAGGTCTCAGATGCTCAGGCAGATGAGACTGTCCAAGTCCGACCGTGAGAAAGAGGTACTTCGGTCTCAGTAATTGTTTCATACTTGTGCACGTGTGTTAAAGAGAGTTGATGTGTTTCATCTTCCCCTCATCTGTCCACCGTTGTGTTTCCGTAGCCGGTTCGCTGGAACTTGTCTGATCTGTATCGATAAACTCCCAGCTAGTCTACGCAAACGGCACACGAGGGGTTACTTCAGGAGTAACCTCGGCTCAACCGAAGCACGTAACTTATAGCTGTTGTCAGCCTGGGTACTACAGGGTTACTCCGTGCAGAGCTAAATTCAGTTGGTGGTTCATTACCACTGCTGTAGACCACGTAGCGCTGATGTAGCTAGATGTTAGCAGCCCGTGTTATGCAGTGTGTTGGGGTTGTATTCATTAGCTAGTTAATGCAAGAGTGTGGACTGTTAGTGCCAAATGGTCAGGTGACAAGAGTATAACTCTGATGCACTCCCATGGTCAATTTATAAATATGAATAGGCTTTTCGTCAGGTCATCAAAGAGTAGGGGACATTCTTTTCTCTTTAAAAACAGTGTCTGTTCTGCACCTGTTAAATTGGATGTGCTATGTTTTTTTTTTTACACCTTTCTTTATAGTTGATGTTGGCAGTGTGACCCTTTGCTCAGAGTCAGGTGAACTTTTGTATAGATTTTTTTTTTATCTGTGCCCGTATAAAGGAGGAGGTAGTTTCACAAACCAACAGAGGTGTAAGAAGTACAAAGTGAAAGTACTTTCCCAGTGTTCACTAGTACTTGGCTGTGTTTGCCAGGTTAGGGAATTTCCTAATTAAGACATAAATCATCTCCCTTTACCTGGCCATTTAGGTTTTAATCTGGAACTTCCCTCACCTGGTCAACACAGCTGTGTTCTTCTACACCTCTGCACCCAATGCTGACTAGTATTAGCACTATAACCGCATGTACTTTCAGTCAATGCCCAAATGCTAGTTAGCAATTGTGCTAACTTTAGATAGGGCCTTGTTATCTACATGTTAATATGAATATAGGTCTCACTGCTAAAATCCAAAACGATCCCTTTAAGGTTATGTTTTGTCAATAGCTTATTTGTGTTGTGGTTTAAGGTTTAAAACAATAATTTAATAGTAGATCTGGGTTTATGATCATGATGACCAGATTAATGGGAAGGCACTACCTGCACTCTCCAATAAGAAACATTTATTTATCTTCCTTTTTGCAACAGTATTTACTTATGAACGCATCTGTACTCAGTGGCTCTGTGTATTTTGTAGGTGTATTTCTCTCTCAAGTCAATGACCATCTACGTAAGCACAAACCCCAGAAATAACAACAGAGAGACAAAGGTACAGAGAGTGAGAGAGAGAGAGACAGGTACATAGAAAGAGAGACTGGTTACAGGTGTGCTAAAGTCGAGTTAGAGAGAGAGCCTACAGGACAGTAGATCTCCAGGAACAGGGTTGGGCAGCCCCTGATCTAGAGATTGACTATGTATTATAATTCCTTATAAGTGTCTGTATTTTTGCATTCATGTAAACCTGTGTGTGTGTGTGTGCGTGTGTGTGTGCGTGTGTGTGTGCGTGTGTGTGTGTGTGTGTGTGTGTGTGTGTGTGTGCGCGTGTCCATCCGTCCGTCCACTAGGCCCAGCTAGTGAAGGATCGTAACTCCATGCTCCGGCTCACCAGCATCGGGTCAGATGATGACGAGGACACGGACGGAGGAGGAGCCATGGGGGAGAAGGGTGGAGGTAGACTGGACATCCTGTCCTCTGTACATTAACCAGCAGTAAACCAGGGCCCAGTACAGAGTACCAGCAGTAAACCAGGGCCCGATACAGAGTACCAGCAGTAAACCAGGGCCCGATACAGAGTACCAGCAGTAAACCAGGGCCCGATACAGAGTACCAGCAGTAAACCAGGGCCCGGTACAGAGTACCAGCAGTAAACCAGGGCCCGGTACAGAGTACCAGCAGTAAACCAGGGCCCGGTACAGAGTACCAGCAGTAAACCAGGGCCCGGTACAGAGTACCAGCAGTAAACCAGGGCCCGGTACAGAGTACCAGTTCTGACCAGGGACGGTTGCGGTGAATCGGAGAGCATGTATGGAAAAACAAACTTGCGATCTCCTCAACGGGTTGTTTTCCAATTGGATTCTCTGGTTTCCCAACCGACCGGGAGACGCTGTAACGGATGTGTCCATCCACCCTAGGGGGAGGAGGGAGGGATGGAGGGATGTCCGCTTCGGAGCACAGGCGGGTCCACATGACCTGGACTAAGGAGAGGACCATGCAGTACCGAGCGACGCACTCCGGTTGCAGCACGCCTGAGGGCTTCCGAGACATGCTCAGCATCAGA
The DNA here is from genome assembly GCF_011004845.1 of Esox lucius. Classification (NCBI taxonomy): domain Eukaryota; kingdom Metazoa; phylum Chordata; class Actinopteri; order Esociformes; family Esocidae; genus Esox; species Esox lucius. Next base: position 22,649,103 of record NC_047592.1, on the reverse strand, counting down.
CCGTGAGTCGCACATGCACGGACCCACACACACACACACACACACACACACTCACTGAGTCCCACACACACAGACAAATTGAATTGTACTGTCACTCTGCTGCTCGTAAGATGTTGGTTCGTCACCAGGGACCACTCGAACGTCAGGCGGATGCACACGGCCGTCAAGCTCAACGAGGTCATCGTCAATAAATCCCATGATGCTCGGCTGGTCCTGCTCAACATGCCTGGGCCACCGCGGAATCAAGCCGGTGACGAGAACTGTATCCTTAACTTTCCACTCCTCCTTCGTCTCCTCCAAGCCGCTTTCTGTGCACCAGGGTTGGACTAAGCTCCATTTTATTCCATGTATTTTTCACCTTCTGAATTGAGTGGATTGAAATGGAACCGAGACCATTTTATCTGCATGGCCTTAGATGTAGTCTTAGATGTAGGCACAGCAATGGTTGTTTAGATGCTTGTTATCGAGAATGTACAAAAAGTCCTTAACTTATGGTCAGATATGGAATTTTTGGAAGTTCTAACCGAAGGATTGGAACGTGTCCTATTGGTCAGGGGAGGAGGAAGTGAAGTCATCACCATCTACTCGTGATTGAATCACACTAACTAGCTGCGTCAGAGAAGCATCAAGTGGAAGGGAATACAAGGGGTGGGGCACATTAGCCTTGGGGGTGTGGCCCCTCCTTCAGACAGCCTTAACACTGTCTGAGATTAGCTGCAATTTAGCTAGACCCCTCCCACACCCCCCCATTGTCACTCATTTATTCTTACGATACCCCTTTCCACTAAAGACACGCTATGAAAACCACCACGATTCCTCAAGTGGAGAGTGTGTGAGAACGCCCATAACGTGTGTGTGTTTCCATGTGCTTGTGTCTATGTCCATGTTGGCGTGTGTGTGTGTGTCTGTCTCCTGTGTGTACTAGAGATATTAATCTCAATGAAACAAAATTATACTCTGCATCCTGAAAATGATAGCCAATAACAAGGGCCAATAAGTAATGTAAACCTCACACAATAATATACAGAAATTGGATCAGGTTCCTGTGTTTATGTCCTAAGAGGCCTCTTTTTTCCCAATATTGCACAACTTTAGCGTGAAATAAGGGAATGAGGCACCATTTAGGACAAAGTATAGTATGAGCGTGTGTGGTACAGTGGACCAATGGATTAACTTAAACCTGTATGGACTGCCTACAAGGTTAAAGAAAATCTCTGTAAAATCCAAACATTCTAAAATGTCTGCTTAGAAAATTCTAGAACACCCCACAATAGCATGAGTGTTCTTACTAAGTTACTCAGGTTTTAGTTATATTAGATGTCGATGGACTCTATTCCAGAATACACATTTGTCTAGTATGCTCCTTGGAGTGAACCTGTGCATACTACATGGTATGCTACTTTGGATTGTTGGAAAGTGGACCAGGGGTTTAGGTTTTCAGAAGTTACCTATCATGATTTAGCGTATCAGGTAGGAATATATGCATAGAAACAGACTGAATAGTACACGAGTGCCCATTCTAGTCAATGAATATCCGTTCTTTTCATTTGATTCTTATGCATATAACCCTGTTCAATGGTTGGAATCAAGATAGGTGATAAACCACCCCCCTGATGTTAAGTGGTTTATGGGGTACGACTGTTATAAGTGTACCTCATGAGTTTGTCAGCTAGAGGTAGACTGAGAATGGACCTATTGGTTGGTGCGTGGGTAGTGATCAGATCTAATTTTAAGTACCGTTTATTTCAAATACTGGAGCTGTTCTTGATTGAGCTTACCTGAAAATAGACTTGTGCCAAAATGTGCATAACTCATCAATGTGGCAGTCTTTGGGGCAGTCCGGGAAGACTGAAGCAAAAGCTTTCCTAATTAAATGTAAAAAGTACACATGAAGATGTCCTCTCCTAGTTTGCATCTGACTGCATGATGGTCGGGGTGTCTGTAGAAGATACTGTACTAGCTTGTGATTGGATAAAGATGTTCAGGTGTTTTGTTTTTCACCAGCATTCAGCACATCGAGTCTCCCTAATAAACATCAAGGTTCCTAGTCTATATATAATAGTCAATCAAAACCTGTTGCAGAAATCAGTTGGACCGCCAAATCGATATAACGCTTTGGGAAACATTTAAGAACGGTTAACAAAGGTTATGAGTAACGGATTAAAGTAACAGTAATAAACGAGTAACAGTGTCGTAGGTAGCAGTATTAGAGAGGGAGGTTGCTACTGTTGGACCGCCATTGTATTGACACCGAGGTGTCGCTCCTTCAGTGTAACGGAGGGATTGGGAGGTTAGTGTGTGAGATTGAATGATTCTGTATGTATGATAGAAACTATAGGGGTGCGCCGTAGGCTTTATACCCAATAAGTAAACAGTGATTTTTATTTTATTTGATGAGTTATCCTCCCTCGGGTATCTAGCTAAGCATTCAACCGCTATTCTGTGATTTGTGTGTGTGTTTGTGTCCCTCTGTGTGTGCGTCACCGCAACATTTGGGGTGAGTCTGGCCTGAGTCCCATCTGGCACCCTGTACCCTTATAGTGCACTAGTTAAGGGAATACAGGGGCATTTTGGACCAAGTCCTGGAGGTATTTTATTCTGCAAAACGCTTGTCTTCGATCTTCTCAATGTATTGACTTCATTGTGCAAGGATGGATTCTGTTTTACTGTTTTTCCTTCCACCAATTTTTTGCTTGTACATAAAAACAAAGAGAAATCCCAAGTTCTATCTTTTTTTAAATAGATTAATATAAAATTAAGAAAAAAATCTTTGCCTGAGATAATGGGAATAAAACCAATTTTGAAAGAAATTACACAACTTTCTTGCTTTTTCTATGTTGTATCAAAGGATGCAGTAGGAATTGGTGTGTTGAATAGATTGTTTTATTAGTTGCACAAATACAAGTACACTCAGCTTTTCACATTTCTCTCCACCACTGGTTTAACAATTCTTTTCAATAATATGATAGAAATGTGTGGAACAACACCTGTTGATCTTTAGAAATTGTAACAGATGTTTCTGTCTAAATGGAATATTGCAGATGAAGGGTGTAATTTATATCTATATTGAAACAAAGACCACAAGCCTTGGACATTTTTTTATTGCTTCAGGAATATGATCAGCATTTAGAAAAAGGTTAGTCATCTGCAAGCTGATTTATTGTAATATCTGTAACGTCAATTGAAATGCTTGCAAATAAAAAGGGTTAACGCGAGATTGCGCACCCCTCCCTAATACAGTTCGACACATCCCAACGTCAACGTTTTTACTCTGTGGATATGATGTCACTTCTCCTTGTTAAGAAAACCCGGAAACTGGTGCCATGTTGTGATTTTTGAAGAGAAATCATCACGGTCGAAGTTAAGAAAAGTGGGACAGAGCAGATTTCGGGGTGAGAATGGAGGTAAGAAGAAGAGTAGACCGTTTCTCAGTGGGAGTGATTAGTATGTGGTTGGATTATCCAGCTATGTTCCGGTTGAATCACCCAAGCAAGTGTAAACAGGTTTTCAACATTCAAGCACACAAAGAGTATACCAGAATGCCTGACTCCATTTAGACCTAGCATTGCTAGCTAACTATTTTCTAGTGAGAGCTAATAGTAACGACATGTATTTTATGACATTTCGAAAGCCCCTAAAGATTAAGATGAGCTAGTTATCTCTACTAGTTTTTTTCGTATGCCGATTAATCTTATCAGAGAAAGATGGCAACAGGACAGACAATTTCTTCGCTGTCAATGTCTTTGAGTAGTCTGAAAAGCTAAGGCGGGGGGGATTTGTGCTTGTTCTTACAATGGGCTTTTCCAAAGATCTGGAAATTAGTTAGTCATTGTAACATTCATGTTTTGTCCAGATAATAAACGGTTAAATTATTTCATTTTTCGTGGTCCTTACTAGGCCAATGGGATATACCATTTGAGAAAACGATGAGGGAGTGGACCTCCATGTTGGACATCAGTTATTTCAACGGAACACTGGTTTGTTAGCAGTAATTACTTGAGCCTTATGTGCATATAAAGCCACAAATAATGTTAGATTTTCGGTGAAAGTCACATTGTAAAGCCCCTGATACACCAATCTTCACATTGGAGCCCGCCCCCGGGGTTATGGTGATTATATTCCAAATCCACCATTCTGGTTCCATTGAGCAGCCTTAGAACGCGTCTGTGGTCTGCGTACTTGACCTGAACACCGTGCTGATGTGGGAAAGGATTGGACTAGCTGATATGCACCCGTGAAAACGGTCATTTATGTGACACTATATACACTCTGTGACATTTAACGTTTGTTTTTATGATTTCAACTGCGTGTCTGTTTTGATCCGATTTTGGTAGTCATACATTTGACTAGAAAGGTACCGCTAGCACGGTATTGGGTACTGTCTACAGACTTGCGTCAGCATAGTAGGATAGCCACGCTAGCTAGCTAGTAACGGACGTGATGGTTATTTTTGGGATGAGTGAGTGCTGGCATGTATAAAAGCAATATTTAGCCATATAAGCATAGCGAACGACTGGTTCGTTTTATACCGTTGCGTCTTTTAATTAGTTTTGTTTAGCATCTTGATTTCGTATTCAGTTGCCAATATGCTAAAAACGATTTACATGGTACAGTAGTTTTAGTTAAGACGTTTTTCCGCATATGGTCAGTTGCATTGGTTGAATGTCGTACAAGGCGCCTTATAGAAAATGGACCTGAATTTTTACGCTGATCTAACGGATGGGACCGGGCAACACGGTGATTCAGAGTTTCTGGACCCTGGTTCTTTCAATGGATTTGACAATAAGGTGACTGACGAGTGACAACAGTATGGAATTAATTGGGCTTTTTTTTGTGTGTGTGTGTGTGTACCTGTCATTGGGATGTTTACACATTTTTCTTTTGAAGTAAAAAAAACTATTCAAGTGTGTGTTTGTTATGCCATTCAAATATGTTAAGCGAGATGTCACTGACTATATAAAAAGGATTAGGATTGTGATGCTCAAGATGATGAATGTGGTGTTGGTCTGCTGTTCATGTTGTGTGGGGACGGTTGTCTGACTGTTTCAGTTCCCCGGAGGCACTGATAACTATCTCACCATCAGTGGGGCAGGACATCCCTTTCTCTCCTCCTCTGAGGTAGCTACTCTTCAGTTGCTTACATTTTTCTCTGTTCATTCCGTTCCTCTTTTTGCACTCACTCTCATCCATGATTACAGTTGAAGAAGTATGAAAAATTACTTTTGCTTTCCCTTTTCTTTTTACTCCCCCAACTCCCTTTCTCCTCATCCTCCTACTCCCTATGCCCCTTGCCCTCCTCTTCCTCCTTGCAGACGTTTCATACCCCCAGTCTGGGAGATGAGGAGTTTGAGATCCCCCCCATTTCCTTGGACCCGGACCAAGCCCTCACCGTGTCCGACGTGGTGGCGCACTTCGGAGAGCTCTCGGACGGGGAGCGAAGCAGCCTGTCTGCCGCCGGGAACGCGGTGGTCGGGGCGGATGATCCATCCTTCGCGTCCACCTTCGTCAACCCGGGGTCCCAGGGCCTGGACAACCACCTGACGCTTGGGGGCATGGGTCAGCCTGGCGGAGGGGGAGCTATGCTTGGGTCGGCTCTGGGCATGGTGAGGACCCTATTCTCTATGCAGTGCCCTGCTTTTGACCAGGGCCAGAAGGGTAGCTTGTTAGGGGGGCTATTTCCATCACTGTTAGTTCTTGACTGCAATATTAAATTATATGAATTGGGCCTTTTTTAAACCGCAGTCTGTTATTTGATATCAGACTGGTTGCTGTTTGTCATTAGTTTTCTTTCCCTTGCCTCTTTTTTCTAGGATCTGGGCCACCCCATTGGCTCCCAGTTCAGCAGCTCTTCTCCAATGACCATAGACGTCCCGCTGAGTGACATGGGCCACGGCCTGTTGGGCCACAACCAGCTGACCACTATTGACCAATCAGAACTCAGTGCCCAGCTGGGACTGAGCCTTGGGGGAGGGGCCATCCTGCCGAGGTCGCAGTCGCCAGACCAACCACTGTCGGCCGCTGCTTCACCAGCTGGCTCCCTACAGGACGACGATATGGACGACTTCCGACGGGTCCGTCAGTCTTGTCTCTGTCTATTGGTGGACCTGTCAGTTAGTCCTCTCCTGTGTCTTGGTTTGTTCGTCTGAGCCCCTTTCTGCCTGTCGCTTATTGATAACTTCTGTTTCTGCCCTCGGCGTACCCCCTGCTGAGGCTGTAATTGCATTTGATTTTGAAGACAGGCGTCCAGTGGTTTCGGTCGGATTTCACGTTTTCAGAGTGTTGCATGGTTTGTTTAATGAACAGAAGTTAATTAAACACCTGTAGGAAAGAGTAGGATTTTATGGGTTCACATGCAAAATGGATTGCTTTTGATGAAAGTGGCCTACCTGCTTTCCCTGGAAACATTGACGTTTGACGTAAGCAAAATAGATTTTATGAAGAAGAATGCACCATGCTCCCTTGCTGACAACGCGGCCAAGCAGCGCAAATGACTGTTACATTTGTGAAAGGCGCTCCCTTTGAACGTTCGCTGGTTCAACACGGGCTAGTTTCATAGAACTGCTTCATTCATTACTGTCATCAAATTTAATTGTACATTTGATCTTTGTTTATCCTGTCCCCCTCTGTGTTTCTCCCACGGTGAACACAGAGCGTCTTGGTCGAGTCTCCCATGTCTCTGGGTGTCATATCTCTGGATCCCACTCTCTCCGACTCCCCGTTTCCTACCTCCGGCCCCTCCAGCGCCCCCTCCACCCTGGTCCGGAGAGGAGGTGCAGCTGGAGGAGGTGGGAAGAAAGGAAGGAAGAAGAAAGACCCCAACGAGCCCCAGAAGCCTGTGTCGGCCTACGCTCTGTTCTTCAGGGACACGCAGGCTGCCATTAAAGGCCAGAACCCCAACGCCACCTTCGGAGAGGTGTCCAAGATAGTGGCCTCTATGTGGGACAGCCTGGGGGAGGAACAGAAACAGGTACAGGAAAGGGGGTTCCCTGACTTCAGTGCTTTTTTTAAGCTCTGACGGGGGGGGATAGTTCCATCGGACTCTGAGCATCCTTCAAGAACTCAGACCTCTTCAGTCTGAACATCTCAAATGTCCTGATTTTACAATCTTGAATGCACCACAAATCACACTTCTCCAGAATGGTAGCCTCACTTGGGTAAATCCGATCCATTTGTCATCTATCACAGTGGAGAAAGGCGAACAATTGATTACTGATCTTCCTAAAAAACGCAGTGGGTACTAACAAATAAGAAAGCAACAAAATATGTCACTCATTGCTATTATGACAAGTACACCGAACTTCAGAACCACTGGATCACTGGTAAACATTCACCCTCAGGCAGTGAGAAAGATGGTTTTGGAGGCAAAGAACAATCTCAGTTAGTCCACAGTTGGAGAGAGTCACAATGTGATTGCATCTTGTGGTCATCTATTCTCCAATTCTGTGCCAATAGCTCATTTGGAAAGATAGTCAGGAAATCCCCGCCTTGGAATTTGCCAAAAGCATCAGGAACTGAGTGCTATGGTCGGAAAAGGCTGAAATAACCTTATACCCACTGCAGAACATGGTGGTGGATTCTTGATTTATGGGGCTGTTTTGCAACCAATTATCTCTTCCGTTTTGGCCAAAAACCTGGTTTTCTCCTCTGCAAGGAATTAACTTCTTACCACAATTGGATCTTCAAGCCAGACTGTGACCTTAGCTGCACAGTGAATAAAAAACATCACTAGTTGTCAGTCATTCTATTTTTAATGACTTTATTCATAACCGTTTGTTGAACAGGAGTTGTACCAACTATGAATAACCTTGGGTTTACCTGTTCATCACAGGTGTACAAGAGGAAAACTGAAGCAGCGAAGAAGGAGTATCTGAAGGCTCTGGCAGCTTATAAGGCAGATATACTTTCCCAGGTGAGACTGTGAACTGTTTAGTTTGTTAGTCTGTTTATTTTGACACCAAACTTTTGTCAGGGCATCAACTTATCCGGTTTTATCCCATTCCCCTGCTTTCCTTGTTGGCGGGAAAATTGGACAAATATTCCACAACAAGTTGAAAGAACTCAGGAGTTTGTGTATTCAATAGTATACTTTATCAAGGTTGTAAGGCTGTGATGGTCTGCAGAACAACTGACTTCCAAGCATCAGGAACACACTTTTATACAGTATGGTTATACATTGCTATAAGGCCTTCCCGTTATGCTAATCTCTGGGCGGATCCTACCCAAATCTTCCACCATTGTTTCACCACCCTCTGGGATCCGCCCCACAAGACACTGTTAGGATATATTGGTGGCGTGAGTTCTCTTATTCTCCAGAGAGAGTCGAGGACAAGCCACAGGTCCTTCTGTCCTCCATATGAGATGAAAACGACGACAACTCGTTGTACTGACCATGGGAGTAGCAGTGGAGTCGGAGCAGGAGTACAGATGTAGATGCCCCCGAAATCCAAACTGTGTACCTTATCGTTCATCAGTCTCTCTTGGCAATCAGATGTGGAAGAATCTAAGACAGACTGATTAATATGAGGCTCAATTGACCTGCTTAAATGGTTCATCAATGGATACATAAGTGATTTCATGATATATAATTGTTCTGCTCTTCATCGGGTTAATGTGAAATAACAACATGTTTACATGTAAAAACCTCTATATCCTCTCCCAGCCGACCATCGAGGTTCTGGACACCGCCCCTTCGCCTCCCTCTCCGCCTCCCCCCGCCCCACTCCCAACCCCCGCCGCGCCTCCCCCCCGCTCCAGCCGCTCCTTCGCCCCAGAGGAGAACACCATCACCAACATCTGCACCTCCAACATCATCCTGGCGGGTGGCGACCTCACCCAAGTCACCACCCGCTCCCGCACGGGGGCGCACAAACCCCCCGCCGCCCCTACGCTCCCGCCGGCCCCGCCCACCGTCGCCAAGATCATCATCAAGCAGCAGACGTCGCCGTCGGGGGTGACGGTGGTGTCGAGCAGCACCGTGTCGTCGGCCCGCCAGCCCCCACCGCTCCAGCAGATGCAGAACACGCCGCCACCCCCCCGCCTCCAGCAGATGGTACACGCCCAGGCGCCCCCACCGCTCCAGGCCAAACCCCGGCCCGGGGGCGCTACTGCCCCGCCCCCGCTTCAGATCAAGATCGTCCCCCCTGCCGCTGATCTGGACTCTCCCATTATCGTGACCGCATCGGGGGGGTTAACGGCGTCGGGCGTGGACACACCAGCCTCGGGGGCGGATGTCCAGTCGGCCGCCATAGTGACGGCGTGTTCGACGGAAGACGGTGTCGAAGGAGAGGAGGCGGTAGGGGAATAACATTATAATATTGTCTTTTTTTTATTTGGGGTGGGGTCCAGGAGTTTCCCTTGTGACTGGAATTTCTCAGGGCCTTGGCCCCCTATTGCTCTGTCTACTTCACCTTAGTGCATGTCGTTACAGTCACTCAGTCTCTCTCTCGCTCCTCTGATTTTCCTGTCTCTCACGACTCTCACCCGTCACTCACACCTCTCTTTGATCCCCTCAGATGCAGGTGGAGTTGAATGTGTCTCCGGGGCCAGACGTAACCCAGACCACCTGTCCTAACATCTGTGTCCGAGCCGGCTGCAGTAACCCGGCTGTGGAGAACAAGGACTGGGACATGGAGTACTGCAGCAACGAATGTGTGGCCACGCACTGCAGGTACACACACACACACACACACGGATGTTTTCATTTGCAACGCTTGGGATGGACTCGCTGTGGATTGTGTTCTTGACAGACAGCGCCAAGCACTCTGGTTGTGATGTTCTTTTCAGTTGATTGATTTGCTGGCTCGTTGACCTTTCCATCGTCTCCACAGGGACGTGTTCTTGGCCTGGTGTGCGATTCGGGGGCAGAACTCCACCACTGTCACGTAGGGAATGGACGAAAGAGGAGTGAGAGATGGACATGGAGAGCAGAGAGGGCCAAGGAGTGTACAGAAGGTGGACACGGGGGGAGGGGGGGAGACGGAGCGGGACTCGTGCTGTTTTCCACAACCAGACTTTGTCCTCAAAGAAGAATCAAGTGGAAGACCAAATCTCCTGTGATGATAAATTATCAAGTTTAAATAGAGTATTTTATATGACATGTTTTTAATCATTTTAAAATGTTGGGAAAGGTAATATAATGCTACAGGTTCTCCTGGTTTGTCTCTTGGGTTTCGTAAGTAGTTGGACAAAGGGCACCTCTTTGGAAATGTCACTGTAAATGATACAGTAGATCTCTTACCATCTCTGACAAATGACATGAGTTTTGTCCTGGCCACATGATCAAACAGGACATAATGACCATTTTCTTCCTGACCAGGTTACTTGATCTGAAAAAGAAATCGCAACCCTATCCATCAGCCAACTCTTATTTTTTTTTGGTCTGTGCCATCTCTCTTCTGACTGTTACATTGAAACATTGTTCCCAGTCTAAATAGTGTCCTACTCAACAAGTGGTTGAAGGCCTCGCTGTGGATTACGATTGGCTAGCTCTGCCCTACCATGTTCTAATGGCTAAAGTTGATTTTATCTGTCGTTGATTTCCAGTGCTTTAATAATGAGGCATCTCTATCCATTCCATTTATATACATTAACACTAATGGATATGTTGTGCCATAAGAAGAGTAGAAACCAAAATAATAATAATAATGAGTGGTATCCTGGCTTTAAATTCTACCTGTGACAGGAGCTAAACCTCAAGACTTCCTTTCTGAGTGTACCACATACTGAAACCAGAGGTGAAATACTTCCCTCTCTGTAAGTGGTACTGCAGGTAATTGTCAGACCGTCATATGGCTGTTGCTTCCCATTCTATCTGAAGCCTCCTTCCAGCCAAAAAGTCCCATCTAGCAAACTGGTCAATGGTTTCAAAGACAAAATAAGTGACTACTGATTTTAGCTGTACATCTGAACCTCATTTAGTGGGGATTGTGATCGTTTATATGCCCGAGACAGGAAGTCCCTTTTTGAGAAGTCGGGGTTTTTTTTATAACAATGGCCGAGTCCCAAATTAACTTCATTGGGCAAACGTCAGGAATGTTTGCATTTTGGTAGTTTAGCAGGCACTTTTATCCAGTCCGACTCGGCACAGAGTGCATGCATTTCTCTGTCCCGTGCGGGAATCCAACCCCTGGCGCTGCCGGTGCTCTGCTCTACCAACTAAACGACGATGAGCAGAACCTTGCTGTGGGTTAACTCCCAAGTGGTCCCTTACAGTAAGCACCAGGAAGTGGAATCCCGTAAGACTGGTGGTTTTGAGCTTGGGGAAATTCACACGCGAGAGCATAGGCGTACCTAATCACGATGTGGGTTTGTATGTCTGATTTTCAGATGAAATGCCTCCTAAATGGATCGTCTTTCAGAATAACAGGAGATATTTGTTCGTTTGAGTTTCATGCTCATATTGCCATCTAAGGGGGAACATGAATTGTCCCAATGTGGATTTGTTTATTGATCCTCTCGCCACTTTGGAAGTCACCCTGTGAGTTTTGTGAGCAACATGGGCCCCCGGAGCAGTTGGTAGTGGTGGGTGACTGATTTGGGATTCACAGTGGGTTTTTTTGGGGGGGGGCATGGCTCATTTGTAGGGGGTGATCTTGTGACTTATTTCCCCTTAAAGAAAACATGATCCCCAAATGTAGCCAATGGGAGGGGGTAAGTGGCCAATATTCAAGGTTTCACCGTTGTCTTTCAGGAGACGGATGGTACAAAAAAGGCTTCTATTACATCAGATAAATTCTAAAGGCAAACACATCATTAGTTGGAAGGAAAATGGAGTTGCCAGTGACAGACTGGTATCTCGGTCGGCCTCCGACTTGAGATCGTAGAGGGCAGTCGTGAGAGACGCTGCCAAGTTAACATTGATGTTGCCCTATCCCAAATCGACCCCTCAGAGAGGCATGAGTGAGTCGTAAAGCAACATCCACATTGCCTTGTGAATTTTCACCATGTTGTTATACCAATCGAATCCTCTCAGATTTACACCAGGGCTTAAACAGGGGGATTTGGGATGGGCATGTTTCAGTAAAATGTTCAGACTTAAGAGGTATGATAACTCTGGTTTGGTTGGTGTGGCTAGGTGTTGCTCAAAGTAATGAGTGATGTATTTTTAAAGAACAATGGGCAAGCTGAAAGCGATATTAACTCGTCATTAAGTAGAGCACAATTTTGTTCGATTGTTTTAAAAAAAATTCAAAACTAAGTGAAGGGCAAAATCTGAACCTTTACTGGGTAAATTGTGATTGAGCCACTGATTTAGAAAAAATTATGAGTTATGGGCAAGCTGATTTGTAGGTCAGTCAAATGACAGTCACCTCCAGTCATTCTGATCTGGTTGAACATGGACATTGTTAACCTCTTGATAAAAATCATTGCAAACACCTGCCGATTGAGCTATAAATAACTTTGTATGATAAATAATAATGACTCATAATTTGTCTATGATACATTGTGGGTTTGATCCACTCAAACACAGCAAATGTCTTTGTTCTGAACATTGAAGATAGAAATGCTATGAAAAGAACTGATTGATACACGACAGAGCAGCATGTATGTTTTTCATAATGTATTTCTATCCAAATGGTGCACACTGAACATGATTCCTTTTGAATGGAATGGGTTTTTCTTTGAAATATGCATATTAAGAACATTCAGAATTACAGATTTTTTTAAACCAAATATAATGGTAAAATGAGACTAGAAATAATTGAGACAGTCAATACTGTACCCTAAATAAGCTTTTATTTTAATTTCTGGTTGGAAAGGGAATTTACCTTTTCAAAAAGTTCAACTTCAAACAGTATTTTTATCTCAGGCTGGACCAGAAATCCTTGAGCATCTTAAATGAGTGGGGATTCTAGATCAGCACTTCGACTTAATCTTAATGAAAAGTATATGTAAATAAGCAATACATGTTAAACATAGAAATGTAATTACTAGAAAAGACATCCCCATTCAATGGTATAAAGGGATTTCTCGTTTCATTCTCATTCCATTCAAAGGTCATACTATTTCAAATGTTTCCCTACAGCATTCATAGATTTGCTTACTATTGGATTAGTGAAAGGGATATTAAAAATGTCACCTACATGTTCAAGTGTAATAAAAAATCAAAAGCAAATTAATTTAAAAAAATTGTTTTGGTAAATATTTTTTATTGTAATAACACAACATTTTTATGGGAAAATCTAATGTTTATCGGTGTGGGATCTACATTAGAGTGTACGTGTGGGGACCCCACAAAGGTGGTAAAACAATGTCCCCATTAAGGAAAATGTTCAGTTTTAAGGAAAAGACACATTACTGAGGTTACAGAGGTTAGGCTTAAGGCTAGGGAATAGGAAACATGGATTTCTGGGAAAGGGTTAGGTTTCAGGTCCCCACAATGATAGAAAGACATGTATATACACGCATACATAGAAATGTGTGTATGTATTAGAGTTATTAAAAAGGTTTACATTTACAAATGTTAAATAATTTACCTGACACAGTTTAAAAGCGAATGAAAGTATGTATACATTTTTATACTGCCCCTGGCTCTCCCCTGCCAGGGAAAAACAACAACCAGTGAGCAGTATAGACCAAATGGGGTTCTGGATCTCTGGATTTCCTTATGGTTTGAGTGGGGGTCCCTGGATTGCCTCATGGTTTGGGTGGGGTTCCCTGGACAAGAATAGGTTGTACAACCTTGGCCTTTGGTAAAGCATTAATGAAAAATATCAGCTATCACTGAAATGTAGAAAAGAAATACAACAATTATAATCAATTATATCTCATTTTATAATCTCACTGAATTTTTTTTACCTATTCTATTTTTAAAGCAATGTTGCCAAAATGGCTATTGTATAAATTACTGTTTAATATCCTGGCAGAATCTCTGCACAATTACTCCATTGGAGCCAATCAGAATCGAGTATTCAACAAGTAATTAATTATAAATCATAATACAAATACCGCTAACCCATAAGTGCCAAATTGTTATTATAAACCGGTTTATAGTGGCAATTAGAAGCGGTCTTCATGGTGTTTATCGCGTAATCATGTTAAATCTAAAAAAAAATAATAATCGCAATAATTAAGTTATTGGGATTGAATAACGATTATAATATGCTAGCTAACAGAGTTATCCTAAATCATATTCCATCTGTATAAAGTTTCTGCAGCTGCCCATTTGTTTCCATGGTGACGTTTTTAGAAATTTCGAATTCTTGAGGTGGCGGGAAAATATGCCATGGCGGGAAAAAAGCGCATGGTCAAGCAGAGCCAGGGTTTTTTTTTATTCGGGAGGCGCTGTTGAGCAAATGTAAAACAAAGAAATTATATACTAACGATATGCATGAAATGCACCAAATAGAATACCAATAGAACTCAATCCTAAAAATATGTACGGTGATATATAACAAATAAATGTGTACATCGATCAAAGGTAGAAAATGAATGTATCAATAACATGAGCAAAACCAAAATTGTGTGTGTCAGAGTACCAGCGCACCATTACATAAACATTTCCTTTACGTTTTAGTCATGTTTACGTGATAATTCAACATATAACACTCGTAGTACATATTCCTTAAACAAATTGTGTATCAGCAAAGTCAGTGCTCGTATAAAAGCCTGTTTTTATGTTTGTCCTAGATAGAGGCCGAGTGTGGGAACTGGCCTATCTTATAACATGCAAAATAGAAACGACTGCAAGTGCAAGGGGGAGGGAGAGAGAAGGGAGAGAAGGGGAAAGTCGCTTATGCGTGGCACGAGTGTCGACAACAAACAACTTAATGTTATGCAATTATTAATTTTTTTAAAATATATACATTTCACAATTTGACGTATATATCTTTTTTTTTTTTATCAGAAGGCGTGTTATTTTTGAAGTTTTTTGTTTTTGTTTTAGATATTGTAATATTGGGCCACATATCAGCCATAGGGAACATCTTGTGGAGAATTTAACGTAAGCACCGTACATACATCGAAGAGGAAAGAAGAATTTCTTTTGATAGAGGTTTTTAGGCGTGGAAAGTGCGTGAAGCAGCAGCCACACTGCTCCGGCCTGTGCTGTTTTGAGAAGCCAGGAGCTGGAGTTTGAAGGTGCAGAAGATTCGTTATGGCGGTAAACTTGGACAAGGAAGCGTACTACCGCCGAATCAAGCGTTTATATGGCAATTGGAAGGTAAACAGCGTGAGAGAAGATCTTGTTTTTGAAATAGATTTGTATAAAACGCAGAAAAACATGCTTTAGTATAGATGATGCTGGCGAGTAGCCGCGTTTTTGACGTGCGTGGTTGACTTTGCGGTGTGGGAGAGTGAAGCGCAGAAAGGACCCAACAATTAGCGGAAGGCCTCGATTTCATTATATAGATTGAATATTAAGGATATTTTAGATTAATTCTAAAAATAATACAAAATTGCCACTTGTCCCTCATTGTCCACCAAGTCGGCCACTTAGCTATCCATTAGCATACATAGCTAGCTAGCTAGTTACCACTTGGCCAAATCTTGTACTCTGTTGTACTACTACCAGATTAGCTACTGTACTATAGTTTCTAGTTGAGCCAACAATGTTATCACATTGTAGATGCGCACATAACATTTCACCAAACACGATAAGACATGAAATCCCCATGGATTGTTTTGACAGAAATAGCACTAGGCTAGCTTGTTGCCTTCTGTCTGACCATAGAACCATTAGTAATCATTCTACCTAGCCAGCTAGGTCACCAGCTAACTAGCTATCTCAACATCAGAAAGTTATGTCTTTGCTAGCATGCTACCTAGCTTTATATCGCGCCAATACAGTGATTTGTTACATGCACTTTCATGTTGTTATTTAGAGGGCACACATCGGTTTGTATCATCAGCATTTGAATGCCGACCTAGTCAGACACAATTGCGAGTATCAACTTAAGCTTGTAATTACTCGCTTAGCTAGTTAGCTGGGTTGTAGCATGTTAGCAATTGTTTTTCATAATTAATTTAAATACAACTGGCATCGATTCTAAAACGTACAATTGTTGTGGCTAACGTAATCATTTTGCTCTCTTCAAACTAAGTGAAAGAATAAAACATTTTAAGATCAACAATTTTGTTTTATTGTCTTCTCTATCAGAAAGGAGAAGATGAATTTGGAAAGGTGGATGCCATGGTGGTCTCGGTGGGGGTGGACGAGGAGATCGTATACGCCAAATCCACTGCCCTGCAGGTAAAACAGAGGAACATATCTGGAGTAAATCCTGAGTCTACTTCATGCCCTATTTGTTGGCTTTAGCCTGGAATTATTCAAGTCAGTTCAAGTAGAAAAATCTCCAGGCTCCCATGTTGCACATAAAACCAACACATTAACCCAGGTATTAAGGCCTCTACACTTACAAGTAATTTAGCAATCACTCTTGTCCAGAGAGACTAACAGTAGTGCTTTATGTATTCTGAGACTAAGATATATATACTGCCCCTCCCCTTCCTCTCTTCTCCAGACTTGGCTGTTTGGCTACGAGTTAACCGACACCATCATGGTCTTCTGTGAGTCTAAGATCATATTCCTGGCCAGCAAGAAGAAGGTGGAGTTTCTTAAGCAGGTGGCTGTCACCAAGGGCAGTGAGAATGCCAACGGGGTGCCCCCAATCACACTGCTTGTCAGGGAAAAGGTAAGCGCAGGTGGACTCGACATTCTATCGCTGTTTTGCTGAATGCACATTTTTCTCATTCAAGGGCTGTTGTCTTGGGTTTGTCCAGGGGTCCCACAGTGGCGGGTGCACCTTCTGGGATTGTGTGTGGTGGAGGGGGAGCGGTTAGTAATCAAATTGCCTTTGCCTGGGTGCAGTCTAGCAAGACCTTGTTGTACCTTCGTTGAGTGGACTCAATCTAGGACCTGAGTGCATTCCTTTCGGCACCCAATGATTCCGGTGTAGACTGCCTGGGTAAACCAACTGCATGATGGGAACCAGAATGGTATGGGATAGGAATTAAGGAATGTTTACTTTGATATGATTCCAGAGAAATTACATAATTCTTGGAAAAAAAGTCTAAAACTATGGTGTAGCATAATTTATAGATTTTTAACGATTAGGAAAAAATATATTTCAATAAACAAATACATGAGACTTTGGACTTCTCAGGGGTTAAATCTTTGATCAAACACATTTCTTGGTAGATATCTACTAGAGATATTTTCATGAAATGTTAAAATATATTTTTGTGATAAAGTTTCCAGTTGGTGCCTCTCAGTTATGCTAAATAGGACTTTCGGTCTTCAGACGTATGTCCACTAACGTGCATGGCAAAAGCCATGCTGTATGTCATGTTCCATTTGTTAGCTAGCACTTGGCTAGCTGGGCACTTGGCTAGCTAGGCTATATATCTGTGAAATTTGTGTCAGCGTGATGTACTTCAGATGGCATGGTAATTAACTTGAAAGTGCATAAGCAGCCAGAGGGTTGTTGAATTCATGTCAGTACGTAGCGTAACTTGAATGCTCTACTGCTCAGACCTGTTAACGTTAACGGATGAAAGCAGAGTTGGAAGGGAGCGAGGATAAGTTGGCTGAGTTACAGTATTAACCTCCTCCTTGCTACTACCGGGGTCTTGTTGCCTCGAAGCACATTAGTCATGAGCATGGCAGGCTCACTCACAGACATGAACATACTCCGTCGTAGGTGACAAGTTGTCCATACACCGATGGGAGCTGAATGTTAACTCAGTGGAGAGGACTGGTGTCTGCCAGTCAGCGTCTTAATACTGGTGTTCCCCATGGCTTGGTTCTTGGCCTCTCCTCTTCTCTATACACACGGTCTCTTGTCTCAGTTATGTCCTCAGGTGGTCTTTTACCATCACCTCACGTATGGATTACTGGAACTCACTCTTGGTGGCGCTCCTGGCGCGTGCAACCAAACCCCTGCAACTCATTCAGAATGCAGGGACCCGCCTGGTGTGCAACTTCCCTAACTTCTCACACGTAACTTGCTCCTTCGCACTTTATTCTGGCTTCCAGTTGAAGCTTGAATCCACTTCAAGGCTGTGGTTTTAGCCTACGGAGCAACAAGTGGACCTTGTCCTCGCTACATTCGGGCAATGCTCAAACCCTACGTCCCTACTCCGGTTCTTGGATCAGCCACCTCTGATCTCTTGGCTGTCCCACTCCGGGGAAGTTCCCGATTCGCCCAGTCAAAACTCTTTTGTTATGCCACCTCAGGTAAGGTAAAGGTCATCTTTATTATCCTCCAAGGGGCAATTTGTTGCACAGCCTAGCAGTAAATTCAACCATCTTCATAGTCGACACCCCAAACAACCGGCGAGGATAGCAGAGTCTCCATCTATATTCAAAAACATCTGAAGAATTACACTGCCACTACTGTTGTCTTTTAACTCAATGTTGTTGTTTTTTTAAATGATTTTATGGTTTTCATTTCATGACTGACCAGAACTAAATCAGCGATTAGAATGTGTTCACTATGAAACTGTGTGATTGTTTCACCTGACTCTTAAAACGAATGCCATTGTTGTAAGTTGCTCGGGATAAGAGCATCTGATAAATATGCCAATGTGATTGAGCTGAAAGTGCATCGCAGTCCGGTCTGTATCTCCCTGTGTCTCCTCATAGAACGAGAGCAACAAGGCCAACTTTGAGAAGATGATGGAGGCGATCCGGGCCAGTAAGGAGGGCAAGGCCGTTGGTGTGTTCAGTAAAGACAAGTTCCCTGGGGAATACATGAAGAGTTGGAACGACATGATCACTGCCGAGGGCTTGGAGAAGGTGAGAATCAGCGTGGACAGAGATGAGGGAGGGGGTAGAGTGCATTTCAGACTGTGCTAAAATGTGTTTTTTACATTTTAATCACTTTCCAGACTTCTCTGGAGTGACCCATGCTTAAGTGTGTTTCTGGAGGATGGGACAGTGTTATCATTTCCCTTGTCGGCTCTGGGTGTCAAACCAGTGTCCTTTTAGATGACTGACCGAGCGCTTTTACCACTCCACTAGCATTTGTTTAGGACCTGTAGGTCAGTCACATTGAAATGCTAGCATGTGTACTAATTAGACAAATGTGGCTGTCAACTAGGCAATATTCACGTTTTAATATGTCTCAACTATAGTTTTCAAATGTATTTATGTATATACATAATTCGGCTGTATGTTTTGAGTCCTGGCAAAGACCAAAAAAAAGTCTGTTTTGTCTCATCTATGTACGTTGCAGTTGGGAGATTAATGGGAAGTCATGTCCTGTGATAGATTAGTGTCCTGTCCAGTTGGTGCACGTGTGTCCAGCCACCTCACGCTACAGACACATTTTTTTCCCTAGCATAAGTCTGCTCCTGTCCACTCCATATATGTTTGTTGTTTGATTGTTAGCCAATATTAGCCTTTTACTAGTTCCCCCAATAAAGCACTGATGTTATTCACATTGAACATGGATGCACACTTAATAGAGCACCCTCTTTAGGCAGTCCTCAAAAAAGTTCCTCTGTGAACATAATTCTACTTTTAAGTCACATTGTGTTCTTTTGATGATGAGTTGTTTGCCTTAGTCAGTGCATTTGAAGCAAAGATTAAAAGTACTTTAGCTACAAAGCAACCGTGTCATTTTGTTAATGTTAGCTGGCTAGCAAGCCACAAGCATGGTGGGGAATTTAGCCGTCTAGCCAGCAAGTTAGTTAGCGTAGCTAGAATCTTTTTTTAGGTGTCACTCCACTGAGCAGCTTGAACTTGCACCTAAGTGAACATGTCTTTAATATAAAAAATAATGTTAAGATCCATGCCTATTATGTTGGTGGTCTGATTTAGTTTCTGAAATATATGCAGTCAGCAAAAAGCTTGCCCGGGTCTATTGTTCGAATCATGTGTTTGCATCCCTTATGTTATGAGAACAGAGCTGCTAGTGCTGGTTAGCTAAATAAGAAAGTGTTTCAAAACCATTGCCATAAGAGTTCTTCTCATATTGACTAGCGCTGTATGTTGTTCGAATTTGGTGTTTGGTAATATTGATGTTACCAAGTTGGTTTTTGGATGCAGTATAACATTGAATCTGCCAAATTTGAGCAAGATAATGTTTTGATGAACAGTGACTGTATAAATTTTTTATATGTATTGTCCCAGAGTTTGTCTTGAATGTTATTTGATATTGTTGATGGGACGACATCTAGTTTCTTTCTTTCAAGTAGCTAGTCTTTGGTTATTGGTCTCTGCATCAAGTCGTATACCTTTGTCTTCATCTCTCTTTTCGTCTTTTTCTTTCTCTTAGGTGGACATCAGTGCAGTGGTGGCATACACCATGGCTGTGAAGGAAGACGGGGAACTGTCTCTGATGAAGAAAGCGGCCTCCATCACCAGCGAGGTCTACTCCAAGTTCTTCAAGGAGAGGGTCATGGAGATCGTGGACGCCGACGAGGTAGGATTTTGTAGCCTCACATCAGGTCCCATAAAGTCAGACAACACCCCAAGATCCACCTAATACGACCCAGATATCTTGGGAAGCTGCCGTTGTTCTTCCGATGTGCTCTGTATGAACCGGACCGACCCCCTCTGCGTTCAGGGCCCATAAACACCCCCCAAGAAGTGTAGCCTGAGTGTTTTCTCTGTCGGCACCAACAGAAGGTGCGCCACAGTAAGCTGGCCGAGTCCGTGGAGAAGTCCATCGAGGAGAAGAAGTACCTGGGGGGGGCGGACCCGTCCACAGTGGAGATGTGCTACCCTCCCATCATACAGAGCGGGGGCAACTACAGCCTCAAGTTCAGCGTGGTCAGGTAACGTCCGCTCCCACGCGCAACCTCCATTCGTTTTTCCCCGTACCCCCGGTTTGTTTACCGCTTGAACAATTCGTGATGTTGTCTGCCGCTGCTTACGCCTGATACTACAAATGTGTACATCGTTATGCGCAATAAGCATGATGACCAATTGTGTCCCTTATTGCTGTCAAAGGGGACATTTGCTTGGATGTCACATTGTACCGAACCTCGTATAAAGTTTCTATAACCCATGATAACGCCTCTATATGTCTGTCACTAATTTCACCAACAGCGATAAGAACCACATGCACTTCGGGGCCATCACGTGTGCCATGGGCATCCGCTACAAGTCGTACTGCTCCAACCTGGTGCGGACCCTGATGGTGGACCCGTCCCAGGAGATGCAGGACAACTACAACTTCCTGCTGCAGGTGGAGGAGGAGCTGCTCAAAGAGCTCAAACACGGTGAGGGACGAGAGGGTGACGGCGTTCCCTGTTGTGCGGCTCCTCACAAAGCTGGTCACAGAGACCCTTCTGGCGGCGGCAGGTTTTGATTTTGGCGACGGTCCGCTCTTGGTGTGTCGGGGCAGTTTTAAAAAGGCCGTAGGAATGCAGATGGTTGAGGAAAACCATACCTAAAAACTGTACAATGTATGCACGTGCAGAGGAGCTGCGCCATGGCAACCACAGATGTGCCTGTGGTAAACACACTGGGCGGCACCGCTTCAATGTCTCTCGTTGTTTTCTGTAGGTGTGAAGATCTGTGATGCGTATAACGCTGTGCTGGACTACGTCAAAAAGGAGAAACCTGACCTGGCCCCCAAGCTCACCAAGAACCTAGGGTAGGAGACAAACTCATTAAGAACTACCGAATCTAGGGTAGGAGACTGTACACATCAGGAACCTATGGTAGGAGACTGTACACATCAGGAACCTATGGTAGGAGACTCCACATATTACGAATCAGATTAATTTGGTTTCGGTCACCTCAGACCAGCTTGTCATTTCACGCTGTGTTAATTCTTCTCCTTTCTCTCCATGTTGTAGGTTTGCCATGGGGATTGAGTTTAGAGAGGGATCCTTGGTCCTGAACAGCAAGAATCAGTACAAACTGAAGAAAGGTGAGAACGTTCTTAACGGTGCCTGTTGTCAGTGTGTCTCCATAGTAGGTTTGGGCCGATCCATATGTTAACACAATGTCCAGGGCACAGGTGTCTAACCCATTCCATGGAGGGCCTAGTGTATGCTGGGTTTTGGTTTTTCCTTTAAATTGGTGGACAGTTCAGGCCTTAACAACCAGGTGAGGGTAGTTTCTAACTAATTAGTGACCTTGTTAGTCAGTCAAGCACAAGGTGGGAGTGAAAGTCTGAAGTCAGTCGGCCCTCCTTGGAACCGGTATGAGTCCTGTGCCCTAGACCGACACCCCTTCCAGCAGGAATTCTGTGTTACCAAGGGAAACGTTATTTCAAATTTTACTAAACACATTAATTGTAAAATATAATTAGTCCAAAAATGTTTTATTTAATCCTGTACTACATGGATTGAATTGTGATTTTTTTTAAATGCCTGTGACACTAGCCAAACACTCCAATATAGTATACCGCTCCAAAGCCTCATAGTGAGGGGATGTTTTTGGATTGGACAGTCACTACATTAGTGTTTGGATTGGACGGTCACTACATTAGTGTTTGGATTGGACGGTCACTACGTGAGTGTTTGGATTGGACGGTCACTACGTGAGTGTTTGGATTGGACGGTCACTACGTGAGTGTTTGGATTGGACGGTCACTACGTGAGTGTTTGGATTGGACGGTCACTACGTGAGTGTTTGGATTGGACGGTCACTACGTGAGTGTTTGGATTGGACGGTCACTACGTGAGTGTTTGGATTGGACGGTCACTACGTGAGTGTTTGGATTGGACGGTCACTACGTGAGTGTTTGGATTGGACGGTCACTACGTGAGTGTTTGGATTGGACGGTCACTACGTGAGTGTTTGGATTGGACGGTCACTACGTGAGTGTTTGGATTGGACGGTCACTACGTGAGTGTTTGATTGGGAGGATTCCAGGCAGGCAGATGGAGGGGGAGGGTGTGGACTGGATGGAACCCTGGTCTCCATGGAGTGTTACCGCTGGACCACAGCTCTGCACATAACGAGGCAATTTAATCAAACAGAGAATGAAAGGCTTGTAGAGCGGACCCTTGTGTAACTGTGTGTTTTGCAGGCATGGTACTAAGCATCAGCCTGGGCTTTGCTGACCTGGTGAACAAGGAGTGGAAGAAAGAGGAGCAGAAGAAGTACGCCCTGTTCATAGGCGACTCTGTACAGATCAATGAGGTAGGAGGATGTTAATGGAGGGGGGGGGCGTGCAGCGTTAATAGGAGACTACCCATTTAATCAGCATTTTTCTGGAGGAGGGGCTTAATCTCAGTTTGTCTTAGTGTTCGCCGTGACATCCTTCCTCCTCGTGTCTTTCCCATCAGACCTCAGGTCTTATGAGAATGATTTCAATGTATGTCGCCTGTCACTTGTAGGAGGATCCCGCCACCGTTCTCACGCCGGTCAAGAAGAAGATCAAGAACGTTGGGATCTTCCTAAAGGTATGAAAGAGGACTGCTTTCCCTGTCGCCCAGCTGACAGGTGCTTGTATAGCATTATAATATCTTAATCGTTCTCCGCTTCTCTAACTGGAGTATATTGGCTTATTTTACTCGTTGCTTACGTTAAGAAAATATGACAGTACAGCTTCAAAGTCACCTTGTTTCTTCTGGCCAGAATGATGAGGAGGAGGACGAGGAGGAAGAAGCTGATGATGCAGAGGAGCTGCTGGGAAAGGGAGCGCGTGGTCAGGCTTTACTCCAGGACAGAACCAGGGTGAGTGTTTTGCGAGTGTGTCAGTGGGAAATGCACTTATCCCATCCTCGGGTCCCAAATCATGTCCGGATGTAAGAATGTTAGTAACCCTCTTATTCGATTGGTCAGAACGAGATGACGGCAGAGGAGAAGAGGCGGGCTCACCAGAAGGAGCTGGCCAATCAGGTGAACGAGGAGGCTAAGAGGCGCTTGACAGAGCAGAAGGGAGAACAGCAGGTCCAGAAGTGAGTGGGTGAACTAATAGAGGAGAGTTGGGGGTCCTGGAGGGAGTGGGGGAACTAATAGAGGAGAGTTGGGGGTCCTGGAGGGAGTGGGGGAACTAATAGAGGAGAGTTGGGGGTCCTGGAGGGAGTGGGTGAACTAATAGAGGAGAGCTGGGGGTCCTGGAGGGAGTGGGGGAACTAATAGAGGAGAGTTGGGGGTCCTGGAGGGAGTGGGGGAACTAATAGAGGAGAGTTGGGGGTCCTGGAGGGAGTGGGGGAACTAATAGAGGAGAGTTGGGGGTCCTGGAGGGAGTGGGGGAACTAATAGAGGAGAGTTGGGGGTCCTGGAGGGAGTGGGGGAACTAATAGAGGAGAGTTGGGGGTCCTGGAGGGAGTGGGGGAACTAATAGAGGAGAGTTGGGGGTCCTGGAGGGAGTGGACATTTCCTGAAGAAAAGCTTTGTGCTCAGCAGGCGAAAAGCTATTTTAATGAACGATTGGAATGATTTAATAATGTGTGAGTTACGTGGTCTTTTGTAAATGTGCCACTACAGAAGAAATGAGCGACTAAATTGAAATGTCTGCGTGTTTCTTTTCGGCTCTAGGTCCAGAAAGTCCAATGTCTCCTACAAGAACGTTTCCCAGATGCCTCGAGAGAAAGACATTCGAGACATGAAGATCTTCATCGATAAGAAATACGAGACGGTCGTCATGCCCGTCTTCGGCATCGCCACCCCTTTCCACATTGCTACCATCAAGGTTGGCGCTCATGCACGCCCGCGAATACACCCATCGTGACACGCTGACGACGCCATCGAATGAGAACCCGGAAAACCCTTTGACGTGTGTGTGTGTGTGTGTGTGTGTGTGTGTGTGTGTGTGTGTGTGTGTGTGTGTGTGTGTGTGTGTGTGTGTGTGTGTGTGTGTGTGTGTGTGTGTGTGTGTGTGTGTGTGTGTGTGTGTGTGTGTGTGTGTGTGTGCGCTCCTGTAGAACATCAGCATGTCCGTTGAGGGAGACTACACGTACCTGAGAATCAACTTCTACGTACCAGGCAGCTCTCTGGGCCGCAACGAGGGCAACATCTTCCCCAACCCGGACGCAACCTTTGTCAAAGAAATGTGAGGGAGTATTACGCTCGTGTCCATCCCGGGTTAATGGAGGTTGTCAAAAATCTGCGTATCCGTCTTTGTGTTGTCAAAAATCTGCGTATCCGTCTTTGTGTTGTCAAAAATCTGCGTATCCATCTTTGTGTTGTCAAAAATCTGCGTATCCATCTTTGTGTTGTCAAAAATCTGCGTATCCGTCTTTGTGTTGTCAAAAATCTGGGTAACCGTCTTTGTGTTGTCAAAAATCTGGGTAACCGTCTTTGTGTTGTCAAAAATCTGCGTATCCGTCTTTGTGTTGTCAAAAATCTGCGTATCCGTCTTTGTGTTGTCAAAAATCTGGGTAACCGTCTTTGTGTTGTCAAAAATCTGGGTAACCGTCTTTGTGTTGTCAAAAATCTGCATATCCGTCTTTGTGTTGTCAAAAATCTGCGTAACCGTCTTTGTCTGCTCATACTTCCCTTCCTCAGTACGTACCGGGCGTCGAACCTCAAGGCGCCGGGCGAGCCGACGGTCCCGTCCACCAACCTCCAGAACGCCTTCCGCATCATCAAGGAGGTCCAGAAGCGCTACAAGACCCGGGAGGCCGAGGAGAAGGAGAAGGAGGGCATCGTCAAGCAGGACTCGCTGGTCATCAACTTGAACCGCTCCAACCCCAAACTCAAAGACCTCTACATCCGGCCCAACATCGCCCAGAAGAGGATGCAAGGATCGCTGGAGGCCCACACCAACGGTGAGTGTGGCGGAGCGGGACACTAGTTACTCAGGTGATCACGTTTCTATGCCAACTGTCGCGAATGATAGCCCTTCTCCTTACTCTTTCAGGACAGCGTTTTACATGCAGCTCTGACATCCTCTAATTCCATTGCTCTTTATCCATGACCAGACATCCTTCCATTTCACATGTCTCACTAGAAGGAACAGAGTATGAAATGTGGTGACAGGATGGGTGCTTAAATCTCTTAACATGCCAGCTCCCAAACAAGACCGTGTCTAGAGGACAAAGCACAAACCCCGGAATACTGGGAATCACGGTTTGCATTAGCGAAGGATGTAGCCGCGGAAACCGCTGAATAACGCGCGTCTCTGTCCAGGTTTCCGTTTCACGTCGGTCCGCGGGGACAAAGTGGACATCCTCTACAACAACATCAAACACTCCATCTTCCAGCCCTGCGACGGAGAGATGATCATCGTACTGCACTTCCATCTCAAGGTGGGTGGGCGCGTCTTAGGCTGAAAAGGTGCTGACCTCGTCTTGCGTCCGTTTTGACGTACCCCCCCTCCCCCCTCCCTCGTCGCCCGCCAGAACGCTATCATGTTCGGGAAGAAGCGCCACACGGATGTCCAGTTCTACACGGAGGTGGGCGAGATCACCACAGACCTGGGCAAGCACCAGCACATGCACGACCGCGACGACCTGTACGCCGAGCAGATGGAGCGCGAGATGAGACACAAGCTCAAGTCGGCCTTCAAGAACTTCATCGAGAAGGTGGAGACCCTGACCAAGGAGGAGCTGGAGTTCGAAGTTCCCTTCCGAGACCTCGGGTGAGCGCGGGGCGGGGGGGAGAGAGATGTTGGGGGGAGGGGAGAGACAGACAGACGGACGGGGGTGTGCTGGTGACGGGAATTTGGGGCTTCCAGAAAAGGCCACTGTAGTTTTACCAAAGTTCTTGTTTGAAGAGGACGTTACTGAATGGTCGGTGTGTGGGTACAGGTTCCAGGGCGCCCCCTACAGGAGTACCTGTCTGCTGCAGCCCACCTCCAGCGCTCTATGTAACACCACTGAGTGGGTAAGTGCATACTAATACATCTGAGCTGTTCTTTGATGTTTAGCAGACTCTTTTACCCGAGTTACTTAGAGAACGCTGGCCCCTCACTACGAACACATTGCCACTACCACACAATATTACTACTCATGGATTGCATCTCACGTCGTTGCTATGGTTGCTGTTATCCTATAGATGCTGCAGCCGTGTTGATGACCAGAAGTTGAACTGGGGCTAATGACTTGCTAATCTAAATGACACTGTAAAATATGCTAATATTTTGTTGGAAAAACCATTGCCAGCTTTATGGTATTATTAAATATAATTTAAAAGATGGCAGTGTTGTTATTAGCTAGCAAATTCTGTCAGAATAACTAGCAACGCTAATCTTAGCCAGATTAAATTAGTTGGACTCCTCTCAATATAACAATAACTGGCTAGGTTGTTATACTGCAACAAAACATCCTGTAAGTGGGCAGGGACTCTGGATTCAAAGGGAAACTGGCTCCACGTTCACTGGGCTGATTGGGAGCAGCTCTTATGGGATGGCAGAGAAACCAGAAGTGGCAGAACAGAGGTCAGCTTGGGGTGTAGGGTTTGTTTGTGGAGAACAGGCTGTTCTCTGGGGTGTGCAGAGATTTTGACGCCCGGCTCTTAGAGTATCAGAGGCAGCTGATATGTCTGGGTGGTAATTCAACAGTCTGTCCATTAGAACAGTGGTAGGCCAGTCCGAGGCACATCTCTAACACAAAATAGCAGTTTGTTTGTAAACAGATTTACAGAATACAGGTATAGTGAACATCTTTTAAAGTAGCTGAGATAACCATCGGTACTTATCCAAGAGAGGGGTGTGGTTAGATGGGGCCCAGCTGTCTCATGTCATCAATACATTCTGTTCTGCAACCCAAAGGGCTGCGTGTCTCTCTGTTCCTCAGGACACTAGGGGGCGTTGTATATGACCCTTTAAGCTAAGATGGGCCACATACCTTGATGAATAAAAGATGCACTGACGGCTTTACCAGATTGATAGAGGACCCAATGTTCTACTGATACCAATTCAAGATATATCCCACAAATAAACAAACGCCTGATCCCCTCTCCCACATTAATGACACACTCAGCCCATCTGGCATTTTTCTTCTTGTCTGAACAGAGACTCTGTACTTCCAATCAGCTCAATACTGTACTAGAAATATACATTGTAGAATTAATACATCAGTTCAATAAATTCCTATAACAGTGGATGAGAACTGAGGAGAATTACATGAGCAGTGTGAAGAGCGTCTTGTGAAACGGGAGAGCGGTGTTGGTTCACATCACGTGTAGCTGACACCCTCATCCAGAGTGGCTTGAAGTAGAGTGCGTCCCTTTTCACTCATTCCCCTGTGGGAATCAAATCCAGAGTTCTGGGTTCAGGCCAGCCAGTTAGCACCTATCAGCTAATCAAATGCCACCGCACCACACAGGACGAGCGACATGATGAAAATGGATTTGCCAGACATTGGTATTAGATTTGTCGTCTCTTCACGGGTGAGAATTTCTCTGGTGTGTTGATGGCAGCTGGGAGCATGCTGTGTCTGAGACATGAGATTTTATTTGAGAATTTGCAGCGGAACGTTTGAACATGACATTACCACCGCGGTTATGGTGTAGGGCAGATGAGCGCTTCATTTCATTTTAGAGGTTGAAATCAGCATTCACACGAGTGACTAAAGTCCGCTCAGACATTTGTTTGGGCACTGTATTACTTGTATTATTTCTACTATTACTTCTACTACTATTATTATTAATTATATTACTGCTACTATAATTATTTATTATTATTATTATTGCTACTATTATTATTTCTACTACTACTATACTAAAACTACCACTGGTACTGCTATACGTTAATACTGCTGCTCCTTCTAACACACCCATTCATTCTATACATTCACTAATATTCAGCAGCACAGCCTTCATTCTTCACCCATGTCCTTCCAACAAGGCAAATGTTGTACCACAGATCCAGAATAATCTTTAGTTAGGTCAACGTTCTGAGTTAAAGACGAACATTCAGCTGCTTACATGTTTATTGCTCTCTTTCCCCAAGCCTCCGTTCGTGGTGACCCTGGATGAGGTGGAACTGGTCCATTTTGAGCGCGTTCAGTTCCACCTGAAGAACTTTGATGTGGTCATCGTCTACAAGGACTACAGCAAGAAGGTCACCATGATCAACGCCGTGCCAGTCAACTCGCTGGACCCCATCAAGGAGTGGCTCAAGTAAGAGTGGCTTTTATGTAGCCCAGGTTTGCGTCGGCCATCTTGTTTGTGCAGTGGGTTTTCGTTTCCAAATGAGACACGCTGGATTGTAGTGTCTGTCATTATTCAGTCGATGAATCACATTCTGGACAGATCAATTAATTGATTGTGAAGATCCGCTACACGGGAAAGGAAATCGTTTGTCTTACTATTCGTTTTACGGTGTTCTTCCTTCCTTCTAGTTCCTGTGATATCAAGTATACAGAGGGTGTCCAGTCTCTGAACTGGACGAAGATCATGAAGACCATAGTGGACGATCCGGAGGGCTTCTTTGAGCAGGGAGGCTGGTCCTTCTTGGACCCAGAGAGCGAGGTAAGGACACTCTCTTATTGGTCCAGCCAAACACGACGCCTGCGGATCTAGACCCCGGTCACAAAAGCGATCCGACTGTCTGATTGGTCCCTGAAATCGAAAGTTTCCCATCTGATTGGTCCCAGAAAGCGTTAGGTTGGCCTAAACCCCAGAACCAGCATGGGTACAGCAACATTTAGAACACATGCAGCCACAGGATGAAAGATGTAGATTCTGTTTGTCAGGCAAGGGACAGTGTGTTGTGATTGAGTTATTAGTAGTTCGTAATCATGGTCCTTCATTCTGTCTGACTCTCCAGGGAGAGGGAGCAGATGACGACTCAGAATCTGAGGCCGAAGACGAGACGTTCAACCCCTCGGCAGACGAGAGCGAGGCCGAGGAGGAAGACAGCGATGAAGATTATGACTCAGAGAGCGAGGACTCTGGTAATGGTAACACATCGGGTTGAGACACACATGAACACACAGTTTCCTTTCTACGCGCGCGCACACACTCGCGCACAGTCCTATACCGTGCAGAGACTTAGTTGTGTGTATGTGTTTTTCAGATTACAGTGCATCGCTGGGCAGTGAAGAAGAGAGCGGTAAAGACTGGGACGAGTTGGAAGAAGAGGCCAGGAAAGGTGAGTGTACTCTAGTACTACCACTGCCATTTGTTAAGGAAGGCGGTTCTTTAGTATTACCACTGCCATTTGTTAAGGAAGGCGGTTCTTTATTACTACCACTGCCATTTGTTAAGGAAGGCGGTTCTTTATTACTACCACTGCCATTTGTTAAGGAAGGAGGTCCTCTAGCACTGCCATTTGTTAAGGAAGGTGGTTCTTTAGCACTACCACTGCCATTTGTTAAGGAAGGAGGTCCTCTAGCACTACCACTGCCATTTGTTAAGGAAGGAGGTCCTCTAGCACTACCACTGCCATTTGTTAAGGAAGGAGGTCCTCTAGCACTACCACTGCCATTTGTTAAGGAAGGAGGTCCTCTAGCACTACCACTGCCATTTGTTAAGGAAGGAGGTCCTCTAGCACTACCACTGCCATTTGTTAAGGAAGGAGGTCCCCTAGCACTACCACTGCCATTTGTTAAGGAAGGAGGTCCCCTAAGAGGTGGGCCTTTCCATCACTGAAACACGAGGTACTATCGATTGCTTACTTACTGGAAATGGTTAAGAAACAAGAGTACAACCTGATTATCTATCATTTGTATTCATTTTTCATCCCCACCAAAAAAGATTCCGGTTTCATTTGAATAATTTACATTGGATGGATTGTGAAGCGTTGTTTAATAGAGGCAGAAAGTGTGATTAAGCACCATAGTGCAGTGGTAGATGTGGAAGCAGCGGCTTTGAAGCCAGGATGACCCTAAGCCACGTTAATGTTAAACTGCCCCCCCCCTCCACACACACACAGCGGACAAAGAGTCCCACTACGAAGACGCAGAGGAGACCTCGTCGTCCAACAGGAAGAGGAAGGGCCGCTCGTCAGCCCCGCCCCCCAGCAGCAAGAAGAAACGGCGCCACTGAATGACGCCACCAGACATTGTTCCACACACACACATACACACACACACTGCCAAAACATTGATGATTGAATTCTCTTGTCACTCTCGTTCATTTTCCTCCTCATACAGACACACGCATACATCAACACACACATAACCATGTGTAAATAGAGAAGGTAGCACACATGCGTTTCTACTAGGCAGTACGTGTCGTGGTTGTATGGACATATCATACCTGCTGACTGACACAAACTCCATCTAGCTTTTTTTTATATTCCTTCAATATTTCATTCCTTTTTCCTTTCCTTTGGCAACTCTCTCACTCCCCTGTTTCAGGGGCCAGGTGTGTGTGTGTGTGTGTGTGTGTGTGTGGGTGTCTCTGTGTTGAGTTTTTTTTTTTTTATTGCAAACTGTTGTTTTTCTGTTGTTTCTAAACCAATAAATATAGTAAGCAGTGATGATGATGGTGAAGATGTAATGTTGTACTGTTAATTTCAGAATCCTGATGTTTTTGTAATAAATTAAAAGGAACTAGTGGTTCTTTTTGTCTAATTCATTAATTTAAACCTTTCAGAAGATACATTTTTGTTTGCAATTCGTCTTGCTTGACATGTGAATATGTTCTGTTAACCAGTCTGGATATAAAAATGTTTTTTTTCTATAATCCATATAATTAAAAACCAATATTCTTAATTTCTTCACGTTTTTAGTAGTGGACCACCTATTCCAGCAATGACTCGCTAAGGAATCAAATCGGTAGCACAAGTAGCTGTCAATACAAAGACAATTCCTACTTGATTGGGGCATTTTTGCTTTTAGCCCTGTCTTTAGCTCGTGAAAGGCTTGCTCAATTGGATTCAGATTGAGATTGATTTGGCTGTAATTATGAATGAGTTCCTAACATACCTGATAAAATAAATATAAAGCTACTGTACCGTTAATCATTGGTAGCACACCTTATTTACTTGAACAATGCAACCAGAACTGCGTAGCACTATATTCTAATTCTATACGACTTAATAATTGGTATTTTTACAGCTATAAGAAATCTGTTAATGCCAAAAAAGCTAATATTTCTCCATTTATAGTATATTGTGCATTCGGGAAGTATTCAGGCCCCTTTTCACAAATTTTATGTTTGAGCCTTTTTGCAAAATGGATTCCATTCAATGAATTTGGCCCTTATTGATATACACAATTCCCCATAAGCAAAAACACAATTATCGATTTCTTTCTCAAATACATATTTTTACAATTTACAAAATTATTCAGAACCTTTGCTATGACACTTGAAATTGAGCTCCTGTGTATCATGTTGCTGTTGATCATCCTTGACATGTTTCTACAACTTGATTGGGGTCCACCTGTGGTAAATTAAATTATTTGATATGATTTTAAACGTCAGTATAAGGTCCCACAGTGTCAGAGCAAAAACCAAGGAGGTGACCAAGAACCCGTTGGCTACTGGTAGAGTGCCAGACTTCCTGTGCAGCACTCCACCCCACCACTCAGGCCTTCATGATAGTGTGGCCAGAATAAAAAACTCCTCAGTAGAAAACACACGACAGCCCACTTTTTTGCCATCAGGGCTTCTAAAGAACTCAAAACATGAGAAACAAGATTTAACTCTTTGGCCTGAATGCCAAGCATCTTGTCCGGAGGAACCCAGGCACCACTTATCATCTGGGAAATAACATCCCTGCTGTGAAGTGTGGTGGTGGCAGCATCTAGTGTACTTTTTTGTAAGTAACGATTTTACGTTGACTGGTTTAAGCGCAGCTGGAATTGTGACTGGACAGGGAGTACCAGGACAAGTATCTTCTCATTCATGAAATTAATTACTGTTTAAAATCAAAATGTGCATGCATAGAGTCAAGATGAAAGATACAAAATGTAAGGTTTGTTTTCACCTTGAACATCTTAAGTCAGTTAAAACAAGTCCATAAGGACTTTGCATAGTTTTGGGGGGGGGCTAACAGTATAGTTTCAGATGTCAGGATTATCTGTTGGTGCTGACCCCTGACCTAATTGGTGATATTTTGTCTTGGAAATAAGTTGCAAACTCTTCACATTTGGCAGTAGATAATAAATCATTAGGGGTGGGGGGGTGGGATTCATTTTGGTGAGCGGTGATCATTTGGTGGGCTTGGTGGTTGTGACTTCCCGTTGAGCCTTTCTACAGTTTGATTGGTTGGTTTGTTTCCTTGTTCCACCAGTGACTTCCTGTTTAGGGATTTTCTCATTTTCATGGTCAACCGCATCAATGGTTAGATTTCTTTAGCCAAATGAATGATTTGATTGTCACAGGAGGAGGATAGAATAAGCGAGTGGATGTCACTTATATTGCTTTTAAACATTTTCGTCTACTACAGTGGAAAGATAGTGATGTAACAGTATACTGCAATACACTGCGTGCACAATTATTAGGCAAATCGTATTCCTCAAGATTTATATTTTATTGTTGAATAAACACAATGCTCTCAGTCAATCTAAAATATAATTGAACCTCAAACCTAAATGTTTAACAAAGGAAACATTTATTTTGATCTTTCTCAGGGGAATACGTGTGCACAATTACTATGCAACTAAATTACAAAAATAATTTCTCCAACTCACTTGTTTATTCAAAATGTTTAGGGTAAGTGCAACAAATAAGTAACACAATAAAAATGTAATAACATTTCTGACCTTTCAAAAGTGACTGATATAGACACCCTTTTCAGTAACTGCCATGAGCCTTCCATCCATGCAGTCTGTCATTCTCTTGATATGTTCACAATCAACCACAGCCTCCCAAACGCTGTTCATAGAGGTGAGGTCTTCCCTGACTGTAAATCTCACATTTGAGAAGTGTCCACAAGTTCTCAATAGGATTTAAGTCAGGTAAGGAAGGGGGCCAGGTCATTATTCAGGCATCTTTGAGGCCCTTGCTTGCTTGGAGTTCTTGGATACATGTGATGAAGCATTGTCCTGCATAAAGAATGTGGCCTTCTTGAACGCTGAGGACTTCCTGTATCACTGTTTGAAGAAAGTATCTTCCAGAAACTAGGTATGGGATTTGAGTTTCAGTCCTTCTTCAACCTGAAAAGGTCCAACTACCTCATCCTTAATGATAGCAGCCCATACCAGTACCCCTCTTCCACATTGTTGGTGCCTGACTCAAAGTGGTGTCCAGTGTCCATTAGTGATCTAGCCACAGGCCCGTCCATCAAGAGTCACTCTCATTTCATCTGTTCATAAAACCTTTGAAAAATCTGTCTTCAGGTATTTCTTTGCCCAATCTATACGCTTCAATGTGTTAATCTTATTTTAGCCTTCTTGACCGTGGTCATGTCTCTGAGCACTTGACTCCTTGTACTTCTGGACACTCCAGGAAGGTTGCAGTTCTGAAATATGGTGGCACTGGAGGATAATGGGTTCCTGGTAGCTTGACGTTTAATTCTTCTCAAGTCTTTTGCAGTTAATTTGAATCTTTATTTCTCCATGCGTTTTTTGCACCCCAGATGACTATTCACAACAAAACATTAGTGTCCGGTGGTCACGCCTCAATAGTTTAGATATTTCAAGAGTGTTGCATCTGTCTGAAAAGCATTTTACAATTTATGACTTTTCAGTGTCAGTTAAATCAATTTTTTGGCACATTTTACCTGAGGTCATGAAGCTGCCTAATAATTCTGCACACCTTGATATAAGGTGTTATTCACTGTTGCCACACCCTCCCTCATTACACAAATACATATCACCTGAAAATGATTCTATCCAATTAAGTTAATATGGTTTGGAGTTGGAAAATGTGCATAGAAATTATAATACAATCAGAATACTCACTTGTCTAATAAGTGTGCATGCAGTGTATATTGAATTTTGATAAATGCAATGAAAAATTTAGTTAAGGTTGCATCAAAAAAATAAGATATTTCGTCACTCATTCCAAGGTATAGCAACAGTTGTGAGTAGGCTCATTGAGGTGTTGAATCTAATATTCTTACTTTGGTATCGGCCTGATTATCTACATGTAAATTAAAGACATCTGAGATCCCAACGTTGTCATGGGTTGTATGAATGATAGAAATTCCCAGAAATCAGCTAAGCGGGACATTATTTCTTTGGTCTATATTATATTTGTTGCATTTTCTAACTAAATGTACTTCAGGAGGCATGATTATTAACTCGAACGGACATAAGCCTAACGTATATGCTCTACTGCCCTGACGTTCACCTGATTACGTTAACGGAACAAAGCGGAGTTGGGAGACCGTACGAAATAAACGATTTCACTGTGGTTAGCTAAGTGAAATGTAATATTAAACTCCATCCTGGTCGTTAACAGTTTGCCTCAAAACATACGCTCGCACGGTTAGCCGTGTGCATGGCACGCTCTGTTTAAGGCCTGGACCACTCAATGTGTGGGAGACAACTTGTCGGTATGGACTGAATGAAGCGGAATGTTTACTACTTCAGTTCTTTCTCATAACAACCTCATGTTACTTGTCGACCAGCGGGGGGTTATTGAGAGTGACTAGTTGAGGTGTTGCAATCGCCATGAAGATGGTCGCTTTTTCAGTACTTCTTGCTAAGGTTTGATATGTATGATGTGTAAATGATGCAGCGGAATGTTTTACAAGGGTGCCAGGTAGTGACGATTCTAGGATGTTTGAAACTATAGGGGACATCTGAGGGAAGTAGCCTAATTAGACAAGGGCCATCTTCTTAAAGACAGGAACAAATGGCCTTCATAAACATATGTTACATCCTGGTATATGGGTTAGAGGAATGACGCCAATAACTAGAGAAGCTTCTCAGAAAAACACTTCTACCTCTATTTATAGCCACAGTGCAACAGAAATACTGGTTACGAATACATTTATAACTCATCCTCTGCCATTGGTGTGGCATAGAAGAAGAGTTTGCACTTTCTGGTTTCTTATTTGGGGATCTCTAGACAGTGGGGTACATAGGTATTATTCATAAAAGTTTTTATTGAAATTGGAAATACCACTATATCTTTTTTGTGACACTTTGGGGGGGGGGGGCATTTGATGGGCCAATCAGATTTTAGATGGGGAAGTGCCCTGGTCACCCCCTAGATCCGCCAGTTGTTCCAGGTGGGATTGGAGGGGGGGGGGGGTTCTCAGCCTTTTACGATGTGTTATCTCTGTGGTGAGAAATTCAAAAGCTGTAGTCTGGAGTAGTGTCTTTTAAAAGGCTGACTGCAGCACCATTACATTTGAACATCTTGCGAGGATAATTTTAGCCAGATAAAGACAGCGTGGCTTTGAGTAAGTACATTTTAATGAATTTGTGTTTTGTAAATTTCAATTGAGGGGAAAAATGTAATGTTTTTTTAACTACAGACATTTTTTCAAAAGGTCCTTTTGAAGAAGAGAACAGTTTGGCTTGTGAATCTATGTGAAGTAACTGCAAAATTCACATTTTGTATTCTCATAACAATAACATAACATGTTTATATGTTATGTTACTTTAAACATTAACTTTTATGTGTGTACGACTCTAGATTTCTTATTTATTCTATTTCTTTTCATTGCTGTACAGTTAAACTTAAGGCTACCAACACGAAACCAACTCTCAAATGTCCAGACTGATTTAACAAAATGTGCTTGGGATGTTTTGATAACCTTTATACTGTTTACATTTCAGAAATATTTAAATGAGCTCCCAATTAAATTCAATGGATATTTAAGAAATAGACTTAATTTATTATTATTGTTGGCACCTATCTCCTATGCTCAAATCTTTTCTATGTAATCTGTAAAATACATGAACTCTTAACATTTGGTCTATGTTTAGGCTATCCTAACTTAAAATTCATAAACTTTAAGTATGAATATATGCACTGCTGAAAGAAATTAGGTTAAAAAATAATAATAATAATCACACATACATTTTAGATTAAAAATTAAAATCACACATCAGGTCTCAAACTAAATATATTAATGTTCAATACTTTTCAATTAAATATTTAAAATACATGAACTCTTTTACCATTTGGTTAAGTGTGTGCGTGAAGCACTATGATCAACTAGGAAATTTTAACAATATTAATTAACAACCAATACCTTGTTGTCTTAACCTTTCAGATGGATGTTTTCAAGCAGATTTTTATTTAGTTGCTTGCTGAAACAACTTTAGGAGAATTTGCAGACTTTTGTAAGTATATTAAATAATTTCAATATCTTCAATGGATTGGACTGTTATAACATCTTTGGTATTAACTGAATTGTATTGATTTCATAGACAAAATCCAATGGTGTGAACAAGAAGGCGACGAAACCATTGTTTTCACTGCCGTGGCCTAGTTGGAGAAGTACTTCTAGAAAGAAAAATATATTTTGTATAATTGTTTAATTTCATTTTAATGTATATTATTTTCAATGCCCAAAAAGGGTAATATTCTATTAACGGTATAGGTGCATACTGTACATTGGACCGCTGTTTGATTTTAAAATAATCTTGTTTTTGGTTTAAATTCTTTTAGCATTTCTTTACACATTTGCAGTATTTCTTACTTATAGAGTGATTATAGTTTGTGATCCAGAAAATGGACCCTAAAAGGCCTAACAGACTATCTTTGACTCGGCATCGTAGGGCTCAAAGATTGCTTGCTGAAAATAACAGAAATAATGAGTGCACAAACTGCAACCAACCATCAACTTCTTCACATGGCCAACATGCTCAATCCGATCAAATTTCAGACAGGCCTTCTTTTTCGTCTCAAAGCACGCACAACCCTGTAATCACTGGACAACACGTCTTTGTAAACGTAACACCCAGTAACCCTCCTGCCGGCCCTTTACAGTTACAAGCTATGATGGATGATTTAAATTGTGGACAATTCTGACGATTTGGTTGCCACACCATCAAACTTCCTGATGCATTCTGGTAACAGCAACCCTGCTGCTCTTGAAAGATACCGATAACATGTCTATATTACAACCGAGGAAGTTGTGAGGGGAACTCATCACTATGATTTGTTTTTTTATTTTTATTTTTTATGTAATTGTTTTTTAAACTCTTGTTGAAACCATATGGAACCCTGCTTTAATTAAGTTTGGTTAGACATAAGTGGTTGGTTAGGACCTGGGACTTTTAGTGACCCAAAAAAGCTAGAGCCAACCCTTTTCAGAGAGGAGATTTGGTCTTTGTTTAATTGTGTGTGGCATACATAATTTGTTCTTTGTTCTGAAGGTATGAAGCCCATTTGAGTTGAAAAGGTTTTTTACAATGTCCCTTATAATATCCCTTATTGTCCTAGGAAAAGGGGGGGCAACCTGCCGTTTGGATATACATTTGGAATGGATAGAACTGAAGGGAACATGTATTGTTGACATAAGACAGTTGTCTTTAGAGAATGAATAAGGAGTGTCCTTAGTTCCTTGGGATAAGGTGGGGGGACAGCCCGCCCTTTGGGTAAAACCTATTTATTGTTGAATTGAGACAGCTGTGCAGTATCATACCACACCCCTTTTAACTGTAATAAATACTGACTGTTCTATGTTTTCCTCAAAGATTCCTCACAGGTATATGCGGGAGGCTTTTGACGAATCTCTGTATTTGCAAATATATAATAAACTGCTAATTGTGCCAAGATAGTTTTGTCTCTGTACTTACTTCCATTAAAAGTTCTCATTAAATTTCCTTAACACTTACCACACCCCTTTCCTGTACACGTACTGAAGAGTTTCTTACCCACTTTCTCTCTCTCCTTACAAGTTTAAATAAACTGCCATTGTGTACTAGAGAATTTGCCTCTGTCACGCACTGAGTTCTACTGGATGGACTTTTCATTTCAAACACAAGACCTGTCGTCCAGAGTCAGAGAAACATGTGCAGGCGTGTTTCTGCCTCACTTTCTGCCATAGCACATTTTAGTGTTGTCACAGAACCACAATGAAACTGACCGATATAATACGTTTTCATGCAATAACGTTTGATTGGGGTGTGATTGTTTTCTTGTCTATTTCAACTCCCGTTAATGGTTCCTCAACTCAGCAATGTTTGATATTTATCTTACATGTTGTCTTTTGTGTTTGTAATTTAGGTTACATTTTTATGTACTGCTATGTCTCCTACTTAATGATAGAAGAGGGAATTTCTTTTAAGAAAGCCTACTGCACTAATATGCGGCAATTATCTGATTGGATTTTAATTTTTGAGGTAAAATTAGAGCTAATGACATAGCATCTTTACAACTGAGCCCTGTCATCTGATTAGAGTATGAACACAAAATGCTGCCCTCAAGTGGTAAAGATTCAACTTGTTTTGAACTGTATCCTACATTATCACAGATTGTGTATGCCCCAGTAATGTTTTGTAATAAGGCATGAGGGGGAATGGTATATGGTCAATATACCACAGCTAAGAGTTGTTCTTAGGTGTGACAGGTCTCACAGTATAGTAATGTGGTATGTATGAACAGATTATCAATGCAATTATAACAGTAAATATTTGATGTCATACCCATATGGTAAACAGCAGAGGTGGGGGACTCGAGTCACATGACTTGACTCCACTCTGACTCAAGTCAAAAATGTTCAGGACTTGTGACTAGCTTGATTAAAGTATGAAAATGACTTGACTTGACTTTGACTTGAGAACAAGTTACTTGAGACTTGACTTGACTTGAAGTGGAAGACTCGACAATGAAACTTATAATAAACAAACAGCAATACAATTATTTTATATGTTGTGACATCAGCACCACTAATCAGCGTATGTGCCTTTAACGCTGCACAATTCAAACCGCGCCAAACATGGCAGACAGTAACGTTAGTCGAGCTCCACAAATAGTATCTTTTGGATACAAGGACTTCGAACTGGACCGTGTGAATGAAATAAGATTTGCCAGATGCAAAATATGCAACAACGTCACATTTCATTCTTTATTTTAAGAACCACAAGGAAAGGTAAGAAAGTAATCTCTTTATATTTAGTTTCACTAAGATCTATAACGATTAAGTAATGGATTTATTTTTTGTTTGTCATAATTTGGCCTTGGTTGCATATTTTATTTTTTCTTGTTAGAAATGTGTATCATTACAGAATACATCTGGTAAATAGATGTAAGGGAATTTGACTATAACAGTGGCATAGCCTGAATTTTAATGTTGATGGGCATCTTAAAATGAGCGGGCATGTATATTATTACAAGTAGGCCATAATGTCTGTATTAAATGTGGGCATTTTCTAGTGTATGTGGACTGCGTGTGGAAACTAAAAAGCATTGTGCTTACACCATAACAGTTAACTTTACTGCATGAAAGGCTAACATGGAGGCGCCGATGTGATTATAGCACCTAAACATTTCGAAGAGTTTTTTTTTCTCATACAGACAAGAATAATTACAGCGTTATTACATATTAGGCAGTTTTTCAGTCACAATAATTAGTTTATAAGGTTGTTATTATTAGCCCTTATTACATGGATTGGCTGAATTCCAGTGCAGAATGCGTGTTATTTCTTGATAACAGACCGTTGCCATGAATAACAGCGCGTTGCTATGGACGCAGCAGGATTCTAACTAGAGACGGAACGGACTATTTTCTTTAGAGGAAGCAATACAATCGTTTTTAAATCAATAAATTCCTTTTGAAATCAATATTTTGTGTCAAATTATAGATTTATTTGGTAGGTAGCCATGTAATAAGCGGGATAAGGTATAGCGAGGCGGTTGTTATAGCAAATACAACCACTTCAGGCTGATTCAAGATCACTCCGCTTCGTCCCCCGAGAAAATTGTACCGCGGAGGAGAAAAATATTTGATTTTGAAATCGAGCTTCGCACCGAGCGCACGTCAGAAACAGAGGACAGTGTGTGTGTGTTCATCTCTTTAGTACTGTGACTTGACTTGACTTGAAACTTATGAGGACTCGACTTGACTTGCTTAGGGTGAACCCTTGACTTGACTTGCTTGATTTATCTGAACTGTGACTTGAGACTTGACTCGAGACTTGATGGTTAAGACTTGAGACTTGCTTGGACTTGACCATGTGTGACTTGTCCCCATCTCTGGTATACAGTCCCATATACCACAGCTATGTACCACAGCTTTCAGCCAATCAGCCTTCTGGATTCAAACCACTCAGTTAATAATTTAGTTTCAATGTATCGGCTGTTAACCTCCATGTTATTGAGAAGAAAAAATGTGGGTGTGTCTGGGAATGGATTACTGCTCTTATACATGTCTGGCTGCTGACCACAGGAAATAAGTAACTTACACAATTTTGCTTGCCAAAAAAGCAAGTGCATGTGGCTTGTGTACTGTATAAGCTGTGGATGTAGGCTAAACACACTGTCAAATAATGGATTAGGCGGACGTAAACACTCCAAGGTAGAGACTGTACAAACTGTATGTCTGAGAACAAAATGTAATAAAGGCATTCATTTGGAAAGTAGACATTCACATTTGAGCATTGTAGAACTTCATAAAGGCATCATGTTTGAAAGGGTCCCTTACAACTCCATATAAATAAATGGTTTAGCTTTGTCAGCGGATGTGAAATTGTAGTGTTAACATGCATTACAATAAAAGCATGTCATCTCTAAGACTAATAAGGAATATGTTCATATATTTACTTGACCAAAACAGAAATGAACTAAAGGCATTCCATCTTTAAGATTGCAGGTATGAATGTTAACTCAGGGATATGTCCAACTAACAGGTGACATTGAATATTTTGCAAGCCCATTGGGAAGAAGGATGCTGCCATTGATGTAAAGGCCAGAGATTTCCGGCCTCATTTAACGATACCAAATGCTGTTGTCAGAGGTTTATTGAATGTCATCACACATCATTGGGTCTGTGGCCTTCTTTGTGGGTAATTTACAACTGTTTGAACTCTGTAGTATTATTTTCTTATTTATTTTTGTAATTAAATAATATATATATATATTTTTTTGCTTCCCTTTAGAGTACCACCAATGTTTCCTTTGAATTGGTTCTGATTTGCAATAAAGGACAAAGACTCGACCAGACGTTCTCTCAGGATTTTGTTTGTTCTGACAGGATTATTCGTCTTTTAAATGTGTACGAACTAATATGTTGCTTATGCTGTCACTCATATTATTTCCTACCAATAAACTTTTTTGTAGGTTGTGCATTTAGCGAGTTTATTACAGTGTGACGATTTTGGAATTCTACCAGTCCTCTCAACTCTATCTTACACATTTTGTTGTGTAGCTAGAACTGGTATTGTTCGGAAATAGTAATAACTTCCAAATTATTAGTACCTTTGATAAAGATAAGCAAAAAAAGGCTGTAAAAAAGAAACATCACAGGAAATAAGCTATATTATAACTTGGAGTCGAGTTCCCCACATATTCAAACTGGTTCTTGGTGTTATTTTAAGTTTCAAATGATCATATAAACTGGAATGATTAGTTGTCAGTGATTCATATTATTGGATTTCAGTGTAACTGAAAGCTATGCTCACTTTGTTTTTCCTGTAAATTGAGCTGCATTATCAGAGAACATGCCTGAATGTAAGGCTGATATGACACACACTTACCTGAAATGATAGGCACCCTTAATAAAAATGAATACAAAATGCTGTATAAAATAACACAAGCAATTTGTAACTTACTAATGTGAAATACAATGAATGCCTTAAGTATTTGGACATAGATGTGATACAGTGACAATGAGGAATAATCTTTTAGGTAAGCATTTACATTTAGGTTCTAAATATGTAGTGTTTTAATGAACAGACCATGGAAATGAAATATTAAACACACTTTGCCATTAAAAAAATACAAATTGGTAAGAACTATGCATTCTATTACACCCCATCATGAAAACTATAATTTCTTTGAATTCCTAGCTTCTCTCCTAACAGCCTTACATATAGAAGACATTGTGAAACTATAAAATCAGGTGTAGAAACAAGACCATATTAGACAATCGAATAGATGTCCTTCATGCAGAGGATACTGTGAAAACTCAAGCTTTAAAGGAATGTACAAACAGGGCCTAATTCCTGTGGCTTACGTAATAAGGACAAATGTAATAACGACAAACTTACGTAATCAGGACAAATGTAATAACAACAAACATATGTAATCAGGACAAACATCCGTAATAAGGACAAACATACGTAATAAAGACAAACATACGTAATAAGGACAAACGTAATCAGGCA